>NC_063161.1:74376266-75811266 GCF_023159225.1 Perognathus longimembris pacificus | reverse complement strand
GGGGCCAGCGCCGCGCTGCCCGCCGGGCCCGGGATGGCCACGACGGCCGGCGCGCTCACGGCGGCGGCGGGCAGCACCATGAGCTCCTGCAGCACCACGTAGCCCGGAGGGGCCACCACCACGGCGGCGGGGGCTCCCGGGACGCCCGCCCCGCCGCCGCCGCCGCCCGCCGCCGGCACCAGCTCCAGCTGCAGCTCCGGTTGCACCGGGGTCAGCTCCAGCTGCACCTCATGAGGCGGCGGCGCGCCCAAGTCCACCGGGGTCAGCTCCAGCTGCACCTCCTGCCGCTCCAGCTGCTCCTGCTCCAGCCGCTGCTGCTGCTCCAGATGCTTCTCCAGCTGCCGCAGCTGCTCCTGCAGTTTCAGCTGCAGCTGCCGCTGCTCCTGCTGGCGCTCCAGCTCCTGCTGCCGTTCCAGCTCCTGCTGCTGCTGTTCCAGCTCCTGCTCGGACCCCATGTCCACCGGCATGAGCTCCAGTTCCACCTCCTCCTCCTCCTCTGGGTCCAGTGGAGGCTGGGGTGGCGGCGGCGGCTGCTGCATATGTGCCTGCTGCTGTTGCTGCAGCAACAGCTGCTGCTGTATGTGTGCCTGCTGTTGCTGCAGGAACTGCTGCTGCAGCTGTGCCTGCTGCTGGTGCTGCAGTAGCTGCTGCTGTAACTGCTCCTGCTGTTGCAGCAACAGCAGCTGCTGCTGCTGAAGCTGTTCCTGTTGCTGCTGGAACTGTTGCTGCTGCAGCTGCTCCTGCTGCTGGAGCAGTTGCTGTTGATGGAGCAGTTGCTGCTGTAAGAGGTCTTGCCCTTGTGGCTGCAGCAACAGCTGCTGCTGCAACTGCTGCTGCTGTAGCTGCTCCTGCAACAGCTGTTGCGCTTGCACTTGCTGCTGTTGTAATTGTTCTTGCTGCTGCAGTGACAGCTGCTGCTGCTGCCTTTGCTGCTGTTGGAGCTGTTCCTGCTGCAGCTGCTCCTGCACTTGCTGCTGTAACAACAGCTGTTGCTCTGGTACTTGTTCTTGCACTTGCTGCTGCTGTAGCTGCTGCTGCTCTGGCTGTGACAGCTGGTGCTCTTGCTGCTGAAATTGTTCCTGTTGCAATTGTTGACTCTGTTCTGGCTGCTGCGGCAACTGGTGATCTTGTGCCTGTTGCTGCTCTGATTGCTCCTGTTGCTGCTGCCCCTGATGTTGCTCTTGCTTCTGAGGCTGTTCCTGTGGCAGTTGTTGGTCTTGTTCTTGCTGCTGCAGCTGTTGAATTTGTACTTGCTCCTGCTGCTGCTGCAACAGCTGTGGCTCTGGCACTTGCTCCTGGCTCTGCTCTTGCATTACCTGCAGCTGGGTCTCCAGTTCATGGTGTTGTGTGGATTGGTGGCTTTCCTGCAGTTCTTGCTGTGGCAGAGACAGCTGCTTCTGCCCATCGTGCCCCTGCTCCTCTTGTGGCAGTTCTGGTTGGTTCTGTGATTGCTGCTCTTGGGGCTCTTCATGCTGCGGCTGTTGCAGTTCTGGATGCTGCTTTGACTGTTGCAAATCCTGATGCCCCAGCTGGGCTTCCTCAGTGATGGTACTGATCTGGAATGAGGCAGAGACTGCTGGTGGTTGTGGGCTGCTGCTCCCCTCCTGAGCCTCTTCCTGACTGTCACTTCCACCACTGCCACCACTGTCACCTGTAGTGGGATGGCAGGAAGCCAGAGAGAAGGAGCTATAGGTGGCTCCCAGGACCCGACTCCTCTCCTGTCCATGTCCTGCTGTTCAAGGTTAAAATAAGGAGTGATCCAAAAGCATGAGGCCATGTGACAATGGCAACCTGGTAGAATCTGAAGTGCCAAGGGAAGGACCTACACTATGGTCACTTCATTCCTAGGGATCCCAGCTCCCTATACCCTCTGTCCCTCTCTTTACACAGCTCTGCGGTTAGATCTTGGCACCCATACCACTGCAGGTGCCAAGGGCTGCCCACACTCTTCCAGTGGAAGTCAGTGAACTGGCTGTCCCAACTGTCAAGCCATCAACCCCATGCTAAAGTGACCTATCTATGGTCACACCTTAAATAAATGAAAACCACCTTCTCTATACATGGTAATGCCTTTGGGGGGTGCTGGTGGCTCCCACCTACAATCTTAGCTACTTGGGATGAGCCAGCCATGTAAACCTGCAAGACCCTTATCCAGTTAACCAGAAAAAAGCTGGAACTTGATTGAGGCATGACTTGAGGGGTAGAGTACCAATTGTGAGTGAAAAAGCCAAGCAAAAGCACAAGGTCCTGATTTCAAACACCAGTACTAGCACAAGTACAACATTTTGGTTTTTTTCTTTGTTGTTATTGTTATTTGTGCAGTGTTTGATATTGATTTCAAAGCCTTGTTCTTGTTGGGCAAGTGTTGTACCACTTGAACCATGTCTCTGGCCCTTTTGGCTTTGTTTTTCAGATAGGGTTTCATGCTTTTGCCCAGCAGGCATTGGACTGTGATCCTCCTACCTCTGACTCTCAAGTAGCGGGATTATGAGTTTACCACCACGCCTGGTTAATAATAAAGCATCTCTGTGTGGCTGTCTGAAATGGTTGTCACACAAAACAGTGCCTAGCAATCACCAAAGTGTCAGAGAGGCTGCCAGGTTTCAGATGGGACGGGCATCCTCAGGGCAGGTCCACAGGCTTGGGGCCCTGCATAGTCTCCAGAACCTGGCAGATGCTTGTAAATGCTCTTGAGTTTGGAAATATACTAATTGTTTTCATTAAAAAACTCAATAGAGTGATGTTCAGGAACGTAAAGGGCTAACTTCAGGCCTCAAGTCAACACAGACAATTGCTTCACCCCTGACAACCCTGGCTACCTCTTTTGCAAAAGGTCCTTCCTATATCCTTCCCAGAGATATTATGAGAATTAGAATAAATATAGCACCCAGTGTTGTGCCTGGAAACACAGCAGACACCTTCCTGCAACATTTTCCCTTCCACACAAAATCTACATTCAGTTTCTCATTCTGAGTATTAATATTGTATTATAAAAAAATCCTGTTCTTTTTTGTGCAGGTACTGGGACTTGAATTCAGCGTTTTTACTCTAGGCTGGTGTCATACCGTTTCAGCTATGCTTCTATTTCCAGCTTTGGCTGGTTATTTGGAAGTAAGAGTCTTTCAGATTTTTCTGCCCAGGCTGGCTGCATACCAGGACCCTCAGACCTCAGCCTCCTAAGCTCATAAGTGTGTGTGTGTGTGTGTGTGTGTGTGTGTGTGTGTGTGTATTTATTATTGTTTTTTTGTTGATGTGGTACTGAGGAATTGAGCCCAGGGCCTCATGCATGCTAAGCAAGCACTCTACCTCATTTGGGACCCATATATAATCAGTGATTACATAATCAGTGAATTCACTTTTCATGAAACATTTTACGCATTGGGATAGTGGATGGAGACCTAAAAACCTGCCCACATTAACAGTCCATTGGCTCTTAGACATCCTCTACTCCTGCCTCCTCCAGATAGATCATACCCCTATGAATCTATTCATGTCTATTTGCCACATGGGCTACTCTGGATTTTACTTCCTTGATCCTTCCATCCTTCCTTCTTTCCTTCCTTCTTCCCTCTCTCCCTCCCTTCTTCCTTCCTTTCCCTCCCTCCACCAGTACTGGGTGTTGAACTCAGGATCCGAGTGCTATCACTGAGTTATTTTGTTCAAGGATAGTGCTTGACCACTTTGAGCCACCGCTACACTTCTGGCTTTTAGGTGGTTAGGTGGAGATAAGAGTCTCAAGGACTTTCTTGCCCAGCCTGAGAACCACAATCCCCAGATCTCAGCCTCCTGAGTAGCTAGGATTATAAGTGTGAGCCACCAGTGCCCCCTCTCCACTCTGACTTTCCGGGGCAGCAATACCAGCATTTTCAAGAAGGGAATTTTAGTAAACATGCAGTTAAATGTTGTCTGTATACCCTTGAGAAATTTCTGTTGGACTGGGAATGCAGCTTAGTGGTAGAGTGCTTGCCTAGCATGCATGAAGCCCTGGGTTCAATTCCTCAGCACCACATAAACAAAACAAAACAAAAAAGCTGGAAGTGGCGCTGTGGCTCAAGTGGTAGAGTGCTAGCCTTGAGCAAAAAGAGTCCAGGGACAGTGCTCAGGCCCTGAGGTGCGGGTGGAGAGGAAGAGAGGGAGAGAGGGGAGGGGGGGGAGAGAGAGAGAGAGGGAGAGAGGGAGAGAGGGGAGAGGAGTGGGGGAGAGAGAGAGAGAGAGAGGAGATTTCTATGAAGTTTACAAATAGGAAGAAGAATCTTTATTTAATCTATAGGTTCCATCCAGTCTGACCCCTGAACTTCTCCAATTCCATTTTTGTTTTTTAAGTTCTGATACTGGAGTTTGAACTCAGGGCCTTGTCCTCTTGCTTGGCTTTTTTGCTTAGGCTTGTTCTCTACCACTTGAGTCATACTTCTACTTCTGGCTCTTGGTGCTTAATCAGAGATAAAACTCTCACGGACTTTCCTGTCCAGGCTGGCTTTGAACCATGATCCTCAGATCTCAGCCTCCTGAGTAGCTAGAATTATAGGTGTGAGCCACCAGGGACCCACCTCCAGCTCTTTAATAAACTCAGAGCCACTGTGCTGCCACAGGCCCTCACTGAACACAGAATGGGAAACTGGCTGTCATGAGCTGGCCACCCTATAGTGAATCTCCAAGGAGGAACAGCCTGGAAGGGTAGGCATCTCTGGGCCCCAGACAGAAGAAAACAGATGGGGGAAGAGGTCAAGGAGGTATGGAAAAGGGTAGAAGCCACAGGGAAAAATGTCATGGGGCAAGGCAGAGCCCTTCTGTCCATCTCCATCTAGGAACTGGGATCAGAGCCAGAGGCAGGTGAGAGAAGAGTGGTGGAGGCCACCTATCTACTGGAGCAACTGGGCCTCAGCTTCAACCCATCACAGGTGCCAGGTGTGTGTGGGGGTGGGGTCAGGAAGCCCCTCACACCACACCAGCAGCAAGTGCAAGAACTTAGCCTGACAAAACCAGAGGACAAAGCTGTAGGCATTGACTCAAAGCAACTCAAGTGGGCAGGTGTGAGTAGATGCCCCGGGAGGCTCTCTCTGCCACAGTAATACTAAGGCTCTGTCAAGGCTCCACCCCAGGGCTGTGACCCCCAACCCCAGCCCTCACCTGACTGGGGGCCAGTCCCTGGGCCTCCATCCTCAAGCCTTCGCAATTCCAACACCATGGTCTCTGTGGCTGGCACCAGCTCCATCCTAGAAGTCACTCCAGGATCGAGGGTAGCTGGCTGTGCTGCGAGGAAAGAAGGAAGCTGTTCAGGGGGGAGGTGGTGTCTCCAGGGCAGACTGCTCTTAGAACAGCAGTGGGATCCAGGTGCTGGTAGCTCATGCCTATATTCCTAGTTTCTCAAGAGATGGAGACTTTGATGGTTGAGGTTTGAAGCTAGCCCAGGCAGAAAAGCCTGTGAGACTTCATCCCCAATTGATCAGCAAAACGTTGGACTAGAGGCATGACTCAAGTGGTAGAGTACCAGCCTTGAGTGAAAAAGGCCAGAGAGAGAGGTGAGGCCCTGAGTTCTAGACCAGTTACGGGTACAAAACAAACAGTATTCACAAGGCTCCACCACCTGGCTGCTTCTTATTGAAATCCAGCCACTCACAGGGCAAGGAGCTGGAGTCAGGGAACATTTGGGGTTCTAAAAGAGAGGCCATCTGTGTCACATTCCCCTGTGCCCTTCCAAAGCCAGTTCTGCCAGTATCCAGGGCCTCCTGCCTCCCAGACTGTTGTAGAGGCTTGCCTAGCCTTTCTAAGGCCACCAGCAGGCCAACCCAGCTCCCTGAAAAGCAAGCAGTCCAGAGCACTGTACCCCAAGGCAGGTGCCACCTGCAGGCCTGTGCTCCCCAGAGTCCACCCTGCAGAGGTAGCTCCGGGTCCAGGCCTTCGCACTGGGGTACCCAGGCTGACTGGCTCCCGCTGGCCCTCGGGAAGGAGGCGTCCCCGCGCTCAGCGCAGGTCCCCCGGGCCTCACCTGGTGCGGCATTTTTCCAAGCAGGGGAGGTGTGGTCCGCGGAGGCTGCGAGGTGGAGGCCACGGTTTTCAGCCTGCTCCTCCCGGAGGCGCCTCCATCCAGACAGATCCGAAGAGGGACGGAGCTGTCAGCGCTGCCCAGGTCGCCCGGGGGCACAGAAGGGGCGGAGGGGAGTCCCGGGACGAAGTTGGCGGAGACCCTCCGTTGGGGAACCGGGCCGGGAGGCAAAGCCCGGGATCGGGCGCGGGGCTCAAGGCTGGCCGGGGAGGACCGTGGCGACGCGCAGCAGGGCCTCGGCCGGAGCCCTCGATCGGTCCCGTGGGGTGGCCCGGGAGACGCGGCTCGTGGATGACAGCAGGCCACAGGTGCCCGGAGCCCCGGGGCGGCCCGGGCGGCACCTCAGCGGCCAGGGCGGGGGGCGGGCGCCGCCGCCCGGCCGGGTCCCCGTTCGCTCGCCCGCCCACCCGTGCGCGCGTCTTTGCGGGCAGCGGCCGGGCCGGGGCGGGGGCGCGGGGGCCGGCACAGGAAGTCCCCCCGGCATCCGCATCCTGTCCCCCGCCCCCGCCGCCCGCCGCGCCCCCCGCGCCCGGGCCCCCCGCCGCCGCCCGCCGCCCCCCGCCGCCTCTGCGGCCGCCGCCGCCACCGCCACCTCTCTAGGCCGCCGCCAGCTCGGTGGGCTTAACCCTTCCGGACCCAGGCACTCACCGGGTGGCCAGGGACCGGGTGACCCCCCCCCGCCGGCGTCCCGGGGCGCATCCCCGGTGCGCGCGCCTCTACTCGCGGCTGGGGCGCAGCTGGGGCGCAGCTGGGGACCCGGCTCCTGGCAGGGCGCCTACCGCCACCACCTCCAAGAAAGGCCGACTTGGCCTCAGGGCGACCCTGGCAGGGGTGCAAATTGTGGCTAATTAGCAATTAGATGAAACCAGAAGACCCCAGGGGTGCTGACTTCGGACCCCTCCTCCTGGTCCTCTGAGCGCGCAAGGCCGGGCCAGGCAGGTGGGGAATTTGTGCCAGCCATGTCAGCTGCTGTGACCCAAATAGACCCAACTGGCCATCCCAGCCACCTTCCTGAACGGGCAGGGTGGGCGGGTCCTTCTCTGTGCCTCCCTTGCCTTCACCCACAGGCAAGGCGGTCAGGCCCACCCTGAGCTCTGCTCTTCCAGTAGTTCCACCCCCACCCCCACCCCCACCCCTGCTCTGGGCCTTGGCCTCTTGTAAGGCCCGCCCCCGGGAGGGCTCCTAGCGGTTGGCCAGCCTGTCTAAAGTCTCCGCCCAGTACCTGTGTTACCTAGGTAACCGGCATACCTGGAGGCGGGACACCTCCCCTTACCAGGCCATACTTCCCCCTTCCCCGCCTGCCCTAGATAAGGCTTGGCCTGGTGGAGTGTCGGACAGTTTCGGAATAAATTTTTCTCTCCTGCCCGATTACCTCATGGTGATCTCCTTTATTGGCTACCTACTTTAATAAACCTTACACCTCTCGTGGCTTCTTTCTTTTTCTGGATGTTTCTTGCCTGGGTAGGAGTCTCCTGCTAAAGACTAACCTGACCATCTTCCTCATTTGGTGGGGCACCTGTGGTTCAACCCTGTAATCCCTGCTATCAGGAATCTAAGATCTGAGAATCACAGTTTGAAGCCATTGTGGGCAAGAAAGTCCAAGAGACTCTTATCTCCAATTAACCACAAAAAGCCAGAAGTGGAGCTGTGGCTCAAGTGGCAGAGTGCCAGCCTTGAGCAAAAGAGCTCAGGAACAGTGCTCAGGCCATAAATTCAAGCACTCCCCCCACCCCACCCCTTTTCTTTCTTTCTTTTTTTTTTTGTACTGGGAACTGGGATTGAACTCAGAGCCTTGAGTTTGCTAGGTAGGCACTCTACTGCACAGTCATGCCTCTATCCCTTTTTTTTTGCAGGTTTTCAGATTTTTCACTTTGTGCCTGGATCACAATCCACTTATTTTATGTCTAATCACATCTAACAAGCACACACCACCACCATGCCCAGCTTCTTCCTTCTAATAAGCACATACCACCACCATGCCCAGCTTCTTCCATTAAGATAAAATCTCACAAAGTTGGGTGTTGGATTGTTGTTGTTTTTTTGCCTTGGCTGGCCTAGAACCACAATCCTCCTAATCTCAGCCTCCTATGTTGCCAGGATGGCAGGTTCACAGTTTAAGATACAGCTTAAGGGTCTAGGAATATGGCCTAGTGGCAAGAGTGCTTGTCTCCTATACATGAAGCCCTGGGTTCGATTCCTCAGCACCACATATATAGAAAAGGCCAGAAGTAGTGCTGTGGCTCAAGTTGGCAGTGCTAGCCTTGAGCAAAAAAAAAAAAAAGATATAGCTTAAGATATACCTATTAATATGCACACTTGTCCTCTCCTTCTACCTTGTATAAACAATCCTGTGTGAGATTGCATAGCTCAGGTGATGAGTGCCTAGCAAATGTCTGGCAACTCATTAGCTCATTAGCATAAGTGCACAACAAAGATTCACCGATTTACTGTGGACATCCCAAGGTTTTAGAAGGCCTATTGCAAGAATCCAGGGCAAAGACAAATGTCCTTCCCTTCCTGTGGCACAGGTACCTTCCTCTTTTCTTTCTTGTGGAAGGAAGAAAGGTAACTCTTGGTAAAGTCTCCAAACAGCTTCCAGATATGAGGCCCACCCCACCATGCTGTCCAAGTGATTTGGATTGAGGTGTTGAGTCATGTGACATCAACCTGCTCCCTGGGAAGGAAGCTGGAGATTTAGTTTGATCATCTTCTCACCACTGCTGTGACCATGGCAGGTACTGCTTTGCTTCCTTGTCCACAGTCAGTGCTGCCTCCTCTTGGTGTTACTGGCTCAGCTGGCTCCTCACTTTTTGCACCTAAGGATACAGGTAGTATAGGAAGGTGCTACCTATTGACTCCAAAAGTGAGTTGAACAGCCTTTTTATATATAGTCCACAGGGATGTGTGGCAAAGGTGTTTGCACCAATTATGGAAGACCTTCATGTAAATGAAGGACTCCACACCAATCATGGTGACCTCCATGCAAATGAAGAGCTGTGTTTGCACCAATCCCAGGCCTTCTGCTGGGCTACCCAGGGAAGGGCTCCACCATTGGCCTGGGTGAAAATGACTGCTGAGGCTTGTGATGGCAAAAAGGTCCAGAAAGTTGTCTAATATAGGCATGGCTGGGACAGTGCCTTCTGGAGCGTTATGGCACTCTGGCCTTTTGGTGGTTAGTTGGAGATAATCTCACAGACTTTCCTGCCCAGGTTGGCTTCAAATTGTGATCCTCAGACTTCAGCCTCCTGAGCAGGACTACAGGCATGCGCCACTGGCTCCCAGCATTCCTTTTTTCTTTTCTAGTCTCATCATGGGCAAATTAAAGTACCACATAGCATCTGAAATCCTGAGAGAAACTATTTCTGGAGTAAGGAATCTGGAGGAAAAGTACCTGTTGTGTGGGCTTTTATTTATTTACTTTTTAACTTTGCAATAAATCCTGTGGCAACATCCGTGTTAGGTCATTGTCTGCTCTCCACCTGTGTGACACTTGGCTTTGAACTCAAGGTCTTAGGATTGCTCGGCAAACATGCCACCATTTGAACCATACTCCTGGCCCCCTCCCTTGGCTGGTTTTGCTTTAGTTTTTGGGTAGTCTTGTTTTTTGCCTAGGCCACCTCCCTAAGATCTTGATCCTCCCATCTCTGCCTCCCACATAGCTGGGATATCAGATGTGAAGCACCACGTATGGCTTCTTTGCTGAGACAGGGTCTCAGTGACTTTTTTTTTTTTTCTTAACTAGGCTGGCCTCAAATTATGATCCTCCCAATCTCCACCTCCTAAGTAGATGGGATTACAGATGTGTGCTACCATGCCAAGCCCAATTAAAAAGTGAATAAAACACATCTGGAAACTATGGTATTATAAGATTATGGGGCTAGTTATGGTGGTACATGCCATAATCCCAGCTACCTTGCTATTTTTACTGTTTTTTATTTGGGAGGTAGAGGTAGGAAGATTATAGTTTTAGGCTAGCCTCAATCAAAAGTACACAAATCTATCTGAAAAACAAGCTAAAAGCAAAAAGGTTAGGAGTGTGACTTAAGATCTTGTAGCAAGCTCCAAAACATTCTTAAGTTACAGCATACAAAAACTCATTTCCATCATCTCTCCAACTCTCCAAGTCCTGGCAACGTTCACTAGGGTCCAGGTGCCCCTAAACAGCAATGATGAGTTCTGCATTCTCCAGTGCAGCACAGTGCCCAGTCCTTCCTGGAGACGAATCCTAGGATCAACCACTGGCACAGGAGAAGCTTAGACATAATGAATTTACAGCTGGTAGCTAGACCCCCTTTGGATGGTTCTTCAAGCTGTTCCTGGATTTATCAAAAAACTACTACATAGAGCAATGTGTGTGTGTGTGTGTGTGTGTGTGTGTGTGTGTGTGTGTGTATTTGAAACTCAAGCCCTGAGTTCAAGCTCAGTACTGGTATCTCACCCCCACCCCCCCGCCAACAATAAAGGATTTAGAGAAAATGAAAGGAAGATACAAGGCACACTGTTGTACGATTCCACCTATGTGGAATCCCCAGCCATTCAAGTCCATATGAAATAGACTGGTGGTTGCCTGGGCCTGGGGAAAGCAATAGACTCCTGATGGATATGAGGTGTCTTGGGGGTGGGGGTAGGGAATGGTAGGTATCCTTGAAAATGTCATTTTAGTTTTATAATTGCTGAGCAATGAGACCATTTTATATTTTATTTTCTCAACAGGGGACGCACCAATGCACATAATGTGACAACTGGCTCCTCCTCATCAAAGCCTACTTCCTGTTGTGTCATTCTGGAGTATGGGTGACAGAATGGGAGATCCAGTACCATGTTAATTTCCCTGCTTACCACTTAAGACTGGGAATCTGCTCATATGTATTGGCCATTTTATGTTCTGTTCATTTTCTGATGAGCATGACTTATTTTTTGAATGTCTTTTGATTAATTTCTAAGTTCACATATTCAGGGGCTTGGATTCAGCGCCTGAACACTCCCTGGCTTCTTTTTGCTCAAGGCTGGCACTTGAGCCACAGCGCCACTTCTGGCCTTTTCTGTTTATGTAGTGCTGAGGAATCAAACCCAGAGCTTTGTGTATGCTAGGCAAGCATTCTACCACGAAGCCACATTCTCAGCCCTAAGTTCATATATTCTGTAAACTGATTTATATACTGCAAATATGTTCTCATGTCAATTGTTAATGAGTATAATAAGACTTTTAACCAAGTGGCACATTGTAACTTTTTTTTTTTTTTTTTTTTTTGCCAGTCCTGGGCCTTGGACTCAGGGCCTGAGCACTGTCCCTGGCTTCACTTTGCTCAAGGCTAGCACTCTGCCACTTGAGCCACAGCGCCACCTCTGGCCATTTTCTATATATGTGGTGCTGGGGAATCCAACCCAGGGCTTCATGTATAGGAGGCAAGCACTCTTACCACTAGGCCATGGTCCCAGCCCGTCATTGTAACTATTAAATAAGAGGCTGTCTTCCTAATTAGAAAGAACTGGTAAGCAGTTAGACATGGTGGCACATGTCTGTAATACCAGGCATGGTATTACCTGCCCAGCAGGTAAAGGCAGGAAGATCTCAAGTTCAACACCAGTCAGGATAAAGTGAGTCCCTATATAAAAAACAAAGTGAAAATAGCCAGGTTGAGGTGGCTTATGCCTCTGATCCTAGCTACTTCATGCAGGTGGAGGCCAGCCCAGGTAGGAAAGTTCATGAGCCACCCTCTTCTCAACCCATAGTTAGAGGCAGTGACAGACTGCCTGTCATCCTAAATTATGTGGGAGACTGAGACTACGAGAATCATGGTTTCAGCTCAGCCCAGAAAGAAAATTGGGAGAGGGGCTGGAGATATGGCCTAGTGGCAAGAGTGCTTGCCTCGTATACATGAGGCCCTGGGTTCAATTCCCCAGCACCACATATGCAGAAAATGGCCAGAAGTGGTGCTGTGGCTCAAATGCCAGAATGCTAGCCTGGAGCAAAAAGAAGCCAGGGACAGTGCTTGGGCCCTGAGTCCAAGCCCCAGGACTGGCCAAAAAAAAAAAAAGAAAGAAAGAAAGAAAGAAAATTGGGAGACTCTCTCTCTATGCAAAGAACCTAACCCTTGAGCCACACCTCCATCCCTGCTTTTTGCCATGCTGGCTTCAAACTGTGATCCTTTGGATCTCAGCCTTCTGAGTAGCTAGGATCACAGGTGTGAGATACCACCTCCCAGCACAGCCTAGGTGGAAGTAGGAAGTGACATGATAGCTGACTTTGGGTCAATTCTGAAACATTCTGTCCTGGGGCTGATCTCTGTAGTGCCAGGCGTGCATCTGAGAAGAGCTGAGAGCTCCTCCATCTGACATCAGCCCATAAATATGAAACCTGTTGAAGCAGGGACTACTAGCTCAAACTCAAAACAAAATGGCGTGCGTGTGTGTGTGTGTGTATTTTCTCCCCCTTCGTGTGTGTGTGTGTGTGTGTGTGTGTGTGTATTTTCTCCCCCTTCTTGGGTAATAATGAGGGCCTTGATTGCTAGGCTACTTGGGTCATACTGCCAGCTCTATGGCTGTTTAGTTTGGAAAGTAAGATTTCTGATGGGCTTCATCAAGAAGTCTGGCTCTTCTGCACATGCTCTATGCTCTGGCTGGCACTCCAGGCCGTGAGGAAGCTGTGGGCTCTCACCCATGAGAAGAAACACAGGCCCTGCCATGCAAGGCCAGCCCTACGTGCAGCACAGCCTCCATTCCCGACCTTGAGGACACCTTAACATACACACACACACACAGCCGCTAGGCTACCAGGAACAGAAGCGTAAGTGACAAGGTCACATGTCTAACCTCAGTCCTGTTAGGCTGCAACGGCTGCTGTTACCATCTGTCATCAGTTACCTTCAGGCCATGGGTGCCACAGTGACATGGCCATTCCCACCCCCTAATCAGAAGTTGAAGCAAGTACCTTCCAATGCCATTCTAGGAAAACCTTCCTGAGGGAGGCCTCCTTGTCAGGGGCACAGAGGACCTGATCAAGTGGGGCAGGGACCCAGGTCTGCATTTCTGTCAAAGTAGCTAAAACCATGTGTTCCCTTCTCCTTAGCAGAGAGTGTAAGCACATTTATGAGGTTGTTAAAATCCACTCTGCAAGGGTGGGGGAGCTTGATGGTAGAGCACTCACTTAAGTGTGGGCAAGGCCTTGGAGTCCATCTCCTACAAATAAGTAATCCATACAGACAATAAAACTGTTTAGAAAAAATGTATTTGAACATACGAAAGAAAAATTTGGAGACCCCCAATAAAACAGAAGTTTCTTCCCGAGGTGGCGGGAACCCCGCCAGTGTCCCTGAGCAGTGCCGGAGCTGCAGCGAGCTGGGGGCCATTCCAGCTGAGCTCACAGAGCCGCCCATGGGAGTCACGTTCCTGAGGAGCGAGGCCAGGAGAGGGACCGGCAGAGCTGCATCCCTATCGGGGTCCCCGGGGCTGGGAACTGGCACGCAACCACACAGCACTCTGCAGTAGGCCGCATGCCTCCCTTTCATTCATCCAATCTGGATTTTTAAGAATGTGACCAAGAGGCACCTGGACTTGGGCGACAAGGGACTTCCGCCTGCTGCCTCCTGAGGGTCCCCTGCTGGGGCCAGCACCCCTTTGGCTCTGAAGGCGTCCTTGGTCCAGGCAGGAAGGCATACCACTGCCCTGTGGTGCACAGGCCCCACCTAGCGGATGGGCCTGAATGGGAAGGTCACGCCTGAGATGAAGGTGTGCCCAGGGTGCGTGGGCAGCGCAGGGTGGGCGGCGGGGTGGGCTGGCACTGGTCCATAGCCCAGTGGGGGCGTGTGGATGTGTGGGTAGAAGCCAGGAGGGAGAGCTGCATGTGGCGACTGCTGCACAGGGCCTGAGATCACCAGCTGGAGCAGGCTGCAAGCACAAGGAGAGAGGTCAGGATGCCAGCCCCAACCACCCTGCCACCTATGGGGCCTGCCCTGTCCCAGTACACCTGGCATCCAGACACAGCAGCACTCACCCATGGACCAGGAGAGGCACGGATGGAGGCACAGGGAAGGAGGACGGGGTGACAGGATTTAGCCCCGAGGTTGGACAGAGCCAAGGGAGGTGTCAGCATGGGTGAAGCCATGAACCCCAGCAATGACAAATGAAGAGTGAGGTACTTTCTACACCCTGGGCCATAAAGCTCCCACTGGCTTCGGCAGCCCTGGGAGATTGAGGCCCACCACACATTGGCCAGTTTCAGCTCAGCTGCTTCTGTGCCTACATAGACTGAACTACAGCCCATACCATGGCAGTCGGGACAGCAGGTAGTTTCATTAACTCTTCATGCCTCAGTCCAGACTGGACTCTACCCACATAAACCACAGAAGTTGGCCTTCCAAATGATCTTGACATCATAGGTCATGTACAGCTTCCTTGGACATAGCCTGGGCCTGAACCCTAGCCCCCACCTACCTGACCAGCCCACTGCTCAGGACCCACATTGGGAAACTGCAGCCCTTCTTGCTCCCAGCTCCCCTGTGCCAGGCCCCCAACACCATTCTCCCCACCCAGGGCCTTAGCTTTCCCCTGTCTTTCTTAAGCCTACATTCCTGGGGATCCTCCTTCCTGAACTCAACAAGCTTCCAGTGCTGGAGTCTTTGAATGAGAAACTTCCTAAGAGAGAACTGCCATCTTGCCCTTGTAGCTCTTACTTCTGTAAGCCCTGCCAGGGAAACATCCCCTTGGGAGGTGGTCATAGTTGGGTGTGTGTGTGTGTGTGTGTGTGTCTGTCTGTCTGTCCTGGGGCTCTACCAATTGAGCCACAGTGCTACTTTCGGCTTTTTTGGCAGTTCATTGGAGATGAGACTCTCACAGACTTTCCTGCCTGGGCTGGCTTCGAACCATGAGCCTCAGAGCTCAGTCTCCTGAGTAGCTAGGATTACAGGCGTGAGCCACCACTGTTGGCACAATTGCTCTTTTTATGGCTATGTGATATTCTACCTTTTGGAGGCACAGGCTAACTTACCAATTCTCCCAAGGTTTGAGGTCTTAGGCTAGGTGGTTTGCATGACACAGTTTTGTGCACACACCTTTGACCTCTTTTCTAGGGACAGACTCACAAAAGTGACATCCTAAGCTCTGAAGTAAGCAGCAGTGCACACTGACTGGACCCCACACACCTGGTTCACACCCATCCACAGGCTTCCTGTGCTTTTTCTCATCCTACCCTCACGAAACCCTTTGGTGAGGTGGAATGGATGAGGCCAGGCGACCCAAGGTAAAACTAGAATTCCCTTGATTTTTCAAACAAGGACACACATGACAGGAGGCAGAGGACTTGCTACAGGGATAGAACTCCGCAGAATCTGAGTGACACTCCCTGCTTTTCCCGCAATGAGTGTGACTGGGGAAAGAGAAACAAACCTCACTCCACTTTAGCACAGACAATGAGGACAGATTGGTATTCCTCTACTTTACCAGGAGCCAAGGTTGAGAGGCAGTGAACCCACCCTGACGTCAGAGCAAAGCAGAGCAAAGGACTGCTCAGAAGCCAGGTCCCTACAGCCAGAGGCATCAGCACAGGCATGGCCAAGTCAGTGATTCCCTATCCTTCCCCAGCACTCTGGCAGGGCTCTGCCTTGACACAGGGAGCACACTGCTGCCTTCCCGACTTCTAGCCAGATACTCATCTCCAGGAATCTTGGCACAAAGGTCACACTGACGTTGCTGCCTCCCACTTTGCAGGTCCTGAATGGGCTCCTCATAGCAAGATGCTCACTCTTGCAGATCACTCCCCTAAAGCACCAGGAGGGAGGGGCCTGCCCCCTGTACACTCGCCACATCCCCTCCCAGTACTGCGGGCCCAGCTTCGGGCCTCCCAGGGCACCTACTTGTTATGGGGCAGCCTGGAGCACAGCGTTCTCAGATCATCTGAAACAAGGAGACACATGGTTAAGCAACAGACTGTAGACAGGTGAAGTTTTTTGAAATTTCTCAAGGATCATGGCAAGAGAGCTACACATTCTCAGCATCCTTTTGAAACTGGCTTCTCCTTTCTCCAGTTCATGCTTTAACAAACTGGCCCACAACAGAAGAAGCTGCTAAGAAAGGTGCAGGCTGCTGCCACTGCTAGGTAGCTGCAAAAGAGCTGAGGTGGGGCTCTGCTGAGCAATGAGCCACACAAGGCAGTCCAAGAGTGGCAATGCAGTAAGATGGGAAAGCCACCACTGGTAGCAGCTGGGGCCACACGACCCTGAGTGAGTCAACACGGACAGAGCAAACACAGCCAGGGCCCTGGCACCAGGCCACTCCTGGGGTAGACTGGGAGCATCAGCATGCAATGGTATTAGAATTCCTCAAACCAGGAGGTGGGAAAGCATGCCTGACTGGGCAGTGTTAAGTGTAGATGTTTCACAAAACACATGTCATCTTTTACTGTATGTAAAATGTGTCTCAGGGGAAAGGATAATAGGCAAAGATGACCGCTCAAGAGGAAAGACTTCCTATGTTCTCCTAGAGGCCCCAGTCCTGGGCCACAAGAGCCAGGTGATGCCTCAACCTGACAGGAGCAGCATGGTAGGACCTGATGAGGGGAACTAGAGCCTCCCGCCCCCTACTCTCTCTGCCTGGGCAGAGCTATGGCAACTCCAGGAAGCCTGCAGGGCAGAGGGAGGACCCACCTCTCGTGCACAGCAGAGCTCCAGAGGCCATGGCCACCTGTAAAGCTTGTGCCAGTCGGTCCAGCGAGAGCTCAATTTCCTGGGAGGCGTTGAGGGGGTTCAGTTCATCTGCAAGTCTGTTGATCTCCTCCACCAGTGGGACCATGTGGTCAAAGAGAATGAGCCCCAGGCGCCCATAGAGGTTCTTCTCAGTCAAGTGCAGCTGAAGTGTCATGAGGACTTGCAGGACACTGAGGTGGAGTTTGGAATACAGGAGGTGTGCATCGCGGTCCAGCCCCGTGCCCAGGTCCTTGGCAACCTTGCTACTGACGTGCCCATTGGACAAGCAGGGCTTCTTCTTCCTTTTGTAAGCCAGGGGGGCCTTCACACACCAGCGGATCAGCCCGATGAGCGGTGTGAGCTCTAAAAATCCTATCGGGAGATTGGCTGCAATCGGAGTATTTAAGAAAGTGATGAGGATCAACCTTGGGTCCTCAAAAATCCAGTGGACAATCATTTCTAGCAAGTCCAAAGGTGGGATGAGGTCATCTGCAAACAAAGGACCATTGTCAGTTGTGCTCCTGGCCTTGGCGACAGCCATGGACCAAGACGGCAGATCTCCCAGTCCACAGCCTGCTTGACTGACTCAACACCTTCATGGCCTGGCTCCTTTCCTGCGACACCACCCCAGGAGGCTGGGACTACTGTTCTAGTCAGTGCCCCGGAAGCTCAGTCAAGGTGAAGGCTGAGAAGTTACTTAAGCCAACAATCCTTACAGCATCATCATACTGAGGGAATAGCCTAGGTGTCAGTTCAAATAAGGTCCACTTCTGACATCCCAAACCATGCCCACATTTGACCCCTCCCAACACGAGGGGTTTTTCTCCTCAGTATGTCCTCCATGGCCCTCAGCAGCCATGCTGACAGCCTTGCTGTCAGTTATCTGTCAGAGGCCAATGGCAATCCCGGCTAAAAGCGGAACTTTCTCTAAGGCACAGTGTGACTTTCTGCAGTCCCAGGACCAAGCATGAACTGGAGCTTAAACACAAATGGTAATAATGAGCACCAGTGTTGAGGCTGCCTACTGTGTGTGTGCCAGGCCTGCATGTAGAGACCCATGCAGTCAGGGAAACTGAGGAACGGCGAGAATAAGTAATTTCCTAGATTTGGACTCAGATCTGACCCTGGTAGCCTGGTTGCCACGTGGTTGCACAGTGTCACAAAGAAAAAAGTTTAAAAGCAAGAAAAAAGGAGTTGGAGGCATAGCTCAGGTGGTAAAGTGCTAGCCAATGATGACTGGTGATGCAGGGTAAAGGAGAGGGCAGAGTAAAGGAGAGAGGAGAGGAGGAGGAACATGAAATTAGTAGAAAAGCAGGCTTGAAGCTGAGCTCTGCCCAGAGCCAGTCATCAAAGCCTGTCAGTTTCCCTGGAGGAAGGCAACATACCTGGCCCCTGCTGGGGAGTCACACAGTTCCACTGGGACTACCAAGGACCAGACATGGATGGCCTCAGTACGCTACGAGCCCTGATTATCAAGCCTTGTTCCTTGGGCCTCACTCCTGAGGAATAGAGGCGGGCAGCAGAGCCCTGCACCAGTGAGATCCCAGCTGCCAACTCCTGCTGTTCCTTGTTTTTGTTTCACACTGGGAGTCTAATCAGATTTAGCTGTTGGACAGGAATGAGGCCATGGGCTTCTCCTAGGCTAAGAAGAACACTGTCATGACAGACTCAAGAACCTCGACTGGCAGCTAAAGAAGTCTCAAAACTGTCACTTAAGCAGAACCAGCAAGCTGGATACCAGTGGCTCATGCCTGTAATCTTAGCTACTCAGGAGGCAAAGATCTGAGTATCACAGTTCAAAGCCAGCCCTGGCAGCAAAGTCTGTGACACTCTTATCTCCAATTAACCACCAGAAAACCGGAAATGACACTGTGTACTCACCTTGAACTAAAAAGCTCAGAGATAATGCCCAGGCCCTAAGTTCAAGCCCCCATCTCTCTCTCTCTCTCTCTCTCTCACACACTCACACACACACACATACACACACCAGAACCAGCATGTACAAGGTACCGAGGTCACTCCTCCACTAGGTAGGACTGCTGCCACAAAGGTTTAACTACAGTCATTTTGCTTTTTGTTAGACAACAACTAGACAAACCAAATTTCGATCAGGGATGTTTGGTGAAACAACAGGTCTGAGCTCTTCAAAACTGTCAGTATCACAGGCTAAGGAATGGACTGGGTGTGGCCCAACAGTGCAGAGCTTGCCTGGCACCAGGTGGGGAGGATAAAGTGCCATGACAATTATGTATAATACAGGATCCCTAACTGGAAATCCTGATTCTCCTGATCCCTCAAAGTGGAAAAGAGGCTATTGAAAAGCAATATTAAAGCCAGGTATTATGGCTCACATTGTAATCCCAAACTACTTGGAAGGCTGAGAACAGGAGGCTCACAGTTCCAGGTCAGGCCAAGCAGCAAAGTCTACAACCTTCCTTCTCAACAGAGTTGCACACATCTGTCATTCCAGAAAAGACAGGAAGTGTAAAACAGGTAGATGGTAGTCCAGGAGTGCAAGACAGGAAGTGAAACCCTATCTTAAAAATAGCAGCAGATAACGGAGATAGAAGCATGGCTCAGCAGTAATACAGTGCCTGACTAGCAAGCATGAAGCCCTGAGTTCAAACTCCAGTACTGAGGGAAAAATGAAGGAATATAAAGATAATTAGGAAAATCTGAATGTAGGCAATATCATGGTAGTAATATTTTATTCACCATTAAATCTTAGGTATGATGGTGTTACGGCTATCTAAGAGGACACCCTACTCCTTAGCAGATACAAGGTGTGTGGACGTGTGCCCTGGTACTGGGTCTTGAACTCAGGGCCTGGACACTGTCCCTGAGCTTCTTTTACTCAAGGCTAGCACTCTACCACTTGAGCCACAGTGCCACATCTGGCTTTTTCTGTTTGTGGTACTGAGGAATCAAACCCAGGGCTTCATGCATGCCAGGCAAGGACTCTACCACTAAGCCACATTCCCAGCCATGTCCCTTAGCCTTTTTGCTCAAGCCTGGCACTCTATCATTTGAGCCACAGCTCCACTTTTGGCTTCTGGCTGGTTAAAGAAGAGTTTCAGATTTGTCTGCTTTGAGTCGTGATCCTCAGATCAGTCCTCAGGTCTCAGCCTCCTGAATAACTAGGATTGCAGGTGTGAGCCAACCGCATACAGCCAGGAGACATATGTTTAAATACTTGAGATATCAAGGGCTGGGAATATGGCCTAGTGGCAAGAGTGCTTGCCTCCTATACATGAAGCCCTGGGTTCAATTCCCCAGCACCACATATACAGAAAACAGCCAGAAGGGGCGCTGTGGCTCAGGTGGCAGAGTGACAGCCTTGAGCGAAAAGAAGCCAGGGACAGTGCTCAGTCCCGGAGTCCAAGGCCCAGGACTGGCAAAAAAAAAACAAAAAACCCCAAACAAATACTTGAGATATCAACAACAAATGTTCGACAGTTTGTGGGAAATAAGTATGTAGGAAGAATTTTTGGTATGCTGTTAGTGGTTGAGACATGTACAAATGTCTGTTGTACTATTCTCCCAATTTTCCCAAGCATTTAAAATTTTCACAGTAACAAGTGGGTAATAAAAAAGTAGGTTGTATCGCTGGGCAAGGTGCACACAGGCCTGTAATCCCAGCACCAGGGAGGAGGAAGCAGAACTCACCAGTGTTCCAAGCCAATCTAGGTTATGTAGGTTTCAAAATAAAGTGGGTCATAAGCTTTGGACACTCTGTCTAGGCCCAAGCCTTGGGCTACTTGCCACTTCTACTCCTGGTGCTAAGGGGATTCTACAGAAAGTTCTCTTAGCAAACTGTACAGATCTAAGTGCCTACATCTTTAACTTTAGACTCCAAAGTAAAGAAATATACTCGAGGGGAAGATGGGGGGAGGGCTTCTCTGAGAGCAGCGCTGGCTCCACTTACCTGATGACAGGTCATAAAGCGCGGTGACAGATGTTATGAACTGGCAGCAGAATCGTGGGCTGGCACTGAATGTCTGCTTCAGCGTGTGAACAGAGCCAGGCACCAAGCAGCAGTAGTCGTCCACAAGGGCCCTGGCCAGCCTCACACAGTAGACCACAGGTGTCCGCTGGGGAGAAACCACAGCCCACATCACTGCAGGTGTCACAAGCCGGCAGGCAGGAGACCACCAGAACAGGCAGACTCACACAGGACGGGAGAAGGACAGAACAGCCTCCTTTGAAGCAGGCCAGGTCCCCGCAAAGAGCCTCATCGGGATCGGACATACTCCTTCACTCCTCCACGAAGGCCGCCCTTGCTACCATGCAGTGGAGCAGCTGTGACAAAGACCATGTGACCAGCAAAGCTAAGATAAAACATCTGTCCACCCTTAGGAAAGGTCATCTCTGACTTTGGGTGAGGAAAGGATACATTTGGTGACCTAACTTAAGTTCTAGTGAGACCCAACAGGTACAAATGCCAGTGGCTCATGCCTGTAATCCTAACTACTCAGGAGGATGAGACCCAAGAATTGCGACTCAAAGCCAGCTTTATGTAGGAAAGTCTGTGAGACTCTTATCTCCAACTAACCACCAAAAAGCTGAAGTGAAGCTGTGGCTCAAGTGGTAGAGCACCAGCTTTGAGTGAAAAAGCTAAGGAACAGTATCTAGGTCCTGAGTTTATACCCAGAACTGGCACAAGTAAATAAATAAACAAATTAAAAAAATAAAAATAAAGTTTCTCACATGATGAAAATGATTGCTTTGACACTGCTCTCGCATTCCTCTTACAATCCCATTCCCTTTGACAGGTTTCCACAGTACTTCTGGTTGTGCTTCACCTCCTTCCCATCTACTTCCCACCTGCACATCTACTAGCTGCAAGCACAGTGGCAGGTAGAGCAACTACCTAGCAGATGGAAATATTGCAAAAGAAAAAAATAAGCAATATGGAGGCAATTAGGGAAATCTGAATATGGGCCACAACACAGATAACTGTATTCCATGACCATTAAGTTTCTTAAGTGGGATAGTATTATGGTTGTATAAGAAAAAGACCGGGGCTGGGAATATGGCCTAGTGGCAAGAGTGCTTGCCTCCTATACATGAAGCCCTGGGTTCGATTCCTCAGCACCACATACATAGAAAAGGCCAGAGGTGGTGTTGTGGCTCAAGTGGTAGAGTGCTAGCCTTGAGCAAAAACAAGCCAGCGACAGTGCTCAGGCCCTGAGTCCAAGCCCCAGGACTGGCCAAAAAAAAAAAAAAAAAAAATTGTCCTTCCTAGAAATGTGGCTTAGCGGTGGAGTGCTTGCCTAGCATGCACGAAGCCCTGGGTTCAGTTCATTATCACCACATAAACACAAAAAGCCGGAAGAGGCACTGTGGCTCAAGAGGTAGATTGCTAGCCTTGAGCAAAAAGAAGCCAGGGACAGTGCTCAGGCCGAGTCCAAGCCCAGGACTGGCAAAAAAAAAAAAAAAAAGTCCTTTGTCCTAGGAGACACATGTCTCCTAGGAGATACAAATTCTTAATGGTTTAGGAGAAAATGTGGTAGGGTGGGATGTACTCAAGATGCCACTCCAGGACACCCATTGAACCAACTACAGGGGGATAGCAAAGCCAGCCAGCTCATATAGCCTGTCACGTGCTCACATAGCACTAGAGAAGCCAATGAAAACCTCTCTACCTGCCCTCGGGTGGAAGCTCAAGCCCCTGACCCCACATGACATAGTCAAACCCAAACTACGATGATGGTTTTCTTGGAGGACATCTGCCTTCATTTACCCAGATGCAGCACAACATCATCACAAGAGAAAAATTTAAAATTACATGATACACTAGAAGAGGCTAAACTCAGTTTCACTACATTGTTAAGGAGTAAAAGGTTATCCTGAGGTCAAATACAACATGAATAATCAATCTGGATCCACAGACATTGGGTTGAGGAGAATTAAGGTATAGATTTCACTGCAATGTACCTCTGTACTACACATAACCATAAATGATTTTGCTAGCCAAATTTTGTGGACAAAGATTATAAAAAGAGAGAGAGCATGTGCGCTGGGCACCAGTGGCTCCCACCTATAATTCTAGCAACTCAGGAGATCTGAGGACTGCTGTTCAAAGACAGCCAGGGCAGCAAAGCCCATACAACATTTACCTCCAATTCATCACAAAAGGCTGAAAGCAGAGCTGTGGCTCAAGTGGTAGAGAGTTAGCTTGAGCAAAAAGTTCAGGGACAGCACTCAAGCCCTGAGTTCAAGTTCCAGGACCAGCACAAAAAGAAGAAAGAGAGGGAAAGCACAAGAAAAAGGGAGAACAGGAGAGAGAAGGGGAGGGGGGAAGGAAAGAGAGTAAATTTCAAGTACTTGGTCAAGAAGCATGTTTATGACAATGACCAGGGTACATTCTGTTAATTTCCCTGTAGAACAGATTAACCACACTTTTTTTGGTCAACAAATACTCTGCAAGGAGTGTTCCATTTTTAAGTCTTAATTAGCAAAATAGTAAACCCAAAATAATCTTGAAAAATACCTTCTAAAACTAAGCATATATAAATATATACTTTTTCCTCCCGTACATTCCATAGGAAAACCAAGAACTATGCGGTGTCACCATCAAACTGTGCAAAACAACCCATATGCTTACTGATCTACCCATATAAAAAACAACCTTCTCCTGAATCCCAGTACTTATTAGGAGGCCAAGGTTGGGAAGAGAGAAGTTGGGGGCTGGCCTGAAGAAAAAGTTGGAGAGACTCCATCTCAACCAATAAGCTAGCATGGTAGTAGACCCCTACACCAGGAGAATCACAATATGAAGCTGGCCCTGAGAAGAAAAAGCAAGACCCTATCTGAAAATTAAGTAAAGCAAAGAAGGGCAGAGAACTTGGCTCAAGTGGTAAAGCACTTGTTCACTTGTATAACTAGTGTTATACACATACACCAAAAAAAAATTCAAACAATAGACATAAATTATCACTAGTTGACATATAATGGTTTGTGAGTGTGCCAATACTGGGGCTTGAACTCAGGACTTGGGCACTGTCCCTTAGCTTTTTCACTCAAGGCTTCTTGGTGGTCTTCTATGTGTGCCACGGCTCCAATTACACCTTTTTGTAGTTAATTGGAGATAAAAGTCTCATGGACCTTCCTGGCCAGGCTGGCTTTGAACCATGATCCTCAGATCGCAACCTCCTGAGTAGCTAGGATTATAGGTATGAGCCACCAACACCCAGCTTCATAATGATCTTTTTTTTCTTTTTGCCAGTCCTGGGGCTTGAACTCAGGACCTGAGCACTGTCCCTGGCTTCTTTGTGCTCAAGGATAGCATTCTACCACTTAAGCCACAGCGCCACTTCTGGCTTTTTCTATTGGAATCAAACCCAGGGCTTCATGTATATGAGGCAAGCGTTCTACCACTAGGCCGTATTCCAAGCCCTATAATGATCTTCTAAAAAAGAAAAATTCTTTCTTTGAGACTGAATGTGCGCTATTTTCAAATTCCTATTTTGCTTAAGAAAAAGATTGTTTTCACTTGTCCTGAAGTGAAGCCCTTTCTTCATTAAAGGACTTGATGTACCATTACCAACTATTGTTAGTGAGGATTTTTACAGTCTGTATATAAAACTAGGATGCTGGTGTCACCAGGCAGCAGCAGTAACCCAGGACACTGTGCATGTGTGAACACCTCTCCAGGAATCCTGCTCCATGGAATCCCTGACAGCAAGCTTGTCTTCAGATATCAGAAGACCAGCAGTACCTGGAGCCAGGAGGCCGCACACTCCAACACTGGGATTCGGCACACTGCCACGGCCATGGAGACCAGTTTCCCCAACAAGCTCATCCGGCTGTCATCAGCTTTGTTCCCTTGAGGGCTGAAAAGCGATGAGAAAATAATCTGCCGCACAGAGTCCTTGGTTTGTTCCTGGAAATAATTGCACATGATTTCAAGTAGTTGAAGCTCTTGGAGAGAATTCAGTCTCTGTAAAACAAACAAACCCAGGGGAGGCGGTGAGATGCGGTTTTCACAGGCTAGTTAAGAGAACACGTGAAGAAAGAAGCAGGGGATGGATTCGCTCCAGCCCCCAGGGTGTTCTTCACACTTTATAGAAAAAGAACAGGCCCCAGTCCCCAGCAGATCAAGAAAATGTTCTGTGACATTAGCTGTCACTCTGGAGAATTCAGGAAGCACCAAGAGGGTGGCGACACTAGATAAGAGGCCTTTGGTGAGGTGCCTAGGCAGTCCCTCAAGTGTCTCACTGGAGGGCTACTAATGGGGGCGGGGAGGGGGGGGACGCCACTCGCCTCCAAACCAGGCATGCTGAGTGAAGTCCCAAGGCCTCGGAGCAGGGGGCAGGTGGGGGGGGGGGGGAGAGCACGGGCTGAGCGATGACCCAGGGCCGCGGGGCAGGGGGCGGGCGTGAGCGTGGGGTGGGTGCATTGGGAGCCGGGCCAGGGGAGAGCACAGGCGGCCGAGGGGAGGGGCGCGGAGGGCCGGGCACCTTGGGCTGCGCGCTGCGCTCCTTGGGCACCTGGAACACGAACTCCTCCAGCAGCTCCACGGGGCCCTTGTCCACGAGCGGCAGCGGCGCGCTCTGCAGCTGCCCGCTGAAGTAGATGTCCAGGTGGTACAGCACCTCCTTGGCGGCGCTCAGCGCGTCGCGGCGCAGTAGTGAGTGCCGGATATCGCTCATGGTGCGGCCGGCGCGGCCCGGCGCCCCGTGCGTCCACTTCCGCCCCGGCGGCCGGGGACCCGCGCCGCCGCCGCAGCCGCCTCTGCCGCCGCCGCCACCGCCGCCTGCGGGGGAGACAAAGAGGCGCGGCCCGGACTCCGCCCCGACGCGGCGGGCTGGGCCGCGGCGCCCGCCCGTCTTCCCGCCGCTACCTGAGGCCGGCCCGCTCGCGAGGCCCTCGCCGCCGCCGCCGCCGCCGCTGGCGGGCAGCGGGCGCCCGGAGTCCGACTGCGGCGCCGCCCAGAGCTGCGGGAGCCGACGCCGCGCAGCCGAACGGCGACGGAATGCCGGGCGAGCGACGGCGGCCCGCAGGGGCCAAGCACCGGCAGTGGCCTCGCGCTCTCCCGAGGGCGCCCCCTGGAGGCTCGGCCGGGCGGGACGCGGCGGGACAGAGGTCGGCCCCGCCCCTGACGCAGGTAGGCCCCGCCCCGCCAGGCCGCCGGGACCCACGCGGCTGCGTCTGGCCGCGCCCTGGCCTGCAGTCGGCCCGCCCAGAGCCTCCACAGTGCTTTCTGTAAGAGATGTTCTAGAAGACAACCGATGATGGAGAACTCTACGCGGTGCTCGGGCAGAAGAGAGAACTTTGTTCAGCCGAACTCTTGGCCTGCTGCTAAATCCAAGGCTGGTGTTTCAGGCCCGAGAGTCCCTCCCGAGAATGCCTCCTCTACGGCCCGGGCTGGTAGGTGTGTCCAGATGGATTAGGGCGTGACCTCAGAGGAGGGCGGTAACGGCTGGAGGTGTGCCAGTTACCTAGGTAACTGGACTGAGATTTAAAACAGGCGAGGACATCTGCTTGGTGCCCTCCTAGGGGTGGATCTTACACTTTACACCTGCAGGGACGGGAAGGAGGGGTTGGGGGGGGGCAGGACCTTGGTTTGGAGCCAGCAAACTTTGGTACTCTTCAGGCCCCAGCCATTGGAAGTTGCATCCATTAGGAACTCATGGACTGCTAGGGGCTCTCTGCAACCCCCACCCCGTCACCCCTGTTCCCTCTTCCTCTTCCCAGGACACCCATCTCCATGTTCTCTCCAGAGTCCTGGCCTTTTTGCCCCTTGGCCCGCTAGTCCTGGAGGGCCATGGGCATTTTCGTAGCCTGCGAGGTCACAGGCCACCTGGTTCATCTCTGGGACACCAGGCCATCCTAAAGCCCTCAGCACTTATACCACCTCCTTCTTTCTGCACTAAACTAGATGGCACTCTCATTTTGGAATTTTTCAGCAGGGCAGTAAAACCAGAAGAGGCAGAGTAGGAGACCAACCAGAGCTGTCCTGAATGAGGATGTGTTTAAGATAATGAGAATCCTCTAGACTAGGGAGTGGCATAAAATGAGGGTACAGCTAGGCATAACCCAAAATGTTGAGTCACTGCAACCCTCTTGCACATTAGGGAATATAGTTGTAAGAATATCTTTGTCCGGGTTCCAGAGTACAGTGAAAGACCAAGGTCTCTTTGGTAAGCTGGGGCCTTGGACAAGTCTGCTGTAGACACCACCCCCCCCCCCCACACACACACCAGGACCTCAGGGCGCTCAGATCCATCAGATGATAAATACAGCACCTAGTGAAGCCAGGGTACCCAGTGAGCCCCCATCTCTCTGTCTCTAGCTGGAAGCCCATTTCAACATACACAGCAGAATCCAAAACAATGGATATATACTGTATTTAAACAGCAGTAACAGTCTCTCCATTCTATTTCTTCTTTTTCTGGTAATAGGGGAGGGCAGGTAGAAAGATCTCTCCAAGGTTGCTCCAAAGCCCTCGGGAGTGAATGTTCTTATAGACTTTGCGATCGGTGGATTGGGATCTGGCCACAAGGGGGCAGTGTTCACACCAGGTCCAATCACCTCTGCACCACTCATTGGTGGTCTCATTGGTGGCAGCCAGGTACATCACAAAACACAAGTAGCCCCCCAGGAGGAAGCTCAGCACCAGCACGAAGCCCAGCAAGAAAATGATCCTTGGAAAGCTCAGGAACAGGTACTAGGGGTAAAGGAAACACACAGGTTAGGAAGTGGACTGATATCCACAGGGTCAGCACCCACTTGCCCCCATCCTGCCCACAGACAGGCCAGAGCAGCTGCCCAGCTAACCAGCCTGCATCCAAGCCTGACCCAATGAATGTAAATCAGAACTGCTTTCAGCACTGACCAAGATCCTGGGAGCCCCAAAATGTACAAGAGCTTACTGTGGACAAATTGAGTGTTCACAGAAGAGTACTGGCAACCTGGTGCTATGCCAGTTAGCCATTTACAGGATATACAAACAAATGCCTTAGTTCATGTGTCAAAGTCAAATGGATAGAAATGGATAAAAGAAATGGTATCCAGCCTTCCTTAAAATAATCCAAGCACGTTCTGGGTGCTGGTGGGTCATACTGTAATCCTAGTTTCTTAGGAGGTTGAGATCTGAGGATGGCAGTTCAAAGCCAGCCTGGGAAAGAAAAGTCTGTGACACTCAATCTCCATTTAAGCACCAAAAACATCTGGAAATAGGGCTGTGGCTCAAATGGTAGAGCACTAGCCTTAAGAAAAAAAGCCCAGGGACAGTGCCCAGGCCCTAAGTTCAAGTCCCAGAATTCACACACACTTGCACACATGCACACACACATTCAAGCACAAAATTATAAGCACAAAGATATTCCCTATGGCAAGGAGTCTTGAACAGTCTCTCTTCCCAAAAGAAACAAGTTAAACGTCCATCCATAAGGGAGAGAAACAAATTCAGAGACCATCACCCCATGACCTAATAAGGAGCTATACAGGAGGAAGAAGTAGCAGGATGTCAGCCTGAAGCTGGCCCCAGGCAAAACAGGCAAAAGCATGGGACCCTATTTGAAAAATAGACTAAAGCCAGAAAGAGAGAGAGAGAGAGAAAGAAAGAGAGAATGAGCAAGCACAGGGTGTGTAGCTCAAGTGGCAGGATGTTTTTGAGGCCAAGTTCAAACCTCAATATAACAACAACAAAATCAAGTCAGTTTCTATACACTAATTTATTAATAAAAAAGTACTGTCCCACGAGAAAAGCCAAGTTCAAGAATCCTCTTATGGGTTGGCAATGTGGCTTAGTGGTAGAGTACTCACCTAGCATGCATGAAGCCCTGGGTTCGATTCCTCACCACCACATACACAAAAAAGCTGGAAGTGGGTGCTGTGGCTCAAGTGGTAGAGTGCTAGCCTTGAGCAAAAAAAGAAGCCAGGGACAGTGCCCAGGCCTGAGTCCAAGCCCCAGGACTGGCAAAAAAAAAGAATCCTATTGTGATCATACCTGTATTCAACACAACTGGAGGTATATAGCCACGGAGGAGATATAGGGAAAAGGCGTGAACTACCAAAGGTAGTGGGACTGGAGCAGTCTGAGAGTAACTGTCACTGCTCATTGTAAGCAGGACCTCTACTCTACGTGAACTTGTTTTTGTAGTAGGATAAAGATTTTAGAAAGAATTACATATTTTTCCCCCAGTTCTGGGGCTTGAACGGAGGACCTGTGCACTGTCCCTGGGGAGATTTTGCTCAAGGCTAGCACTCTACCACTTGAGCCGCAGTGCTACCTCTAGCTTTTTCTGAGTAGTTTACTAGAGATAAGAGTCTCACTGGGACTTTTCTGCCCAGGATGGCTTTCAACTGTGATCCTCAGATCTCAGCCCCCTCAGTAGTTAGGATTACAGACACGAGCCACTAGTGCCTGACAAAACTACACTTTTGATGGGCAGACTTTTCAAGAAGTCAGTTAAAAGGCATATCTGATAAGAAAGAATGGTGCAGCTTTTTTATTCTGAAAAAACCATAACCAATATCCAAAAGACACACAAATAGAAAATAACAAAGGTTTAATCTGTTATATAATTTGGCTAAATAACTCAAAAAATATTCTGACATCAAATAGGTAAGCAGATGGACATAATTCACAAAGAGTTACAGAAATGACTGGCAAATGAGGGTAGTGATTCAATAAATGATTTTTAAGTATGCATAATATTTTTCCTCCCCCTTTCTTTCCTGATCTGTGTGTGTGTGTGTGTGTGTGTGGAGAGAGAGAGAGAGAGAGAGAGAGAGAGAGAGAGAGAGAGAGAGTACTGGGGCTTAGAACTCAGAGCTTGGAAGCTGTCCCTGAGCTTTTTCTGCTCAAGGCCTTGGCTGTGTGAGTGTGTGTGTGTGTGTGTGTGTGTGTGTGTGTGTCTGTGTGTCTGTGTGTGAAATCATGTTAAGAAAGGAAAATAGCCTTCAGCTGGTGGCAGGCTGGAGAAAAAAATACAGACTCAATCTGAAAAAAGAAAAAAAAAAATAGCCGGGCACTGGTGGCTCACACTAGTAATTCTGGCTACTCCAGAGGCTGAGATCTGAGGACTGTGGTTCGAAGCCAGCCTGGGCAGGAAACTCTGTGAGACTCTTATCTCCAACAAACTACTCAAAAAAGCCAGAAGTGGGTCAAGTGGTAGAGTGCTTGCCTTGAGCAAAAGAAGCTCAGGCCCAGAGTTCAAGCCCCAGGGCTGACAAAAAATAGTAATAATAAATATAATTTTAAAAAAATTGAAAGCCAGAAGTGGCTGAAGAACAGTATGGAGGTTCCTCAAAAAGCTCAGTATAGACATACCCTATGACCCAGCCATGCCACTCCTAGGCATCTATCCTGAACAATAGGATTCAGGATACCACAAGGACACCTGCACATCCATGTTTATCACTGCACAATTCACAATAGCCAAAATATGGAAACAACTCAGATGCCCCACTACAGATGAATGGATCCAAAAAATGTGGTACCTGTACACAATGGAATACTATATAACGATTAGAAATGATAAAACAATATGGCATTCACAGGGAAATAGTCAAAACTTGAACACATAATGTTGAGGGAGACAAGCCTAGAACACAGAGAACAAAGGCGCATGGTCTCCCTGATATGTGGTTGTTGGGGGGAAGGGAGGAGAACAGTAGAGATCATGTCTGTAAAATAACAAACTTCTTTTCAAATGGTTTTTCTACATGTTTTGGTCAGCGACTTTACATCATGTCTCTAAAACCAAACAATTACTAAATAAACATAAAAATGTCTAGGATACGCCTATCAGAATAGCTCAACTGCTATGTACATATGATTATATAAGATGAGGCTCAGCAAAATGAACCCCAACAGATGGAAACAGGAGGACTTTATTGTCGTTATGTTTAATGTACTAGATGAATTTCCTTTGGCATACCCCCTGGGGTCACTGTATATGATTTTGGTACACTGGATATTGTATATATGCTTACCTGACCTAGGGAAGGGTAAGAAAAATGAGGGAAGATGTAACAAATAAGACAAGAAATGTACTTACCTTATTATGTAACTATAACTCCTCTGTACATCACCTTGTCAATAAAATTTAAAAAAAAACACCTCATTTTGGTTCAACAAAAAATAAATAAACTGCCACATTAAAAAAAAAAGCCAGGGCTGGGGATATGGCCTAGTGGCAAGAGTGCCTGCCTCATATACATGAGGCCCTAGGTTCGATTCCCCAGCATCACATATACAGAAAATGGCCAGAAAGGGCGCTGCGGCTCAAGTGGCAGAGTGCTAGCCTTGAACAAAAAGAAGCCAGGGACAGTGCTGAGGCCCTGAGTCCAAGCCCCAGGACTGGCCAAAAAAAAAAAAAAAAAAAAAAAAAAGCCAGAAGTGGAGCTATGGCTCAGGTAGTAGAACACCAGCTTTGAGCTGAAAAGCTAGGGGACAGCCCTCTTCAAGTTCCAGAACCGACACACACAAAAAGGAAGAGCATCATTTTTATAGGAGAGTAAACATCTTTTATCGCATTCTGAAACCGGAAGCCCTCTGTATCATTACCTGAATAATCAAGACAATGTCCATCTCCTGGAGGCGCCCAAGGTCATCAAGGTACGTTTCTTGGTACAGATCAGATACCACCACCAGGCGGACCAGAAATGCAGTGCTCACGGCAGCCAGGGTGGCAGCAGATGCGGTCAGCGTTGAGAGGTAGGTAAGGAAGTACCTGGTGTTCCAGGCGCCGATGCAGTTATTTACCCAGACACAGTGATGGTCAAAGCGGTGCACACACCGGTCACAGACACCTGTGAGAGGAGGGGCAGCAGGTCAGGTGTGTCCAGGGCAAGATGATGGCTCCTGCACACCTGGCTGCGATTTCTACAAACTCACCCCTGAGGGAATGTGGGGGAGCTGGCAGCAGCGGCTATCACTAAGCTTAAGTACTGCAATGGCCACTGGGCACTGAAATATGGCTACAAGAGAAAACTTAATACTGACAGATGTGTTTCAGTGTGACCCAGAGTCAGTGACTGACCTAATATGGGTCCAGTGGTTTCTTCTGAAAGGTGAACTGTGGTCATTGTAGATGTGGGAGTGAGGAAAAATGTGTGATCAGTTAGAGGAAAACCTTTAAGAATGTTTACAGGGGCTGGGAATGTGGCTTAGTGGTAGAGTGTTTGCCTAGGATTCATGAAGCCCTGGGTTCGATTCCTCAATACCACATAAACAGAAAAAGCTGGAAGTGGAGCTGTAGCTCAAAGTGGTAGGATGCTAGCCTTGGGCAAAAAGAAGCTCAGGGGCAATACCCAGGCCCTAAGTTCAAGCCCCAGTACTGGCAAAAAAAAAAAGTGTGAGTCTGCTCTTCCAACTAGAATTGTCATTAATTTAAACATAGGTCAAGTCTTTCCAATGAGAAAATTAGTATCTGAATCAATATGTGTAGTAAATGTATCATACACTCTAGATTTCAAATAATAGTATGGAAAAAAGAATATAAGATGATTGCTGGTAGCTCATGCCTGTAATCCCAGCTATTCAGGAGACTGAGATCTGAGAATCACTGTTCAAAGCTAGATCCGGCAGGAAAGTATGTGATACTCTTACCTCTATTTAACCACCAGAAAACTGGAAGTAGTGCTATGGCTTAAAGTGGTAGAGCACTAGCCTTGAATGAAAAAGCTCAGAGACAGTGCCCAGACCCTGAGTTCAAGCCCCAACAACACACACACACACCACACACCACACACACACACACATCCTTCCTGGATTTTATGTGTGTGCTAGTCCTGTGTCTTGAACTCAGGGCCTAGGTGTTGTCCCTGAGCTTTTTTGCTAAAGGCTAGCACTCTACTACTTGGGCCACAGCGCCACTTCTAGCTTTTTTTTCCCCGTGGGGTGGTGGTGGTTAATTGCAGGTAAGAGTCTCACAAACTTTACTACCCAGGCTGGCTTTGAACTGTGATCCTCAGATCTCAGCCTGGAGTAGCTGGGATGACAGGTGTGATTGCCGGTGCCAGGCCCATGGACATTTTCTGTCACTGGCCTATTCAGACAGTGGTTGAGGGTTGGGGTGCAGCTCAGTGATACAGTACTTACTTGGCATGTGTGAGGCCCTGGGTTCCAATCCCAGCACCACAGGAGGGAAAAAGATATTTTAAGTATGTTGCTTTAAATAAAAGGTTCTTACTTTCAGGGCTGAGTGCTAGCCCCCAGTTTATCCTATGGTCTGAAAGAAACAAGAGGTGGCCTCTTAACAGCGGCAGCCCGCCCCCCCCACCATGTCTGCTTTACACACATGAAATATCTGGGTGCCTGTGTGGGCGTGGGGAGGGGCCACTGTGTCTCAGTAGCCAACTCACCGCAGTGCTTGGACCGAGCCGGCTTCCGCAAGTTACAGGTTGAGCACCTCGCATTCCGTGGGAACATCACACTATCAAATTCATAAACTTGAAGAAAGAATAATTCATCTGCTTTTGTGATGGTGCCTGCCAAAAGGACAGAGGTCACTTCCAAACACTGCATCCCACTAAATGTTCACACCACCCGTCAACTGAACACACTGAAACGGCTACATGGAGCATTTTAAGTCATTCACTTTTTACAGCTACGTTATGAGATGGGACCCACAAACCCCATTAAAGCGTAAATTATATATGGTGTGTAGAATCTTCAGAGATGTAACCACTACATTATAACACCATCATCGTCCTGCCCCACTGTCAGCAGTCACTCCTTCTCGCCAATGCCCTAGACCCCAGAAACCAGTCATCTGCTTTCTATCTGTATGGACTTATCTTTTCTGGGTACTTCATATAAATGGAATTGTGTAATTTATGAGTATTTGTGTCCAGCTTTTTTTTTTTTTTTGCCAGTCTTGGGGCTGAGGGCCTGAGCATTGTCCCTGGCTTCTTTTTACTCAAGGCTAGCACTCTACTTTTTGAGCCACAGCGCCACTTCCAGTTTTTTCTATTTATGTGGTGCTGAGGAATCGAACCCAGGGCTTCATGTGTGCTAGGCAAGCACTCCACCACTAAGCCACATTCCCGGCCTTCAGCTCCTTTTTGTGTATGTGTACGTGCCAGTGCTGGGGCTTGAGCTTAGCCTTGTGCTTTCATTTCACTCTTTTGCTCAAGGAAAAACCCACTTCTAGCTCTTTCCTAGTTAATTGGAGATAGCATGTCCTGGGCGTTGCTGGGGCAACATCTAGCTACTCAAGTACAGCTGCTCAACTCCTGAGTAGCTAGGATTACAGGCATGAGCCACCAGTGCCCAGTTATGACTGGTTTCTTATACCCACTATGTTTTCCTGGTTCATTTAAGTTGTAGCATGAATCTGTGGATCATCCTTTATTATTTTATTTTGGGGTGCTGGGAATTAAACCCCATACTTCACATATGCTAGGAAAGTGCTCTACCACTGAGCTATATTCACAGCTCCTCACTCTTTTATGGCTGAATAATATTCCATTGAGTGAGATTATGAGATTTACTTATCAATTGATAGACATTTGGTACTTCAAGAACAGAAAAGTTTAAAAATAAAAGGAGGGCTAGGAATATGGCCTAGTGGCAAGAGAGCTTGCCTCGTATACATGAAGCCCTGGGTTCGATTCTCCAGCACCACATATCTAGAAAACGGCCAGAAATGGCGCTGTGGCTCAAGTGGCAGAGTGCTAGCCTTGAGCAAAAAGAAGCCAGGGACAGTACTCAGGCCCTGAGTCCAAGCCCCAGGACTGGCCAAAAAAATAAAAAATAAAAATAAAAGGATAGGAAAAAATACCAATCATATGCCACAAGAAGGTATAATCAATTAATATCAGGCAAAAGAGACCTGAGTGTATACGGCAGTAGCTGTGATAAAGAGGCTTGCTACATTACGAAACAGACTCAGTTTATTAGGAAGAGATAGCACTAACTCTAATCTTGAGTATATGCACTAAGAATATACATATATAAGCCGGGTGCTGGTGGCTCACACCTGTAATCCTAGCTATACTGGAGACTGAAATCTGAGGATCAAGGTTGGAAAGCCAGCCTGAGCAAGTAAATCTGTGAGACTCTTGGCTGCAATTAACCAAAAGGCTGGAAGTGGAGCTGTGGCTCAAGTGGTAGAACATTCGAGAAAAAAAAAATCTCAGGGACAGGGCCCCCCGCCCCCCCCCCCCCCGCATCCTGAGTACAAGCTGCAGGACTGGCAAAAAAGAAAAGAAAGAAAAGACTAAATATATATACCTTTCCATTTCAGAAGATGTGAGGTAAAAACTGACAAGCTTCAAGAAGTCTGAATGATAAAAATGAAATCTTTTTTTTTTGTTTTAAACCAGACCTGGGGCTTGAACTCAGGGACTGAGCACTGTCCTTGGCTTCTTTTTGCTCAAGGCTGGCACTCTACCCCTTGAGCCACAGCACCACTTCTGGCTTTTTCTATAGATGTGGTGCTGAGGAATCGAACCCAGGGCTTCATGTATGTGAGGCAGGCACTCTACCACTAGGCCATATTCCCAGCCCTATTTTGTACAACTAATATACACTAATTTAAAAAAGAACAGTTTAGCATACCACTCTCAGGAAGTGATTGACACAACAACTCCTATGGCTGTAAAAGATTTAATGTAAGTAACAAACTTGATCAATGGACTTTTGGTTCTCTATATCTAAGAACTAGAAAATACAAACTCTTCAATTAAGCATGTAGGTAACACAAAAACTGGCCACATGGGCTAGGAATGTGGTCTAGTGGTTGAGTGCTTGCCTAGCATGCAAGAAGCCCTGGGTTCGATTCCTCAGCACCACATAAACAGAAAAAGCAGTGCTGTGGCTCAAGTAGTAGAACGCTAGCCTTGAGCACAGATAGGCTCAGGGACAGAGCCCAGGCCCTGAGTTCAAGCCCCAGGACTGGCCAAACAACAACAAAACAACTGACCACGGGCTGGAAATATGGCCTAGTGGTAAAAGTGTTCGCCTCATATACATGAAGCCCTGGGTTCGATTTCTCAGTACCACATATATAGAAAAAGCCAGAGGTGACGCTGTGGCTCAAGTGGCAGAGTGCTAGCCTTGAGCAAAAAGAAGCCAGGGACAGTGCTCAGGCCCTGAGTCCAAAGCCCAGGACTGGCAAAAAAAAAAAAAAGATTGGAGTTGGTCATGGTGGCACACACCTCTAACTCCAGAGCCTGGGAGGTAGATGGAAGAAGAAGAATTCAAGACCAGTTTGGGAAACACAGGAAGATTCTGCCTCAAAAAATAAATAGCCGGGTGTGGTGGCTCATGCCTATAATCCCAGACAGTCAGGAGGCAAAAACTGGGAGGCTCACAGTTCGAGTCAAACCTAGGCAAAAAACTCCATTTCAACCAATAGCTAGGTATGGTGGGCTGTCATCCTATCGATGCAAGAAGGTAAAAACATGAAACCTTGTTCCTAAAATGACTAAAATAAAAAGGGCTCAAAGAGAACTTGCATAGCAAGCATGAGGTCATGAGACCCTGGGCTCATATCGAAGTAATAGATAAACTGTGTGAGTGTATGTATGTGTCATGTATTGGGAGATACTAAACAGTTCTAAATAACCTATGGTTCAGAGGCCAAAAACTAAAACTAGGCTGGACACTGTTGCCAGGGCAGGAAAGTGTGAGACTCTTATTTCCAATTAACCACCAGAAAACGAAAAGTGGAGCTGTGGATCAAAGTGGTAGAGCACTAGCTTTAAGGAAGAGCTCAGGGTCAGTACCCAGGCTCTGAGTTCAAGCCCTATGACAAGCAAATAAATTAATTAACCAAATTAAATAAAACTAGAAAACACTTCAAAGTGAAAGATCAGGAAACACGGCACAAGGACTCCTGCCATCTTCTTGGGGAGCTACTGCTTGGCATTTTCAGCAAGATAGCAGAGCCATCTTGTCACCAGCCTGTGACAAGCGCCTTGACTCACCAGGATTGGTTATACAAGTCAGGGTGAAGAAAACCAGGTTGACAATCAACAAGACATAGGGCAGAAGAAGGTAAGACCAAGAAAACTCCAGGTCTTGACAGTAGCCAAAGATTTCCCAGGTGTATTCCGCATAAACCATCCCTTGCAAGACCAGGTGCAGCATGATGAAGACGTGGTTGCTGGAAGGAAGCACAGGGCCACTTATTCCCAGGCCCACCCCCATGAAGGAAGTACACAAAATAATATAACCAAGGCAACCACTGCTACTAAGGAGTAAATAAGAAACCAGTGAAACACTTCACAGGCATGTTACAGCATATATCTCAATCCTTTCCCATTCTTTAAATATCTCCGTTTTAAAAGTAGGCATTTCAAGTAGGATGCCAGTGGCTCATGTCTGTAATCCTAGCTACCAGGAGCCTGAGATCTGAGGATTAAGGTTCAAAGTCAGCTCAGGCAAGAAAATCTGTGAGACTCATAACTCCAAGAGTACTAGCCTTGAGCACAAAAGCTTAGGGACAGCATCTAGTCTGAGTTCAAGTTCCAAAAAGAAAAAGGAAAAAAAAGTAGGCATTTCAAAACCCAGAGACCAATGGCAGATTGGCTGTGAGTTGAATATAGGTCCCAAGCCCAGGGTCCCCACCCCTGCTAGCACCCTCTCCCTCATTACACTGGAAATCACAGGAGCTTCCTAAAGCTATGAGCAACAACAAATAGTAATCAAGAGAAAAGAAGATCATGCTTGAACTCTGAACACTTAAGTACCGTGTATGGAAGAGGTAATGGAGAAATCTCTGTGTGGCTCTCTGAAGGCACTTTGGGAACACACAGGAACATAGCTGAAATAAAAGAAAAAGCTCAGTTCTACCTCTTATTCTCCTCACTCCCAAACAAATTAGATCTTCACACCCAGCTGGCACTGTCATGAATGTAAATTCTGTCCATATATGGGCAGAGAGAGTGAAGAAAGTAAAGAACAAAGATGTCCACCTACTGGCCCATCTTGAGGCCAGCTCCTCCACTTATATCCAAACCCCAAAAGTGACACTATCAAGGTGTGAGGAGAAAAGCAGGCAAGAAGATGCTCAGGCGATGCTGATGTGAAGGCTGCTCTCCTTCCCCTTTGCTGAGTTTGGCCTCACAGTCAAGGCCTAGTGGATATTAATCCAGATCCCTCCTAAGTTACCCTCCTCAGAACTGGGGCAAGGTGGCACATTAGAAGTATCTTCCATTTTCACTCCCTGAATGAGAACACTCTGGTAATACAGGAGAGATTCTGGAGAGAGGAAAGTGTGGGAATGGAACCAAGACCCACAAAGGAGGTGGTGAGCAAATCACAAAGTCAAATCCAGCAGAAGAGAAGCATCAAGGAGCTCCAAACCCATCCCTGGCAACTCCGAAGTGGGCAAAGATGCTAAAGACTTTATTGCATGGCAGGACATAGTCTTGGCAATGGATGGATTGCCAATTCTCACTGCAGGAAAAGCCCACACATCCTGCAAACCTTAGTCCCAAGCAAAGCCATCTATGAGACAGCGACTCCTCTGGGATGAGGGCTAGCTGTGGTGAAGAAAGTCATTGTGTCGCTCCCCTTATTTCATAGGCCAACAACAGGGTATTACCCTGTTAGAGACTGAGTTACTCTGGGGACCTGAGAATGAAAAATCAAGATTCAGGGAGTCACAGGACACTTTGCCACACAAATTGGATATAAATTAATTACAAGAGCCACAAAACCAGAAGTGGAGCTGTGGCTCAAAATGGTAAAGCAAGAGCTCAGGGCCAGTGCCCAGACCCTGAGTTCAAGTCTGATGACCAACAAAAGAAAAAGAACAGAGAGAAACTAAAAGGAGGGCTGGGAACATGGCCTAGTGGCAAGAGTGCTTGACTCATATACATGAAGCCCTGGGTTCAATTCCCCAGCACCACAGATATAGAAAACGGCCAGAAGTGGTGCTGTGGCTCAAGTGGCAGAGTGCTAGCCTTGAGCAAAGAGAAGCCAGAGACAGTGCTCAGGCCCTGAGTCCAAGGACCAGGACTGGCAAAAGGAAAAAGGAAAAAGAAAAAAGAAAGAAACTAAATGGATAGAGAACCTATTCAATAAAAATTTAACAGAAAACCATGTTAATCTTTTCCCATGGATTGCTTGCTCCAATTTTGCGGCCTAACCCCTGGAGGAAGTTGAGCAGCCCAATACTCAGCTTTCTACTCCCATCTCCCCCCAATTTCAACCTCAAGCACTTCCAGACAATGATCACATACTTTTTTTTTTTTTTGGTCAGTTGTGTGGCTTGAACTCTGGGCCTGAGCACTGTCCCTGAGCTCTACTGCTCAAGGCTAGTGCTCTACCACTTGAAGCCACAGTGCTACTTCTGGTTTTCTGGTGGATAATTGGAGATAAGAGTCTCATGAATTTTCCTGCCCTGGCTGGCTTTGAACCACGATCCTCAGATTTCAGCCTCCTGAGTACCTAGGATTACAGCCATGAGCCACCTGTACCCAGCACCCAGCTGGTCACATCCTATCCAATTTTAGACACCATGTCCAGGGAGCTAAAGAGCTGATCTCAAGAATGCAAACTTTCCAAATTTCCACTAACTGTAATAACACAAACATCAAATATTCCACAACTGCCATAAATGAAAGACTACTTAAGTAAGCCAATGAATTTAAATGGGATCATTTAGCCAGGCATGGTGGTACTAGCCTAAAATCCCAGCACTGAGGCAGGAGGGTCAAAGGTTTGAGGCCAGCCTTAGAAACACAGTCAGTGAGACATCACCTCTAAATAATTAAGCCCTTTTTTGTTTTGGGTTTTTTTTTGTTGTTGTTGTTGTTGGAGATAAGACTTATTTGCCTGGGCTGACTTCAAACTGTGATCCTCAGATCTCAGCTTCCTGAGTAGCTATGATTCCAGGCATGAGCCATCAGTGCCCAGTGCTCTTTTTTGTCTTACTGGGTGAGTCTTTTACATTAATAAATTCAGTGGTATCTAAGGATTATTGTTACCTGTGCACCTTCCTGGGCCAGGCCTTTCAAACGAGGAGTTTTTGAGCAGATGCAGATCATAATTACAGTAATCAGTATTGATGCCAGGTACCACAAGAAAAGAAACAAGAAGTCCATCCTGGGAGACTGCAAAAGAACAGAACCCATATGTAGCACTGCTCAATAAAATGATAGCATTTACTAAGGCATTACTTCTATGGCACATATTCTTTGACAATTCTCTCAACAGCTTCTGAATCAGAAATGATTGACCCTCAGGCACATACCACAGGGCCCAACTGTTTCTCAGCCAGGCCTTGGAGATGGTTCTGAGTTCTCTTTCAAGATGAACTCTATGGTCTGCCTTTGGGGCATCTCCTGCCTGTAAATTCCAAGATAAAATAAGGAAGGAAATGAATCCACAGTAACATATCTTTTACATCCTTAAATATAGTCCCCCACACACTGATACAGAAAGGATTCAAAAGAATCTGCTGCCCTCAACTGAACATGGTGGTGCAAACCATAACCCTAGCACTCAAGTGGGTGAGGAAGGAAGATTGGGAGTTTGAGGGCAGCATGGTGTACACAGAAAGTTCTAGGCTAGTCTGGGCTAGGTAGCAAGACCCTGCCTTAAATAAAAAGAAAATAAAAAAGGACCTGCTGGCCTCATTGGGGCAAGCACTTCCTTTAGACAGTCAGAGGCCATGAATACAGGATTAGCCACACAGGATTAGCTATAGGATTAAGGAAGCTATGAAGCCTCTCTCCTGGCCAGGGGCCACAAGTGAAAGGAATGATTCAGGAGAATCAGAGTTAATACCTAGGTCTGGGTTAAGAAACCAGAAATGGTTACAGCGGACCTCAGCGGATAGACTACGGTGTCCGAATTCCAACTGAGATAATAAAAGTAGAAAATATTCATGACTCAATACTACGAGCAGCGATTCTCACAAAGGGATGCAAGCTCTCCCGCCTACATCTTCCTCTAGGTTGGATACATTTTCAGCCCGCAGCTCTAGCATTCCTCTGGCCAATAGTCATTGAGAATTCAAAGCAGCTCCTCTTGGGCGGCGAAGTGTACCTGGCACACCCCTGGCTGCAGGAGACATGGTTCCACCAGGAGGCTGGATCTGGTGCAGAGACAGATTCGTTTAACACGCACTATGACCGGAGTTCTCAGTGAACTGCATTGCGGAAAAGGATATGGAAGTAAGGGGGTCTTGTTTTCTTATGGTGCTGGAGGTTGAACTCAAGGCCTTGAGTGTGAAACAAGCACTGTCAATGAACTACATCCCCAGGAGTAGGGACACGTGGACCCCCGTAGCGTGAATAGTCCTAGGATTTCTTGAGGAACAGCTAACGGATGGAAATATGCCTGGTAGCCTCGGGTCTAATCTCCCCAAACCTGTCCTCATCCTAATCCATGACCACCCATCCTGGGACCCGTGGACCGGCCCAGGCTACTCTTTATCTGGGCATGACCAGAGCTTTCCTCCTGGAAAAACTGGAGACGGGGTGCAGCAGCTTGGTGGGGGACACAGGGAGACGCGGCAGCTAGGGCGAACAGTGGAGGAGACACAGGAGGCAAATGTACCGCAGGCTCGGAGGAGTGGGGCGGATCTGTAGGACTCCGGGGCGTGCAAACCGGTAGCACCGCGGCCACAGCAAGATAGGTTCGCACGGAGAACGCGGACAGCCCCGGGCGGCGAAGGCCTTACCCACAGATCCGCCAACCGCCCCCAGCACGGAGCCAGCGCCTCCAGGACCCGCCGAGAGTTCCGGCGCGCGCGTGTGACGTCATCTCCGCGCCCGCAGCACGCAGCCCTTCCGGCGGAAGTACGTGTAGGTGGCCCGGGAGTTGGCTAGGTTTTTGTTGTTCCGCCGTACGTACATGTTTGTGTTGTTTGGTTTGGGTTTTTGTTTTTTGGATGTGTGTGTGTGTGTGTGTGTGTGTGTGTGTGTGTGTGTGTGTGTGTGTGTGTGTGTGTGTGTGTTTTAAAACGGGAATCTATGTAATCCAAAGTGCCCCGGAATTTGAGGTCCTTCCAGCCTCAGTCTCCCTAGTGCTGGGATTAGGAGTAGGCATCACCACACCTGCTGAGTTTAGTCCAAGGGGGTCCCAGGCCTCAGGAGCGTCTGCGCTTAAGATACTCAAATATTGATTGTGTCTTCACGGTGGGCAGAGTTCGCATGCAGCCTGCACACGGTTGGGATTTCCCTTAACCTATCCAGAATCTTCCCGCGCATGCTCTTGCACCTCTTGTACACATGCAGCTCTGTGAAACACCACCCCCGGCAGGGTGAGGGAAGGGTAGTGACCAGTGCTTGGCCATAAGCCTTAAAAATAAAAAGGAAGGCTATTTTGATGATAGCCAGACTTGTATTTCCAAACATAGCACTGAGAAGGTCTCGGTGGAGTGTTGCTTTGTTCTGAATGCCTTAGAAGCCACTGACAACGACGGTGTATTCTTGATGTTTCTGAAAATCTGAGCCAGGCCTGGCCTTTTGAGGGGGAAAAAATATCTGATCTTCAAACAACTGGCCTCCAAGCCTTTATCTTATTTTTGGCTTTGCTACCCAACCTGGCTTCTTGTTTTCCCTTTCTTTTTCCTGAGGAAGAGAGAGGAACCTAGAACTTTACCAAACTGTAAACCAACTTTCTGAATGCATTATACTCAAGGCCTTCTTCTTTTTTTTTTTTTTTTTTTTTGGCCAGTCCTGGGCCTTGGACTCAGGGCCTGAGCACTGTCCCTGGCTTCTTCCCGCTCAAGGCTAGCACTCTGCCACTTGAGCCACAGCGCCGCTTCTGGCCGTTTTCTGTATATGTGGTGCTGGGGAATCGAACCTAGGGCCTCGTGTATCCGAGGCAGGCACTCTTGCCACTAGGCTATATCCCCAGCCCCTCAAGGCCTTCTTGAACTTTCAAACAAGAAATCTAAAGATGTGCTGGGACCATGGAAGATTCCTTATAGATGGAGTCCATCCCACATTTAGCATGGGCTAGAGTTCCTCAGAATCTTCCCCTGAAGAGCATGATTTATCTCTGAATAGTTTCCATTCTGATTTTGAGTCTTGGTATGGTCATCATTGCATTTTGTGCTAGGTTGCCTTTCGTCAATTTTTTTAAAATTGAAGACACAATATGTTCTCCCTACAAAAGTGTAAAAGAGTACAAAAATGAAAAATGCCATTTTCAGGGCTGGGCATATGGCCTAGTGGCAAGAGAGCTTGCTTCGTATACATGAGGCCCTGGGTTCGATTCCCCAGCACCACATATACAGAAAACGGCCAGAAGTGGCGCTGTGGCTCAAGTGGCAGAGTGCTAGCCTTGAGCAAAAGGAAGCCAGGGATTGTGCTCAGGCCCTGAGTCCAAGGCCCAGGACTGGCCAAAAAACAAAAACAAAAATGCCATTTTCACCATACAGTTCCTTGACATATTTATTTTGGGAGGTGAGAAGTAATGGGGCTTGAAGCATCTGATACTTGAACCATGCCTACACCCTTTTTGCTTTATTTTTCTGGTAAGGCCTAACTTTTCCTGGGGTCTATCCTCTGACTACTTCCAACCTCACTGGGATTATAGGCCTGTACCTCCACACCCAGCCTAGGTGTTTTTTGTTTGTTTGTGTGTTTATTAATTGAACACAAAATTTTTTTACAAGGTGTTGTGCAAAAATTGTACAGTTACATAGTAGGGCAGTGTGTACATTTCTTGTGATATCTTACGTCCTGTTTTTCTATCCCTTCTCTAGGTCAGGTAGACATATATACAATATACAATGTATCAATGTATTCACAGACTTGGTCTCTACTGTCTCTCCGTCTCCCTTTGTTAACAGTCATATATCAGGGAGATCATGCCCCTTTGTTTTCTGTGTTCTAGGCTTGTCTCACTCAACATTATTTGTTCAAGTTCTGACCATTTCCCTGTGAATAACAATATTTCACCATTCCTAATCGCTATGTAGTATTCCATTGTGTGTAGGTACCATATTTTTTGGATCCATTCGTCTGTGGAGGGGCATCTGGGTTGTTTCCATATTTTGGCTATTGTGAATTGTGCCGTGATAAACATGGAAGTACAAATGTCTTTTTGATATCTTAGGTTTTGCTGTTTAGGATAGATGCCTAGGAGTGGTATGGCTGGGTCATAGGGTAGGTCTATATTGAGCTTTTTGAGAAACCTCCATACTGTTCTCCAAAGTGGTTGTACTAATTTGCACTCCCACCAACAATGGAGAAGGGTTCCTCTTTCCCCACACCCCCTCCAGCATTTGTTGTTTCCTGAGTTCAGAGTATAGGCCATTCTAACGGGTGAGGTGGTATCTCAGGGTTGTTTTTATTTGCATTTCCTTTACTATCAGGGATGTTGAGCATTTCCTCATGAGTTTCTTTGCCATTTTTATATCTTCTCTTGTGAAGTCTCTCTTTAGCTCTTTTGCCCATTTCCTAATAGGTTTATTGGGCTTGGAGGGACTTAGTTTTTTGAGTTCTCTGTAGATGACAGATATCAGGCCTTTGTCTGTTGCTGTGCTGGTAAATATCCTTTCCCATATCGTTGGCTGTCTTTCTATTTTGGTGGCTATGTCCTTAGCTGTGCAGAAACTTTTTAATTTGTAGTAGTCCCATTTGTCGAGTCTTTCCCCTATTTGTTGTGCCCCTGGGACTCTATTCAGGAAGTTCCTTCCTGTACCTATAAGTTCTAGCGTCTTTCCTACTCTGTCCTTCAGTAGTTTCAAGGATTCAGGTCTGATATTGAGGTCCTTGATCCATTTTGAGTTGATCTTGGTGCATGGTGATAGGCTTGGGTCTACTTTGAGCTTTCTGCATATGGCTGCCCAGTTCTCCCAGCACCAGTAGTTGAAGAGGCTATGTTTATTCCATTGTATGTCTTTAGCTCCTTTGTCAAATATCAGTTCCAGCCTAGGTTTTTTGTATGTTTGTTTGTTTTTGTGGTTTGAACTCACAGCCTTGCCATTGCTAGGCTGACACTACTACATAAGTGCCAAGCTGCCAACCTTACTTTTTTCTAGTGCCAGTCCCGATGCTTCAACTTAGAACCTGGCTACTTCACCAAGCATGTAAGCGCAAGGATAGCCCTGTACTACTTAAGTGGTGATGAAGCTCATGGACTTTCCTGATCAGTCTGGTTTTGAACCTTGACTCTCAGATCTCAGCCTGAGTAGCTAGAAGTACAAGCATGAGCCACCACTGCTTGTCTAGCTTCATAGTGTTTGTCTAGATCTCTCTCTCTCTCTCTCTCTATATATATATATATATATTACATATATATAGCATATCTGTATGTACACATAGACACAGATGAAAGCACAAACCCCCCAAAAAACCACCTGGATACACAGTCACATATAGAGAAATGGGTTTATTGACAGTTTATGACTAGGCCACTTTGGACCACAATCCTTTTCCCCACCTTTTCTGAATAAGCTGAGATATAAACCATATGGTTTAGCTACTAAGATACAGTAGTGTGATTTTTTTTTGTCTGAGATGGCCTTAATAATCCTTAAGCATAATATTCCATATATCAGTCTTTTCAGTAGCTTGGATTACAGGCATAAGCAACAATTCCTTCCTCTAATTTCTAGTTATTGGATTATGACTTAAGTACAGAAAAAAAACAGAAACAGGAAAATGACACCAATGTTTCAAATGTGTGGGTTCAAAGAATTGGCAAGGACAAATTTTACAGTAGGTACTGGAAAAAAATCTTTTAGTATAAAATAATGAGAACAAATTAGTTCATTGGGATCATGGACCATATTTACTTCCAAGGAGGTCCAGTGAGTTCAGAAACCACAAGTTAGTGCCCCGCCCCCCCCCATTTCCCAGCACTCAATCATCTTTCCACTCTGTTATAGTGCTGGTGACCTTCTCATTCAGCAAAAGGGAAAAATCAAAATCAAAGAGCTGCTGTCTAAAATACAACATACTCAAGGGAGTAGATTTCCCTATCTGTGCACTGCTGACATTTTTAATCCTGATTACTAATAGGAAGGAGTTCTGAAACAGGAACAAAGATGGAATATGATGACTAACACCTTTAATCCCACTCAAATTAGGATCACTCTTCTATGAAGCTGGCTGAAGCAAATGAATTCATACATCTCTATCTGTTGGTATGCAAATTAGCAACTGTCCTCTGTTGACAAAGGAAATCAATTAAACACAACTCTGGAATCATTTTGTCCAGCTCAAGGGGTACAGTGCTAACTTTGAGCAACAACAATCCAGTGCTCAGGCCCCAAGTTCAAGCCCCAAGATTGATTAAAAAAATACACCAAACAAAACATTTACTGTAGTGACACTGGTCAAAAAGAAATGTGCCCATTTCCTGACTTATGTATGTAACCCCTCTGTATATCACCTTTAAAAGAAAAAAATTTAAAAATATTTGGGAAGGGAAAAAAAGACAACTTTTTTTATGGGAAAAAAAAGATTTACTGTAATCATTCCTTAGGACATTTACATTTAATTTTTCCTTTGACACTCTAATTCCCAGGCCAACCAGCATCACTGTTCAATAGTAAGTAGTCTTGCTTCAGTGCTTATTGATAATAATCTCCATGAAAATACAATTCAGACATAGCATGGTTTTAATATTTGCCTTTTCATTCATCTATATCTATTGCACACAAATGATTAGAAAAACTTGTTTCTTTTTTCCATGAAAATGCTCATATGTTTAGGTTATAAAATTGGCCACTGTCCAGTGGAATGACTTTGCTACAGATAAAAATATTACATGGAGAGAAAGCTTTTAGTTTTAATTTTTTGTTTGTTTTTGTTTTGTTTTGTTTTGTTTTTGTCAGTCCTGGGGCCTGAACTCAGGGCCTGAGCACTGTCCCTGGCTTCTTTTTGCTCAAGGCTAGTACTCTACCCCTTGAGCCACAGCACCACTTCGGCTTTTTCTATATATGTGGTGCTGAGGAATCAAACCCAGGGCTTCAGGCGAGCACTTTACCACTAGGCCATATTCCCAGCCCCTTTTAGTTTTAATTTTAATCCTTTTTTTCCCTTATGGTGATTATGCAAGAATTGAAGACTATGTAATATACCTGCAACTTCAGGATTTGTCTAGAAACCAATGCCTTCTCTGTTTCCATTTTACCCATCCTCTAAACTTGATTGGTTTCTTTTAATATATTTTGTATTACTCCACATTAAGGAACAGAGTGTAAGGAGTGATTCAATCACAATTTACAGACTAGAGAAAAGGACAAAGGAAAAGACACATCAGCAATGCATAAGAGGGCTGGGAATATGGCCTAGTGGCAAGAGTGCTTGCCTCCTACACATGAAGCTCTCGGTTCGATTCCCCAGCACCACATATATGGAAAACGATCAGAAGGGGCGCTGTGGCTCAGGTGGCAGAGTGCTAGCCTTGAGCGGGAAGAAGCCAGGGATGGTGCTCAGGCCCTGAGTCCAAGGCCCAGGACTGGCCAAAAAAAAACCAAAAAAAAACATTGCATAAGAAGTCAGACTCAATATTTCCTCTGGCCACCACTGGTCACAGGCCCTTGTAAGCCCCCCCACCTCCACTGTATATAATGTAAAAAGAATAAGAACTTTCCTGTAGATACTTTAGTGGAATATTGCAATAAATAGAGGTGTTCATGGGAATACAGATTGTTGACCCACAAAAAAAAAAAAAAATGGTTTGAACTCCAAGCCTGTGGTGCAGTCCTGTATTCTTTGCTACTTGGGAGGCTGAGATGTGAGGATTGCAGTTCAAGCCAGGGAGAGAAAGTGTGTGAGACTCTTATCTCCAATTAACTACCAAATAAGGCCAGGAGAGCTGTGACTTGGATGATAGAGTGCTAGCCATCAATGAAAGATCCCAGGAACATTTAGTCAGGCACTGGTGGCTCATGCCTGTTGTCTTAACTATTCATAAGGTTGAGATCTGAGGATCACTGTTCAAAGCCACCCAGGACAGGAAAGTCTATCAAATTCGTATAATCCAATTAACCACCAGAAAACTGAAAGTGGAGCTGTGGCTCAAAGTGATAGAGTGTTAGCCTTGAACAAAAGAGCTCAGTGACAGCTCAGTTCAAACCCCTCAACACCCCCCCCCCACACACACACACACGTGCGCACGTGCGCGCTGCGTCCCTTCCAAACCTTTTGTCCTCTTCGCGGGACTGGTGATTGTCAGAGTTCTGCATTTCCCATCAGAGCATGCCCACCAGCTAGCTGATCCTTCCTCTGAACATGGGCCTCTGTGCCACACTGCAGGGCTATGGCCTCCTCTCAGAATCTGATGCCCTGAGAGTAAAAGCAGCTGAAATTCAAGGATTCACAGAACTTGTGCCTTGAGAGAGAGATGGTTTCTAACCTGGTATAAAGCGGCACATTGGACTATTCTTATAGAACAATGACAAAATGGCCAGAATAAAACTTTTGGCTTCCTCACATGACACCCTTTCCCAAATACTATTGATGGAAAATACTCCCTCAGATTTTTCTTATCTGTACAACCTAAAAGTATATCTATTTCATATAGCAAAGGTTGAAGTTAGCAATCTACTGAATGAGAACAAAGCAGCCACAATGACTTCTTCTATAGATGAAAGTCTAATTCTGTGTTAAAGGCTAATATGTGCAGCAAGCTTCTTGCCAAGCCATTCTCCAAACACACCCATGAATCTCTTATTGTGTCATCTTGCTCATTTACAGTCCATGCCAAATGAAATCCTACTAGGCAAACCACATCTTAGAGCATGAAACTGCAGCAAACATATAACTCTAGTTCTTTTTTTTGAAGTCTGTATGTGCACAATGCAGACTGGCTCATTGCTTGCAGAGAGCTTCACATATAAACACATTTACTTTGGTGGCTGGAAAGGGGAAGTTATCCCAATTAAGTCATGGGAGCTTGAGATTCAAATTGGATCAGCTTTCAAAGTCGCCTGTTTTTAGGTAACATGAAGCTTTTGCTTTTCAACATCAAGGGTCCTCTATCAGCTCAGGCTGCAGCCTCCACTGCCTGGATTCCTGGTGGCCCGCTGTATTCACCAGGTCCTTGTAAACACAGCAGATTCTCTCCCTCAGTGGCAGTTCACTCTGTTTCCTCCCACTCAGGATCCATGGGCCTGGGACATCAGATTATAGGTGGAAAAGACCAGAGTGTTTTGTTTTGTTTTTTGCCAGTCCTGGGGCTTGAACTCAGGGCTTGAGCACTGTCCCTGGCTTCTTTTTGCTCAAGGCTAGCACTCTACCACTTGAGCCACAGCACCACTTCCGGCTTTTTCTATATATGTGGTGCTGAGGCATCAATCCTGGGGTTTCATGTATATGAGGCGAGTACTTTACCACTAGGCCATATTCCCAGCCTAGACCACAGTGTTTTGCAATCAAGAATTGTGCAACATAATATCAATATTGAACTTTTAATAAAATTAAAACAATAAATGGCATAAATATTAGACAGTAATTGTTACAAAAAATAAAATAGATGTGTGCCAGGGGGGCAGGGAGAAGTAGGCTATAACAGTAGATCTTCCTCAAAGTTGCTTGCAGGCAGAAATGACAATTCAGGGTCCACAATGAGATCTACCACTTCATGAAAGACAAGATGTTCTTCCTGAGTTGAAGGAGTGACAGATTAAAAATTTCTCAATTGGAGATTGTTTCTCCTGCTGCAGGACAGGCTTGTCTGGATATTCTGGGAGGACAGATTCACTTTCCTCAAATACATCCAGCTTTTGGCCCTCACTTATTAGGTCTCCCACACTTAAGACTGGAGACATTTTCCATGAATCCTCCAGGTGCTGGTTTGCCCTGATCACCAGGAGGTGTGCCAGTCTGACGTTTTGTAGCTAATCTAGGTGGAATGAGAAAGTCAATGGAAGAAACTGCTTGTTATTCTTCCAAAGTACCTGCAGGTTGTTCTGGGTCATATTTGGGGTTAAGAACAAGTTGGGTGTCCATAAAACCCCAAACCGATTTTGGCCTTTCTACCAATGAAAATAACCTCATTACATCCAGCTTCATACAAGGCAGTGCTGGCTCCAGATCTCCATCTGTCACATCCACTGGCATCACCGGTGATTTCTACGTCAGGAGTTCAGGGGCAACTGCATTTTGTAGGCCGAAATCTGAGAGTGGAAATCAGTACACGATTATTAGAGTGGACTCTGATCAGATGTGACTAAATTGCCTAGAGGATCTAATGCAGGAAGCTGTCGAATTTGAGTTTGGACTGAACAGTGATAAGAAGGTAGGGTCTTTCTAATAAGTGGCTATGCCTGAGTTCTTTTGAAGAGAGAAAAGAGATTAACTTTCAGACAATATCCATAAAGGGACATTTTGCCAAGCTGGGTTGGCAAACCCAGGGCTCCAGGCAATTACCAGACTGGGAGGACCATTCCTAGGGGCCCCATTTCCATTGAAAGACCTAAGTGAGGGCTGGGAATATGGCCTAGTGGCAAGAGTGCGTGCCTCTTACACATGAAGCCCTCAGTTTGATTCCCCAGCACCACATATATGGAAAACGGCCAGAAGGGGCACTGTGACTCAGGTGGCAGAGTGCTAGCCTTGAGCGGGAAGAAGCCAGGGAAGGTGCTCAGGCCCTGAGTCCAAGGCCCAGGACTGGCCAAAAAAGAAAGACCAAAGTGATTCCATTTTGAAAAAGAAACAGCCATGCTAGAGTTAAAACTGACTGTGAGAAGATGAGAGTGCCAGTTGCTGGGAAAAAGACTTCAACTAAGGGTCCACTAAAAACAACAGATAGGGGGCAAGCTGACCTAAATAAACCGTTGCTGTTTTGAAATGTGCAGCTGGCCCCTATCAGGCATTTGCTGAAGGTCGACCACTAGGATAGCTGCCAACATGGGAAGCCCTTGAAGTTTGTTCACTTGTATAAAAAGTATGCAACCCCCTTCCTCAGGGCCCTCGTCTCTCCGCTGCGTCTGGTGAGCATGTTGGCCCGAATGCGCATTTGCTAATAAATGACATCTTTGCTTTTGCATCAATCTCAGTCTTGGTGGTCTTTGGGGTATCTGGATTTTGGCAAAGACCATCTCTACTCACAAGACCTCAAGTGCCTGCACAAGGACTGCTCCCTCTTTTTCATGGCCTGATAGATCATGGGTTCCTCCAGCTGGTTAAGAAGGATGTGTAAGCAGAGGAGCAGGTCTGAGGAGGGCATGTTGAGTATGAGATAGTACGTCAATTCATTCAGGGTGTCTCGGTTCTTATGCTCATAGAAATCATCAGGGGAAAAGTCGATCCACATGGTGAAGATGGAGCAAAGGGTGCTGTGGGCAGATTGGTGACAGGAGAGTGAGAGCCTTCCCTCAATATCCAGAGCCTCCCACCAGAGCCCTTTTCTTGCAGGACTCCATGCAAAGGCTGTCCATCTTATATGCAGACTTGCATCTTGGGAAGGGGGTGGAGACTCCTGCGTACAGAATGCTCTTCTGGAGGACAGTTAAATTCTTATTGAGATAGGAAATTTTACCATTGTTTCCCCACAGGATCTGACTTTCTTTCAGAGCCCTCCCTGTCATCACCAACAGAATAGAAGCACACCCACAACTGTGTTATCTACCATCCACTGACGTCCCAAGCAACAACCAGCTGTAGAAGTCACAAGTGGTATGTAAATGAGAACCTTGCACTTTGAATCAGAAGCTCTGAAGATCCCCAGTTTCAAGGACAGCCCTTCCCTTGGTCCCCAAGCCCATTTACTTCACTTGTTCATCTTCCTCACAGTTAGGGCGGAGGGATCTGTACCTGAGAGAGGAGAGGAGGAAGTCACCTTTGTGGCTCTCTTTTTCTAACTGTATCTTTTTTTTTGTCTTTTCTTTTTTGGTACTGGGGATTGAACCCAGGATGTTGCACTTGCTAGGCAAGTGCTTTGCCACTGAGTGACATCCCAGCCCTGTGGCTCTCTTTTTCAAAGCTAAGGGACACCTATGGGGCTGGCTAAGTCCCAGGTGGAAATGTAAAACCTCAAGGCATCTTAGTTATGTCTGTACTGGTCTGTGAAAATTTTAAGAGATTTCAATGAGTGTGTCCAAAGTAAATGCTTCTGCCTGGTTGCTCATGTCTCTTATCCTAACTACTTTGGAGGCTGAGATCTGAGGAGCAAAGTTCAAAGCCAGCCTGGGCAAGAAATGACTAAAAGACTGTTCTCTCCATTAGCCAGCAAACAGTCAGAAATGGAGCTCTGTGGGAAAACTGGGCAGCCATATGCAGAAAACTCAAAGTGGACCCTAGCCTATCACCATGCACCAAGATAAACTCAAAATGGATTAAAGACCTCAACATCAGACCTGAAATCCTGAAACTATTGAAGGACAGAGTAGGAAAGACACTAGAACTTATAGGAATAGGCAGGACTTCCTGAATAGAGTCCCAGGGGCATAACAGATAGGGAAGAGACTTGACAAAAGGGACTACTACAAAATAAAAAGTTTCTGCACAGCTAAAGACATAGCCACTAAGCTGGAAAGATAGCCAACCATATGGGAAAAGATTTTCACCAGCAAAGCAAAGGCCTAATATCCATCATCTACAGAGAACTCAAGAAACTAACCCCCTCCAAACTCAGTAAACCAATTACTAAATGGGCAAGGGAGCTAAAGAGAGACTTCACAGGAGAAGAAAAAAATGGCAAAGAAACATATGAGGAAATGTTCAACATCTCTGGCTGTAAAGGAAATGCAAATAAAAACAACACTGAGATACCACCTCACCCCAGTTAGAATGGCCTATACTTTGAACTCGGGCAACAACAAATGCTGGAGGGGATACGGAGAAAGAGAAACCCTTCTCCACTGTTGGTGGGAGTGTAAACTAGTACAACCACTCTGGAGAACAGCATGGAGGTTCCTCAAAAAACTCAGCATAGAAATACCCTATGATCCAGCCATACCACTCCTAGGCATCTATCCTGAGCAACAGGATCCAGGGTACCACAAAGACACCTGCACATCCATGTTTATCACTGCATAATTCACAATAGCCAAATATGGAAACAGCCCAGATGCCCCACTACAGTGAATGGATCCAAAAAATGTGATACCTCTACACAATGGAATTCTACACAGCTATTACAAATGATAAAATAATGGCATTTGTAGGGAAATGGTGACATCTTGAACAAATAGTTGAGTGAGACAAGCCTAGAACACAGAGAACAAAGGCGCATGGTCTCCCTAATATGTGGATGTTGGTGGGGGGAGAGGGCACGGAGAAACAGTAGAGATAATGTCTGTAAAATGACAAACTTCTTTTCAAATGGTATTTCTACATTTTTTTTCTTAAAGATTAAATCAGGAGGGATTTTGTTGCTATGTCTTCATTACACACCTACACAGCCCCTGCATAGACTCAACTTGAGGACATAAGAATCACATACGTGTGTTTCTCTGTGTTCCTGGGGCTAGCAGGCATGCCCTGCCATGCCCAGCCATTGTGCTTTCCTGCTAGTTGGCATAGCAGGCTTGTATTACCTCACCCAGCAACTGGTTGAGATTCTGGTTTTATTCTAGAATCCTAAGATCTTAGGTTCTGAGTGCTTCCCCAAACCAGAAGATTTAAGATCCAAACTTGCTCTTGAAATTGCCTTCCAGGAGCCTTCCCCCAGATGCTGAGCTCCACCCATGTTTGTCCCCCTTCCTCTGACAGATGTATTATAGCTTATCTGCCTGGCCTTGAGTATCTCTGGCCTTGAAATATTCTTGGGCCCGTGTTCAGCTTGACCCTTGGGGACCACTATTCACCTGAGCCTTATCACTCCTTGGAGAGTATCCTCAGGTAGCAATCCACCTTTGGCTCTTGAAGCAGGTCTGGCTCTTGTGCCTGTCTCCCTTTGGGTGCAGGGGACAGGCAGTTCTACATGTTTTGGTCAGTGAGTTTATATCATGTCTCTAAAACCAAACAATTACTAAATAAACATAAAAATGTCTAGGATACGCCTATCAAAGGATCACAATAGCTCAACTGCTATGTACATATGATTATATAAGCTGAGGCTCAGCAAAATGAACTCCAAGAGATGAAAATAGGAGGACTTTATTGTTGTCGTTGTGTTTAATGTACTAGATGAATTTCCTTTGGCGTGCCCCCTGGGGTCACTGTATATGATTTTGGTACACTGGATACTGAATAAGTATATGCTTACCTGAACTAGGGAAGGGAAAGAAAAAATGAGGGAGGGTATAACAAATATGACAAGAAATGTACTCACTACTTTATTATGTGACTGTAACCCCTCTGTACATCACCTTGACAATAAATTTTTAAATAATAAATAAAGGGAGGAATAAAAGGAAATTCTAAAGCCAGGGAAAAAAAGAAAAGAAAAGAAAGAAATGGAGCTCTGGCTCAAGTGATAAGAGTGGTGACTTCGAGCACAAAAGTGAGCACCAGATCCCACATCCTGATTTCAAGCCACAGAATCAGCATCAATAAATAGAAATAAATGCTTCAGAAGTTTGTAAATGAGTAAACCCAGCATAATCTTTTCCTGATGGCTCAGCTGGCACAGGGCCCTCAGTCCACCCTCCTCCTAGCCCTCCTCTGTCTATATTCCCTCACAGGCCTCCAAGATGGCTTCTGAAACCTTATTTACTAGGTGAGGGCTGAAGTTGTGTACCTCTGGCTCGTGCCTGTAATCCTAGGCTCTCAGTTAGCAGACTTCTGAGGCCTCAGTAGCTTTCTGATGGAAAAGAAAGATCCACATTTGGAGACACAGAGTCCTGGGAGACCCAGTCCTAAGAAACAAGGCAAGGTGTACACTTCTTTGCCTTATCCCACAGTCCCGAGAGAAGACCAAGGTGGAAGCAAACAGGCTCAGAGAGGCGCCAAGGGCTCCCGAGACTCAGCCAGGAGGGGCTGAGCAGACCAGGATGGAACGGGGAACACTCGCTTTTTACACAGAATAGCCAACACTTGCTCCATTGTCCCACATAGTTTAGAGTTGGGTATGAAGTTTTGAACAAAGAAGAGATGGAGGGGCCGCCAGCCACCTTGGGGCACGGGTGCTGGCAGAGCTGCTGCGGCCGCCGCCAGAGGACGCAGTGGCCGGAGCAGGCGGCGGGGCCCGGGGCCTGACTGGCTCTGAAGAGGTGGAAGGAGAAGCGGCTTCCGCGGGCCGCCCCAAGAGACTGGCTGCCGGAAAACCAACAACCCGACTTTCACAGGAACTGAAGAAAAAAGAAAAAGAAGAAGAAGGAGAAGGAGATGGAGAAGGAGAAGGAGAAGGAGAAGGAGGAAGGAAGAAGGAAGAAGGAAGAAGAGAAAAACCCCACAGAACTTGCACACACAGCCAAGAGAAGCCGCGAAGACCCCTCCCCACCCCGTGCCTGCAGCGCGGCTCGGGGCCCGGCGGCCACAGCCGTCACCGCCTCCGCGGGGGAAGCGGCTTGGCTCTGCTGGAGACCTCAGGACGCAGACCCCGAACGCAGAGGAATCCCACAGCACGGGACAGGGTCAGCGCTGAAAGAGATCGCGAACTGAGGCAAGGCCCCGAGAAACCCAGGCCCGGAGAGAGCCCACAGCCGTCACGAGGGAGCGCGGCGGCGGTGGTGGCGGGAACCTGGGGGACCCCCGAGGCGACCTGCCGCAAGCGCATGGACTCGAGATCTGCCCGCACCGCTGGGGAGCCCCGAGCAGTGCCACGGTCAGTGGGTATCCCATCGGGAACACCTCCCCCACCACCCCCCCCACACACCAGCGGGGACCCACAGAGCCCGATCCGGACCTCACCCACTCCCGCCCAAGGAGGAACTCGACGCTTGAAGGGAAGAGGCCAGAGCCCATCCTCACCCCACAGCCCCACAGGCTTCAGAGCCAAAGGCGGGAATCTGGGCTTGCACCCCCTGCGGGCAGCAGAACCAACTTCGCTGTGCCGATTCCTTCCGGAAAGTTTCCCCCAAGCAGGAAACACAGCGCTCTGCGCGATAGGTCCGGCTGAAGCTGGAAACCACACGCGAGCCCCGCAGTCTGTGGAGTATATACCCCAGTTACCAGACTTCCAAAAAAGCACCCACTAGGTGGGAAACCCAGCCTCCTTGGCCATTGTGTTGGCTGAAGCCGAGAATTTCGTGGGAGACCCACAGCCGAGGGAGCCATGCCCCACCCATCGAGATCTGCCAAAAAGTGCACCCTACTCTCCTGCTGGGAATCACAGTGTGAGTGGGCTGACAGCAGCCAACACAAAATGTTTCTCATCCGCCAGGTTCTGCCAAGTGGCTGCGCCTGCGTGCTAGCACTCCTCAGGAAGCACATTTAACTGGAATCGATGAGGGGGAGGAATTACACAACAGAGGAATGCAACACTTATTTAATAAAATTACAACAGAAAACTTCCCCAGTCTTAAAAGAAATACCTCTAGACACATCATAGTAAAAATATTAGACCTGAAGCAAAAGCTCATTTTTAAATGCGGCAAAGTCAAAGAAGAAGCTATACCACAATGGAAAGAAAATCAGAAGCACTGGGCACCTTTCCATACAACACATCAATGCAAGGAGAGCCTGGAAAGGTACTATCCAAGCCCTGAAGACCAACAATTGCCAACCCAGACTGATACACCCACGAAGTTAGAATCTGCGTTCTATGGAAAAACAAAACTTTCCATAACAAAGAAAAATTAAGGGACTATATGAACAGGAAGCCAGCACTGCAAAAAAATATTAAGAGGAGGACTACAACCTGAAAAGAACAATCAACACCAAGGGATCACATCAGATAGAAGTCACTAGGGGATCAATTTAATAAGCACAGGTAAAAGAAAGAAGCAAAAAGCAGGAAAGCAAATAAAATGATAGGAAATAGCACATCTCTCTATAATAACCTTAAACATTAAGAAACAAAAAGAAAAAGAACTTCAGAGTGAATCAGAAAACAAGATCTATCCATCTGTTGTTTTCAACAGACCCATCTCACAACCAAAGACAAAAGCAAATTCCAAGTAAAGGGATGGAAAAAGATCTTCCATGCAAATACACCCATCAAGAAGGCAGGGGTAGCTATTTTGATTTCTGACAAGCTAGACTTCTCATTAAAATCAGTTCAAAAAAGACAAAAAGGGTCATTTCATATTAATACAGGGAAAATCCAGGAAGAGATTATCAAAATCATCAATTTATATTCACCAAATAGTGGAGCACCTAAATATGTAAAATAAAAATTACTCTCAGGCCTACAGAGCAAGATAGACCCAAATACAATAATAGTGGGAGACTTCAAACTCCACTCTCACCAAAGGAGAGGTCAACCAAATAGAGGATAAGCAAAGAAGTTCTGGACCTAAATGACACCATATCCCAAATGGAACTAACAGATGTATACAGAGTTTTCCACCCAACAATGACCCAATACACATTCTCCTCAGCAGCCCATGGAACATTCTCCAAAATAGACCATATCATAGCTCACACCAAGAACTTAAGCAAATACAAGAGGATTGACATAATTCCTTGTATCCTATCTGACCACTGTGGAATCAGACTAGTTCTTAACAACAAAGCATATAGCAGAAATTACTGAAATACATGGAGGCTGAACAGCACATTACTGAGTATCACCTGGGTCACAGAACAAATTAAAGAATTAGAGAGTTCCTACAATTCAATGAAAATGAAAATACATCACAAAAGAAACTCTGGGACACACAAAAGCAGTGCTGAGGGGCAAGTTCATAGCCCTAAACTCACACATCAAGAAAACAGAAGCAGCTCAAGTCAATAACACCATGATGCAATTAAAACTACAAGAAAAAAATTCTACAGCTACAAGACAGAGTTAACAAAGATCAGGGCAGAAATTAATGAGATAGGATTTTTTTTAAGCCTACATAAAATTAATGAGACAAAGCTGGGTTTTTTTGTTTGTTTGTTTGTTTGTTTAGAAAATCAATATAATGGACAGACCTCTCACAAGGTTAACAAAAAAAAAAAAAAAAAAAAGGAGAGGAAACTCAGTACGATTAGAGATGCCACAGGACAAATTACAACAAATATCCAGGACATACAAACAATCATAAAGAACTATTTTCAGAACCTATACTCACTAAAAAAGGAAAACCTAGCAGAAATGGATGCATTTGTAGAGAAATACACATTACACAAACTGAATCAAAAAGATATAAATCAACTAAATAAGCCAATAACATACAATGAGATAGAGGAAGCAATCAAAAGGCCTCCAATAAGGAAAAGCCCAGGCCCAGGTGGATTCACCACAGAATTCTGCAAGACATTTAAAGTGGAATTAACATCCATACTCTTCAAGCTCTTCTGTGAAATATAAGCAGAGGAAATTATCCCAAAGTCATTCTATGAAGCCAATATCATACCCATCCCAAAACCAGGCAAGGATCCAACAAAGAAAGAAAACTACTGACCAATCTCCATAATGAAGACAGATACAAAACTCCTCAAAATAATATTAGACAACAGAATCCAGAAACAAAATAAAAAAGCATACATTATGACCAAGTAGGCTGCATTCCACAGATGCAAGCCTAGTTTAACATACGTAAATCAATAAATGTAATTCACATCAACAGAGCTAATGTCAAGAACCACATGGTTATCTCTGTCAATGCTGAAAAAGCCTTCTACACAATATAACACCCATTCATATTAAAAGCTCTGGAGAAAATAGGAGTAAAAGTAACATTGTTTAAAACAATAAAGGCCACAAATGGCAGACCAACAGCTAATTTCATACTAAATGGGGAAAAACTAAAATCATTTCCCCTAAAATCAGGAACAAGACAAGGATGCCCACTTTCTCCACTTCTATTCAATATTGTTCTGGCATCCATAGCCAGAGCAATAAGGCAAGATAAGGACATTAAAGGGATCCAAATAGGGAAAGGAGAAATTAAACTATCCCTATTTGCAGATGACATGATCTTATACTTGAATGGCCCCAAAACTCTACTCCCAAACTCCTAGAATAAACCAATTTGACAGAGTAAAAGGATACAAAATTAATTCACAAAAATTGGTAGCCTTCCTGTATGCCAACAATATACAGCAGAAAGGGAAATCATGAAATCAACACCATTTGCAGTAACCTCAAAAAGAATAAAATATCTAGGAATTAACCTAACCAAAGATGTAAAGAACCTATTTAAAGATAGAAATCAAAGAGGACACCAGGAAATGGAAAGACATTCCATGAGTGTGGATAGGCAGAATCAATATTGTAAAAATGGCCATACTGCCAAAAATGATATACAAACTCAATGCAATCCCCATCAAAATTCCAGTAACATTCTTACTGAATTAGAGAAAACAATCCAAAAATTCATATGGAACACAAAAAGACCTAGAATAGCCAGAGCAATTGTAGGCAAAAGAAGCAAAGCAGGTAGTATCACAATACCAGATTTCAAGCTCTATTATACAGCCATAATAACAAAAAACAGCTTGGCATTGGCACAAAAATAGACCTGAAGATCAATGGAATAGGATAGAATACCCAGAAATAAAACCGCATACTTATAGTCAGCTGATTTTTGACAATGGTGCCATAGACATACAACGGAAAAAAAAAATAGCACCTTCAACTATTGGTGCTGGGAGAACTGGACAGCCACATGCAGAAAACTCAAAGTGGATCCCAGCTTGTCACCAAGTACTAAGATCAACTCAAAATGGATTAAAGACCTTGATGTCAGACCTGAAACTCTGAACGTACTACAAGAAAGAATAGGAGAAACACTAGAACTTATAGGCACAGGCAGGAACTTCCTGAACAAAGTTCCAGGGGCACAACAGATAGAAGGGGGAATCAACAAATGGGGCTATGTTAAAATTAAAAGTTTGTGCATAGCTAAAGACATCACTACTAAACGAGAAAGACAGCCAACCAATTGAGAAAAGATATTACTAGTAATGCAACAGACAAAAGCCTAATATCCATCAGTGAGATCATGAAACTAACCCCTTCCAAACCTAATAAACCAATCACTAAATGGGCAAAGGAACTACATAGACACTTCTCAGAAGAAGAAATAAAAATGGCAAAGAAACACATGAGGAAATTCTCAACATCCCTGGCCATAAAGGAAGTGCAAATAAAAACAATACTGAGATGCCACCTTACCCCAGTAAGAATGGCCTATATTCTGAATTCAGACAACAACATATGCTGGAGGGGATGCAGAGAAAGAGGAACCCTACTGCACTGCTGGTGGGAATGTAAACTAACACAACCATTCTGGAAAGCAGTCTGGAGGTTCCTCAAAAAAATTAAACATAGGCATGCCCTATTATCCAGTCATACCGCTCCTAGGCATCTATCCTGAGCAACAGGAACCAGGATAGAACAAGAACACTGGCACCTCCATATTCATTGCTGCACTGTTCACAACAGCCAAGATATGGAAACAACCCAGATGCACCACTACAGATGAATTGATTCCAAAAAATGTGGCACTTATATACAATGAAATTTTACAGTGCCATTAGAAAGGACAAAATAATGGCATTCACTGGGAAATGGATGGAACTAGAACAAATCATGTTGAGAGAGATAAGCCAAGAACAGAGAGACAAACACCATATGATCTTCTTGATATGTGGGTGTTAGATTTAAAATGCAATGAGATAGAACAAAGTAAACAGGACTCAAGATACCAAAATACAGTAAAAAAAAAAAAAAAAAGAGGACAGCTGTGGGAGAAAAGCACCAAATAGCAAAACCTAAGCACCTCTTAGAACCCCAAAGATAAGGAAAGAAATGTTCTCAAATGAAAACGTCCTATTATTTTTAGATGACTCTATATTCCTTAACTCATATATGGGGTATACAGGAGCACACCTGAGGGAAGCTAGGAGGAGGGCACAGAATGAGTGAAAAGTGGGTGAGAATAATAATCATATAACAGAGGGGACTATCAGCTACATTGGACATTGATGAAAGTGAACTAAGCAACTCATGGCAGTGATGGGAAGGAGGGAATGAGAGAGAGAGAGGGGAACAGATGTTACTAAACGAAAGGAAGTAATGTACATATCACCCAAAATGGAGGGAATGGTTTGATTGTTAAAGTTCATAGACTTGGTAAGCTATGTAGGGTAGAATGATAATTTTCATCATTGTGAAGGTTCAAATGTATATTGTGAAATATATGTAAGTAACTTAATCTCAGTAAAAAAAAAAAATTCTCTGTGGCTACTATGCTCACACACCTGCTAAGATTAAAAATGCCACAAGCTAAGAAAACAGGAAAAAAATGCTCTAGCCCAAGATAGTTCATTTTCAGTCAATGCAAAAATTATTTATTTTTTGTAATTTATTTATTAATTAAACAATTTTTTTGACAAGGTGTTGTGCAAAAGGGGTACAGTTACATAGTAGGGCAGTGTGTACATTTCTTGTGATATCTTACACCCTGTTTTTCTTTTCCTTCCCTAGGTCAGGTAGACATATGTACAATACAAAGTGTACCAAAAACATATACAGTAGCCACGTGGCCTACGCCAAAGGAAATTCGCCGGGCTTTAAATGTAATGTTGACAATAGGGTTTGCTTATCCTTGTCTTATATGAATGTACATACATAGCTTTTGAGCTATTGTGATACACTGAGAGGTCAATTTTTGACCTTTATATGTTGAGTAGTTGTTTGGTTTTAGTTACATAGTGTAGGGTCACTGACCCAAACCTATGGGAAATACCATTTGACAAGAATTTTTTGGTTTCACAGACCTGATCTGTACTGTCTCCCCCTCCCCCCACTTTAACAGTCATATATCAAGGAGATCATGCCCCTTTGTTTTCTGTGTTCTAGGCTTGTCTCGCTCAACATTATTTGTTCAAGTTCTGACCATTTCCCCACGAATACCAATATTTCACCATTTCTAATCGCTATGTAGTATTCCATTGTGTATAGATACTATATTTTTTGGATCCATTCATCTGTGGAGGGGCATCTGGGTTGTTTCCATATTTTGGCTATTGTGAATTGTGCAGCGATAAACATGGAAGTGCAGATGTCTTTTTGATATCTTGGGACCTGTTGTTCAGGATAGATGCCTAGGAGTGGTATGGCTGGGTCATAGGGTAGGTCTATGTTGAGATTTTTGAGGAACCTCCATACTGTTTTCCAAAGTGGTTGTGCTAATTTGCACTCCCATCAACAATGGAGAAGGGTTCCTCTTTCCCCGCACTCCCTCCAGCATTTGTTGTTAATGTAAAAATTATTTCAAGAAAATAAAATTTTATTATGGACTCTCATGCCATGTTTAAAAGAAAAGAAAGAATGGTCTGGCAGCCTCTCTTCTGATAGGATGGCTTTACCTCTTTGCCATCTTGTGAATGAGCATTCGAAGGCTGGGGAAGATGCCAAGAGTTGTAGAAATGATGGTATGCATGGTAAATGGATGGCTGCTTTGGGCCATTGGCCTCTTGTGGATTCTCTTTATCTTCAGTCTCTCCACAGCCGGCACAGGCCATGGGTGAGGAGGCCCCAGAGCATGAAACACAAAACCAGAGCAAATGCCATAAGACAGGCATTCTGAAGAATATGTTTTGTTGTTAAAGAGCCAAGTGACTACTGCATGCATATTGAGTGAATCAGTCACATACTGAAGATGGAACAAAAGTTTGTTGGGGAGAAAATGCCTTATTTCACTAACATATTTATCTTTTATTTGAATACATATTTGTAGTGAATAAACATATACTGAAGATATATTATGATCCTCCCAGGAACTTTACAGGCAATAAGGAGAGGAATAGAGAAAAGGAAAATCCTCTAGTGGCTGCTCTCCAGGTAGTCTTGTTGGGGTCAGCTGCACCTTTAAGGGGCCACAGCTGACCTCGGCCTGTCCCTCCCCTTCCTGTCTTTAACAGGAAGAGAAGCCCCTGTCCCTGGGGCTAGCACGTGTGCTATGGTGGAGGGGTACCCCAGGGGGCCCATCCATAGGGGCTGGACCTCTGCCAACAAAGGAAGTCTCCTGACATCATTTGAGGGACAGCTCCTTGGGACCAATCAGGGGCCCCTCTCTTGTGCCTGCCTTTGGGGTATATCTGGGAGGCTCCTCATTTGAATAAACAGAAGCCCTAGAGGTTTTCTCCAGGAGCCCACGCATCCGTGTCGTTCTTGGTGGTTTTGGGGCACCCTGCGACCACACGCCACTGAGGCTACCTGTGGCCATCGCTCCCGCGTGAATGATAATGGACCACCCAGGAAGGGGTGGACGAGCCCCTTCCCCCCACAAGTGAGGGGAAGTCGAGAGAGAGAGAGAGAGAGAGAGAGAGAGAGAGAGAGAGAGAGAGAGAGAGAGAGCCCACAGTCTAATAGAAAGGCCAGAAGTGTCGCTGTGGCCCAAGTGGTAGAGTGCTAGCCTTGAGCAAAACGAAGCCAGGGACACTGCAGAGGCCCTGAGTTCAAGCCCTAGGACTGGCAAAAAAAAAAAAAAAGATGCGTTGTACTCATAAACTAGCATTGAGTTAAAATCCCTTTATACAATTACAGTAAGAAAGCCAATAGGTGTAGAAATGACAGCACTGGGTTGAACCCTAGGGCAGTGCTGTTTTGTCACAGACTAACAATGTGAGAGCAGAAGTTCCCAGATCGCATAGCTGGGAGGCAGCGGAGCTGATCTATCTTCATAGAAAAGCTGAGGAAGTCTTTTTGTTAGGTCCTCTCCCTGAGGGCTACATGCAGATGCCCCCACCTCATTAAGTCTCCACCCAGTTACCTGGGTAACCAGCAGACCTGGAGGCAGTTACCTCCCCTTTCCCTGAGGTCACCTCCTAATCCACCTGGCCACACCCCTTGCCCCTGCCCTAAATAAAGCAGGGCTGGGTGGGGGTCTCTCTCTCTCTCCCTTCTCTCCGGCCATGGATCATCTTGGCCATGCCATGGATCATCTTGGCCACAGGCCAGCAGTTCGGTAATAAACTTTCTTTCCTGCCTGAATACCGCGTGGCGTTCTCCTTTACCGGCTACCTACTTTAAAAACCTAACACTTTTATTTTGAAATTTCCTGGTAATTTATCTGTAGTGTTTATTTCTAAAATTAGAGTGAATCTGGTGAGAAAAATGTGACATGGTTTATAGACATCCTTCCCTAATGCGATATATTTATTCTTTCAATACATTCATATAGATAAGCTGTAAGGAACATAGTATATTGATCATCCCTAATCCAAAAATCAGACTAGGATATTCAACTGGTAAAGAATATATAAATGTTTCAAAATCTGAAAAGTAATGAAATGGGAAACACTTCTGATGCCAAATATTTTAGATAAGAAATACTCAGTCTGTGGTATAAATGTCATTGAGGGAGCCTTACTTTTTTAAAAAATTTAATTCAAGGGTTAGTTGAAAGAACTGGGAAAGTTACCATATATAAACCTTAAAAGCAATCTTTCCAAAATATACAGCACAATTAAAATAACAAGCTTCTCTACTAATGCCAACAGTACCATCCGTATAAATAATAATATCTAAGATTTATTGGGGGCATTAGGCTACGTTATCTTAAATGCATTAGCACATTTCTTTGGCCAGTCCTGGGACCTGAACTCAGAACCTGGGCACTGTCTGTGAGCTTCTTTTGCTCAAAGTTGGCACTCTATCATTTGAACCATAGCTCCGTTTCTGACTTTTTATTTTTTAGCAGTTGATTAGAGATAAGAGTCTCAAGGACTTTCCTGCCCAGTGGCTTCAAACCTTGATCCTCAGATCTCAACCTCCTGAGTAGCTAAGAATACAGGTGTGAGACATTGGCACCCAGCTTGGCACATTCATTCTTCTTGCCATTAAAGAGAGAGAGAGAGAGAGTGAAAGGGAGAGAGAGAGGGAGAGAGAGAGAGAGAAAGAGAGAGAGAGAGAGTTCTTGGGATTGAACTCTGGGCCTTGGTACTGTCCCTGAGATTTGGTGCTCAAGGCTGGTGCTCTACCACTTGATCTGCAGGCCCACTTCTGGCTTTTTGGTGGTTAATTGGAGATAAGAGCCTTCAAACCATGATCTTCAGATCTCGGCCGATTGAATAGCTAGGATGACAGGCATGAGCCACTGGAGCACAGCTGATTTTTGTGAACAGAGTTAAAACCCAGAAATTTTCATATAATAGTGTCTATAGAACAATGGTTCTATATAGAACTATATTATCCTGTTTTCACTTATTACCATGAATCCTATGGTACCCTGTATAATTCAGTCTTGCAGAGTTAAATTCATGGTGACACACAGTTTAGAAAAAGATTGTAACTTTTGGAACATACAAAAAACAAACAAACAAGTGAAGTACATTGTCTAAAGAGCCAAGACCCAGGTCTAAAATTGATGAAATATCCAGGAATTGACTGCCTCTTCCCAAATCAAAAATGACCTGTGGAAGAAAATGCCCTAAGAACTAATTACAAGATAAACTTGGGGAGCACTTGCAGAGATCAATGCTCATATGATTATGTCTTTTGTTCTCTTACTCTTGAGTTTTGCATTAACTTTTTACCTGTAAGGTATATCACATAATGTATTGTTATGCATATACACAGTGAAAGTGATCGTTCAATAAAGAATGATTATCAATGTGTTAACATGCTTGTTTGTATAGTATTACCTAAATATACACTCTTGGCAAATTTGCAGTATGCAATATGGCATTATAGAAATTGCTTTAATGAGGTGGGAGGGTCAGTCACCTAGGAACAGGTGTTTGACTTAGAGATGAAGAACTGGAAGTCATTTCGGGGGTCCAACCCTTCCTTTCCCACTGCACTGACCTCAGGAAAGTAAATAGCTTACATAGCGCTTGGCTTTTAGAGGTGTGCTATCATGACAAAAGCTACCATATGCATGCGCTGTCATAGGTGTGCTATCATGGCAAAAACTGTTGTGTGTGTGTGCTGTCATAGGTGTGCTATCGTGACAGAAGCATGGAGAAATGGGCTTCACTAGGATGAGTCCCAGGTCAGTCTGGCTCTTCTCCAGCCCTCTCACCCCTAGGACCCTGCCCAGGTGTGAGAGGATAGGGAGTGTGCGTCGCTCCTATGTGCTAGAGATCCAGCACTGGGAGGCCAGCATTGTACTGAATTAAAGTGGGAATTTTAGGAAATCTTAGCCCTAAAACCTGAGCAAAACATAAAGATGATGCTAGTGTCAGCATTTACTAGTAGTAAACAGCAACTTTGTACTGCAATGGGCCTTTGTCAATGAATGAAAGCAGTTGTGACTGTCAGAATAATGGAGGGGGCAGAATGAACAATTGCTACAAGAATCCAATATGTGAAGTCCAGGTTACTACTGTACACCTTGAAGTGCACAGAAATGCCCCCACAAATTATCAAATGAGAAGACTTCAGGGTTTGAGAAAACTGCAGGGTTTAAGAAGGCTACCTCTCCATATACAATGTTGAATCATTAAATGGATGAGAAGAGGAAACACAAAGGTGATGCATATTTGCCAACTGTGAGGCTTAAGATTTGATTGTGTGTGTATGTGTGTGAGAGAGAGACACACATACACAGAGAGAGACAGAGAAAGAGAGAGAGAGAGAGAGAGTGTTCTGGGGACTTAGGTCAAGCTCAAGGTTATCACTCTACTACTCAAGCCACATCTCCACTCTGGCTTTTAGGTAGTTCATTGGAGATAAGAGCATCATGGACTTTTCTGCCCAGTCTGATTTGAACTATGACCCTTACATCTCAGCCTCCTGAGTAGCTAGGATTACAGGTGTAAGCCTCCAGTGCCCAGCTGATTTTTGTGATCTTGAGCAGAATGAAACACCAGACTTTTTCCTAGTCCATGGGGGCCATCACACAAGAGCTTAATATGGCAAGTTTAATTATGCCATAATACTCAGCTCTGAATTTATTTAAGCATGTCCCAAAACATAAGCCCAAATACCTCATTCAGATGTTTGACTTGTCCTGTGCAGTAGTCCTATATTCAACACCCAAAGAAGAGCTCTATTAACCTACAGGAAGGAAATGGACTCTGCAAGTTGCTGACTGAGCTGTGAGGCAGGTCTGGCCTCCTGAGCCCCATTGACATCACAGCCCCAGGCTCCTGGGGAGACAGGATCATCAATATGGGTCATGTTTGGGTCCCCTGAAATTATGACACAAAGGCTTGTTGTTACAAAACAATAGCACAGTTATTTTAAAGTAAAACTTCTAGCTCTAATAAAACTATGTATTCTGAAACTAGTACCTAAAATGCTTATTAGCAAACGCAGCACAGTGGTAATTTTCACAAGGTAAATTTTATTGATTTATAGAATTAACATTTGTGATGCCGATGTCAACAACATTAGATTAGAATAAGAGAAAGAAAAGCTATCTTTCAGCAATACAACTCACAACCATGTTGAAAAGTAATAATAAGCTACATTATCTTTTAAAGAAAGTTGAGTACTTAATTTCAATTATCTGTGCACACAGTATAGCTAGTGTTTTCATTTATCTAAAAATATCCACTATGTGTCAGAGATTGTTCTAGCCCTCAGAATGGATGCATAAATGAACAAAACAAATGCCCTTTCCTACTAAGATATTATATATTACATTTCTTTTTCTCCAAAAATTATAACATCTGTCAGATGATTTAACATCTACAAAGCTAAATTATAATAAGTCAGATGATGTAACGCTGATGAAGCTAAATTATAACTTTTTTGGATGATTTAATATCTATGAAACTAAATTAAAACATTTGTCGGATGATTGAACACCTATGGAATCAAGTGCGGATTCTCTTCCTTTTACTCCTACTTTGCATATAAAACTTATCTACGAAGTAAAGGCATTATCACTGGACATTAAATGTTTAAGTATGTTAAAACTATTTGGAAATACTCTTTAAATGTTATATTTTAATTGTATGCTGTGATCATTTCCACAGAACAAAATATCATCATTGAGGATGATATTCTCTGTCTCCTAATCCAGATGTAGCTAGAAAGCTACCCTGAGAGGCTGCATTTTAGAAGAATGTGTCACAGTAAAACTCAACTACACTCAAATAGATAAACTGAAGAAAAGAATTTGTGTATATGTGTGCATGCGTGTATGTGTGTGTTTGTGTGTACTGGAGCTTGAACTAAGGGACTTGGTGCTGTCCCTTACCTTTTTTGCTCAAGACTAGTGTTCTACCACTTGAGCCACAGCCCCTTGTTGAGTTGTTTTTTGTTTTTTTGCTGGTTAATTGGAGGTAAGAGTCTCTCAGATTTGTCTGCCCAGGCTGGCTTAGAACCATAATCCTCAGATCTCAGCCTTCTGAGCAGCTAGGATTACAGGCTTGAGCCACTGGCAACCTGCTAAGAAAAGCACTTTAAATGAAGGAAGCTCAGTATGTAAAGTTTTTTTTTTTTCAGTTTAAAAAAATACCCTTACTCTCTATAATTTTCATAACTTGATTTTAATTGTAGCCAAATCTCTGTGAGGTTTAATACTGACTAAAGTGGCTGCCCACTGCATTCTGTCCCACCCTAAGGTCTCACACCTTTTATCCTAATGTACCAAGGAGTTCTAATCAAGATGAATGAAAATTGCCAAGAAATTGTTATCAATAGAACTTGGTAAGGAAAACACACCTCGTACTTATCTTTTCATAGCAATGTTTTATGTGTGCGTGCCATAACAAAGCCCATAGCTTCTACTGACGTGTGAATTTTTTGAGTTACTACTGGAGTCAGACAACACTAACCATGTAAACATCTAGCCATGTTTGACTGTGATACTACATTCCATGCTTTGGTTGGTCATTCTGTAAAGTGCTTACTGGTGTCACCTTTCTATTAATCTAGGTCATGGAACATTTTCTGGAGTATTTCATATTCTCTTTGAAGAAGATATGCAATATGTAAGCAAACACTAAAAATCAGAACTACAATCAGAGCTAAATGCTATGCAGATAACCTCCCAAGCAGACAGAGAATGAGGAGCCCTGCTGCAGAGAATGGTAAGAAATGGCTATTTCTTACGATCTCTATCCCTCCTTATATTGGTTTCCTGGGAGTGTGGTGTTTCAGAGGCAGCTTTCATTTTATAAAAACTTAAGATTTCTTCCTCCAATTTTGATTTCTCTTCTTCAAGTTTCATTATTTCTTCTTGTTGAACCTTTTTAAGGTGCTCGAACTTCTCCTGCAGCTGTAAAAAGAAAAAAAAAAAGTGCAGATGTGATCTCAAAGAAGCTGCCTGTCTTCCTTTAATAATAATGTCAGTCTGGCTGGGCACGGGTGGTTCACATCCATAATCCTAGCTACTCAGGAGGCTGGGATTTACTGATCATAATTAGAAGCCAACCCCGCCCCCCCACTCAGAAAAGTCTGTTAGACTCATCACCAATGAAACACCAAAAAAAAGCTAGAACACTAGCCTTGAACAAAGAAGCTCAGGGACAGAGCCCAGGCCCTGATCAAAAAACGCACAAGTATGCTTTCTCAACCATTTTTTACACACACACACACACACACACACACACACACACAAAAACTCTTCATTTTACCACTAAAGGTAGTACATTGGGGGCAGGCCAGGCAGCTAAATCAAGGCAACTAGGGCTAACCAGCTCCTCCACAGAAAAACAAAGCAACAACAGCCACACAGCAGGGAAGCCTTGTAATATGCAGAGACCTGGGACAGCCTCCCAGCTCGGGGAGCCGGGCTCTCCCAACATCCACCAGTGCAGATATTGGCAAGTCTATCTGTACAATACAATACAATACAATACAATACAATACAATACAATACAATACAATACAATACAATACAATACAATACAATACAATACAATACAATACAATACAATACAATACAATAAAAAAATAAAAATAAAGCTGCACATTGGGGCTGGGGATATGGCCTAGTGGCAAGAGCGCTTGCCTCGTATACATGAAGCCCTCGGTTCGATTCCCCAGCACCACATACACAGAAAATGGCCAGAAGTGGCGCTGTGGCTCAAGTGGCAGAGTGCTAGCCTTGAGCAAAGAGGAGCCAGGGACAGTGCTCAGGCCCTGAGTCCAAGGCCCAGGACTGGCCAAAAAAAAACAACAACAAAAAAAAAAAAACTGACCAACCACAGCCAAAGCAGTGCCGGGAAGATGACCCCCACGATGCCCACACGCAAACCAAAAACAGCACGGCGCCACCAACCAGGGCCCGGCCGGGCCCGGAGTCCCGCAGAGCCCCGCCCAGCGCGGCCGGCGCAGCCCGGAACGCGGGCCCCGCCGCGCCTCGCCCCGCCCCGCCCCGCAGCACTCGCCTCCTTTTCCGCGTCCTTAAACGCCGTTTCCTTCTCTTTCACGCGCTGCATGAACTTCTGCTTCAGCTCCTCTTCCTCCTGCTGACACTGCTCCTGGAACTCCTGTCTCTTGAACTCATACGTCTCTTGAAAGCTGAAAAGGCAATGTGATTACCCTGGTGTCAAAGTGCTACTACCAACTAGCATATCAACTACATATGGATATGTTAGGTCCTATCCGATGACAGGCGCTGGTTGATATCCTGCTACATGGAGCACACCCAAAGTGGAAATTTCAATGCCCTGAAATGTCAGAATTGGGACCCAATAAATAAAATCAATGTGTGTATGTCTAAATAGAGAACGTAAGAATTTTGAGACATTTATATCAGAGGCTTTTTCGTTCCAAACACTATCCTTTATGCCATTCCTGCTCACACCGGTGGACGATTAAAAAAAAAAAATCCCAAAGAAACCTTGAGGGTATGATATTGTTTTCAAAGTATTTCAAATGAAGTAAAGCATATTTTAAAGTATCCTTGACTTAAGAGCATTCAATGTGGGCTCTTTTCAAAGAACGGTATAAATGGTCATATATAGTACTTTATGTGCTCCACCAGCTTCCCAACATAGCTCCCACGCGGTCTGCACCTGACTTCAGAAACATGGAATTTCTGCTTTGAAGCACTTCCCTCAGCCAAACTCTTTTCAACATCCTTTGCCAATTATTATCAGTCTTTGCTAATGCTTGGCACTTTTCCCCCAAGCCTCTGTTGTTGTTAAATACAAGTATTCACACAAAAGAATATGTTTATCTTAGCCATGCATTTCAATATGTGTCTGCACTGGACACACACTTGAGCATATAAGTGAGTTCTTTCATTATGCTATTCCTACAATCTCAATGGAAGTCTGAAGATGATTTTTAAAATTTGGGCTGGGTCAGGATGAGAGATATACTATCATTTTCATCCACAAATGATTGTACCATGTGTGTTTGGGGTGTTCTAGATCATCCATTGAGATGTGGTAGCAGATGCTAAACTCACCTGACTGGCTTGTTGTCAGGGCCCACATCCGTGAAGCCCATTGTCTTCAGCTTGTGGTACCTGTAGCATTCGTAGTGATAAGTGTGGGTCTTCTCTTTCAGGTCTTCCATGTTGGTACAAAGAAGCAAATCCCGGAGCTTAATAAAGTCACAGTGATTTTCATTTTCCACTAGTCAGAGAAATAAGATCACAACAAGGACTTCAATGGCTGGAGCTCAGTAAACATTCTTGAATAGATTAATGGATAATAAACATTTATTTTATATTACATAGGTATACAAAAGGGTTTTCACTTAACATGTCGATGATGATTACAATGTATCTTGCTCAATGTCACCCCTTCTGTCATTTTCACCCCTCTCATCCACCCCAACCCCACCCACCCCTCAAAGTGCCTGGTTCATGTTCACATTGAGTATTGTGACTGTATTCACCCATCATTCCTTTCTCCATATTTATATGATCCCTATGATGATAAACATTTAAAACAATAATCAACTAAAATTCTTTGAACTATGTGACCTATAATATTAGTAATATTGAAAAAAGTTAAAGGAAATTTTGCTCTAAGTTTACTATACATAGGAAATAATAAGAATTAAATTATTTTAGTAAATATAATATATTTCATTCAAGTTGCATTAGTGTTCTATAATGATGCTTGAGATATCTCACAGCCAAGAGACTGTAATATAGCTTCAATAAAGTAAATATTTTTTAAATAAATTAATCTGAATGGACCCCACTGGCTCACTCCTATAATCCTAGCTACTCAGGAGGCTGAGATCCAGAGGATCAATGCTCAAAGTCATTCTGAAAGACTCCATTATAACCAGCAAAAGCCCAGCTGAAGGAGTGCCAGCCCAGGCAAGGAAGCAGCCAAGAAAGCTCAAGGCCCTGAGTTCAAACCTTAGTATCAGCAAAAACAAACACATACATACATATATGAGTTCAAACAAAGCTACTTTAAAACTATGCAAACTTTATCAAATACTAATATTTAAGCTGGGATATATAGATAGATAAATATTCAAATTTTTACTTCTTTTCTTAATATTTATTATTATTATAAAGGTGATATACAGCTGGGTGCCAGTGGCTCATGCCTGTAATCCTAGCTACTCAGGAGTCTGAGCTGTGAAGATTGCAGTTCAAAGTCAGCCCAAGCAGGGAAGTCCATGAGACTCTTATCTCCAATTAGCCACAAAAAGTCAGAAATAGCTCTGTGGCTCAAGTGGTAGAGCACTAGCCTTGGGTAAAAGGAGCTCAGGGACAGCACCCAAGCCCTGAGTTCAAACGAAAGGAAGGAAGAAGGAAGGAAGGAAGGAAGGAAGGAAGGAAGGAAGGAAGGAAGGAAGGAAGGAAGGAAGAAGGAAAGAAAGAAAGAAGGAAAGAAAGAAAAAGAAGGAAAGAAAGAAAGGTGATGTACAGAGGGGTTACAGTTTCATAAATAAGTCAGGTAATGAACACATTTATTTTTGGACAATGTCACCCTTTCATTCCCTCTCTCCCAGTTTTTCCCGCTGTCCCCACCCACAAGTTGTAGAGTTCATTTTCAACACAGTCTCTAGTGAGTACCACTGCTATATCTGTTCATCTTGTCCCTCCATTTCTGTGTCCCCACTTGTCCTCCTAAAGATAGATAAATGGGGGCTGGGAATGTGGCTTAGTGATAGAGTGCTTACCTCTACCACGCATGAAGCCCTGGGCTCGATTCCTCAGCACCACATAAACAGAAAAAGCCAGAAGTGGCGCTGTGGCTCAAGAGGTAGCGTGCTAGCTTTGAGAAAAAAAAAAAAAGCCAGGGACAGTGCTCTGGCCCTGAGTTCAAGCGCCAGGATTGGCATAAAAAAAAAGAGAGAGAGAGAGAGAGAGATAAATGAACAAACGAGAGAGAGAGAGAGAGAACAAGAAAAAGAAAAACGTAAAACATAAAAAACCTCTTATTTCCATTTCCTACAGGTCATATTTGATGGATATTATTTTACATGATCAGAGGCACGTAGGCATTGTGCCTTTGTGTTCCTCCCCTGAGAGTACCCTCTCTTGCTATCACTGTGTGTGAGTGTCTAAAGCCCTCAATTTTTTAAATTTCTTTATGGTAAAAAAAAATTAACTGTAATTTTTTGGTCTTCTTTTTTCTTTTTTGGTACTGGGGATCAAAACCAGGACGTCACACTTGCTAGGTAAGCGCTTTGCCACTGAGCTACATCCCAGCCCACCTTTATGGTGAAAATTTTCAAATATTTTCTTCAAATTTTTTGAGATATATTGTACATTGCACCTGTGTGCAGTCTGCATTCCATGCAACTTAGGAGCTCCTTGCTCCTAGCTGCCAGTTAGTACCAATGGTGGCTCTTTCCCCACCCAGCCTGCTATCCTTGGCCTCCATAAACACCATTTAAAAGATCAGGGTTTTAGTGAGATCATGTGATGCTCTGTGCCTGATTTGCTTCACTTAGCCAAATGAACTCTCATTTCATCCAGGTTACCACAAATAACAAATTCCTCATTTTAGTTTAGCAACTTTATGTTCATCTTGGGTTGCAATGGCATTTACTGTGTACGTGTGTGTACTTAATTTATTTTTTGTTCATATTCAATACTTGCACAAATTAGCATATTTCACTGCAACATCTACATATATGTATCGGCCATGCATTGATCAATCTGTCTTCTCTTCCACTCTTCCTCACACTCCTCAGCTTACCAAGAGTTACCAATACTAGCCCCAATGCAAATGCTGTTTAAGCCTACACAGGCATGTAATGTGCATTTGATGTCATGGTTACAGAGCATGCTCTGTCTCATGATACTCACCTTGCAAAACTCCCCAGGGGTAGTGACGACCTCTGACCATCCTCTTCCCAACTTTCACCTCCTCCATACTTCCCACCACAGCAAAAGGCAATAGTCCCTAGAAATAGGAAGGATGTAAATCAAGTTCCTTAAATAAGATGGATTCTTATGTCATTCATTTTTTGTGTTATAGAAATGACACAAGTAAGGATATTATGATATATTTAGTCGAGTAAGGGATCTACCGTGACTGTGAAAATCCTTGCTAGTTGATCTTTGCAGGGATCAGTTCCAGGCTGTGTACACAATTAAAAAGTATCTACTGGGGCTGGGGATATGGCCTAGTGGCAAGAGAGCTCGCCTCGTATACATGAGGCCCTGGGTTCAATTCCCCAGCACCACATATACAGAAAACGGCCAGAAGTGGCGCTGTGGCTCAAGTGGCAGAGTGCTAGCCTTGAGCAAAAGGAAGCCAGGGACAGTGCTCAGGCCCTGAGTTCAAGGCCCAGGACTGGCCAAAAAACAAACAAACAAACAAACAAAAAGTATCTACTGGGCTGGGGATATGGCCTAGTGGCAAGAGAGCTTGCCTCGTATACATGAGGCCCTGGGTTCAATTCCCCAGCACCACATATACAGAAAACGGCCAGAAGTGGCGCTGTGGCTCAAGTGGCAGAGTGCTAGCCTTGAGCAAAAGGAAGCCAGAGACAGTGCTCAGGCCCTGAGTTCAAGGCCCAGGACTGGCCAAAAAAACAAAAACAAAAACAAACAAACAAACAAACAAAAACCCAAAAGTATCTACTGAGTGTTGCCTAAAATATAAATATAGCAATAAAAGGGAAATGCTAAGGTTAAAGTTTTAGCATTGTGTCAAATATCTGATATGTAACATTTATTTATTAATTGCTTATGAAGAAAAAATTCTATATAAGGACTCCCTATAATTCAGCTCCTAGAAATACAATGCAGGAGAGCCCAAAATACTCAGGATGTGACATAAAGAAGATTTTTAATAAAGAAAATATATTACTCAGCTTTTCAACTAATAATCGTATTTGGTTTTAAGTGTCTTAAATAACATGTAAGAGAAGAAAAATGGAACATTTATCAATTATCTACTATAGTCTAGATGCAATGTCTAGAGCTTCAAAATTATTTGGGCACATGTATACCCAACAATCAATGAATGGATAAAGGGTGTGTGTGTGTGTGTGTGTGTGTGTGTGTGTGTGTGTAGATATATAGATATAGATGCATATCATGGAGTATTTCTAGCCATAAAGAAAAATAAAATTATGTAATTTGAGAACAATCGATGGACCTCGAGGTCATCCTGTCGTGAAAGATAAACCAAGCCTCGAAAGACAAATATCACTTGTTTTTGCTTATCTGTAGAATCTAGACCTAAAATGAGGATGGTGATAATAATAGTGGCTAACGAGGGGACTCACTGGGGGAACAGTGCAGGTGGAATAGGGAAAGGAAAGGATACTGAGAAGTAGAAAGGATTGCTACTTGAGCACAAAAGCTCAGGGACAGTGGCCAGGTCCTGAGTTCAATCCACACATAGTTAGAACGACAAAAAAAAAGCATTGATTAAAAAAAGTCATTCTAAAAATGACCATCTCCCTAATAAAATTTATTCCTCTTTGTGTGTGTGTGTGTATGTGTGTGTCTTGTTTTGTTTTGTTTGTTGGTTGTGGCGCTTGAACTCTGGGCCTGGGCACTGTCCCTGAGCTCTTTAGCTCAAGGCTAGTGCTCTACCACTTGAGCTACAGCACTACTTCTGGTTTTCTGTTGGTTAAATAGAGATAAGAGTTTCACAGACTTTCCGGCCTGGGCTGGCTTTGAACCGAGATCCTCAGATTTCAGCCTCTTGAGTAGCTAGGATGACAGGTGTGAGCCACTGGCGCCTGGCTTATTTCTTATTTTTTCAGAGGCTATTGTGAATTGGATTGTTTTCCCAATTTCTTTCACTGCCTACTTGTTACTGGTGTACAAAAAAAATCTACTTATTTTTTTAGATTTACTCTGTACCATTGCACAACATAAGCCAAGCTCAGAAGAAGAAAGATCACGTGCCTCCCCTCATATGCAGAACATGGACATGATGTGAGTGTGTACACACATATGCACAAGGCAAGATGTATGTAACATGACTTTATTTGGGAGGCATGTGGGAGAGAGAGAAAAATAAATTATCAGGAGTACGTAATATTGAAACCCACTGGGTCTATGTACATAGATGGCATAAAGAAACCCACCGAAAGCTGCTGAAAAGCAGGAAGGAGCAAAAATGGGGGAAAGAGAGGGGTTATCTGATGAAGCTACAATGTACAGATTGTGAAATGTCATAAAACCCCTTTGTACAATTAAAGCATACTAATAAAATATAGGTGAAGGATCTGATTACACACTTCTCCTAGGAAGATATAAAAAATATGCATAAGCCCATAGTGAATTTCAACCTGATTTTATAGAAATGCAAATCAAAACCACAATAGGAAGCTGGGTGCTGATGGCTCACACCTATAACCCTACTCAGGAGGCTGAGATCTCAGAATTGAGGTTGGAAGCCAGCATAGCCAGGAAAGTCCATGAGACTCTTATCACCAATTAACCACCCAAAAGCCAGAAGTGGGGCTGTGGCTCAAGTGGAAGAGCACCAGCCTTGAGCACAAAAGGTCAGGGACAGTGCCCAGGCTCAGAGTTCAAGAACCAGGACTGGCACCAAGGAAAAAAAAACAACAAATACCTCTATAGGTCCTCTTCACACTAAGAGAGTAGCATGGCTGTGTTTTTAAATTTTATGTAATATTAATTGAGGCAAAGAAATGAAATTTTCAAAACTCCTAGTAGAAACATATACTAGTGCAAATGTTTTAGGACTCAATCTAGTGGTTCTTCCAATGAATGCTACCATAAAACCCAAAAATTCCATACCAGGGCCTACTTACCAGAGAGAAATAGAAACATATGTCCACACAAAATATTTATACCAACATAGTTTGTAATTCCCAAAATGAAGAGTAAACTCAACCATCAACTGATGAATTGCTAAGCAAAGCATGGTATGTTCGCACAATGGTATTTGGACACACACACAAAGTAAGCACTACACACAGACTGAAGTGTGGTATACACAGGGGCATATTCCAATGGGGCTACTCCTTTGAACAATAAACTGCCCATTAACAGAAAAGATACCAGGAAGCTGAAACCTGCTTTATCTGAAGTGGGTGGGCCCTAAGGCGAAGGGGTAGATAAACAGAAAGATGAATGGGGTGAAGAGAGTCACAATACTCACTGTACATCTGTGAAAATGAAGCCAGGGAACTTGAAGACCTGGGTGGGGTTAGGATAGGTGTGGCAAGAAGGATGAGGGGAATACTAACCACTATGCACCGCACTCATACACTGACATGTTATACAATTACTTAAAGATATTCTTTCTAAATGAATGAAGTACTGAAACATGCTATAACATTGTAAACCTGGAAATATTATCCTAAGGAGATTAAGTGGACACAAAGGGTGTCGCGTATCATTCTATCCATACAATTGTCCAGAACAGGGGATCTGCACATAAAGACACAAGGGTGTGTTCCTCAGAACTGGGCACAGAGCCTGAGGGGGAAGTAGGAGAAAAGTCTACGAGATTTCTTTAAAGAAATATTTGCTAATTTGAGTTTAAATGTTTCCCTGTAACCCTGGGTATTGTACACATGTTTAGCTGAACTAGGGATGGGAAGAGGAACATCAAAATAGGGGGAAACAAAGGCTAAAGGGCGAACCAATGCAACAGCGATACTCACAAAACCATATGTTGGAAATTAACTGTACAACTCAGGGAAGGGGAGAGCTGGGGGGAGGGAAGATGGGAGAAAAATGAGGAAGAGGGTAACAAGTATGACAAGAAATGTACTCAGTACCTTCCGTATGTAACTGTAACTCCTCTGTACATCACCTTGACAATAAAATAAAATTAAAAATAAATAAATAAATGTTTACCTATAAACATTTTTCCTGGCTCTACAGAATGAGGAAAATGTTCTTAAATTGATTGCCAAGATCACTGTGGATGCATTAAAAATGATTAAATCATATATTTTAAATAAATGAAAATTTTGGTATGTGAATTTGATCTAAAATAAAACTATTTTAATGAACTGATTCTTGGAAACTGTTTTTTTTTAAATTATTTCCTACAGTGGGCTTTCCAGGAAAAAATACATTTCCTGCCTGTTTGTCAGATATGGGTGACAAACATAAATAGTATAGTGGAACTCACATATTATTGGCCACTTCCATATGGAAAATAAAGTGAATGCTTCAGGCTAGGCACTTACGTTAGTTGAGGTATTTGCTTGAGCAGCTGTTTCATCATCTGCTGAGAACTGATACAGCTGGATGCCATTGCTGTTCAACTCATTCATTATCCTACTCTTAAACTTCTGCAAATCACTTTTAGAAATGGTGTCAGCCTTGGCAATCAATGGTATAATGTTGACCTACAAAAGAAGAAAACATACAGAATCTCAACCTGAAGGGTTTATTGTTCACCCTGTAATTTTCAGTTTAAGTCTTTCTGCTTCTGGAAATAAATTTGTATGACTAGCTACTTAGTGATGGCTAAGCCTTCCTTACAGAATGGTTAATACAGAATCACCACTCCCTTACAAGACTGATCTTTCCCAGAACTCGCATATAGAAGTCTCAACTTTGTACTTCTAAAAGTCTCACACTGCTAGCACATTTGGAGTTAGAAAAGCTTAAGTAGTGGATGAAGTTAACTGTTTCGTTGTCATTTTTTCTTACTATCTTTAGTTATCAAAGTCAGGACAAGAGAGCTTTCGCCAAAATTCTGGGAGAAGCAGGGTACCAGTGGTTCCTGTCAATAATCCTAGGTTGTCCAGAGACTGAGATCTGAGAACTGAGGATTGAAGCCAGCCCCAGGAGGACAAAGCTGAGACTCTTATCTCCAATTAGACTCTAAAAACCTTGAAATTGAGTTGTGGCTCAAATGGTAGAGTGCCAGCCTTGAGCAAAAAAACTATGTAAGAACATGAGGCTCTGAGTTCAAGCTCTATTACCAGAAAAAAAGTTTTGAAAGAGGTGGGATTTTCCTTTTAAATATCATTCATGAGCATTGCTTTCTCCATTTATACATGCTTCTAAATGTTTCCATTCCACCTAGATGATCTCACATATACTCTGGCTTCTAAATCTATATACATAGAAAATAATATAAACATTTTATTACCAAACTCTAATGGCCAATTTTGTATATGTATGCATTTGTGTGTGCACATAGAACACCTTTCTAACAAATATAAGCATTTTAATTAGCAAACAGAAATTCAAACTTTGGAGTTTAATATTCACGTTTGAGTTTGAATACCTATAAACAATGTTTTCTGTTTCTACAGTATGATAACTTCCTCTGTACATTATTGAACTTATTCAAATAAGTTCTACAGAAAATAACAATATGAAAATGTAAAAAGTATACTATATTACTGTTAGAATATCTATTTAGGTCATAGCTACATATAGCTACATATGTTATTGTAGGAATAAATAAATATCAGTTTTTAGGAAGATTGCTCCTTTTAAGATTTCTCAAATCACACTTCTTTTACCAGTCCTGGGACTTGAACTCAGGACCTGAGTACTGTCCCTGAGCTTCTTTTGCACTTGAGCCACAATGCCATTTCTGGCTTGTATTGTTTATGTGGTACTGAGGAATCGAACCCAGGGCTTCATGCATGCTAGGCAAGCATTCTACCGCTAAGGCACATTCCCAGCCCCTCAAGTCCCATTTTTTAAATCCTTGCAAAAATCCAATGTATTATAGCATAGATGTTCAAAATTCAATATATATAAACATAATTTCAATATATACAAATAATTTGAATATATACAAATAGGAACTCCCACAGTAAACAAGCAGACTTTCTAAGGTGGATTCAAACTTAGGTAGGTGTTGGGGATGTCTTGCTCTAGTGATAATGAATGATTGGCAGTAGAGGAGCTTTCCCCACCAGTGACTCTTCACATGTCACAGGTGAGGCGGGACTGTGCTTCCTGCAGAGCCAGCCTTACACTCTGGAACACATCAAGAATGCAACTTGAGGGCTGGGGATATGGCCTAGTGGCAAGAGTGCTTGCCTCGTATACATGAAGCCCCAGGTTCGATTCCCCAGCACTACATACACAGAAAATGGCCAGAAGTGGTGCTGTGACTCAAGTGGCAGAGTGCTAGCCTTGAGCAAAAAGAAGCCAGGGACAGTGCTCAGGCCCTGAGTTCAAGCCCCAGGACTGGCAAAAAAAAAAAAAAAAAAGAATGCAACTTGACAACAACAAAAGGCCGTGTAAGACTAAAGATAAAACCAAGCCAGATGCCAGTGGCTCACACACTCTGGAGGCTGAGGATCACAATTCGAAGCCAGTGTGGGCAGAAAAGTCTGTGAGACTCTTATCTCCAACAAACTACTCAAAGAAAGCCAGAAGTGGCACTGTCGCTCCAGTGGTAGAGCGCTAGCCTTGAGCATAAAGAGGCTTAGGGATAGTGCCCCAGGCCCTGAGTTCAAGCCCCAGGACCAACCAAAACATTTTTAAACTTTTTTTTTTTAAAGAAGAAACATGTGCCCCTGAATACTGAAAAAATGATTAATCAAGAGCTTAATCTTGGAGAGAGAACATCGGGCAAGAGATAATGTCCTTAACCCGGTCCAATGCCCTTACCCTCGCAGACCTAGTGCTTATCCAGTGCTCTTGCCTTTAGAAGACTTTGCCACAGAGGTCATCCATTTGTTTAGTCTGGGAACAGGCTGGATGTGTTGGAACTGTGGCCCAGGTCACCTACAGTAGTACACCTTGAAAGACCTGTTCCGGTGCTGGCCAGCCCAGCCCCTGCAGTGTTTCCTAGAGAAGAGGGAGAGGCTGGTCTGGGGGTTGTGGGTGGGTATGGTGTCAGCCAGAGCCCCCAGTGCCCTGCAGTGTCCTCCTGGAAGATGCCTGTTAACTCCTTCTTCACCTGCTCTAATGCCAGAATCTCAAATACACCTTAACTTTTTTTTTTGGCCAGTCCTGGGGCTTGGACTAAGGGCTTGACCACTGTCCCTGGCTTCTTTTTGCTCAAGGCTGGCACTCTGCCACTTGAGCCACAGCGCCACTTCTGGCCATTTTCTGTATATGTGGTGCTGGGGAATCGAACCCAGGGCCTCATGTATATGAGGCAGGCACTCTTGCCACTAGGCTATATCCCCAGCCCACCTTAACATATTTTTAAATGCACTGAGATACACAGCCTGTTAAAAGGAAGCTCCCAGAATTTCCAAGCTTTCTTTAAGGGAATTTCATTTTGTTGGCTTTTCACATCGTAGTCACCTCGAGTTAGCTCTAGTAGGACTTGCAGCCAAAGTGAGAAAAGTGCATGGGTCACGCCATGCAGAGAGTCATGGTATCACTTTACACTATAATCTCATAAAGTCAATGTTCATCATATGTGCGAGAAAGCTTGACATGAATTAGCATTTAATGAAAGAATAATTAAGGGGTTTTTTTTGTGTGTGTGTTTTCAGTTTTGCTTAACTGCACCGCCCTTTGCAGACAGATTCAATTCTTTATTAAATTTGTCTAGAAGGTGATCTGATGTTGAATGACATCCAAGGTGACACTGTCCCTCCTCCAATGTTGAAGCCCTCATTAACCCCCTCCCTCTGGAATTGTAGGTAGAGCCTTTCAGGAGGTAATTAAGTCAAAATGAGGCCATCAGAGCGAAGATCAAACCAGATCAGTGTCCTTATAGGCAGAAGTAGACAGAGACACAGAGAAAGGTTTGTGTGAGGCGGTAAAGAGGTGGCCATCTGCCAGAGAGAAACAGAATCTGTTGACATTCTATGCATCCAGCCTGCACTTGTAGCCTCTAGGACTACAAGAAAACAATTTTTAAAAAATTTTTATGTGGCATTTTGTTACAGAAACCCTAGAAAATTCAAACAAATGCTGTCAAGATGAAAAGAAAAATATTAAAATACATACACAAGTTACAAAAATAGCAGGTGTTTTTATAATACATGATTGTCATTATCGTCTCAAAATACATACCAAGCCTTGTGAGGCTGATGGATTTGCTAAACATACCTTACTGTCAATGCTCTTCATGGTTAACAAATCAAGGGACTTTAGAGAATGGCCAGTAGGGGAAATGAAGTAAAGGCACACGTGGATTCGCGAATCATGAAACTCAAAGAAGGAACGTTTAATCTTCAGTTCTTCTTGAAGATAGGCCTCAAATTGAGCATCTATGTACTCAACCACTGGTAGGTAGCTAAAAATATGTTTTAAAACAGCATAACAGATTAACAAAAGACAAACTTGCTTTTCAACATTTAATAAAGAATTTATATATATATATATGCTAAACAGCTTATTGCATTGGTTTTAAACAAAAAACTATGCATTACATATGCATAGTTCCAGGCTGGGAGTATAGTTCTGTGGTTGAGAACATGTGGTGGGCCACCAGTTCAAATATGGCACCAAAATAATAATAAAGCACACAGTAATAAAAAGAAAAACATGCTGGGTGCTGGTGGCTCATGCCTGTAATCCTAGCTTCTCAGGAGGCTGAGATCTAAGGATCGAGGTTCAAAGCCTGGGCAGGAAAATCTGTGAGACTCTTATCTCCAGTTAAGCACCAAAAAGCCATAAGTGGAGCCATGGCTCAAATGGTAGAGCACTAGCCTTGAACAAAAAAGGTCAGGGACAGTGCCCTGGCCCTGAATTCAAGCCCCAGGACCAGCACACACACACACACACACACACACACACACACACACACACCAAGTAGGAATCTAAAAACATTTATTTGCCTCCATTTATTTTCCTCTATCATAGAGAGTTTAAGTTTGATACTAAAGCTACTAGAAACTGCATATAAATTTTTGTTGTAATTTATTCATTTTAAATCTTGTAAGAAAAATCAGGCAGCTGAGTACATAAAGGCATCAATTTAATTAATAAGAACATTACTTGTTGAGAAAAGAATTAAAATCTAGAGGGAAAATGCAATGGTCTTGAAAGGATGCTGCTATTTAGTCTAGGAAACATGAAACACCCACCTGGCTTCTTTGTTTATTTGGTCCCCGAACCCCACAGTTTTCACCACAGTCAACTTCAGGTGCACGTTGCTTTCCTGGAGCTCATATGTCTTCACTTTAAGTCCAACAGTGGGGTGAAAATGTGAGGACTTGCTGTCTTTTATATTCGTATTAAACAATGTGTTTATGAGTGTTGTTTTTCCGATTCCCGTTTCCCCTGTCATGAACAGAGGGATCTCCATAGGATCATAAGGTCAGTTAGAAGTGACCCTCCGGCCCAGCACCTGGCTCACACCTGGAATCCTAGCTACTCAGTAGGCTGAGATCTGAGGATCTCGGTTCAAAGCCAGCCTGGGCAGCAAAGTCTGTGAGACTCTGATATCCAATTATCCACCAGCAAACTGGAAGTGGTGCTGTGGCTCAAGTGGTAGAGTGCTAGCCTTGAGCTGAAGAGCTCTGGGACAGTGCCCAGGCCCAGAGTTCAAGCCCCATAACAACCACAAAAAAAAAACCCACTAAGACAATGAATTTCAAATGTCTCATTACAAATGAGAGAAAGAGAGAGAGAGAATGAGAATGAGAATGAGAAAGAGAAAGAGAGAGAGGTAAAGGAAGCTACAAGCATGTTGATCAAGGATTAAATCATTTGACATTGTATGCAAGTATCAAACATCACATTTTACTCTATAAATGTTATAATTAGTCAGTTGAAAATAATACTACTTCAAGTAAATAAAAGACTTGATGTTTCTAGAAACGTACATGCTAATTACTACCCCCCTAGTCATTAATATAGTATAGGAAGAAAATATGCACTGAGCTATGTAAGATTTTGAAGAACTCTGAAATTTTTCGCTAAAAATGTTACAATCATATGGCTGAAGAGACGGAAATCTGTACACACATAGAAAATGGTTTTGAACTAACGATGCCAATATCAAGCTGCTTAAGTGGAAATGGAGCAGGAGAAAAATGGTTGCAGTGTGGCTTAGCACTTACCCACACACAGAATGTTAAAGGAGAATCCTCGCTGCAGAGACCTGCTCACCAGCTGACAGGGAAAACAGTCAAACCCAAAGTGGCCAAGGGTGGTTAAGCACCGGATATTTTCTTTTGGCTTAAATAAAAGAAAATGGAAAAGCAAAGGTTTTTTTAATTGCAACATAGAATGAGCTCATTTTGAATGGACAGAACAATAATATGAAAAGAAATTAGGATTATCATTTGACCACCATGTCTCAGACAAGATGCAAGTGTATTAAATAAATGCATGGTTAAAAAAGAAAGTCTGTATGTAGTTACACACATGTTTCTCTCATTGTTACAAAGAAATTCAATCCTTTACTAATCACCAAAAAATACATTTAAAATGGTATGTAAGGAAATGCCACAGAAATTTCAATGTATAATTCTAAAGTAACAACAGTGTTGGAGGCATGGCACAGTTGGTAGAGTGCCAGCCGATGACCAAAAGCTTCAGATACCAAGTTCCAGTCCCAATTTCAGATCTAATAAAAGAAAAAAGAAAAAGAAAATAACAGCATTTCTATATAAAGGGAAAAACAAAAATTCCTTCATTCTGTTGAAGTGTTAGTACATTTAGGAAAACCTAATACAAGTTTTTATATGTGAAGTAGCCAAAATAAATAAATATGAATATAAATAAAATAAATGACTTTCACTTTAATTTTCATAAATCTTTGAGAAATTGTCTTATATCAAATTGTTAAAGGAATCTCCTGCTAACAATAGCCTAGAGAGAGAGAAATAACCAAAAGTTAACAAGTGGTGTTTTTCTAAAGTAGGTACAGAATTTGGAAAAAATGCAGGCCAAGCACAAAGGCCCATGCCTATTAATACCAGCTACTCCTGACAGTAGAAATAGGGAGGGTCGTGTCCAGGGTCTGTTAGGGCAAAATATTAGGAGACTCCATCTCAATAAGTTAGGAAAATTGGTATGCACCGCAAATATGTAGGACACACACACATATATGGATGGACACACACATGCACACACACACACACACACACACACACACACACACAGTTCAGGCTGCTCTAGGTATGCACAAAAGATTCCATTCAAAAAGTAAAGAAAACAAAAAAGACCAGAGACCCAGTATAGCTCAAGTAGTAGAGCACAGCAAATCCAATGCCCCAGTTTAATTCCAAGTACTAAAGATGGAGAGAAAGAGCGAGACAGACAGGCAGAGACAGAGAGATTAACAATTTAGATTTATTTTACCCCTAGAAAGTTCTAAAAAAAAAAAAAAAAGAAAATCCACAAAGGCTTCCTGTAGAGCATTTACTGTAGCTCTATTAAAATAATTATTGACACATTAACCATACACATTAATGGCATTCACTACAGTATCTCCATATATTACATTATCCTGTCTGTCTTTCTGGCTAAACCCTACTCTCCACCAATCCTGCCCATTTTATTTCCTCCTGTTAAATAGAACATTGGATGCATGGTTCTCTGTGTCTGTGTCTTTATTTTGCTTTACACATTGTCCTCCAGCTCCAGCCGCTTTGCTACAAATAAGAGAATGTTGCTGGGTGCCTATGGCTCACGCCTGTAATCCTAGGTACTCAATAGGCTGAGATATAAGGATTGCAGTTCAAACTCAGCCTGGGTAGGAAAGGCCATGAGACTATCTCCAATTAACCACCACAAGACCAGAAGTGGAGCTGTGGCTTGAAGAGATAGAGCTCTATACAGCTCAGGGCCAGGGCCAGGCTCTGAGTTCAAGCCCCACAACTGACAAATGAGAGAGAGAAAGGTAGGGTAAGAGGGAGAAAGAGACAGAGAGAGAGAGAGAGAGAGAGAGAGAGAGAGAGAGAGAATGGAGAGAATATGTTTATTTTCTTTATGGGTGAATAATAGTCCATCTTGTATTATATAAGTTTTCTGTGTCCAATCATACGTCGATGGGCACCAAAGCTGATTCTGTATCTTAGCTATTGTGAGTAATTCCACAATAACAAGAGTGTGTGCACAGCTCTTTGTATGAGGACTTCGTCTCCGTTGGATATATATATGCTCAGGAGTGGGAAACCTGAATCACATAATAGTTCTACTTTGGGTTGTGTTTTTTCTGAGACAGTATTGCTATGAAACTCAGGTTGCACTCTCATTTACGATCCTCCTTTCTCCACCTATTTAGTGCTGGGATTACAGGCAAGCACTACTAAGCCAATCTATCTTTTTTTGTTGTTTTTTAAATCTGTCATGGGGCCTGAACTCAGGGTCTGGGCACTGTCCCTGAGCTTTTTCTTTTTCTCTTTTCTCAAGACTAGTACTCTACCACTTTGAACCACAACTCCCCTTCCCATTTTCTGGTGGTTCATTGGAGATAAGAGTCTTATGGACTTTCCTGCCCCAGCTGGCTTGGAAAGGTGATTGGCAGATCTCAGCCTCCTAAGTAGCTAGGATCATAGCCATGAGCCACCAGAGCTTAGCTTATTTACCCACTTTTGATTTTATTAGTTTGGTATTTTTGTTTTGTCACTTTTTTAAAGGGTATAATATACTCCACCACATAGAATTTTGTTAGAAATCAGCCATCAGATCATCATTAACTTTATAATTCCCTCTTCTTTCCCTATCTTAGGCATAGATTCAAAAGAGCTTCATTTGTACAAGTTGTTATAAATTTAAATATGTGTTTATATACATTTTAATTATGTATAAAGCACTCAACATTACAGCTTGCATGAATATAACTTATGATGATAAAAATCCTCTTGTTCTGTGGGGAAAAAAGTCCTACACACACATATACCTAAAAACTCTGCTCTTACTTGGGAATTTTCTGTGTAAAATAATTGTAAAAAAAAAAAAATCTTAGCCGGTCACCAGTGACTCACACCTGTAATCCTAGCTTCTCAGGAGGCTGAGATCTGAGGATGGCCGTTCAAAGCCAGACCGACCATGCAGGAAAAGCCATTAGACTTTCATTTCCAATTAACCAGTCAAAAAAACAAAGGTGGCGCCGTGGCTCAAAGTGGTGGAACACTAGCCTTGAGCCGAAGAGCCCAGGGACAGTGCCCAGGCCCTGAGTTCAAGTCCCAGTACCAAAAAAAGATAAAAGTCTTCACCATTAACGCAATGTTCCTGACGATGATACAGCTGGCTCCCCCTAGTGTTCAACATAACCAATTGCCAACCTTAAACATTCAATATTGCTATTAAAACCCAGGTTCTAAAATTTGCATTTGTTTATGATGCTAATGTAAAGATTGAAATGATATCACATTTAGTATGAAATAGCCACATCTACTTAGACATGAAAAAGGCTTATTGACTTAAAATATAGATTTCTACTGCCAGCAACATCTCTAAGAAATAACGAGGTGGCTGAAATATACAGAAAGACTGTACCATCGAGTTTAATCAGAACTCATAAAAAGCACAAGAAAAAATTGTTTATTCAAAACATCCATTTTAAACAATCTTAATAAAATACAAAATATGCATATCTATTTGAAAGATATACTTAACTTTTTCTTCATCACTAGATTTTTGTGAAGACACATTCTTTGTTTTTTCTGCCATGACAAGTCAAAAGGGCTGAAATAAAGAGAGAAGACACTTTCAAATGTAATTAAAAAGGTTAAATTCCTGACACATACTTGAGATCAATAAGGAAGTCTAACAAGGACATTATCACGAATTTCAGCTTTTCACTCACACCACTGTCCAGTTTTAAGTTGTAGCTGTCTAACTAGACAATCTTCTATTAAAAACATAGGTAATAACATAATAGTCAACATATACTACAGAGTAATACTATATATATATATATACATATATATATATATATCTTTCCCATATACCATGAAAAATTCAAGCTGGGGAATAGTAAACTTACTTGCTCAGAGTTCAGCGATGCAGGACTCACAGGTTTGAACTGAGCCTGAAGCGTGTGTTCTTCCCACTATCTGCAACTGAAGATTCACTGTACTAGCAACAGTTGGGACTGGGGAGGAGGAGAACAACAGGGCAGGATGTGTGGATGTCTATGCAAGCCTCCCTGAGCAGGCCAGGCCCCCAGCTTTGGAGTATCTCACAAAGATACAAAGAACACAAAGCCTGTTTCTGAAAGAAGCATTATGCATATGATAAAAGCAAACTAGAGTGGAGAAAAGCTCCATTCCATGGTGTCTTCATCTGATCGATCCTGAGGATTCTTCCACCTGAGTATATATATCACTTCATTTTTCCTTGATGATCAGAACTATTTCTAACATAAATAAGTGTTCTATTCTGTAGTATGGTTTAGTATACTATCTATAAATATTTTGTACTTATTTAACACAAACCACAAACTGGACATTGTAGTCCTTAATTGCAATCAACAATAAACACCAATAATAGAGTTTGCTTAACTTATTATACTTATTTTCTCTCAGAAATTTGAAGTTGGTAATTGCAAATTCAAGAGCTATATCTCTGTCAAACTGCTATTTTTGGTAAATTTGTTGAAGATGGCTTGAAAAACAGAGATATGAATTATCTTGTATTTGCAAATGCAAATTTTAAAAGTTTCAAAATGTGGGTGCTGTTGCCTCACCCCTGTAATCTTAGCTGTTCAAGAGACTGAGATCTGAGGATCACCATTTGAAGCCTGACCCCTTGAGACTCTTATCTCCAATTAAACACACACACACACACACACACACACACACACACACACACACACTGAAAGGGGAACTGTGCCTTAAGTGTTAGAGTACTAGCCTTAAGCAATAAAGTTCAGGGACAGACACCAAGCCCTGAGTTCAAGTTCCAGGACCCACAAAATAAAAATAAATAAATAACCCAATTTCTTTTTATAGACCAGTTACTTAAATGGTTTTATAGAGGGTTTCCATTCAACCTCAGTTTACAACAGCTTTGAAGGTGGAACATCTCCTTGTACCCAGACTATCCCCTCAAGTTTACCTGGCTTCATTTTCATCCATTGTTTTTAGAATTAAAATTTAATCTCTGAATGAGAAATACAGAGGTCACTAACTTCAAAATACAATATGTGCATGACTAAATTGAGGTATACAACATCCTTTGGTTTGATAAAGGCAATTTAGTTATCTGGATGAATCAGAAAAGCAGGTTTTGTTTTCTGCTCAGGACCTTTATCTTCACTAAGAGAAAGCTCTGTCCACAGCCCCAGACAGACCCCCTCCCTGACCGGCAGCCTCTTGGTCTGAAGGGCTACCAGGAAATAGGACTACACAACCAGAAAGTCTCTTAATCCACATATTAGTATACAAGTCTATGTCTATAAATATTATATGAAGAGAGTAAAGAACTAACTTCATAAGTAGCAAATAAAAGCATTTCTCCTCATTGCATGATAGAGGCTTTTGTGCCTGTTATTGCTTGTTTTAAACCAGGCGTGGCTATACAGCCCAGGCTGGCCTTGAACCCTCAAACCTGTGTCTCAGCCTCTTGAGTGCTCAGATTGTATGTGCACACCTCACCTAGAGGACTCTGCTTTCAAACTGGTTTCATTATGTCACTTTCCTGATTATATATCACATGCTTTGACTATTTTCATTCCTCACCCTCTTGCCAGTCACTACATGCACCAAAAAAGGAGAAAAAGAGAGAACCCCTAAGGCACTTGCATCCTGAGTGATGTGGTGGCTGGAGAAAACAAGGCAAGTGGCTGACCAAGTTAGGAGAAATAACTTCTTTTTCACAAAGTACCTTCACTGAAAAGACAATTGGCAAGGAACGATCATTCAGGTTCAGGTACTACTACAACAGGCCTTGGACATGAAGTGGCGTTTATAAGAACTAAGAAAAATAAATGGATGCAAGACGGTGGGCTGCAGGAGCCCAGAGGCTCACCTCCCCCTCCACAAAGAAGAACCAAAGTAACAACATGTAGCTGCCCTTCCAGGCAAGCGTGGTGGGAAAACGTTGACAATCAGCAAGTGAGAGATTGGAGATGCAGAGAGCTAGGACAAACCGCCTAGAAAGAGAAACAAAATATCCTAGTATCTGCCGTCCTACCTCCTCCAGAGGGAGAGGAAATCTCCCTTCGGATGGGTGAGGGACAGCAGGCCTCCCAGGCTGGCAGCCATGGGAATAAGGAAGACTGTGTTGGGCCCGGGGCGGCAGCCTCCTCTGCTGACCAGCCCTCGGGCTCTGCGCAGAGCTCTGCCCTGGGCAGCCCGCTGCCTCACACACCCAGCTTGGTCCAGAAGAGCGACTGAGAGCAAACCGCAGCGCGTGCCCTGCCCTGTCTAGCGCGAGCACCAGGACAGAGAGACGCGGAGGTGGTTAACCTACAGAACCAGGAGCTCCTTGTGCCTTGTGACCCCTGCCACCACCTCCCCACCTGCATACTGACAAAAGTACTTCAGGCCTCAAATCTGAGCTGTGGCTGCCAGTGCCAGAGGCCTTTGCTAGTCACAACATAGCATCAGTAGTACCAGGCGTTTCATCCATTTCTTTTCTTTCTGGTCACTGGGCACTGTCCCTGAGCTTTTTGCTCAAGGCTAGCACTCTGCCAACTTGAGCCATCTCTCAAGGCTAGCATTCTACCACTTCAGCCACAGCACCGTCTCTAGCTATTTTTTTTTTTTTTGCCAGTCCTGGGGCTTGAACTCAGGGCCTGAGCACTGTCCCTGGCTTCTTTTTGCTCAAGGCTAGCACTCTGCCACTTGAGCCACGGCGCCACTTCTGGCCTTTGCTATATGTGTGGTGCTGAGGAATCGAACCCAGGGCTTCATGTATACAAGGCAAGCACTCTACCACTAGGTCATATTTCCAGCCCATCCATCTCTAGCTTTTTAATGGTTAATTGGACATAGGAGTCTCACAGACTTTCCTGCCTGGGCTGGCTTCTAATGGTGATCCCCACCTCTTAGCCTCCTGAGTTGCTAGGGTTACAGGCATGAGCCACTGGCACACAGCTTTGACTAGTATTTTTTTAAACTTATATTGAGTTTGCTAAAATATAACCCTACTGTAAGACAGGGTCATCTGTGCATATCTATACAAAGCTATATTTTCTTCAGAAGCTGCCACCAATGCAAAGTAGTTCAAGAGACTGAATGGAAAAACAGGTAGAATTGAAATTTCTCTTTTTTACTTTTTTATTGTGATATACATAATGTAAAATTTGCCATTCTAGTCAACTGAGTGTAGATTGATAGCATTTCTATAAGCACATGATTTCTGTTTGTTTATTTGTTTTGTTTTTGTTGCTAGTCCTGGGGCTTGGACTCAGGGTCTGAGCACTGACCCTGGCTTCTTTTTGCTCAAGGCTAGCACTCTACCTCTTGAGCCACAGCACCACTTCCAGATTTTTTCAATATATGCGGTGCTGAGGAATGGAACCTAGGGCTTCATGTATACAAGGCGAACACTTTGCCACTAGGCCATATTCCCAGCCCCAAGCACATGATTTCTTTATAGAGAAACTTTTATTAAAATATAGTAAACATAAGTACACTTGATTATTCAAGTGCTCTGATGCTTCCCTGGCTTTTCCTTTTGCTCCAGACTTTTTTAACTACCAAGAATTTGTTCATTTGCTGTTTGGCTTGGATTTTTTTGTTTATTTCATATGAGTTTTAGAGTTTTTCCCCCTAGTTCTGTGAAGAATTTGCCGTTTTGACAGGGTGTGTTGAATGTGTAGAGCATTTTGGGACATGCAAATACTTTTAAAAATGTTAATTCTTGGGTTGGGAATGTGGCTTAATGATACAGTGCTTGACTAGCATGCATGAAGCCCTGGGTTCAATTCCTCAGTACCAGATGGATAGAAAAAGCCAGAAGTGGTGCTGTGGCTCAAGTGATAGAGCTCTAGCCTTGACTAAAAGAAGCTCAGGGACAGAGACCAGGCCCTCAGTTCAAGCCCCAGGACTGGCAAATAATAATAGTAATTATTATTATTTCAGTCTATGACATGGTAGGCCTTTTATCTCCCCCCACACTTCTATTTTTCTCCTCAGTATATAACAGTTTTCAGTGCAATGATCTTTCACCTCCTAGGTTTCATTTATTCCTGAGTACTTTTTGTACCTATGGTGAATGAGACTGTCCTCTTCTCTGGTCAAATAGTATACTCATCAGAAACTGTTTTTATCTTTTTTTTTGGCCAGTCCTGGGGCTTGGACTCAGGGCCTGAGCACTGTCCCTGGCTTCTTTTTTGTTGTTGTTGTTTTGTTTTGTTTTTAAGTTTTTATTATAAAACTGATGTACAGGGAGGTTACGGTTTCATACGTTAGGCATTGGATACATTTCTTGTACTGTTTGTTACCTTGTCCCTCATACCCCCCTCCCCCCTCCCCCTTTCCCCCCCTGACCTGGCTTCTTTTTTGCTCAAGGCTGGCACTCTGCCACTTGAGCCACAGTGCCACTTCTGGCCGTTTTCTGTATATGTGGTGCTGGGGAATTGAACCCAGGGCCTCATGTACAGGAGGCAAGCACTCTTGCCACTAGGCCATATCCCTAGCCCAGAAACTGTTTTTAAAAGATGAAATATGTAAAATCTCATTTAAACTACCACTGAGACATGAGTTATTTTGTAGGTGATTTTGGTTCAAAAAACACTAGCATTAAGCCAAGTATTGGTGGTGCAGCTGCAATCACAGCACCTGGGAGACTGGGGCAAGAGTATTACAACTAGCCTGGCCTACTTAATGAGACTGCCAAAAAAAAAGTGGCTCACACTTGTAATCCTAGCTACTGCGGAGGCTGAGATCTGGAGGACCGAGGTTGGAGGCCAGCCCAGGAGTCAGACTTTTATCTCTAATTAACCAGCATAAGGCTGGAAGTGGAGGTGTGACTCAGGTGGAAGAGCAGCAGCAGCCCATGAACAAAAAAGCTCAGGAACAGCACGAGGCGCTGAGTTCAAGCCAACAATAAAGAAAGAAGAATCAACCAGGCAATCAACTGAAGACACTACCTTGTCCCCTGGTCCCCTGGTTAAGCACACTGTTGCCCCCCTGCCCCTTGAAGAGGATTCCATGATTCTCATCGGTATGACCGTGATTTGGTAGTTAACATGATTGTATTTTGAGTTTCATCCATAGACTATGATGGGCGGGCTGGGGTTGGTTCCGGGATGCATGCGCGGTTGCCATGGAGACGGGGCGGCGGTACTGGGTACCGGGACGCAGCCGCCCCGGGCCGTGGGTGCGCGGTGCCCGCTGGCCCACGGCTCCGCTGCGGTGCGTGAGCGTCGGGCACTGCGGGAGGCTGCACCGGCCCCGCCCCGGCCGGGTCACCGCGCCCGGGCTGGGACGTGCTCCGCACCTTCTCCCGGGTTAGCCGGGCTGCGCTGCCCACGCCTGCAGCCCGCGCGCCCTGCTTCTGGGTCAAAGGAGGTGCGGGTGCGCAGGGTCCGGACGCAGAGGAGGAAATGGGAAAACGTGGAGCGGGCTGGTGTGGGTGCAACTTAACAACAAAGCAGATGGCGCTGCGCCCCTGTTGCGATTGACCCGAGACCCCTGGCGCGCAGAGCATTTCTCTGTCATGTGTTCTTCTTGCTCCATCATCATCATCATCATCATCATCAGTAGTATTGTCGGTCCTGGGGCCTGAACTCAGGGCCCCGGAGCTGTCCCCGAGCTCTTCTGCCCAAGGCTAGCACTCTACCACTTGAGTCACAACTCCACTTCTAGTTTTTATTGAGTTGTTTTTTTTTTGGGGGGGGGTGAGACAAGAGTCTCACAAAGACTTTTCTGCCTGGTCTGGCTTTGAACCATGATCCTCAGATCTCAGTATCCTGAATAGCTAGATTACAGGTGTGAGACACCAGCTCCCAACTCTTACTCCATTATTAAATGGCATTGAAATATATATATATGTATATATTTGGCATATATATACATGGCATCAAATGTTTTCCAGTCTGAAAGATGTAAAAGTGTCAAACTTATGAAGATAGAAAGGCTGAAGATGTTACAGCTTTGAGAGGACTAAGGAAAAACTAGATGCAACGGAGAGTCCTAGATTAGATCAGGAACGCCAGTAACCAAATGGTGAAAATATGAATCGATAACATTAAGATCCATAAATTAGGATTTGGAGGCGTGGCTCAGTTGGCAGAGCTATAGCCAGTGAGCTAAAGTGTCACATACTGAGTTCAAGTCCTTCTCTACCACCTAAAAAAGGGTTACTGTAATAATGTAATACCAGTGTTAACTTGATGTCACCTCTAACCATATCCTGTCTTTATGAGTGAATACTTTGTACTTCTCTTTATAGACTCTATAGCTCCATGGGTGAGCAAGATTTCTAAATCCCGTCTACTGACTCTGTTGTGTCTTTTTTTTTTTTTTTTTTTTGCCAGTCCTAGGGCTTGGACTCAGGGCCTGAGCACTGTCCCTGGCTTCTTTTTGCTCAAGGGTAGCACTCTGCCAACTTGAGCTACAGCACCACTTCTGGCTTTTTCTATATATGTGGTGCTGAGGAATTGAACCTAGGGCTTCATATATACAAGGCAAGCACTGGACCACTGAGCCATATTCCCCACCCACTCTGTTGTGTCTTTATACAGATACTACACAAGCTAAAATTGTACCTTATAAGATCTCTACGAAGAGATGAGTATCACAGAAAAGTCCTTATACAAATGACAGACACCTTTAAAGGAAAACTTTAAAAAAAAAAAAAAAAAGAGGAAGGAATAGCCCCTACAAAAAGTGACTGGTCCTTCCATTCTATGGAGTAGAAGGCATTTGTGCTGACATACATTGGCTCCTGAAGCTCTCTTCAAATATTTGGCAACTTTAGCCCCTCAGCTTCCAAAAATGGACAAGGTACTAAGCTGCTAGTACCAGTGCATCTCTAAGCCAGAGATACTGTAATTTAAAAAAACCCTAAACTTAGTGATGTTACAACGGGAATTGCAAGGTTTGGTGTCCTGGTGGGTGACTGAAGACAGGTACATGGAGCACACCCATTCATGGATTATTTACATATTATGGTTTTGACTAAGCACAGCAAAAAATAATAATTTTTTAAATCAATAAAACATTTTTAACTTTTAAACTCACACATGCATTATGCAGCTTAGTTGATATGGTGGAGCTTAGTCAGGTCTGCATTGTCAGATGTGTGATCTACCCTTGCTTTTGTGAAAGAAGGCCTGCATGACTTCCTCAGGGAAACAGAGGAAGCTGTTCAGCCTTTAAGCTTATGTCTTTGAAAGGTTCTCTCTAACTCCCCTGCCGTGCTCACAGAAAGTGAGCCCTACAAGATTTAAAATGAGCTTTAATGTCATGTTAATTAACAAAAGACACTTTCCTCCTCCTACCCCCTTATGCCCTTTCAGAATGCCATACTTTTCTAAGAAGAGAACATGGAGGAGAAAGAAATGAATGATAGGGTCACAAATAGCTGGGTCCTGGTTAAGTCCATTTTTCCTCTCTTTTAAAGTGCTAATAGAGTTCTCAGAATGTGAGCTCTATGATACAGTCTCTGCAATGATCTTCCCTCTCATCCTGTACCTCAGCATAGCTCTCTCTCTCTCTCTTTCTCGTTCATTTTCTCTTTCTCTCTCTCTGTGATGTGTTTTCATGGACTCCAGTCTGCCCTACATGTTGTGAAACACACAGAGAAACAATAAACCTGTCACTAAAGAGCTCATCCAAAACTAAATGCTTGCTATTCTCTCCTAAACACTGTGAACAATGCCTGATCACGGTGGCTGCCTGGGTGGAGCACATGTGATTACTAAACGTGCCTCAGCACATCTACTGCCACAAGATAATGTTGAACAAAAGCCTGTTATACCTCTTCCAGAACCTATTTAAAGCCGTTGTTGTGATCCTATAATTTGCTTACTGCGTCTACAGGTGACATAGAAGTGCTACACAGAAGTCAGGCACTAGTGGCTCATGCCTGTAATCCTAGCTGCTCCAGAGGCTGAGATCTGGTGGTTCAAAGACAGCCAGGGGAGGAAAATCTATGAGACTCTTACCTCCAATGAACTACCCAAACAGCCAAAAATGGAGCACTAGCCTTGAACAGAAAGGCTCAGAACAGTGCCCAGGTCCTGAGTTCAAGCCACAGGACTGGCACAAATACAAGCAAAAATTCCATGTGTATACCTAGCCTAGCCGATTAAATTATGTTTTGATTGATAACTAATTACACATACTTATGGGACACATCATGATTCTTCAATGTACATATCCATTGTGTAAATATCATGTCTGTCACCTGAAGCTTTGATCATTTCTTTGTGATTAGAGCATTCAAAATCCTGTCTTCTCGGGGCTGGGGATATGGCCTAGTGGCAAGAGTGCTTGCCTTGTATACATGAGGCCCTGGGTTCAATTCCCCAGCACCACATATACAGAAAACAGCCAGAAGTGGCGCTGTGGCTCAAGTGGCAGAGTGCTAGCCTTGAGCAAAAAAAAAAAAGAAGCCAGGAACAGTGCTCAGGCCCTGAGTCCAAGCCCCAGGACTGGCCAAAAAAAAAAAAAAAAAAAATCCTGTCTTCTCTGCACCTGTAGCTCAGGGAGAGGTCACTTGGCTAGCATGTACAAGGGCCTAGGTATGATTTCCAGCACCATACCACCAAATCTGTTTTTACTGTTTTAAAATGCACGAAGTCAACTACATTCACATTACTGTGCTGTGCAACTAGAAACTATTCCTCCTATTTAACAGTAACTTAGTCCCCAACGACTACCTTCCCATTCTGCCTCTTGCCCACTACTCCCCGGAAAGCCCAAATAGGTAAATCAAAATCCAGGTCCACCTAGGTATAAATGCTAAATCCTATCGGGAAAAAAAAACCCTAAAAAGCCAAAGAGGCTGTAGCAGGAGAATTGTGAATCCAAGGAAAGCCTGGGTTCAGCAAGAATCTGTCTTAAAATATTTTTTAAAAAGAAAGAAACTAGAGCTGGGAATATGGCCTAGTGGCAAGAGTGCTTGCGTCCTATACATGAAGCCCTGGGTTCGATTCCTCAGAACCACATATATAGAAAATGGCCAGAAGTGGTGCTGTGGCTCAAGTGGCAGAGTGCTAGCCTTGAGCAAAAAGAAGCTAGGGACAGTGCTCACGCCCTGAGTCTAAGGCCCCGGACTGGAAAAAAAATACACACACACACACACACACACACACACACACACACAAAACAAAAGGGCTAGGGGTGCCACTCAAGTGGTAAAGTGCTGTCTGTCACGTCCCTAGTACTGCAAAATAAGAAAAAAGGAAAAATTATCAAAGCATGAAAATTTGCTTAAATAAAATTATAGTTCTGTACTTAAAGGTATTAAATCCTAATTGAAAAATACATTCTGTTCTTTTTTTTCTTTTTTCCAGTCCTGAGGCGTGGACTCAGGGCCTGAGCACTGTCCCTGGCTTCTTTTTGCTCAAGGCTAGCACTCTACCACTTGAGCCACAGCGCCACTTCCAGCTTTTTCTGTTTATGTGGTGATGAGGAATTGAACTCAGGGCTTTGTGCACAGTAGGCAAGACCACTAGGCCACATTATCAGCTCCCATTCTGTTTATTTTGAAGAACTGAAAAGTCACATCTATGAAATGGAATATGTGCCAGGATGAAAAGGAGTGAAGGAAGACTGTACACACGTGGTACATACATGTGTGCGCGCATGCACACACACACACACACGTGCGGAGGATGGTTAGGCATCTTAGAACAAAAGAGTTGCTATAGAAACACAGATGACCCCAGCATTTGAGAAAGGGAGGAAAATCAAGAAATCAAGGCCAGTCTTGGCTACGTATCAAGACCTGCCTAAGAAAAAAAGCAAAAACAAAAGCAAAATTGATTTTTATGTCACTTTTTAAAATTTGAAATCCCTACCTGGAGCAAGGCAGGGATTACTAGTCCCAACACACATCATGTACTATTGAGTCTCAATCATTTGCCCTTTTCTCTTTAATTTTTAATGTAATGAAATGTTATCTCTTTTGCTGTCACATGCATTTTCTAACAAATCTATTAAGGATTTTTACAAGATCCATCTACCTATTTTCATAGTTTTTCTCATATAGTCTTTTTAATTGCATAGATGAAATTAATCATCCCCCTACAACAAATTGTCAAAAATGGACATTTTACAAATTGTCTTTTTATGATGAGGGAGGCAGGGTCTTGCTAGATTGCCCAGTTGCCCTTGAACTTGCAATTCTCTAGCTTCCTGAGTAGCAGATTACAGGCAAATACCACTGCACCCAGCTCAAATAAATTTTTCTATGTCTTAACTAGTAATGGACAGGTCCTAATTGTTTAAAGAAAATGGCCTGCATTACTCAGAGTCGGGAAGAATCTTGTCACAATGGCTTAGACTCGTAACCCTTTTCTGGTGGTGCAGGCCTTGTAAGGATAGTTTCTGGCTTAGCAGGGGTGTGCTTGGCATTGCAGGAGTTGCTGACATTCCAGGATGTGGCTGTGGACTTCTCCAGGGAGGAGTGGGGACAGTTGCACCCTGCCCAGAAGAACCTCTATGAGACGTGATGCTGGAGAACTTCAGGAATCTTGTGGCATTGGGTAAAGATGGTGCCTTGGGGAGCTAGAAACCATTCACTGGCAAAAGCTGAATATAGTTTAAGCCACACACAAGAGGGCTGATCAGTTACAGAAACACAGAACTTTGGTTCTTGCTGTTTCTCCTCAGATGAAAGGTATTGATTTTGTTGATGCGGAGATGAATAGGGTTGGGATTAATTTCTAAGACATACATTTCTCCCATAAATAGGGCATCAACTTTGTAAACCGCAGCTTGCCACTCGTTGGAACAAGAACAATGGATGACAGAAAGAAACAGCCTGCTGGACATAGGCTCAGGTGAGAAGCAGACATTTGGGCTTTGGTACTCCATGAGGGAAAACAGTCAATGTACGTTTGAATTCTCTCTCTGGCCTTTGAAAATATTCAGTTCATTTTTATTGTTTTCCAACATGCAAAAGTGGCTCCTATTTTCTGATTGAATAGAAAATATACAGTATTATGGAAAAAGTATGCACAGTACAAAGTTATTTTGTATTAGTTTGAATATCCATAATCACCTCCATGTTACAGAACTCAGCATAGCATTTTCTCTGTATCTTTATTCATGTTTCCTCTCAGAATTCATTAAATCTTTATTTTCATATCCAAAATCTCCTTTTTTACCTACATCTCACTTATTTTTTCCTTTCATTATTCATCTCCTTAAACTTGTTGTCCATAACCCACAGCTTTTTTATTTCTCTTGCTCAACGTTGGGTCATGACCTCCATCCTGCCTACACACTTGTAATTGTTTTCTTGGAGATTATCCCTAAATTGCTTCTCATTAAATCCAGTGGCTAAAATCCAATTATGGTCTTGTTGTATGTGACCACATTGACTGAAATGTAATGAGTTGAGGATCCTTAGGAAACAAAGTGCTGACTCGAAACAGAATCTTAATTATGATGTAATTTATTTAATAGCAAAAAGGAATTTGTCAATAGCTAATTCTAACTGGCCAGAATTACTTCTAGTTATAGAGAACTCAAAAGCAGCCGGGAGTAGCAACAAGCAGGGTTTCTTTTTTTTTTATACACTAAAATGGGGTGGGGTTGGGCGTGGGGATCATGCATTAAATGGAGTCTTTCCAACTTTTTATGTTTTGCAAGCCAAGCAGAATACAGAAGCAAAACATCTCGGTGTCAGAAAACAAAACAAAACAACAACAACAAAAAAAGGTAGGTTCCAGGCTCATTTCTCAGAATAGAATCGGCTGCTCACAAACTGCACACTTCCACATCCTTGTTTTCTTAGGGATGTTCACAAGTTTGTCAAGCAGTTTCTTGCCATGGCTTCTTGGCATCCTCCCAACCCCTGCCTTAACTTCCCAGCACCATCATAGCGCCTCTCAGGCTGAATGCCTCATTTCATTCCCCACTGTCTCAAGTACAGAGTCAAATCATGGATTCTTCCTCCTCTTTTTCCTGGGTGTGTCTCAATCACTAGCAGTTTTACAGCCTCTGTTCTCCTCTTTATGTAACCAACAAGGGCAGTACGGATACAGGAACCAACAGTGAGGGCAAGCAGCAGGAGCGCTAGTGGTCCTGTGATGGCCAAACCTGTGTTGTGGCCCACGGGGACCATGAGAAAAGTGATTGGTACCAACCCTCACTGTCTTGGCATGACCGTTCCCCCTTATCCAAGTTCCTCCTGACTAAAGCCAAACTTTCATAAATCACTCTGGAATGGTTGGCATAGAAACAACAGTTCTCACCTGGGGCCATACAGAGCCCTCCCAGCTTCATAAAGGTCTAGCCCTCTTCTGTTGCTTCTGGCCCGTGAGTCTACCTGGTTTTCAAGCCTGCTAATGGAGTATTCTACATGCTTGAAGTCCAGATCCACCTGCTCTCTCTGTTTTCTTTTCTCTCTCTCTCTCTCTCTCTCTCTCTCTCTCTCTCTCTCTCTCTCTCTCTCTCTCTCTCTCTCTCTCTGTTTTCTAAAGTGTTTATTCCCCCATGATAAGTCGTGTAGCCTTTTTAGCACTCTAGTTTGTAAAAGCATTTTTCTGGCTGCCTGGGGAAACTGATCTCTTGTGACCCTAACAATGCTTAAATTACCTCTACAGGTCTTTAGACAGCTCTTTTTTTTTCTTTATTGTCAAAGTTAGACAGCTCTTAATAGGGATATAATCTCAGGACCACATTTTTTTTCCCTAAACAAATGAATTCATGTGGCTGGTGCCAAGTCAGAACTTACTGCCAGTTAAAGCCTTGAGCAGATTACCAGGGTTGGGATTTTTAACTATTCCCCCATTTGACAACCTTAACTTTTTACTACCCACTATCACAGATGACTAGCAAGTGTGTCAGTTCCTGCCCTGATATGAAATAGACAAACATGGGCATTAGAAAAACATGCTTACAAACTATTCCCCTATCACCTCCCAGCTCTCTCTGCCCTCTGAGCAGTGCCTTGTAACTGCCTCTGGATGCTCCATCACTTTTGTCTGAGGAATGTCTCCTCCATGCTAGGATAAATGCCCGGTTGGCATTTCCCTTACTCACTGGATTTGAACTCAAGGCCTGAGCACTGTCCCTCAGCTCTCCAGCTCAAGGCTAGCACTCTGCCACTGTGAGCCCCAAAGCAACTCTGCTCTTCAGCACTCTTCTGGCTGATTAGAGATGGCAGTCTTACAGGGACCTTTTAATGCCTTGGCTGGCTTTGAACCGCAGTTCTCAGATCAGTGAGTCTCTACAATAGGCCACTTTGCTCCAATTAAAAGAAACAAGGTGGTCAGCATGGAAGTAGCTCTTAAGCATGGCCTCACCTGGAATTTATTAGGAGCCGGAGTTACATCTGACGAACTTTAAGAATTCTCTGTCCTTTTCTGTGGGCCTGCTGGAAACTTCTAACAATCTATAAGAGTTTTGGTAGCCCTAATTTTCCCTTTTTCCTTTTAAAACATTTAGAACAAATTTGCTTTAAAATTTTATATCCAGGAACCCATTTCTGATTTTTTAAAAACTTTTTCTGGGCTGGGAATATGGCCTAGTGGCAAGAGTGCTTGCCTCGTATACATGAAGCCCTGGGTTCGATTCCCCAGTACCACATATACAGAAAACGGCCAGAAGCGGCGCTGTGGCTCAAGTGGCAGAGTGCTAGCCTTGAGTAAAAAGAAGCCAGGGACAGTGCTCAGGCCCTGAGTCCAAGGCCCAGGACTGGCAAAAAGAGAAAAAAAAAAAACTTTTTCTAACTTCTGCTTTAACATTTTACACTTCACCTTTAACTTTCATTTGTATTTAAAAAACAACAACCCTTTGAAGCACTGGGCAATAGGTACTGCCCATTTCTTTTTGGCCACTTATTTTTAAATAGCTATTATTTTTTCCTGCAGTCTGAGTTTCACTCTTAGAGACATCACTGTACCAAACTTAACATCTTTGTGCCTTAAAAAAAATACATCCAGTTGCAAAATAGCATTGAAATAAATCACATCATTCAAATAAACTTTTTAAACCTTCTTTTAAGGCTTTTTAAAAGTCTTTAATACATCCAAGGGGCAGTTTTAGAAATACCAATCCCATCATTTATTTTTATCATCAGGTTTTACCATCAGGTTTTCAGTGTCCATCTGTAAGGAAAAGAAGATGAAGACAGGCCACCATTTGCCTACCCTACAGAATGGGCATATATGCATCAGACTCTAGGGTTAGATGAACTGCCAGCTTACCTTCTTCCACCAGATGTGGACTCCCCCCAGGGCTTATACCAGCATGCATGGACCCACTGAGCTGCCCCTTTTGCCAGAATACCCCTCATCCCTGAAAATAGATACACAGACCCATCCTAAGTTTTTCCCTCTTTTTTTGTTGTCTGACTGAGAAAGCCAAAGTAGTTCTTTAACAGTGATTAACAAACCTTTATATCCAAATTTCTGACACTTAGCCCCAAATTTCAGTGGAGGGAAAATAAATCCTAAATTCCCAATGCCTTTTTGCTAAGCCAAATACCTTTTTTTTTTTTTTTTTTTTTTGGCCAGTCCTGGGCCTTGGACTCAGGGCCTGAGCACTGTCCCTGGCTTCTTCCCGCTCAAGGCTAGCACTCTGCCACCTGAGCCACAGCGCCCCTTCTGGCTGTTTTCCATATATGTGGTGCTGGGGAATCGAACCTAGAGCTTCATGTGTAGGAGGCAAGCACTCTTGCCACTAGGTCATATTCCCAGCCCCTAAGCCAAATAACTTGATTACAATGTAAACAGTCTTATGCATTAAAATACCAGATTTTCAAGTTGATGAATCCTTAAGAAACTTTTTTTTTTTTTTTTTTTGCTTGGACTCAGGGCCTGAACACTGTCCCTGGCTTCTTTTTTGCTCAAGGCTAGCACTCTGCCACTTGAGCCACAGTGCCACTTCTGGCCTTTTCTATATATGTGGTGCAAAGGAATCAAACCCAGGGCTTCCTGTATAAGAGGCAAGCACTCTTGCCACTAGGCCTTATTCCCAGCCCCCTTAGAAAAATTTTAAACCAAAGTTCCTCTTTAAAACAATGTAAAAATTCTCTGAGACTTTTGGTAATGCCACAACATCATAACATTTTTGGAGTTTTAAACCTAGCCTTATTCATTTTTTTTCTTTTTTTACATCATGCTGAATTTTATTTATTTATTTATTTATTTTGCCAGTCCTGGGGCTTGGACTCAGGGCCTGGGTACTGTCCCTGGCTTCTTTTTGCTCAATGCTAGCACTCTGCCACTTGAGCCACAGCGCCACTTCTGGCTGTTTTCTGTATATGTGGTGCTGGGGAATTGAACCCAGGGCTTCATGTATATGAGGCAAGCACTCTCGTCACTAGGCCATACATATCCCCAGCCCCATCATGCTGAATTTTTATCTTGAACATGTTCATACAAGCACAAATATCGCCAGGGCCCCAGTCACACATTTCTAAACAGCTCATGCAATCTGGGGGTCCCAGGTCCCCTCTGCATGCCATCCTACCTTGGATTTGGGCCATTCAAATTCACAGAGAGTTCGTAATTTGCTCAGAGAGAGGCAGACACTGTAATTAGTGCCCAACTTGAATCCATCCCTGGAAAGTATATATTCCAATAGAGTCTTTGGGGAACTGAAACTGGTGCCCATGCCTTAAAAAAAAAAAAAAAGTTTAAAGGGGCTGGGAATATGGCCTAGTGGTAGAGTGCTCTCCTCGTATACATGAAGCCCTGGGTTCGATTCCCCAGCACCACATATATAGAAAACGGCCAGAGGTGGTGCTGTGGCTCAAGAGGTAGAGTGCTAGCCTTGAGCAAAAAGAAGCCAGGGACAGTGCTCAGACCCTGAGTCCAAGGCCCAGGACTGGCAAAAAAAAAAAAAAAAAAAAAAAGAAGAAGCCAGGGACAGTGCTCAGGCCCTGAGTCCAAGCCCCAGGACCAGCCAAAAAAAAAAAAAAAGTTTAAAATACACAAATGAAACAAACAGACCGACAAACTTAAATACAGGACAAACGGTAGGACAACTCTATGGAGGATTAGGATGACATCTCAATCTCTATTCCAGGCAAAACGGTCTCTGGCTGCATCCAACCTCACATTGTGCCCCACACAGACAGGTACCTTATCAGAAAACAGGATTGTGCTCAGCAAGAATTTGGACTGGCCACCGGTCTCATGTCCTTGTAAGGATCTACTCCACCAAGGAGCCACCAGCTCCTCAAGGGTCCTTCCTGAGTCTTATGAGACCAGGGCCTTCAGCCCAGTCTGAGATCACTGGGGATCTCCCTGGGGCCTCCAAATGTAATGAGTACTCTTAATTATGATGCAATTTATTTAGTAGCAAAAAGGAATTTGTCAATAGCCAATTCTAACTGTTCTAATAGTCCCTTGTTGCTGTTTGGCCCAGCAATTTCTATCTTTCTTTTTTTTTTTTTGGCTAGTCCTGGGCCTTGGACTCAGGGCCTGAGCACTGTCCCTGGCTTCTTCCCGCTCAAGGCTAGCACTCTGCCACTCAGCCACAGCGCCCCTTCTGGCCGTTTTCCATATATGTGGTGCTGGGGAATCGAACCGAGAGCTTCATGTGTAGGAGGCAAGCACTCTTGCCACTAGGCCATATTCCCAGCCCTTGGCCCAACAACTTCTAAACAAAAACCTGTTAGCTGGCTGGGAATATGGCCTAGTGGTAGAGTGCTTGCCTCTTATACATGAAGCCCTGGGTTCAATTCCTCAGTACCATGTATATAGAAAAAGCCGGAAGTAGCACTGTGGCTCAAGTGGTAGAGTGCTAGCCTTGAGCAAAAAGAAGCCAGGGACAGTGCTCAGGCCCTGAGTTCAACCCCCAGGACTGGCAAAAAACAACAACAACAAAACCTGTTAGCATATTCACCCTTATGTTATGTTGACAGTCTTCATCTTGGGTCACCCACAAACCAGGCCCCATCACAATCGCCCATTCCCACCCAAACTACATGTACCCTCAGCCCCAACAGCGTCAACAACATGTTGCTGCACAGTCAAGATGCTCTATCCTGGTCCCATGGCTATTTCTAGTGTCCAGCTATAGAATGTATTGTCCCAGCTATGTGCCAGATATAGGATGTTTTCTCTAGCTATAAATCACCTATAGAATGTCCTGCCCTGGCTGTCTGATATCTTCAGTGTCCAGCTGTGACTAGAGATTTCTAGTTCCCAACCCCTTCTGCCCTCACCCTCCTTGATACTATATAACTATGCCCCCCCACCCCAAGCAGGCTGCTACTCTCTACCCCCAGAGAGCTAGCCTGTCAGCTTCGGCTGACATTAAAATGCTTGCTTTCTTCTAAGTGACTATGTATCCATGTGGTTTCTGGGCTGGTGCTTACAACGTAATCTATTCCTAGTCTTCCCTCTGTCTGAAAAGGTATCATCAGGTGGCCTGCTCACCTAACTCCTTAATAAATGGCACAGAAATGTAGGTCTTCAACCAGACTCCCTTTAATCTTCAGACACTGGGAAGTAACACAAGGTATACTGGGTATAAAACTCTACAAAACTTATATTAAAGAGCAGCACCAGCTGGGTGGAGATGTTTGATAGAGCACTTCCTTAACATGCACAAGGCCCTGGGTTCAGTTCCTGCACTGAAAAGAAAACAGAAGCAGGAGAGAATGGAAATAACTGGGCATCTCTGGCTCTGGATTTTAAATTTTTGGATGGATCATTGGTTTTATGTGGTTTTTTTAAATTGACCTATGTATGAAGAGGGGTGGAGTGACTTTCCAATACAGGTATACAATGTTGAATTACCCCATCAGGGTAACCGGTATATCCATCACCATCGTTTCATTGGCTTAAGAAACTTCAAGGGGCTGGGGATATAGCCTAGTGGCAAGAGTGCCTGCCTCGGATACACGAGGCCCTAGGTTCGATTCCCCAGCACCACATATACAGAAAACGGCCAGAAGCGGCGCTGTGGCTCAAGTGGCAGAGTGCTAGCCTTGAGCGGGAAGAAGCCAGGGACAGTGCTCAGGCCCTGAGTCCAAGGCCCAGGACGGGCCAAAAAAAAAAAGAAACTTCAAAATCCCGCTGCTGTTCTGCCATGTGCAATTAAATATTGTCAGCCGTGGCTGTCTTACGGTGGGACAGAATGTTAGAAGCTGGAAAAGTCCCTTTGATTGGCAAGGTCTTATCACACCACGGGAAGAAGGGGAAGGCGCCGGAACTCCCAGCGCTCCGGTCGCAGTGAGCCGGGGGAAAGCATAAACCGAACACCAGAGACCCACAACGCCCGGACCCGCGGCCAGGGAAAGGAGCGGGAGGGGCGGGGCCTGCGTGCGTCGTGACGTCATCACGCTCCCGGCTCGACGGTCGCGTGGAAAGCTGAGGTGAGCTCGGGAGCACAGCGCGGGCCGTGGCTCCTCCGTGTGGGGGCGGGCGGCAAGGCGTCGCGTGACCTCACTGCTGTCAGGGCGGAGACTGAGGTCATCTCGTGCTCCCCTGGCCTGGAGGGGCGGCCTCGGGACAGACTGACCCCAAAGCCACCTCTGAGCGAGGCCCAGTCCCCGGGAGAAAACCCGGCCCCGCCAGGTCCCCCGAGCTCGAGCTCGGAGTGGCAGGGCCTGAGGAGACCGGGAACACCGAGGGCAGACGGGACAGATGAGTCAGGTGCACGGGGAATGAGACGAACAAAAGGGGTCCGGGGCCCTGCAGGTTCCAGCAGCTGAGTGGACCCTGGCGGGACCCTCACCGTACAGGACGGGGGAGGGGGTCCTGAAGCCTGGGGAGACACTGGTGATTAGGCTGTGAAGAGGTGGCCCAACTAAGCATCTGCAAAATGGTAGTCCCAGAAAGATAACAAGAACTGTTTCTCAACTTGGGCAGGTCTCATGACTAAACTCATTTAACAAGCCATCATCACCATAAGGGCTTTGGTTTGTTTTGAGATGTCTTTTGTTTATTGAGCTGAAGATGAACCCAGGGCCTCATTGTGCCAGGCAGGTATTCTGCCACTGAGCTTCAGCCCCAGCATGGAATGTTAAGTGTTGAAATTTGTTTTTCAGGTGACCAAAGCCACATAATGTCAGTAGTTCGTTCATCCGTCCATGCTAAATGGATTGTGGGGAAGGTAATTGGGACAGCAATGCAAAAAACTGCTAAAGTGAGAGTGACCAGGCTTGTCCTGGATCCCTACTTACTAAAGGTGAGGAATGTGCTGTTTTCACATGACATTGAATTCTCAGGATTTGAACAGAACACAATCAGTAAGAGAGGTATGGAGCATTTGCTCTGTGCAGACAGCCTGCTGATCTTTGGGTAAAATGTGGTTCACACAATTAATTTCAATTCATTCTGGTAGATGCTATTCACAAGCATACAGAAGGAGAGCAGAGAACAGTATGCTAAATTTCTTCCTTCCTGGTTGCCATAAGGAACTTCTGAGAAATATTTGAGCTGAGTCCCAAGTGTGATTTTATCCAGAGGACCATAGATGGAAGTCATTCCAATTGTTGTGAGTGGCTTGTGGCAGGAAGTTCATTTAGCTGTGCTGGGACAGACATATTCTACATTCCTGGGAATAGTTGAGCAAGGTTGGGCCCAGGAGCTTGACATTTACTGAGCACTCCTATCAAATGAATGCAAAAATAAACCAGGCTGGACTGTGAGTGGGTTTTTTGTGTTTTAGATCTGATGCTTTAATTAAAGGAAAAACAGACTTGAAAATATAGGGTAGGGGCTGGAGGAAAGAGAATGGGTGAGGAAAATCGATAAACTCAGAGCAGTGGAGATGTAGTGGAAAAAGATTTCAGGAAGAAAGCACATGGTCATTGACTTGTTAGATATACAAGGGAGGGAGGGCAGGTACCAAGGGTGGTTTCTGTGTCTGTGTTTGGGCTCATAGGTTAATAGGAATGCTGTTTGTGATCTGAGAACAAAAGCATAGGAGCAATCCATATATGGCCTGGTGATTGGCCTTAGAAGATTTGGTCTAGGGGCTGGGAATGTGGCCTGGTGGTACAGTGCTTGCCTCTTATACATGAAGCCCTGGGTTTGATTCCTCAGCACCACATGTATAGAAAAGGCCAGAAGTGGCGCGGTGGCTCAAGTGGCAGAGTGCTAGCCTTGAGCAAAAAGAAGCCAGGGACAGTGCTCAGGTTCTGAGTTCAAGCCCAGGACTGACAAAAAAAAAAAAAAAAGGATCTGGTCTAGATTCAGGATGCTGTGTGTGTGCTAACCTCCTTAAGCTGCGTTTATCATTTGTGAAATGGAAATGCCAGATGCAGCAAGATTAGGAAAAGCAAATTATTCTAATTATTATTTGCAGTTTATTTGTGATACTTTGGGGCAGGCTTAAAGTGTCTTATTTATGTCATAATGTTTAAGTCTCCTGAAAACTACAGCCTCCTTTTAGGTGGGGAAAAAAATGAGCTTGGAGTTATTATATAATTCACACAGGTTGTTGAGAGATTTGCATGTTCAGTGGAAAATGTTTGGTGTGTGGAGAAATGGTAGCTGATAAGGCAAAGGAGTGGCTTGGAGAGCTCAGGGTGTTTTTTTCTCTTCTCCCCAAGACCTGGCTTCTTTTCTGAGCATTACCAATGAGAACTGAGGTCACCAATAGGAACTACTGATTTGTTCCTTTCCTTTTCTCAACAGTATTTTAATAAGCGGAAAACCTACTTTGCTCATGACGCTCTTCAGCAGTGCACTGTTGGGGACATTGTACTTCTCAGAGCTTTGCCTGTTGCAAGAACAAAGCATGTGAAACATGAACTGGCCGAGATTGTTTTCAAAGTTGGCCGAGTCATAGATCCAGTGTCAGGAAAACCCTGTGCAGGAACTGCTTACCTGGAGAGTCCACTTCTTTCCGAAACCACTCACCTAAGCAAAACCCTGGAAGAACCCAGCGCCTCTTCAACACAGTGAAGGGTTTGGAAGAAGGAGCCAAAGGGAAACATTATATTTACTGTATGAAAAGTTTTTTTTTCTAACATGTCCAAGTTCTCTTAAGCATTTATGAAGTAGGAAAGCAAATGAAGTAAAGAGTTTATTATAAGTTCTCATAAGTTTATGAATTTTCAGAATTTTCTTTTCAGTAAACATATTTTCATGCTATACTAAGTGTGCCTAGAAATCTGCTGTATATTTTCTAAGTTCACTGTGTTAGAAGATACTTTGTTTAATTTTTGTCATTCAGAAAAACTTTTAACTTAGAGCAGAAAATATTCTGTTACACATAAGGCCACACTATATATTTTGTATGGTATATATCCTACACAAAATATTCTCTGTGATCTTACTCCAAAGAGAAATAATCAACATGTTTCTGAGTAAAACTTTTATAAGATTCAGCCATATTAAGAATGTCACCATGTAGAAAATAAAATTTTGCTGGGTTCTGATATCTCACACCTGTAATCCTTGCTGAGATCAGAGGATCATGGTTCAAAGCCAGCTTAGGCAGGAAATTTTGTGAAACTTGACTAACCACCAAAAAAAAAAAAAAAGTGGCCCTGTGGCACAAGTAGTAGAGTATTAGCATTGAGCACAAAAATTCAATGACAGCACCCTGGCCCTGAGTTCAAGCCCTAGAACCAGCACAAATTTAAAAAAAAGAAAAAAATTTAATGATGTGTTACTTGTCCTAAGGCCTAGGCTTAAGTTGTTGAGACCTGACACATTGAATGTGGTAGGACTTTCTGTGCATTTCTGTTGGAGGTTTCAGTTTTGTTGCTAATTGTTAGTAATGTATGAGAACTTAGATTTTTTTTATTTTTATATATATATATATTTTTTGCCAGTCCTGGGCCTGAGAGTCAGGGCCTGCACACCATCCCTGGCTTCTTTTTGCTCAAGGCTAGCACTCTGCCACTTGAGCCACAGCGCCACCTCTGGCCATTTTCTATATATGTGGTGCTGGGGAAATTGAACCCAGGGCTTCATGTATATGAGGCAAACTCTCTTGCCACTAGGCCATATTCCCAGCCCCGAGAACTTAGATTTTTTTTGACCCAAGGAAACACTGAACTACTTTCTTCAGTTTTCCGACTCTGAGAAAGAGACTTGGGGTATAATTCAACCCCAACTAGTGTGTCCTGGGTAAAAGTTTAAGTGAAGATCACAGACATTGGGCTCACAGAGTGGGGAGCTATGCACCAGTGCCTCATATGGATGAGGGAGAGGTTGGAGTAACTTTACAGGAGCAGTGAGCCAGATCTAGAACTAAATCTTAAGTTTCCTGGCCTGCAGATGAGGAGTGTCATAAAAGCAATTCAGGCAGTGTAAAATTCCCAAAGGAAGCATAATCACTGGTTCTAGAAGTGGGAAAGAATTGATGGAACATTTTTGAGCATCAGTAGAACTCAGAGAAATAGGAAGATGGAAGGACAGGAGGTTATTTGATGTGATAAAATTAGATCTAGTCTAGGAGACTCTTATCTCCAATTAATCACCAGAAATCCAGAAGTGGCGCTGTGGCTCAAAGTGGTAGAGCACTAGCCTTGAGCTGAAGAGCTCAGGGACAGCACCCAGGCCTAGAATTCAAGTCCCATGACCAAAAAAATTAGGTCTCTAGTTCAATGAAAGTTAAATATAGCATCAGTATGGAGGATGGAGAAAGAAAAAGACTGTGGAGGGGCAGTAGTGGGAGGAGATGGAGCTAATGAGGGAGGAAGTTGAATATCTTCAAAATAGATTTGAGACTGAAAACAATGAAACCTGTCTGAAATTGTTTTAGGAAGGAGAGCATAGAGGGTGAGATGGATAGGAATACATTGTAAAAATGAAAATGTAACAAAGCATGGAGAACAGTCAGGAAGGAGAAAGATGAGCAGCTGGGAGGTAGCGACTTGTTGAAAGACTGTTCCTAAATGCTTGTGCAGAGAGGAGTAGAAGGGATGGATTGCAGTGCTTCAGTTCACTGGCAGGTGACCATGCCCATAAAGACTACATAATCCCAGCAGGTGGCAGACTCTACTGTGGGACAGACTCCAAGCCATCTCTAGCATATTCTAAAGGTTTCTGTGTACTCATCATTTTTATTTAACTTTTCTTGGGCTAGAGTGTGTAGTTGATGTTGCAAAGAAAAAAAGGAAGGTTCGTGGACATCTCTGTGTAATGTATGTTCCATTGTGAAACAAGCACATTCCTTCCGGGCTCCCATAAGAACACTGAATTAATGAAACTCCCTAGAAAAATGGGGGTGGGGGAGGGAACAATAAGAGTAAATGTCCTCATACTAAGTAACACAAAAGCAAAAACAATGCCTACCTAGCATCCTTACATTTCATGAGGATAAATTGGAAAAGATCTGTATTAAAGCTGAGATGAGTCAAGCATGGTGGACCACGCCTGCAGTTCTAGCACATGAGAAGCAGAAACATCCAAGAGTTCTCAAGTTCAAGGACAACCTGGGCTACACTGTAAGACACTGTATTAAAAAAAAAAAAAAAGTCAGGTGCAGGTGGCTCACACCTGTAATCCTAGCTACTTGAGGCTAAGATGTGAGGATTGTTATTTGAAGCCAGCTCAGACAGAAAAGTATATGTGAGACTTTTATCTCCGTTTAACAACTGAAAAAAACAAGTGGAGCTGTAGCTCAGAGTAGTAGAGATGTAGCCTTGTTCAAAAGAGCTCAGAGACAGTACCTAGGCCCTGAGTTCAAGCCCCAGGACTGACCCCCAAAAAATAAATAAAAAGCAGGTGCTTCTGGTTAATGTCTATAATCCTAGCTATTCTGGAGACTGAGATCTAAAGATAGCAGTTCAAAGCCAGCTCAAGCAGGAAGGTCTGTGAGACTCTTATTTCCAATTAACTACCAAAAAGATGGAAGTAGGGGTGTGGTTAAAGTGGTAGAGCCACTGGCCTTGAATGAAAAAGCTAAGGGACAGTGTCCAGGCCCTGAGTTCAAGGCTCAGCAGGGGCACAATAAATTAAACAAACATACAAGCTGGGGAATTAAGATGCCTGAGAAAGTATAGGCCTTATTCACACTTGCAGAAGGCCTGCCTGCTGCTCTGTGAAACGAGGGCAAGTCTTTTCTATGGCAGGAAGAGCTCACTTTCAGCTGCCTCTTGAGTCTTCAGTACCTCAATGGTAAGTATGTATACTCATTGAAGTATGGAACTTCTCAACCACTCGCCCTCTTGTCCTTCCTACTGGCTCCAAGTGACAAGTGCTGTTTCCCAGTCTGTGACAGGGTCATCTTGCCTCAGAGGTCCCTGGGCACATTAATGTTCAAATTGTGTTCCTATCAGGTAACTGTACCCCTTGAACCTTGAGCCCTCCAATTGACCCTCATTACCAACTTCCGAGATGGCAGATCTCTCCTGGAAAAGGTCCCCTTGGCTGGCTGTGCCTAGGCTTCTCCCAGCTTCCCACACTCCTCCATGTCTAATCGTTTTTCTGCCTTCATTGACATTTTATGGATAACCTGTAGTGCTTTTGTCTTCCTACAGGATACACTCTCCCCTACACTGTGCCATCTAGACTCACCTTTGATTAAGTTTTTGTTTTTGCTAGGAATGTTCTCCTCTAGTGATCCACACCTTCACAGGGAACTGAACCAGTGGGATGGCTCCTCTAGGAAAATTTTCCTGACTCCTCACTTCACTCCTAATTACTTACTTCCTCTCACTTCCCTTCAGTACTGTCTTGGTCTCTTGAGAACGTCACCATGTCTGCACTGACAACAGTGGCACAAACGTTCACATTCTGTCACTGAACTGGGTCTGCTTGCAGACAGTTGCTGGGGGCATCAGTGCTGGGAGTGCTGGAAAGAATGGATACCTTAGGCTGCAAGGCAGCTTGACTATGCTTCCATCCAAATTACACTGAGTAAAGTGCCGGTTTTTTAATACTCTTTGTTACTTGTACAAAGAGGTTGCATCATGATCTTTCTACAGATGCTTATAATGTGTGTGGTGGGGGGATGCCCATGCCAGCACTGAAACTTTAACTCAGAACCTGGGTGCTTAGCTTTTTTCACTCAAGACGAGTGCTCCATCACTTGAGCCACAGGTCTATTTGTGACTTTTTGCTGGTTGATTGGAGATGAGAGCTGTGGATTTGTCTGCCCAGGCTGGCTTCGAACGCGATCCTTACATCTCAGCCTCCTGAGTAGCTAGGATGTCAGCCCACTGCATAATGCGTTTTGATATGTGTATATGTATCCCTGTGCTGCTCTTCCCCATCCTTCCTCTCCCCAAAGTGGTACTTTTTTGGAATGAGCCTGTATCACATACCAAAATGCAAGAGGTGTGGGAATATAGCTTCCGCACCTAGGCTTCAAGTGCTCCCAGCAACAGAGGCCCTCCATTCTTGCGCGCCGTCCCCGGTACCCTGCCCCGTGCCCACCTTCATTTCGTGCGCTGCGTTATGAACGGCGAGCTCGCAGGGCCGTGACCTTACCCAAGGTCTCCTGGGCCGGCCCCGGGCGCGCCATAGCCGCGGCCACGCGCGTTTGCCCGGACCGTGGAGACGCGCCCCGCCGCGGCCGCGCGCCCTACCCCGCCCCCTCCGCGGTCGCGCGCCGTCCCGCCCCAGCCATCGAGGCCCCGCCCCAGCCTCCGAGGCCCCGCCCCGCCGCGGCCCCGCTCCTTGCCCCACCCCAGCCTCCGAGGCCACGCCCCGCCGCGGCCCCGCTCCTCGCCCCGCCCCAGCCTCCGAGGCCCCGCCCCGCCGCGGCCTCGCTCCTTGCCCCACCCCAGCCTCCGAGGCCTCGCCCCGCCGCGGCCCCGCTCCTCGCCCCGCCCCAGCCTCCGAGGCCACGCCCCGCCGCGGCCTCGCTCCCTGCCCCGCCCCAGCCTTCAAGGCCACGCCCCGCCGCGGCCGCGCACCCTGCCCCGCCCCAGCCTCCGAGGCCCCGCCGGGGGAGGGGTCGCGGCGGCGGCGGCGGCGGCGTGACGGCCGCGCTCGGGCGGTGGGAGCCTAGGCTCCGGAGCAAGATGGCGGTGCGAGTGCTGCGCGCCCGAGGAGCGGCGGCGGCCGGCGGCCTCCTACAGCGGGCCGCCCCTTGCAGCCTCCAGCCCGGGCTCCGGTGAGCAGCGCCGCCCTCTCCGGGCGCGGCTGGGGAGGGGCCGCGGGGCGAAGGCCGAGGCCGCTGCCCGGCTCTGCGCCCCGGCCTGGCCGCGCTGTGGGGAGGCGGGGTCGGGGCGCGCGCTGGCGGCCCGCGGCCTCCGCGGGCTCAAGGTCATCGCCCGCCGCGGGGCCCGCAGGCCGCGCCCGCCCGCCGCCACGCAGACCCCTCCCCGGCCCCGCGGGACTTTGACCCAGCCTCGCGAGCACCCGAGGCCCAGGCCTGACGCGGCCCGCGCTCCCCGCCCGGCCCCCGACGCGGCCGCCAAGGGTGGTGGAGAAACCGGGTCACCGTCCCCCGAGAGCTGGCCTTGCCGGTGGTGGGGACGGAGCGCGAGGTCTCGGCCCCTGGGACAGCCTTGACTTGCCCTTGAAACCAGTGTATCCAAAACGATTGCCAGCTGCAACACTTGCAACCGAAGAGAAGCTAGGTTCACACTGAAACTTTTTCCGAACTTCCTTCTTTGGATTATGTTCGGGTGTCAGTCACCCGACACTGCAATGTGCCATCCCCACATCCTGCTGGCTTGCTTGCTTTTCTCTCTCCCACTGGGTCATTTTAGTGTTGCCCTTTGGCTGATGATAGCAACTAATGAGCCTCTAGAAAATAAGTCTCTTTTAACAAGAAAGCAACAGAACTAGCTTTTTGTTATTTATTTTATAATATGTATTTTTTGTGCCGGTCCTGGGGTTTTGATTTCAAGGCCTCCCTTAGCTTTTTTGATCAAGGCCAGCACTCTACCACTTGAGCCACTGCTCTACTTCCAGCTTTTTGGTGGCTAGTTGAAGATAAGTCTCATGGACTTTCTTCAGGGGCTGGCTCTGAACCGCAGTCCTCAGATCTCAACCTCCTGAGTAGCTAGGATTATAGGTGTGGGCCACCTGCCCTGTTTTGTTGTGTTGTTTTGTAGTGCTGGAGACCAAACTTCAGTATGAGCTAGGGAGCTTTAAATAATATGGCTTATTTAATGTCATCATAGTAGAGACCTTAAGAAGTAGGTAGCCCGTGCGTCTTAGGAGGTGGACCTCACAAAAGGCCAGAGATGTAACTAAGAAAGGTGTTTGAACCCTTCTCTGTGAGGCTGCAGGCTGTTTCCAAGTTGATTTTTTTTTTTTAAATTATTGTTTTCTGTGCCAGTACTGGGACTTGAGATCAGGGCCTTTTCTTGCTCAAGTGTGGAAACTGTGAAATTTGCAATGGCAGATTGCTATTCACATGGATAAAACCAGCATGATCCCCTCAGGTGGTCTGGGCTGCAGGTTACCAGCAGTAAGACAATAGGCAGGCTACATTCTGATGGATATGTGGGCTTCTTTATGCTGCTATGTATTTGATTGAAATTTTTCATAATGATTTTTAAAAGCACAAAGGTGGCTTGAGGAGAGTATAGATGATAAGGAGGCTGTGAAACAAGCCTGGCATGTGAGCATTTGCAGGCTGGTAGAGGTGAGGTGGCCAAGGAGTGTGGTGTGTGACTGCTACCAGAGGAAGGTATCTCCAAGAGGCCATCTGTGTCAGGACTGCTAAAAGGTCAAGCAGCATGACAGAAGGAAACTGGATTTGCCAACAGGCATGCTTCGGTGACCCTGCAGGGTCAGTTTTAAAAAGCAGTGCGTGTTTGTGGATATACCAGCCTCTTATTGGTCCAAGCACAGCCAAACCCAGAGTTCCCAGCTGCTGACTGCCCTTGATGAGTGTCTCACAGGTGCTGGAAGGCTTCTGCATCCAGGTTTCACTCCTGCTACAAAGCCTGCTCCTCTTTAGTTCCCTCCAAAGAAACATCTTTGGTTCAAGCCAGAAACCAGCAGGTCCTCCTCAAGCCGTCCCTCCCCACATCTTTTGCCACAGTAAAAGTCAGTTCTGTCATTAGGACATCTGCATTCCACCTTTTCCATCCCATGGCCCTCTTTTCAGCCCCTGGCAACACTTGTTTGAACCACTACAAAGAATATGGTCTCGAACCTATCGTAAAGAGGACAGCTGAAAAATTCTAACAGGACATTGCACTTTACAGCGATCTCTATTACACAAACTCTGAATGGATCCTAATCCTTTTTCTCTGTCCTCCCCCTATCCCCCAGCCAGGAAAAGCTATAGAAGACATTTGGAAGACCACTGGGAGGGAGTGTGGGTATTAGATGTTGTGGAATTATTGTCTTTCTCAGTGTATTAATAGCATTTTGGATTTGTCTTTGTTTTTAGGCGATCTATGGTGAAGTATTTTGTCCATACACGGTTTGCAAATGCTTGTGTAAAAATTAAAAAGTAGGGCTGGAGGCATGGATCGGTCATCTCCAACCAATCAAGTGTGAGGACGTGAGTTCAAGCCCTGGTACCAGAAAAATAAATAAATAAAAAGTAAATAGAAATTGAAAGTGGTAACAGGTTCATTTTTTTAAATCTATATGCAGGGTATTGATGATCCTTTCTCAACTTCTCTGTGAAATATTTCAAAATGAAAGGTGGGTAAATGGGTCTCTGCAGCATAGAAGTCAGATTTATTGGAGTTTTCACAGAGGCTTTGTGGTAGGGAGTGGGGTTGGGTAGCTGCTGCTAAAGCGCAAAAGTTTATTGGAACAGGTGGTGTTCACAAGTGGTGTTTGCAAGCTCCTGGCTTTGGCACATAATCCTTAACATGCCCTTCTTTTTCCACCTGACAAATTATCTTCAAGACTTTGGATCAACAAGTGCTTCAGCTAGTTGTTCTAACTTCCTCCCAGCTAACCTAGACTCCTCTCTTCCTTGCCTTTCTACCACAGGTTTCTCTGATCCCTTGCCTCACACTGGGCAATGATTCAACATGCCCTCCTGTGGACTCAGCACTTTGAAGTCCAAGCTTGACTGTTTCTTCTTATCCCCAGCTGGCCCAGGGCTTGGCACATGCTGTACACCCTTAGTAAATATTTGAGGGTCAAATGAAGGGAGCCCATGATGCTCCTGCTGCCTCTTGATCAATTCAGTAGACTTCTCTTTTCCATTTGCTCTAAGTCTTATCATCATTTTACACCCCTGATCAGGACCTGTTTTGCCCTTTTGGAAGGGTTTCTGTTTGTTTTTGCAGGGCCAGAACATGAACTTGAGGTTTGGAGAGTGGGCTAGGCTAGCACTCTGCCACTGAGCTGCATACCCCAACTGTATTTTGGATGTATTCAAAAGAAAGTTCCTGCTTAGCCCTGGACCACCCTTTGCTCACCCAGTGAATGTTCCTGTATACTTCATGCCTGTAGCTGCTGGGCATGGCAGCCACAGGGAGCCCAGGACCCATGGTGGCTGCTGTCATCTGCTATAGCACTGCCAGGCTGCTGCATGCACTATTGAAAACCTGTGTATGCTGTGCAAGAGCCTGACTACTGACTACCCTGCTCGCCTTTACCCTGGGGTTACATCTCTCTTCGTTCCCTCCCTCCACCCCTGCTCTCCTGATCTATGCTGATTCAGAAACAGGCCACTCAAGTGCTTTGTACATGCTGTTCTCTTTGACTGGAGATTATCACCTGCCTTGTTTATCTGCTCACTTCTAAAACAGCTGAACTGTCTCTCCTGGAGTCCATTCATTCCTCAGAAGCCATAATTTGTTCCCTTAAGCATCTACTCTGTGTGTGTGTGTGTGTCTGGCTGGCTGGCTGTCTCTGTCTCTGTCTGTCTGCGTCTACAGCATCTGGGTGGTTGCTAGTAGTATTTTCTTTGTAGCTGAGCAGGCTCAGTATCTGATTCAAATGGATGCCCACAGAACCTCACCCCCTCATGGTTATTCTGCTTAAAGTTTTGTAGACTGTGGTTGGTGCTCCCTCCTCTGTTGATGTTATAGGACCACTGACATTGGCAGTCATCATTGTCTATAAAGGACCTACACCTCACCTGCTTTCTATTACTCTGACAGCCATTGCTGTAGCTGCTTCTACCTCCCTCTAATTGAAGACTGGGATCATCTGTAGAGTAGGCAGCCTCAGTCACCTGACATTCAAAGGGTTGCAAAGCTTGTGATCAATTGAGAGCAATGCTGGAGCAGACTGCTTTCATTTGTCAAAGCAATTGCTACCCAAGTTATGAGCGTTTGAGATCTTTAGTGGTAGAGAGGAGAGTCTGCTTTCACCCTGCCTTTCTGAAGACCGAGATTCAGAGATTCTTATACGTGTCCAAACCTGACTTTTCCTCTGCTGGGTATGTTCTGTTTACAAAACATTTCCATATCCCTAATGTCATGTGTAAAGATTCTCATCATAATTTTACCTGCTTGCCATTCTACCTCATGAGATATTAAACATCTAAAAATATGGCACATAGAAGCAAATTTGAATGTTTTTTTATTTGTCACTTGTATTTATAAATCTATAGATATACTATACTATAGATATACTTTTTTCTTTTTTGTGCAGGTCTGAGGCTTGAGCTCAAGGCCCGGACACTATCTCTGAGCTTTTTTTGTTCAAGGCTTAGTTCTCTACCACTTGAGCCACAGCTCCACTTCCAGTTTTCTTTTTTTGGTAGTTAATGGAAGTAAGAGATAAGAGTCTCACAGACTTTCCTGCCCTGACTGGTTTTGAACCTCAGTCCTCAGATTGTATCCTTCTAGGTATCTGGGATTACAGGCATAAGCCACCAGCGCCTGGCTGCTTATATTTGTGTTTGAACTCAGGGCCTTACTTTTGCTTGGCTTGCTTGATTGGCACTCTCACTTGAGTCACACCTCTAGGCCATTTTGCTGGTTAAATGGAGTCTCTCAGACTTTCCTGCTCAGGCTTATTTCAAACAGAGATCCTCCAGATCTCAGCTTCCTGAGTATGTTGGATTACAAACATGAGCCATCAGCAACCAGAAAATGGGTTTTGTTGTGGGAGTTTGTTTAGCCAGTCCTAGGGCTTGAACTCAGGGCCTGGGCACTGACCCTGAGTTTCTTTTGTTCAAGGATCACTTGAGCTACAGCTCCACTTCCAGTTTTTTTTGGTTTTTTTTTTGCCAGTCCTGGGCCTTGGACTCAGGGCCTGAGCACTGTCCCTGGCTTCTTCCCGCTCAAGGCTAGCACTCTGCCACTTGAGCCACAGCGCCGCTTCTGGCTGTTTTCTGTATATGTGGTGCTGGGGAATCGAACCCAGGGCCTCGTGTATCCGAGGCAGGCACTCTTGCCACTAGGCCATATCCCCAGCCCCACTTCCAGTTTATTTTGTAATTTATTAGGATAAGAGTCTCACAGAATTTCCTGCCTGGGCTGGCTTTGAACCAAGATCCTCAGATCTTAGCCTTCTGAGTAGGTAGGAATATAGGTATGAGCCACTGGCACCTGGCAAATTTTTTTTTAACTTAATTTTATTGTCAAGGTGATATACATGGGTTACAGTTAGATATGTAAAGTAATGAACACATTTCTTATCCAGTATTGTTACCCCCTTGTTTTTCTCCCACTTTCATGGTTTTATTTAATTTATTTATTTATTTTGCCAGTCCTGGGCCTTAAACTCAGGGCCTGAGTACTGTCTCTGGCTTCTTTTTTGCTCAAGGCTAGCACTCTGCCACTTGAGCCACAGCGCCACTTCTGTCCATTTTGTATATATGTGGTGCTGAGGAATCAACCCAGGGCTTCATGTATAGGAGGCAAGCACTCTTGCCACTAGGCCACATTCCCAGCCTGCTCATGTTTTTATTTTTATTTATTTATTTATTTATTTTGGCCAGTCCTGGGGCTTGGACTCAGGGCCTGAGCACTGTCTCTGGCTTCTTTTTGCTCAAGGCTAGCACTCGGCCACTTGAGCCACAGCGCCACTTCTGGCCATTTTCTGTATATGTGGTGCTGGGGAATCGAACCCAGGGCCTCATGTATATGAGGCAGGCACTCTTGCCACTAGGCCATATCACCAGCCCCATGTTTATGTTTTTATTTTTATTGAAATAAATTCATATGGAGAGTTGCCTTCTTCTTGAAATTCAGTTTATTTTTTTCTAATCAAAGAACTAATTGTGAAAGAGAAACACTATATGCTTTTGGGTTTTGTTAAAGATAAGTTTTCATACATAATGTCTTCAATTTTGGAAAACTTTTGTTTAAAAAATAGTTTTAGAAACTTAATCTGGGGGCTTGAGCAAAAAGAAGCCAGGGACAGTGCTCAGGCCCTGAGTCCAAGCCCCAGGACTGGCCCAAAAATAAAAAGAAAAGAAAAGAAACTTAATCTGTATGGTAATGGCTTACCATAGATCAGGTACTCTCCTGAGTGTGTTAAGTGTGTTCTCTAGGAGCATATACAAGTGTGAAACACCCTCCAGAATACAACCACTAAATAAGGGATTCTAACATAGGGTAAAAGCAAAGTAGAAGAGTCTCCAACTTCTTTTTCAGACACATTTAAGACCGTCCATTTTTGTTGCCTTGACAAGAAAACTTTGCTGGTTACCTGTGACGTGTCTGTGATCCTGGTGACTCAGGAGACTGAGACCTGAGAATTGACACTTGAAGCCAGCCCAAATGGACAAAGCCTTGAGGTGCTTATTTCCATTTAACTAGCTAAAACCTGAAGTAGAGCTGTGGCTTAAGTGGTAGAGCTGGAGTTCAAGCCCCAATACTGGTACAAAAGAGGGGTAAAAATAAAAAGTTAGTGCATGCATACGTGAAATTAGAATACTACTACTTCTAAAATACATTGTTGCATAAATCATAGGAATTTGTGTTATTCTAACATGGAATCTAAGAATTCATCCCAAAAAGCAGTGGGGAACTTGTTTTCATGAGGATATGAAGTGATCCCATTCCTTTTAATAATATTTTTTATTTGTGGTGTTCCTTAATTAATAGTGCACCTTAAATTATCTGTGTTTGGAGAAAACTGTAAGGAATGCAAATGGTGAATGTTTTTGTGCGTTTAGTTTCCAGCACTTAGATAAATATAGTTGCCTATGGTAAATGAACAGTGTAATTGCTGGGACAAAATCATGTGGAGCTAAATTCTGACAAAATATTACACTGTCCTGTAGGTTATCCAAGTTTGTGTTCTCACCAGCAATCCTGTGAGTGTTAAGTGGGCACTTACAGCTTCATGGTTAAAGTATAGATCATTACTTTAGCCAAACTTTGCACATATTTTCAATGTTGCTAGGAATCCAACCTAGAGTCATGCATGGGCAAGAGCCTGCTTTATGACCCATATGCATCCCAGCCCCCATTCTAGCCACCTTTAAGTGTGTAATTCAGTAGCATTGGTTGTATTAGCTATATGCTGCATAATCATAACCTTTACCTGTTTTGAAATCTCTTTTTTCTTTAAGAGGTATTATAGTTTGGACTCACAGATTCATTGCTAGGCAGGTGCTCTCCCCCTTGAGCCACTTCCTCAACTCTTAGGGTTTCATTGATATTTTTGCCCGAATTTTGATTTCCCTTTATTTATATCTCCTGAGTATCTGGGATGACAGGCACACATCTCTATGGCCAGCTACTGGTGAGAGGGGGATCCCCCTAACCTTTTGCCTGAGCTACTCTGAAACCTCACACACGTTATATTAAAATGACACACAAGGGCTGGGAATATGGTTTACAATAGAATGCTTGCCTAGCATGCATGAAGCCCTGGGTTCGATTCCTCAGTACTGCATAAACAGAAAAGGTCAGAAGTGGCGCTGTGGCTCAAGTGGTAGATAGAGTGCTAGCCTTGAGCAAAAGAAGCTGAGGGATAGTGCCCAGGCCCTGAGTTCAAGCCCCAGGGTTGGCAAACACACACACACACACACACACACAATTTATCATTGGGTATACAATTTTTTAAGTATACAGTTCACTATCGTTGAGTATATTCATATTATTTCAGCCATCACCACCATCTATCTTCAGAGCTTTTTTCATCTCTCACCCCACCCACCCCCAGCATATCTTTGCACCAACAGATTGGGCCAGGTATCCATGTTTAGAATTTCTTTGTCAAAGTTGCCCTGGGGGAATGGAAGAGCACAGCTGGAATTGTGCTGTGGGGCAGGAGGCTGTCCTGGTGGTGTCTCTCCGCTGCTGCTCTTGAGCATGCACGTGGCTAAGTGAGGTTGTGTGCCTGGGTTCAGGGCACAGATCAAGTGCCTAGTGCAGGCTTGACGACAGCAAGGTGGCATGTGATTTGACCTGTTGGATGAGACTCACTGTTGTGTTTGTTATTCCACAGGGGAGTGACGTCATCCGATAACAGGCCTCGAGAAGACAGCTGGTTAAAATCTTTATTTGTCAGGAAAGTTGACCCCAGAAAAGATGCTCATTCTAATCTCCTAGCCAAAAGGGAAACAAGCAGTCTGTACAAATTACAATGTGAGTAACAGGTTTGATGTTTCATGGCTGACTTTGTTTGTTTATTCAAACAAATTTATTGTTGAATTTTTCTTTTGTTACAGTTCACAATGTTAAACCGGAATGCCTAGATGCATACAACAAAATTTGGTGTGTATATTGAACTATTTTTTCCTTGGGGGAAAAACAATGATTTTAGTATTTTTTGGTTCAGCTAATTCTTGATAGGAGAGACTGGCCATATTTTATCTCCTCAAGACCTTGAGTTCACCAGGCAGGTACTCTGCCACTTGAGCCACATCCATATTCCTTTTGGCTTTAGCTATTTTTTTCTGACAGAGTCTTGTCTTTTTGTCTGGAGCCTGCCTCAGACTTTGATCCTCCTCCCTGAGCCTCCCATGTAACTGAGATTACAGATGTAACCACCACACCTGCCTTATTTGTTGAGATGGGTCTCAGTAGCTTTTTTCCCCCTGGTCTAGCCATAAACCTAATCATCCTGATCTCCATCTCCCAAGTAGCTAGGGTTACAGGTGTGAGTTATTAGCACCCAGCTGTTTATATTTAAGCAGAGTTGTTTGGGCTTGCCAATGTATTTTGCTTTTAAGCAGTCACTCAGCTAACCCCTCACATGGTCTTATCAGACTTTAGAATGTTACCAGCTTTTGAAGATTGGAAGGGACCTGGCAAGCCCATCTAATCACCTGCTTCTCCAGTGCTTGAGACTTTTCGCAGACCTAGGAAGGTCAGGAGACAAATTATGCATAAATAAATTCCATCTCTGAACAGCTTTGAGGGTTAAAATTTTGAACTTGCATCCCTGTGGTCACCATTGTTGTCAGATTTCCTCCTAAAAAGACTGGCACATGAAAGTTCTGCAAAGAGTTGGGGTTATTCCTGTAATCTCTGAACTCTGAGGAAAGTTACCAGTTCAAAACCAGCGCAGTCCACATAGTGAGAGTGTATCTTTAAAAAAACAAAAAATCAGCAATAAAGCTGGGCTGCACATACCTGCAATCCTAGCCCCTCAGGAAGCCAGCCTAGGCAGGAAAGTCTGTAAGACTCTTATTCCCAAATTTCCTACCAAAATACCAAACTGGCTCAAGTGGTAGAGTGCAAGCCTTAAGCAAAAAGCTCAGGGACAGTGCTCAGACCCTGAGTTCAAGCCCCAGGACCAACACTGAAAAAAAGAAAAAAAAAACAGTATCCTATACATATGTGATTATCACTGTTATTTCTTTTTTCCCAAGTTTTCCCTTTTCCAGAATCTGAGGTCCCTGAGCTGATTGTTATATGAAAAGACACATACCTCGGATAAAATTTGGGAAAATTTAGCTGATAAGTTCGTAGGTAACAAAGTAGCATTTTAACACTGAGTTATGAGCAAATACAAGACATAAACCTTTTAACATCTGCTAGTTTCATGAGAAAGCAAATGATTTTTGTCTCCAGAACATGACAAAATTTTCAGAAGCAAATCTTTTTTGTCTAATTGTTTAGTTTTTTTGAGGTATTTGGTCAAATGTAACATTAGCATAGAATTTCTTGCTCACCTAAGCATATCTTTCTTTCTTTCTTTCTTTTTTGCCAGTCCTGGGACTTGAACTCAGGGCTTGAGCACTGTCCCTGTCTTGTTTTTGTTCAAGGCTAGCACTCTACCACTTGAGTCACAGCACCACTTCTGGCTTTTTCGGTTTATGTGGTGCTGAGAAATCAAACCTAGGACTTCGTGCATGCTAGGCAAGCGCTCTACCTCTAAGCCACATTCCCAGCCCCTCTCTTTATTTAAAGATGACGTGAAACAGAATAGATGTTTATCTCTCTCTTTTCTCATAGAATGAAGTTTTCTCCACACTACGTTTTTCTATGCTGGCTTGTCTTCATCCCATTCTTACTATTTCACTTCCTGTCTTGTTCTGCCTGTCCATGTTGGTATCAGCTGCGTTGCTCTTACTTCAAACTCAACAGGAAAAACTACCTTCCTGTCAGTGCTATCCCCTTACCTGTGCTTCGACCTGTGACTAGTCCATCACTGAGGCTTCGTTCCTCATCCAGTGATGCCTTTGGGTTCTCTGCTTGTTTCCTTCTCTTCTGCCATCTACCTCTCAGGGCCTGCCAAGCTCCATTCCCAAGTTCACCTCCTTTCTGACTGCCTTTCTGGGCCACTTTTCCTTCTCAGCAACCCACTATCCAAAAGCATGTCCGATGATCTGCTAGAGATCCATTTGCTCCCTCATGATTTTTTGTTTTTGTTTTTCCTTCTTTTTTTTTTTTTGGCCAGTCCTGGGGCTTAGACTCAGGACCTGAGCACTGTCCCTGGCTTCTTTTTTTGCTCAAGGCTAGCACTCTGCCACTTGAGCCACAGCGCCACTTGAGCCACAGCGCCACTTCTGGCTGTTTTTCTGTATATGTGGTGCTCGGGAATCGAACCTAGGGCCTCATGTATATGAGGCAGGCATTCTTGCCACTAGGCCATATCCCCAGCCCTTGTTTTTCCTTCTTTTCTCGGACACTTCTAGTTTCCAGAACATACAGACTTAAGTCCTGCCTGGTTTTCAGGGGCTTTTATAATGAGATTCTGCCCAGCCTATCTAGTTGCAGGTATAAGTACTGCCTGCCCTACAGCCTCCATTCAGGTAAGGGCCATGGCTTGCAGGAGCAGGTTTGGACCCCCAGCAAAGAGTACCAACTATATTGTCCATCTGTGACTGTCTTGGTGAAAAGGTAAGGCCTTCCAGCAGCTCCCAGTGCCTCTGTAAACCCCACCAGGTCATCTGAACTGACTGTGTCCTCTGCATTGGCTCCCATTCAGAGTTGTTTGCTTCCTGCACATGTCATGTGCCAGAAAAGAAATTCACGTTCATTTGTCTAACATGATCCATCCATTCACTATGGATTTCATCAGTTCCATTGTTTTTGAATGTCCCTGGGTTACACATCAGATGTGGTATTTTTTGGATTTTTTTTTTGCCAGTCCTGGGCTTGAACTCAGGGCCTGAGCACTGTCCCTGGCTTCTTTTTGCTCAAGGCTAACACTCTGCCAACTTGAGCTACTGCGCCACTTCTAGCCTTTTCCATTTATATGGTGCTAAGAAATTGAACCTAGGGCTTCATGTATATGAGGCAAGCACCCTACCACTAGGCCATATTCCCAACCCATCAGATGTGTTTAATCACAATTAAACTTGAATTATTGAAAAACTGCACCTGGTGGTCATCCTGGGTCATGAGCATGTAGGTTTTCTGTCAGGCAGATAGACACAGGCCTGGAGGAAACAGAGCTCTCCTGTGTTCATACACACCTGGTACTGGCCACTGCTTCCTGTGAGACTCTATTTCTGATCTTGATGTCCTTTTGCATCTATTGTGGAATCAGCACTGTATATTTCATCATCATTTTTCTACTCAGATCTTCTGTGGGTTTGAGCTTTTCTACAGATGTGCAACAGTTGTGCCTCTTGTTCTTGCCATTCCTTGCACATTAGCCTCATCCCATGGGAAAGCCCAGCTCTTATCTGTTAACTCTGCCTGCTATGCCAATTCTGTTGTCTGACTCTCCTCCCATTTTGATGTCTTTGTGTTCTTAATTGTTAGAACCAGCACAAGAGAGTTTTTGTTTTGTTTTGTTTTGGTGGTTGTGGGACTTGAACTCAGGGCCTGAGCACTGTCCCTGCACTCTTTTCGCTCAGGGCTAGTGCTCTATTAGTTTGAACCACAGTGTCACTTCACGTTTTCTAGTGGTTACTTGGAGATAAGAATCTCAGGGACTTTCCTGCCCTGGCTGGCTTTGAACTTCAATCCTCAGATCTCAGTTCTCAGTCCCCTGAGTAGCTAGTATTACAGGCGTAACGCCAGCAGAGGGCCTTTTGTAAGCATCACGTTCCTAAGCAGTGCTTTTTCCCTGAAACAGCAAGAAGTCCTGCAATCTGAGAACCTTTGCTTCTTCTTTATCGTGTTTCTTTTTTTGTTTTTTGTTTTGTTTTGTTTTGTTTTGTTTTTGGTCAGTTTTCTGGTGGTTAATTGGAGATAAGAGTCTCATGGACTTTCCTGCCTGGGCTGGCTTTGAACTACAGTGCTCAGATCTCAGCCTCCTGGGTAGCTAAGATTACAGACGTGAGCCACCAGCACCCGACTTTTTTTTTTTAATTTTTATTAATTAAATTTTGTTGACAAGGTGTTGTGCAAAAAGGATACAGTTACATAATAGGGCAGTGAGTACATTTCTTGTGATATCTTACACCCTTGTTTTTCTTTCCCTTCCCTAGATCAGGTAGGCATATATACAATACCCGGTGTACTAAAAACTTATACAGTAGCCACATGTCATATGCCAAAGGAAATTCACTTAGAACTTTAAATTTAACGTCAACAATAGAGTTTGCTTATCCTTGTCTTATATGGTCATATACACATAGCTATTGAGCTATTGTGATCCACTGATAGGTCTATTTTAGACCTTTTTATGTTTAGTAGTAGTTTGGTTTTAGATACATAATGTAAGGTCGCTGACCCAAACCTGTGGAAATACCATTTGACAAGAAGTTTTTTGTTTCACAGACCTGGTCTCTACTGTCTTCCCCCCAGCCCCCAGCATGCAACTTCTTTATCGTTTTCATACCTTTATTGCGGCCCACTCTTGTAGACAGCTGGGGTTGAAAGCTAAGATTTTGCTAACTGAGGTGATATTGTAGAACAGAGTTCAACTTAAAGGTTACCTTTGGGGCCTCATTTTATCATAAATGTATCCTGAGATCAGCTGTCAGAACCCAGAGTAGGTGGTCTCTTTCTTTTTACTGCTTGGATGGCCCACTGGTAAATTTCCTTGGTTTAATTAGTGTTGCTATTTCTTCTCTTTAAGTCAAGAGGTGTTACCAAAGATTCACGAAGACAAGCATTACCCTTGTACTTTGGTGGGGACGTGGAACACGTGGTATGGCGAGCAGGATCAAGCTGGTAGGAGGTTTTTGGAATAAATACATTTTCCTTAAGCCTTTTTGTACTCATTTAAATAATTATTTTCTAATTGAATACTTATTTTTATAATCAGAGGTTCAAGTTTCAGTCTAATCTTATAGCTAAAGTAGTTTCTTCAGTAATTTATAAAAAGCAACTTTATTGTATTTAATGTTTTAACCCATTATTAAGACTTTATAATGCAATTTCTGGGTCAATTATAGGGCACATTACATTTTGTTTATTTGTTATTTAACTCGCGTCACTATAGTACATGGAACATTAGTTTTGCACTATATTTTTGTTACACATCTCTAGGATATTTTCCTGATTAGGATATTAAGAAACTCTAAGTGTGTGCTGTCTTTTAAAATGCTTTTCAGTCCACCTATGGCGATATGAAGGAGGCTATCCAGCCCTCACGGAGGTTATGAATAAACTCAGAGAAAATCAGGTAATGATTTTGAAAAAAGGTGTGCTTATTCAGTCTAATGATATAAAATGTGTTAGTATAGAATTAAATTACTTCTCTCTTTAATTTTTGTTAGTAAACATTTTGGGGTTTTTTGTGGTAGAAATTTCTGATGTTTCAGACTGGGACTTGAACTCAGTATCTGACACTTGCCAATTTGCTGGTACTCTACTACCTGAACCATGCCTCCAGCCCCTAAGGGTTTTGTGGTGGGGAGAGGGGATTTTTTTTCTTCTCTTAAATTATTTTACTGTGTTATAATGTGATATACACAGGAGTTGCCATTTCATAAGTCAATTTGTGGTAAAAAAAATTTATGGTGGAAATTTGTGGTAGAAATTTGGACTCCTGAAGTATTTAAGCATGAAGTTAATATTTCATGCTTAACAGTTTTAGTATTATTAAAATGACAGCTCTTGTTATAAAATTCTAATTGTAGCCAGGCGCTGGTGGACTTAACACCTGTATTCCTAGCTTCTCAGGAAGCTGAGATCTGAGGATTGAGGTTCAGCGCCAGCCTGGGCAGGAAAGTCCATGAGACTCATATCTCCAATTAACCACCTGAAAACCAGAAGTGGCGCTGTGGCTCCAAGTGGTAGAGTGCTAGCCTTGAGCTGAAGAGCTCAAGCCCAGAGTTCAAGATCCATGACTGCTAAAAAATAAAAAATTTAAAAATGAAAGTCCAGTTGTACTTTGAAACTAATAAGCCAGTACATTGAGGCCAGTGCATCTGCAAGGTGAACACAGGAAGCCCTGGGTTACGCAGTGCACACCTGCCTCAGGAAAGGTCAGCACACGTGTGACTCATCTGGCCAACTTTGCTATCCGCCCTCCCAGCACTACTGCAGCTTGATCTCGCACATGCTTGGCAGACACTCCACCACTGAGCCACATCTGCAGCCCATTGAGTAAGTTTGAACAGCCATGCGTCATTAGGAAAGAAAGCCTTCCATGGAGGCTCCCACAGAAGTATAAATGTCTTTGGAGTAGTTTTGTGGCCTCCATTCCGATGTGATCCAACACTGCTTATGGAAATTTAAAAATTAAGTTTGTAAGCCAGGCACCAGTGGCTCATGAATGTAATCCTACCTACTTAGGATAGGCTGAGATCTAAGGATCGTGGTTTGAAGCCAGCCTGGGTAGGAAGGTCTATGAGACTTCTGTCTCCATTTAATCACCAAAAAGCCAGAAGTGGAGCTGTGGTTCAAGTAGTAGAGTACTAGCATTGAGCAAGAAGTTCAGGGACAGTACCCAAGCCAAAAAGCTCAGGGAACAGCATTCAGGTCCTGAATTACACACACACACACACACACACACACACACACACACACACACACACACGTGTTTACATTGCCATTTAAATAATCGGGTGACCATGTTTGTTGTGCATGTCTGGACACAGCAGTGAGAGTGAGTGCTGCTGCCCCTCACATTGGTTTGACAGGTAGAGAGGATTGTCTCAGGCCATCTGAGACCTTGGGATACCGTATTTATGACAGTATTGTGTGACACATCACCGTTTCTAAACTATATCTATATGTAAGAATTACAAGATCTCATAAGAGTATCTTTTCACCCGAAGGAATTTGTGAATTTCCGGAAGGCAAGAAGTGACATGCTTCTCTCAAGGAAGAACCAGCTGCTGTTGGAGTTCAGTTTCTGGAATGAGCCTGTCCCACGATCAGGACCTAATATATATGAACTCAGGTCCTACCAGCTCCGTGTAAGTATGGAGGCAGGAAGAAGAGGAAGCCTCCCATTGCTGGTAGTTAACCTGGAGTGTAGATTCTGTTGTGGAAGTTAGCCTTAGAGTTTGAGTTGCCTGATTTTCTCTCTATCTGGTTCTCCTATTTCTCATTTTTTCTATTCCACTATGCTCTTCTGTTTGTATGCTCTTACATAAAATGTCTATTTGATTTTTTTTTAAACTTGTTTTGTTTTTGTTGCCAGTCCTGGGGTGTGGACTCAGGGCCTGAGCACCGTCCCTGGCTTCTTTTTGCTCAAGGCTAGCCACTCTACCTCTTGAGCCACAGCGCCACTTCTGGCTTTTTTTTTTCTATATATGTGGTGCTGAGGAATCGAACCCAGGGCTTCAGGTATACAAGGCAAGCACTTTACCACTAGGCCATATTCCCAGCCTCTATTTGATTTTTTTTCCCTAAATAATATTTTTGGTTTTTTAAGAGCAAAGATCTCAGTCAGGCCCCGGGTGGTTCATGCCTATACTTCTAGCTACTCAGGAGGCTGAGATCTGAGGATCTTGCTTTGAAACCAGCCCAGACAGAAAAGTCCACGAAACTCTTATTTCCAGTTGATAACAAAATACTGGAGATGGAGCTGTGGCTCAAGTGATAGAGCACTAGTCGTGAGCACAAACGCTCAGAGACAGCACCCTGGTCCTGAGTTCAAGCCTAGGCTCAGCGGGAGCGGGGGGGGGGGGGATAGAAAAGTGATAGAGCTAGAGAAAAAGAAACAGGTCTGGACCTAAGTATGGACCTAAGTCTGGTTTTGATAACCATAAGTAGGTTAACATTGTACATTTGTCATCTTAGTCTATGAAGCCGTGAAATATCATTTCCTTTGTAGAATGAGAATAAGTAAATAGTCGTACTCCTGCTTCTCTATTTTTTCTTAGAAGAGCTAACCAAATCTTTAATCTCTTTTCAGCCAGGAACCATGATTGAATGGGGAAATTACTGGTGAGTAGATCATGGAGGGTGATTTTATGGGTTTTAGTAATACATTATCTTAAGCCACAATGTGAATCGTAAAAAAAAAAAAAAAAAAAAAAAAATCTAAGGCTAATGCTATGACTTGAAACTAGACATTTTTTCCCTTTGTATCTTTTCTCACTATGTGCATGTCTGACCTCAAACTCCTGGGCTTGGGTGATTCTCCTATGTCAATCTCCCAAACAGGCATGGACATGCGCCACCACTCCCACAAGACATACTGAGCCCAGGCTCTTGCATGTGCTAGCTAGCCATGGAGAAGATTGAGAAGTGGCCAATGAGTATATGAAAAAATTCTCAGCATCAGTAATCATAGGAGAAATGAAACTCAGAACTAAAAGGAGACACCATTACCCACTAGGATGGCCACTGACAAAAAGAACAGAAATAACAAGTGTGAGCAAGAATGCAAATAAATTAGAACCCTTGAGCACTATTCTAGGAATGAAAATGCTATGGCACCATGGAAAACAATGTGGATATCCTTCTAAAAACTTAAAAATGGAATCAGAGTATGGTCTAAGAGGCCTGTGTCTGACACCACAGGCAAAGGATTCAAGGCAGAAATGCACCCCACATTCCTCACACAGTGTTCACAATAGCCAAGAGGTGTAAGCAACTCAGCATCTATCAGCAGATGCATGTATAAAGGAAATGTGGTTTACACACTGAAAATCTTGCATCCTTTTTTAAAAAAGGCTTGAGGATATTATGTGAACCAACCTCAGTCACAAAAGGGTGAGCAAGGTATAAGTTCACTCCTGAAAACATCTGAAATACAATCATAGAAACAAAAACTGAAAAGGTGGTGGGGGAGGCAGAGGAGCTGGTATTTGGTGGGTGACAAGACTCAGATCTGCAAAGTACAGAGTTCTGTTGACATGTTGTACAGAGATGTGCTTACACTTGACACTAAACTGCGCACATGAAAATGGTTAGAATGGTAAGTTCAGTGTTGACCTTTTCCCACAAACAAAGTAAGTAAAATATTAGTGTTTTAAAACAGGGTCTTGGCTGACCTTGAACTCCTCCTATCTCAGCCTCCCTAATGCTAAAATTACAGGTGTGCACCACCAGGCCTGGCTGAAAAGATCTTTTTAAGTGGGAAAATTACTGAGATGTGTGTTTCACTAGAAATTTTGTGGCTCAAGCGTGTAAGCCCAGCTAACTGGAAGGTGGAGATGAGGCAAATTCAGTTTGAGGCCAACTCCGGGAAACAGCTAGCAATCCCATCTGACCAATAAAGCTAGGCACGTTGGTGCATATGTCTGTAATCCCAGCTACACAGGGCCAAGGCTGCACTGGGCAAAAATAAATAAATAAATAAATCTGAAAAACTTAAGTAAAACAAAAGGGTTTGGGATGTGGCTCAAGTGATAGAACATCTGCCTATAAAGTATGAGGTCCTAAATTCAAATTCCAGCACCACACTAAAAAAAAAAAAGGTATTCCATATCTTTAGTATTATAGAAATATAAAGTAAAGCTGCAGGGATGAAATTGCTTCAGTGCCCACTGGATGGCATAAGTAACATGACGGATGTTAGTGATGTCCTCCTGGGGTAGCAGGCATTTATAGCTTCATTTACTGCTGACGGGAAAGTGAAATAAGGCATCCACTGAACGGAGACAGTCAGCTTTTCAGAAAGTGTACGTAGAGGGACATGACTGCTGAGCGCCTGAACCAGTAGAAGAGGCACTTCACAGCCACACAGGTGTGCACATGGACGCCCACAGTACACTCCATAGCTGGGTATGTGGTTAGTATTAAATCTCGTTCACCAGGGGATGCACAGGATGTGGTGGGTTCGTCAGTTACTTTTGCTTTAGTGTATAAAGCCAGTTTGGCATTCCATTTATATTTTGGCACATAGGTAACTAAGATGGTGATATCTTCAGTACATGCCTCTGATTATTACCAAGCTAAGGCAAGTATATTTTCTTTGCCTTCTATGACTTAGAAAAAATGAAGAATGAAATGAATCATCTGGAACCTGTATCACTAGCAATGAAAATCTTTTTATTTCCTTCTGAGCAGAGTCACAATGCACATTACATTGATTTGCTTGATTTCAGTAATCCATTGGATGTGTAATTTTTGTGATGGTACTGATTACAATTCCCAACAAGAAAATACAGGCTAATGAATGCCATGCTGTTTCTGGATCACCTTGAGGGCAGTGGCCAGGGTCCTCCCTTCACCACGGAGGAGCCTGAGGTTGGGTGTAGGTACAGCTGTGGTATGGCGTTTCCCCAGGGCTCGTCGACGGTGGGAAGCCAGTGTGACTGAGGCTGGGCCAGAGCTCAGGCAGCGTTGACCGACATGTTTAGATGATCCACGGTGAAGAGGAGTTCATCATAGATTCCAGCCATGCTTGTGGTAGCAACCCTCCCTCACTTTTACCTTTTACTCTAGAAAATTGCTTTGGGAAAAATAATTTTTAAACATTTTTTAGGAATTCATATTACATTACTAAGTATAAAAGTAACATGGCTGGTGTACTATGAAAGAAGGTATAAAAAGAGCTAGTACATTTTGGCAGTGGTAAATCTTTTATTTATTTATTTTTTTGGCCAGTCCTGGGGCTTGAACTCAAGGCCTGAGCACTGTCCCTGGCTTCTTTTTTTTTTTTTTTTTTGGCCAGTCCTGGGCCTTGGACTCAGGGCCTGAGTACTGTCCCTGGCTTCTTCCCGCTCAAGGCTAGCACTCTGCCACTTGAGCCACAGCGCCGCTTCTGGCCATTTTCTGTATATGTGGTGCTGGGGAATCGAACCTAGGGCCTCCTGTATCCGAGGCAGGCACTCTTGCCACTAGGCTATATCCCCAGTCCCCCCTGGCTTCTTTTTGCTCAAGGCTAGCACTCTACCACTTGAGCCACAGCGCCACTTCTGTGTTTTTCCATATATGTGGCGTGAGGAATCGAACCCAGGGCTTCATGTATGGGAGGCAAGCACACTACCACTAGGCCATATTCCCAGCCCCAGTGGTAAATCTTGAAAAGGTTTCTGTTTTTTTATATGGAATCTCCCTATGGATCCCAAACTGGCCTTGAACTCATGATCTTTTTGTCTCAACCTCCACAGTGCTGGGATTACAAATGTACCAACACACCAGGTACAAAAAAAAATAAAAAAAAATTGAATGCCTTTGGCTCATACCTGTAATCTGAGATACTCAGGAGGCTGAGATCTGAGGATCACAGTTCAAAGCCAGACCTGGAAAGACTCTCATCTCCAATTAACCATAAAAACAAAAAACAAAACTGGACGCGGAGCTGCAACTCAAGTAGAACACTAGCTTTCAGCAAAAGAAGCTAGAGGACAGCACCCAGGGCCTTAGTTCAAGCCCCAGGATTGGAACACAAACAAATCTTAAATTTTTCTTTTTCCTTTGTGCTAGTACCCAAGCATGAGCCTACAGCCCATGCTTTTTCTCTCATGGCTGGCTCTCTACCACTTGAGCTATGTCTCTAGCTTCCAGCTTTTAGCTAATTAGGGGTAAGAGTCCCCTGGATTTGTCTGCCTGGGCTAGCTTTGAACTGTGATGCTCATATCTTAGACTCCTGCATAGCTAGGATTATTGGTGTGAGCCACCAGCACCTAGCTGTGGTGCCCATGTTTTTGTGCCAGTCCTGGGGCTTGAACTTAAGGGCTGGGTGCTGTCTCTGAGAATTTGTGTTCAAGACTTGTGCTCTACCTCTTAAGCCACAGCTCCACTTCCAGCTTTTTGGTGTTTAATTGGCGATAAGAGTCTTGCAGACTTTCCTACCTAGACCGGATTAGAACATCCTCAAATCACAGCCTCCTGATTAGCTAGGATTATAGATATGAGCCACCAGTGCCCAGCTAAGGTGCTCATTTTTAACCAATGTAATCACAGCTTTATGTATACTAAGTGCCTATTGTGTATGGAAGACACACAGGGTGTCTTTAAATACACATTTGGCCAGCCCTTGCCCTGGAGACCGTCCTGATGGTGTGCTAACAAGTTCTGCCCTCACACTTCCAGCCACTGAGTCTCACAGCTCACTCAGTGCCTGTGTCTCTTTTTGGCTTCTTCTGTTTCCACCCCCATTCTGCAGTAGTGGTGTTGGGCTCCTTTGTCTCTGATGCCCTCAGGTATCTTGGGGCTGTACCAGATTTCCCCCCACCTTCTCCCAGAGTGCTCTTCGGAGAAGCAGTTCTGTTTGGGTTGCCTGGTTCCTTCCCAATCAATTCTCCAACTTTATGTCAAGAATTAGTGGCAAAACCAAATATCCTTATGTTGCTCTTTTTATTTGAAATAATTACATCATACATTGTGTAGCTATAGAAAGGTATATTTACATTTTATATCTATTAAAATTGCTTTTGATTGCACTCTGATAACTTCGTAGCAACTTGGTAATTGGTTTTTGAAAAATGAGGCTTCATTCTATACAGCTTTCCCTGGGTGTGAGAGAAATGTAGTCTCCTGATCTACTTAGACACCTCCCCTCCCTACTTAGACACAGAAACCTATCCACCTTAACAGCTTGCCCTGCCTGCAGAGGGCATGGGCCAACCAGTCCATTTAGACTTGTCTTTCCTCTTCCAGGGCCCGTGCGATCCGCTTCAGACAGGACAGTAACGAGGCAGTGGGGGGCTTCTTCTCTCAGATCGGGCAGCTATACATGGTGCATCACCTCTGGGGTATGTATGTTTCCCTTCATTTTGAGTTTCTAGGATTTCAAATACATGGCTAATTAAGTTCAAATTGAGGTCACAGTGTGATTGAACCTTGGAGGAACCTTAAAGTGGAAACCATAAACAATAGGGAGATTCTGGGCTGGACAGTAAATACTGGGCTGTCTTCAGAGCAAGACTGGGACATGGCCAGGTTAAGTGCTGAAGTCCTGAGTTCAGTCCCCAGAACCACCAAATATGTGAAAGCAGAGGTCCTTAGAGCCATAGCATGCCAGCGAGGAGAGTGGCAGGAATCAGATGAAGAGAGCAGCTGGGGGAGGGGAAGGGATTGAAGCCAGTGCATGCCATTGTCTCCCTCACTTCCTTCCCAGACCATCCTGCCTCTCACAGAGAGGCAATTTCCCCTGGTCTACCCTTCCCACGAAAGGAAAGTCTCTGCCTTTTCCATCCCTACTTAGCATTTTTTGAGGGAGTTTGAATTCCGGGCCTAGTTATTGCTAGATAGGAGCTCTATCACTTGAGCCACACACTTTAACTCAGGGCCTGGCCCCTATCCCATGATCTTTTTAAGTGGCTAATTGGAGATAAGAGTGTCATGGACTTTCCTACTCAGACTGGCTTTTAACCATGATCTTCAGATCTCAACCTCCTGAGTAGCTCGGATTACAGGCATGAGCCATGGGTACTCAGCTTGATATCGTGCTTTGTAAATGTTGAGCACATTTATATATATATTTTTTTGTGGTATTGGGGATCAAAACCAGAGCTCCTGCTTGCTAAGCACATGTTCTACTCCTGAGATCCACTCCTAGCCCAAGCTGAGCAAAGTTGAACATAATTCTATCTGCCTGAAAGCATCGGATATGAATTACGTGTTAACTGAGGAAATTCCCATGGTTTGAAAAGGGGTCTTGGATTTACTGAACCGTAAGGCTTTACGAGCAGATCATTTTGCTTCTCCCACAGAACCTACTGTAAGCTTTTTCTTAGCTTGATACTATCAGCTGAGTAAATGTGCCAGGCCTCATGCCTAGTCTTAACTCTTACTTCTCTGTGGTTATTTTCAAGCTTACAAGGATCTTCAGACTAGAGAAGATATACGGAATGCAGCATGGCACAAACATGGTTGGGAAGAACTGGTGTACTATACAGGTAATACTGTAACAGGCCTGGCTAGCTTACTGTCCTAATTACACTTTTTCACTCTGAAGCTAATATAAGTACTTTCCATATATAGTGTTGCTAGGATGTTGAAGAGGTTGCAAAGATGAGAAATAGCCAAAATTTTAGTACTTCCTTGACTTTCTTTAAAAAGATAATTCATTCTTTTGTTTTGCTTTTTTGTGCTAGTAGTGGGCTTGAACTCAGGGCCTGAGTGCTGTCCCTTAGCTTTTGTGCTCAAGTCTGGTGCTCTACTATTTAAGCCAGAGCTCTAGTTCCAGCTTTTTTGGCAGTTTATTGGAAATAGGAGTCTCATGGGCTTTCCTGCCTGGGCTAGCTTTGAACCCTGATCCTCAGATCTCAGCTTCCTGAGTAGCTTACAGCCATGAGCCACCCATGCCCAGCTATCCATTGTTTTAACTATGTTTGTTGCCTGGTATATTGGATATTATAAATTTTGTAATAGCACAGTTTTTGTAGATTTCTATAGTTTTTGAAAATTTGTAAAACCAACTTTTTTGTTTTGTTTTTTGCCAGTCCTCGGGCTTGAACTCGGGGCCTGAGCACTGTTCCTGGCTTCATTTTGCTCAAGGCTAGCACTCTACCACTTGAGCCACAGTGCCACTTCCGGCTTTTTCTATATATGTGGTGCTGAGGAATTGAACCCAGGGCTTCATGTATGCGAGGCAAGCACTTTACCACTAGGCCATATTCCCAGCCCCTGTTTTGGTTTGATTTTTTTGGTAATACCAACTTTTTTTTTTTTTTTTTTTTTTGGCCAGTCCTGGGGCTTGGACTCAGGGCTTGAGCACCGTCCCTGGCTTCTTTTTGCTCAAGGCTAGCACTCTGCCACTTGAGCCACAGCGCCCCTTCTGGTCATTTTCTATATACGTGGTGCTGGGCAATCGAACCCTGGGCTTCATGTATACAAGGCAAGCACTCTTGCCACTAGGCCATATCCCCAGCCCCAATACCAACTTTTTTTAAAGTTTCCTTTTTTCATCAAAATTGCCAGTTCCTAAAAACATTGCTCAGTACATCAATTAAAAAGTATATCAATTTAAAAGAATAATTTGGGCTAGGACCTAACCCGTTGTTAGAGCACTTTAATAGCATATTCAAGGCATTGAATTCATTCCCTAGCAATGAAAACAAAAGGGGGTGGGGAGAAAAGGAAGGAGAAGGAGGGAGAGAAGGATTATGACAACGACAACAACTTGCCAGGCACCAGTGGCTCTTGCCTGTAATCCTAGTTACTCAGGAGGCTGAGATGTGAGGATCAAAGTTCAAAGCCAGCCCAGTCAGGAAAGGCTGTGAGTGTTATCTCTGATTAACCACCAGAAAACTGGAAGTAGGGCAGTGGCTCAAAGTGGTAGAGTGCTAGATTTGAGTGAAAAAGTTCAGGGACAGTGCGCAGGTCAGAGTTCAAGCCCCAGGACCACTACCACCAACAAAAAAAGACCAATTGTGAAATAAACTTAGTAAGTTAGACTTTCCAATGTAAACATCTATGCATATATGCATATAGATATTATAAAATTTGGCTGGATTTGTATAAACACGAGTTAAAACAACCCAATGATCCTGAGATAAAATAGAATCATGTTATATATCAATTCTATTTAAACCCATATACTTACCAAAAAAATGAAAGTGTAGGGCTGGGAATGTGGCTTAGTGGTAGAGTGCTTGCCTAGCATGCATGAAGCCCTGGGTTCGATTCCTCAGCACCACATATATAGAAAAAGCCAGAAGTGGTGCTGTGGCTCAAGTGGCAGAGTGCTAGCCTTGAGCAAAAAGAAGCCAGGGACAGTGCTCAGGCCCTGAGTTCAAGCCCTAGGACTGGCAAAAAAAAAAAGTTAGTTAAAAAAATAAGGTACAGTATATCTGTTCCTTTGTACAGGACACATTCAAATATATGATTACTTGATTTTATATAAATTTATTTTAGAGCCAAGAACCCTTTGAGAAATCACCTTTTCTCATAATATGGGCTTTCCATTTCCCACAAGTAAAACACAACCCCAGGAAGGGTGTGTTGATTTCCATAGCAGGATGCTAGCTTACTGCTTGACAGTCTGTATATTTCTGCTGAGATCAGTCCTGCTGTGTCCTCTCAGCACTGCTAACCATGTGTTTGTTGTGCATTCACCACGTCTGGAGGAGCACAAGCTCAGTAATCTTGACCTGTTTTCAGTCCCACTCATTCAGGAAATGGAATCCAGGATCATGATCCCTTTGAAGACTTCACCCCTCCAGTAACGCTGCAGAATCTGTGTGCCTATATAATGCGACAGGTGCCTGTTGGGAATTAATTGTGAGAAAACCGAGGTATACACTGCTGTACATAGCTTCTAAGGGGCCTTTTTTCTTTAAAATTCATCACAGGAAAGGAAACCATTACCGTGTGGCTGGTGATAGGCATGCTCATGTCCTGTCCCATCCCTCCCCCTCCTCCAGGAGGGGCTCCAGAATAGAGTCTGTCATCTCTGAATAAGATTCCAACCAACCATGAAAACCGTCAGCCATTTCTTTCTTAGTAAGCACTACCTTCTATAAGCACAGATTTTGACAAACTTCTTGTATCAGGAAGAAATTCAAATTTTGTCATGTTTCTCAAGATTTTCTGAGTCTCAAACTAGGAACAAGTTATGAGTGTACCCAATAGCTGAGGTTGTTTGAATTCTGTATTCAGTCAGCCTCATAGCCTGTCCTCACCAGTGTGGTAATGGTGGATGAGGTATATTTTATCAATATCTGTGCTGCGGTCTCTGTGAGGGGAAATTGCTTGAACCTATGTATCATGTGACTGAAATGAAATTGCTTGAACCTATGTATCATGTGACTGAAATGAACACCAGGAAAAGGCTAGTTTTATTTGTGTTTTTTTTTTTTTGCCAGTCCTGGGGTTGGGACTTGGGGCCTGAGCACTGTCCCTGGCTTCTTTTTGCTCAAGGCTAGCACTCTACCTCTTGAGCCACAGTGCCACTTCTGGCTTTTTCTGTTTATGTGGTACTGAGGAATCGAACCCAGGGCTTCATGCATGCAAGGCAAGCACTCTACCACTAAGCCACATTCCCAGCTTCTTATGATATTTTTCTATAAAACAGGTAGCCCTTGGAAAAGAGGCTTACTTTTGTAAGCAGTCATTTAAGACCTTAGACATCTCTGGTTAATGTTAGCCAGCCACTGCAAACACTTCCAAGGTCATGGGTGAAGGGTGGCCCATGTTGAGACTTAGCAGAAAGCTGCAAACTGTGTCTAGCTCTGTGTGATTCAGTTTTTTAAGTAGTGTGCCAATTTTGTGATTAATCATGTGAAAGTCCTATTAAACTAAAAAATTATTTCTACCCCATAAATTGAGGAATTATGTTTAAAATAAAGTGTGAATAAATAAAATGTCAAGCTTTTACATTCGAGTCTTTTTCTCTGAGCACATAAAAATGTCAATAAAACCCTTTTCACTTTCACATACTGCATGTTAGGATATTTTTATGACTTATGCTGACAAGGAATCCCTGTGTTGAGGGACACATGGTGTAGTTAGGTGGTATAGCACTTGCCTCGCATGTATAAGGCCCTCAACTCAACCCTCAGCACTACAAGAAAAAAAAATGAAAAGACAATTTTTTTTTTCTACAGCTATACCACTTTGAGCCATAGAGCCACTTCCAGTTTTCTGGTAATTAATTGGAGATAAGAGTCTCATGGACTTTTCTACCCAGGCTGGATTTGAACCACTGTCTTCAGATCTCACCCTCCTGTGTAGCTAGGATTTCAGGCATGAGCCATCAGTACCTGGCTAAGAAAAGGCAATTTTGTCTGCAGGGTTGTGTTGCACACACTTCTGGTTAAGATGAAGGTTTTTATGCCTGGATCCTGCACTTGTGCAAAGTACAGTGACCCCTGGTGGCAAACAACATCAGAATCTTGCAAGGAAATGTAAGTCACCCGCAAAACAAATTCTGACTGATGAAAAGTAAACAAGGAGGAATTATGCTTTTTTTTTCTTTAATGAAAGCCACTTTTTTGCACAGCAGTAAGATTTCATCTATTCTGAATTAATGTTAACACTGATCCCATGTTAATAAGTACTAGCTGGGGATGGACACTATTGGCCATGGTAAATTTTTAACCCTAGCAACACACAAGATAAAGAATTTAGAGAAAATCATTGGCCTGGGCTCGGCGTTACCTGTGACCTCCCAGTCAGAACATCCATGAGCATCTGTTTCCCATCTGCAAACAAGACCACAGCAGAATTTCACACTGCTGATCTCAGGGATATAAAAATACATTAGCCAACCATGTGGGCTTCAGGCAGGAATGAGAAGTTTATTCCAGACCGCTGGCCCCCAGCACAGGTTGGGGACACGTGGGAAAGGGAGCACTGGCCGCTGGGGTTAAGTAGGGAAAGGATGTGGGGGGAAAATGTCTGGCAGGAAGAGGATTTGTAAGTACATTAAAGGTCTCTGTGGCCTCTGATTTCTCAGCAGCTCAGACTGCCCTAGGCGAATTAACTGGACACCTCCTGTTCCAACCACTGCTCCATAGATAGAAGCCAGGCTCTCAGGACCTGGTGACTAGGCCTGAGGCCTGCTCCTCAGTCCCCCCTTCCCTGTTGAGGCCTTTTTTTTTTTTTTTTTTTTTTTGTCTTTTTGTGGGGCTTGAACTCTGGGCCTGGGCACTATCCCTGAGCTCTTCAGCTCAAGGCTAAGACTCTATTACTTGAGTAGAGCCACTTCCAAGCCTGGAACTCTTGAGATCTTGCTACCCCTGCCTCCTGCATCCTGGGATTACAGGCATCCACATCTAGTCCTTAAATCTGGTTTTGGAGGAAATTTGATATATTTGGAAGTTATCATTTTCAAGTGATTTTCAATATTAAAATATCAGAGTCTCGTGCTGGTGGCTCATGCCTATAAATCCTAGCTACTCAGGAGGCTGAGATCTGAGGATCATAGTTTGAAGCCAGCCTGGGCAAGAAAGTCCCCGAGATGCTTAACCTCCAATAAACTACAAAAAAAAAGTTGGAAGTGGAGCTATGGGTCTAGTGGTAGAGCACTAGCCTTAAGCAAAAAGAAGCCCAGGGACAGCACCCAGGCCCTGCGTGCCCAGCATCAGCCTTTAAAAAAAAAAAAAGAGGGGTCTTTTACATGGGGTTGACTACCCAATGAGCAAAAACATCAGATACGAAGTTTGAGATCTAATTTTTTTGGGCGGGGCCAGTCCTGGTCTTGAACTCAGGGCCTGAGCACTGTCCCTGGCTTCTTTTTGCTGAAGCACTCTGCCAACTTGAGCCACAGCTCCACTTCTGGCCTTTTCTATATATGTGGTGCTGAGGAATTGAACCTAGGGCTTCATGTATATGAGCCAAGCACTCTTGCTACTAGGCCATATTCCCAGCCCTGATACCTAATCTTATACAAAAAGGAAAGAGAAAGTGTTGTAGGAAGGGTTTACTATTTCCTAAATCAGGTAATGAGTACATTTCTTTTTGAACAGTGTCACTCCTTCATTTCCCCATTTCCCCCTCCTATTCCTGTCCACAGGTTGCATAGTTCATTTTCCACATAGTGTCTACTGAGTACTAGGACTGCATTGTTTATCCTTCCTCCCTCCATTTTTACACACCACCACCCGTTTGCCACCTCCTAAAAAGACAAAAGAAAAAAATACAAAAATACCAACACAAAAACCTAATTTCGGGTGGGGCGGGGTGTTGGGCTTGAACTCTGGGCCTGGGCCCTGTCCCTGAGCTCTTCAGCTCAAGGCTAGTGTTCTACCACTTGAGCCACAGCACCACTTCCGGTTTTCTGGTGGTTAATTGGCAGTAAGAATCTCACGAACTTTCCTGTCCAGGCTGGCTTTCAATTGCAATCCTCAGATCTCAGCCTCCTGAGTAGCTAGGATTACAGGCATGAGCCACCAGTGCCCAGCCAAAAACCTATTTTTAAAACCAGAACATTTAAGTCGCCACTGATTTTTGTTTAAAATCTTGCTAACATTCCATATGTACTGAATTCTACAATGCACCCCATGTCAGTGGCAATGTTTCATACACAGGGCTAAGGACACAACCGTGTGCTGTCTATACTCAGAAAAATATCCCATCCTTGCTGGAGGTAGTCTCTACTTAGCACTCCCAGTGTTGAAACACAGGATATTGAAACACATACAAAACTGCACAAATCTCTTCTCATCGATGGATAAGCTTTTATTTAGATATTCAAGGGTAAACCAATATTCACTTAAGGGTGCTGAATCCATATTTTCAACAGTAAAGGTGTTTACTACATACTTGTAAAAGGTTCAAGTAAAATACAGCTAGGAAAATATATGTGAAAAATTCAATTATAAAACTCTCTTGGTAATTAATGGTTATAACAATACTAGAACTCATTTTTAAAAGTGATCCAGGAGCCCTAACTACAGTTTACTTGAATATATAATCAGTACTGACTTTATATAAAAAGTTGTCATAAGCAATTTTAAGAAAACAATGTCACCCATGTAACTTTTAAAAATTAATCTGAATTTGTTATAAGCTATATAGAAATTGACATTATTCTTCCAGTTCTCCCAGAAGCTCTACAAAATCAGTGATGTACCATCTGGCACTCTCCTTTACTTGCTGCCTGATCACATTTCCTCCAAATCCAATGAAAGCATCCTAAGAAAGAGAAGAACAGGAGAAAATCTTTAAACAACATAGCACCAGTCCAGGGTTATATATCTGAATTACATAATACACATGAATGTATGGATGTGTGTATATGTATAATATACTTATTATAAATGTATACAATATGTGTTTTATACAAACATATGTGGGTACATATACATATATGTATGTATGTATGTACACACACACACACACACACCTTATTTTCTGTGTGAATTCTAAGGCTTGAACTCAGGCTTGGATGCTGTCCCTTAGCTTTTGTGCTCAAGGTGAGTGCTCTACCACTTGAGCCACAGCTCTGCTTCCAGTTTTTGAGTGGTTAATTGGAGATAAGAATCACAAGGGGACTTTACTGCCTGGGCTATCTTTGAACCACGATCCTAAGATCTCAGCCTCCAGAGTAGCTAGGATTACAGGCATGAGCCACCAGTGCCCAGCTGAAAAGTGAAACCATTAGTTTTTATTTCCTCTGTAGGTTGCAGGAAATGGTTATTAGTTTTTCCCCGTTTCTCCCCTATTTTATTCTGTTATACTAAAATAAATCCTTGCTATCACTTGCAAAAAAAACTTATGAAAGATTTTACTTATAAATTTCTTGGTCTGATAAGAGCTCACACAAAACTGACATAACAAGAATGAAGCTGTTTGGGGTTTTTATTTGATAGTGATACTTAGCTCTTTTTGTTTAATTCCTCTCATAAACCTTAGGTAGTGCCAAACCAGCTATACAAAATTACAACCTGAAAAAAACATGAGTCCCCTTAATACTTACAGCAGGAGGGCAGGCTTCCATGTCTGTAGCACCATCTCCAATCATGACTATTTTCTTAAAATGAAATTTTTCCTTTAGAAACTTAATAACCTTTCCTTTCCCACCAGACTCGGCTGTTGGCTGTGTCTCATCAAAACCTGCATATTCACCTGAAAAACATTCAAGATAATGTTAAATATCCATCAAGTCTAAAACTGAGAGCACCCTCCGTTAAGTGTCACTGAGAAGGCTGAACATGGCAACCAACCCTAGAGGTGGCTCTATTAATCAGAAACATCTTGGAGGTGAATTATATCTTCCACCTCCAGTATAATAATTCTAAACCATGTTGAAGTGTCAGAACACCAATAAAGAAATATATAATTTACCATGTTAAAATCAAGCTCTACCTAAAAGGCAATTCCAACTTATTCTCAATTATTTCTATTCTTACAGAAATTAGGTCTCATTCTATTTTTTCCAATGACCTATCTCTATCTAAAGACCCTACAAAAAAGTTCTATTAACACATTTAAATATTATTTGGTTTTAAGAATATCAGCCATCCTCTGACATCACTAGAGAACTTTAGATGATGTGAACATAGTTGTGATTCCAAGAGCATCTGGAGGCCCAAAGGCAAATCAAAGGTAGCCAGAACTCAAGGGCCCCAGTATCAAAGTTCTCCTTGGGACCAAGGAGTAGTGATTAGAGCTCTCACAAAGCTGAAATACATCTCACAACAAGTCAGCCAGACCACCTAGAGCTAATGTTTTATGAAACAGGATTTATACACCCAGAGGTGATGGGAGGGACACTAAAGCCAGGGTGCCAAAAAAAGAAAAGAACTCGGTCTATATAACCATCCGATGTTTAACTCCCATGCCACTCTGGTTCAGCTGCATTCCAACAGATGCCACCTAGAACTGGAATAGCAGTACTGATAAAAAGCCACGAAAACCTTACCGTTGAAGTAGAACTTCAGCCTGTTGGCGAACACATTGGCTGCTGGGATATTGAGCTTTGAGGCAACGTGCTCTACAATGCTCCTAAAGCCACCGGAGATGAGGAAAACCTGAACATGGCGCTCCTGCAGGCGGCTCACTAGCTCTCTGCAAAAGTAAACATAAAACACCAAACTTGGATTAAGACAAACGAGAAAAAAAAGTCAGAAAAAAGAAACTACAATATACGTTTGTGTTTTTTTTTTGCCAGTCCTAGGGCTTGAACTCAGGGCCTGAGCACTGTCCCTGGCTTCTTTTTTACTCAAGGCTAGCACTCTGCCACTTGAGCCACAGCGCCACTTCTGGCTTTTTCTATATATGTGGTGCTGAGAAATGGAACCCAGGGCTTCATGTATACAAAGCAGGCACTCTACCACTAGGCCACATTCCCAGCCCTACAATATACTTTTTATCCTGAGTATATCTCCATGAGCAATTATCAGACACACTATATTTGCTAGGAAGTTAATATTTCCTATGTTTTCTTTGGGAGCTCACTTTGTAGCCTTGGCTGGCCTCAAACTCTTGTTCCTCCTGTTCTGAGATAACAGGTGTGCACAGTCACATCCAACTTTACATTCACTTTTCCAAATGCATTTAGAAATTACTGTGTAAGGCTTTTCTGCTTTAGAAATACATTGCACAACTCTCTTCTGCCCATGAGCACAGCCAAATAGAAGATTGAAAAACCAGCACAGGAATGTGTAGGCTTTCCCTGAGGGAGAGGGAAGGCAGACATGGGCAAGACCAGATACGACTTTATTTACGTAGAGGAAAGTTCCACAGGAAGAGACTCCAGGAGGGAGTGCCCCTGAGCTCCACTCAGCACCCATTACCCACCAGGCTGCTCTTTTGGGTTTTTTTGTTTGTTTGTTTTTTGGCCAGTCCTGGGCCTTGGACTCAGGGCCTGAGCACCAACCCTGGCTTCTTCCCGCTCAAGGCTAGCACTCTGCCACCTGAGTTTTCCATATATGTGGTGCTGGGGAATCAAACCGAGAGCTTCATGTGTAGGAGGCAAGCACTCTTGCCACTAGGCCATATTCCCAGCCCTACCAGGCTGCTCTTACCGTATGCCAGGGGTGAGGTGCGGGGGGTGCTCGGCTAGGAGCCTTTGCACCTGCTCTCTGGAGGGCTGGATCAGTGCTAGGCGCTCAGTGAGAGCAGCTTTGAAAGGTACCGCCCCTCCCATGGCTCTCCGTGTCCTAGGAAGAAGACCAACAAGTTTGGTGCCATCCTATGCTGAGATCTCACAAAATCCATTCTGATGGAGGGGCTGCTGCAGTGCCCTCAACTTCATGCCATGTTGCCATGGGAGCAAGGCCAAAGAAGAAACTGGAAGGTTCATTTGATAACCCCAGGCCATGTACCCACCCTCTGCTGATCTGAGAAACTACACATCCTGTCCACAGGTCCCTGGAGACATGCGCTTTCATAAACCAGGGAAGAAGCCAAAGCCTGGCCATTCCAGCATAGAATAAAGAGAGGACAAAACTGTCCACCATGTGGTGGCAGGCCTTAGTACAGGAAGCACCTTGCCACAGAGTGGAAAGCGGGTCGGACCCAGGATCCACCGAGAGAGATGGAACCAAGCTAGTGTTCCAATGAACCACTGTGGCTGGCCATGCTTGCAACCAAGAACAAAATGCTATATAGACCCCACAATGCTGGGCAGTCTGCTTTACAGTTATGCTCATCTTCCTAACTAAGTGATTGGACCTATCTATATTTTCTTGACAGAGGTAACTGATTTTTGTTGTTTTTATTCCCCAAGGTATTTGTCACTAATATTTGTATAAATGGATGAGTGGCTAAGGCATACTACCAAATTTAGCTCTGAAAAATGGGAGAAAAGGCCTAGAACTTTCTCTGAGCACTTGTCTGCAACTAAAATCCAGCCATTGTGGCTTTGGCCAACCATTTCATCCAAGTCACTCCATCTTTTTTTGCAACTGTTTCCCATCTCATAAAGTGAATAAAGAGCATTCCTACATTTCAGACACAGCGTCCTCAACTCCACAAAATTTGGCCAGCTCATCAATGCCTTCTTCTCTAATGACAGTGCTGTCGACATCGAAACACACGGCATCTGCGGAGCAGAAGAGCTTCCCCAGCTCTGAGCGGGAGACCATCTTGGGAAGAGTCTCCTTCCTGTAAGAGAAAGTTAAAATACAAGATCATCATTAAAAAGCTCCATGGGGCTGGGAATATGGCTTAGCAATAGAGTACTTGCCTTGCATACATGAAGCCCTAGGTTCAATTCCTGAGCACCACATATATAGAAAAAGCCAGAAGTGGCGCTGTGGCTCAAGTGGCAGAGTGCTCACCTTGAGCAAAAAGAAGCCAGGGACAGTGCTCAGGCCCTGAGTCCAAGCAGGCCAAAAAAAAAGGCTCCCTGACTCCCACAGTCTATACTGACTGTGTTGAAGTCCTTTTGGCCTGCACGTATTACCGTCCCATGAGCTCACTCATCCCCTAAATGCCAGGCTCCTGTTGTGCAATGGTGGTCAGTTCCTGTCACCCCAGTACCTGGGAGCTGAGGCAAGACCATGGAGAGTTCAAGACTGGGCTATGCCAAGAAGCTGATCTGGTTGATCCTGGATGGAAGCCAGCCCAGGCAAAAAGTCCAAGAGATTCCATCTCCAAAATAACCAACAAAAGCCAGGCTGAAGGTATGGCTCAAGTGATAAGCAAGTCATAAGCAAGCAAGCTGGAGAAATCATGAGGCCCTGAGTATTGGGGGGAAGGGGAAACAACAACTAAAACTTAGATCTCAAATGCAGAAGGCATATATTAAGCAGAACTAAATAAAGTGAAAGATAAGAACCTGAAGTGGAAAACTGTGTGTAGTGGCACAAGCCTGTAATCCCAGGAAATTCTACTAGTTGGACCCACAGTGAAAGAAAAGGCATGTTATTTCAGAGAGTGGCAGATAGCAGATAGGAAGCTCTCACAGAGCCAGAGGGCACAGGCAGCCCATGTCCTCCCCAGGGCCCTGCAACCATCCACATGGTTCATTAGCCAACAAACAGTGCAACTCCATGGAGCATGGAAGGCAAGGAAAGAGAAAGCAGGGACAGAAAGCACCAGTCAGAGGAGCTAAACTGAGAACTGTGGGATGGGCTAACAACATTTCGAAAATAAGCATGAGGCATACAACAGCTAAGCCTGGGCAGCGCAGCTTAGAATGATGGACAGGCACCCAAAGCCTAACTTGGAGGGCACAGTGGCTCACACTTGTAAACTCAGGATCATGGTTTGAGGTTAGCCTGGGGAAAAAGTTACTGAACCCCCATCTCAACACACAGCTGGACATCATGGTAATCTCAGCTATCTACATGTGAGATCATAAGTAGGAGGATCACGGTGCAGGCCAGCCCTGGGTAAAAAAATGAACACTCTATCTGAAGGACAACTTTAAAATGAGGGGAGTCAAGTGGTATAGGGCCTGCCAAGGTGCTGAGATCAAAGGGCAGCACCCAGGCCCTGAGTTCAGCCCCACAGACAACAACAAAATACAAAAGAAAATGTGTATTTCCTCAAATGAAACAAGGTGGTTTCTGAATAGCAGTCCTCAGTTAGAACTTGGAATTGTGGATGCCTGCCCTGTGGATGGTCCTGAAGGCAGACAAAGCAGAATTACACAAATTTCACTTGAAAGCCCTTCTTTCCTCCACACCTCCCTAGAAGACAAACCTATACAACCTCAGCTCTGCCTGGGGGCTATAGCCTCAACCCTGCAGGTTAGCAGGGTTTCTCTCCCTTTCTGCCTGACAGACCAGCAAAGCAAACTTGGCCCTGCTTCCTGCAGCTCTTCCCAGCTCTACTGCCCTTTTCTCTTCCCATCCACCAGGAACTCACAATTCTTGCATCTGCAGCAATCTCATACCTATGGGAGGAAATCTGCCAAAGAAGTTCGGTTGCTTCAAAGGAAATTGTGTACATTAGAATTTCACACAAAGAAAAAAAATCATTGCTGGGAGTGGACTCTGGATCCTTCCGTGCCTGGCTCCTGGGGGAAGGGGAGGGGATGGGACTAAGGGTAGAAACAATTCTAGTGAAAAGACCTGGGCTCAGACACAGGCCCAGTCCCAACCACTGACTTCTGTGGCACAGACTGGGACTTTAGCCTGGCAGACCTCCAAATATTGATAAGCCTTTCTCATTCCTAGAACAAAGTGCAACCACAGATTTTCCTTCCAGGCAAGTCTTAAGAAGCCTTGTTCTAGATAAAAGGGAAAATCTTGCTCAAACCAACTATTGCCACTTTTCCATCTAGTATCAAAAGGCAGGAGGCACCTAGGGTCACCTTTGGTTGAGGACTGACCTCTTGCCTTTTTCTACAAGAACAGTGAAGCCAGCATGGTGGTAAAGCACCTCTGGGAGAAGAAAGTTCACTGGGCTCTTGGATGGGCCCCTCACAGTTTACAAGAGGCCCAAGAAGTTGCTGGATCAGAGGAGTCAAAGGGCTCCTGTGAGTCCGTGTCCTGCTATTTTATTTTTTATTTTTTTGCCAGTCCTGGGGCTTGAACTCAGGACCTGGACACTGTCCTTGAGCTCTTTTTGCTCAAGGCTAATGCTCTACCACTTGAGCTTTTTTCTGGCTTTTTCTGTGTATGTGGTACCAAGGAATCAAACCCAGGGCTTCATGCATGCTAAGCAAGCACTCTACCACTAGGCCAAACTCTTGGCCAGGTACCCTGTTTTTCTCTCTTTTTTTGTGTGTTTCTGTTGATTTTGAGACAGGGTCTCGCTGGCCTTGAACTCGAGATCTTACTGCTTTGGCATTTCAAGTGCTGTTTATGACTAAACTCATAGTTTATTTTATGACTAAACTTACAGTTTATTTATTAAAGAAATAACAATTCTTCTGGCACACAGCATAGATTACAGCAGACATCTTTTTAAATTCATGTGAACTCCTGTCAGAGAGACAACATAAAATAATCAAATGCATGAAGACATGCAGGACTCACCTCTTTCCAGTGCTGGTTCCTAGGAGACAACGCTCTTTTCTTCCTTTTCTCCTGCTGAATAAAAATATAGTCTAAAGTTCTGACCAGAAATTTCTTCAAGAAAGATCTATGGGTTCTGAAAAAGCCTAGAAAGAAAGAATAAAGCAGTGAGCATCAAGGTCCAGATAAATAGCAAGACAGAGGGAGACTGGCCAGCTGACTTCCTTCAGGTAAGATGGTTATAAAAACGGTTCCGCAGCTGGACACTGGTGGTTCACTCCTGTAATCCTATTCAGGATACTGAGATCTGAGGATCACAGATCAAAGCCAGCCCAGGCAGGAAAGTCTGTGAGAATCTTTTTCTTTTCTTTTGTCAGTTGTGGGGCTTGAACTTGGGACTTCGGTGCTGTCCCTGAGCCTCTTTGTACTCAAGGCTAGTGTTCTATCACTTGTGCCACAGTGTCATGTCCAGTTTTGGAGTGGTTAATTGGAGATAAGAGCCACACAGAGACTTTTTTGCCCAGACTGGCTTCAAACTACAATCCTTAGATCTCAGCCTCCTGAGTAGCTAGGATTATGGGTGGGAGCCACCAGCAACTGGCTTGTGAGACTCTTATCTCCAGTGAACTCAGAAAAAACTGGAAGTGGCTCTGTGGCTCAAGTAGTAGAGGACTAGTCTTGAACCAAAGAAGCTCTGAGACAGTGCCCAAACCCTGAGTTCAAGCCCTATGACTGGCACAAAAAATAAAATAAAAATGGTCCCACTACTCAGGAGGCTGAGATCTGAGGATCACGTTCAAAGTCAGCCCAGGCAGGAAATTCCCTGAGATTCTTAGCTCCAATAAACTACTCCAAAATAGTCATAAATAGAGTTGGGGCTCAAGAGGTAGAATGCTAGCTTTGAGTAAAAGAAGTTCAGAGAAAGCACCCAGGTCCTGAGTTCAAACCCCAGGACAAATACAAAAAACAAAGAACAAAAAAAGGAAGGTGGAAGGGAGGGGAGGAGAGGAGGAGAGGGAGGGAGAGGAAGAAGGCAGGACCAGGGGGGAAAGGTTCCAGTGCAGGTTCCTAAGACAGCTTCCCCTGGGAGAGGCTGGCATTTAGCTTTCTGCAAACTGCAGAGAAGCAACCGTTCCTTTCCTCAGGCTTCCATTCTGCAAATGTTTGGAGCCTTACAGGAAACAACCTACCTAATTAGAGATTACAAAGGTGAAGGAAAGGGAAAAGAGGGCCCACTGGGAAAACAAAATGGAAATATACGAAGAAGCAGACTCAGGTACATCACAGACTTGATGAATGATTTCTCAAAACAAGGAGGCAGGCTTGGAGCATGGATCCAGTGTCAGAGCATTTGCCTAGCTTGTATAAGGCCTGGATTCCATCCCTAGTACTAGCCAAAAACAATGAGAAGACATGGTCAAGAGCCTTCGAGAGCCTTTTAAAGAATTCTGCTGCCCAGTAAAATGGGAATGGAGACAGCTACTTGACATTCTAATCTTGATCATTAAAACTATAAATGCAGGGCTGGGAATATAGCCTAGTGGTAGAGTGCTTGCCTGGCATACATGAAGCCCTAGGTTCATTCCTCAGCACCACATAGATAGAAAAAGCCAGAAGGGGAGCTGTGGCTCAAGTGATAGAGTGCTAGCCTTGAGCAAAAAGAAGCCAGGGACAATGCTCAGGCCCTGAGTTCAAGTCCCAGGACTGGCAAAAAAACAAAAACCCAAAAAACTATAAATGCAGGGCCAGGCCTGGTGGCACAGGTCTGTAAACCCAGCTCTCAGGATTGAGGCAGGAGGAGTTTAAGCCTGCCTGGGCTGCATAGCATGACTTTATTTATTTAAAAATAAAAAACTCAGGAGGCAAGAAAAAGCGAAGAGAGATTTAAAAACAAAGGGAAACAGAACAGCTTCTTACAGTAAAGGAAATAAAATAATTAACAAGATTTAAAACTGGTCTTTATAGCCAGGAGTTGGTAAGTCATACTTGTAATACTAGCTACTCAGAAGGCTGAGATCTGAGAATAAGGCTCAAAGCCAGCCCAGAACAAATCCAAGAGACTCTTATCTCCAATAAATCAGCAAAAAGCCAGAACTGGGGGTGTGGCTCAAGCAGCAGAGTGCCATTCTTGAACAAAAAAGCTAAGTGAGCCAGGACCAGTGGCTCATGCCTGTAATCCTAGCTACTCAGGAAGTTGAGATCTGAGAATTATGGTTCAAAGACTGCTAAGGCAGGAAAATCCGAGACCCTTATCTCCAGTTAACCACCAGAAAACCAGAAGTGGCACTGTAGTTCAAGGCAGTAGCACACTAGCTTTAAGGGCAAAAGCTCAGGGACAGCACCTAGGCCCTGAGTTCAAGATCTATGACTGAAAAATTTAAAAAAACAAAACAAACAAAAACAACTAAGTGAGAACAAGAAGCCCTGAGTTCAAAATCCAGGACTGGCACACATACACAAAAAAAGCCAATGCAGCTCAGTGGTAGAGCACTTGCCAAGCATTTGCCAAGCACTTGCCAGAAATGCGGCTCAGTGGTAGAGCACTTGCCAAGCAGTCCTAATTAATTTAATTAATGAAAGGCACTACTGAATTTGGAGCAGAGTTCCGCTTCTGCAGACACCCTCGCACCTGGACTACACAGGTGAGGCTCCAGTGAAGGATAAAGAGCACTGGGTGTTCTCAGAGCCTTGCTTGACTGCTCTGATGAGCATGGCAGACCTCTGCAGGCAGGAGCCATAGGGCTGCTCCCAAAATGCTGGCCCCACTGCTCAGAAAGGCAGGACCCAGAGGAACTTTCCTCTGAACTTCTTTAATAGTTTACTTTCTCCTTTAACTGTTTATGCCTAGAAGAGAAGTGTTCTACTGTGTCTCTTCTAATCTGAAATTCATACACCAGATGCTTTCCATTGGGCCTTCCATGTTGTTTCATCAACATGGTGTCACCATTATTATAACATTGAGATCCTACCCAGCAGTGCAGCGAAGTGTAGAAACTAAAAAATGTATAGATTTTCCCTGACCCACAGTCCAATACCAAGCATTAACTTGAATCACATAGCCAAATACAAAAGCTAAACCTACAGAATGTCTAAAAGCCAACAGCTTCGAAAATGCTCTCCTTCCTCTCCCCCACTCTTGATGTTGCACTGGACCTACTGGCTCTCTCCTAGATATCACAATATATAGGAGGTGATGGGTAACACTTGTGAGGTCAGACCAGACACAAACACGTGAGTAACAGTAACACCCGGACAAGCTCTATGGCTCAGGCAGACGGAATCCCTTGATAGGAACACAGGGGAGGAAGAAAGCACCAGGCCTCTGTATATTTCTGACACCCCCAATGAGTCAACAGTTACTTCAGAATATGAAAAGTGAGCAAGTGCAGTCATTACATTCATTGTATATTAGGTAAAAATTAGACTAAGTAACTTTCTGGTTACTTCAGGAGGGAGAAATGGGGGAGAACAATAGAAGGGGTGGCACTGATCAAGACACATGTGCATAACCTGACATCAAATTATAACTGTGTTGTACAATTAATAAAACAATTTTCAAAAGTGGTTTTCCATCTTACCCCTGCCCTCTATGGAAAGGCATAGGTGTCAAGAACAGGGGGTTCCTCCGCCCAACAACCCTCCAGGAACTGAATCCTGCTGCCAACCAGGGGAGGAAGAGGCAGGCTAAGGGTAGGGCTTGGTAGTATGGCGCTAGTGGCTCCCGCCTATAATCCTAGCTACACAGGAGGCTGAGATATGAAGATCGCGGTGGTTCAAAGGAAGCCTGGGCAGGAAAGTCTGTGAGACTCTTATCACCAATTAACCACCAGAAAGCTGGACATGGAGCTGTGGCTCAAGTGGTAGAGCACTAGCCTAGAGCAAAAGAGCTCAGAGACAGGGCCCAGACTCTGAGTTCAAGGCCCATGACCAAAAGAGAGGTGCTATCATGTACTGATGAAGCTATGTAACAATCGTCATTAGTAAACATTGCTGGTGAGAGTATAAAATGGTACCAACACTTTGGGAAATAGTTTGGCCACTTCTTATAAAGTTACCATAGAAATTCAAGAGATGAAATCACACAGCAGCTTTTTTGTAATTGCCCACTCTAATATATATTGGTAAACAAATTGTAATATATCCCTTCAGTGGAGTATTATTCAGTAATCAAAAGGAATGAATTGGTGATGCATGCTATCACGAGACACATTAAAAAAAAAAACAAAACCTTTATAGTGACCCAAAGAAGCCAGACAGAAGAATACATACTGAATAATCGCAAGGACAGGAAACTCTAGAAAATGCAAATGCTATAGTGACAGAGATCCAGTCGTGAAAGCTGGTAAGTGGGCTTGGGAAGAGCAGCCCTGGCAAGTTGTAAGACATACCCCACCCTATGAGGCTAGGTCAGAACTCAGCCTGCACTTAACACTAGGTGAGTGCCTTACTAATCTATAAGTTGGCTTTAAGAAGTTATTAGGGTTGTGCAAAATTCTTTGAAGTTTTCAGAAGCACTGACTAGTTTACTATATATTGAAAACCAAATGTGGATTGTATAATCTTCTTCCAGGACACCCCAATATGTCATTAAATACTCGAGTAACTTTTACAAGCAACCCACATATAAAGAAAGCAATCATAGCAAACAACTCAATGAATGAATCGTTTAATTCCAACCTGCCAAAGTACCCTTCTAACCACGGATCCTCTTCTTCCCTCCTCTCCGTGGGGGGGCTTTCCTAATCTCTAAGTGGGGGAAACTTTCCCCATCTTGTATGATTGCATCATTCATTCATGCTGTGTGGTAACGCGGGGAACGTTCCCGACCTATGCTGAGCATTGCATCATTCGTTCACGCTGTGAGAACCAGAGCTTTCCCAGATCGGTGCAGCACAGCCTGGAGACCCCGGGAAGCGTCCACCTGCAGGACCAGGGGGCCAGCGGGCACTGGAGGCCCGGAAACCCCGGAAAGCGTCCACCTGCAGGACCAGGGAGCCAGCGGGCACCGGAGGCCCGGAGACCCCAGGAAAAGGCAGAGCCCCGAAGCCCAGGACTCACCGCGCTGCACCGGCACCGGGGCCCAGGGCCGGGCGGGTCTGGACGCGGAACCGGGAGGTGAGCGGCCTACGCAGGCCGAGTCTGCGCTCACACGGGGTCTGCGGACGCGAGGGCGGCTAGGACTCGGCGGGCGCCTCTGCGGACTGCAGTCGCGGAGCCCGGCCCCGCACCGCCGGGTAGGAAGGGAGCCCCGGCCCGCCCCCCTGCCCGCCCCCCTCCCTCCCTCCTCCCACTCCTCCCGCCCCGCCCCCTCCCCTTCCTCCATCTCCCCTCCCCCTCCCCCGCCCTCTACCCTCCCCTTCCTCCTCCCATTCCGCGCCCCCTTCACCCGCCCCTACTCTTCCTCCTCCCACTCCCCTCCCTCCATCTCCCCTCCCCTTCCCCGCCCTCTACCCTCCCCCTCCTCGCCCCCCTCACCCGCCCCCTACCCTTCCTCCTCCCACTCCTCCTCCCTCACTGCTTTCTAACCTAACTCTTCCTCCCCCCGCTCCTCCTCCCCCTGCCCCTCCTCCTTTCCCACCCCCACTCTTTCCCTTTCTCCTCCAGTCCCTTCTCCCATCCCTCCCTCCTCCTCCCCCCTCCCTCCCCACCTTTACTCTTTCTCCTCCTGCTTCTAATCCCACTCCCCCTCCAGGCTCCTCCCCTTGGCCTAGACAGGCCTGACAGGCCCCACCTAGATGCCGCTAAGCCCTGTCGTCCCCCCCCAGCCCCCCTACTTCGTAGAAGAGGACCACAAGTGGCCCTCAGCCAGAGAGATTTCCCTGGCATCCCTCGCGTGCTGCGGCAGCTAGGGTGCCCCGAGACATGAGGGACCTCTGCTCTGGTTCTGCAATGGGTGCAGAGGCTTGGGAGCTTTTTTCTGAAATCCGCCGTTGCCATTATGCTCAAGCAGGAAGGCAGGCCCCAAAACAGCTACAAAAATGTTCAAGGAGGCCCGGCACCTGTCACCCCAGCCACTCATGAGGCTGAGACCTCAGGATTGAGGTTCGAAGCCAACCCGGGGCAGGAAAGGCTGTGAGACTCTCATCTCCAATGAACCACCGGAAAACCAGAAGAGGTGCTGTGGCCCTACTGGCTCAGGGACAGTGCCCAGACCCCGACTTCAAGCACCACGACTGACAAAAACAAATTCTAAGATAAGAAACAGAACACCATGAGTGCCAAGAATGAGCCCTTATACTTTCCCTCCCTTCTCTCCTCTTCTAGACTTCACTTACCCAGATATTTTATGTTGGGTACAGCTGGGAAGGGCTTACTTTGGTGGAAGATGACTGAAGTTAGGCAATGAGCACCACCCTAAAATGAAATCCAAGGAAGCTGGTGGCTCTGCTGTGATCCTACCCACTCAGGAGGTTGAGCCCAGAGGAACATCTTCACCTCACAACTTCAGTGAATTCCAGCACTGTGATCCAATCCACTCAGGAGGCTGAGGCCCGAGGATCACCTTCACCTCACTTCAGTAAATTCCAGGCACTGTGATGCATTTGAGTAAGCTTGCTGTACAAAATGAGCCAGGTGGTCACATTTAGTGAAGAAAGCAAGAACGGAAGAGTGTACATGTTACTTTTTTTTTTTTTTTTTTTTTTTTTTTTTTTGCCAGTCCTGGGGCTTGGACTCAGGGCCTGAGCACTGTCCCTGACTTCTTTTTACTCAAGGCTAGCACCACTTCTGGCTGTTTTCTATATATGTGGTGCTGAGGAATGGAACCCAAGGCTTCATGTATACAAGGCAAGCACTCTTGCTACCAGGCCATATTCCCAACCCTGTTACTTTTTTAATAAAGGAAAAAGTACAAGGTAACATTGCCTGATAATTGCATACAGTAGTTTGGGGAAGATACATGAAAACTAAAGTAGTTGTCTAAGTACTGGTAAGAACTGGATGAGTTGTGGAGGTGCAGCAATACTTTGTATTGTAGCTTCTTTTGTGCTATTTATATTAAATAAAAATGAAAACAAAAACTAAACCACAGAGGAAGAGCCCTATTACATATAATTATAAATCAAACTTGGCCAACACAAACAAGTTGTATTATAACAATGTTGTATTAAGATCCAAAGCATAAGCATCTTTTCCTTTTTTTTTTTTTTTTTTTTTTTTTGGTCAATCTGGGGCATGAATTCAGGGTTTGGGTGCTGTCCCTGAGCTCTTCTGCTCAACTCTAATGCTCTACCACTTTGAGTGACAGCTCTACTTCCTGTTTTCTGGTGGTTAGTTGGAGATAAGTCTCAAGGACTTTCCTGCCCCAGCTGGCTTTGAACTGCAATCCTCAGATCTCAGCCTCCTGAATAGCTAGGATTACAGGTAGCTTGAGCCTCCAGCACTTGGCTAAGGGCATCTATGACTGGCAATTATGGCTATACTCACAAGACAGAAGCAGCATCATTTATTCTGTAAAACTATATTCTTTGATTCCATAGAAATATTAATATATGCGTGTAAAGAAGTTATAACTTCTTAATAGCTTTAACCAAGGTCACAGAACTGAGTGATCATTAAAAACCTAAAGCTTGCATCAGGCACTGGTGACTCAAACCTCTAACACCAGCTACTTAGAAGGAACAGAGAGAGGATCTTGGTTCAATACCAACAAGGACAAAAAAAAAAAAAAGTAGGCAGAACTCCATCTCAACAACAAAAACTAAAGTTTTTAATTTTTTTGCTTTTATGCAGGTGTGGGGGTGAACTCAGGGCTTCTCACTCCCACTTAAGCTTTTTCATTCAGCTGCCACTCTACCACTTGAGCCATACCCACCCCTCTGGCTTTGCTGCTTAACTAGAGATAAGAATCCTGTGCATTTGTCTTGGAAACTCGATTAGCAGATCTAACACTCCTGAGTAACTAGAATTATAGGAATTAGCCACCAGCATCCAGCAAAAAATGCTGATTTTTGACAAAGGTGCCAAGAATACACATTGCAGAAAGAAAAATCTTTTTTTTCTTTTTGTTGCTGGTCCTGGGGCTTGAACTCAGGGCCTAGGTTCTGTCCCTGGCCTCTTTTTGCTCAAGACTAGAACTCTTACATTTGAGCCACAGCTCCACTTTTAAGCTTTTTTGGTAGGTTTTTGGAGATAGTCTCATGGACTTGCCTACCAAGGCTGGCTTCAAACTTCAATCCTCAGATCTCAGGCTCTTGAGCAGCTAGGATTATAGGAGTTAGTCACCAGTGCCCAGCAAAGACAATCTTTTTAATGATGCTCGGAATGTTGGATAGAAGTGTCAAACTAGAGCCCTACCATCAGTTAAAAAAATCAGCTCAAAATTAAAGATTTAAACATAATCCTTTACTGAGTAAGGACTTCTTTTAATGGGGCTCCAAAAGCATATGCACAAAACCAGTAATAGGTAAGGGCAATTATATCAAGCTAAAAAGCTTTATTATTAGTTTTTTTGGTTCCTGCTGCTTTTTTTTTTTTAACAGCTCCAGAGTTTGAACTGTCTCTCTCACTTGGCTTTCCAAGTCATGTGACTCTTATCACTTCAGCCATGACTCTAAGCCCAGCTTTTTGGTAGTTAACTAGAGATGGATTCTTTTGAGGTTTTCTGCCTAGGATGGCTTTGAACCATGATCCTCAAGATTTCAGACTTCTGAGTAGCTAGAATTACAAGTATGAGTTACTGAAACCTGACTCCAGACTTTTTTTTTTTTTTTTTTGCCAGTCCTGGGGCTTGGACTCAGGGCCTGAGCACTGTCTCTGGCTTCTTTTTTGCTTAAGGCTAGCACTCTGGGCTCAAGAATTAGTATATGATAAACTTATTGCTTCACCCACTTGAGCCACAGTGCCACTTCTGGCCTCTTCTGTATATGTGGTACTGAGGAATCAAACCCTGGGCTTCAGGCATGCTAGGCAAGCACTCTACCTACCACTAAGCAACATTCCCAGCTTTCCCTATGCATTTTTACCTATAGTTAAAATAAATCCAAATGAGCACCAAGTAATATCCACTAAATTAATCTTGAATCTACTGGGCACTGCTACTAATAGATGCTTTTGTGACTCTGAAATCTACAAACCTACTTTAAAGCATTACATACCAGCACTTTGACTGCATTCTTAACTGCCAAAAACTTAAAATGTCAGCCCAAGTTAGGAGTACCATTCTTGCGGAGAATCACAAACCATGCTGGGTGCCAGTGGCTCACGCCTACAATCCTAGCTATTCAGGGGGTTAAGATCAGTGGACCACGATTCAAAACCAGCCCAAGATAACAAATCCGAGGGCTTTTATCTACAACTAACCAGCCAAAAGCTAGAACTGGTGTAGCTCAAGTGGTAGAGCAGAAAAGGCTAGGCGAGCTTGAGGCCTTGAGTTGCAGGTGGATCCGTGGAGGGCGGGCCGTACAGAACACTAGAAGTGGCGGCAGCTTTCGTCCCGTTTTTGTGGTGTTTTTCTGACAGGATCTCGCTACGTGGCCCAGGCAGGTTTCAAACTCGCCTCTCGCTCCCGGAGTGCTGAGATAACAGGCATCCACTCGCTCTGGTCACTGGAAATTCTTAAGACTTCGCGGCTGGCCGTGGCCGTGCTCACGCGGGCTGGAGCTGTCTCGTCTGTCCGGGGAGGGATCCCTGCTCCGCGGCTCCCGCCGCGCGCCCGGGAAGAGGCAGGGGGACGAGGGAAAGGAAGCGAGGGAACAACCGGGGACCGCCCCCCCCCCCCCCCCAAGAATCTCGACTGGGCCTGGGGCCAGAGGCACCCAGCAAAGAGAAGCCTGCCCCTCCGCGCGACCACGAGCTCCGGTCCGCGTCCGGGTTTGTAGTGGCCCCGGAACCTTAGAGCCCAGTCGGCCCCGCCCGCGCGCGGTGGCGCAGAGCCGGCGCGACAGGCGGGGTTACGGGCGCTGCGCGGCACCGAGCCAATCAGCGAGCGCGGCAGCGCCGCAACCCAATGGCTGCTGCGCGTCGGCCGCGGGGGCGGACCGAACGCTTCCGACTTTTCCAGAAGCCCCGGATGAGAGCCTCCCGACCACGCCGAGCTTTGCTGCGACCCGTGCGCGCTGCTCTCGGCCTGTTCCTCCCCGGCGGCAGCTATGGCGGCTGTGAAGACCCTGAACCCCAAAGCTGAGGTGGCCCGCGCACAGGCGGCGCTGGCGGTCAACATCGCCGCGGCACGGGGGCTGCAGGACGTGCTGAGGACCAACCTGGGGCCTAAGGGCACCATGAAGATGTAAGGCGGGTCGGCGGGGCGGGCCTGGGCCCAGGACCCGAGGGGACCGCGGCCGGCCGCCCGGCCTCTCACCCCTCTCCCAACTGCGCCAAGGTCGGCTCGCGTTCCCTCGCAGAGCCGTCCGGGCCGCCGCTGCGTCCTCGCCCCAGTGCGGGCCGCCTGAGCGGAGGACAAAGCCGCGTGCGCGCGCGACGCTGCCCCGCCCTGTGAGGCCCGCAAGCGAGCCCCCTCCTTGCACCCCTGCTGCCTCCGTTCCGGGCTCCGGGTTTTTTTGATGGGATTCCTTTCTCGCTCTCCCTTGGAAGGTCGCGCGCTGATTAATCCATTTCTTTTTTTTTTTTTCCTGCCGGTCCTGGAGCTTGAACTCGGGGGCCTGGGCTCTGTCCCTTCAGTTCAAGTCTAGTGCTCTACCACTTGAGACAGCGCCACTCCCGGCTTTTTCGGAGTAGTTTATTAGAGACAAGAGTCTCTCGGACTTTCCTGCCCAGGGTGGCTTCGAACCGTGATCCTCGTATCTCAGTCTCCTGAGTAGGTAGGACTACGGGCGTGAACCACCAGCGCACTGTTTGATACATCCGTTTCTAACCCGTGGCAGGCTCGTTTCCGGCGCCGGAGACATCAAGCTGACAAAAGATGGCAATGTGCTGCTACACGAGATGGTGAGGCTACCGGGCTGGGCTTCCCAAGTTGGTTTGGCTCAAAGAAGGTTTTCTAATGTTCATTATCAAGTGGGAGGAAATGAGCATTCATCGATTCTCAGCAAGTCTTTCTGACACGTTAAAATAGTAGAGAAGGCACCAGTGGCTCACATCTGTAAGCTTCTCAGGAGACCGAGATCTGAGGATCATGGTTTGAATGTACTTAGGGCAGGATGTCTGTGGTTCAAGTAGATTGCTAGCCTTGAGCACAAAAGCTTAGGGTCAGTGCACAGATCCTGACTTCAAGCCTCAGAACCAGCATCAAGAAAGGTGAGATTGTCAGTTAATCACTTGAACTTCCAATGCCTAGCAGTTCAAATTCAAGAAAAGAAAACTGCCACTGATTTGAGTTCAGAATAAAATTTGTGGGTTTTCTTTGGTTTTTGTTTCCTGAGCCAGTCTCACTATGGTCCAGCCTGCCCTTAAACTTGAATTCTCCTGCCTCAGCCTCCCCAGTTCTGGAATAAGATGTGCATCACTGCTCACTTTATTTAAATTTGGCTTTGAAAGTGGTGTGTACACATCAACACCCAGATGTTAAGTATCTTCAGTAAGGACTAGCTGACTGATTTAAGAGGTGTAGTTTTGCTTTTATTATTTAGCATCCATGTGGCTAGTTAGCACAGGGTTATACAGAAAGCACAGCGAAGCAGTTTGGTGTGACATAATTCTAAAGTGAACATACAAAGCACTACCTCAGCTAAGAAAAAATTGCTTCCACCTCAGCAGAGTTCCTCCCCAACTCCTAGCTCTCTCAGTTGCCATGGGTATGCTTTGGAAAATGACACACGAAAGAAAGTTGAGGGATGTAGCTCAGTGGCAAAGCGCTTGCCTGGCAAGTGCACTGTCCTGGGTTTGATTCCCTTGTACCAAACAAGACAAAAAAAAGGTACAAGAATAGAGTACCTCTATGCACTTTGCCTAGATTCCTCACTTAAATTTTGCTCTGTGCGCTCTGGGGCTTGAACTTGGCCTTTTAGCATTTGTGCTTGAGGCTGGAGCTGTACCGTTTGAGCCACTACTCCACTTTTGGAAATGAGTCTCAACAAACTTGGCTGTCTGAAATGCAGTCCTCAAGTCTCAGCCTCCTGAGTAGCTAGGATTATAGGCCTGAGCCATAGTACTAGTCTTCTTGATTTTCTAGTTTTTCCTTGAATCATTTGGGTTTCTTTTTCTTTTTCCTGTTTTGAGGAAGGGTTTTCTGATGTACAGTCCAGTCTGGCTTTAAATTCTCAGTTCTTTTCCCTTGGTCTCCTGAGTGCAGGAACTGCTGGACTTACTTTCAGAAAACCACTAGATTTGTTTTACTGCTTGTCATTATGATTATGCTTTACTGAGCCTCAAGTTTCCAGTCAACAAAGAGAAATACCTGAGAAGTGACAAATTTGTGTACGAGGGTTTTTTGTTTGTTTGTTTTTGCTTTTATTGCCAGTCCTAGGGCTTAATCTCAGCCTGAGCACTGTCCCCAAGCTGCTTTTGCTCAAAGATAGCACTCTACCACTTGAGTTACTGCACCACTTCTGGCTTTTTCTGTTTATGCGGTACTGAGGAATTGAACCTAGGGCTTCATGCACGCTAGGCAAGCACTCTATCACTAAGCTATATTCCCAGCCCCTGTGCAAGAGTTTTGATGGTGATTAACTGGTTTAATTAAATCAGCCATATGTGAGGCAAGCATTCTACCACTAGGCTATATTCCCAGCCCCTAAATCAGCCATATATAGCCAAATACTAGGACAATTTAAACTCTGATTTCATTTGAGATATAGTTAAGTATTGACATAATGCTTTTTCTACTTGCAGCAAATTCAGCATCCGACAGCCTCCTTAATAGCAAAAGTAGCAACAGCTCAGGATGACATAACTGGTGATGGTACTACTTCCAATGTCCTTATCATTGGAGAGCTGCTGAAGCAGGCAGATCTCTACATTTCTGAGGTGAGCATAATGTCCTTGTCTTTTTTTTTCCTTCTATTTATTGTCAAAGTGATGTACAGAGAGGTTACAGTTTCATATGTTAGGCTTTGGGTACATTTCTTGTACTGTTTGTTACTTCCTCCCTCATTCCCCCCCCTCCCCTCTCCCCCTAGATGTCCTTGTCTTAATCCTGTGTAAAACATACCCAGTGTTGATTAGGTGCCTGGGGCCACAGGTGGTACTTAAGAAGAGTAGAGAGTCTTAAGTCTGGGAACCTGTGTCATTATCCTAGTGTAACTATGAATAAGTTATGGGACCTATCATGGCCTGAGAAAAATTACCAGGTTACATTTCATCAATAATATTATCTCTGTTTAAAAAAAAAAAGTCAAAGCTGGGCACTGGTGGCTCACACCTGTAATCTTAGCTGCCATCTGAGAGGATCAAGGTTCAAAGCCAGCCCAGGCAGGAAAGTCTGTGAAACTTATCTCCAAATAATGACCAGAAAATCGGAAGTGGTGCTGGCTGGGCTCAAAGAAAAAGCAACTCTTTAAATGGGCATCTTACAGTGTTTTTATCCTTGTTGTTGGAAGGTTAAAAAAAACATTAACGAATACTAAAAAAACTGTCAGAATTCCCTAGCCAAAGGAGTATACACTCCTAGTCTCCATTTATTCATTTTTATTGCTGTGATACGAGTTAACTGCACATCATCTGTAGGGGGAAAAATGTTCTTGTTGAATGAATATTTCTAAGGATCAGGTTTGGGTTTTTATTCCAGGTGGTTTGCACAGTGAACACCCAAGGGTGCTTTGTAGTTTCCTTGGCTTTGACTCTGTGCTAGAGTAATATCTGTTCTTTTCCTCTGCATTCAAATGGGTATTTTACCTTTGAAATGTATTCAGAAAGTCAGCACATATTACCTTCATTTTATTAAAAATGATGAACAATCCAGAGTATCCCTTCAGAGACGTTCATGAACTATAGGTGGATCTGATTGAAGATGAATATTACCAGTGGTTGTAATTTGTGTGTTTGTGTGTAGGGTCTTCATCCCAGAATAATTACTGAAGGTTTTGAAGCTGCAAAGGAAAAGGCCCTTCAGTTTTTGGAACAAATCAAAGTAAACAAAGAGATGGACAGGGAAACCCTTATGGATGTGGCCAGAACATCTCTCCGTACTAAAGTTCATGCTGAGCTAGCAGACGTCTTAACGGAGGTATGTGTGGTACAACACTCATGGGGGATATCCAGTAGTGTAAACTTCAGTGTTCCTAACTCCCAATTATGAGGTGCTATATGAATTTGTCTGACCAGGTTATGGAAGCATACTTGTGGCTTTCATTTAAAGATTCATAAAAAAGATTTTTTAGACAATTGTGAAATAATGTTTATTATAAGAAAACTTTCAGTGATTCCTATTTTTTAATTCTGCCTGTTTATGGGCAAGAGTGTGCAAAATGCACACCATATGTCATCAAAGCAAGTTAGCATTTGTTTCTTTGTTTTTTTTTTGCCAGTCCTGGGGCTTGAACTCAGGGACTGAGCACTGCTCCTGGCTTCTTTTAGCTCAAGGCTAGCTCTCTGCCAACTTGGGCCACAGCGCCACCTCTGGCTTTTCTATATATGTGGTGCTGAGGAATCAAACCCAGGACTTCATATATACAAGGCAGGCACTCTATCAATAGGCCATATTCCCAGCCCCACATTTCTGTTTATTTAAACTCCCATTTCTTTGTGTTGGGAGATGCTAAACTTAAGTTGGCTTAAACTGTAATTAGGTTCCAAGATAACTAGCCCAAATTAGCCTTGAGCTCCCAGTTCTCCTGCTTCCCCATTCCAAGTGCTGGCATTTCAGGAATGTCATTCACATCCAGCTAGTTACCAGTATTTAAATAAAATGGTAGAACAGATACTATGATTCTTGGTCAGTTACAACTTGTGTGTTTGTTGTTTTGGGAGCAAGTCCTTTTATTTCTAGTGAATTTTATTTTCTCATGGAAAAACTCAGATCAGTTCCAAAATTTTAAAAAACTAAAGTTCTTTAGAGAATAAGTATTTGTGCTTCTGCTAATTGAATGTAATTTAATGGTTATCTTCCTGTTCAATAGGCTGTAGTGGATTCTATTTTGGCCATTAAAAAAAAAGATGAACCTATTGACTTGTTCATGGTTGAGATCATGGAAATGAAACATAAATCTGAAACTGACACAAGGTAGGAAGCAGGGGAATGCTGGGAAATACCGTTTTGGTTTTGTTTTGGTGCTGTGTGAAACTCAGGGTCTTAGACATGTTAAACAGGTGTTCTGCCACTAAGTTACACTCTGAGCAGAGAAATATTTATTGTATATTTAGATAAGCAAATTTGATTGTATATTGTTAGGTGCTACATTTTACTCTATTCCTTTTGAAATGGGATGGGGTGCATCAGTGATTTGTCATATAAAGCATAATTAGACATTTGGGGTATATGTATAGAGAGAAATGGAGTATATATTTTTCTTTTCAAAAGACCTAGCAAAAACATTTCTTTAAAGAAGGTGATCAGTTTGATAGGCTGCCAATTGAGACTTCCACTGTCCCTGTGGAATTTTCTATAACAACTACTTACTTATGAATAGCCTGTCCTGCTTTGAGATGTTGCCTTTTCACAGTTGACTTCCAGAATTTTCACTGACCGTCTTAAGTAATTTTAGAAATTGTTAGTCCAACTCATGGAGGGAGAAAGGGAATGGGGGAGGGAGGAGTAAGGGAGTCGGTAATAAAAAGATTTCCTAAATCACATTGATTTGTCTGTATTTTGTTATGGACTTCATGTATTCCATAGTGATCTGGGAATAAAAGTTAATATTACCTCAAGAAAAAAGAAATTGTTAGTCTTAGATGAGTGTTTTAATTTTCTTAAATGTAATACCTGAAAATCAATGATGTTATAAATGTTGTTTTTACAGCTTAATAAGAGGACTTGTCTTAGATCATGGGGCACGACATCCTGACATGAAGAAAAGAGTAGAAAATGCATACATCCTTACATGCAATGTGTCATTAGAATATGAAAAAACGTGAGTTCATGGCCCTTTTGAAATGGAGTAGAGTATGGAGGAGATTGGGTTTTTGTGTAAATGCCAGTCTGGAGCTTGAACTTCAGGGGGGTGGGCTCTCTCCTTGAGCTTTTTCCTTAAGGCTAGCATATGAGTTTCATGCCTGGGCTGGCTCCAGACCTTGATCCTCAGATTTCAGCCTCCTGAGTAGCTGGGATTACTGGTGCCTCGCTACCAGTTATCTTTTGGCTGATTCTAAGACTAAATTTTGGTGGTTCATACTCTTAATCAGCTTTCTGGCACATAACTGGCAATTTTTGTTACTTGAGACACAACTTCAGCTCAGTATTTTGCTATATATTAGAGGTGGAGTCTCAGACTTTTCTGCTTGGACTGGTTTTGAACCTCAGTACTATAGATTTCAGTCTCTTGATTAGCTAGGCTTACAGATGTAAGCCACCAGCATCCATCTTGCAAGTCTTTTGTTTCCTTTTGTTTTTTTGCCAGTCCTGGGTCTTGAATTCAGGGCCGGCCTGCGCACTGTCCCTGACCTTTTGCTCAAGTTTAGCACTCTACCACTTGAGCCATTGTGCTACTTCCAGTATTTTCTGTTTGTGTTACTGAGGAATTGAACCCAGGGCTTCATGCATACTAGGCAAGCACTCTACCACTAAGTCACATTCTCAGCCCTACAAGTCACTCTTTATGTTTTCCTTCTGTAAGGACAGTTAGTTTGCCTCAGTTTTGCTTTTATGGAAAACCTCTAAACTGTACAATTAGCTCAGTTCCACAATACACTTTCCTCCTGTCTATAACTTTTTTTTTTTTTTTTTTTTTTTACCAGAGAAGTGAATTCTGGCTTTTTCTACAAGAGTGCAGAAGAGAGAGAAAAACTAGTAAAAGCTGAAAGAAAATTTATTGAAGATAGAGTTAAAAAAATAATAGAACTGAAAAGGAAAGTTTGTGGAGATTCAGAAAAAGGGTTTATTGTTATTAACCAGAAGGTGAGAATGAAAATAAAACTTAGAAACTGTTCTTTCTATTTCATTTTTTTAAGGTGAAAGATACTAAAAGTAATTTTGTTTTATTTATAGGGAATTGACCCATTTTCCTTAGATGCTCTTGCAAAAGAAGGCATAGTCGCTCTGCGCAGAGCTAAAAGAAGAAATATGGAGAGGTATGGTCAGATTATCTGGTAATGTGAATTTTACCTACTTTGTAATAAGTGAACTAAGATTATTACTTTTTTCCATCTACTTTATTTTTGCTTTTGCTTTTCTGGTCTCTGTAGCCCAGTTTGGTCTGTGACTAGTCAGTTGTGCTACTGTTGCACTATTCATCTTCTTGGATTTTCCATCTCTAAAACTACTCATTTCTTCTCCCTCAACTCCTAGTACACATTCTGTTTTCAATATTTCATTGCATTAGTGGGATTTCAAAGTTTTTATCCATTATATCTGGCTTTCTTATCTTCCATAATGTCCATGTTGTAACATATATCAAAAAAAATTTAATTCCTTTCTAAGGCTGAAAATATTCCATTGGGGGTAGGCACCACTTTTTGTTTAGTCATCTGTCAGTGAGCATTTCTCTGGTTTCTATGTAAATAATTTTGTGACCATTCCTGTACATTTGTTTTAATATTAAGCTATGACAAACACTATACTGACTTTTTCTTACCAAGAGGCAACATTCAGCTAGGTACTAGTAACTTGGCCTATAATCCTATAGTTTATTCATGAGACCAGCCCAGGCAGCCAGACTTGAGAGACTCTTAACTCCAGTTAGCAAAAAGTCAGAACTGGAGATGTGGCTCAAAAGGTAAAGTGCCAACCATGAAGGAAGAAGGAAGTTGAAAGTGAGGTCAAGTTCAAGCCCCTGTACTGGGACAAAAATAATAGTAATGAGCATTAAGAGGGTTCCAAAAGCTCTTGTCTACCTTAAGGTTCATATTTGAGGAATATTTACTGGCCTTGGCAAAAAAATGGCTTCCCGCTTATTGGCGAGGAAAAGGGTTGAGGTTGGAATTTTAGGATATAGTTTCATTACATAATTCTGAAAATTTGGTTCTAAAATTTGTTCTTTTTTAGCACAACATTGCTAATATATCTCAAAACATTTTAATATTTCAGACTAACTCTTGCTTGTGGTGGGGTAGCTGTAAATTCTTTTGATGACCTAAATCCTGACTGTTTGGGATATGCAGGACTTGTCTATGAGTATACATTGGTAAGTGTCTTTTATTTCTAAACCTAATAGTACTTGTTGTTCATGGATTCTTTAGTAGGAAAATTGGAACTCAGGATCAATTTTGTGGGGCTGGGAATATGGCCTAGTGGCAAGAGCGCTTGCCTCATATACAGGAAGCCCTGGGTTCAATTCCCCAGCACCACATATATAGAAAATGGCCAGAAGTGGCGCTGTGGCTCAAGTGGCAGAGTGCTAGCCTTGAGCAAAAAAAGAAGCCAGGGACAGTGCTCAGGCCCTGAGTCCAAGGCCCAGGACTGGCAAAAAAAAAAAAAAAAAGGATCAATTTTGTTTCTGTAAATTTGATGGTTTATGTGTAATGACAAGCCATTGTCATAGGAAAGGCACATTTCTTTGGTGTGTTTATTTTTTAAGCTAGAATTTGCTTTAATAAAGTCAATGTTGTTCTCTACTAACACGCTACTTGTCTACATATGCCTCCCCTCAGTTCTCTCATTGTGCAGCCATATCCCATTTCTGAAATAATGTCTCTTCTACCTATAGGGAGAAGAGAAGTTCACCTTTATTGAGAAATGTAACAATCCCCGTTCTGTCACATTATTGGTCAAAGGACCAAATAAGCACACACTCACTCAAATCAAAGATGCAATAAGAGATGGCTTGAGGGCCGTCAAAAATGCTATTGATGATGGTAAGCTGCTCCCTGTATTTAAATTCTGATCTCTTGCTAGTGTCTAGTGTAACAGGCATGGCAGAATACTGTGTTCTTTTGTTGGTAATTTACACAGCCAGACACCATGCAAAAGTAAAGTCTTCGTTTTAAAATGACTATGATGGTATGCTGTTTTTACATAGTATGTCATTATTAAAAATGAATACAAATAAATGAACTGATACTAAAAGCTCACAAGAGTCACTGTTTGCTGTGTTAGTTACTCCTATTATGGCTTTCAGATGTAATTATACGGGTTGTGGGTATGACTAGTAGTAGATCCCTTGGGTAGCAGGCATGAGGCAAAACAAGAGAACAAGCAAATGCAGTGCTGCATTTAAATTGTGACCACAGTGAATTTTAAAAGTCATGACTTCCACACCTGTTTTCATGTACATGTGTTTTCCTTACAATTGATTCTGTAGTTGTTATTCGTGGGACTTCAGCATTTCTCTTTTTCCCCCACCCAACAGGCTGTGTGGTCCCAGGTGCTGGTGCAGTGGAAGTGGCAATGGCTGAGTCCCTGATGAAATATAAGCCAAGCGTAAAAGGCAGGGCCCAGCTTGGAGTCCAAGCATTTGCGGATGCATTGCTCATTATTCCCAAGGTGTGAATAAGTAAATTTTAGCAATCACATTTCTTTATACCAAAACAATTAAACTGATTGAACAGTTTTTGTTTGTTTGTTTTTGTTTTTTTGGCCAGGTCCTGGGCCTTGGACTCAGGGCCTGAGCACTGTCCCTGGCTTCCTTTTGCTCAAGGCTAGCACTCTGCCACTTGAGCCACAGCGCCACTTCTGGCCATTTTCTGTATATGTGGTGCTGGGGAATCGAACCCAGGGCCTCATGTATACGAGGCAAGCACTCTTGCCACTAGGCCATATCCCCAGCCCCTTGAACAGTTTTTGATAATACAGATTTTTTTTTTTTTTTGCCCATAATGAGGATTTGGGGTAAGTAGGTTTGATCTGTTTCCTTTTTTTTTGGCCAGTCCTGGGGCTTGGACTCAGGGCCTGAGCACTGTCCCTGGCTTCTTTTTGCTCAAGGTTAGCACTCTGCCACTTGAGCCACAGCGCCACTTCCAGCCATTTTCTGTATATGTGGTGCTGGGGAATCGAACCCAGGGCCTCATGTATATGAGGCAGGCACTCTTGCCACTAGGCCATATCCCCAGCCCGTTTCCTTTTTTACTATTAGCCATCTTATTCTGTTTTTCTGGGAGACTTGAATGTCAAGTTTCTTGTGCCTATAATCCCAGCACTCAAGAGACTAGACAGTGTGTGAGTTTAAGACTGGCCTGGAGTATAGTGAGACCTCTCCAAAAATAAAAATTTGCTAGAGTTACACATTCGTGCAACTTGTTTTTTTTCCTTTAATTCAACTGCCAATCATTTTCTAGTTTTTAAGAAAAGATAATTGGAAATAACTTCATTCTCAATTCTTAGCTCATCTCTTCTCCATTATTAATTTGTTTAGGTTCTTGCTCAGAACTCTGGTTTTGACCTTCAGGAAACATTAGTTAAAATTAAAGCAGAACATTCAGAATCAGGTCAACTCGTAGGTGTGGACTTGAACACAGGTAAGAGAATACAATTGTCTGTACTAGGAGAAACATAAATGAGGTGAAACTAGGAAAGATAAAAAGAATCTTGATAGGTTGTTTTGCAGTTTGATATATTAGAAATTCTGGGCTTCTTGAAGTAAAATATACAGCAATGAAATGACCATGTAATAGACTCAGGCATGATACCATATTAGAAATTCTGACTGGGGTGTAGCTCAGTGGCAAAGCACTTGCCTATCAAGTGCAACATCCTGGGTTCAATTCCCATTACAAAAAAGAGAAAAGACAAAATCCAAAAAGTTTTGCCAGGCACCAGTGGCTCTTGTCTGTCATCCTAGCTACTCTGGAAGCTGAGATTTGAGGGTTGCAGTTTGATCCCAGCCCAGGCGGGAAAGTCCTTGAAGCTCATAGACTTCCCTGCACAGGCTGGCTTTGAACTTCCATCCTCAGATCTCAGGATTACAGGTGTGAGCCACTGATACCCGGCTTGGAGTGCTCTTTCTTAATAGGGGTAATTAGAGAAGCATGTCCACAGTAAAGATTTGGTAGCCAGTGAGAGAGCACCTTCATGGGACGCTAGATCTAGTAGGTGAAATGAGTTATCAGTGGTGAGAACAGCAGCACAAAGTGCTGTTGTACTTTGTTCTTAATTGGCTTTATTATCTAGAATTGTCGACACTAATTTACAGGCAATTTGATATTATGATTTCTACTACGTATGATTTTAAAAAGACTTGGTTGCCTTTCAGGTGAACCACTGGTAGCAGCAGAGGCAGGCATATGGGATAACTATTGTGTGAAGAAACAGCTTCTTCACTCCTGGTAAGTTTGGGAAAACCAAAGCTGAAACATCTTTTAAGGCAGGAGTGGGAACATTTTCTCTGGGTAGAGCCCTCTGGTATTTATAACATCATTTGCAGGCCTAGATTATTTTAATTTTGACTCTCCCTGTGATTCCTACCTGTTAAGAAATATGTGTTTTGTTTGGTCTGTTCTGGTCATCTTACATGCACACACAGGCACGCTGTAGAGGATTGAGAGTTGTTCATATGTATGCAGTTTAGATGCAAATGGAAAGTTCAATTGGGTTATTTGAATCATCTGATATTTTTCCCCCCTCTCAGCACTGTGATTGCCACCAACATTCTACTAGTTGACGAGATCATGCGAGCTGGAATGTCCTCTCTAAAAGGTTGAATCGAAGCCTCTGATAGCGGAATCTTGACTACAGGATGATGCTGATGAATACAGATATGGAACTTTTTTCCAAGCTTCAAATAATTTTCAAAGGAATCTGAAAAATGGATAGTTGACACCCAAATTATGACATTGTGAAATTGTAGTTATAGTATTTTTTAAATTGTACTGAATACGTACACATAAAGCAGGTCCAAGGACCAGGATGTTTTGTTTTGATTTGCAGTGGTATAAAATTACTATTAGATAAGCATGTTACCTAACTTGTTTATTATTAAATATTCCCTGGAAAATGTTAATGGTTTAATTGTGGCTGTATTCTAACCAACAGTTTCCCATTAAACATTTAAGTACTAAATTTGTCAGCAATATTAAGGAGAACATCTGTAAGCTTGATGGTTTTTATAAATTATTGGATGTAGGCCCAGTGCTGGTGGCTGACACCCATAATCCTAGCCTGCTTAGAAGGCTGAGATCTGAGGGTCACAATTCAAAGCCAGCCCAGGCAAGAAAGTCCCTGAGACTCCAATAAACCACCAGAAAACTGAAAATGACGCTGTGGCTTAGTGGTAGAACACCAGCCTTGAGTACCGAGGTCCCAAGTTCAAGCCCTATGACAGACAAGACAACTGAGCTAGAGACAATGCAGCAATACATGTAGCAGGACAAAACACAGATGGAAAAATGGCAGAAAATAGCCATGGGCTCGGTAATACGAAGAAATAGGCTGTTATCAAACTTGAATGACACTTGAAAAATATCCATCCCCGAATCTTAAGTGATTCCTTGGAGTAAGTTACTGTTCTAGGCAGTGTGCTTTCAGCTTTGTAGTTTGGTGGCTTAGCGGTGTCCTGCAGTGAGTGCAATAAATGCTAAATTGAAAAACTCCTTTCGGTGGTCTTCCTGTGTGATGAGTGCACCAAAGCAACGTGAATATGGACTGGGATGAAATCCGCCTCCCAGCTAGCAGCTTCTGAAATGTCGGGACCTTTTATGCTGGGCTCACAGCCACCTGATGGCCGCCAGGACCTCGATTCCCCGTGTGTAGGTTTTCGGGCTCCTGTCCTGCTGTGCGCAGGCGCAGTAGCCCTGTGGGCTGGGTCTTCCGGCTGCGTCCTGGGGCGCATGCGCGATAGCGTGCGCGGGCCGGAAGGTCTGGCAGTCATGGACTTCTCTTCGCTTCTCGCGGTTGTGTTCCCTCTCCTAGGCGGCCGGTGGCTCCAGCTAGGTCAGTGTCCCCGGCTCCTCTGGCGGGAGGGGCGGGACCATGAGCCTCCACCCGGACAGGAGGTGACTCCTAGAGTGTGAGTCCGATGTGCCTCTGTGGGAACTAGCCTGCCGGGTTGGGCCTCGACCCCTGCCGGCGCTCCTGGGAGCCGGCTCGGAGGGGAGGGCGATTGGTGACCAGCTTCCCTGACCGGCCCCGCTCGCCCTATTCTGGAGCCAGAAGTGCGTACAGGCATTGGACCATTTTACTTTATGCATGTTGTATTTTGTTTTGTTTGCCTGTACTGGGACTTTCTGAGCACTGTATTTTCTGAATCATTCAAACAGCAACTTAATAAAAGGATCTGATTAGTTACTTGCTGTTAATAATTGTACAATAATGCTAGTACTAGGGCCACACTGAAAATAAACATGGAACTTGGCTCCTAGAGCATATATTATGGTAACAATTACTAAGAATTGAAGCTGGGTACAGTGGTATACACTTTAATCCCAGTGTATACACTGGTATACACTTTAATCTTGGGAAGCCAAGACAGAAGATCACTTGAGCCTAGGTGTCATAAGCCATCCTGGGAAAAACAGTGAGACACACACCCTGGTAAGTGTTCAACAGGTACAGAACAATCAGAAAAACAGCATGAACAGAAGTATGAGTAGTAAGTGCTAATGTGTTTGAGGTTATAGTTACTGAATTTACCTAGCTGGGGCAAAGGGTTGAGTGGAAGGACAAAGATGAAAACCTTCCATATGCCCATTTCAGACATAATTTTAATTCATACAGCAGCTCATAAAATAGATGCTATCTACATTTTATAGTCAAAGAAATTGGATGACAGATTAATATGTCTACAATTTCCCAGCAAATTAAGTGGCAGAATAAGAAAATAAAGTTAAAATTTTAGGCTGTGTGTTTTGTGACTATATCCTGAGTATTACCTACAATACACATTAATACTGTCCTGTGTATCTATATATAATGTACCCATGTATATATTGAGTATATACCTATGTGTATATCCATGTGCATGAGTTATTTGTAACTCTCCTGCAGGATATGCACAGACCACTAGCATGGTCCAGCTGCCTGGTGGGAGATTCTTGATGGGAACAGATGCTCCAGATGGCAGAGATGGCGAGGGACCTGCCCGGGAAGTAACAGTGAAACCCTTTGCTATTGATGTATTTCCTGTCACCAATAAAGATTTCAGGTACAGCAGGGTTTTTTTGGGGGGGGGTGGGGGGGTTACTGGGGCATAGAAGCTCTTTCTGGTCTTCCTCCCTAATATCTAGAAAGAACTCACCTGGCTCACTGCCAGCCATCAAGCCACATGGTTCCAGACCAGTCTCAGCAGCGAAGTCCACCAGACTCTGTCTCCATGGAGTGGCATGCTTCTGTGACCTCCAGAACAATGGGAAGTCTAAAATAGGTAGTTCATGTCTCAGGAACTTTCAAGGAGCAAGACTGTCTCAAAAGTAGCCAGTGGAAAAGCAGGGCAAGAGCCACAGCTCTGTGTTACAATGCCAGCCTAGCAAGTGACGGCCCTGAGTTCAAAACATAGTAGTGAAGAAAAACAATACTTCTCCAGGTGGATTTTGATGACCTCTTGCTTGTTTCTTTCAAAATGAAAACATCTGCTCTGCCAAGTGTGAATGTGTTTCCCTTTAAGAAAAGGAAGGAACATTTTATGTATTGGGTTTGCATTTCTGGGAAAAAAAATTAAGTCAGTTGCTGGTGGCTCCCACCTATAATCCTAGCTACTCAGGAGGCTGAAATCTGAGGATTGCAGCCTGGGTAGGAAAGTCTATGAGAAAACTGGAAGTGGAGGTGGAGCTGTGACTCAAAGTGGTAGAGTACCAGCCCTGAGCAGAAGAGCTCAGGGACAGCACCCAGGCTGAGTTCAAGCCCCACAGCTGAAAAAAAAATTACCACCATGCTGAGAGTGTTTAATTAAACAATACTAATATTATGATTGTATATTGTGCAATATGATATTAAATATTGAATATAAAAAATATTTAAATAAGCCAGGTACTGGTGGCTCATGCCTGTAATCCTAGCTGTTCAGAAGGCTAAGATCTGAGGATTGTGATTCGAAACCAGTGCAAACAGGAAAGTCCTTGTCCTTTTCTCCAATTAAACAACAAAAGGCACAAGAAGTAGAGCTGTGGTTCAAGTGATAGAGTGCTAGCCTTAAGCATAAAAAGCTCATACAAAGCACCCAGACCCTGAGTTTAATCCTCAGGACTGGAACACAAAAAATTATTTAAATATATAAGGAAATACATTAAATCTTAAAAAAAAAAAATTTGTGTGGGGGGAGGGGGCTTGAACTCAGGGCCTGGGCACTGTCCCTGAGCTCTTTTTGCTCAAGGCTAGTACTCTACCACTTTGAGCCACAGCACCACTTCTGGTTTTCTTTCTTTTTTCTTTTCTTTTTTTTTTTTTTCTGTGAGACTCTTTTTTTTTTTTTTTTTTTTTGTTTTGTTTTGTTTTTTTGCCAGTCCTGGGCCTTGGACTCAGGGCCTGAGCACTGTCCCTGGCTTCTTCCCGCTCAAGGCTAGCACTCTGCCACTTGAGCCACAGCGCCGCTTCTGGCCGTTTTCTGTATATGTGGTGCTGGGGAATCGAACCTAGGGCCTCGTGTATCCGAGGCAGGCACTCTTGCCGCTAGGCTATATCCCCATCCCTGTTTTGTTTTTGTTTTGTTTTGGGTTTTTTTTTTGCCAGTCCTGGGCCTTGGACTCAGGGCCTGAGCACTGTCCCTGGCTTCTTTTTGCTCAAGGCTAGCCTCAAGGCTCGCACTCTGCCACTTGAGCCACAGCGCCACTTATGGCCATTTTCTGTATATGTGGTGCTGGGGAATCGAACTGAGGACTTCATGTATACGAGGCAAGCGCTCTTGCCACTAGGCCATATCCCCAGCCCCCACTTCTGGTTTTCTGGTGGTTAATAGGAGATAAGACTCTCACAGACTTTGGTGCCCAGGCTGACTTTGAGCCCTGATCCTCAGATCTCAGCCTCCTGAGTAGCTAGTATTACAGATTGAGCCACCAGCACCCGAATGTTAAATCTTGCTGATTTAAAAGACATAATTAGGGGCTGGGGATATGGCCTTAGGGCAAGAGTGCTTGCCTCTTATACATGAAGCCCTGGGTTCGATTCCCCAGCACCACATATACAGAAAACGGCCAGAAGTGGCGCTGTGGCCCATGTGGCAGAGTGCTAGCCTTGAGCGGGAAGAAACCAGGGACAGTGCTCAGGCCCTGAGTCCAAGCCCCAGGACTGGCAAAAAAAAAAAAAAGACATAATTAGGTCTAGGAATATGGCCTAGTGGTAGAGTGCTTGCCTCGCATACATGAAGCCCTGGGTTCGATTCCTCAGCTCCACATACATAGAAAAAGAAGCCAGGGACAGTGCTCACTCAGGCCCTGAGTTCAAGCCCCAGGACTGGCAAAAAAAAAAAAAAAACACAAAACAGAATTATTTATCTCAATTGTTACAAAAATTCATATGTAATTTTGAGGAGTTTAATGATCAGCTACCAATTGCCCACTTACACATCAGCGTTAAGCGGGGCACAGTGGCTCTCATTTGTAATCCCAGCCACTCAGGAAGTGGAGATCATGAAGATCATAGGTTGAAGCCATCCCAGGCAAAAGTTAGCAAGATCCCATCTGAAAGAACAAGCTGGCATGGTGGTGGCTCATACGCAATCCCAGCTATAAAGGAGGTGTGGGTAGGAGGATCTCATTCTGAGGCTAATCCAGGCAAAACTGAAGGACCCCATCTGAAAAATATTAGCAGAAAGGGCTGGGGATATGGTTCATGTGATAGAGGAACTGCCTAGCGTGCGTGAGGCTGAACTCAAGCCCCAGTATTGCAGAGAGAAAGAGAAACACTTAGTTTCACAATTTAAGTAAAGATGTCCCAACATGAAATATTACATCTACAAATAAGATGTTTTTTTTGTTTGTTTGTTTGTTTGTTTTTGCCAGTCCTGGGGCTTGGACTCAGGGCCTGAGCACTGTCCCTGGCTTCTTCTTGCTCAAGGCTAGCATTCTGCCACTTGAGCCACAGCGCCACTTCTGGCCATTTTCTGTATATGTGGTGCTGGGGAATCGAACCTAGGGCTTCAAATAAGATGTTTTAAGAGAGTGAAATTTACTGTATGGATTACTTATATCTAAATTCAAAAGAAAGTGTCAAGTATAAAGCCATGCTTCCTGGCTAGCTCCTTGGAGTTCCAGACACACTGGACAGAACTTCCCAGGAAAGACCCTCTACCCTTCTGGCGGAGGAAAGGGGGACATAGCCTGGAGTCTGGGCAGCTGAACCAAGTGAAAGAGATATCTCTTCTTAGGGAGTTTGTCAAGGAGAAGAAATACCGGACTGAGGCTGAGGCATTTGGGTGGAGCTTTGTCTTTGAGGACTTTGTCTCCAGTGAACTGAGAAACAAAGCAACCCAGCAAATGCAGGTGAGAGCCTGGTTGTGCAGCTGAGGGTCTGGGAGTGGAGCCCAGCCAGACACTCCTGTGGTTGTGGGGTTACCTGAATCAGGGCACAGACAGGGAGTGGGAGCAGGCCTCCCTAAAGTCAGGTGAATATTGTATGTACCATGCACAGAGACCGCTGAGCTGGTCATTGTGTAGAGAGACCCATAAAAACCCAGGTAGACACAGAGTTTAGATACTCCCTCAATCTTTTTTTTTTTTTGAAGTATACTAAAATAAGGTTATTTACTTAAATCCCTCAATCTTTTTGTTTGTTTGTTTGTTTGTTTGCCAGTCCTGGGCCTTGGACTCAGGGCCTGAGCACTGTCCCTGGCTTCTTTTTGCTCAAGGCTAGCATTCTGCCACTTGAGCCACAGAGCCACTTCTGGCCTTTTCTATATATGTGGTGCTGAGGACTCGAACCTAGGGCTTCATGTATACGAGGCAAGCATTCTGGCCACTAGGCCATAATCCCAGCCCATACTCCCTCAGTCTTGAAGAGAACTTTTTTATTTTTGCTGGTCCTGGGGCTTGAACTGTACACCTGAGCGTGTCCCTGAGTCTCTTTGTGCTCAAGGCTAGCTAGCACTCTACCACTTGAGCCACAGCATCACTTATGGCTTTTTCTGAGTAGTTTATTGAAGATAGGAGTCTCATAGGCTTTCCTGCCTGGGCTGGCTTCAAACTTTATCCTCAGAGCTCAGCCTCCTGACTAGTAGCTAGGATTATAGGCATAAGCCACAAGTTCCTACTCAAGAGAATTTCTCAAAGCCAGGTGTGGTGGCCACACCTGTAATCTCAGCATTTGGGAGGCTGAAAAAGGAGGATCAGTAGTTTGAGGCCAGCCAACCATAGCAAGATCCTGTCACAGAAAAAGCAAGTAAGACAAAAACAAAAAAGGGGGAAAAAGACAAGAGCAAAATCAACATCTCAACCCCGCCTTCCTCCATAAGGGTAGTAAGCTGTCACAAAAGGTTTACAGCCACAGTCTCATTTTGGCTGCTTGTGTGGCTGAAAGAGGAAAGGGCTCTTGCTAGACGGCAGGTCCTGTGCCCTGTGCTCATCCATCCTGCTTCTTACCTACAGTCTCTTCTCTGGTGGCTTCCAGTGGAAAAAGCTTTTTGGAGGCAGGTAAGTGCTATTTTTCTCTGCTTTCTTTCCACCCCTGTTGACTCTGTGGGTGGTCCCCCCTCCTGGACACCCAGTTTGAAGTGACGACAGGGCGGGGGGGGGGGTGGTTAGAGAAGGGGGGACTGTTTCCTCTGTCCTCTGTCCTAGTTCTTTTCCCTGTCGCCCATCCCATTTTCCCTTGTATGGTCTTTTTTTTCTAACCCCGATGTTGTTCACTCACTAACTAACTTCCTTGCTGCCTCTAGTGGTAAAAGCGGAGCTCAGGCGCTTACCTTAGTCTTCTTAGACTTCCATGAGATCCCAGAGAGAACCAATCTCACTCCCTCCTGGCTGTCAGCCTGCAGGTCCCGGCTCTGGCATCCGAGAGAGGCAGGAGCTGCCGGTGGTGCACGTGAGCTGGAACGATGCTCACGCCTACTGTGCGTGGCGGGGGAAGAGGCTGCCCACTGAAGAGGAGTGGGAGTTCGCTGCCCGAGGGGGCTTGAAGGGTACACATGGCTCCCCTTTTCCTCTTCTCCCACCCTGCAGTGCATGGGGTCCTCAAAAGATGGGAAGCAGCCAGGTTGTTCTCTATAGCAGAGGAGCGGTTGTTTCATTTCTGGCCAGTTCAAACCAATACATCGGTAAAATCCACAAAAGTCAATACCTGAAGCCAATGTGGTGGTACACACCTGTAATCCCAGCACGTGGGAGGCTGAGACAGGAAGATCCAGAGTTCAAGGCTGACTTGAGCTACATAATGAATTCTAGGCCATCCTGGACTTAAATGAATAACTGGAAAAATGGAATGAAAAACAGACATTTTTATTATTGGAGAATCAATGGTAATTAGTTTATTGAAATTACATTTCAATGTAATTAGAAAGAAATCACATTATCAAAATTACACCTTTTTCCCCATAGGGGCACAGGATTACTATAAAGAATCAGTTTGCTTTGAAAATTGGCACTCTGCAACCCTAACTACCGAAAGTCATCAGTGCGGAGGCAGTTTCCGACATTGAACACCTACTTACTGAGGAGACCCCAGGTAGATCAGTAGTCAGTTTTTTTGTTTTTGTGCAGTCCTGGGACTTGAACTCAGGACCTGGGTGTTGTCCCTGGGCTCTTTTTTTTTTTTCCCCTCTCCCAGAGCTAGCACTATACCACTGGAGCCACAACTGCACTTCTGGCTTTTGGTGGTAAATTAGAGAAAAGTCACACAGACATTCCTGCACAGGCTGGCTTTGAACCGAAGTCTTCAGCTCTCAGCCTCCTGAGTAGCTAGGATTACAGGCGTGAGCCAGCAGCCCCCGGCTCACTCTGTTTTTCTTTTGGAGGGCTGCCTTAACTCTTTGCCTCTCTCTTCTGTCTCGTGACTCTCATCAGGTCAGGTATACCCATGGGGGAACAGGTTCCAGCCAAACCGCACCAACTTGTGGCAGGTAAGACCTGCTCTGGGCGTCTCACCAAGCATGGACTAGCTCACTGGAAGCCAGAGGGCTCTGCGTTCTCCTGAAAACTTGGACTGAGGAGCTGGAAGGACTCAAGAAGGCAGGGCCTGGGGGTGGGGGGCTGCCTTGCTGGAGAAGGTAGCATCTGAGCTGCTTGAAAATGGAAGGGAGGTCACTCTGGAACAGCTGGTATACCAGGAAGTCCTCTGTGTGTTCAAGTGGGGCTGGGGTACAGGGAAGTGAGGGGTTGGTGGAGGCAGGTTATGAAGGACCTAGCATGCAGGCCTCGTGCCTACTAGACAAGTACTGAGCCCCTGGCCTCCACAGCAAATGCGAATTGCTGCTAACTTGTCCTAGACCAAAGGAGGTAGAACAGCAGTGGTGAGGAAGAGTGAACTTTCAGGAGTAAGGGGTTGGCTGTCAAGTCTTATGTGAAAATGGATCAAGAGAGGCGTGTCTGAAAAGATGTGTGGGATTTCGTAATTAATCAGATATGGCAAGGCAGAACAGAGTTACTTGCAAGCATGAACCTAAGCTTGGTCTATGAGACAGTAGTGCTACTCTAATCCAGAATAGATGGTCAGGAGGAGGACAGAATTGGATCTGCTTAGGATCAACATAGATGAAGGCACCTGTGGGTCATATATATGCTCAGACAAAAGTTGATACAGAAGGGCTTCAGCTTAGTGGTAGACACGTTCTTTGCTTGTGCAAAGACTCTGGGTTCATTTCTTTATACACACCAAAGAGTATATTAGTTTGTCTGCTGTTATAACAGAATGCCTGAGGCTGAGCACTTCAGGTCAGTTTTGGAGATTGAAATCCAAGACCATGTGGCCATCTGCCCAGCTGCTGAACAGAGACCCTCACATCCACCATACACATTACACAGGGTTGAGTAGATCACAACTCCATTGTATCTTCCTTCCTGTAGAAGAGCTTCCACAGTAGTATAGTGGAGCCTCAGGTTTTTTATTTTTTGCTCATCCTGAGGTTTGAGTTTTGTTTTTTGTTTTGTTTGGCCAGTCCTGGAGCTTGGACTCAGGGCCTGAGCACTGTCCCTTTTTGCTCAAGGCTAGCACTCTGCCACTTGGGCCACAGCGCCACTTCTGGCCGTTTTCTGTATATGTGGTGCTGGGGAATCGAACCCAGGGCTTCATGTATAAGAGGCAAGCACTCTTTCCACTAGGCCACATCCCCAGCCCTGAGGTTTGAGTTTGCCTGGGCCTGGGCTCTGTCTCTGAGCCTCTCTGTGCTCAAGGCTAGCACTCTATCACTTGAGCCACAGCACTTTTTCTGTTTGTGTGGTACTGAGTAATCAAACCCAGGACTTCATGCATGCTAGGAAAGCACTTTACCACTAAACTGTATTCTCAGCTGAGCACCAGTTTTAATGAGAAGAAAAGTACCTTGAACAGACAGCACCAAAAAGTACAGGTTATGTGTTCATGAATTTTGCTGGTAAGCCAGTAATGGCACGTACTTGTAACCCCAGCTCTCAAGAGCTAAAGGCAGGAGGAGCAAGTCCTAGGACAGCTAGGCCTTGAGCAAAAAAGTGCAAAGACAGCACCCAGGCTGAGTTCAAGCCCCAGGACACACACACACACACACACACACACACACACACACACACACACGAGATAGGGTGGTAGAGCACATAGCAAACGAAGCCCAGTACCACCAAAACACAAAACAGGATCAGATGGGGAAGGTAGAGTCAGGGATTCTGTGATGGTAGGAAGACAGGTTAAGAGAGCACAGTTTGGGCATTGCTCGTTCCCAAAAGCAGCAGCAGGCTTGGGCCATTGCCCAGCAGAGCTGAAGGAGAGCCCTCTCTCTGCCATGGCATGAGGCTCAAGGCCTAGATGAAGAAGGTGCTCAGAGTGAAGGAGCCGCAGCAGGCTTGATGTGGACCACTGAGGACACAGAGGGAACAGACAACATCGTACCCAGCCCAGAGGTCAGGGTGGAGGTTGTGGGGCAGTTGATTTAGGGGCTCAGGAACCTCAAGTCCCTGCCCCATGTCCTTCCCCTTCCCATAGCCTGGTGGGAAGGCAGCAACCCTCCTTGGAGCAGCTGATCAACCCTTTTGCTTTAATTCCTCCCATCAGGGAACGTTCCCCAAGGGTGACAAGGTGGAGGATGGCTTCCATGGGCTGTCTCCAGTGGACGCGTTCCCCCCACAGAATGACTATGGTAAGAATTCCCATCCATCTGGGCAACAGTGGCTCACACCTGTAATCCCAGCTACTCAGGAGGCTGAGATCTGAGTATCACAGCTCAAAGCCAGCTCAGGCAGTAAAGTCCCTAAGACTCTTCTTCCAGGAAACCAGAAGTGGAGCTGTGGCTCAAAGTGGTAGAGTGCTAGCCTTGAGCCAAAGGAGCTCAGGGACAATGCCCTGGCCCTGAGTGTCAAACCTCATGACCCCCCCCCACACACACACACACAAAAGGAGTTCCCATCCCTTCCTGTTCTGCCTAACAGGAAGCAGAGGAAGTGCTGCCCTTCCACACCACCCATGTTCTCCGGGGGCCTTTGTTAGGGGTGGGGTCTGCCTGCAGCCTGGGCCTGACCCGCTGTCCCCTGCGTAGGGCTCTATGACCTCGTGGGCAATGTATGGGAGTGGACCGCTTCAACGTACAAGGCTGCTGGCCAGGACATGCGTGTCCTCAGGGGCGCATCCTGGATTGACACAGCGGATGGCTCTGCCAATCACCGGGCCCGGGTCACTACCAGGTGAGGGTGCTTCTCAAGGGACCTCAGAATACAGTAGCTGGGCTGACAGTCTGTATCGCGGGCCCCTGGAACTCACGAGGTGCCAGGGTGGGTGTGAGTGCTTGCTTCTGCCTCCGGGCTCCCTGCTGCACACACTCCCCACCTGCTTGTCTTAACTTGCCTCTTGCCTGACCTCACCTTCCTTCCACTTTGTACTCTGCCTCCACACTGTACTCCTACCTGTGCTCCTTCTCCCACTTCCTTCTGTACCCTTCTTTGATTGTCCTGCCTTCCTGCTTTCCCCCACCTCCCTGCTGCAACCTGCTTCCACCAGAAGTTGTGCAGGCTGTGCTCACCATGGCAGCAAGGAGGCAATGTTGACTTGGAGCTTTTCTTGCCCTCTGCTTGTGGAGACGGTGTGTGGACACTATGTGGCTGTGTGGGCTTCCTCTCTTACCTCCTCACTCAACTTGGGGTGGGGTAAGGGAATGACCGTGCCAATAGGTCACTGCCAGTGGTCCTGGACAGCCAGTGGTCCAGCTCTTCAAACCAGTGGCTCACCAAAAAAATCATTTTTGACTACTTTGTCCTAGAGTCAAGAATAAAAAGGCTCAGTAAGGCGGGCCCTGCTCAGCTTACACAGGCTGTCAGTCCTGGCCCCTGAGAGGTGGGATTCCTGTGTCCCGAGCCCCTTCCAGGACTTGTCCTGCATGGTGTGTTCTGCACCTCCACCCCCTTGGATTCCCAGAGAACTCGGGAGGTGGTCTGGTCTCTGGGGAAGTGGCCTGGTTGCCCAGGTGACCTGGGAGCAGAGGTTTCTGTGGGATGGCTAGAGCTGAAGAAACAGGACCTGGGTCCCCAGATCTCTTCCCCCACGGAAGCTGTGTTGGCCTTGGGCAAGGTGTCTTGGTATTTCTGGTATCTGCTTCTGTGGCAAAATGGCGAAGCCCTGCCTTCCAGGGCAGCTGGGAAATAGCAAAGGAAGAAACAGCCAAGAGAGTCATTTGGAAAGTGTGGAGCACTGCCGGGTACCCTGCTGTTCTGAGCCACTCTACATGTGATGGAAGTTCCCAGTAACAACTAAAGCCTCCCCCAGTGCAATCGTGTAGGGCGGCCTCCCCACTCTGTCCCAAGGCCACTGCCTGTCCCCAGGAGTGGCCCTTATGTGCACCGCCTTCTGCCTCACCATTCTCCTTAGTTCTCCACAGGCCCTGGGAGTGGGGCAGAGGGAAAGCTGGATAACTTTCCTTTTTTCTCTCCCTTTCTCTGGTGGCAGAATGGGCAACACTCCAGATTCAGCCTCAGACAACCTTGGCTTTCGCTGTGCTTCCAGTGTGAGCCGCCCACCCTGGGAGCTGTGAGCAGCCAGCCAGCCTGACCACTTCCCCACACCTATTACTCGGGGCATGGCCCAGCCTAGCCATGTTCCAGATGCAGCCAAACTGTGCCCTTAGGTCAGCCTCTGGGTCAGGAGTGTGGCCTGTGTCCCCCCTTCTCTCCCTCCCCCCTTCCCCACACTCTGTGGCAGGCATCTCAGAGGAGGGTGGGTGCAGTCTGTGGACAAAGGCCCAGCACCCCAGCATGTTGACTGGGCTGAGTGTTGGTCACCTAGGGACCAAATGCTGACAAACTGAAACAGAGAGCTTTGAAAGGCCATTTGTTAAATAAATCTGTCCCCTCCCCTTTTCTCGTCTGATTCTGAAGCCAACTGTGTCCTCCAAGCTGTCGTCTCTTCTCCCAGCAAGTTTCTGTGGGAGGAAAATACTTCTTTCCTTTCCACATTCACACTGTGCTGTGCCTTTGTCCTCGCTCTCAGCGTGTAGTGGTCTGGGCCCTTTAAGCCCAGTGTCTGTAATGCTCGAGAAAGCTGTAGGAGTCACCCAGTAACAACACTGCAGAGACAAATGTCTGGCTCCTCTTTGTTCATTATGCAGGGCTGGTGTCTCCAAAAGCACCTCAGGGAACAGCCTGCTCTACAGAGGTGTGCTTAAATGACCCTCAACCTGGAGCCCCAAAGGAGGGGCCCCCAGAGTGAGCCCTAGAGGCCCAGCCAGGCAAGGGGAGCTGGAGCTGCGGTTCTAGACCTCTGTCTCCCTGCCCCACCCTAGCTCTACTTCTCCCTTGGTGCCTCCTGCGGAACCCTGGAGCTGTTGCAGCCTGGCCCACAGGTGGCTGGCCTATTTCCCCTTCCCTCAGTAGTCCTCCTCCTCTGCCAGGGACAGCAGCACCGCCTTTGGCGTGTTCTCGAAGAGGGCGGCCCGGTTCTGCTGCTGCCCTTTCTTCACCCAGTGGCCATAGATGCGGAAGGCGTAGGCATCAATGAGGCGGCGCAGTGGTCGCAGGGCATAGGGGTCTCGGATGACCATCTCCCTGGTCACCGGCTTCACACGGCGGTACTGATAGTAGATCCTCACAGAGGCCAGCACGGTCAGACAGATCACCTGCGGGAACAGACAGATCACCTGTGAGACAAACAGAGTCCCACTGCTAGGAAGCAAAGGTGAAATACTTCAGGGAAAGAGAGGAGGCACAGGTGCCCAGGAAAACCCCGGGACGGAAGGACCCCCGAGACTGATTCCTGGATGCCTGGACTTCAGGAGCCAACTGCAAGTAGCTGCTGGGGCCACGGACACCTTGAACTTGACCTAGGTGGAGAGGCCTCCAGTACCTTGAATTTGCCTCTGGGGCTGAAATGGCGCACTTCCTCCACCACATACTGCTGGAAGAAGGGGTGCGCAAGGGCCTCTTCTGCTGTGCAGCGGTTCTGGGGTTGCACCACCAAGAAGCGAGAAACCTGCGAGAACAGAGAGGGACCTGAGGGTGTCATGGCAGGGAGCCCTCCACCAAGGCAGGGAGTCCTCCTTCCCCAAGATAAGGAGTCCTCCACCAGGGCAGGGAGCCCTTCTCTGTCCCATGGCGGGGGTTCCCATGTGATTTTCTTCTGCCTGAGCCCGGAGGAGCCAGCAGGCCTAGCCTCTCACCAGGTCCTTCACCGTGTCCGAGTAGTCATCCCATTCTGGTGAGCCAAACTGGTAGTTGCCACTCATGATCAGCCTCAGCATCAGCATCTGCTTTCGGTGCCAAAAGGGTGGGGAGCCAGCCAGCAGGGTGTACATGATGACACCTGTGCTCCACCTGGAGTTTGGGGAGCTGGTTGTCCCCCAGCCTTGCTGGGCAGGGGAGGAGGGCAAGAGGGACAGGCAGCAGCTCCTCACTTGCCCAGCCCATCACCACCACCCTGGGGCCATCGCTCCTGCCGAGATACTTACAAGTCCACCTCCTTCCCATAGCCCGGGTGGTCATCATTCATGGAGCACTCGATGATTTCAGGGGCCAGGTAACTGGGGGTTCCGCAGACCTCTGGGGAAAGTTACCATAGGATGTCTTCACACAGAAGCATCTTGGAGGAGGATCAGCAGTGGTACTAACTGGACTAACACTGACCGTGGCTCACGGGGCCCACTCATTGCTTCCCTGGTCCATTGTAGCTATCTTGGCCTGGAATCTGAGCAGGGTAAACCTGGCTAAGTTCAGTCCAGGGACGAGAATGTCTAGCCCATGAAATGCTATGATTTTTATCTGGGGTGCGTGGGGTGGGTATGTTGGGACAAAATCCAATCACTGCTCTCAGGAGACCTGAATGGAAGTCTTAGCACCTGACATGGGCCCTTGGCTACAGTGCCAGACCTCGTAGCTTCTCTCCTGGTGCCAACTGGCAGGAAAAGCCGAAATCTGTGAGCTTGATGTTCATGTCATCATCCAGAAGGATGTTCTCAGGCTTGAGATCCCGGTGCACGATGTTAAGTTTGTGTAAGGTACAGATCACCTCCAGCAGGGCTCTCATGATTTTTCTAAGGTGGACAGAGGTATGTTATTCTTCATTGTTGGCTGAAATTTTTCTTTTTGTCATTTTTTTTAACTGTCCTGGGGCTTGAACTCAGGGCCTAGGCACTGTCCTTGAGTCTTTTTTGTGCTCAAGGCTAGCACTCTACCACTTGAGCCACAGCACCACTTCTGGCTTTTTCTGAGTAGTTTATTGACGATAAGAGTCTCATGGGCTTTCCTGCCTGGGCTGGCTTCAGACCGCAATCCTCAGATCTCAGCTTCCTGAGTAGCTAATATTACAGGTATGAGCCACCAGCACCTGGCTTTTTGTCTTTTTAATCAGGGTTTCTCTATGTATACATAGCCTAGCCTGACCTGAACTCACTATGAAGCCAAGGCTGATCTTGAACTAGAGACCTGCCTGCCTCTGTCTCTCAGGTGCAGAATTTGCAGGTGTGCACTACCATGTCCAGCCTCAGTTTCTTAGTTGGCATCATTGAGCAAGATAAGAGAGAGAATATGTCACCACACCTCGCACTTTTACTCTGCAATGTCATGAAGACTAAAGCTCCCATACCAGCCACACTGCAAAGCAAGGGAGGCAGGACAAGATGGAACTGTCTGGACTGAGCCAGGGAAGGAGGGAGGCTGCTGAGACAATTCCCGCCAGGCCTCTTCTGGCCTCCATACCTGTGGCCTTAGGACTTAGAGAGGGAATGCAGCCCCTCACCTGGTTTCCCGCTCACTCAAGGTGACTTTCTCAGTGAGGTAGTCAAAAAGCTCCCCTTTCTTCATCCTGTGGGAACAAAGGGATGGTAGGTAAATTAACTCAAGACTCCTCTTCCTTCCACTGCTCCCACAGAGCTGTCTCCTACCCTCATCTCAGAGAGGCAGCTCCCTATGAAAAGCTCAAGACAGGGAGAGGAAGCACATAGGCAAACTTGGTCTGGGAAGTCCTGCAAGAAGAGCAGAGTAGACTGCAGAGGTGGGATGTGCACACGCATGGCGGGCTCTGACACCATGCAGCTGGGAGGAAGCGCCCCAGAGCCTCGGGACCAGGGCCTCAGACTCAAATCAGAAGGATTCAGCTATCTGTGTTTTTTTTTTGTTTTTGGGTTTTTTTCCACCAGGAAACAAAGAAATAGCATACAAGCAAAGCAAAAAATTGCAGTTGAGCTGGGGATATGGCCTAGTGGCAAGAGTGCTTGCCTCCTATACATGAGGCCCTGGGTTCAATTCCCCAGCACCACATATACAGAAAATGGCCAGAAGTGTCGCTGTGGCTCAAGTGGCAGAGTGCTAGCCTTGGGCAAAAAAGAAGCCAGGGACAGTGCTCAGGCCCTGAGTCCAAGCCCAGGACTGGCCAAAAAAAAAAAAAAAAAAATTGCAGTTGAACCAGGAACCAGTGGCTCACGCCTGTAATTCTAACTATTCAGGAGGCTAAGATCTGAGAATCACAATTCAAAGCCAGCCTGGGCAGACAAACCCAGAGATTCTTACCTCCACCTCCAGTTAACCAACAAAACTGAAGGCCAGAACTGAAGGCATGGTTCAAGTGGAAAGAATGCCAGCCACGAGCAAAAAAGGCAAGTGAGGGGGCTGGGGATATGGCCTAGTGGCAAGAGAGCTTGCCTCCTATACATGAGGCCCTGGGTTCGATTCCCAGCACCACATATACAGAAAATGGCCAGAAGTGGCGCTGTGGCTCAAGTAGCAGAGTGCTAGCCTTGAGCGGGAAGAAGCCAGGGACAGTGCTCAGGCCCTGAGTCCAAGGCCCAGGACTGGCCAAAAAAAAAAAAAGGCAAGTGAGCATTTTAGGCCCTGAGTTCAATCCCCAGGACCCTGCCTTCCCCCCACCCCCCCCACACACATTACAGTCGAATCTTTTGGTCTGATCTAATATTTCTGTTTTGGGATACTAGGGTTTGAATTCAGTGGCCTTGCTCTAACACTTGAAGCACAGCCTCATCTTCAGCCTTTTGTTTTTATTTGAAATAGAGTCTCCCAATACAGCCTAGGCTGAGTCTCAGTGCCTGGCCAGTTCCATTTTCTTACCTCTTGGGGAGGATCTAGAATGAGGTATCTGCAGCACAAGCCTCTGGAGGGCTTCTCAGGACAGCAGTAAAAATAGCAACCCCAAGCAACCTCTTCAAAGGTTAAAGACATTTGAGTATTTGATTTGCCCACTGAGATTATGTAGGATGGAGCCTTGTGACTGTGCAGAGAGGGATGGTTGTAGCTGGGCAAGTCTACAGGGTTCTTAGGAGCATGTCCATTGGTTAAATAGGGAAAGGTATATCCAGTCTCCCCCACTCCCTCCAGGGAAAGCAGAGATTCCAGGGTAAACCAGGAGGAAAACAAATAGAGAAACAAGATCTATGGGGTCATTGCAGGAAGACAAGAAAACCCTAGCCTTGGCAGGCCTGGGGAGGATCTACAGAGATAAATCATGATTCAGGCAGTACTTTATAATGTAATGTGTGAATATAGTTTTTACATTTTTCCCCCTCCTGGTACTGGGGATCAAACTCAGGGCCTTGCACATACAAGTGCTCTACCACTGAGCTACACTCCTAGCCCCCAGTTGTTGGTTTTTTTTTTTTATCATTTTACATCATTTGAAAGATACTAGGAGAACTAATTAGCAACAGTAGTATCAAAGATTTGCCAGTGAATGCCCAGGTCTGTGCGAGGTTCCTCAGCGGTCTCCTGCCATGTGTCCCAATGTCAGTTATCAGCTACTATGTGAGGTGTTTCAACACTACAGAATCTATCTGAATAATCCAGTTCTGTGTTGTTGATGTTTGCTTGTTTTTTTTTTTTTTTTTGCCAGTCCTGGGGCTTGAACTCAGGGCCTGAGCACTGTTCCTGGCTTCTTTTTGCCCAAAGCTAGCACTCTACCACTTGAGCCACAGCGCCACTTTTGGCTTTTCTATATATATGGTGCTGAGGAATCGAACCCAGGGCTTCATGTATATGAGACAAGCACTTTACCACTAGGCCATATTCCTAGCCCTGAATAATCCAGTTCTTAAGCTAGCTATGATGTGAGAAAGAACCAGGACACCCCTACATGTCACCATCACCGCAGACATTTGTGTTCTGTGGTAAGAGCTCAGTGGAATGCATGGAGCAAGGAGCTGAGGAATCTCTTTCCTGGGAACTTTTTCTACCCAGAGCACCTGGGCTCACTCACACTTGACACTTTGTGACAAGAGACCATTACCCCGGGCTGGGAATATGGCCTAGTGGCAAGAGTGCTCACCTTGTATACATGAAGCCCTGGGTTCAATTCCTCAGCACCACATATATAGAAAAAAGCCAGAAGTGGCACTGTGGCTCAAGTGGTAGAGTGCTGGCCTTGAGCAAAAAGCCAGGGACAGTGCTTAGGCACTGCGTTCAGTCCTCAGGACTAGCAAAAAAACAAACAACAACAACAACAAAAAAAAAACAAAGAAACCATCACCCCCACTTATCCTGTCAGCGCAAAAGCAGGGTGACAATACTCATCTTTAAACCACATCATACATGCAGCTTTTCTTTCTTTCATCTGTACTGCAGATGGAACTCAGGGCCCTGCACTTGCCAGGCTGGTACTCTACTACTTGAACCACATCACTAGTCCTTTGGTTTTCAGTTTGTTTCTCATATGAAGTCTTAGGCTTTAGCCTTGGCTGGCCTTAGACCATGATCCTCTTACTTCTGCCTCCCAAGTAGTTGTGATTACAGGTGTGGGCCAACACACACAACCCTAGATGCAACTTATACCACTTGCCTTTCTCCTAGACACTGTTGGCCTCTTTTCTTCCATGTTTCCCCCTTAAAATAGTCCCCAGACAATCACTAAGATCTTTATATGTAAACAGCTCAGTGGTAGAGCATGTGCTAGCATGTGCCAGACCCCTACTGCCCTCCATTCTCAGCCTTCCAAACTCCTTTCCATGCCCAGAAATGCCAGCAGTTCCTGTCCATGGATACTGTCTTCCATCCTCAAACTCACTTCTCTCCCTGGATCCTTGCACATCTGTGATCATAACAAGCTAAGGGTCATAAAGTGCTTTTGCTAGGAAGTTCCACATTCTAGGCCTTTGCTCCAGTTCCTCCCTCACTTCAACCAGGCCTCTGCTCAGGCACTACCTGGAAAACGTTCCTTGACTACTCTGTCTATAAAAGCCCGCAATCCCAGCTACTTGGGAGGCTGAGGCTAAACAGGCAAAAGTTAGCAGCCCCAATCACAAAAACAAAATACAAACAAAAGGGCTGGGGGCATGGCACAAATGGTAAAGCATCTGTGGGCACAAGGCCCTGGACTGCAAAAGCAAATAAATGAGTCCCTTGTTCCAAATATGCTTGTTTACAAATATGATTGGGTATATGCCAGGGACTTTATCCTTTTTATTGTGGTATCCTCAGTACTTAGAATAAATATTGAGGAACTTAGCGCCATCACCCACCATCTTAGTCAACAATGACTAATGATTAGCATTTATCTTGTGCCAGCCACTGTGCCATTATTATTATTATTTTTGGCCTCTTTTTTTGGTACTGGGGATTGAACCCAGGATGTTGCACTTGCAAGGCAAGCACTTTGCCACTGAGCTACCTCCCAGCCCTCACTGTGCCATTATTTTACCCATAATACTGATGAGAAAAACAATACTTAAGTTTCTCCAAAGGAGGAATACAAGTTCCTGGCCAGCCTGGGCTACATAGCAAGATGCTGTCTCTAGAAGCACAAAAAAGAGCGAGAATACAAATAATCCAACTCAAAAGTGTATGTGTAGGTTTCAAAACATGGCAGCCTGACAGGCCTGTCCACCTAAAGTGCCTGCTATTCATCCTCACAGTGGAGGCCAGAGTTCAGAGACAAGAGAGGCCCAGGCCATGCTGGCTGTGGGCCAGGTACTTACAGGTCAAACACCAAGAAGAAGAAAGTGTTGGTCTCGTAAGTGTCCTTCAGCTGTACTGAAATGGAAATGGCTGGCTTGCCTCAAGGAGCATGGAGTCCTGGGTAGAGGCAGTTGGGGCATAGGGAAAAGGGAGCTAACTTCTAAGGCTGGGGGTGGGGGTGAGGAGAAGGGGCCCAAAGAAAGCCAACCAGGAGTGTGGGTAGGCCTGGGGACTTCCCATTCACCCCACCCCCCTGGCCCTGTCTGTGGTCCCTTCTCTCTGAGCAGGGATGGAGCTGGTACCTTCCAGCCCATGGGACTGGGGCTGGCAGATCACAGAATGCAGGACACTTGGGGGTGATTCCAGTTGGCTCCCCAGGGGTGCTAGGCATTAGCACCCCAGTGGGTTATCTTATCGGAGCAGAATCACAACCCTGCCATGGTCTGTACCCATCACTCACTGATGTTGGGGTGTCCAGAGACTTTTCGTAGGATGTCCACCTCCTTCAGGGTGGCTTCCCGCAGCTCCTGCACCTCCTGTGAGCTGAAGCTGCCTCCGCCTGTGACATCGATGATCTTTACCGCGTACTCCTGACAGGTGGGCTTATGGATGCAACGCCGGACCACGCTGCTAACTCCTCTGAGGGCGCAGAGCACACATATCCTTGGAGAACCCCCTTCCCAGAGAGGGTCCCAGAAGGGCTCTGGTAGAGGTGTTCTGTTCTTTGGGGGACCACGGGGTGGGGTAATGAAGGCACAGAGCTCCAGGCAGCTTTTCCAGAGCTCAGGACTGACAAGCCTGGTGTTCCATGCTTTCAGTGCAAGGAAGCAAACTGTGAGCTCCCAGCATAGCCTCCCTCCCACCTCTGTCCTCTCAAACTCCCAGTACAGCTTCCCTCTGGCTTGCCTCTGCCCCACCTCAACCCAAGGCTGAACAAGCCTAGGGGCTTTGGTTGGAGGCCCATCTCTGATCTCTTAACCCCCTCCCCTGCCCTGGCACCAATCTAAACAGGGGTGGGTGAGGTGAAAATGGGACCAGTGCTGGGCTGGTTCCGGCATGCAGACGTCAGTAGGGAAGCCCAGTCCTACCTGCCTAAGATCTCCTTGGGCTCATAGTTCTCATAGAAGCCCTGTGTGGAATGAGAGCCAGGCAGCACCTCGTCCCGGGTCATGCTCAGTGCCTCTGGTGTGATTTAAGGTCTCTGGGAGGGGAGAGAAAGACGCTGTCAGTCCCTGGCCCAGGAGATGGAGTGTGCTCCTGGAGGTTCAAACTGTTTCATAGCTCTTAGCATGGGCTGGCCCATGGTGAATGTTTGAAATAAATGTTAGGGAACAGGGAAAATAAGCCAGCCAACTTTGGCTTCCTAGCCCTTTCTGGCCCCCAGTGACGACCACCATCCCTCCTGTGACTCTCGTCCCCTCGCCGCTGCCTGGAGCTTTGCACCCAGCCCGGCTTGCATCTTCTCAGCTTGGCTAGTCTTAAGACCCTCAGGACACCTTATTGTCCTTACTGTCCCCGGTGAGCCAGGTCCAGCACAGGCCCAGGGCTGGGACAGGAGATGGGGCCCCCCAGTCCCAGTTAAGGCAGCCAGCACAGCCTTGCTTCTGGAATACACCAGAAACTGCAAAGGGTTAAGTTAAAGTGAGCTTTATATTTCTCACTGTGACTCTAAGCTGGTCCTGTTTCTACATTTGTAGGAAAGATGAGAAGTTCTGTGATTTTGTCATAACAATAACCCTTTTCCAAGCCTTTGTCTCAACTGCAACAGCTGAAAACAGCCTCCCTTCTCTTGGACCTATGTCCTAGCCTGCTCTGCCCTCTGTGCCCAGGGCAGGTACACAGTAAATGCTGCCTCCTAGATGTGTGTCAGTGGTTGAGAAGGGAACCCTCTGGCCCTGGCTCTGGTGGGCAGAATGCTCCGTGTCTTGCCTAACAAGCCCTGTCTGGTTCTGTTGAGTATGGGGAGTCACAGCCAGCGTGGAGACAGAGGAGCTGAGCTGGCAACATAGAGGCTGCTACGAGGGAAATGAACTCCCTCAGATGAAGGATTTCAGGATTGTAGAGAATAGGCACAAGCAGTCCCTCACCTCACATCCACAGCCTTCAGGGCCCAAGAGGGCCTGGCCTCTCTCAGGGCCCAATTTGCTGATCCAGCAGCAGCACGGATGCCTCAACTCAGGTTCCTGGAATGGAGGGCTGATGTGCCTTTTCCTGGGTGCTTGGTTACCAGAGGCAAGTTTAGAATAACAACCATCTCCCTTGCCAACAGCTGGCACCAGGACTTACACAAGCTTCCTCTGCCCCGTCAGCAACCAGAGTATCTGTTCCCCAGAAAACCCACCCCTTTCTGGTTCCCCAGATGGTATCTCTGCCCCTCTCCTCACTGAGCCTCCCTTTCTACACCTTCCATGGAGAGTGGATCTGGACTCACCCTGGGATGCTGTCAGGGCTGGGAGTACTATTTTATGGCATAAAAATTGACAGACTCTTCTGGCTGGACTCACTTTTCCTGGTGTTGATGGTGTGCATATGCATCCCCCACACTGAACCCTGACAGGGGCCAACTTTGTGCCTCTGTGCACTGCCTCCACCTCTCATCCTTCTAAGATCCCGATGGGGAGGGTCCCCAACAAGAGGAACCCTACTTTTTTTGTGTAAGACAACCCCCTGCCCCAAACCTAGGTGGGAAAACATACAGGGATTGCCTTTCTGTAGACAATTTTGCTACCTTCAGAGGGAGGAGAAATGTGTCTAACGGATTTGTCTGTCTTCTCTACCCATGCCTCCCTCTCCCTCTCCATCTGCTTCCCAGCTACTCACTGTTGAGTCCTCCAAGGGCTTTAAATGGCTGTGACAAGAATCCCAAAGGTCTCAGAGCCCCAGGGCAGAAGGGATAGCAGAGAGCTGAAGCCGTCCTGTGGCCAGAGTAAGATGACTTGCTGCTCTTCTTTTGGGGTTTGCTGCTTCGTGACGGAAGGCTGATGTGCCAAAAATAAATCACAACTGCAAACCTAGGATACAGTCCAAGACTCAGCAGAGAGCAAGTGGCCAAGTCACACAGGGGTGACCTCTGGTGGAAAGCAAGGGGAACTCAGGTGGCCTAGGACCTAGTGGAGAACATGAGGTGATCCATGTCTCCTCTCTGGACCTCACTTCCCCTCCAAGCCTAGAGGAGTCATTTGCTCTTTTAGTGCTGGTAACAAGAGTTCTAGGAAACAAATTCCTCAGTGAAGAAGTGGTACATCTCAGGCTGTCCCAGTCAGAAAGCAGTCAGGCTCTTCACTGGGTACAAGTCTGACTACTGGAGGGCTGGTGGAGAAGCCTTTCTTCATTGCTTCTCCATATCCAGCTGATTTTCTCAACCCAATTATTATTATTTTTTTTTTTGGCCTGTCCTGGGCCTTGGACTCAGGGCCTGAGCACTGTCCCTGGCTTCTTCCCGCTCAAGGCTAGCACTCTGCCACTTGAGCCACAGCGCCACTTCTGGCCGTTTTCTGTATATGTGGTGCTGGGGAATCGAACCTAGGGCCTCGTGTATCCGAGGCAGGCACTCTTGCCACTAGGCTATATCCCCAGCCCTCAACCCAATTATTTTGGGGTACTAGATTTGAACTCAGGGCTTCCACTAGAGCCTCATCTCCAGCTTTCAATCTCCTAACATTCTAATCAGAGGGAGCTTCCCACAGGAGCTCACATACACCCACTGAGTATTTCACATTTCAAGTGCATCACATGCTTTTTTTTTTTGTCAGTCATGGGGCTTGAATCCTGGGCCTGGGCACTGTCGGAGCTTTTCAGCTCAAGGACAGTGCTCTACCCCTTGAGCCACAGCACCATTTCTGGTTTTCTGGTGGCTAATTGGAGATATGTCTCATGGCCTTTCCTGACCTGGTTCACTTTGTACTGCAATCCTCAGATCTGAGCCTCCTGAGTAACCAGGATTACAGGTGTGAGCCACAGGCAACCAGCTTTACTTTTCTTGGACCCCACACCCTGTTGGGAAAACTTTATGCCTTGTCAAGATCACCAAAACATTCTGCCACATCATGACAACCACTTCCATTTTGTGGACACTTCTTGAACTGCTGTATAGGAGCTGAAAGTGTTTCAGTGCAGTTACAAAGGTCAGTTTACGGAAACTTCTCATCTTTGTGAGTGCTGGGCCACTGTCCCTGACCTTTTTGTTCAAAGCTAGTGCTCTACCACTATAGTCACAGCTTCACTTCCCAGTGTTTTTTTCTTGGCCAGTCCTGGGGCTTTAACTCAGGGTCTGGGCACTGTCCCTGGGCTTTGCTGCTCAAGGATAGTGCTCCTTTGTGCCATAGCTCTACTTCTGGTTTTGTGGTAGTAAATTGGGAGATCAGTGTCACACTTTCCTGTCCAGGCTAGCTTTGAATCACAATTCTCAGATCTCAGCCTCTTGAATAGCTAAGATTACACGGTGTGAGTGACCAGCACACAGCCCATGGGGTTTTCTGAGATAGGATCTTACCATGGAGCTCAGGCTGAACTTAAAATCATTCTATCTCCAAGTTTTCTTTTATATTTTCAATGTTTGAGCAGGGGTTGGATTCAATTAAAGAGGGTGTAGCCTGCTGGAAGCTTTTGAAAGGAAACTATAATACCTAACACAAGGGAGACTTCTGTAGGCAAGTGGCCTGTATTAAGAGAATACAGAAGCCAGATACTAGAGGCTCTTCTTACTCAAAAGGCTGAAACACAGACTGATGGCTGTCTAAATTCAGGTTCAAGTGATAGCTCACCTGTGACTAAGCAAGCTCAAGTGTGAAGGCCTGAGCCCAAGAGCTTGCTTAGCCAGTTGGATACAACACTGACACATCCCCAATCACAAGTCTAAGGTTTTGAAACTTACTCACTGAACTTAAAAAAAAATTTTTTTTTGTACTGGTAATCAAATCCAGGGCCTGAAAAATGCTAGCAAAGTGTTCCACCAGTTACCCATGTCCCCTCCTACAAATCATAGTTAGCAGCTACTGCTCATGCTATGAACTCTGCTTGAAGCAGCCTACACGTTTAAAATACTACCTCAGAGAGCCATCAGATTGGCTTGGTAGATGCTAATTTAATGTCCAGAAACTATAGATGAAGTGAAAGACACACCAAGACAACGGTTATTTTGAGAATTACATTATATTCAGCATGCATATTTAATTTTTGACCGTACATTAAATATACCACCACACACCACACCTTGGAAGAAATCACTTTATTCTAACTCAAAATAACATCAGAACAGCTGTAGACCTGTCAGCTCCAATTCTATACCACCATCTCAGTGAACCTCTATTAAAAAGTCACAACACCCTCTTCCATGGCCACTGTGAAGCAAGGAAGAGATTAATAACAAGAAATTAACTTAGTTTTACACTCTATAGTATCACTAGCAATTACATTTCCATGTTCAATCAACTTGGTCATCAGAGGTGATTTTCTATTTCTTCAACTTGAACTTGATGGTTAAGCCAGTCCTGCAAACAGAAAAGTAAGTTAGCATACCAGTGGCAGAAAAATGAGACATCCATGACTATAATTTTCCTTTGCAAGCTACTGAAAGCTTATTTCAACCACAGAAACTTCAAATCCTACACTTGACACGGGAGGGACAGAGTCCTGAAGAAATGTCAACAAAAGCTTCTCATAAACACAGACACTGATCTCCCTTTTTTTCTTTTTCCTGCCCATGCTGGCTTTGAACTGGGATCCTCAGATCTTAGCCCGAGTAGCTAGGATTAAAAGTGAGCCACCAGGGCTGGGGATATGGCTTAGTGGTAGAATGCTTGCCTAGCATGCATAAAGCCCTGGGTTCAATTCCTCAGTAACCAAGTAAACAGCAAAAGGTGGAAAAGTGGCATTGTGGCTCAAGTGGCAGAGTGCTAACCTTGAGCAAAAGGAAGCCATGGACAGTGCTCAGGCCCTGAGTTCAAGCCCCAGAACTGGCAAAAAAAACTGGCCTTTTTGAGTAAGATCCGGCACACAGATTTATCTTGTTCAAGGAAGATGTAGATTCAGTTCCCACAGAGTTCAGAACTACCACTATGAACAGAATAAATGTATGTATCACCTACCATTTGCAATTCTGCATTGCTTCAGCACCTCATTGAAGCCCTCGCAGAGCTTAAAGTCACCTTGGTTCTGGGCACACTCCAAAAACTGTTTTATCTCATAGGAACATGGGCCACTAAGCTGCTGCTGCTGCTGTCCCAGCTGGGCTCCCTGGGGTTCCTGCAAAGGCAAAATAGTTGGGTCTATCATAAAAGGAAATCCTATTTACACCCAGATCAGAAAGGAATGGCAGCCCCTAACCCTACCTGGTAAGTGATGTCTGGCCTGGCAGGCTCAGCATTACCAGCTCCACCAAAGCCCCCAGTGATTGCATGGCCCAGGGTGTGCCCAACGGCAGAGCCCACAGCCACACCAGCAGCTGTGGAAGCCATCTGAGCCATCAGCCCTGGCTGTCGGGGCGCAGCTGCAGGAGAACCCACAGCAGATGCTGGGGCTGCCATTGGCGGCTGAGCTGCAGGAGCTGGCCTGGGTGCAGCTCTCATCTGAGTGGCACGGCTGTGAAAGAAAAAAGCAAAAGAATCAAGTTTTTTTTCCCAACGGGTTTTAGTCATGGGAAAAGAACAACAAACCCAGGTGCTGGTGGCCCATCCTGTAATCCGAGAATTGAGGTTCAAAGCCAGCCCAGGCAGGAAAGGCTGTGAGAGCCTATCTCCAACAAACAATCAGAAAACCGTAAGTGGGGCTATGGCTCAATGTGGTTGAGTGCTGGCCTTAAGCAAAAAAGCTCAGGGACAGCTCCCAGGCCTTGGGAGTCCAAGCCCCACAACTGACAAATAACTTGGTTTTTTTTTTTTTTTTTTTTGCCAGTCTTGGGCCTTGGACTCAGGGCCTGAGCACTGTCCCTGGCTTCTTCCCGCTCAAGGCTAGCACTCTGCCACTTGAGCCACAGCGCCGCTTCTGGCCGTTTTCTGTATGTGTTTTCTATATGTGGTGCTGGGGAATCGAACCTAGGGCCTCGTGTATCCGAGGCAGGCACTCTTGCCACTAGGCTATATCCCCAGCCCACAACTGACAAATAACTTGAATGTAAAAATTAAAACTTCAGGTGAAAGCTGGGTGCTGGTAGCTCATGCTTGCAATCCTAGCTACTCAGGAGGCTGAGATGTGAGGATCACAGTTCAAAGTCAGCCCTGGCAGGAAAGTCTGTGTGAGTCATCTCCAATTAATCACCAGAAAATTGAAGGGGTACTCAAATGGTAAAAGACTAGCCTTGAGGGGGCTGGGAATATGGCCTAGTGGCAAGAGTGCTTGCCTCCTACACAAGAAGCTCTCGGTTTGATTCCCCAGCACCACATATATGGAAAACGGCCAGAGGGGGCGCTGTGGCTCAGGTGGCAGAGTGCTAGCCTTGAGCGGGAAGAAGCCAGGGACAGTGCTCAGGCCCTGAGTCCAAGGCCCAGGACTGGCCAAAAAAAAAAAAAACAAAAAAAGACTAGCCTTGGGAACAAAGAGGATCAGGGACACCGATCAGGCTGAGTTCAAGCCTCAGCACCAACAAAGAAAAAAAAAAAAAAGCTCAGGGACAACGTGCAAGATTTTCATTTTAAATTAGGTACACTATACATATTACACACACGAAAACTTTAATGGGGACTAATTCCATTAACTTACACCATTTTACCTCTTCAATCTTTTATATTAAGGTTGTAATAGCTATGTAATAACCCCCTTTTCCTATCTTCTGCAATAATTTCCACATAACCTACAGTGTTAAAGGACAGTTACTCCAATATGTTATTAAAAACCAACACACACGAACAGCTAAGTGGCTCATGCCTGTATCCCTAGCTACTCAGGAGGCTGGAATGTGAAGATCACAGTTCAAAGCCAGCCCTGGCAAGAGAGTCTGAGACCCTCATCTTCAAAAAACTACTCAGAGGGCTGGGGATATAGCCTAGCGGCAAGAGTGCCTGCCTCGGATACACGAGGCCCTAGGTTCGATTCCCCAGCACCACATATACAGAAAACGGCCAGAAGCGGCGCTGTGGCTCAAGTGGCAGAGTGCTAGCCTTGAGCGGGAAGAAGCCAGGGACAGTGCTCAGGCCCTGAGTCCAAGGCCCAGGACTGGCAAAAAAAAAAAAAAAAAAAAAAAAAACTACTCAGAAAAAGCTGGAAGTGGTGCTAGTGCTCAAGTGGTAGAGCACTATCCTTGAACACAAAGAGGACCAGGGACAGTGCCCAGGTCCTCAGTTCAATCCCCAGGACCCACAAAAAAAAAGTACAAAACTATTGTAGGCTGGGACTATAATCCAACAAAAATCTCTGCCTTCATGGAGCTTGTATACTATCATCAGATAAAAACATCATATATTATGTGTAAAGGATGAAACGTCTACAGTGTTACATTGAAAGACATCAAGACTTTTATTATTCAAGCAAGTCTCTGCACCTGGCCTGGTAGCGCTCTCCCTAGCATGCCGTGAAGGATAGTGGGTGGTGAACTACCTGCAGCCTCAGTCACTCAAGAGACTGATAGAAAAGGATCACTTCAGTGCAATAGTCTGGAACCACCTTAGCCTGGGCAACAGTGAAATTAAGGTTCAAAATGAACCCCCAAACCCTGCTTACTTCATTCAACAGATTGGAAAATCTAATTTTAGTGAAAGTGACTGGCCTGAACTGTAAGCCTGGGAGTAGTGGAGCTTGCCTGAAATCTCAACACTAGGAAAATGACGCAGGACAATCTCAAGCTCAAGGCCAGCTTGGGTTACATAGTGAGACCTTGTCTTAAAAAAAAAACAAAAAAAACCCACAAGGCTGGTGGTGGAATTGTGCCCTCAAGTGGTGGAGCTCCAGGTTTGAGAGCCCTAAATTCAAGCTCCAGTGACATCACAAACCAAAAGGTTGTGGAAAAAACAAGGCTTGGAGTCCAAAGTCAACAGACTAAGGACCTAGGTTCCATTCCCAGCACACGAGGGGAGGGGGGGGAGAATCAACATCCGAATCTGTATACCACGGGCCCGGTTCCAGGTCGCTTTCCCGGTGTCCTGATAATGTCTGGGCCAAAAGCACCTAACGCACTGGGTCCAGGACTTTTTCCGGAAGGGAGTGCCGTTACGTTCGGCCAATGAGGCCCACGAAACTCCGCCCCCCTCCATGCCGGCCTCCCTCAAGCCTGCGCCCGACCGCCCGTCCCCCCCTCTGCCCCCACCGTTTCAGCGCCAAGCCCACCGCCCGCCCCCACGGTCCCACGCTCGACTTCGCCGCCCTTCGGGCCCCACCGCCCCCTCAGGCCCGCGCCCGAGCCCACCACCCCTCAAGCCCCGCCGGTCCTCGAGCCCGGTCGCCTCTCGGGCTCCGCCGCCCCCTCAGGCCCGCCCCCGTCCCACCGCCTCTAGGACCCCACCGCCCCCTCAGGCCCGCGCCCGGCCCCGCCGCGCCTCGAGTCCGGCCGCCTCTTCAGGCCCGCGCCCGCCCTTTCCTGTCCCCGCACCCGGCCCCACCACCCCTCAAGCCCCACTAGTCCTCGAGCCCGGCCGCCACCTCAGGCCCGCGCCCGGCCCCGCCGGACGGCCCCTCGGGCCCCGCCACCCCCAGGACCCCGCCGCCTCTTCAGGCCTGCGCCCAGCCCCACCGCCCCTCGGGCCCCGCCGCCCCCTCAGGCCCGCAACCGGCCCCGCAGCCCCGTCTGGAGACCCTAGGCCTCTGCGTCCCCGCCGCCGTCTCCTGCGTCACAAGGCCGGCAGAACTTGGGAGCCCGAGCCCCGGCTCCAAATCCCGGGAGGGTCTCACCTGGCCGGCGGGGCCACGCGGGAGGTGCGGCTGCGGCTTCCACGCGGCATCCTGGACCGAGACGGAGAAGCAAGTCTAGAAACGACGAGATCTGCGAAGTGGTCTGAGGCTTCTGTGAAGGAGAGCGGAAGACGGTAGGCGGGGCTGGCTCTAGCACGTGACCAATCAGCGTCCAGACAGAGGTCTCAGTTTGCCGACGTCTCCCGGGCCCTGAAGGTCATTGGAAGAGCAGGACGTCACTGCGACGACTCGCCGTGCGCGGTGACGTCACGCGCTCGGAGCCGGGGCGCCGTAAGACGCCGGAAGTGCTTCCGTGTCCTCACAAAAGTCGTCCGCTGTCCTGTCAAGTGTACTCCGTTAGCGGCCTGCTTCCGGGTACAACGGGGCCGCCGCGGCTTCCTTTACCTTTGCCTTACTGTGGAGGTGAAAGGCTGGGTCACTTCTCCGACCTGATTGCTAGAGAACTCTGGGCGACTTTCCTAACGTTAAATTATTTGAATATTCAAATTTGAGACAGTAATTGTGTAAAACAAAATTGACACGACGCAAGAAGCAAAGTATCAGGGCTAAGTTTAAGACTATTTGTATTTATCTCTTGCCTGTATCCAGTACAAAAAAACTTAAATTCAAACTAGAATGGCTTACATCTTGGTACCACAATATATTATACAGTTTTACCCCATTTCACTGTTACACAATTTATTAGGGGCGGCGGGCCCGGGCGCGGGCCTGAGGGGGCGGCCGGACTCGAGAGGCGGCCGGGCAGGGCGCGGGCCTGAGGGGGCGGCGGGGGCGGGGCCGAGGGGCGGGCCTGTGGGGGCGGCTGGGCTCGAGGAGCATTGTTACAAAGTTGTCTGTTACAGAATTCATGCCAGAGTTTTTGCTAATAACCATGAAAGGGTAATTCAACAAATGCCTACTAAATGGCTTCCATGTTCTGAAGCAAATCAGGGTTCTACCTTCAGAGTTTGTGTCAAAGAGGGGAGACAAATACCTAAATCACCAGTAGGTGCGGCCTGACCAGGAAGAAGTGGGGAAGCCCACGTGTTTAGGAAGGGTAGGCACCTCAGAATCAACAGCAGCCATTGCAAAGACCCCACTGCCTGTGCTTTTAGTGAGGCCTGGCATGAAACTGTTCACAGTTAACAGAACGGCTTGTCAGAAAAACTTGAGGGGGGGTCATGGGAGAACCTTGAGGATGGTTTATGAAAAAGAGGTAGAATATCTGTTTCAGCTTGGCTGTCAATGAGAAATTTCTTCCTAATGCCAGAGGAATCTTCCTATGTCCCCCTGTAAGTGGGACCTAAGGGTAGATAATGCGAAAGCTTCCACATGAAACAGCTATTTTTCCCAAAACTCTGTTTCAGTGCTGGACATCAAGTACAGGATCACATGCGTGACAGGCAAGTACTACTTGCCTGCAATATAACCTTGCAATTAAGAGGGTCAAAATTCCAACCTCAAAACCAGTGCTACTGGTTCCCAAATGTTTCTTGTGTCCCTGAAGTTTGATTTTGGATGTTAGACTTCTGATATCTTTTACTTCCAGCCACCTTTCTCCATATCTTGGGCCACTCTGCTTCTTTATCCCACAAATAGCCCTTCCCCTTCAGGGACATGGATCTCTCTCTTTTCTTTTTTGCCAGTCCTGGGCCTTGACCTCAGGGCCTGAGCCCTGTCCCTGGCTTCTTTTTGCTCAAAGCTAGCACTCTGCCACTTGAGCCACAGCACCACTTCTGGCCTTTTCTATATATGTGGTGCTGAGGAATTGAACCCAGGGCCTCATGTATACGAGGCAAGCACTCTTGCCACTAGGCCATATCCCCAGCCCCACCTACTATTTTTTTGTTGTTGATCCTTACAATTTACAAAGTAATACAAGCAAGTAAACAACTTTGATAAAGCTTGAAACTAGTTACCACTCAGAAGTTCGCTGGATGCAAGTGTGGGGAAATACCAAAACCAGAACTCAAATCAAGGTTGGTGCTCCTTTGCAGGTTAAAGGCCCACTGACTGCTAGGTAGAGAAGCCTGAGTACAGATGAAGAGGAAGGCTAGCACGCCACCTACTGTACAGTTTTATAACTGGAACTCAACCTGGCCTTAAATGTCAGGTTGATGAGTGGGTCTAACATGAGGAAAAGTGCCCTGGAGCACCTGCTGGCTTGAAAACACTCCTTAAACCTTGGAAAGATTTGAAACTTTGAAAAGAATCACATCATGTAGCAATTAGCTGTAGGAAAGTAAGGCGTTTGTAAAATTTTCCGTGCTCAAAAACAAGTTGTAAGCTGGGCACCAGTGGCTCACACCTGTAATCCTAGCTACTCAGTAGGCTGAGATCTGAGGATCACAGTTCAAAGCCAGCCTGGGCAGGAAAGTCCCTAAGACTCTTATCTCCAATTAACTACCAGGAAACTGGAAGTGGCACTGTGGCTCAAGGCACTAGCCTTGAGCTGAAGAGCTCAGGGACAGCACCCGGGACCAGAGTTCAAGCCCCATGGCAAGAACAAAACAAAACTGTATACTATGGCTTATATGTAATATGTTTACCTACCTCACAGGAAAATTCTGGGTAAAACTTAGCATGAAATATTACCATGCTACATAAGAACCCAAGTACCAAGGTCCTGACCAGGTCTACTGCTTAAATTAGCGGTGGGAGGGATGTAAAGTTTATGAGCTCTCTCTTGCCTTAGAATCCCTTGTCTAAAATGGGAGCAGCAGCATCTAAAGGGATTGTTGTGAGATCAGTAAGCACAGATATTCTAGCACTGCTCAATAATGGAAATAAACCCTTCAATGTACTCTGACACTGGGGTGAGAAATCTTGTAAAAATTCCTATCTTTAGTCTCCCTCATTCATCTTCATGGCTTATGTACGTGCTGGTCCTGGACTGGAATTCAGAGCCCGAGTGTTGTCCCTGAGCTTTTGCGCACAAGGCTAGTGTTCTACCTCCTGGGTCACAGCTCCACTTTTTTTTCTGGTAGTTCATTGGAGATTAATTGGAGTCTCATAACTTTCCTGCCCTGCCCAACCTGGCTTCAAAACATGATTCTTGGGCTGGGTATATGCCTTAGTGGTAGTGCTTGCCTTACATACATGAAGCCCTAGGTTCGAGTCCTCAGTACCACATAAACAGGAAAAGCCAGAAGAGGTGCTGTGGCTCACGTGGTAAGGTGTTAGCCTTGAGCATAAAGAAGCCAGGGGCAGTCCTCAGGCCCTGAGTCCAAACCTCAGGACTGGCAAAAACAAAAAACATGGTTCTCAGCCTTTGAGTAGCTAGGATTATAGGTGTGATTCAGCAGTTTTGTGTCTTTTTTTCCCCTTCTTCTTTTACTTTTTTTTTTTTTTTTGGCCAGTCCTGGGGTTTGAACCCAGGGCCTGAGCACTGTCCCTGAACTTCTTTTTGCTCAAGATGAGAACTCTACCACTTGAGCCACAGCTCTACTTCCAGCTTTTTCTGTGTATGCGGTACTGAGGAATGGAACCAAGGGCTTCATGCATGCTAGGCAAGCACTCTACCACTAAGCCACATTCCCAGCCCATCCTTTTACGTTTTGTTTTGTTTTTTGACAGAAACAAGTACTGGTTTACTTAAAAAGTTGAAGAAGAAAAAAGTCTTCCAAGTAAATGAAAACAGGCAGGGGTGGCCCTACTCTTAACCAAAAAAGTAAGTCTCAAATCAAAATTAGTCTACACAAAGACAATCACTAGAGGGAATGCTACATCTAAAAGGCATAGCAATTCTTTTTTTTTTTTTTTTTTTTGGCCAGTCCTGGGCCTTGGACTCAGGGCCTGAGCACTGTCCCTGGCTTCTTCCCGCTCAAGGCTAGCACTCTGGCACTTGAGCCACAGCGCCGCTTCTGGCTGTTTTCTGTATATGTGGTGCTGGGGAATCGAAACTAGGGCCTCGTGTATCCGAGGCAGGCACTCTTGCCACTAGGCTATATCCCCAGCCCCAAGCAATTCTTTTTTTTGTGTGTGCAAAAAGGGTACAGTTACATAGTAGGGCAGTGTGTACATTTCTTGTGATATCTTACACCCTGTTTTTCTTTCCCTTCTCTAGGTCAGGTAGACATATATACAATACACAATGTGCCAAGAACATATACAGTAGCCGCGTGGCCTACGCCCAAGAAAATTCACCTAGGGCTTTAAATGTAATGTCAATATTAGACAATATGTCGACAGTAGTCTTATATGAACGTACATACTTAGCTTTTGAGCTATTGTATTCCACTGAGAGGTCGATTTTTGACCTTTATATGTTGAGTAGTTCTTTGGTTTTAGTTACATAATGTTGGGTCACTGCCCCAATCCTGTGGGAAATACCATTTGACAAGCAGTTTTTGGTTTCACAGACCTGGTCTCTACTGTCTCTCCGTCACCCCTTCTTAACAGTCATATATCAGGGAGATCATGCCCCTTTGTTTTCTGAGTTCTAGGCTTGTCTCGCTCAACATTATTTGTTCAAGATCTGACCATTTCCCTGCGAATGACAATATTTCACCATTCCTAATCGCTATGTAGTATTCCATTGTGTATAGGTATCATACTTTTTGGATCCATTCATCTATGGAGGGGCATCTGGGTTGTTTCCATATTTTGGCTATTGTGAATTGTGCAGCGATAAACATGGAAGTACAAATGTCTTTTTCATATCTTGGGACCTGCTGTTCAGGATAGATGCCTAGGAGTGGTATGGCTGGGTCATAGGGTAGGTCTATATTGAGCTTTTTGAGAAATCTCCATACTGTTCTCCAAAGTGGTTGTACTAATTTGCACTCCCACCAACAATGGAGAAGGGTTCCTCTTTCCCTGCACCCCCTCCAGCATTTGTTGTTGCCTGAGTTCAGAGTATAGGCCATTCTAACTGGGGTGAGGTGGTATCTCAGGGTTGTTTTTATTTGCATTTCCTTTACTACCAGGGATGTTAAACATTTCCTCATATGTTTCTTTGCCATTTTTATTTCTTCTCTTGTGAAGTCTCTCTTTAGCTCCTTTGCCCATTTCCTAATAGGTTTATTGGGCTTGGAGGGGCTTAGTCTTTTGAGTTCTCTGTAGATGACAGATATTAGGCCTTTGTCTGTTGCTGTGCTGGTAAAGATCCTTTCCATATGGTTGGCTGTCTTTCTGTTTTGGTGGCTATGTCCTTAGCTGTGCAGAAACCTTTTAATTTGTAGTAGTCCCATTTGTCGAGTCTCTCCCCTATTTGTCGTGCCCCTGGGACTGTATTCAGGAAGTTCCTTCCGGTGCCTATAAGTTCTAGCGTCTTTCCTACTCTATCCTTCAGTAGTTTCACGGATTCAGGTCTGATATTGAGGTCCTTGATCCATTTTGAGTTGATCTTGGTGCATGGTGATAGGCTTGGGTCTACTTTGAGTTTTCTGCATATGGCTGCCCAGTTCTCCCAGCACCAGTAGTTGAAGAGGCTCTGTTTATTCCATTGTATGTCTTTAGCTCCTTTGTCCAATATCAGCTGACTGTAAGAGTGCGGTTTTATTTCTGGATCTTCAATTCTAATCCATTGGTCTTCCGGTCTGTTTTTATACCAATACCAGGCTGTTTTTGTTATGATGGCCCTATAGTAGAGCTTGAAGTCTGGTATTGTGATACCTCCTGCACTGCTTTTTTTGCCTAGAATTGCTTTGGCTATTCTAGGTCTTTTGCTGTTCCATATGAATTTATGGATTGCTTTCTCTATTTCAGTGAAGAATGTAACTGGGATTTTGATGGGGATTGCATTGACTTTGTATAACAACTTGGGCAATATGGCCATTTTCTCTATATTGATTCTGCCTACCCATGAGCATGGGAGGTCTTTCCATCTCCTTGTGTCTTCTTTGATTTCCCTTATTAGATTTTTATAGTTCTCATTAAATAGGTCCGTCACATCCTTGGTTAGGTTGATCCCTAGGTACTTTTATTCTTTTTTTGGCTACTGTAAATGGAATTGTTTCCATAATTTCCTTTTCTGTTTGTACATTCCTGGTGTACAGAAAAGCTGCTGACTTTTGTGGATTGATTTTGTATCCTGCTACTTTGCCAAAATGGTTTATTAGGTGTAGGAGTTTGGGGACTGAGTTTTTTGGGTCCTTCAGATATAAGATCATGTCATCTGCGAATAGGGATAACTTGATTTCTTCCTTGCCGACGTGGATCCCTTTGATGTCCTCCTCTTGCCTTATTGCTATGGCTAGGGATTCCAGCACTATGTTGAAAAGAAGTGGGGAGAGTGGGCATCCTTGTCTTATTCCTGAGTTTAGGGGGAATGATTTGAGTTTCTCCCCACTTAATACGATGTTAGCAGTTGGTCTGTTGTATATGGCTTTTATTGTTTTGACGAATGTTCCATCTATTCCTGTTCTCTCCAGAGTTTTTAATAAGTATGGATGTTGTATTTTGTCAAAGGCTTTTTGAGATAACAATGTGATTCTTGATTTTAGTTCTGTTTATGTGGTGAATTACATTGATTTACGGATGTTGAACCATCCTTTTGACTGTGGGATGAAACCTACTTGGTCATGATGTATAATTTTCTTGATCAGTTTCTGGATCGTGTTAGCTAATATTTTATTGAGGAGCTTTGTGTCTGTGTTCATTAGTGATATTGGTCTGTAGTTCTCTTTTTTTGTTGGGTCTTTGTCTGGTTTGGGAATGAGTATGATATTAGCTTCATAGAATGAGTTTGGGATTTCTTCCTCTGCTGTGGATTCAATTGCGGAGTTTATGGATATCAGACAGCTATTTATGGTTGCCAGATCAGCTCTGATCATGGAAATTTCTTCCTTTAAAGAGTTGTATTTTAAATCTATTTTTTCATGCATTTCACTTCTCAGGATGTTAAGGTCTTCTTTAACGGAGGTTTGCATTGTATCCATTTTTGCTTCCATTTCTTTCTTGGCTTCCTGGATGTCCTTCAAGACTTCCACTCTAAACTCCTGGAATTGTTTTCTGATTTCGTTTCTGAAGCTTTCCATCATTTCTGCTAACATGGCCTCAATTGATTTTTTATTCTCCATCTCCTCTTCAGTCGTGCTGCTTTTTGGTGCTGGAGAGTTGGCTTGCCCTTTGATGAACTGTGTTATATTTCTTTGTGATTTGCGCATCTGGAGATCTGTGGGTGGCTTCCCTGGTTTGGCTTTGTGCTGGTTCCCGCTGGTCCGTCAGTGGGAGCCTTGTGTCCTGGTGTCCTGGCTCTGGGTTTGGCTGTTGAACCTTGCTGCCCAATGGGTGAGCATGACCTTCTTGGTTGTTGCTGAGGAGGTCACCCTCACTGCACTTGTGGGCTGGTAGATTCTGTGTCCTTCTCTGCGGAACAGTGTCCTGCCGCTGTGTTGTGCTGACCCTAGCGTGCCCCTGTTGGGGGTTTGCTGGTCGCTGATTCAGCGTGGCTTGGAGGCTTTTCTCTTCTTTGGTTCTTTTTTCCACTCTTTATATTGGTCAGAAGAGCTCGCCTCTCAGGCGGTTCGCCTTCCTGTGTTGACCGCTCCGGTGCTGGTGTTGTTGAGGGGCTGTCCACCCACTTGTGCGAAATGCACCAAACTGAGTGGGTGCCACCGCTGGAGCTCTGCCCTCCTGTGCAGGTGCGCCTACCAGAGGGGGCGCTGTCGCCGGGGGCCCCGCCCACCTGTGCGACGTGTGCCCACTACAGCGGGCCGGTCCGCTGTGGCCCTGCTCACCTGTGCGGGTTACGCCTACCAGAGCAAGCCCCGGGTCCCGCGAGTCCGCTGTGGGGGGCGGTATGTGTGGGCCCCAGTGGGATCAAGTGTCTTGAGGCCCAGGCGTCTCGGGTGGGGCTTGGAATGCCTGCCGTCCCCGGCCCGTTGGGAAGGGGGCGGGACCGGTGTGGCAGGTTCAGGCTCCTCCGCTGCCTAGGTGTTGCTCCACCCTTCCCTTGCTAACTCCTGTGTCTTCCCAGAGCCTGTTGGGATCTTGCCACCTGATTTGGGGGTTCTTTGTTCCCTCGGGGTGGGGAGGGGGAGGGAGGACGTTCTAGCTTCTTTGTAGGGTTTGGGTCTCTGATAGCTGGTCTCCCATTGGGGGAGGGGGTAATGGGGAACTAACTGGTCCTAGATTGTGTGTGTGTCCCGTGCCGCCGTTGGTCCTTCAGGGGTGGAGTGCTGGCGTGTTGCAAAAGGTCGTGGTGGCGGCCTCAGCTCTCCCCTTCTGCACCGCTTGGTTTTTCTGCCGCTCACGTCCGATCCCGGCCATGCGGTCCCGAACTTCCCCGTTGCCGCCTTCTGTCTTGGTCCACGCTCTCCCTGGGGTCCGTGGAGTCCTGCTGTCTGGACTCTGCGCTCCTGGTGTGGGTTTTCGGCAGTCTGTCTGCCGATCGCCGGGTTCCCCTTTCCCAGCCTGGCCCTGTTCGGGCTTGGGTTGGCTGGTGGGGGGAGGGTACCCCGGAGATTCTCTGGCTCCGTGCAGGTTATAGGCTCTTCTTTTTTTGCTCCTTTTTGTTTCCTGCATTTCTCCACTGCTTCTGGCTGCTGGTTTTGCTGGGTTCTTGATGGGGTGTTGGGTGCTGGAGTTCCCAGCTCACTTTTCAGTTGGAGCGAGTTGGGGTGCCTCCCTACTGTGGCAGCGCCATCTTCCTCCTTCGCATAGCAATTCTTAACATCAATACACCAAACATCAGGGCACCCAACATTTTTATTTTTCTTGCCCGTCCTGCAGCTTGGATTCAGGGCCTGAGCACTGTCCCTGGCTTCTTTTCAAGGCTAACACTCTACCTACTTTTTTTTTTCTTTTGCCAGTCCTGGGGCTTGAACCCAGGGCCTGGGCACTATCCCTGAGCTTCTACTGCTCTAGGCTAGCACTCTATCACTTGAGCCACAGCCCTACTTCCGGCTTTTTCTGTGTATGCATTACTGAGGAACGGAACCAAGGGCTTCATACATGCTAGTCAAGCACTCTACCACTAAGCCACACTTCCCACCCCTTACTTTTTGAAGCTCAGGATGGCCTGGAGCATGCTATGGTAGGCCAGGCTAAGGCCTAGGATTACAGGCTGCACCACTAAACCTGGCTGTGATCACTTCTTTGATAGCCCAGCTACTTGATAGCTCAGCTATTTGTGGACTGGAAATGAATTATCATAGTAACTTAAAAAAAAACAAACCTCAGAGTTAAAATGTCATTCTTGCTGTTCTCTTTTAATTAAAACCCCTAAACAGGCATACACATTTGGGATGTAACTTACTTCTTATTTAACAATCAGTAAAGAAAAGACTGAAGCAGTAAGCTTAAGCAACGTGGAACAGTTCTGTTGGGCAACATGGTGGCACAGTTACAGTTGGAGTCAGTGAAAATACTTTTTATCAGGTCCTTCATGTATCCTGCAGAAAATCAGACAAAAACATCAGTTAATGTTTTTAGTCCCCGCATGAGCACTGGAAATAAAACTCTCAGATTTGTGATGCTCATTATCATTGTGATTTTAATTTACATTTCCCCGATGACTTTTGATGCTGATTTTTTTTCCATATCTTATCACCCATCGCAACTTGAACTTGAGCCGCAGCTCTGCTTTTGGCTTTTTTTTCTTTCTTTTTGGTGGTGGTTAATTGGAGATAGATGTCTCATAGACTTTCCTGCTTGGGCTAGCTTCGAACCTTGATTCTCAGATCTCAGCCTCCAGTTCTAAGATAACAGGTGTTGAGCTACTGTTGCCTGACTGTTGGCCCTTTTAAAGCTCTTTGAAGAAGTGGTGCTGTGGCTCAGTGATAGAGAACTGGCATTGCACACAAAGAGGCTTGGGAACAGCACCCAGGCCCTGAATTCAAGCCCCAGGACCGGCAAGAAACAAAATAGAAAACCTACTTGAGTAAAACTTGTATTTATTTAGAAGCATTCTGAAATTCAAGATGTCAACAAAACAGCTGCAATTATTACTATTATTATTATTGATTGCATGGGCTGGGAATATTGCCTAGTGGTAGTGTGCTTGCCTTGCATACATGAAGCCCTGGGTTCGATTCCTCAGCGCCACATATATAGAAAAGGCCAGAAGTGGTGCTGTGGCTCAAGTGGCAGAATGCTAGCCTTGAGCAAAAAGAAGCCAGGGACAGTGCTCAGACCCTGAGTCCAAGCCCCAGGACTGGCAAACAAAAACAAATAAAAACATTATTATTATTGCAGCGAGTATAGTATTAGCAACACTTCTCTGTTTTTTTTTGTTTGTTTGTTTTTTGGCCAGTCCTGGGACTTGGACTCAGGGCCTGAGCACTGTCCCTGGCTTCTTCTTGCTCAAGGCTAGCTAGCACTCTGCCACTTGAGTCACAGTGCCACTTCTGGCCATTTTCTGTATACGTGGTGCTGGGGAATCGAACCCAGGGCCTCATGTATACAAGGCAAGCACTCTTGCCACTAGGCCATATCCCCAGCCCCAACACTTCTCTGTTTTGAGATGGGCTTTCACTATGCAGCTCAGGCTGGCCAGGAACTCTGGTTCCTCCCGCCACTGGCTTCCCAGGGATTGCGCCTGTGCCCGCGGCCCCGCCCTGCGCGCGCGCCCGCGGCCGCCCGCCTCCCAGCCTGTCACCCACCGCAGGGTTCTCAGAGCGGGTTCCGCGCGCGGAGCCGGAGGGCGGCGGGCCCGGCGCGGCTGACGTACCGGGCTCAGGAGAGGCGGGAGCGCGGCCGGGGCTGCAGCTGGCGCTGGCGCCGCCGGCGCTGCCCATCCATCAGCTTCTGCGCGATCTTTCGCTCGTGGCCGCCCGGCACCGGCCGGTTTGTGCGCAGCTGCTGCTCACGCCGCGTGCGGCCCTTGCTGCGCCCGGCCCCGCAGGCCGGGTAGTCGCGCAGGTAGATGTAGTCCAGGCACTCGTAGACGATCTCTTCCTCGGAGCCCGCGGGCGGCGGCGGCGGCGGCGGCGGCGGCGGCGGCGGGGCCCGGTCCTGGGCACGCAGAGCCGCCGCACGCGCGCCCCGGTCCATTGCGCCGCGGCTCCCGCCGCCTGCGAGCGCGCGCTCGCTGGCAGGGCCGGCCCCGCCCCGCGCCGCGCCCCCCCCCCCATTGGCTCCCGAAGGGGCGTGTCCCTTGACGTCACAGAGCCCGGGCGGCCCGCTCTCCGGCTCCGGGCCCATCCCTGGAATTGTGAGGTCCGCGGCGGACCTGAGGACGGTCGTTGTGTGTATGCTAGCGGGCTGGGGTGCTGCACGCCTGCCATCCTGGCACTCGCGGGGCTGGAGCCAGGGTCGCGGGACGGTAGGCCAGTCCAGGCCTCTGAGCCAGAACTTGCCCCGAAAACGTTAAACTACAAAGCGGCGGAGGATGGGTAAAATGATTGGACATGCTTTTAAGGTATCCAGAGGCCCTGGAATGTGGCTTAGCGGTAGAGTGCTCGCCTAGCATGCCTGAAGCCAAGGGTTCGACTCCTCAGTACCACATACACAGAAAAAGCTATAAGTGGCACTGTGGCTCAAGTGGTAGATATCCTTGAGCAAAAGAATCACAGGGACAGGGTCCAGGCCCTGAGTTCAAGACTGGCAAAAAAAAAAAAAAAGGCATAATGTGTGTTTTTAATTGTCGTAGTAATTACACATATTTATGACAATGCAATTTGAGTCTGTAATGTGCCGTGATCCAGACGGGGTAATAGATCTCTGGTCTGGGGATGTGGTTCAAGTGGTAGCATGAACAGGGTTCAACTCTCCAGTACTACCACACAAAATCAACATAGAAATCACCTCTACTAGCTCTCTTGACTTATCTAAAATGATAATAATAGCAGTAATAGTAATAATAATCGGCAGTTTCCCCAGTGCGCATCAGCAAGGGCCTAGGGCGGGGCCGCGTTCCTCCACAGGGCTCCCTTCCTCCCCGCGCCGGGCTGTGTGCTGAGGCTGGGACTCACTAGGAGGGAGCTAGGGAGGTGCGGCTTCCCGAAGGAAATCCGCCCAGGCTAAAGGCGCCTCTGCCCGGTCCACCTAGCACCTGGCTTTACCTTTGGTCCCAACCCCTTACCCAAGATGCCAAAGCTGGTTAACTGGGTGCACGGTGAACCCGGTGCACGGTGGACACAGGGCCTGGCCGCCGGTGTGGGCTCAGAGCAGGCTCAGGGCAAAGTGGGGCAGCTGTGCCTCTTGGTTGCTGAGTTCCATTCCACTCCTCCATTCCCAGCGCTAATTACCTAATTAGTGCCTCTGCAGCCGCCTGGGAATGGGGAAGGCCTCCTAGGTTGGGTTCCATTTGACTAGCGTAGATCATTTCCATCCAGCAGAAAACTGGAGTTACCCCTCAGGGATTTTCCTCTCAATACATAAGAAATACTTCCTTTAAAAAAAGAAAAAAGAAACACTAACTTCTCAACTATCGAAGGATCCCGCTGCAATTTTTATCCATGATTAGCCTGATGCTTAGAGATTTTTTTTTCCTGCATTCAGCCAGATCCCTGGTGGGGTGTGGCCTACATAGCAGAGCTCAGAGAGCCGATTGCAGTGATTCCTTAAGTGATGGAATCCCAGGGGAGTGAGGGGATTCTCACTTCTACCCACATAGTTTATATGATGCTCTTGGGAAAGAGAATTAACATTCACAGTGCTGTTTTCCTATACATGATTGCTTTTCTTTTCTTTTTTGCCAGTCCTGGGCCTTGGACTCAGAGCCTGAACACTGTCCCTGGCCTCTTTTTGCTCAAGGCTAGCACTCTACCCCTTGAGCCACAGCGCCACTTCTGGCTTTTTCTATATATGTGGTGCTGAGGAATGGAATCCAGGGGGCTTCATGTATACTGAACAAGCGCTTTACCACTAGACCATATTCCCAGCCGATTTCTTTTCAGAAAAAAAAAACACTTTTAAAATGTGTTATTATAAAAGTACCCAGGCATTCTCAAAAATAGACTAGTCCCCATAACCCATCACCAGGGTTCAATAATTATCAAGATCCTGAGACATTTGCTTTACATACCCTCCTTATTTCTTCCAACTCATTGTTTTAGACCAAATTGCACACATGATGTCATTTCACTCCCGTATATCTCAGTATGATAGTTCTTTAAAAGGAGACTGTTTCTCATTCAGGCATGAGCCAGCACAGCAGGTGGAGGCTTGGGCTGGGAGATGTTTGAGTCAATCTAGCTAACATAGTGAGACCCTGTTTCTGTCCCCTTTCCAGACAGACAACAAAAACATAGACCTGTTTTTTACATAACCAGGGTAAATTTTACACCTGACCAGCTCTGCTTATCCTGGAATTATCGAAACTCTGATGCCTAAAATGCACTATTTGGTATTGCTTTATTTTTTTTTTATTTTTATTTTTTGGCCAGTCCTGAGGCTTGGACTCAGAGCCTGAGCACTGTCCCTGGCTTCTTTTTGCTCAAGGCTAGCACTCTGCCACTTGAGCCACAGCGCCACTTCTGGCCATTTTCTGTATATGTGGTGCTGGGGAATCGAACCCAGGGCCTCATGTATATGAGGCAGGCACTCTTGCCACTAGGCCATATCCCCAGCCTCTGCTTTATTCTTATGACATGCAAAATCTTCACATGAAATTTGTTGATTATGGATTTTTAAGTCTCATATTCTAGAGCAGTCCCCACCCCAATCAACTTTTCCCTGACATTGACTTATAGGATCTGGGTCATTTATCCAATAGAATATCTCACTTTGTGTGACTGCTTCCTTCTGATGACATTTAAATTTTTGCTCTCACCTATATTTCTTGTGAATTGAGGTTGGATGTAGAGGTTTGCTCCAATTTCATTTGTAGGGGATCAGGTAAACTTCCTAGGAAATGATGTGTGTTGGTATCACACTGCCTCCTTGTTCAGTTTCAGTGATGCTGTCTGCCTCTCTCATCCTAAGGTGCCAGCACCCAGCTGCCAGTTGCTTTGCTTTTGGTTTTCTTCACAGCAGTGCCTTGGGTGAAGCTCCTCTCCAGGATGAATTTCCCTGGCATATTAGGAGTTAGATTCAGGCAAAATTTAGAAGGCAGATTTGTGGCAAGTGTCACTGGCATGACAGCACAGCACTTCTCTACCAGTTGTCATACTTCCTCCAACAAGCTTTGGATCTGAGCCCTGGTGCCTTACTTCAGCCATAGGGCATGATTATGCCTTCATTGTATCTGCTGACCCTATGGCCTTGACATCACAATCCTCCTACCTCTGCCTCTTGAGTGCTGGGATTATAGGCACTTACTGCCACACCCACTTTGGGAGTCATTTCTATTTTTACTCATGTCTCCAATCTTCTGTTATAATTAAGAATTATAGGGGCTGGGGATATGGCCTAGTGGCGAGAGAGCTTGCCTCCTATGCATGAGGCCCTGGGTTCGATTCCCCAGCACCACATATACAGAAAACGGCCAGAAGTGGCGCTGTGGCTCAAGTGGCAGAGTGCTAGCCTTGAGCAAAAAGGAAGCCAGGGACAGTGCTCAGGCCCTGAGTCCAAGGCCCAGGACTGGCCAAAAAAAAAAAAAAAAAAAAAAAAAAAGAATTATATATATACATACTTATTTATTAAAAATCAGCTGTTGGGGCTGGAAATGTAGCTCAGTGGTAGAATAGTTTCCTAGCTTGCACAAGACTCTGGGTTCAATCCCCCACACTGTAAAAAAAAAAAAATTAGGGGGCTGGGAATATGGCCTAGTGGCAAGAGTGCTTGCTTCTTATACATGAAGCCCTGAGTTCGATTCCTCAGCACCACAGATATAGAAAAAGCCAGAAGTGTCGCTGTGGCTCAAGTGGTAGAGTGCTAGCCTTGAGCAAAATGAAGCCTGGGACAGTGCTCAGGCCCTGAGTTCAAGCCCCAGGACTGGCAAAAAAAAAGTGTTCAAATTACTGTGTGGTTCCATCTCATGACAGGACCGAACTGATTACAGGATTCTTGGTCAATGCAACAAGGACCAAGGATGCCCCACAGCCATCTTTCAGGGTGGGTATGAAGTGTTCCCTCAGGCTCACATGAAGGCTTGGTCCCCAGCTGCTGATGCTATCAAGAGGTGAACTGAGTCAGGCGTTGGTGGCTCATGCTCGTAACCCTACTCAGAGGCTGAGATCTGAGAATCAAGGTTCAAAGCCAGCCCAGGCAGGAAAGCCCCTGAGACTCATCTCTAATTAAGCACCAAAAAGCCAGAAGTGTGGCATTGGCTCAAGTGGTATGTTGTGGACCAATGATCTCCCTAAGCAAGATAGATGGTACCTTTGGCTGCGTGCAAAGGCCCCAGACCAGGGTGCCTGAGTGGCAAGCATTACTAAGGCAGAGTACAGAGATGTGCACAGGAGAACCGTGGCCCTGGCCCCCACCCCAGACTCTGCTCCCAAACCAAGATCAGAAGATAGCTAGTTGACTCCAGAATGTTAGCTTAAGACTTTATGGTCAGCTTGGCTCCCTAACCCTTCTCCCAAACCAAGATAAAACATAGCTAGTTTACTCAAGGATGTATGCTTAAGAGCTTGTTCAGCTCAGGTTTACTTTTATACTAGAATAACACCAGCTTTGTGCTAGAGAAGAAACTTATTTACTCATCACCAGTTATGTATAAAGTTTACTGCCTATCCTAGTCATGCTGGATAATCCAAACTGCCTGGGAGATGAACTAGGGGCTTTTTTTTTTTTTTTTTTTTGGCCAGTCCTGGGCCTTGGACTCAGGGCCTGAGCACTGTCCCTGGCTTCTTCCCGCTCAAGGCTAGCACTCTGCCACTTGAGCCACAGCGCCGCTTCTGGCCATTTTCTGTATATGTGGTGCTGGGGAATCGAACCTAGGGCCTCGTGTATCCGAGGCAGGCACTCTTGCCACTAGGCTATATCCCCAGCCCGAACTAGGGGCTTTTGTCCTCCGAGTTGAGTAACCTCTGGCTCCCTCACTTTGACTCCTGAGATTGTCTTTGAGTTCTTTCCTTCCTTCCTTCCTTCTCCATTCTTTCTTTTTCATACCATGCCATCCCCTCTTCTAGGTACCTGTTCACCCTGCAGTGCTGGGCCTGGCAGTGGTAGAGTGCCAGCCTTGAGCAGAAAGGCACAGAGAGAGAGCCCAGGCCCTCAGTTCAGGCCGCAGGACCAGCACACAGAAAACAAAAAGAGCTAACTAGGTAGTGAGGGTTCTTCCTTCATCCAAGGTTCATTTCTAGAGGGATTCACGATAGGAAGGCATTACCAGGAGATGGTGCAAGGCAGACGTGGAGAAAGTTTGTCTTTGCCATATGTTCTGGGGGCCCCTCTGCTATTTCTCTCTGTCCTGCCCTCCATGAAGAAAGCTGTTTTACTCCACTCCAGGCTCCCTTCTGGGATGCTCTCAGCCTGAGACCACAGCAGTGCAGCCCACTGAGCATGGTTTGGAACTTCTGAAACCACCATCCTCCTTTCAATTGTTTTTCTCAGGGATTGTCACAATGTGAAGAGGCCCATGAACATACAATGTAGTCTAGTACACCAGTAGAACACAGAGTGCGTGAGAGGAGCCAGGCAGCAGGTGAGAAGGCACTGGTTGGGGCCAGTCTGTAAAGAGTGATGACAGAATTAAAGAGTCTGCTACCAGCTATGAATTAATTTCTTTCAGCCCCAAACCCATCCTTCACTGTCTGGTGGAAATGGGGCTGGGTCCTTTAAAGGGTCTTTCTGTCAGCTGACACATCCTAAAAACGTCGTCAGTAGCAGGTGCTGGAAAGACTACAAGAGTAGCTTTTCTTTCCATTTCTGTGCCAAGCGCCACGGGGCTTCTCTGGTCCCAGGCTCCTCCCAGCATCAGTGGTCAACTTTCCTAAGCACCCATGGGGGCCCTTTTGTGATGGTACAGGTCCAGTGAGATAGTACCTTATTAACAACTTAATCCAGCATCCTGCGGGGCAGATTTGCAATAAATTGCAGATGGTAGATTTCTAACCTGTTTGCAGTACACAACACTGCTTCTCTGTCATTTACTCATGATTGTTCTCTCCAGGGACTCATATGACTTGTGACTGGTGGTCCCCAGGGATCCCCAGGGAGAGGGGTCACTTCCCTGGGTCTCCTCCTCCTCCTCCTCCTCCTCCTCCTTTGCTGGTCCTGGGGCTTGAACTCAGGGCCTGGGTGCAGTCCCAGAGCTGCTTTGCTCAAGGATGGCTGCTCTACCACCTTGAGCTACATCCCCACTTTTGGCTTTTTTGATGCTTAATTGGAGATGAGTCTCATGGACTTTTCTGCCTAGCTGCCTTTGAATCACAAACCTCAAATCTCAGCCTCCTGAGTAGCTGGGATTACAGGTGTAGGCCACCAGCACCCAAGTTCCTTGGGCATTCTATCTCAGCCTGGGAATAGTAGCTGCTCCTTATACATGCTGATACGTTACAAGTGCACACTATTATGCTCAGCAATAATTTTTGCATTAAACTTTACTTATGTAAGCTTCTATGATTGGATCCCATAAGATGCAGAATTGCTACCAGGAGTGGTAATAGGAAGCAGAAGATGGACCCATAAAAGGGAATTTGAGGATAGGATTGGTTATGCCTTTGATGCTGCCTGCAGTGCTGCACTTCTTGCTAATGGGACACAGGGTGTTGGTGACTTATGATGTGCAGTGACCTCACAGTCAAGCCACCACTTGTTGAGAGTGTTGACAGGGCAAGAGAGCCACACATTGGCAGCTAAGTGATGATGACGCTTGCCTGTCCCAGCCTTGTGCACCACTGCCACAATATCATAACTGTGAAGATTGGTGTGGGGTCATTTCTTTTGAGTGCATTCAAGGACTGATGGAGAGAAAAATGACGAGTGTAAGTCTTGAGCTCTCAGCATAAGTCATGGTCAATGAACCGCTGAGTTCTCATGATGGCTCAAGAAGAATTAGGTCTTCTTTTTTTTTTTTTTTTTTTGCCAGTCCTGGGCCTTGGACTCAGGGCCTGAGCACTGTCCCTGGCTTCTTTTTGCTCAAGGCTAGCTCTCTGCCACTTGAGCCACAGCGCCACCTCTGGCCGTTTTCTGTATATGTGGTGCTGGGGAATTGAACCCAGGGCTTCATGTATGCGAGGCAAGCACTCTTGCCACTAGGCCATATCCCCAGCCCCAAATTAGGTCTTCTTATTTCTTTCTTCTCGGCTAATATTTTGAAAATCAAACACAAGTATAAAGTGTAAAAATTGCTGAATTACAGTGACAGTTGAATTCAATATTACCAAATTTCTCATGGGAAGAATAAATTCCTACAACCTGGAATTTGAGCCCAATTGAAATTAATAATGCCTCATGGAATCTAAGAAACTAAAGAGGTAGATCATGTCAGTTGTTAACTATTGCCTCTCAGCTCTAAATCTATTATTATTTCATTATGTTGTGGTGCTGAGGTTTGAACTCAGGGCCTGAACTTGCCAGGCAGGCACGGTACCATTTGAGCCATGCCCCCAGCCCTTCTTACTTTTTCAGATAGGTGCTCACATTTTTGCTTGTGACTGGCCTGGACCACATCCTCTCTATGCCTCTTGCATAGGTGGCATTACAAGCATGCACCACCACGTCCAGCTTGTTGATTTTGTCTGGCTAACCTGAAACTGCAATCCTTCTGGTCTCCACCTCCCCAGTAGGTGGGAGTACAGGCATGTACTACCAAGTGAGTCCCTCCAAAGCCATTATTGCCTGCACTGAAAAAGTAAAAACAGATCCTTTGAAGATGCGCCATACCCAGCTTTTATGCTGTCAGACTTTGCTGGCGGAGGGTGCTAGGGAAACCTAGCAGGAGAAAAGCTTTTCTTTTTCTGCTTCTCCTGGCCCCCATTGGCGGCCTCCAGTGGCTTAGTGAGTATCTCCTGTTCCCTGGTTGCTCCGTGGCAGCTTCACCAGTGCCTGGCTGTTGTGCTGCTGGCTGGCGCTTGGCTCTGCCAGGGACCAGTAGCACTGCACATGGGTAGTTTCAGCAGAGGCCTCCTGTGAAATTTCTCCCTACGAACAGCTTTCTTTAGAACCCAGAGGATGGATGTCTGGCAAATTTTAGAGGGCACGTTTCCAGAAAATTCTGCTGGAGTGACCTCTCATTAACTCCTCTGCCATCTAATTATCCACAGTCAGTCTACCCTCACCAGAAGAGTCTGGATCTTGTCCTAGGGGAAAGGAGAAGGGTCTTCGTCTCAGTCCTGAGTGGAATAGCTGCTCCTTTTACCTAATATTCTTTTTTAAAGGCTGTTTAAAATTGTTACTATAAAGGTGATCTGCAAAGGAGTTATAGTTACATAAATCAGGTAAATGATCTAATATTCTTATGTTCTTTAGAGATGTAAATGTGGAGCGGCCTAGGCAACCATGCTACCACCTGAGCCACATCCCCAGCCCTCTTGATTTTTTTTTTTTTTTTTTGTGTGTGTGTGTCAGTTGTGGGGCTTGATCTCAGGGCCTGGGCCCTGTCCCTGAGCCTCTTTGTGCTCAAGGCTAGCGTTCTACCATGTGAGCCACAATGCCACTTCCAGCCCTCTTGATTGGTTTTGTTTTTGAGATTGTCTCTGTAGCTATATGCCCAGGCTGGCCTTGAACTTCAGTCCCCCTGTGTCTGCCTTCAGGGTAACTGGGATGACAGGAACACATTACCATACCCACATAATTTACAGTAATTGAACTGCTCACTTGCTAATCCCTTGTTACTCCAATTTCCTGTTACAGGAAATAATATTTAGTATAAAAAATTTCAAGTTCAAGTTGCTGTGTGCTTTCTGTTTCCTGAATGGGCCCTGACCAATGCAGATCAGGGTTCTGAAAACAGGATGAGATTTGAAAATTCTGATTATTTTTACTCTACTTGTCTGAGAATTTGCTCCTTGTTCCTTATCCTACATAATGGTTCCACTTGGTTGCGTAGGCTAGAAACTGAGTGCCATCTGAGACACCTCTCTCCCTGTGGTCTCATATAGATGTTCTTTTTCTTTTTTCTTCCTATTTTTTTTTTCTTTTTATTGGTTCTGGGGTTTGAACTCAGGGCCTGAGCACGGATCCTAAGCTTCTTTTGCTCAAGGCCAGTACTCTACCACTTAGCCCATAGCTTCACTTCTGGCTTTTTTTTGTGGGGGGTAGTTTATTGGAGAGAAGAGTCTTGTAGACTTTCCTGCCCAAGCTGGCTTTGAACCACAGTCCTTAAGTCTCAGCCTCTTGAGTTGTTAGGATTAGAGGTATGGGCCACTGGTTCTTGCTCCCTTGGCTGTTATACTTGTGGCTGGTATTCTGCCACTTTGAACCATGCCTCTACTTCCTCCACTGTTTTCTGAATATTTTCTTCTCTCTTTCCTCCTGTCCCTCACACCATGCCTGCTCCAACCATTCAGTTTAAGGCCTTGAAGTCCAGACTCTGCCTACACTCTCACCTTGATGCCTTCTCCATTTTTCACACAGAGCGATTTGCCAAAATAAACTCTGATGTTGTTTTTCCCAACTGCAAACACACCCTTCCTTAGATATGGGGATTTACTTGGGGATCATTTTACTGGGGAAGATAGAATTGCCAGTGTGTGGCCCATTTTGGATAATGACTACAGGAACAACCCGGACAGATACTGTGGCTTGGTGTTGAGGTATGTCCACAGTGAGCTCATCAAGAAGGAAGAGTGGCAGGACATGAAGGTTTCACTCAAGTGATAGGCCCATCTGGGTGTGGTGGTTCAGGCTTTGAGCCATGAGGCTAAGCTGTGGGTAATGCCTCTAATCCCAGCACTCATGGGACTAAGCCTGGAAGATCTCGAGTTTGAGGCCACTCTTGGATGAAGAACTAGACTGTGGATCAAAAAGTAAAACACAGGGCTGGGAATATGGCCTAGTGGCAAGAGAGCCTGCCTTGTATACATGAAGCCCTGGGTTCAATTCCCCAGTACCACATATATGGAAAATGGCCAGAAGTGGCACTGTGGCTCAAGTGGCAGAGTGCTAGCCTTGAGCAAAAAGAAGCCAGGGACAGTGCTCAGGCCCTGAGTCCAAGGCCCAGGACTGGCCAAAAAAAAAAATAAAACACAAGGGCTGGGAATGTGGCTTAGTCTAGGTAGAGTCCTTGCCTGGCATGCATGAAGCCCTGGGTTCTATTCCTCAGTAGCACATAAACAGAAAAAGCCAGAAGTAGTTTTGTGTCTCAAATGGTGGAGTGCTAGCCTTGAGCAAAAGTAGCTCAGGGACAGTGTCTAGGCCCTGAGTTCAAGCCCAGGACTGGCAAAAATAAATAAATAAATAAATAAATAAATAAAACACAAAGCCCAAAGAGTGATAGATCAGGGTCAAAGGAAAATTAGATTATTAGACAGTGGCTTGTCCAGTCTGTTCCTCCTATCAGATTCTAGCCCAAGACTATGTCTTGGATGGTGTTAAAGAGGAAAATGACCCTTGTAGGGTCTTAACAAGTTCTTCGTGAGCCATTAGGGATGTGTGGTAGTGCAGAAGTCTCAGCATCTGTGGGTACATGGTTCCAGGGAGTTCATTATCAAGGGCAATCCACGAACACTCAGGACACATTGTTTACACAGAGCTGACAGTAATGGGGTACAGACAGAGACCTCTGCATCCACTGACCTAGGTAATGCACGCTAGTCATTTTTTTACAATCTCTTGGTCAAAACCATTTGTAATGAACCCCTGAATAAGCTTGGAATTTTATATGCCACTCTGGGCCTTGCAGCCAAGAGATCATGTGGGCTGGTTTGTGTTTCATGTTCATTTCTCTGACTACCTTGGGGAACTAGACCAAGGAGACACAATCATGATTGGCACGGTGGCTGTTTCAGGTTGATATCCTGAGCACCAACAATGTCAGGGGCCAAGGTAACAGCATTCTAATCAACAGAAGATCTGACGAGGTAGCCAAGAAGAGGGGATTTGCTGGGCACCAGTGTCTCATACCTGTCAACCTGAGGATCACAGTTCAAAGCCAGCCCAGGCAGGAAAATCCATGAGATTATCTCCAATTAATCACAGAAAAAGCTGGAAGTGGAGCTGTGGCTCAAGTAGTAGAATGCTAGCCTAGAGCTAAAGGAGCTGAGGGACAGCACCCAGGCCAAGGACTGGAAGAAAAAAAAAAGATGACTTGTGCCTTAACAGCTGGGTTTTTAGTAGGGAATGGAGCTTCCAGAGAAGAGGTGGAATGGGACAAAATGGCATTCCTCAATGACTATATCATGGCCTCATTTTTCAACTCTGGGCTGGCACTGGCATAGTCTGGAGGCAAGAGTTACTGTCATGAAGTCGTTACATCAGATACAAAGACACAGTGTCTTCACAAAGTCAGAATTTATTTTTTTAATCTATTTTAAAATTTATTGTTATTATACAGGTAATGTACAGAAGGATTACAGTTACATGAGTCAGGTAAGGAGTACATTTCCTTTTGTACAGTGTCTTCTGTTCCCTTTCTCCCAGTCCCTTCCTCTGTACATCCAGGAGTTGTATAGTCACTTTCATCAATGTTCAGTGAGCTCTACTGCTGCACTTTTTTTTGCCAGTCCTGGAGCTTGAACTCAGGGCCTGAGCACTGTCCCTGGCTTCTTTTTGCTCAAGGGTAGCACTCTACCACTTGAGCCATAGAGCCACTTCCGTTTTTTTTTTCTGTTTACGTCGTGTTGAGGAATCAACCCAGGGCTTCATGCATGCAAGGCAAGCACTCTACTGCTAAGCCACATTCCCAGCCCCTACTGCTATACTTTTTCACTCCTTTTCCCTTGAGTTCTGTACCCTCCCCCTAAAGATATATACACGTGTACATCATACATAAAGAAGACAGAATCATCAAAAAAATGAAAAATTAAAGAGAAGGATCTCTTGTTTCCATATCTTGGAGTTCAGAATTTATTGAATAACAATAAATTCATAAGCTGTATCATTTTTGTTGATGGTTATTTACCAAGTACTACGGATATCATTTGATGGCCCTGCTCTAACACCACAGGTGATTTTGTTTCAACCTTAATTACTAATATCAGATCATTCATTAAACCGTGTGTGTGTGTGTGTGTGTGTGTGTGTGCGCGCGCGCGTGTGGCTAAGAAAGGGTTAAAGAGGCTACAGAGTTTTAAAAGCTGAACTGGAGGCAGGGGCAGAGAGTTGATAGAGATCTGGGAAAGTCTGTGGTGGGGCCGATAAGAAGTTCATGAACAAGGTACAGAGTCATCACATAGTTGTCTTGACACAAAATGCAGGTCTGGGTAGCGGGCCCTTCCCAGGGTCAACCTGAAGTGGGCAGTATGTCACAGGTAGGAGATACTGAGCTGGAGCTGGAGTCAGGATGGGCAGAGGGCTTTTGCTTCGGCAATTTTCCTAGATGACCCTTGTAGCAGGTGACCTGGTGACAGGTCAGCACCTGCCACGTCTGAGTCTTGAAGTGCATCTTTTTTCACCCGTCCAGGTGAAGGTTACACCTGGTGTGATGGGTCAGCTCTGTGTCTGAGGCTTCTGACATCATGTGATCTGTTTGCAGATGTAATTGATCATTGGCACAAATGATCACTTTATGTCTCATGATGTGCTGACAGATGGTGGGGGTTTATGTGTATAAACAAGATGCAGAGTCATTCTGGTTGGGTCACAACTTTTGCCTTATTAAATGGAGAAAGTCAAGGTTAAGTGCGGCTTTAAAGCTACTGTGGATACATAGAGCAGCCCAGAGGAGGTCTGCCTGAAGAGCCCTGCCTTAGGAGGCCCTCTGCTCTCTTCAGTTACACCTTGACTGCATACTTGGAGAATGTGTCTGTACTGAACATAGACATAGTATTTTCATTATTCCCTAAGCAATACAGTACACAAAGCATTTACAGCATATTAAGTACTGTAAGTCAGCTAGAAGCCATTTAAAATACATAGGAGAAATTGGACGTAGTGGTAGCATATGCCTGTAATATCCACTATTCAGGAGGCTGTACCAGGATGCAAGTTTGAGGGTAGCCTGAACACCCTAGTTGGACTGTTAAAGAAAAACTTTAGCCAGGCACTGGTGGTTCACACCTATAATCCTACCTACTCAGGAGGCTGATATCTGAGGATCCCGGTTCAAAGGCAGCCTAGACAGAAAAGTTCCCATGAGACTCTTTTCACCAATTAACCACTCAAAAACCAAAAGTGGTGCTGTGGCACAAAGTGGTAGAGCACTAGCCTTGAGCAGAAGAGCTCAGGGACAGCGCCCAGGCCCTGAGTTCAAACCCCACAACTGCCAAAAAGAAAAAAAAATTAACAGGCTTGGGGTGTGGCTCAGTAGGAGAGCCACTTGCCTATCAGGTGTGAGGCCTTGGGTTCAATCCCAGTACTATTAAGTAAAGCCAAGTATAAGCTGGGTGTTAGTGGCTCACACCTATCATCTTAGCTACTCAGGAGGCTGAGATCTGAGGATCAAAGTTCAAAGCCAGCCTGGACAGGAAAGTCCATGAGACTCTTATCTCCAATTAACTACCAGAAAACTGGAAGTGGGGCTGTGACTCAAAGTGGTAGAGAGTGAGCTTTGAGCAAAAAGGCTCAGAACAGTGCCCAGGCCCTGTGTTCAAGCTCCACAAGAGACAAAAAAACAAAAAACAAAAAACAGAAAAACCCAACCACCAAGTATATAGGAGTATGTGAATACATGCAGATGCTATACTAATTTACATAAGGGCCTTTTTTGGTCTTGGAACCAAGCCCCCATGGATACTAGAATGAATAAATGAAGATATCTATATCTATCTGTATCTCTCATATAGAGAAAGACACACATATGCATACATACTCATCTGTTCATAGAATTGTGAGACTTTTGAACACCCAGTAATTGGTAAGCATCTCACCAAAGAAGGAAGCATTAAAGAAGTGCAGCCTATCTTTATGAATGGAGGGAGATGGCCATGAGTCAGTAGGACTCTGCCCTGTAACCACCTTCCAACAAAGTGGCTCAAAGGCTGGACAAACACAGACATCATGCCCTCCACATGGACTAGGACAGTCCACGGCTGTTCCACTGAGACTCAAGTGTGGCCTGGTCTCAGTGGGTGAGATGGGCAACTATTTCCCAAACTGTGCAGAGATTGGGTAATAGCTCTGGTCAGGAAGTGGGTGGGTATTGCCTTTGGTTTGTCACAATGAGTTCCTGGGCTAGGCAGATGGAATGCTGCATGAGTGTATGTGTGCAAGCACTCAAGTATGACCACAAGTGGGTGATGGTGGAGGCTTGGACTTGATAACCTAGCAGGAAGCAGGCAGGCTTTGGCCCTTTCGGGCAGTGGCACCCTAAACTAACAACCTACTCCCTACCCAAAGGTAACTTCTTTTTAATATTAGGTGGTGGTAATGTTATGGTTTTATTATGCAAATAGATAGATGGCAGATAAATGGATGGATTTGAAATAACTTCACATGTTGTATTTTTTAGTTTTTTAAACATTTTTTTATTAGCATCAATTAGTTGAACAAGGGGGTCGTTGTGGGGTTTGAAGGAGGAAATTCCAAGTCCCTCCAAGTGTCCACCACTCAGAGACATTCTCAAGCAAAAAGATAGATTTATTGGGGAAGCAAAAAGCGAACTGACTGGCCAGGGACACAGAGCAGACTCGGGAGCTGCCACCGTGACCCCAAGGAGTCCTCAAATTGGGGTTTATAAAGGTAAAAGCATAGCACAGATGTAGGTGCTTGATGCAGGGGGTAGAGCAAGCAAAAACAAGTTAAGCAAGCCAATTACAGAAGCAGAATTTTGGGGTCAGGTTGACCTAATCTACTTCCCCCAACATTTCCTACTATGTTTCCCTAATCAAGATGGAGTCAGCTCTGCTCCCTACAACAGGGGTTACATGTCTGTATATTCATACAATTTGATTAGACATATCAAAGTCTTAGTTTAAATACAGATATCGTTGGGTGCCAGTGGCTCACCCCTGTAATGCTAGCTACCCAGGAGGCTGAGATCTGAGAATTGTGGTTCAAATTCAGCCCAGGAAGGAAAGTCTGTGAGACTCTTATCTCCAATGAACCACCAGAAAACTGAAAGTGGAGCTATGGCTCAAAGTGGTAGAGTGCCAGCTTTGAGCAAAAGAGCTCAGAGATGTGCCCAGACCTGTGCCCCATCACCATCACCACCACCAACAAAATACAGGTAGCATTAATTTTGTCTGATATAGAAACTAAAAAAATGAAAGTAAAATGAAAAAAAAATTCAGAACTTCCTATATATGCTATATAAAAGTGATTCATTTCTTTAAGATTCATTAAAGATATGAAAAAGGATTAAAATGTTTTGACACTTTCCAGTTAGCTCATAGCTGCTGGATTTCCTGAATTAGAACATGTTTGGAGCTTTTGCTTGTGCTTTTATACTGGATAACATGTTGGTAGAATGTTCTTGACTCCTTTTTCTTGTCTCCAGCCTTCCCTGGAGGTTTTTTTATTTTTATTTTTATTTTTATTTTGTAGTCCAGGTGCTTGAACTCAAGGCCTGGGCATTGTCCCTGAGCTACTTTTGCTCAAGGCTAGCACTCTACCACTTGAGCCACAGGTCCACTTTGGGCCTTTTCTATTTATATGGTACTGAGGAATTGAACCCAGGGCTTTATGCATGCTAGGAAAGCACTCTACTACTAAGCTACATTCCCAGCTCTCCTTTGGAGCTTTGACTGTGGGACCTTTGGCTTTGGCTGTGGTTGTGGAGTCCGCTGGCTAAATGTGACTCACAGACCATAGTTCCTGCCCGAAGGCCTAGGGAGTGCGTCCTTTACCCCTGAAATTCCATGGTATAGCCAGGATTGGCTGTGGGCCACTCTTTTCCATATCTGGTTTTGCAGGTATGTGCTTCTGTTGATGGCCTGCCGCTATCTCTGTATGACTTTCCTGTTCTTTAAACTCTTCACCCCCAGTGTCACTAGCTGGCTGCTCAGACTTAGACTCCTCTCTCTAATTCCTATAGTTATTTTTTTCAGTGGATTTAATCTATTTTTTATTTCTCTGAATCCACTGATTGAATCAAATATTTTCCCTGTATTTCTTATTTTGATTAGCATGTTCTCTTCCCAACCTTTTTTTTTCTCCTTTTTACAGTACTGAGGACTAAATCTGGCACCATACACACCTGCTAGGAAGGTACACTACCTCGCGAGCCACACCTCCAGCCCTTTAAAAACCAACCAAACAGGTTCTCTCTCTGTGATTTAGAGTGGGCTGCAACTTGTGATACTCCTTCCTGAACCTCCCAGCACTAGGATTACAGGCATGCACTATCATGCCTTGTTGCAAGTTCATGAGATTGTTAAATTAATTGCTTTGGTGGGGGGGGCAGTCGTGAGGCTTGAACTCTGGGCCTGGGTGCTGTCCCTGAGCTCTGCAGCTCAAGGCTAGTGCTCTACCACTTTGCGCCACAATACCACTTCTGGTTTTCTAGTGGTTCATTGGAGGTAAGAATCTCATGAACTTTCCTGCCCAGGCTGGCTTTGAACCGTGATCCTCAGATCTCAGCCTCCTGAGTAGCTAGGATTACAGGCGTGAGCCTCCAGTGCCCAGCTGCTTTTGTTTTGTTTGAGATAGGATCTTATAGTCCAAACTGGGCTATAAGAACTCACATGGTGCTCAGGCTGGCACCAAATTGGCAATGTTCCTCCCTCTGACACCCCCCTGCTGGGCTAATGCATAGGTTTCCATGCCTGGCTTTTCCTTCCTTCTTGATCCTGTTCCATGGTGTCATTTTCTTGTCCCAGCAATTATTTCCTGATTTATGGGATATGTCCTTCCACTTTGGGGCTTGTTTTCTTCCTGACAGGTTCTAAAGGGAACACTGGGCAGGGCTCTTCTACATCTCTCTCAATGATATCTTCCATAGGTCTAAATGCTAACAGCTGTCAAATCTATAGCCTTAGCTTGCCACCACTGATTCACCAACATTTCCATAGGTATATCCAAAGTTATAGTGTCCTATATGAAGCTCTTGGTTTTTATCCTCTGATCATTTGTTTCTCCATCAACCTCCTACATCTCCACTATCCTGTCACTCAAGCCAGAGGCCTCTGAGTCATCTCCTCCTCTAGCCTCTGAATCATACCCTCCTCTAGCCTCTGAGTCATCTATCTCCTTCTTCCTGCTCCCAGCCAGGTTCATGGCTGAATTTCAGGAGCGACTCAAGTGGTAGAGTGCTAGCCCGCAAAGAGTGACTGAGGTTGGTTTGGAGTGGTCTTCAAGGTGTCTGTGCTCAAATATCTGATTTCTATTTTAAACAGGGTCTCACTCTGTAGCCCAGGGACTGATGATCCCTACCTCAGCTTCAGGAGTGCTAGGATTACAGGAATGCACCACTGTACCCAACAAGTCGGTCTGGCAATGGTATAGAGATGACTCTTAGAATTCATTTGGAAAGTACAAATGCCTGGATTACAGACATATACCATGGTGCCCAACTTCTAGGTTCTGTTTAGTTGAACTTCCATTGCTTCTCTCCTGCCTGCCTCCTCTCTCCGTGGTCATTGTTTAATCCAGCTGTACTAATTTCTGTAGTAGCTCCTAGGTATAGTCTTCAAAATTCTTGATGGAGCAGTAGTGTATATAATCCCAACACTTTGGAGGCTGAGTTGGGAAGAAGAACTGGAATTCAAGGCCAGCCCTGGGCTACATAACCAAACAGACCCTGTCTCAAAGCACAAGTCACAGAAGAAATAAATCCTTTTGCTAAACAGTCTCTGTGAAACAGTGAATCTTAAGCACGTTCTACTGCTACCACATTCTACCTTTGAAATAACCCACTTAGCTTTTTTTTTTTTTTTTTTTTCCAGTCCTGGGGCTTGAGCTCAGGGCCTGAGCCCTGGCTTCTTTTTGCTCAAGGCTAGCACCATACCACTTGAGCCACAGCGCCACTTCTGACCTTTTCTGTATATGTGGTGCTGAGGAATCAAACCCAGATCTTCATGTATATGAAGCAAGCATTCTACCACTAGGCCATATTCCCAGCTCCCACTTAGCATTTTTTGTATTCCTAAAATGTTTAAGCATGTTACTTTTTTTTTTGTAATAAAAATGGGTGCCATGTAAAGAAATACCCAGACTTTGATACTGTTAGGCCATGATGAAGAGATCCTGGTGTTCATCACTGGATTCTCTCCGACCCCAGAACAATCCCCAATGTATCTCCCTGCATCTAGATGTGCAAAATCGCCTCCCACTTCCACTTTGCTTAAGTTGCTCCCAGCGTACTTCATTCTGCTTCATTTCCCTTTGCAGTGGATGTCTGCATCATCTAACTTTATCGTGTTGTTTCCACAGGGAGAATTCCAGAGGTGGTTGGGGCAGATTGTGCTAGCTCAGGGCTTCCCTCTTGCATTAGAAACCTGAAGAACCAGCTGGGGCTCAAGAATATGAAAGATAAGTGGAACAGGCCTGGAGCACTTTCTTGTGCAAAATATAGAACTGAAGGTCTGAGAAGGGAAAGGCAGCAAGACCCCACCCCGAAACTGTCACAAGGAGTTCCCTGCTCCTGCTCAGCTCTCTCTCAGGCTCTCCCTTCTCTCCCATGGCTCCCCACTTTCATGTTCTGGAAACCACAGGGAATGAGTGCTAATTCTATTTCTCAGGGTAAGTTTTCAGTGGAGTGAAGTCCAATAAATACTATCACTGATAAAAAATACTTGCAGAATTCCTTTTTGTTGTCGTTGATATATTCCAACAGTTGTACAGGAGGTTGCAGTGTAATATGTATTCATTCATGTGTATAATGCATTTGATCAGTCATCCCTCCACTTCCCCTTCCACTAACCCCTTCCTTACCCTCCTTCCATCACCCTACCCTCCTTCCATCACCCTCCCCTCCCACAATCCTCACCTCACTCCTATTATCCTCCTCCCCATCCTCCTCCCATCACCCCTCCCACTCTTTCCCCACCATCCTCACTTCACCCCTCCCATTATGCCCATCCTCATCCCCCTCCCACCATCCCCCCACCATCCCTCATGCACATAGCAGGTTCCCTGGGTACATTTTCATCTTCATGTGTGTACATTGGCTACTTTACTTTTGGAATTCATTGCTTTATTTTTTTGCTAGTCCTGGGGCTTGAACCCAGGGCCTGAGCACTGTCCCTGGCTTGTTTTTACTCAAGAATAGCACTCTACCACTTGAGCCACAGCGCCTCTTCTGGCCTTTTCTATATATGTGGTGCTGAGGAATCGAACCCAGGGCTTCATGTATATGAGACAAGCACTCTTGGCACTAGGCCATATTCCCAGCCCCCGCAGTTGCCCCCTTTTTTTTTTTTTTATAGAGGAGATTGCTGCTGTTTGAATGAGGTGTTTTTGTTTTTGTTTTTCTTTCAGTCATGGGACTTGAACTTGGGACCTAGGTGCTGCTCCTGAGCTTTTTTGTTTTTGTTTTTGTTTTAGCTCAAAGCTAGTGCTCTACCACTTGAGCCAGAGCTCCACTTCTGGTTTTCTTGTGGTTAATTGGGGATAAGAGTTTCATGGACTTTCTTGTCCTGGTTGGCTTTGACCCATGATCCTCAGATCTCAGCCTCCTGAGTAGCTAGGATTACAGGTGTGAGCCTCCAGTGCTTAACTTGAATGAGTTTCTTTTATTTCAAAAGCAACATGCACTTGATGAGTCTCATTGCGAAAAATGCATGAAAAGGAAAATGCTTTCTCTGCCATTTCAGACTTCTAGGGAAGGAGTCTGGAAGGGTCCTGACCTACCCCAGCCTTGCACTTGATTTCAAACAGAATGCCATTTCTCTTAGTTCAGGAGCAGGTGCTGCTCAACAGTCTGCACTTACACAAAGTTGAGAAACACCACTTGCTGAAAGGGATGGAAAAGGCAAAGGACAAACTCCTTGTCCCTTGAGGTGTTCTGTAATGCTTTGCTGTTGTGAGTTGAATTTTGGGAGCAGGTGCCAGTTTTCCTGCAGGAGACCCCTCTTGGTAGCAGCTGGCCTAAGAGCTGCTCTTCTCCATTTGGTGAATGACTGAGCCTCTTTGGCATCCGGTTTTCTCCTCCTTAAAATCAGAGGATAAGGGGATATAGCCTAGTGGCAAGAGTGCCTGCCTCGTATACACGAGGCCCTAGGTTCGATTCCCCAGCACCACATATACAGAAAACGGCCAGAAGTGGCGCTGTGACTCAAGTGGCAGAGTGCTAGCCTTGAGTGGGAAGAAGCCAGGGACAGTGCTCAGGCCCTGAGTCCAAGGCCCAGGACTGGCCAAAAAAAAAAAAAAAAAAATCAGAGGATAAGCAGACAGTGGTAGCACATATCTGTAATCCCGGCTCCTCAGAGGCTGAGGTAGGAGGATCGCTTGAGCCCAGGAGTTCAGGGACAGCTTTGGTAATATAGTAAGTAAAGTAGGGCTAGAGAGGTAGATCCAAGGTGAATTGCTTGCCCAGCATACAAGGCCTTGGGTTCAATTCCCAGCACTGCAAAAAGAAAGTGGAGGAAGAGAATGAGGAGGAAAAGGGAGAAGGAAGGAAGAAAGGGAAAAAGGAAGTAGAGCCATACCTAAATCTCAGCATGTGCAGCCCAAAGCAGGAAGAATGCAAACCTAGGGCCATTAGGGCTTCAGGGCAAGATCCCATCTCATAAACACCAAAGGTAAGTAAATAACAGAATAAAAACAAACACAAAAGATACAATTAGCTTACAAATCCACACCTTGTCTAAGATAGCTTCATCTTGGCCACTATAGGAGTTCATAGATGAGATTTGTTTTTTTTGCAAGTACAGTTCAAGAAAGGTGATGGAGTCCTCCAGACAGGCTTTCCATATATCCCTATGGTCTTGTAATTGCCACATATGAAGTATTTGCGGGAGGGGTCTTCTGTCCCTCCCTCCTTGTCTCTCTTCCTCCCTTCTTATTTTCCTTCATTGCTTTACCTTTTTGTTTGTTTGTTCTTTAGCTTTTTCATTCTGTAATAACCTGGGGCGGGGTGGGGGGGGGGGGAGCGGGAAGCCCTGCCCCATGTTGTTACTGCTACGCCCCACTGCGGAGAGTAAAAGGGGATCCTGCCCCACGTTAAGGGGACCGGAACCACCCCGCCAGACTGCAGGCAGCCAGGGGATATAAGAGGGCGGTATTTCCGAGGGAAGGAAGAGAAGCACGGGGAAAGCAATGCACTGGAGGTGTCTTGTGGAGGTGAGCAGTGCCCGGGTTCCCCTCAGGCCTGAGGGGAGCCCAGGCCTGCGGACAGAGGAGGGCCCGAGCTCCCGGCCTGTGGACTGGGGTGCCCAAGCCCGGACCAGCAGCGGAGGGAGGCCCGAGTCTGGGCCTGCAGGGAATGGAGCCGCCTAGCTCCGGGCAGGAAAGGAGGAAAGGCCTGCAGAGCCTAGCCGGGAACAGCCTGAGGCCTGCTGAGGAGACCGGAGCCTGAGGTCTGTGGGAAAGTCCGAAGCCTGGTGCCTGTCAAAGCCAGAGTGGATGCAGAGAGCAGAGCAGAGCAGAGCAGAGCGGAGGCCCATAGAGAGCCATGTGGAAAGTGGAGTCCCTCAGAGAGGGGAGAGGCCTATGAAGAACAGAGGCCTGTGGACAGGAGAAGCCTGTGGAAGCGGGTGGATTTTCTCACTCAGAATAGAACAATTAGAGGCTAGCATTCTACCATTTGAATCACAGCCCCGCTTCTTCTGGCTTTTTGATAGTTAATTGGAGATAAAAGTCTCATGGACTTTCCTTCCCAGACTGGCTTTGAACCACAATCCTCAGATCTCAGCCTCCTGAGCAGTTAGGATTACAGGCGTGAGCCACCAATTCGTGCCCGTTTTCAGCCTTTCTTTTTTATGTGAATGGGTTTCACTATTTTCAAGCATGCATATAAAATACTTTGACCATACTCACCTTGTCCTTCCTTTCTCCTCCTCCTCCTCCTCCTCCTCCTCCTCCTCCCCCTCCTCCTCCCCCTCCTCCTCCCCCTCCTCCTCCCCCTCCTCCTCCCCCTCCCCCTTCCCCTCCCCCCTCCCCCTCCCCCTCCCCCTCCCCTCCCCTCCCCTTCCCCCTCCCCCCCTCCTCCTCCTCCTTTTTGTACTGGTACAGAGGTTTGAATTCAAGGCATTGCACTCACTTTTTTGCTGAAGGCTAGCATTCTCCCACTTGAGTGCACACTTTAACTTCTGGCTTTTTGGTGGTTAATTGGAGATAAGGGTCTTATGGCTGGCTTTGAATTGCAATCCTCAGACCTCAGATTCCTGAGTTGCTAAGATTAATTACAGGTATGAGCAACTGGGCCTGGCTGGCCCAGAACTCTTTAATTCTCCCTATCTCTGCCTCAGAGAGCTGGGATTACAGGAGACCACATTTGGCACTTCCATTGCCCTCTCCTTTATACTTATGGATTTATTTCTGTGATGGCACTGAGGCTTGAGCTTAGGGCCTAGGTACTGTCTCTTAGCTTTTCTGCTCAAGGATGGTGCTCTAGCAGTGAGCCACAGCTTCACTTCCAGCTTTTTGGTGGTTAAAGTCTCATGGACTTTCCTACCTGGGCTGGCTTTGAACGAGGATCCTCAAATCACAGCCTTCTGAGTAGCTAGTATTACGGGCATGAGCCTGTGATAACAGCACCCAGTGCCATTGCCGTGTGTTTGTGTGTGTTTGTGTGTGTGTGTGTGTGTGTGTGTGTGTGTGTGTGTGTGTGTGTGTGTACTGGTCCTGGGGCTTGAACTCAGGGCCTGAGAGCTGTCCCTGAGCTTTTGTGCTCAAGGCTAGAGTTCTACCACTTGAGCCACAGCTCCATTTCTGGCGTTTTAGTGGTTAATTAGAGATAAGAGTCTCCTGGGCTTTCCTGGTCAGCCTGGGCTGACTTGGAACTATGGTCCTCAGATCTCAGTCTCCAGAGTGGTTTGCGTTCCAGTTTTGAACAATTATTGCCTTTTAATAACCTTCATTGGAACACCTTTAGAACAATGATATTTTGTTTTTTGAGGCTAAAGTTGATTTTTATAAACCACAGTTTTGAGCAAGGTCTTGTGAATCTGGTGAGTGGTCAGAGATGATTTCACCAGTGTTGGCTCTGAGTTTCCCAGAGAGCATGCTGTAAACTCTGAAATGCCTTCTGCCACTCACCGGGTCACAGTTCACTTTTCTTGCCAAACTCACAGTTACAAATGAAAACTATCCCTGTATTAAAGGAATAAAACATGAGGGCCTTCCTTTTCTTTTTCTTTTAACTTTGAGGAGTGCTGGGAAACAGAGTCTCAATGTAGCTCAGACTTGCCTCATGAAGCCCTCAAACTCCCGATCTTCCTGCCTCAGCCTCAGTAGTGTTAGAATTACAGTGTGCCAAGGGCCTTCTCTTTCTTAGGATCTGTTTGTTTTCTTGGTGTGGAATGTCTGACCTCTGGCCTGTATCTGGCTTTGGTTTGTCCCAGACACGTCCACTCCTTTAGCACATACAGATCTGGTCAGTTCCTTGGAGAGAGCTATGGTGTTTTCTGCATTAAAAGGTACAGACCAGGGCTGGCAATGTGGTTTACTGGTAGAGTGTTTATCTAGCATGCATGAAGCCTTGAGTTCAATTCCTCAGTACCACATAAGCAGAAAAAGCCCGAAGTGGCACTGTGGCTCAAGTGGTAGAGCGCTAGCCTTGAGCAAAAAGAAGCCAGGGACAGTGCTCAAACCCTGATTCTGAAATTATTCCAGGCAACATTAAGTTAGTTCAGATTTTAATATACAATTTACTTTTTAGCTTTCATCAGAGTAGTTAATCATCAGTTTAAGAGAATCAAGTCTGTGATCATTTTTGTCATTTCTGCAGGCAGTGTGCCAGCATGGGCATGGCACATGTGGCCGGCACACCGTCCCGGAAGAGCTAGGCTTCCTAAACCATATAGAACAAACACAGAATAAAGAGCCCCTTGGCAGGAATTAGAGTGTAATACAGGCAATGTGTGATGGCCTTTTCAATCAGTCAAGGTTCAATTGTGGATGTATCTCCATTAAGGAAGTAAACAAATGAATGAAAAATTTCAGAATTCTTTGCCTGTTAGTCCCAGGCTTTCTAACAGCCTTTGAATGATTCCTCTCCACCCCCCCCCCCACCAGTCCTAGAGCTTGAACTCAGGGCCTGGGCACTGTCCCTGAGCTTCCTTTTGCTCAAGGCTAGCACTCTACCACTTGAGCCACAGCACCACTTCTGGCCTTTTCTGTTTATGTGGTGCTGATGAATTGAACCCAGGGCTTCATGCATGCTAGGCAAGCGCTTGACCACTAAGGCCACATTCCCAGCCCATGATGATTCCCCTTTTGAAGTTACAGTATGGGGCAAGGGCCTGGAAAACAGATTCTCCAGTGCACAACAGAGGCTGTTTTCTTAGATCGTATCAGTCTTTGGGTAAAACTAAGGTCACATTTTAAGATCTCATTAACACCTTGGAAGACAGTCTTCAGGGTGTCTTACCTGATTTCTTGGTGGGTTTGCTGCCACAGGCATCCACCATGCTCTTTCTCCCTGCTCTGGACTTTGCCCCACCCCTCTAAGGAAAAAACACCTTCATAGAAACTGCATTCTTGCTAAGGTTTGTGCTCTGATGTTTCCGGAGTTTAAAATCCTTAAAATGCCAGTATTAGCCAAGACCTGGTGGGCGCAGGCACATGTCTGTTCTCTGTTCTCTGGTTACTAGGGAGGTCAATGTGGGAGGACCATGGCCTGAGGCTACCTGAGCAAAAAAACTAAGGTTAAAATCCTGCCCAGACATTTGTAATTGTAACCCTCCTGTTCATCACCTTTACAATATATAGATAGGTAGATATATATATTTATATATTTTAATATATATGTATATATATTTCAGCCTACTTGCAGAAACTAACAAATTTTTTAAAAGCCTGCCCAGCACTGGTGGCTCACTCCTGTAATCCTAGCTACTCAAGAGGCTGAGATCTGAGGATTGCGGTTCAAAGCCAGCTGGGTCACCAGGAAAGCCTGTGAAACTCTTATCTCCAATTAACTATCAAAAAAGCTGGAAGTTGAGTTGTGGGTCAAGTGATTGAGTATTAGCCTTCAAACAAAAAGCTCAGGAAGGGCTGGGAATATGGCCTAGTGGCTTGCCTCTTATACATGAAGCCTTGGGTTTGATTCCCCAGCACCACATATATAGAAAATGGCCAGAAGTGGCGCTGTGGCTCAAGTGGCAGAGTGCTAGCCTTGAGCAAGAAGAAGCCAGGGACAGTGCTCAGGGCCTGAGTCCAAGGCCCAGGACTAGGAAAAAAAAAATGCTCAGGGACCGCACCCAGGACCTGAGTTCAAGTCTCAAGGCTGGCACCCCTCCCCCCAAAAATCAACCTGGAGGCATGGCTCAATGGTAGGTACCTGCCTAATAAATTATAGTCCCTGAGTTCAAATCCCAGAGCAACCAAACAAAAATACAATGAACAAAAACCTTATGGGCAGCCAGGACTTGCAACTCTGGTTGAGTCAATAAAGAAAAAAGAATGTGTTAGAAGTTGATTGGATAGTTTACAACTTAGAGATGATCAGCTCCATCTCTATGGAAAGCATCATTGAAGAGAAGAAAGACCCACCTCCAGGGGCTGTTCTGATGAAGGAAGTCCTGCTTCCCTGACTGGCCCCCTGTCCTCCCTCAATAATATCACTAGGGGCAGACATGGCCTCTAGCATGAGAACCCAGTCACTGTCTACTCAGAGCTGCAGGGATGCTTATGTCTGCAGAAGAACTGGACTAAAACTTGACCCTCCTGCTCCCACCCCTTGAGTAGCTGGAGATTATAGGACTCAACCAACATGTCTGGCTTGTTAATTCATTTTGAATAATTTATTCTTGGGCTTTCTGTGACTTGTTGAGGGGTTGCCTAACATACCTTGGGAAGCCTCTAGGAAGTTTTGAAATAAGCTGATAAGCCTTCATGGGAATCATATTAGAAGATAACTACTTTTAACAAACCTCAGAATCTAAGCAGGAGCTTGAGTTTTTTTTTTCCTACTCCTGGGGCTTGAACTCAGGGCCTCAGTGCCCTCCCTGAACATCTCTGTGCTTAAGGCAAGTGCTCTACCACTGGAGTTTTTTCTGAATAGTTATTGGAGATAAGAGTCTCATAGACTTTCATACCCAGGCTGGCTTTGAACCACAATTCTCAAATCTCAGCCTCCTGAATAGCTAGGCTTACAAGCATGAGCCCCCAGCACCTGGCTTCAGCAGGAGTTTTTATTGTATGTTTTATTTTAAACAGAAAACATTCACATTGACTAGCTCAAAAATGTTCTGATTCCATCTAGTGAAAACAATGTACACAAGAAAAAGATTGTGGTGAAATAAGGAGACTGGGTCTAAGTAACATGGCCTTGTTCTCATTGCCATCCTGGTGCCTTGGTGGGTGGAGGGGGCTTTCTCCCCAGCTCTAAAAAGCCTAGAGGTGAGAGAAGCCATTCTTCAAATTGCAGATGTCATACTGTTTAGCTCCAGGGAAAGCTTTGCTACAAAGAATGCTCACCTCTGACTGTTCCCCTACAGAAAAGGTTTTGTTAATACCTGCGTATTTCCCTACATAGTCTACTTTCCTCAGGTTGGGTCCCTCTACCCCAAATATGTGGTTTTTATCTTTAAAAAGCTTTGTGCAAGCTCCATTTGGAGCTGCAGGCCTTTGAGACAGGAGTCCACTTGTAGTCATGGGCTTTCTAATAAAGACTCTCAATTGGACCTCTCAAGATGTGGCTTCTCTGTTTCTTGCCAACTGAATTCCTATTACAGCAGCGGTGTGCTGCTAAACCAAGTGTGGCTAGTACATAGCCTCACCACTCACCTGAGTGGAACTTTGGCATACTCATCTCCCTGGAGAATCTCAGGAAGTTTTAGGGAGGGGAGTCAGGACTTAGGGAGGGAGTCAGGACTTGCTACTGTCACACGTCTTGAGCATTCAAGAGAATATAATGCTTGAGAAGGCAGAGACTTTCAGGTTAGCAAAAGAAGATGAAAATGCTCTGTGAATATCTATGATGACCAGGGAGATACTCCAACCTCTTTCCTGCTGAGTCTATGGGAAAGTCATTGCCTAATACAGAGCAGAACTCCAGCCAGAGTCAGAGAACCAAGAGAAGTAGAAAGGGGGGAGATAATTCCTGCTACTCTTGTCCCATTGGGTGTAAACTCGTGGAGACAGGGGCTTACACAGTGACCTTTTCGTGGTGAAAAAAGGGTAGTATTGGGTCTAGTATTGGCCACGTGACAGATGATAGGGAATTGGGTTTAACTGGCAGATGGTAGGAAATTGGTTGTTTTGTTTTTTTTGTTTTGTTTTGTTTTGTCAGTCCTGGGCCTTGGACTCAGGGCCTGAGCACTGTCCCTGGCTTCTTTTTGCTCAAGGTTAGCACTCTGCCGCTTGAGCCACAGCACCACTTCTGGCTGTTTTCTATATATGTGGTGCTGGGGAATCGAACCCAGGGCTTCATGTATAAGAGGCAAGCACTCTTGCCACTAGGCCATATTCCCAGCCCATGGCAGGAAATTGGGTTTAACTGTTGCCATCTTGTCTTCTTGGTAGAGGAAGGTAAAGTCCTAGCCCCTAGGTGATGGGTGTGCCTGAATTCCTAGGGGAGGGACTTGGACAATGGGTTACTGGACCTGCCAGTATTGGGTCAAGAATCCTTAAGCTCCTTGCGACCCTGCCCCCTTCCCCTATATAGGCCCAGACCAGCACAGGTGCCATTATACCATGCCTCATGTCCCCTGGCTCTCCTCTGGTTACCATAGTGTCCCACTTCAGCTCTCTCTATATGTGGTGCTGAGGAATCAAACCCAGGGCTTCATGTATACAAGGCAAGCACTCTTGCCACTAGGCCATATTCCCAGCCCTCATGGCTCAGTTTTCTAACAATGTTGAATGTATTTGAGAGGCTGCAGATCTTGGAGACAGGAGTCCACCTGGAGTGGCCAGCTTTCCAGTAAAGACTCCCAAGTTGACCTCTCAAAATGTGGCATCTCTGTTTCTCATACTGAATTCCTGTACAACAGTGGTTCAGTTAGTGGTATCCACTAGAGGGTCTTTTGTAGTGGTAGGGCTAGAACCATCTCCAGTCTCTGGCAGTCCTGGGTCAGATGGCTGCTGTGGGCTATCAGCTAAGACCTTACTGCAGCTGATGACTGGAAGATCCGAGCTGCGGCTCCTTTGTGGTGGGAGTGGGTTCCCTTGTAGCACCATGGATGTGTCTAAAGAGCAAGCTTCCAAAGAAGGCCATGGAGAACCAGTGGTACCTTTCGTGCTCTGGTTTCTCAGAGGAGGCACAGCACTTAGCTCTGCCAGCTACAGGCCATCTTGAACTCCAAGGGAAAGAACAGATGGGCAGTGAGCATCCCATTAACAAAGTGCATGTTGCTCAGGAGCTCCATGGTCACCATCTCGGAAAGTACCATCTGCCACAGAGGGTGTCTATAAAGAGTTCAAATTTTACAATTTCAGATGATTTCAGACTTCAGAAATCTACTCAGATCTCCTGTGAGTCAAATTAGAGAGCCGATGGTGATCAGGGTTGAGGCACACAAGCGACAGTGAGTCAGGGACTTTCCCTGTGGCTCACACAGACTGACGTATTCAGGAAAGCAGAGGACTTACCAGAGGCGATGTAGGTAGGAAGGGAAAATGCCATTTAAAAATTTTTTGCCTTTTTCTTTTTTCTGAGGTGTTGAAGAAAATTTATATGGAGGACTTTTATTTGGGATTGTAGTTCAGGGTAGGTCAGGCAAAAGCCAAGGCTAAAACAAGAAGGGCTGACACAAGAAGTGTCAGGCCCAAGTTCAATCCCGGGTAATGCCAAACAACAGCAATAACATAGAATAATGCTGCTGGGTGTAGTGACTCATGCCTATAATCCCAGTCCTGGGCAAATTGAGCCAGGGGGATCCTGATTTCAACACCAGCCTGGGCTGCATCGTGACTTCCTCTTTCAAAACAAATGCGAAAGAATGCTGCTATGAAAGAATGCACAGTGTTTGTATTGACAGATGCTTTCCATTCTCCTTGGGTATACACCTAGGAGTGGAATTACTGAATCCTGTAATAACTCCCATCTTGAGGACCTCCCGAACTATTTTTCCGAGGGGCGGTGCCACTTAACATTACTAGTGGCAATGTGGGAGATTTCTAACCACATTCCAATTCTGACATTTACTGAACCTTCTTGGGTTAGCAACAAGGGACCTCCCCCCCCCCCCCCCAGCACAGGGACCATCCAGCGTGGCACCCACCAGCTACAGAAGGCCCAAGTGGAAACTCATGTTTTAGAAGAGCTTGACTCTTAGGCAGTGGAGTAACTGCTTCCCTTGAGCAGGAGGGTTCTCCAGGAGCAGCTCCAGAAATGGTCTCACCCAGCTGCTCCCTTAGACAAGGCTTGTAGATTCAACCTTGAGGCTGTGCTTGGCACATAGGAGGCAGTCACTAGATATTGTGGAATCAATGAATGGGCTAGCCTCTGACACTTTTTTTTTCTTCAGTGCTAAGGATCAGAGCAGGGCCTGTGGGTGCATTCTACTGCATACCTCAGCCCTTGTTCCTGCTTTGTGTCTCCTATGAACAGCCCTTTCTTGTCCTTTGGAGGACTGGTCCTTCATAGAACCGAACCTGTGGGTCTTTGGCAGCTCCCAGCCAGCGTCCTTCCTGTCTAGCTACGTGAATGTAACTGGCTCTTTGGCCAGAACTCTTCACCAGGACTTTTTATGTTGGCATTATGGGATGTCACAAGACAAAAATCCAGTTTGAAATCCCATTGACTTTAGTTTTCCTTTGTGTGATAAAAAGGAGGAACCAGTTATTTCGGCCCATGGCTGGCAGGCTCTGATGCTTTGGGGCCTGTGATAAGGCTGTGCCTTAGGAGGGGAGCTCATGGCAGAGTAACCCTGCTGACCCCAGGGCAGGTAGGAACCATGAAGGAAAGAGCGAGAGGAAGGGGCCAGAGCTTCAACATCCCCTCCATGAATCTGACACCCATCTAAAGTTTGGTTTTCGTGTTTTTTTGGTTGTTGTTATTGTTGTTTTGTTGTTCTTGTTTTTTGCCAGTGCTAAGACTTAAAGTCAGGGCTTTGCACTGGCTCTCTAGGGGCTCCACCCTAAGCCATGCCCCAGCCCTTTTCTGCAGTTATGTTTTGAATAAAGAATCTGGCATTTTACTCAGGGCTAGCTCTCAGACTGAGATTTCCAACTTAAGCCTCCTATATAGCTGGGATTATAGGTACATACCACTTTGCTCAGCTTGTTGGTTGAGATGGAAGTTTCCCTAACTTTTACCCTAGCTGGCTGTCCTCCGAATGTGATCCTTTCAATCTCTGTCTCATGAATAACTGGCATTATAATTGTGAGCCACCACATTTGGTCTAGATTGTTTTTGATAGGGTCTTATGTCTTTGCCTGGGGCCAATCTCAGACTGTCTCTCTCTTACCTCTGATCTCTTGAGTAGCTGGGATTGCACTAAGGAGTCTCCAAGCATGTACTTGTTTGTGTGTTTGTTTCTTTTTGAGGTAGGGTCTTCCTATCATCTGTCTAGGCTAACCTAGAACCATGATCCTCCTATCTCTGTCATTACTATCAGTTTATGGGTATATTACTGTTCCTCTAGGAATAGTAAGGAGTCACCATGCCTGGCTGTTTTCTGGGTTTGTTTTTGAGGTAGGTCTGTCTAAGCCTATAAGGGGATCCTCAGATCCCAGGGATATCTGGCATCATCTAAAGATTTGTATGAGGCACTTTACTATGTGAGGCAGAAGAGTTATTTTTTTATGGGGTAGTTTGAGCAGGAATGAGGAAACAGCATAACAAAAATAAGACTGGTAAATAGATTAATTATTTCTGGTCCCTTTCACTGGCAAGCATTAAAGCAGTTCTTCATTGTCCAGATTAGAACCAGCCAGCTTAGGAATTTGGTGCTCATCTTTCTCCTGCTTTATTTATTTATTTATTTTATTTTTTTTGGCCAGTCCTGGGCCTTGGACTCAGGGCCTGAGCACTGTCCCTGGCTTCTTCCCGCTCAAGGCTAGCACTCTGCCACTTGAGCCACAGCGCCGCTTCTGGCCATTTTCTGTATATGTGGTGCTGGGGAATCGAACCTAGGGCCTCGTGTATCCGAGGCAGGCACTCTTGCCACTAGGCTATATCCCCAGCCCCTTTCTCCTGCTTTATTGAAGGTTGAGATAAACAACTTAGTTTCTGTTCGATGACATGAAAGGTCAGCATGAGAGACTTCATTTTGCTTTGGTCTATTGGGGCCTGGTGCAGGAGCTCAGCCCCAAATAATGTCCAGAAATTTTACTTAACAAGTTAGAGGAAGTCATTTTGGAGAAAGAAATAAGAAAACAGTAGATCTGGGGCTGGGAATGTGGCCTGGTGGTAGTGTTTGCTGAGCATGCATAAAGCTCTGGGTTCCTTTCCTCAGCACCACATATATAGAAAAATTTGGAAGTGGTGCTGTGGCTCAAGTGGCAGAGTGCTAGCCTTGAGCAAAAAGAAGCCAGGGAGTTTGGCACATTTCGCACAAGTGGGTGGGCCGCACCTCAACAACACCGGCCCGGAGCGGTCCACACAGGAAGGCGAACTGCCTGAGAGGTGAGCTCCTCTGACCAAGATACAGAGTGGAAAAAAGAACCAAAGAAGAGATAAGCCTCCATGCCACGCTGAATCAGCGATCAGCAAACCCTCAACAGGGGCACGTTAGGGTCAGTACAGCACAGCGGCAGGACACTGTCCCACAGAGAAAGACACAGAATCTACTGGCTCCCAAGTGCAGGGAGGGTCGTGAACACCTCAGCAACAACCGAGAAGGTCACACTCACCCATTGGGCAGCAAGGTTCAACAGCCAAACCCAAGCCCAGAGCCAGGACACCAGGACACAAGGCTCCCACTGACGGACCAGCGGGAACCAGCACAAAACCAAACCAGGGAAGCCACCCACAGATCTCCAGATGCGCAAATCACAAAGAAATATAACACAGTTCATCAAAGGGCAAGCCAACTCGCCAGCTCCAAAAAGCAGCACGACTGAAGAGGAGATGGAGAATAAAAAATCAATTGAGGCCATGTTAACAGAAATGATGGAAAGCATCAGAAACAAAATCAGAAAACAATTCCAGGAGTTTAGATGGGAAGTCTTGAAGGACATCCAGGAAGCCAAGAAAGAAATGGAAGTAAAAATGGATACAATGCAAACCTCCGTTAAAGAAGACCTTAACATCCTGAGAAGTGAAATGCATGAAAAAATAGATTTAAAATACAACTCTTTAAAGGAAGAAATTTCCATGATCAGAGCTGATCTGACAACCATAAATAGCTGTCTGACATCCATAAACGCCGCAATTGAATCCACAGCACAAAGAATTGACCATATGGAATCCAGAATCTCTCTCTTGGACGATGAAGCAGCCGACAACAACCAGAAAATTACCACACTCCAAGAAACGGTGAAGCTTCAGGGCAGACTAATCCAGGAACTAATGGACAAAGACAAGAGATATAATCTGCACATAATTGGAATAGAAGAAGGAGCCGAATACCAGAGCAGAGGGCTTCATCATATTTTCAATAAAGTTATTGCAGAAAACTTCCCCAATCTCACAAGGGACCCCATCCAGGTAACGGAAGCCTATAGGACACCTGGCAGGCCAGACCCCAGAAAAGCCACCCCAAGGCACATAATATTCAAGACTTCAGATCTCAAGAATAAAGAGCAAATTCTGAATGCAGCCAGAGCGAAGAAAGAAATTTACTACAATGGGAAGAGGGTCCGAATAACAGCAGACCTCTCCACACAAACCTACCAAGTGCGAAGTGAGTGGAAGAACACCATCCAAGTTCTACAGGCCAACAATATGCAACCTAGGATTAAATATCCAGTGAAATTGGAGTTCACATTTGAAGGGAAAACCAGATCTTTCCATAGCAAAGAGGATCTAAAGGAGTATGTGAATAAAAAACCAGCCCTAGAGCGAATTCCAAGAGGGGAATCCCACCCAATGGAGATCGTACAGGACACACAGACAGAAACAGAAAGAAACTACAATAACCAGAGCCCAACAGAAAGAGCAGCTCACTAAAGACAAGAAAAAAAAAAAAAAAGAGGAAAAAACAGCCCAACAAGAAAATGGAAGGAGAAAAATCACTCTTATACTTGATCTCTTTGAATATAAATGGGATAAACTTTCCGATAAAGAGGAGCAGACTGGCAGAATGGATCCTCAAACAAAAAGTTGCCATCTGTTGTCTACAAGAGACCTACCTTACAGCAAGGGACAAAAACAGGCTCCGAAAGAAAGGATGGAGCAAGATCTTCCAAGCAAACGCACCTACCAAAACGGCAGGTGTAGCCATCCTGATCTCAGACAAGCTGAACTTTTCATTAAAATCAACGCAAAAAGACAAAGAAGGACACTACATTTTAATACAAGGAAAAAATCCATAATCAAGACATCACGGTGATAAATGTATACCCACCAAACAAAAGAGGCCCTACATATGTCAAGCAAATACTCACAGAATTACAGAACAAGATAGACCCAAACACAATCATAGTGGGAGACTTTAATACCCCACTCTCTCCAAGAGACAGATCCAACACCCAGAGGATCAGCAAGGGAGCTGAGGACCTAAGTAACACCATATCCCAAATGGATCTGACAGATCTATACAGAATCTTCCACCCTACAGAGACCCAATACACCTTCTTCTCAGCAGCCCATGGATCATACTCCAAAATAGACCATGTCATAGCCCACACAAAGAACCTCAGCAAATACAAAAGTATTGATGTCATCCCATGTATTATATCTGATCACAGTGGATTAAAGGTAACCCTCAATAACAACGGTTATCACAGAGGCTATACACATTCTTGGAGGCTAAACCCCACACTGTTATCCAACACTTGGGCCACAGTCCAAATTAAAGATGAAATCAACGAATTCATAAGCCACAATGACAATGAAAATACATCACAAAGAAACCTATGGGACACAGCTAAGGCTAAGATCATTGCCCTCAGCACTCACATTAAAAGAATGGAAGCAGAGCAGGTGAATAACCTCACAATGAAACTAAAGCAACTGGAGAAACAAGAAATGATCAAATTTAAAATGACTAGAAGGAGAGAGATCACAAAGATTAAAGAAGAGATAAATCTGATTGAAAATAGAAAGACCATTCAACAAATAAATAAGACTAAAAGCTGGTTCTTTGAGAAAATAAATAAAATTGACAGACCCCTCGCAAGACTTACAAAAAAAGAAGAGAAGAGACTCATATATGTATTTCCACCGGAAAAATTACAACAAGTACACACGATATTCAAACAATCATAAGGAGCTATTTCCAGAACCTCTACTCACTAAAAAACAATAATTTTACAGAAATGGATCAATTCTTAGAGAAGTATAAACTGCCCAAACTGAACCAAGAAGAAATAAATCAACTAAATAAACCAATAACTTACAGTGAGATACAGCAGATAATCAAGAACCTCCCAACAAAGAAAAGCCCAGGCCCAGATGGATTCACCAACGAATTCTACAAAACCTTTAGTGAGGAGCTAATACCAATAATCCTCAAACTCTTCCGTGAAATAGAAACAGAGGGAGAAATCCCAAACTCATTCTACGAAGCTAAAATCATACTCATTCCCAAACCAGGCAAAGACCCAACAAAAAAAGAGAACTACAGACCAATATCACTAATGAACACAGACACAAAGCTCCTCAATAAAATATTAGCTAACACGATCCAGAAACTGATCAAGAAAATCATACATCATGACCAAGTAGGCTTCATCCCACAGTCAAAAGGATGGTTCAACATCCGTAAATCAATCAACGTAATTCACCACATAAACAGAACTAAAATCAAGAATCACATTGTTATCTCAGTCGATGCCCAAAAAGCCTTTGATAAAATACAACATCCATACTTATTAAATGCTTTGGAGAGAACAGGAATAAATGGAACATTCCTCAAAACAATAAAAGCCATATACAACAGACCAACTGCTAACATCGTATTAAATGGAGAGAAACTTAAATCATTCCCCCTAAACTCAGGAACAAGACAAGGATGCCCACTCTCCCCACTTCTTTTCAACACAGTGCTGGAATCCCTAGCCATAGCAATAAGGCAAGAGGAGGACATCAAAGGGATCCACATCGGCAAGGAAGAAATCAAGTTATCCCTATTCGCAGATGACATGATCTTATATCTGAAGGACCCAAAAAACTCAGTCCCCAAACTCCTACACCTAATAAACCATTTTGGCAAAGTAGCAGGATACAAAATCAATCCACAAAAGTCAGCAGCTTTTCTGTACACCAGCAATATACAAACAGAAAAGGAAATTATGGAAACAATTCCATTTACAGTAGCCAAAAAAAGAATAAAGTACCTAGGGATCAACTTAACCAAGGATGTGACGGACCTATTTAATGAAAACTGTAAAAATCTAATAAGGGAAATCAAAGAAGACACAAGGAGATGGAAAGACCTCCCATGCTCATGGGTAGGCAGAATCAATATAGTGAAAATGACCATATTGCCCAAACTGTTATACAAATTCAATGCAATCCCCATCAAAATCCCAGTCACATTCTTCACTGAAATAGAGAAAGCAATCTATAAATTCATATGGAACAGCAAAAGACCTAGAATAGCCAAAGCAATTCTAGGCAAAAAAAGCAGTGCAGGAGGTATCACAATACCAGACTTCAAGCTCTACTATAGGGCCATCATAACAAAAACAGCCTGGTATTGGTATAAAAACAGACCGGAAGACCAATGGATTAGAATTGAAGATCCAGAAATAAAACCACACTCTTACAGTCAGCTGATACTCGACAAAGGAGCTAAAGACATACAATGGAATAAACAGAGCCTCTTCAACTACTGGTGCTGGGAGAACTGGGCAGCCATATGCAGAAAACTCAAAGTAGACCCAAGCCTATCACCATGCACCAAGATCAACTCAAAATGGATCAAGGACCTCAATATCAGACCTGAATCCTTGAAACTACTGAAGGACAGAGTAGGAAAGACGCTAGAACTTATAGGCACAGGAAGGAACTTCCTGAATATAGTCCCAGGGGCACGACAAATAGGGGAGAGACTTGACAAATGGGACTACTACAAATTAAAAAGTTTCTGCACAGCTAAGGACATAGCTACCAAAACAGAAAGACAGCCAACCATATGGAAAGGATCTTTACCAGCACAGCAACAGACAAAAGCCTAATATCTGTCATCTATATAGAACTAAAAAACTAAGCCCCTCTAAGCCCAGTAAACCTATTAGGAAATGGGCAAAGGAGCTAAAGAGAGACTTCACAAGAGAAGAAATGAAAATGGCAAAGCAACATATGAGGAAATGATCAACATCCCTGGTAGTAAAGGAAATGCAAATAAAAACAACCCTGAGATACCACCTCACCCCAGTTAGTATGGCCTATACTCTGAACTCAGGCAACAACAAATGCTGGAGGGGGTGTGGGGAAAGAGGAACCCTTCTCCATTGTTGGTGGGAGTGCAAATTAGTACAACCACTTTGGAGAACAGTATGGAGGTTTCTCAAAAAGCTCAATATAGACCTACCCTATGACCCAGCCATACCACTCCTAGGCATCTATCCTAAACAGCAAGTCCCAAGATATCAAAAAGACATTTGTACTACCATGTTTATCGCAGCACAATTCACAATAGCCAAAATATGGAAACAACCCGGATGCCCCTCCACAGATGAATGGATCCAAAAAATATGGTACCTACACACAATGGAATACTACGTAGCGATTAAGAATGGTGAAATATTGTTATTCGCAGGGAAATGGTCAGAACTCGAACAAATAATGTTGAGCGAGACAAGCCTAGAACACAGAAAACAAAGGGGCATGATCTCCCTGATATATGACTGTTAAGAAAGGGAGACGGAGAGACAGTAGAGACCAGGTCTGTGAAACCAAAAACTGCTTGTCAAATGGTATTTCCCACAGGATTGGGGCAGCGACCCAACAGTATGTAACTAAAACCAAACAACTACTCAACATATAAAGGTCAAAAATCGACCTCTCAGTGGAATACAATAGCTCAAAAGCTATGTATGTATGTTCATATAAGTCTACTGTTGACATCTTGTCTAATGTCGACATTACATTTAAAGCCCTAGGTGAATTTTTTTGGGCTGGCCACGTGGCTACTGTATATGTTCTTGATACATTGTATATTGTATATATGTCTACCTGACCTAGAGAAGGGAAAGAAAAACAGGGCGTAAGATATCACAAGAAATGTACACACTGCCCTACTATGTAACTGTACCCTTTTTGCACAACACCTTGTCAAGAAAATTTGTGTTCAATTAATAAATAAATTAAATTAAAAAAAAAAGAAGCCAGGGACAGTGTTCAGGGCCTGAGTTCAAGTCCCAAGACTGGTTAAAAAAAAAAACAAAACAGATCTGTTTGTGTGTGTGTGTGCACATATCTGTGCACACCCATATACACCTTTATGAGTATATACAAAAAGCTGGTCTGAGAACAAAAATCAACCCTGGAAGTAGGCCGGGGTGAGGGGGGAGAGAGAGAGAGAGAGAGAGAGAGAGAGAGAGAGAGAGAGAGAGAGAGAGAGAGAGAGAGAGGGGCTGAGTTTCTCCAGTCTAGTAAAATAGAAATGAGAACTCTCACAGGGGAGGCAGGGAAAGATGTCCCTTAAATACATAACCTGTTATCTACCAAGAGTCTCTCTTCTCCCTTGGCCAATGATGTATGGAATGTGCCTGACCCTCATCTCCTTTAAGAGCAGGGCAGCACCACAACCAAGGAACCAAGGGCAAAATGGCCAAGGATCCATTATCTTACTCGGAAAAATCTTAAACCACAAGGAAGAGATTTCTGAAAAATACCATCCATGCCTGGAAAAAAAATGGTTGTGTGAAGTAACTCAGGCAAATAGAGACAAAGGATGCATGTTTTCTTTCATATGTGGAAGTTAGATCTAAATTATAAATACATGTGCGCGTGCGTGCACGCATATACATGCATACACACACACACATACACACACAAACAGGGCCATATGCATATCACACAGCCAAAGCAACAAAAGCATGGTATGCACAGAGGAGCAGAACAATTGACAATGTAATGCAGTGAAAACCAGAAACACTTTGTCTAAGGGGAGGTAGGGCTTTGAGGGGAGTAGATACGTGGAGAGAGGAATGGGGGGCGCAAACAGTCACAATATTCAGTGTACACATGTGAAAATGGAGCCAGGCAACTTGATGGGAGGGGTGGGGTTGGGAGAGATGGGGGAGAGGATGGGCAGGTGACATTGATCAGGATGCATTGTACCCATAATTTGATATGTTGAAATGGAACCGCTTTGTACAACTACTTAAATTAGGGAAAAAATAACATACCCATGACTAACAAAACTGACCAGACCTCAGAGCACTCCAACAATCTGAGAAAATTCCAGTTCTTTTTTCCTGTGGGCTGTCAGTCAGAATCTCCTGCCATGAGTTTTATCCCTTTTCCTCCACCCATTTTTCTTCCAAGACTTTTGTCTGATTGTTCTCTGTGCCTCAGTTTGTATCCCAATAATCACTGGGATGGAAGTTCTCTGAATCTGATGCCATTTGCAAATAACAGCATTAAGAGGACAAAGCTAAGCCAAGAAGATGAACATAACATACTTATCTGATCAAAGGCTTCTATTGAAGCATATAAAGAACTGGAGGAAATGTTGGAGGAATAGCTCCTTGGTAGAGAACTTGCCTACCATGTGTGAGGCCCTGAGTTCAATCCCCACCATAAAGAAGGTTTTTGTCGTTGTTGTTTCAGTACCAGGGCTTGAACTCAGGGTCTTGTGGCTCTACCTTCTGGATACATACCCTTGGTCCTTTTTGCTTCTATTTTTGGATAGGGTCCCACACTTTTTTGTGTTTGCCAGTTCTGGGGCTTGAAATCATGGTCTAGGTACTGTGCCTGAGCTTTTCTACTCAAGATTAGTTCTCTACCATTTGAGTCACAGCTCCACTTCTGGCTTTTTTTGGTGTTTAATTGAGGATGAGTCTCAAGGACTTTCCTACCCAGGTTGACTTTGAACCACAATCCTCAGATCTCAGCCTCCTGAGTAGCTAGGATTACAGGCTGGAGTTACCAACACCCAGCCAGATCTCACACTTTTACCCAGATGCCTTAGACAGTGATACTGCTACCTGTGTCTCCCCAGGTGGGATTAGAGGTACGTGCCAGCCTATTCTTTGAGATAGCATCTTGCTTGTTCTTTTGCACAATTCATCTTGAACCATGATCTTTCTTATCTACACTTCCCACATAGCTGGGATTACAAATGTGAAGCCACCAAGCCTTAAAAAATAATTTTTACAATAAGACAGACAACCGATTTTTCTTGGTGTGTGTGCACTGGTACTGGGGCTTGAACTCGGCACCTTATGCTCTTCCTGTTTCTTTACTCTTTTTCTTTTTTTGGCCAGTCCTGGGCCTTGGACTCAGGGCCTGAGCACTGTCCCTGGCTTCTTCCTGCTCAAGGCTAGCACTCTGCCACTTGAGCCACAGCGCCACTTCTGGCCGTTTTCTGTATATGTGGTGCTGGGGAATCGAACCTAGGGCCTCGTGTATCCGAGGCAGGCACTCTTGCCACTAGGCTATATCCCCAGCCCTGTTTCTTTACTCTTGAGCCACTTGAGCCACACTTGTACTTCCAACCAATATATATATATATATATATATTTTTGGCCAGTCCTGGGCCTTGGACTCAGGGCCTGAGCACTGTCCCTGGCTTCTTCCCGCTCAAGGCTAGCACTCTGCCACTTGAGCCACAGCGCTGCTTCTGGCCGTTTTCTGTATATGTGGTGCTGGGGAATCGAACCTAGGGCCTCGTGTATCCGAGGCAGGCACTCTTGCCACTAGGCCATATCCCCAGCCCCCAACCAATATTTTTTAATAAGAACTTTTAATGCAATAGATATTTTCCATAAATTAAAAATACATATCAAGAAATGATTTTTACATTTTGCTCTACTGAGGGGAAAAAAATTCAGGTCTGATTTATTCAATGGGGGAGACCCCCCCAACCCTCCAAATAGTCAGTGTCTCAAAGCAGAATTCATCTTGTCCTCTGGAGAAACAAGCAAGAGAGATTTTGAGTCTGGTTGAGAAATCAAGAGGAGGATTTGCAGAGATAGACATAGCTTGGAGAGGTGGTCTCCAGCCCTGATGCGAACTTATTTGCCGATATACTTTATTTATTTATTTAAAGTGCTGGGATTGGGCTTAAACTCAAAGCCTGGGTGCTGTCCCTTAGATTTTTCTTTTTCTTTTCATAAAGTTGGTTGGTGCTCAATCACTTGAGCCACAGTTCCAGTTTTGGCTTCTAGGTGGTTGATTAGAGATAAGAGTCTCATGGGCTTTGTGGCCCAGGTTGGCTTTGAACTGTGATCCTCAGATCTCAGCCTTCTGAGTAGCGAGGCTGACAGAGGTGAACCACCAGTGCCTGGTTGTTTTTACCCTTAAACTACTTCCCAGAGCTCTTCGGAAAGCAGGCAAAGCTTTTCCTGCCAACCATTTTTTTTTTTTTAAAGTGGGCAAAACACTTGAATAGTGCTTCACAGGAAAGAACATCTAAGAAGTCAATTAATATATTGAAGAGGCTTTCATTTATCAAACAGGACAAGGGAATTATGTTTTCTTTGGAGGGGGGAGTGATGCTGGGGATAAGACCCAAGGCTTGACTAACGCTAGGGACATGTGAAGCTACATCTTCAGGTAGCAAATTTAAGACATATTGAAATTATCAAGTGAACCATCAAAATGTCCCATACTAAAAGCCAGGGAATACCAAAGGCTGGGTATCAGGAACTCTTATACTCTAGTGGAAGTTTAGATTGGTACAACCACTTTAGAAAACTCTTCCTGGGTGGGGGGTTGCTGGCCATCAGGCTTTCACTGTTTACTTGAGGCCATGCTGTCCTCAGCCTGCTCTGAGCCAACAGATTGTTCACAGCAAGAAAGCTGGATTCAGGCCTGCCTTGTAAGCAGTCTACCCTGAAGCTCCCCATCAGATCTTGCTGAGAAGCTCAGGGTTGTTGGATTCACTTGGTGGTCTGGGAGCTCTCCTTGCCTTCTCCAGCTTTCTTGTAGCAGTGGCTGTCCCTTCTTCTAAAGCTTAGAGCTGGGGATGGATACAGCAGGTGGTAGAGTGCTTGCCCAGCATGTATGGAGCCTTGAGTGGAATTCCCAGCTCCCCCCCACACTTCCCACCCCTCCTCACACACTAGAGACTATGGGACAAGGTGGGAGGTGGGGGGTGGACACAGACCCTCAGATGCTGGAAGTGCATTTTCCTCCTAAGTCTTTACTTCCAATTCCACCATGGCATCTGCTTCTTGGAACATTTGAATTGCTAGAGGCAATACTACTGCCTCACTCTCTAATTCCAATCCTTATGTCTTCCCAGTAGAAATCAGTGCTTGCATCTAACAAAAGACATTTATAGAACATGCAGAGTTGCTTTACTCATCACAGCTAAAAACAGACCAGATGTCTATTAATAATAATGGATAAATAAAACTGTGGTCATTCCTACAATAGATTAGGTCACAATCATGAAAAATAATGATTTGTTATGTACTATAGCATGAATAACCCTTACTTACATAAGGTATTGTGGAAGAGGACAGAAGATCAAGTTGTCTCAACAGTAAAGAAATCACAAGGGAGGGTGTGAGGCGCACACATGTGCTCAAACCCCCAAGTGTGTGCGTGTGCACACACATGGTTCATGGAGACCACCAGGTGAGTGACCTTGGGCTTGTTACTGAGGACAGTAGAAGACATCTCTATTCCCTTTTTCTTAGTGTTTGTGGTCTGTGGAAAACTCTCCCTTTGAGTGTGGACTGGATTTGGGAACTATCCTCTACGTACTAGAATGTGTAAAGATGATGAGATATTTCTGAGATTACAAAAAAAAAAGACATTTGTGCAACTACTTAAAGATAATAAAAATCTTCAAAACTAAAAAAAAAAAAAAAGACTAATTTTCTCTCTCTGGAGAGTGAATCCAGGGCCTAACAAGTTAGCAAGCACTGTTTCACTAAATTGCATCTCCTCTCTCTTCTTACTGTGTTGCAGTATGGGAGTTTGAACTCAGGGCTTTGCATTTACTAGGTAGGTGCTTTATTTACCACTTGAACTACTCCACAAGTCCTTTTTATATTGGTTCTTTTTTTTTCTTTTTCAGATTAGGTTTTTCATGGTATATCCAGGCTTGTCTGGATCACAATCCTGTTTGTACTGCCCCTTCTTATTTGAGATAACAGTGCATACTACCAAATCTAGCCATTGGTGATGATGGAGTCTATAGAACTTTTTTAGGGGGTGAGGGGGGAACTGGGTTGGCCTCTGTGACTCTAATTTCTGCCTTCCAAACAGCTAAGAGTATGGGTGTGAGCCACTTCACCTGGTTCCCTCTCTTTCTTTTTAACCCATTGCTCTTATTTCTGCTCTGGAGAGGTACAAGTGGCTGGGAAATGTTTCTGTCCAAGAACTACCTGGTTTGGGGGTCCAGCCAGAGCATCCAGCTAAGTTCCTGATTCACAAAAACTGTGTTTTAGTAATTTACTGGAGTGTCTCATGGACTTTCCTGCTTGGGCTAGCTTCAAACCATGATCCTCAGATCTCAGCCGCCTGAGTAATTAGGGTTACAGGCCTAAGCCACTAGCACTGGGCTTATTGTTTTCTACACTCCGAAATTTGGGGTAATTTTCTCCCCAACAACTGATAACTAATACAGGACATTACTTGTTTCCCAAAGTCATTGTATCACTCAAGACAAAACTTCAGGGCTGCAACTAGGAGAGCTTGCAACCTTCAGAAACAGCAAGTTTCTTCTTACACACAGATATACTTACATGTAGATTCCTTTAGTTTGGGCCACCAGGAAGCTCAGAAACCAAGGTACAATAATTGTGCAAGCCTATATGGCCTGCTTTTTTGTGTTCTTATTCTTGGCCTTTCATTTTATTTTTTTCTTCCTTTGAGCCATGTTAATATATTTTTACATCATATGAATTATGTTAAGTTGCATCAATTTGCAGGCAAGTGTTCGTGAATCACTTTTAAAAATGATTTCTCTATTCCAAAATATTCTTGCACATTTAAGAAAAAAAGTTTTTCACATGTTGAACTCAGGTGCCCGGAGGTGGTGCCAGGAGGATCATGTCATGGAAGCGCGGCTCTGGATTGCCAGGCATTGGCCAGGGCTCATTCGGATTGGGTAAAAAACATCAAGTGATAAAGAGGGAAAGAGAGAAAGGGATGACGACGACTGTCACTGTGGGCCAAGGGTGGCCGGGCGGCCCGCAGTGGCGCCCGGTCCCGCCCCTCCCTGCCGCCAGCCCCGCCCCTTCCGGAAGGCCCCTCCCCACCCAGCCCATAGCCCCGCCTTGCCTACTCCACGCTTCCTCTCTGCCCGGCCCTGCTCCTCCCCCTACAGCCACGCCCACTCAGGTTCTCCCCGCATCTCGCCACGCCTACTACCCCGGCCCCGCCCGGCTCGCCGGCGGTTGCGCGCTCCGCTCCCTCCCTCCACGCGCGCGCGCCCGACATCCCCGCCCTTCCCCGCTCGCTCCTTTCGGGGCGGTTGGGCCGCGCGCCTGTGGGGGCGGGGCCCGGAGGAGACGACCGAGCCAATGGGGCGCGGCGGCGGCGGCGGCGGTGGCGGCGGAGGCGGCGGCGGCGGCGGCGGCGGCAGCGGCTGGGTCGGGCCCCGACGGGCGGCGGCGGCTGAGGCGGCGGTGGAGGGCGGCGGCGGCGGCGGCGGCGGCGGTGGCGGCGGCGGGAAGATGGCGGCGCCCGTTCTGCTGAGGGTGTCGGTGCCGCGGTGGGAGCGGGTGGCCCGGTCTGCAGTGTGTGCCGCCGGGATCCTGCTCTCCATCTACGCCTACCACGTGGAGCGGGAGAAGGAGCGGGACCCGGAGCACCGGGCTCTCTGCGACCTGGGGCCCTGGGTGAAGTGCTCGGCCGCGCTGGCCTCCAGGTACCCGGCGGGGCCGGCGGGGCGGGCGGGCGGCGGGGAGCGGCCCGGGGGCGGAGCGGGCCGCGGGGGGCCCGGGCCCGGCGGCGGTGGGGCGGGCTGCCTGGGCTGGCGGCGGGGTGAGGTGGCAGGGCGCAGCCCCCGGCCGGCCGCGGCGAGCGCGGGGCTCGCGGAGGGCGGGGCCCTCCCTGCATGACAGGTCTCGGGGTTCCGGCCGGGGGAGCCCCGAGGCCGCGCCGGTCCCTCCGGTGAGTGCGGAGAACTGCCGGGGCCCGGCGCCTTCCCACCGTCCTCGGACGCGTGGACAGGTGTTTCCGTGCTTGGCCTTTGTACTCGAGGAGCCCGCACACTTCAGAGACAGGACCACGGGACACACGGCCCGGGACACACGGGCTGACCGTGCCTCCTCCGCCCCATCACGGCCCGGGACACACGAGCCGACCGCCACCCCCCCCCCCCCGGCCCGGGACACACGGACTGACCTGCCCTCCCTCCTCACGGCCCGGGACACACGGGCTGACCGTCCCCCCCCCCCCACAGCCCGGGACACATGAGCTGACCTGCCCACTCCACTCCCCGGCCCAGGACACACGGACTGACCTGGCCCACTCACCCCCAACATGGCCCGGGACACACAGACTGACCCCCTCCGGGACGGGGCCCGGTCCTGAACTCGACCTGGTTTCTTGCTTTCCCTATGAGTATTTCAGTGTGTGCTCAAGGCGTGGGGGTGGCCAGAGTTGAATTGGAGTAGAAGATGAGTATATTCGTGTGTAGTGATGGTGGTTTCTGTATTAGAGTGAGTTTTAAACAAGAGATACATACTGATAAGCTGATTTGTCCCGCTGTTGGCTTGAGTTTTTCTGTCACACTTTAATGCTCCAAATTTTTCTAGGTAAATTGGTTTGAAAAAGGGAAATATACATTTTTAAGGTAGTGATTTTATTCTTGGGGGCGTTGTGAAAAAATGCAGCAAAGGTCAAAGGGATGATTTAAAAATTGATAGTTTGTAATTGTAATAGAGACTTACTAGCCCTAATATGTTGGTATTTGTTAACATAGTCACATTTGAGCAGTCTCTCCTCCTGTTATCAAGGCAAATTGCTAGCTAGGTAGGAATGTACAGTTCACTTGCTTATTTTGACCATTTCTTTCTCTCTTTTTTGGAGATAGATTCAGGCTTTGGGTGGCCTATGGGGCTTACCAACAGTTGTTGTTCTGACCCACACACATTAATGACTTTGTCTTGTTTGCAAACTTTAGGTTGTTGATCTTTTACATTATTAGCCTTTGTCGTGGCTCAGGCACTCTACCTCATTGGCTCTTTTTTATTTTTATTTTGCCAGCCCTGGGGCTCAGATTCAGAGCCTGAGTACTGTCCTTGGCTTCTTTTTGCCCAAGGCTAGCACTCTACCACTTGAGCCACAGGGCCACTTCCTGCTTTTTCTGTTTATGTGGTGCTGAGGAATCGCACCTAGGGATTTGTGCATGCAAGGCCAGCACTCTGCTGCTAAGCCACATTCCCAGCCCTCATTGACTCTTAAACTCATTCTTGCAACATGTTAGTAAGAAAAGTTATTGTGGCTGCATTACAGATTTTTTAAGGATTTTTTAAAAAAATGCACTTACAATATATGTATTAGTTTATGATGCAAAATACATCACTGTGACAAATAGCTCACACTTTAGTGATTTCCAGCCAAGATGAGGCTTGTTAGACCCTCATGCTCTTTGAAAACCACTGTATTTTGCTGCAGGCATTTAAAAAAATGTTATTTGCACTTTTGGAAGGCATTTTTATTATTAGGAGTAGCATTTGTTAAGTAGTTGTACAAAGGGGTTTCAAGTCCAGAAGTCAGGTTATGAATAAAATATATCTTGATAAATGTCACCCTTCCATTGTTCTTTGGAAGACATTTTTAAACTTAAAAGAACCTCATACCCAAATAAATACATAATGAAAAGAATATGCAGAATATGTTAGGTTATAAAATTTAGGCAGAATTATTACCAATTTTAGACTTTGAGGGAATATTCTGTCTGTAAAAACTTTGATGGCCTCAGCCTGCAATCCTAACTACTCAAGAGGCCGGAGATCCAGAGGATAGGAGTTTGAGACCAGCCTACGTAAAGTCCTTCGGAGACTGTCTCTAAAATAACCAGCAAGGCTATAGGTGTGACTCAAGTAGTAGAGCACCAGCTGAGCAAGCCAGCCCAGCAATTTTGAGGTCCTGAGTTCAAACCCCAGTAAATTAGACTGAAAATTAACTTTCTGTAGTTTGTGTGAATTTCATGTATTGTAGCTGAGACTCCTGTTTAATTATATGGCAGTGTACATAAAGTATTTTAAATTTGATACTTGCTAAAGGGTAAGAAATTAGACTTTTTTTTTTTTTTTTTTTTTTTTTTTTTTTTTTGCCAGTCCTGGGCCTTGGACTCAGGGCCTGAGCACTGCCCCCGGCTTCTTTTTGCTCAAGGCTAGCGCTCTGCCACTTGAGCCACAGTGCCACTTCTGGCAGTTTTCTATATATGTGGTGCTTGGGAATCGAACCCAGGGCTTCATGTATACGAGGCAAGCACTCTTGCCACTAGGCCATATTCCCAGCCCAAGAAATTAGACTTTCTAATAAGAGAAATAAGTATAAGTTTTTTGCCATGTATACAATATTATTTTCAAAAAATTTATCCAGTTGATTAGCCTATTTATAGTTTTGTGTGTGTGTTTAATGTAGCCTAAGTCTGATTTATAAATTGGTTTTCTTTGGGAAGTAGATAGAATGAACATTAAGGTTTTATTTTGAATTTATTATTTATGTTTTGTACTATGTTGGGGCTTGATTGAACTCAGGGCCTGGGCACTATTCTTTTTTTTTTTTTGGCCAGTCCTGGGCCTTGGACTCAGGGCCTGAGCACTGTCCCTGGCTTCTTCCCGCTAAGGCTAGCACTCTGCCACTTGAGCCACAGCGCCGCTTCTGGCCGTTTTCTGTATATGTGGTGCTGGGGAATCGAACCTAGGGCCTCGTGTATCTGAGGCAGGCACTCTTGCCACTAGGCTATATCCCCAGCCCCCTGGGCACTATTCTTTAGCTCTCTCACTTAAGGCCAGTGCTCTACCACTTGAGCCACACTTCCACTCCCATCTTTTTTCTGGATAAAAGTCTCACAATTTTTCTGTTTTGAACTCTTACCAGCCTCCTGAGAAGCTAGCCTTACAGGCATGTGGCACCAGGTGTTGGCAGCATTAAAGCCTGTAAGTGAAAACAGGTATTAGAGAACTCTGGTCAGTTTCATATTGATTGGTATATTGCAATGGTATTCAAATAAGTGACTATTTTAGGGGAAAAAATATTGACCCCAGGAGTTAGAAATGTAAACAACAAACAAAGTTAACAGAGGAGAAATATCCCAAAAAATCCTCTTATAGGCTCCAAGGTTACCTTCTGTTGAATTGCTAAACTTATTTTATTCTCATTTCTCAATTCTTATATTTCCTAATTCAAATAGAATAAGTTAGAGATTCTGAGATAATTTTGAGAGGGGGCATGTCTGTGTATAAAAGCCTCTAGTATTTGGGGAGGCATAAATAAAAGAGAAGTTCAAGACTTTTGAGTTTTGAAATAAATATTTTTCCCCAAACTGAGAAACTGTAATAAAATTGCCAACTTTTAAAATTCTGTTAAATATACCCCATAAAACAACAGCAATAACTCACAGTACTGTATTGGCAGCATCATTTGAAGAAAGGATATTTTAGCTGGGCCCCAGTGGCTTATCCCTGTAATTTTAGCTACTCAGGTGGCTGAGATCTGGGAATGCAATTCAAAGCTAGCTGGAAAGTCCCCATGAAACTCTTATCTCTGATTAACCAGTTAAAAACTGGAAATGGAGCTGTGGCACAAGTGGTAGAGCGCTAACCTTGAGCAAAAGAGCTCAGGGACAGCACCCAGACCCTGAATTCAAGCCCCACAACCAACCAAAAAAAAAAAAGAAAAGAAAAGAAAGGATATTTTAACTCAGTTTGAAAGAGCAGAATCTCAGAATCAAAGATCCTTAATTTAAATCATTGAAAAAATCACTAACTTTTCTTCATTTTACATAAATGGATAAAAATTCTGCCGCAAACTTACACAAGCCTACCAGGATTAAAGAAGCACTTTCTGGTCCTCTGAGTCTTGGAGCTCTCACTGTCTCTTTATTTTTTAGTAGTTCCTTAACTTCACCGGTCCTCCTCCTCCATTTTTTATGTTAAGTAGGATATTTATTATTTCGCCAGGTGAGATATCCGCATTCACCTGAAATAAAATGCACTCAGAATTGTTATTGATTAGAGATAGTATTGGGGGGGGGGCACACAGCATGTGATAATACATGCCTTTAAGTAGAGCAAGTTTCTGGTTTCAGGGATTGTCACATATATTTAAATATTATTTTAGCGTGTGTGTGTATGTGTATGTGTGTATTTTCCAGAGCTGAGGACCGAGCTCGGGGCTTTGCACTTGCCAGGCAGGCACCGTTCCACTGAGCTAAATCCCCAGCCCTTCCCCTCCCCCATTTTTGTTGGTCGTGAGGCTTGAACTCTGGGTCTGGGCACTGTTCCTGAGCTCTTCAACTCAAGACTTGCGTTCTAGCACTTGAGCCACAGTGCCACTTCTGGTTTTCTAGTGGATAACTGGAGATGAGTCTCAAGGACTTTCCTGCCCAGGCTGGCTTTGAGTTGCAGTCCTCAGATCTCAGCCTCCTGAGTAGCTAGCATGAGTCATTGGTGTCCAGCTAGTTTTATAGTTGTTGGTTTTTTACCAGTCCTGGGGCTTGAATTCAGGGACTGAGCACTGTCCTTGGCTTCTTTTTGCTCAAGCCTAGCACTCTACCTCTTGAGCCACAGAACCACTTCCACCTTTTTCTGTGCATGTGGTACTAAGGAATTGAACCCAGGACTTCATGCATACTAGGCACACACTCTACTGCTAAGCCACATTCCCAGATGTAGTTCTATAGTTGGGGAAAAGTAAAAACTAGTATTTGAAAATCATCAAGTCTCCCCAAAATGTCCATGTTTTACAAAAATGTTTGACTTGTGCCTTTCCTTTTTTTTCCCCTCTGTGAAGTACCAGGGCTTCAGGGTATTCAGGAAGTGGAGCATGCTCTGGCTTGGCTTTTCTGCTTGTGACTGGTCCTCTACCAGTTGAGCCATGCCTTCAGTTCTGGCTTTTTACTCACTAATTGAAAATAAAAGTCTGAATCTGTTTGCCCAGGCTGACTCAGAACCTCCAGTCTTAGATTTCAGACTCTTAAGTAGCTAGGTAAGATTATAGGTGTGAGGAATCACTGGTGCCCTGCCGCTCTCCGTGTGTGTGTGTGTGTGTGTGTGTGTGTTTGTGCGCGTGTGTGTGTGTGTGTGTGTGTGTGTGTGTGTTTTGTGTTAGTCTTGAGGCTTGAACTCATGATATGGGTGCTTCCCTGAGCTTATTTTGCTCAAGTCTAGCCCTCTACCACTGGAGCCACAGCTCCATTTTTGGCTCTTCAGTAGTTGATTGGTAATGAGTCTTGTGGACTTTCTAGCTCAGGCTGGCTTTGAACTGTGATTCTCAGATCTCAGCCTCCTGAGTAGCTAGGATTACAGGCATGGGCTACCAGTGACCAGCTCTCTCTTCACATCTTAGAAGAAAAAAATAAGGTTGGGAATGTGGCTTAGTGATAGACTGCTTGCCTTGCATACATGAAGCCCTGGGTTTGATTCTTCAGTTCCACATAAACAGAAAAAGTCAGAAGTGGTACTGTGGCTCAAGTAGCATTGAACAAAAGAAGTTCAGGGACAGTGCACAGGCCCTGAGTTTAAGCCCCAGGACTGGCAAAAAAAGAAAAAGAAAAAAGAAATAAAATACAAACCGGGGTTTTTTCTTTGTTGCTGTTTGTGTTTTTTCTTTGTTTTGTTTGTTCATTTATATGTCTTTAGGAGGGTAAGGGGACACAGAAATGGAGGAACAAAGGATGAACAAATGCAGTGGTACTCACTAGACACTGTGTTGAAAATGAACCATATAACTTGTGGGTGGGGATACAAGGGAAACTGGGAGAGAGGGAGGGAAGAGGTGATATTGTCCAAAAAGAAAAGTACTCACATTACTGACTATGTAACTGTCATCCCTCTGTACATTACCTCTACAATAACTTTTAAACTTTTTTAAAGAAGTACTGAAGCTAAAAAAATTAAAATAAAAAAATCACTATTCATTCCCTTGAGATAGTTAATAAATCTGGAATCAGAATAGAATGTAGACATGTTTATTGTTCCTTAATTTGTTTAACTGAGATCCAGAAGTTGTAACTTGCCCAGAGTAATACAGGTACTGTCAGACTGTGATTAAGTCTGATTTCCTGAGCCTGGCGCTGGTAGCCTATAATCCTAACCACTTAGGAGGCTGAGATCTGAGGATCGTGGTTTGAAGCCAGCTGGGGAGGAAAGCTTGTGAGACTTCTTATCTCCAGTTAATCACCCAAAAGTGGGAAGCTGAAATGTGGATCAAGTGGGAGAGCACTAGCCTGGAGCAGAAAAGCTCAGGAACAGCTCCCAGGCCCTGAGTTCAAGCCCATGGACCCTCACCAAAAAAAAAAAAAAGTCCTATAGACTAGTACTGTACCATTTGAACAACAGCTCCACTTCCCAGAGTAGTATTTTAAACCAGATGTGGATTAGCACATACCTCTAGTCCTAGCACTTGGAAGGCATAGACAGGGGGATCACAGTTTTAGGCTGGCAGTTTTGAGACTTTCTCTTAAAACTAAAAGTAAATAAATACAATCCCCTCATCAACTCATATTTTAAATTCTTGTGTGTATATATAGTGTATATTACTAGTATAAATAATATTAATATATAATATACATACAAACATATTGCTTCTTAATATAAGCAGCATATTTGTTGCTTCAAATGTAAAAGGTAACACTGCATATACAGTGAGAAGTCTTTATACCCCTCAGTCAGGCATGTACTTTTCCCTCTTAGGTAGCTGTAAAACTTTCTGGAGCCATTTGTACATTTTCCTTTTTCTTTTGTGTGTTGGTACTGGGGCTTGAACTTGAACTTAGGGCCTTGCACTGTCACTGGGCTTTCTTGTTCAAAGCTGGAACTATACTACTATGCCATACCTCAAATTTAGCATTTTTCTGGTTAGTTGGAGATTGAACCTTATAGCCTTTTCTGTCCGGGCTGTCTTCGAACTTCCATCCTCTAGGTCTCAGCCTCTTGAATGGCTAAGATTACAGGTATAATAAGCCTGTAAGATGTAAGCCTGGTGTTGACGTGTGTATGTGTGTGTGGTGTGTGCACGCACACGCGCTTCTATGCTGGTACTGCTGTTTGAACTCTGGGCCTGTCCCTCTCACTAAACTTTTTTACTTAAGGCTGGTACTTTAACACTTGAGCCACACCTCCAGTTCAGCCTTTTGCTTATTAATTAGAGTCTCATGGATTTTTTTTTCTCCCTGGTCTGGCTTCAAACTGCTCCTTAAGATCTCAGCCTCCTGAGTAGCTAGGGTTCCAGGCTTGAGCCACCAGTGCCTGGATAGCAGTGCCATTTTTTAAAATAAAAGGATATGACAGAAATACCTAGGTATAGCCTTTACCTGTTTAGAACAATCATTTTGGAAAAGTGACAAAATTACTATGAAGGCATAGTATTCAAGAAGAAGGTCCTGGGGTGGTTGCTTTCTGAGCCAAAAGCTGCTAAGTAAGACCTGCCAATTGGCAAACCTGCTGGTTAATAGATAAGCAGTGGAGTGGGCTGTGATGGGAATTTAGTAGAGTAACCCGAGGAAGAGAGATGATGTAAAGTTAGGTACAGCACCTACTGGTAATGGGAGGAAGAAAGTCTGAGTCTGTTCTTGAATACTGTAACTCTTTCTCAAGTACTGGATATTAGGGACCTGAGGCACAGAGAGAATAGGGCCTGGGTGGTGGTGCCGGCAGAATCACCAGGCAGAGAGAGCTAAGAGGGATTGTCTCCTGGAAGATAGGACTCCAGGAAACAGCAGGTGAAAAGGGCATAAAAGGGTAGAAAATAATGAAAGAATAAATGGCCTGTGGTCATATGGGTATGTAAAATAGACTTACTTGATTTGAGAAAGAGCTTGGCCAGAAACATGTTAAACTAGGTATTCTTTTATATCACATTCTTTTAAGTGCAGATAAGTATGAGAGGACTTTTTTTTTTTTTTTTTGCTGTTCCTGGGGTTCATACTCTGGACCTGGGTGCTGTCCCTGAGCCTCTTTGTATTCAAGGCTAGCTCTCTACCATTTGAACCATAGCACCACTTCTGGTTTCTTCCTAATAGTTTATCGGAAATAGAGTCTTATGGACTTTTCTGCCCAGGTTGCCTTTGAACGACAATCCTCAGATCTTAGCCTCCTGAGTAGCTAGGATTTAAAGGTATGAGCCACCAGCTCCTGGCCTAAATTTTTACATACTAAAGACCTCTGATATTTGTGCTGCCAAGTTATTTCAATAAGGTTAAAGTACCAGCCCTAAAAGTGTACATGTCGGGCTGGGAATGTGGCTTAGTGGTAGAGTGCTTGCCTAGCATGCACGAAGCCCTGGGTTTGATTCCTCAGCACCATATAAACAGAAAAAGCAGGAAGTGGCGCTGTGGCTCAAGTGGCAGAGTGCTAGCCTTGAGCAAAAAGAAGCCAGGGACAGTGCTTAGGCCCTAAGTCCAAGATCTAGGACTGGCCAAAAAAAAAAAGTGTACTTGCTGTATGATTACATAACCACAGAAATAACAAAACTGTCTAGGTGCTACAAGTTAGTAATGGGAGAGGAAAGATGGTGTGGTTCTAAGGGGAAGTCTTGTTTGGATGGAGCAGTTGTGCATCTCAAATTTGGCTACATAAGGCCTCCAAAGTGACGTGTTATAGGGAACCACGTACACTGCATACAAAACTGGTGATAGCCAAATCAACTTTGAGATAATACCAAGGACAACCTTCCTGTTTGTGGAAGTTTTCTACTGTTATGAAAGTCATGTCATCGTGGGGAGGTTTGGGTGCTTTTTTTTTTTTTTTTTTTGTAAATTCCTGTGGTTTGTAATTATTTATGATAATTTTAACATAAAAACAAAAGGGAAAACAAAAAGCAATGCATTTATATTATTTGGAGAAAAATAAAAGGAAGAAAAATTTAAATATCCAAAATAGCAACAATTCTAGGAATACTTTGTGTTCCTAGTGTGGTGGCATAAGCCTGTAGTCCCAGCATTTGGGTAGTTGAGGCAGGAGGATCTCAAATTTAAGGTTATTTTTACTAAAATAATTTGTAATTACAAAGTACTCACATTTCTTGTTGCTATATACAACTTGGAAATGGTCTATATTTTAGTCTTTTAGACAGGGTAAATATAAATATTCTTAATGTACTGTCTTTAAAAAGCACAAAGTACCCAGGTGCTGGTGGCTCACATCTTTAATCCTAGCTATTCTGGAGGCTGAGACCTGAGGATCACAGTTTGAAGCCAACTGGGCAGCTTTTTTGAGTAGTTTATTGGAGATAAAAGTTTCACAGGGACTTTTCTGCCTGGGCTAGCTTCAAACCATGATCCTGAGATCACAGCCTCCTGAGTAGTGAGAATTATTGGTACCTGCTACCGGAGATTGGCTGTCTTATAACACTCTTACCATCAGTTAACCACCCCCAAAACCAGAAGTGGCGTTGTGGCTGAAAGTAGTTAAGTGCTAGCCTGAGCACAAAAGCTAAGGGATAGCACCCTGCATTCAAGCCCCACTACTGACAAAAAAAAAACAAAAACACAAACCCAAAGCAAAACAAAACACAAAGTACTCTTAGATTTGTAGCTAAACTGTTGAACCCTATGAACTAGCGTTTTATTTTTTGATGCTGTACAATCAAACTTGATGTAAAACTATACCTTATCCATAATTTAAAGTTTATGTTCATCAGTAGAGCTTGATTACTACTGTTGTTATTATTATTGCTATAAAGTTGACCTTTAAAATACACAGACTACAAGAGGTGTAGATAGTAGGGCACTTGTATCTCGTACCTGTAATCTTACCTAGTAGGCTGAGATTGGGAGGATTGTGGTTTGAGGTCAGCCCAGGCAGAAGTTTTTCTAGAACTCCCTTTTGTTTTGTGCTCATCCTGCGGCTTGAACTCTCAGGGCCTCTGGGCACTATCTCTGGCCTTTTTATTTTTGTTCAGAGCTAACTACCACTGGAGCCACAGCTGCACTTCTGGCTTCTTGGTGGTTAATTGGAGATAAGAGTAATGGACTTCCCTTCCCAAGCTGGCTTTGAACCTTGATCTTCAGATCACAGTATCCTGAGTAGCTAGGATTAGGGTCATAGGCTACCATTATCTGGTCCAGACCCTTCTTAAACTATAGCTGAGTATAGTGGTGTATGCCTATAATATCAAATGATTTGGGAAGCTAAATTTGGCAGCATTGTGGTTCCTTGATTGCCTGAGCAGAAAAGTCTTCAAGGCTCTTCTTCCCACCAAGGGAAGCTAGTCACTGTTTATGTGCCTATGATCCTAGCAAGGATGGGATGCCCAATCAGGAAGTTCTCAGTTTGGCACATACTAAGATAGCCAGACATATCTCTTGAATAGCTGGGATTACAGGCACAAGCAACTAGCATGGGGCTAGAATTACATTATAACTTCATATGGTTTTATAACTTTTATAACTTTTACTATTTGCAGCTTCAGGATTTTTTCCTTTAATATTGTTTAGTGAAATCTCTACCATTCCATGTTCCTTTTTTTTCATTCTAATATTATGTTTGAACTTTTTCACATTTTAATTTTTTTTAGTGTGGAATTTACTTCTGTGTCTAGTGCAAGGTCGGGCTTTAACTTTTTCTATGTGGGCAGGCTTTTGTCTATTTCTTTTTATTGGCATTTGAAGTACCATAAATTTTCTTGTGTGTTTAAAGCTTCTTTCTGGATGATCACCTTTGTTCCAATGACATATCTGTCTATATTTATTCCATTACCACAGCATTCTACCTGTGGCTTTGTGTAGTAAGTTTGATATCTCATAGTGTAAATATGCTTGTTTCCAATTTTTTCTTAGCTCTTTGCCTGCATTTTCTGTTTCAGGGGAATTTTAGATGAGTTCTAAAAAAATTCCTACTGAGATTTTGATTAGTTTTGTGCTAAATTTAAAGATAAATTTGGGACAGAGTCAACTTTTATCAGCAAATCTTCCCATCAAGGAACATAACATGTCTTTCTATTCTTGAGTTATCTGATATCACTTTAATCTAGATTTCTGTTATAGTTTTGTTTTGTCCTAATGTACGTTTTTAGAGTAAGTTGATAAAACCTCATCTAATCCTCATTTTTTTCCCTTTCTTGTTTCTTTTATGCCAGTCCTGGGGCTTGAACTCAGGGCCTCGCTGATGTCCCTGATCCTATTTTGATCAAATTTAGTGCTTTACTACATGAACCAGAGCTCCACTTCAGGCTTTTTTTATTTTTATTTTTTGGATGGCTTATTGAAGAGTTTCACAGGCTTTCCTTCCCAGACTGACTTCAAATTGTGATCCTCAGATTTCAGCCTCCTGAGTAACTAGGGTTACAGATGTGAGCCACTGGGGCTGGCTATCCTCATTTTCATTTCTGCATTCTGTGTGTGTGTGTGTGTGTGTGTGTGTGTGTGTGTGTGTGTGTGTGTGTGTGTTGTGGGGCTTAAACTGTGGGCGTGGGCTCTGTCCCTGAGCTATTCAGATCAAGGCTAGTTAGCGCTCTACCACTTGAGCCACAGTTCCACTTCTGGTTTTCTGGTGGTTAATTGGAGATGAGTTTCATGGCCTTTTCTGCCTGGGCTGGCTTTGAATCGAGATCCTCAGATCTCAGCCCCTGAGTAACTGGGATTACAAATGTGAGTCACTAGTGCCCAGCTAATTTTTTTAACTGGTACTGGGACATGAACTCTGGGCCTGGGCACTGTCCCTGATCTTCTTTTGCTCAGGGTTAGTACACTACCACTTGAGCGACAGCACCACTCCCAAGAATGGGTTTTTACAAAGATGCCATGACTCTTACCAATAAAGATTAAGACATGGGGCTGGGGATATATAGCCTAGTGGCAAGAGCGCTTGCCTCGTATACATGAAGCCCTGGGTTTGATTCCCCAGCACCACATATACAGAAAATGGCCAGAAGTGGCGCTGTGACTCAAGTGGCAGAGTGATAGCCTTGAGCAAAAAGAAGCCAGGGACAGTGCTCAGGCCCTGAGTCCAAGGCCCAGCCAGGACTGGCAAAAAAAAAAAAAAAAAGATTAAGACAAATTGGTGAAAACTCCTAAATCCTGTGAGAAAAGAGCAATCTACAAGTATCTGGTATAGTACTAGTAACTAATGTATAAATGAAAAATGGATACAGGTAATTCAGTTAGGAACCTTGGAAAGATGTAAGTCAATTCTTTTCCCTCCCTCCCCTCCAGGCTCTTCCCTTTACTATCTTTCTTTCCTTTCTTTTGTTTTCTGGGGTACCAGTACTGGGGCTTGAATTCAGGGCCTGGTCACTGTCCCTTAGCTTTTTCCCAGGCGGCTCTACCACTGATCTACAACTCTACTTCTGGCTCTTCATGGTTAAATGATGGTTAGAATCTTGTGTACTGCCCTTCAAATTTTAGCCTCCTGAGTAGTTAAGGTTACATGAATGAACCAAACCACTGGTGCCGGCTTCAAGTAACATTTCTTAATTTCTCTACAAAGGTTTTCCTGGTTGTTTTGTTGTTGTTTACTATGAAAACATAGTTTTGCATTTAAAAAATATTTAGCTCTTCACTGATTCAAACTAAATCTGAGTAACTACTTACCATTACAGTATGGAAATGCACGTGCAGAACAACCATCATAACCAGAAGAATGTCCACTGTTGAAGAAAAAAACTGAATTTTTATGCCTATTTTATAGTTTGATACAGATGGAAAAACAGCAAAATAAAAAATTAGTTAACATTTTTGGGTTTTAGACAAGCTCTTGCTATGTTACTCATGTCAGTCTTGAATTCACAGACTCAAATGATCCTTCTGCCCCCGACACCTTAGTAATTGAAGGTAGGCTTGTATCCTTGTCCTAACAAAAATAATAACCTTTACCATCATTTAATGATAAGCTTTAATTTTGTAATTCTATTTTTAAATAAAAAGGCATTGGCTTTTTAAATTAAAAAAAAAAGAATGGGTTTTTAAGTGATTGCCCGTTTTTATTTTAGTTAACATTTCATTATTATTCACCAGCCTTTAAGGAAAACTCTAATTAGAATTTATCTTTTTCTGGTAAATTTGTGCAGTATGCTGAGAGGCATAAACAACTGTAAATGCATGTTCTTGTATGTAGGTTTTTGGTATGAGATTCATTTGGAGCTAGAAAATTGGGAAAGTAGGATAGTTTCTTCGTGATATTAAGGTGAACTATCCACAACTAGCAGAATTTTTTTCACCTATAGGTGTTTTTAAATCTACAGGATCCTTAAAGGAGAGCCTTAGATAAAATATTTCTACTGACTAGAAAATAATATTGATGTTTTACTCTTTTTTTTCTTTTTTCCTTCTTCAGTGCTGGTGCTTGAACACCTTGTACATGCTAGGCAAATACTTAGCCACATCACCAGCCCTGTTTTATTCCTAGCTAGGACTTTGGCACCCAACTCCGAAAGACTGGACTAAGTCCAGCCGGTACATGGGGAAATACTGTTTTTCTTTTTTTTTTTTTTTTTTTGCCTTTTTTTTTAGGGTACAGTTATATTTAAATGATTGCAAACTAACATGCCCTCCCATGAAGTGGACCCTCTCCACCTCAAATAAAAATGGATCTCCTTGTAATCTGAGCAAAGCCTAAATACTTTCTGTCATTTGCCTGGGGCATGGAACCAGAGAAAGCCCATCTGCCTTGGTTGGCTGCTGATCTGGCCTTGGCCATCTGCCCTTTCTGCCCAAGGAGTAGGTTTGGCCCTAAGAAGAGGTGATCCCACACTTGTGCACTAACCTTTTCATAGACTCTCCAGGTACACAGACCCAACCAGTGCTCTTAAATCTCCCTGAGAGTCAAAGAAGGAAGACCAAGAGGGGCCTGATTACCAGCTCTCCTTTATATGAAAACATAAAAACTAGGAGCCATTCTCAGAAGCATTGCTTGTCTCTTAGGTTGCTGCTCATCTTGGCGTCACCTAGAAAGTGGCAGAGTACAAAGGGGTTTGCTGAGTATTACACATACTCCACATCCTTCCTAAGTGTGTCACCCTGTGGCAAGTGACTTTTTTTGTGAAGAGTCTTGAACTCAGCACCTCTTGCTGAACATTTTCTTTCATGGCTGGCACTCTACCACTTGAGCCATGCCTCTACTTTTGGCTTTTCTGTCTTTTTTTTTACCTTTTACTGTCCTGGTGCCTTAGTCTCCTGATGACTGGGAATACAGGTGATTATTGCATGCTTAGTTGTTTTCCATGTAGTACTAAGGAAGATGTTCCTAAAGTAATTTTTTTTTTTGCCAGTTCTGGGGCTTGAACTCAGGGCCTGGGCTCTTTCCCTGAGCTTTTTTTTTACTCAAGGCTAGCACTCTACCATTTGAGCCAAAGCACCACTTCTGGCTTTTTCTGTGTATGCGGTACTGAGGAGTCCAACCCAGGGCTTCATATATGCTAGGCAAGCATTCTACTGCTAAGTCATTCCAAGCAATTTTTCCCTTTTTATTTTGTGCCAATTCTGAGGCTTGAACTCAGGGCTTGGGAACTGTCCCTGACCTCTTCTGCTCAAGGCTTAGCACTCTACCACTTTGAGCCACTGCTCCACTTCTGGGTTTTGAGTGGTTAATTGGAGTTCAGAGTCATGAGACTTTTTTGCTTGGGTTGGCTTTGAACCATGGTTCTCAGATTTCAGCCCTCTTGAGTAGCTAGAATTACAGGCATGAGCCACCAGTGCCCAGCTAAACCAGGGGTTCTTGATTGTGGAAAAGACCAAAAACTCAATAGATTGTCGAGCCCAAGACAGACAGTTCAAAGGAAAGTCATGTAGCTCTTAAACATAAAATGATCTTCAGTTTGTCATGAGGAAAGCAACTTATTTTTGTTTTGCTTTTTGCCAGTCCTGGTGCTTGAACTCAGGGCTTGAGCACTGTCCCTGGCTTCTTTTTGCTCAAGGCTAGCACTCTACCACTTGAGTCACAGCGCCACCTCTGGCCCTTTCTATATATGTGGTGCTGAGGAATCGAACCCAGGGTTTCATGTATTTGAGGCAAGTACTCTTGCCACTAGGCCATATTCCCAGCCCCATCCCTATTTCTCTTTATTTTTTTTTCCAGTCCTGGGGCTTGAACTCAGGGCCTGAGCACTGTCCCTGCCTTCTTTTTGCTCAAGGCTAGCACTCTGCCACTTGAGCCACAGTGCCACTTCTGGCCATTTTCTGTATATGTGGTGCTGGAGAATTGAACCCAGGGTTTCATGTATATGAGGCAAGCACACTTGCCACTAAGCCATATTCCCAGCCTCCCCCCCCCCCCCCATTTCTCTTATACTTACTAGTTTCTTCTGCTTTAGGAGGATTTAGTTTACAGGGTTTTTCCATATAACTTAAAAAAAAATGGATACTTGGATCACTAGTGCATGCATTTATGGATATAGTCTCTTCCCTCCTCTCCCCTCCCCTTCCCTTCCTTTCCCTTTCTCTTCCCATTCCTTTGACATGCCAGTTGTGGGGCTTGAACTCAGGGCCTGGGTGCTGTCTCTGAGCTTTTTTTCTCAAGGCTAGCACTCTACTACTTGAGCCACAATGCCACTTCTAGCCTTCTTTGGGTACTTTAGTGGAGATAAAAGTTTTAGAGACTTTCCTGCCCAGGCTGGCTTTGAACCAAGATCCTCAGATCTCAGCCTCCTGAATAGCTAGGATTACAGGCGTAAGCCACCAGCACCAACTTTGGATATAGTCTTTTAATCGCAGTGTTAGCCATGTCACATTGTTGTCACATGTGTTTTTTATAGCCCTTATATGTGGTCAGTTTAATTACTGATATATGTGAACTTAAAAACTAACACTTAGGACTGAGGACACAGCCTCAAGTTCAAACCATAATACCATAAAACAAAACCTAGCCAGCTGCAGTGGTACACACATGTGATCCCCAGGACTCAGGAGCTGAGGCAGGAGGATCAAGAAGGTTCAAAGCCAGCCTGGGCTACATAGTGAGACATTGTCTCAAAAGGTTGTACAGGCTTTACAAATTTAATGTGATCAGAGTCACCCCTTTCGTCATTCTTCCCCATCCCATCTCTTTCCTTCCTAGGGTTTATTTCTCATTTCCCACTGCCTTGGTCACATATATACATTTGAGTATCCTGGCTGCACTTCTTCCTGTGCCTTTGTTCATTCATACTCCCCTTCCCTACCCCTCTATATGTTCCTATGTTGTTTTCCTCCTCTTGCTTTCTCTTGGATTACTCAAACATCTATAATTTACTTTCCCCACCCTGTATTACTATATCCATTTACTTATTTAAGTATAGTTACTTATATTTTTATTCATTTTATAGATTATACTGTGTGTCCGTGGCTTATTGAAGTCTGATATTAATAAATAACTTTATTACTTTTCCACTAGTACATGGATCCTGAAATATCGATGTATTGCTTATTATTCTCATACCTTTGAGGTTATTATCGTGTTTGTTTTTTTCATAGGGCTTGGACTCTAGGCCTGGATGCTGTCCCTGAGCTCTTCAGCTAAAGCTAGCACTCTACCACTTTGAGCCACACTGCCACTTCCGGTTTTCTGGTGGTTAACTGGAGATAAGAGTCTCAATAAGAGTCTCATGGACTTTTCTGCCCTGGCTGGCTTTGAACTGTGATCCTCAGATCTCAGCCTCCTGAGTAGCTAGGATGACAGGTGTGATCCACCAGCTCCAGGCACTCATTTTACTTTTAATTTCTGCCAGCCTTCTTCATTCCCTGTGTCTTGGTGGTGCTGCTGTCTAGTCTTAGCTTTCTTTTGCCTGGAGAATGTCTTCTAGTTCTGATCTGCTTGTGGACACATTCAGCTTTTATTCATCTGGAAAAGAAAACTTTGTGGCTTAAGATTTAGACTTGCTAGTTTTATAGGCTGGCTGTTTGTTGTCTTTCTGTTTCTTTTATTCTGTTGCTTATAGCTGTCCTACTGTTAGCACTTTGGCAGAAATGTGTCCATTTCTCTCACTTCTGGATTTATTTAAAGAGGCCTGGTTTTGCTAAGATGTGTCTGCATTCATTTTCTTCATATGCCTGTTTGGGTTCAGCCCTTCTGGAGTCAGTGACTTGGTGTCTTCATTTTGGAGAGTATTAACCATCACTCAGTTCTTCAATTGTAATGAGCAACTAGAACATTTAATCATGGGAGCTGTTATTACTAAGGCTTTTGATGTGGTTGTTCCTCTCTGTAATGTTGAGGTCTCAAAAAGATGACAGGGCTTTGGGAGAAAAGGCTGAAGTTGGATGAGAGTGTGGGACCCTAAAAGTGATAGGTTGCAGTGTGGCAGTAATAAGAGCTATGTCAGGGCATGCCTCGTTACACTGAAGCATACCTCCAAGGAGTAGGAGATTTGTAAGACATCAAAAAGAGCATAGTTATAGCAAAAATGAAGAAGGAGAATAATCTGAGAAAATTCTTGTTGGAGCCTAGCAAAAGCAGGCAGAAAATTTTTTCTTTTTTTTTTAGTTGAGAGGTGACTAGACTTCAGAAGACATTGTTGAGAGGTTTGGTTGGAAAGGAGAAAGGTTGGGGTGCTATATGGCTGCGTGATAGTTACAAGATAATAGGTGGCAGCTTGGTGCTGATTTTATCTGCAGTAAAAATGGGCGATCAGATTTTCTCCTGTGATTGAGGGGCTTCTGTTTGAGTACAAGAATGTGTAGAGTGTTTGGTTCTTGTGTCCTGCAGCATAGGAAGAGGCTATGAGTGGGGTCTCCATCTGGCCTAACATCTTAATCCATGCCTCACCAAGTCTGGACAGAGCAGCTGCTCAAAACTTTTTTGGGTTTGGAGATTTTAGAGCCCAGAACTAGAGTCAGGATGGACACACCAAGTTAAATTCCATTGTGAAACCTCTGGTGGCAAAGAGGCACTTAGTAGCCAATTTGTCTGTCTTCTGTTAATGTGGATACTGGCTTCACATACTATAACTGTATTGTCAATAGTGATATCATACTGATCAAATACAGAAGTTTGCAGCTTTTTAAATAAAGGGCTAGATAGGAAATATGGTAGACTTTGGGGGCCATATGATCTGTGTCCCTACTACTTGTTGTTCTGTTAGTGCAAAAGCAGCCAGAAACTAAATGAATGAGAGTGGCTGTGTTCCCATCAAACTTTACTTACAAAGAGGCAGTGGGCTAGCTTTGGCCAAAGGGAATAGTTTACCAATTCCTGCTAGGAATAACCCTCCAGGGACTTATTTTTTATTTATTTATTTATTTTTTTTGCCAGTCGTGGGCCTTGGACTCAGGGCCTGAGCACTGTCCCTGGCTTCTTCCCGCTCAAGGCTAGCACTCTGCCACTTGAGCCACAGCGCCGCTTCTGGCCGTTTTCTGTATATGTGGTGCTGGGGAATCGAACCTAGGGCCTCGTGTATCCGAGGCAGGCACTCTTGCCACTAGGCTATATCCCCAGCCCCAGGGACTTATTTTTTAAGAAGGAACCATTATCAGACTTCTTAACAGTATATATACATCACAGTAATTTTTTTCTTGGAGGTACTAAGAATTAAAAGGTCTTGCACTTGCTAGGCAAATGTTCTGCCACTTGAGCCTCACCTCCAGCTCATATTTTGTCTTTTGCTTGGTATGCTCAGACCACAGGGCTAATGGAGTCAGTGAATTATGGTCTTTGTCATTTTTACCTTTCTCATTTCCCCTTTTAAAAACAAAACAAAACAACAAAAAAAAAAATCCCACTGTGTTGCCCAGTCTGGGCTTAGACTCCTGGGTTCATTCAATCCTGTGTACACCTCAGGTTCTGGCATGCTCTCTCTCTCTTTCTCTTTCTCTCTCTTTCTCTCTTACTGCCAGTGCTGGGCTTGAACTTAGGGGCTGAGCACTGTCCCTGACCCTTTTTTTTTTTTTTTTTTTTGCCAGTGCTGGGGCTTGGACTCAGGGCCTGAGCACTGTCCCTGGCTTCTCTTTGCTCAAGGCTAGCACTCTGCCACTTGAGCCACAGCGCCACTTCTGGCCATTTTCTGTATATGTGGTGCTGGGGAATTGAACCCAGGTCTTCATGTATATGAGGCAAGTACTCTGGCCACTAGGCCATATCCCCAGCTCCTGTCCCTGAACTTCTTTTGCTCAAGGCTAGCACTGACGACTTGAACCACAGCGCCACTTCTGGCTTTTTTTGTTTATGTGGTGCTGAGGAATCGAACCCAGGGCTTCATGCATGCTAGGCAAGCACTCTACCACTAAGCCACATTCTCAGCCCAGGTTCTGGCTTTTTGCTGGTTTATTGGAGATAAGAGCCTCATAGACTTTTCTGCCTGGGCTGACTTTGAACTGTGACCCTCAAGATCTCAGCCTCCTGAGTAGTTAGAATTATAGTGAGCCACCATTACTCAGACAATAATATACTTAATTGCTGTACCTTTTTATACAGCCAGGATCCCTTTTCCTTTTACTTGTTGTGACTCTTTTGAGTTCTTAACATAACTGGAAAAAAAATTGGGTAGTTCTTTTTAAGCTGAATTATTTATTTATATTTTTTGTCAGTCGTGGGCTTGAACTCTAGGCCTGGGCGCTATCCCTTAGATCTTCAGCCCAACGCTAGCACTCTACCACTTGAACCACTGCGCCACTTCTGGTTTTCTGGTGGTTAATTGGAGATAAGAGTCTCATGGACTTTGCTGCCCTGGCTGGCTTTGAACCGTGATCCTCAATTCTCAGCATCCTGAGTAGCTAGGATTACAGGCATGAGCCACTGATGCCTGGCCTGAACATTATTTCTATGACTAATTCCCATGGTTTTGTTTCACCCTCTGGATCAGCATATACATTATATGGTTATCTTTTCCTCTAGACAGTATAACTCATGAACTTAAAATGAAGGCAGTATGGATGGCTTTTGCATATTTGCTCAAAGCTACTTCTCCCATGAGCCCTCTTTGGTTCAAGGGCCTCATCTGCTTTGACGTTGCCTTGACGTTGAATTTTTATCTGAATTTTACTATCATATGGGCTTTTTCAGAGGAATGGGTGAAAAAAATTACAAGAGCAATTTTAATTGTTGAGGCAGCTTTGTATGCCAAGAGATGAAAACAACCACATGCTTATTAGTGGATGAATGCATAACAAATGTGGTATATATACAGTGGCATACTAGTCAGCCTTAAAAAGGAAGTCCTGTCAAGTGCATTCACCAAAGACATCTTATAGCAGATAGAATGGTAGTTACCTTGCCAAGGAAGAGAGTCATTTGCAATACCAGTCTACTTTGCCTATGAGCTAACTTGCTTATAGTATTATATGCAATTTTATCATTAACTGTACTAATTACATTTATAAAAGGAATAATGGATTTTTCTTTCTGGTTGAGAATGCTGGGATGATCATCAGTTTTTGTAACAGTGGGACACAAAGTTAAGAGCACAGCATTGAAACCCAGGAGTCTAGTCACCTAGTTTTGCTTTGGAGACTGGGCTGCTGCAATCCTTGCTGTCCACAAACTTACTGCACACACACACACAGAATTGTGGATGAAAGGAAGGAGCTGGGCAGAATCGAATGGGGTGGTGGATGCATTCTGTATGTGATGGTGTCATTTGCCTAGATATAGACATTTGTCAAAATTATGTAGTTAAGATTTGTGCGTTGGCAGGGTGCCAGTGGCTCACACCTATAGTCCTAGCTACTCAGGAGGCTGAGATCTGAGGATCCCAGTTCAAAGTCAGTCCGGGCAGAAAAATCTGTGGGACTCTTATCTCCAATTAACCTCCAGAAAACTGGAAGTGGCACTGTGGCTGAAGTGGTAGAGTGCTAGCCTTGAGCGGAAGAGCTCAGGGACAGCGCCCAGGCCCAGAGTTCAAGACCCAAGACCAATCAGAGAGAGAAGGAGAGGAGAGGAAAGAGAGACAGACACACACACACACACACACACACACACACACACAGAGAAACAGAGAGAGATATTGGGAAACAGGGCTTGTCTAGGAAGTGCAGATCTCAAAATTTAAACCCTACTACTGCAAAAACAAAACAGAATTAAAAAAAAAACACCCCACCACACACCACACAAAACACCAAAAACAATAAAAAACCCAAAACCCCACCAGGTATGTGTTGATACCTTGTGAAATGAGGCAAGAACATTGCAAGTTCCAGACCAGCCTGGACTCTATTTCTTTATCCTCTTCCACCTTAAAAAGGAACTAAAAGTCACCGTTGATTGGTGTGCAAATAACAGTGAGTGAAAAGGACAGGCGTGGTTGCTGGTCTGGGTGACTCTGCTTGGGAAATTCGTTACAGAGGCCTGTTCACTTCTGTTCACTTCATATGTTTGGGTGGCTCTCTATAATTCTTTAAAGCAGCACTGACCTACCATATTAAAATGTCAAAAGGTAATATTTTGAACTGACAGACAAAGAAACATATTACTTAGAAATGTGCAGGTAAATGGAGTTCACAGAGTAGTGAGAAATATCAAAGTGATTGTCTCTGGGGTCAGAATCAATCACAGGGAAGAGTGGAATAGGGAAATCTGGTTCTCTGTAAGACTTCGGTGTTACTTTGAAAACTTAGTGTGTGTGTAGGTGCACACGTATGCACATATGCGCCAGGTCTGGAACTTGATCAGGGTCTGTCACTAAGCTTTTGCTTAATGCTAGCACTCTGCCACTGGAGACACAGCTCTACTTCTACTTCTGGCTTTTTGATGGTTAATTGGAGATAAGAATCTCATGGACTTTCCTGCCCAGGCTGGCTTTAAACCTGAATCCTCAGATCTCCATCTCCTGTATATCCAGGATTACAAGCATGAGACATCAGCACTGGGAAAATGTGTACTTGCTGATGAAATAATTCTTCATTTTGGGAATTATCACATTGTTTTCAAGGAAAATACCCATGTGATCTTAGAGAATGAACTAGGCAGTTTTTACCCAGTAATTTTGGCAGTATGCCCAATTATTTCTATTGCAGAGGCAGTGACTAAATTTGAACTCCTACTCCACATGAATAAGTCAGGAAATTTGATTGCCTGCAGTCTCTCCCTTATTCACTCTGCTCTGCTGTAGGTTGTCTTTACACCATCACCCGGAGTGACATCATTCCTAAATGCATCCATTGCGATTAGATTAAAATTCCATCTCTTCATCAAGGCCTGCAAACTGGGCCCTTGGATGGTTCAGATGACTGGACTTGAGCCTCTTTCTCCTGATCATGGTGTGTCAGTCCAATGCTGTCTGGTACACTCACAGCTTATTCCTACTGAAGATCTTTGTATTTGCCATTTCTCATGAGACTGATTCCTCACCCTTCAGGATTTCTTTTAAAGTTTAATTGCTAAGAAAGTTCTTCCCTGGCCACTTAGTTACAAGAGCTCTGCCCATTTCTTTCTATGTGAGTCAGCAGGCTTCATGGTAAGGTCTTCAGACCACAAGCACCAGCACCACCGGAATATTGTGGGCAAGGGCTGGTAGAGGAACACAGACTTAAGATTTTCAGAACCCCAATTTTCCTGTATATCAGTGTGGCTCCTCCATCTCTAGAGGCAACTCAGTCATGTGTTTGCCTGCTTACTGCTTCCCTAACTAGACTCCTAAGCGCCACAAGGCGGGGAGCGCTTCCTCTGTTGTGTTCAACACCAGCACCTCAAGTGTACGCATGCTCATAAATATCTGCACACTTTGAAATGTAACTGGAAACCTTCATGGTTCTCTTGGTTGTAACATTATATTATTCTTACTCCAACATCATGATGATGAGATTTCTTTTTACATGTATGATGGTACTAGGGCTTGAACTTGGGGTCTAGGTGTTGTCCTTAGCTTTTTCATGCAAGGTTGGTGCTCTACCACTTGAGCCACACCTCCACTTCTAGCTTTTTGCTGGTTAATTGGAGTTAAAAGTCTCAGAGACTTTCCTGCCCAGGCTAGTTTTGAGCTGTGCTCCTCAGATCTCAGGCCTTCTGAGTAGCTGGGATTGTGGGTATGCGTCACTAGCACCTGGCTCATTTTCTCATGAACTTGAGAATTACTAAACCAGTATAACTAATAAAAATCACTATCCTTATAAGTAAGCAATTTGTCTTCAGAACCAAAGTTTAGATTTTTCTAGAGTGCATTCCTTCTGACTTTTTTTTTTTGGCCAGTCCTGGGCCTTGGACTCAGGGCCTGAGCACCATCCTTGGCTTCTTCCTGCTCAAGGCTAGCACTCTGCCACCTGAGCCACAGTGCCCCTTCTGGCCGTTTTCCATATATGTGGTGCTGGGGAATCGAACCGAGAGCTTCATGTGTAGGAGGCAAGCACTCTTGCCACTAGGCCATATTCCCAGCCCCTCCTTCTGACTTTTGTCATTTAAAAAGCACTGTAATTCAGTTAAAATCTTTCAATAGTTTTTATCCAAAGCAAATGTTGGTTTGATATTTGCATCAAATTTGATTTTCATTCCCCCAGCCCTGGGGCTTGAACTCAGTCCCTGGCTCCTTTTGCTCACAGCTAGCACTCTACCATTTGAGCCACAGTGCCACTTCTGGCCTTTTCTATGTATGTGGTACTGAGGAATCGAACCTAGGGCTTCATGCATGCTAGACAAGCACTCTATTACTAAGCCATATTCCCAGCCCAGTAATCCCTTCTTAAGAGTAAGAAAATAAGATTCTAAAAATCTTAAGTCAAATATGGAATTTGATGGCTAACTTTGAATATTGTTTGGGCATATAATGTGTCAATTTTTTTCCTTTGGAACTAGGTTCTACGGAAGTTCTACATATGTTTTCATGCATAGCTTAGTGAAATTTGCCAGGAAACGACTCAGTCTATATACTTTGAATGAAGGAGCTACTGATGTCGCTTTCAACTGGTCCCAAGGGACCATTTGGCAAAGACTGAGGACATTTTGGTAGTCACGGTTGGAGATGGGAAACAGTGTGAGGAGCAAGTAAGGTAGAGGCCAGGGATATTGCTAAACACGACAGCACACAGAGCCACCCCACCAAAAAGAATGATGTAGTCCAAAAGGTCAGTATACCACTACTAAGAGGCCTTGGCTTCAACTCAGAGGAGTTCATTAGCCATTGCCGATGGTGTTACCTTTTGGAAAAGAGAAGATAAGAGATCAGGCTGCTTAGAGATTCTGATGGGCACATTGGCATGTTTACGCATGTTGTATTAGAAATACAGAAGTCTGGTGACTGGCAGCCCTTTGTGGATAATCACTCTGAACAAAAGATACTTGAGAAGTTTGGCAACTTGGCTTATTTTACAACTGGATAGCATTCTCAACTAATTTTACATTTTAAACGTAGGGAATGTTAAATATAGGGTTACTGGTTTTCCTTATTTTACAGATGGGGTCGAGGATTTGGTCTTTTGGGTTCCATTTTTGGAAAGGATGGTGTATTAAACCAGCCAAACAGTGTCTTTGGACTTATATTTTATATACTGCAGTTATTACTTGGTAAGTATCTATACAGCAATACAAAAATGAATTTGTTATATTCCATTTAGTGTTTTGTGTCTTTGCTCTGAAGTGTCTTTATATCAAATAGAAGCATAAAGCTTGCATCATATTTCTGTGTTATGAAAACATGACTCAACTGAGGGTTTTTATTTTGTTTTTGTATTGTTTTAATGATGCTAACATTGGACTTGCTATCAATCAGTATTTAATCGTGAATAGCAACATTTCATTGCCAGTCCTGTTTTGGAGATTATACTCCAGTCTTTGTACACTTGGCTTCTTACTGTATTGAGGCTATGTAGCCATTTAAAAATATTATGAAGATGATGTTCCTAAATCCACCACTTTAAATGCCTACTGCTTCCACTGCCTGCTGTTTGTTTTTCTTTTGCAGTACTAGGGATCAAATTCAGGCTTCCCATAAGCTAGGAAAGTGCTCCACAACTGAGCTACATCCTCAGCTCTGTCTTCTGCATTTTAAAACCTTCAAATTTATTTTGTGAGATTGCTTACCTTCAGTGTAGTGCTGCCTATTTTCTTTTCTTTTCTTTTTTTGCCAGTCCTGGGGCTTGAACTCAGGGCTTGAGCACTGTCCCTGGCTTCTGTTTGCTCAAGGCTAACACTCTGCCACTTGGGCCACAGCGCCACTTCTGGCCATTTTCTATATATGTGGTGCTCGAACCCAGGGAGGCAAGCACTCTTGCCACTAGGCCATATTCCCAGCTCCAATGTGCTGCCTATTTTCTGTGTTTTGTTTTTGTTGACCTCTAGGTTTCACATTTTCTTTATTCTTTTTTTTTTTTTTTTTTTTTGCCAGTCCTGGGCCTTGGACTCAGGGCCTGAGCACTGTCCCTGGCTTCTTCCCGCTAAGGCTAGCACTCTGCCGCTTGAGCCACAGCACCGCTTCTGGCCGTTTTCTGTATATGTGGTGCTGGGGAATCGAACCTAGGGCCTCGTGTATCCGAGGCAGGCACTCTTGCCACTAGGCCATATCCCCAGCCTTCTTTATTCTTAATAATGCTGTAATGATCGACTTTGTTTAAAGTCCCTTCTTCCCTATCCCTCTGAATTATTCCCACAAAACTCATTTCCAGGCATGGGATTAATGAGTCAGAGCACATAGGAATTTTAGTGGATTCTAACATTGTCTATCTTCATCCAGGCTTCATTTTTTACAAGTGTCTTTGTCAGATTTCTAAGATATTAGTAACTGTTATTTTAACTTTACTATATTTTCTTTATTTTGCCAGATTATTGAGATAATTTATTTTTTCATATTACAGATACTTTAACTCACTTTATCCTTTGTTGGTTTTGTGAATTTTATTGTATAAGATTTTATACTTAAATGCCTTCACTTTTGCTTTTTGCATTGCAACTGTTAATATTTTATCCCATGATTTACAAGTGTTTCTGTGATTTGATTCATTAAAAATATATCTAACTCTTCTGTCTGAAGTTGGTTTGTCATGAGGCAAATTTGTGGACTTTTCTGAATAATCCTATCAAGTCTGCTCAGCTCTGTATATGTTAATTGTTCAGAAATATAAAGATGTGTACATAAGGGTACTCATAGCAGTGGCGTTTAAAATAGCAAAAAATTAGAAGTAGTCCAACATTAGGTAATGACTGAATGTATTGGGGCACTTCCATAGTAGAAAGGACTAAGGTAGGCACTGAGTGAAAAGCAAATTATAGTTAAATAGGCAGAAGGCACATATATGCTTGTATGAATGCATGTAACTGTGTAGACCAGGAGCTGGTGACTAGAGGGGAGGCGAAATTCACTTCTTATTATGTACATTTGTTCTGTTGGAGTTCTAAAGAACCACATAAAGTACATAAAATTATAAGCATAAAATAAAAATGTATTAAAAGTATTTTCTTTTAATAGAAAAGGGCCTAAGGAAAATCTGGTTATTTAGCAGATAGAGTCAGGTTTTTATTTATAAGATTAACTTATTATACGTATTACTTCCATTCATGCTTCCCTGGACATTTTAGAGCTCCGTACATGCTTATGTGATGTCACTGGAGAACATCTGAGCCTCTGTGTCCACTCCCTTCCGTGCTCCACACAGCATGCACATTCCATGTTCTATAATGGTTTGGTGCCATGTGGCCCCATCCCCTGCACTCTAACCCCATGGCCACCTTCTAGTTGTGGAGTTTATGAATACACATAGGAATTGCAATAAGTAATCTTGATTTCTTCCTCTAAATGTGAAAGGCAGATGCTGTATACACTGTTCTACAGCTTGCCAGTTTTTTCTTCTTTTTTTCATGTATCCTAGCTTGATTTTCTTTTTATATCAACATATTAAGTCCCACTAGCCCTTCTGAAGGTATCTAGGTTTAAACACAGGGCTTTGTCTTGCCAGGCAGGCACTCTACAGTTTGAGCCATGCCTCTAGCCTTTTTTGCTCTGATTAATTTTTTAATTTATTGTTATTATAAAAGTGATATACAGAGGCATTGTAGTTAAGTCAGATAAAGAGTATATTTCTTTTTGGACACTGTCACCCTTCCCTCGATCTCTCCCAGTTTTTTCCCGTCCTCACCTACCAGTTGTATAGTTCATTTTCTACATCATGTCTACTGAGTACCACTGCTGCATTTGTTCACCCTTTGTCCCTACATTTCTGCTCTGATTTTTTTTTTTTTGAGATAGGTCTTTGTTTTGTTTTGTTTTTGTTCAGGCCTTCCTGGACCTCTATTCTGTTTTGTTTCCAGACAGAGTGGATGACAGGCACACACCAGGGCTCCTTGTTGTTGGTTGAGATGGTAGGGCCTTGAGTTTAATTCCTACAACTGCCCACAAAAACCTATCTTGGCTAAAATAAAGATGACGGCATTCATATTTTGAAGTTTTAGATATTTAACGTAGGTGAAGCCACAAAATGTTTTCAGTAAAAGACCAACAAGAAAAATAGTGCTAGGGACTGATGGCTGACGCCTGTAATCCTTGCTCCTCAGGAGGCTGAAATCTGAGGATCATGGTTCAAAGCCAGCTCCAGCAGGAAAGTTCATGAAACTCTTATCTCCAATTAACCCCCCAAAATCCACAGTAGAGCCACATTAGAGCTGTGGCTTAAGTAGCAGAGCACCAGCCTTCCGTGAAAAAGCTAAGAGACAGCACACATGCCTTGAGTTCAAGCCCTAGTACTGGCACACATGCCATGTTTGCACTCGTGTACACACATACAACACACACAAATAGAATAGTTCAGGCTTTGTGGGCTACCACACCAGCTCAACTCTGCCTTTCTAGTGTGAAAGTAGCCACAGAGTTGTAAATCAGTGAGAATGACTGAGTTTCAATAAAACTTGACTGACAGAAGCAGATTTGCCATTGTCTGGCACAGATAATTTGCCAGCACCTTAGTCATGCAGAGCATAACTGTGAGGTTCTGATAAGAACTTCAGGTAAGCTAAAACCCTGTCTCAGTAGTTCTGGAAGCATCAGGATGCTCCTTAGTTGATGTCTTTAAGCCTGCTATCGCCTATTCTTATTTTTCCTCTTACTGTTTCTAGCCATTGAAAGTTCCACCTTCTCTTCTGCCCTTGACAATTAGTGCATATATCCTTTATATACTGTTGTTTACAGACAATAACAAAATAACAGTATTGTGAAGCCGAGTCCAGAATTCAGGCATGTTTTTGCCTTGAGAACCCTGGCTATGCACACCTAATTATTGCCTTTTTTCTTGATGAGGCCAACCCAAATATGGCCAACTTGTTGTGTGGTTTCTCATAGTCACCTAGTTGACCACTTTGAAATGCTCCTGTTTGTTTTTTCCTTCCTTTTTTTTTGCAACATGTAGTTATAGTCACATCCCAGTATGTTTTGTTGCTGTTGTTGTTGTTTTTTGATTTTTATCAGTTTGATGTAAAGATGAAAACCAAATCATCCCTTCTCAGCTGGGAAGCCTGTAGTGAAAAGCCTGAGGAGGTGTCACCAGTTCCTTTGCTCACCAGCAATATGCGAATGTGGACTTTACACATCAGCTTCATGGAATAGTTTCTTCTTATATGCATATGCTTAACTGAGGCTAGTTTCTGAAATAAGCAGTATTTTCTGTGGAAATATTGATAAATCAAAAACATTGCAGCTGTGAAACTGGCATCCTGTCTGCAAAGTCAGCCTGCTTAACCTTAACAAAATAGACAGGTAATTTTGTTCTCCAATGTCAGAGTTTGCGATGAGATTAGTATTCCTAAAATGCCCCTTGGAGCCGATGCTTCCTGAGGGGCAGAGCCTGATTGAGCCGTGTCTCTTTTTCCCCCAGGAATGACAGCCAGTGCAGTTGCAGCTCTGATCCTCATGACGTCCTCCATCGTGTCTGTCGTGGGCTCTCTGTACCTGGCCTACATTCTGTACTTTGTGCTGAAGGAGTTTTGCATCATCTGCGTCACCACATATGTGCTGAACTTCATCCTTCTCATCATCAACTACAAACGACTAGTTTACTTGAATGAGGCCTGGAAACGGCAGCTGCAGCCCAAGCAGGACTGACAACCTGAGAACTCTCACTGACAGTCTGAAGTCCCTTTCCATTAAGTTTATTTTACAGCCGTTTTTTTTAATTATTATTATTATTATTCACAACAGACAATTTCCCTAAGAATCTCAAACTGATTTTTTAAAATACTGTAAATTAGAAGGGGCCCCAGCTATTTTCTGTGTCAATCTTCATTTTAAATATGGATACAAAAAAGGATACACCGAGCCAATCAAAGACAAGCTTTAACTTTACTTTGAAGATGTTTCTGAGATAATAAAATATAGCCCTAGACCCCTTTCCTCAATTGTAAGGTGAGCAACCATTGCTAGTAATTCTTTAATGTGTATAAATTCTATTTCAGGTATAACAAATGTGATCATGACATGAAAATATTTTAGAATAGATACTGTATTAAATATTGCTATGTTTACAATATGTACTATGTTTTTAGCCGATGGATTTAAACATGTAGATTGAACTAGAATCCATTCATGTGATATTTGTAAATAAAGGTAGACATATTGGATCCACCCCTGCAGAACTCACTGTACAGTTCAGTTAAAGTGTAGCAGCCCAGCGCTGACGGATGACACAGTGGAAGCTATAGGCCCTGCAGAGCAACTGGGACAAGTCCTGACATCGTGGGTGCAACTCTGACTGCAGAAATGGTAGCATGGTTGGTCCCTTTTTCATATTCCTGCTCAGAAAGGAAGAAACTAAATTTTAACATTCAGGCGAAGTTTGTATAGTCATAAAACTGGATTGTGACCTCACGAGATGAGTCCTGTAATCAGATCTTCAAGTCCAAGGCCTTCCAGACACTTATGGTAAGAAAATGGGAACTTCTTTGGCAAATAACTGGAAATACCAATATGGCATTTTTAGGTAAAGCCTCTTGCAGTAGCTGAGTTTTCAGCCCAGATATTTTTCCTTAATATTGGTGCCAGTCAACCAAACAGTATTCTGTGAATTGACAAGGGTTAGCCCACTCACCCAAGTGGGCTTGCTCTCTCCATAGTGTTTTCCGTTTCGTTTGCACTTAGGGATTGCTGGTAACTTTTAACTTTCACAATCAGATACTGGACTTAGAGACTTTAGTGCTCCATTTGCATAACCGTGAAGGTACTATAAGTAGACGTATCTGGAGGTGAAGTACAGTAATAACTTTCTAATAACTACATAAGTACAGTAAGAAGACATTTAAAGGTAATTTGAATAAACACAAATGGAATCGTGGCTGTATGCTTCCACAGTTAGCATCTCAATGTTAAAAGTGCCTTCTGTCATAAACCTCAAACCAAATATTATGTGTGTTCAACTTGGGCAGAAGTCTTTCCTTTCTTGCCATGAGGTAGAAGCTTTGCGTTCTGCAGGAAGGTTCTATATGGCCGTTCATTACTTAAACTGAGAAGTGGTGGCAATGGTCTTGCTTTCAATTCGATGAATCATTATGTTAAAAAATAGTCTGTTAGGGGCTGGGGATATGGCCTAGTGGCAAGAGTGCTTGCCTCGTATACATGAGGCCCTGGGTTCAATTCCCCAGCACCACATATACAGAAAACGGCCAGAAGTGGCGCTGTGGCTCAAGTGGCAGAGTGCTAGCCTTGAGCAAAAAGAAGCCAGGGACAGTGCTCAGGCCCTGAGTCCAAGCCCCAGAACTGGCCAAAAAAAAAGTCTGTTAGATTGGTAACTTTTGAGAGCTTTATTGCTTTCTTTTTGAAGGAAGGGGCAGGTTCTGCAATGTAAACTAAAAAGTCGACTCGGCAGTTGTTCTGCAGTTAACACCTGTCATTGGCAGTGTAGGTCTTCTGACTGAAGGCAGGTATAAAACCTGAATCATAATAAACTTTTAACGGGTTTTAACCAGTTTCTTAAAAGATAGCTTAATTCAGATTTCTGCAAGGCTTGTTCCCCATGAATGTGAAGATTCCAATGCCTGTCTTTTTTGTGTGTGGTTCCTGTATTCTGAAGTAGTCAAAGACCCCTAGAAAAATCTGGTGGTGGCAGAGGAACCATGCCTGTGTTTGAGGATTTTGAACAGTGGGCAGGTGGCTGGTTCTTTCATAAGCTAGTGTGGAAATGGCTAAATGGCAAAAGACTTCTATGGTGTGCATGACACAGTTGCGAACAAGTTCCTGTGTTCCAAATCCTGACCACTTCCATCACGTTTTGTATTGAACAGCAAGTATTGTTAAAGCTTGTCATCATGTTGCATTCTTGCAAATGTCTTCAACTCTTAGAAACCATGTGAAAGTGTTGCACCAGACTGCCTCTTCAAGTTTTTCCTTTGTTTTCCTTAGCCTTGGGGAAGTCAGCATTTAAGTTGTGTAAAGTTTTTGCCACATTCCTTTTACCCCTTTTCTCACTGAGAGGTGAGGTGATTTGCTGAAAAGCTCATTTCTCAGTGAACAGAAAGCCCTGTTGCACGTTATTTGGTACTTTCTGCCCTGGAAGAATTTAGGCTCCATTCCACTCCTTCTGTCCACCCAGAAGAGAGGGGGAACCCACAGAGGTAAAATTTGAAGGCTGTTATGACTTTTAAACTGGATAAACATTGCAGCATTACTAGCCACCAGTGGTCAAGGACAGGTTAGAAAACAAGTGGTTGGTTTCTACAGTAGCTCTATGCTTTGTGGCTTTCAAGTGGTCTATAACAAACAAAGCCCTTTTTTAAAAAAAAAAAATCACAAGTATTTGAAGAGCAGGAGAAGCTGTAACCCAGGGCCCGGTGGTCTAGAGGTCTTTTGCAGCTAGTTGCTGTCAGTGGGAGTAAACTTCTGAAATAACTCAGGTTTAATTAGCTGCGTGCCAGGAATTACTTTTACTTGAGATATAGATATATATATAGATATGGACATATCTATATATACACACACATATACATATATATATGCTCTCCTACACTCATTATTTTTAAAGAATGTTAAAAAGCATTGACTATTTTCATACAAAGAGATGAAGATTTTTCATTTGGTACAAAGGATCTTTGGACTTACTGGTAAGATACAGGACCAAGACTACAATAAAATTGAAAACTATTTGTTGGCTTTTGTTTGCTTGTTTCTCATTTGTTTTTCAAAATCTATCTTTTAAGAAAGTACAAAGAAATCCCAGCAACTACTTTCTAAGTTAGATTGGCACCACTTTATGATGCCAGTGAATCCTGACAGGCGATCTCATCTTAAAAATCAGGTGAGACAAACGCCAACAAAGTCCCACTCCATGGTTTTGGGTGACCTGTCAATGGCACAGAGTCATCCACTGTGTCCTTCCTGTCTCCCTCGGGCACACAGCATCCACAAAGCATTTCCACATCCATACTTGAGGCGCACCTAGGAGCCCTAGCTTGTGAGGAACCCCTGCTTCGATGAAACAAGGGGGGGGGGGGGAGTCCAAGCTACTTGGCTATACCTTTTCCCAACAAATTAGCTCAGAAAATTTGAAATGCTCTTTAAAACAAACTAACTATTGAGCATGGCCTAAATACTAGGTGTAATACACAATCTGTAGAGTATGTTCCATCAAAAGTATTACTAGTGCTTTTCAGCTCCTGAATAAACATCCATTTAAAAGGGAGTTCACTGGGCAGATTTCCCCTTTAATAGAGATAGAAAGTTTCTTTATCCAAGATTTAGAACACCATTTTGCTAACTGGTAAATAAAAACAAATGTAAATATGTAAGAATGTTTATTTGTTGCACATACTTTTTTGCTATAAAATAAACGTAGATGTTTCCTGTGGAAGTCTGCTGCTCTCCTTCTTACACTAAAGGTTAACATTTTAAGAAAAGCTCACATGAAGCCCTTAGATTCCTAAGAACCTTCAGAGGATGATGCTGTAATCTCATCACTGTAGATGTACTGAGTTGGTCCTTTCTCACAAACCATGTGCATTTCAGACTGTGTGTGGGCACACACGCATGCTTGGTGCATGTGGAACCTTCTGGGGCAGTGAGTCTCCTCTCACCAAGTGGGGGCTGGCCTGGTGTAAAGACAGTGGGGGTGGCTCTTGGTCTGGAGGTGGAGAGCAGCCACTTCTCAAGGTCTGTACACTGTTAAGACTCTGAAAATAAGCTGAGGTACAAAAATGGTTTCATGAGCTTTCCAACAGGACAAGGCACCCTGTTTAAGGCATACTCACTCTTTATTCCATACCGGAAAAGCCTTGTGTGCCCCCCTAGCATCACTGCAAGTCCCGACCAGAGGTGTCTGCAGCAGAGAATAGTCAGGAGGCAGTGCTGGATGGGTGGGCAGTGGGGTGGACGCTGTCCTGCCCCTTCACTGGGGATGATGGGGCTGGGGTGTCTTCCGTAGAGAGGCCATTCTGGCTTTAAAAAGTAAACGGTCTGATTCCAAAATACTGTAACGTGGGCGCTGAGTGGTGGTACCTGGTTTCATTGGCAAGTTTCCAGTATCGGTCTCGCAAAAGGAAGGCCGCATTTTTGGGCTGTCTCTGGCGAGTGAAGATCCCCTTTCTGTTTCCTAGTGCTCTGGTGGGTGCTGGAAAACAGGACAAAGGCATTTCCCATGGCTTCTCCTGGGCCTGCCTGGAGGCACAGGGGAGCGATCAGGGCGCTCTCAGGGTTGAAGGTGTGTGCAGGGACACCTCCTGGGTCAGTATTTATAGAAACACCACCCATCCTCCTGTGGTCATTCCTGGTCTCCTAGGAGCAAAAAGGATTCAAAATGGTTTCATTTTTTCCCTTTCAAAGTAAAGACTCATAATATAATAAGCACAATTCATACTGTAACAACACAGCATTATTTCCCGTTGACTCAATCTGATAAACGAACAAGTTACTCTTGGAAAGGCTTGAGCCCCTTTCAAGACATAGCTCCTTGTGGGCACATGTGTGTGGCCAGTCAGAGCTGCCCTTGTGGGCTCTGGTGGACTTGATGCCCTTCAGTGCTGACCTCCCACTCGGCTCCCTCTGCAGATCACTGGAATGCCCCTGCCAGGGCTGGAAAAGCCTGGCAGATAGCCTATCAAGGCTACACTCTGGACAGAATTTCTCTCCGTCCTCTGATGAGAATCCAACAGCCCAGTGGGAAAGAAGGCTTTCGACAATTTATTTTATTTTTTTCAGTCATACAGCCTGCACTCAGGGCCTGAGTTCTGCCCCTAAGCTTTATCCACTCAAGGCTAGCGCTCTACCACTTGGTGCCACAAAGTTACTTTTTTTTTCCTGGTGGTTTATTGGAGGTACTGATGCCTCACTTCAATAATTTTTAGACAGCTATGGTGGTACGTGCCTGTAGTCCCAGCTATTTGGGAGGAGGAGGCAGAACTGCTTGAGCCCAGGAGTTTGAGCTGGCCTGGCCAGCATAGCAAGACCCCACTTTAAAAAAAAAGCAAAAAAAAAAAAAAAAAAAAGCTGGGTGCTGGTGGCTCACACCTATAAGCCTAGCTACACAGGAGGCTGAGATCTGAGGATCGTCATGGTTCAAAGCCAGCCCAATCAGGGAAGTCCATGAGACTCTTATCTCCAATTAATCACAGAAAAAGCTGGAAATGGGCTGTAGCTTGAGTGGTAGAGTGCTAGGCTTGAGCAAAAAGAAGCTCTCTGACAGCACCTAGGTCCTAGTTCAAGCCCCAGGACCACCACTTCCAACAACAAAAAAGACAGCAGTGAATACCTAGCACTGCCAAGTACTTCACCAAACAGAGGCGAAAGGCCAGCCTTAGAGTGGAGAGGCTGGGTACAAGCCAAGGTCATGGTTGCTGGCTGCCAAGCACAGCACAGTGGAGCTCTGTGTCCCACCCACTCTCCATCTCTCCTCACCCTGTCCTGTCGGCCCATTATCTCCTTTCCCTTCTATTTTCTGGTTAACCATCTGGCCTCATGAACAAGACAGCACCATCTCCACCGCTCCTGGGTCCTCTCCCCAGGCTGCCTAGAGCTGCACAAGAGCGGGAAACACGCAGGAATGTGGCTGAGGTGGCCCAACCTCACCACTCCTGAGTTCTCCAAAGCCTTTAAACATGCTCACCTCCAAGGTGCTTCAGACTCACCTGCAGGGCTGCTTACAACCAGTCATTCCCTTCCTCTTCCCAAGCTTAGGGCCCTTCTCTGGGATAATGGGCACGTGACAAGCCCAGGTTTCCGTGGCTGCTGTGCTCACCGCTTCTGCCTCATGTGGAAGACTCGGTGCTCAGGAAGCAGAAGCAGAACTGCAAGTCTGAGACCAGTGTGGGCTACAAAACGAGACCCTGCCTCAAAGGCCAAAAAGATTTTTCTGGATTTGTTTGGTTCATTAATTAAAATGACAAGGGCTGGGAATATGGCCTAGTGGTAGAGTGCTCGCCTTGTATACGTGAAGCCCTGGTTCGATTCCTCAGTACCACATATATGGAAAAAGCTGGAAGTGGCACTATGGCTCAAGTGGTAGAGTGCTAGCCTTGAGCACAAAGAAGCCAGGGAGAGTGCCCAGGCCCTGAGTTCAAGCTCCACAACTGGCTAAAACAAAACAAAACGGTAAGTGCTTGAACCTCTTGAACTACACCTCCAAGTTTTGGTTTTGCCTAGGTTAACTTTGAATCTGTGATCTTCCTACCTCTACCTCCTAAGTAGCTGGGATTACAGGCATGCACGACCATACCCAGCTCCACTTGCCTTTTCTGTGTTTGTGCTCCTACTGGGGCTTGGGCTCAGGGTCTTGCACTGTCACTTAGCTTCTTCCCTGAAAGCTCTACCATGTGAGCCACATCTCCACTTCTGGCCTTTTGTTGGCTAACCAGAGATAAGATTTGTTTGTCTGGGATGGCTGTGAACCAGGATCCTCAGATCTCTGTCTCCTCAGTAGCTAGGATTATAGGTCTGAGCCACTGGCACACGTGTGTATGAGTCAGTCCTGGGACTTAAACTCAGGGCCTGGGTGCTGCCCTTGAGCTTTTTTGCTCAAAGCTAGCTCTATACCACCTGAACCACAGCTCCACTTCTGACTTTTGGGTGGATTTTATTGGAGATAAGAGTCTCATGGATTTTCCTGCCCTGGCTGGCTTTGAACCACAAACCTCAGATCTCAGCTTCCTGAGTAGTTAGGTTTACAGACATGAGCCACTAGCACCAGGTTCCAATTGCTTTTAACCAAAAAATGATAAGCACAAAATAGCTTTGTTGTTGGGAAAGACAATTTAATTTTCCTAGGAAATACTGTATAGCCTACATTGATTAAACCAGCACTCTCCATTTGTTTCCAGTACTCCAAGTGCCCAGAACTGAAAAAATTCAGAAATAGTTTATTGCATGAGCCAAGCAGCCACTTACACTGGTTAGTCATGAAGTCAGCAAAATTCCAGATGAGCTCTCCGACCACATACTCTTTGCGTTTCTGGTCCAAAACCAAATGATACTGCTGCAACAGGCTGTTCTGGTACTCCTCACTGAACATCAGTGGGGGGTCCTGGGTTCAAGAAGAGGGTTTCAGTAAACATTAGATAAAAACACAGGTTCATCCCCTCCACAGGCTGCGGGGCTTGTAGGTGCTGGAGTGCCCACAGCCAGATCCAGTGTCGCCCAAAGTGCAAGGAGAGATTTTTTTTTTATCCTAATTTGATATTTATTTTTCCTAATCCTAGCTAGTCTTAAATCACACTGAAATTGTATTTTATTTGTTTGGCTTTGGGATTTTTTGTTGTTCTTTTTTGTGCTGTTCCTAGAGCTTGAATTCAGGACTTGGGCACTGAGCTTTTTCAATCAAGGCTAGTGCTCTCTACCACTTGAGCCACAGCTCCACTTCCAGCTTTTTGGTGGTTAACTGGGTACAAGAGTCTCACAGACTTTTTTTTTTTGGATCAGTTGTGGGACTTGAACTCTGGGTCTGAGCACTGTCCCCGAGCTCTTCAGCTCAAGGCTAGCGCTCTACCATGTGAGCCACAGCACCACTTCGTTTTCTGGTGGTTAACTGCAGATTAAGAGTCTCATGGCCTTTCCTGCCCGGGCTGGCTTTGAACTGCGATCCTCAGATCTCAACCTCCTGAGAAGCTAGGATGATAGGCATGAGCCACCCAGGCTGGTTGTTTTTGGAGAATCTAGCTACATACCCCAGGTTGACTTCAAACTCCTGTCTTAGCTGGGATTATAAGCATGAGCCACCGTGTCAGAATTTGCCCTAAGGTTCTGCTTTGGGAAGCAGCACTAGGATTTGAACTTGGGCCTTTATTTGCTAGGCCAGCATTCTGCCCTTCTGGTTTCATTTCAAATAGACCAGCTGGATTACAATCCTGGGTGTACACCTCCCTGCCAAGATGACAGGAATATGCCATCGCACTGTGGTCACTGTTTGTCAAAGATGCGAGACAGGCCTCATGAGCTTATTGCCGGGGCATGCGCCACTGTGCTGTCCTGCCTTTTTGTTTCACATGGGGTGGTGCTGCTGAGGATTAAATCCAGCGCCACAGGCGTGCCAGGCAGGGCTCCACGTTAAACTACACTGGGCTTCAAGCTTCAAGCAGCTGCTGGGCATAATATGAGAGCTAAACTCAACTCACCTGAGCGTACCTAGCTACTCAGCCTGCAGCTGGTGTGGTTACAGAGCTGCTACTTCCGTGCTCACCAATTAACTCATACCTGCTTGTGGCAGCACTGGCAATGAAGTGAGAAACAAGGAAGCAAGGCGTCACTGGCTCAGACTTACACCCTAGAGTACAAACTGCCAGTGAAATGAGGGAGGAGCCCGGAGTCAGCAGAGGTCTGGGATAGGGCCGCAGGCAGCCAAGTGACAGGTGACAGCCCAAGGCCACATCTGGAGACCCATGCCACGGATGGTGCTCAAGGTGTTGGTGGGACACAGTCTGAGTGTCTACCTTATGAGAACTTTCTGGAGGTACAAGTCTTGGCGTTTCAGTCAGGAGACAACCAAATCTTGCCAACTTTGATCCCCCAGTGAGAAAGTCTAAACCACTATTTGAGAACTGCACGATCAAGCCATGTCTTGTTCTAGTTCCTGAGCTGCCTTTAAGGCAGGACTCAAGGACCATGCAGGCACAGGGAAAGCCTGCATCTGGGCAGCAGGGGGTGGAGAGGGCTGGCAGGGTGACGGCCCTGTCCCCACAGCCAGGGCAGAGTGGCTGGCATGACAGCACGCACCTGGTGGAAGCCCGGGATGGTCTCCGCCCCGTACTCGCTCTGGATGATGGGCTTCTGGTGAGTCTCGTGCCAGCTCTGAAACTGGGTCTGCAACTGTGGCTGGATGACCTCCAGGTGCCCGAAGTCGTGATACCATGAGAAGTAGCTGTTCACGCAGATCACATCCACGTATGGAGCCTGGGGACAGCACACAGCCCAGGGCTCGCGGGCAGAGCCACGCAGCCTACCAGAGTGAATGAGTGGCACTATGGAGGCTAGGGTGCGCAGGCTGGCTGCAGGCACACGGGATCCTGTGGCCCCAGTACAGCGGACCCGGTACAGCGGATCCGGCTGCTCTCTGCCAGGAGCTCCCTCCCACCCTGTCTCTGAGCTGCAGCTCTCCTTGCCAGGTTTTTTCCTTTTTCCTTCAGGCACTGGTGGTGGAGCTGGGCTTTGCATGTATAAGCACACCTCTACCACTCAGGAGGATTCACCTTGCACACAAGGCAGCGCTGGGGCCACGGAGCAGCTGAAGATTTGCCCAGGACCCAGCGGGTAGGGTGAAGCAGGACAGAAAGGCCTCAGACCGGCCTGGAAAAGCTGTCTGGCAGGAGGCTCAGGCAGACATACTCCAGACTAACCCAACCAGGTTAGTAGTGGCAGCCCTGAGACCCATCCTGCGTGCCCAGCAGAGTCCCAGCCCACATGGAAGTCCAGGGTGAGACATGTCGCCGCTCAGACACCAAGTGGGTCCCAGCCCACCTCATGCTTCTCCGGAGGGGGAAGGAATGAAAGGACTAAGCAAGAACCAGCTCCTCTACCCGTGCTGAAACGATGGCTCCCTAGTTGACGGCTGTTCCACTGTTGGCCTGAGATTCCTCTCCTCACCCCCTTGGCTCCCCAGGGCTGAGCCTTCTCTTGCTCTCACATCTACAGCACCACCCGGTGCAGTCCACGGCAGCCCCCACCAAGTTCTGTGCCTGTGGGCCAGCACGCCAAAGACAGAGTGGGCTGGGGCCCAGAGGAACAGGTAGGCTGCGGCCACCCTCCATTCTCCACCCTGTGGACAGCATGCACAGGCAGTGGCCATTGAAAACTCAGTCCAGCCCTGCACCTAGGACATCAGAAGCCAGAGACATGGGCTTTCACACACCTTCTTCAGGAATGCCTCAACAGAAACCCCGGGCTACCTTCAACCTTTCACATTTCATAAGCTTATCAAATTGATAAAAATCAGAGGTACAAACCACATGGAGTCCAAACAGAAAGCATACCACCCTCAGCCTGCCTCCTCATCTGCCCAGTCTCCTTGGATTCAGAAAAGAGGCAAGTACCAGAACAGCTTTGAAGGACTAAGAGGGCGAGGAGAGGCAGTGTGGAGACCCAGCTCACCCCGCGGTCTGATGTATAGTTGGAGTTGGTCACGAAGGTCACTGGCCGAGAAGGATCCAGGGCTTTGGTGTGGGCGATCAGCGTCCTGTCCGTGGAGGGCAGAAGACATGGCAGTCAGTCTGGAAAGTGCTCTTGGTCTCTCTCTGCATTTCCCTCAACAAAAAGCAGGTCAAGGGGCTGGGAATGTGGCTTAGTGGGAGGATGTTGCCTAGCATGCATGAAGCCCTGGGTTTGATTCCTCAGTACCATAACACACGAAAAGCCAGAAGTGGTGCTGTAGCTCAAGTGGTAGAGTGCTAGCCTTGAGCCAAAGAAGCTCAGGGACTGTGCCCATATCCTGAGTTCAAGCCCCAGGACTGGCAATACAAGACAAAAACAAAAACAGGTCATTGTTCTCCCAACCTCCAAGGGTGGTTTTCTTGTTGTTTTATTGGTGGCACTGGAGGTTGAACTCAAGAACATTCCTAACACTTGCACCATGCCCTCATCCTTTTCACTTTTGTTGTTTGGGGTACAGCCTAGAGATTTTTCCCAGGCCAGCCTAAACTGAAATTCTACTGGGCTGTGTAGCTGGGTCGACAGGCATATGCCACCATGCCTGGTTTGTTGACTGGGATGGTGTTTAATTGTTTTGCCCTCTCTGCCTCTCAAATAGCTGGGATTACACAGGAGGCCATCGGGTGTGCTTTGGAGAAGGTGAGGTGTCCCTCTAGTCTAAGGCTATATTCCCTAAAACCCACACTGTCACCTGTCCAGGAGCAAGGCCTCCCTCACGGGGCTGAGGGCCTCAGCTGGACCCTGTCCGGAGTGTGTTCTGAACCTCTGACAGAGCCCTTGAATACAGGACTTCAGGTGCACATGGGCCAGGATGGGAGGTTCATTCGTCTAATGAATAATTAGCAGGTAGATGTTGAGTGCTGGATGTTGAGTGGTGCGCACACAGCTGGGTGACTACTGCCTGAGCAGTGGGTGCAGAGACACTAGCAGAGAGCAAAATGGCAGGTGGCAGGGCCAGCCCTGAAGGCATCTGAGCCCAGGGGATAACCAGGTACTAGGAGGGCAGGGCGGCAGCTGAGGACACAGCACTGGTGCCTGGCCTGTCTGCCTCTGGGGCTGTGTGTTCGGGGCAAGTCTGGCTCTTCCGGGAGCGGCAGGGCAGGGCGCTCACTTGAAGTAATAGCCAGCCGGCTTCAGGGAGGAAGACGGCTCGTTGGCCACAGACCACATCACCACAGCTGGGTGGTTCTTGTCCCGGCGCACCAGCTCCTCCATCACCTCCAGGTGGTGCTGCAGAGACTCGTTCCCGAAGCTCTCGCTGCAGCGGGGAGGGAGGGAAACTGTGATCACTGTCTGCGGACCCGGGGACTGGCGGGGTGGTGGGCACAGGGGTGGCGGGCACTTACGGCAGCACGATGCCCACGCCGGGGCACTCATCGATGACCACGATCCCATAGCGGTCGCACAGCTGCATCACCTCCTCTGCATAGGGGTAGTGGCTGGTGCGGAACGAGTTGGCCCCCAGCCAGCGAAGCAGGTTGAAGTCTTTCACCAGCAGTGGCCAATCAAAGCCCTTCCCTCGGATCTAGAAATGGCAGCGCAGAGTGAGCCTCATCCTCTTGCTCCCCTAGCCACCCCCAGCATGGGGCCCTGCCAGTCACCCCGTAGGCACTCTGCCCCCCCCCCCACAGCTTGCTCAAATGTACCACCCTCAGGACCACAGGACACCAGGAAGGAGGACAGAGAGGTCAGTGCCCAGAACTGCAACAGGTAGGCACAGAGCCACTGCTCACGTCTGAATCCTCATGTTTGTTGACCCCGTGGAAGTAGAAAGGCTGCCCGTTGATGAGGAACTGGTTGTGTGTGACACGGACCGTGCGGATCCCCACGGGGAGCGTGTAGAAGTCAGACACGGACCCATGTGCAGCCTGAGAGGTCATCCGCACCTGCCAGGGCCAGAGAGCCAGGGCACCAGCCATGAGACGGAGCAGAGCCTGTGCCACCCTTCAGCAGGAAGCCCACCAGAACAGGAACTTGGTGTGCTAGCTTGGCTGGCCTTGTGTTCCTGGCCCCAGCCTCCCCCGCCCAGCTTGAAAGGCCTGTGTGTGGCACAACCCACCTGCTTGCCTCCCAGCGGAGTGTGCCTGTGTACCTAGAGTGCCTTGTGCCTGCAAGGAGTGTGCCCAGTGCCTACAAGCAGGGTATCCTGAGTATCTACAAGCAGAGTGCCCAATGCCCACAGTGTGCCCAGTGCCTACAAGCAGAGTATGCCATGTGTATAAAAGAAGAGTATCCTATGTACCTACGAGCATAAGTCCAGAAATTAGAGGCTCTGCCTTAAACCGGGAAATACATGCCCAGCCCTCCCCTGGGGCCTTCTCTACAAAGCTAGACCTCCCGGGTATTGAACAAAGTCATAAAGCACAGAAAACTATGCCAATCTCAGCCTGAGTGCCTGTCAAAGCAAAGACTCTAGATGTAGGGGGCAAAAAGGACCTTGACAGGCACCACCGGCTCAGGCCTACAATCCTAGCTATTCAGGAGGCTGAGATCTGAGGACTGCAGTTCAAAGCCAGCCCAGACAGTAAAGTCCTTGTGATTCTTAAATCCAATGAATCACCAAAAGGTTAGAAGTCAAGCTGTGGATCAAGAGGTAGTGACCAGGCTCTGAGATCAAGCCCCAGGGCTGGACACATGCACACATGCATACAGACTTCCTAAACTCCAGTCCTAAACCACCATTACCTCTAGTGAGTAGAGGTAGGCAGGGTGCTCATGCATCAGGTATGGCCACCAGAGGTGGGCAGCAGGCACCAGCAGCAGGCCCTGGGCCCCTGACCCCTGGCCCACAACTTTGCCGTCTTCATCCAGAAGTCGCACTTCCAACTCAAAGTGTTCGCTTCCCAGGACAGATATCTGGTAACTCACCAGCCCTAGGAAAAGGCAGGACCAGCACTGAGGGAGGGATGTGGCCTGCATCCACTGTCCACTGCACTGTGGACAGTGCTGTGGTTACAGCCCCCAGGAGCCCCAGTAGACACAGCAGAGGGGGGAGGAAGGGGAAGCCACTGCCAAAACAGGGCTGGTCCCCTGGGGTGTGTCATCAGGTGAGACGGCCATTTCTCCCTGGGCCTCATTGCTTCACCAGTGACCCCCTAAAATGGTGCCAGCTCAGAGGGTCTGAAGTTCAGCTTCTAGGGGTCTATGAGGGCTGAGAGATGCAGAGAACCATTTTCCAGAGGGGTCTTTCCCAGCAGGGAGCTCAAGAGGGGCTCAGTTGAGCACAGACCCTGCCAGGAGCCCTCACCAGTGTCCTGGTCCACATCAGTGTTGACGGTGATGTCGTCAATGTAAGCAGTGGGTGTGGTATAAAGGAGCACCGGCCGATGCAGCCCCGCGTAGTTGAAGAAGTCGAAGTTTATGTCCTGGACAAAGTAACCCTTGGGATACCTGGGGGGAGGGGGGGGGAGGACAAGGGTGAGCTGTCTGGCCTAGGTGCTTTCTGAGACCATGTCTCCCTGGTCTACCTACATTCAAGGCCTGGACTGGGACCACCATGTCCCTGGAAGGCAGCCCACTGGGCTGGGCATGGGGCGGGGCCGCTCACTTGGAGGCATCATTTGGGTAGCGGATGGTCCCTGGCGGCAGGGTGTGGGGGGTGAGTGTGTTGTTGATGGCGATGGTAATTCGACAGGAGTCCTGGGGCCCACTATGGACCAGCTTGCTGATGTCAGCCTCAAAGGGGAGGTGGCCTCCTTCATGCTCTGTCACGTGGACCCCATTCACCCACTGCAGACACAGAGATGTGGGGACAGGTTGTGAAGAGGGGGCCCTGAAGGCTGCCACCTGCCTCACCAGCACAGGGGAAGATACACCTGCAGGGCAGGGCCTGTGGGTCCCCACTGCTTGGCAGGCCAGGGCATGCAGGACAGCCACGCTTGTCTCCCCATTGGCTGCGGCTCCCATACTGACCACGATGGCATAGTAGTGAGCGCTGCCAATCCTCAGCACCACTCTTATGCTTAGATCTTGAGTCCACCGCTGGGGTAGGGTCACCTCCCGTTCGTACCACACCCAGCCAATGAAGTTACCGCAGCTGCCCATCCTGGCCCACGTCATTGAAGCTGGAGGGGACTGGCATGTCCAGAGTGGGACCTGACTGCAGAGGGAAGAGCCAGGTCAGAGCCACATGTCCTAGGAACCTAAGCCACTGTACTGCAAGCTACACCTCGTGTCCAGCCTTGGCTCTGGCACATGAAGGGAATGGAAAGCTTGCTGAAGACAGCAAGCAAACCAGCAGCTTGTGGAAGTGAAGAGTACTTCCTGTGGGGACAAGACCTCGATGGAGAGGGTGGCACACAGGAAGGCCTCCCAGCCAGAGTCAGGAAGCAGGGGCTCTGACTAAGAGGCAGATGACTGAGTGCCCCCAGAAGGGAGGCCAGAGGGGCAGGTGCTCCTCGGCTGAAACAGATCACTCACTTCCTCCTCTGTTGAGTGCTGGGTAGTCAAGTACAACAAAAAAGGGGGATCTGGGGTGGGCAGGCCTGCGTGTCCAGTAGGCCCGTACCCGGCCCGGTGCCGGAACTTTCCCGGAGGGGAAGCTTGGAAGGCGCCAGCGGCCGGGTGCCACGCTCCATCCCCGCGACTGTGGGGACCCAGGGCCCCTCCCGTGCAGCGGCGACGGGCCGGGCCGGGTCTGCGGGTCCCCACGGCCAGGCAGGCCGGGCTCCCAGCCCGTTACTGAGAGCTGTTCCGCATAGCCCGGCCCGGGGCCCGGCCTCGGACAGCGCGCGCCCCCGCGGCCAGGCTGGCCTTCGCCCTCCCCGCCGGGCTCCCGCCCGGCCCCGCAGCACGCGGGTCCCGCACCTCCCGCAGCGGACGCCGGTACCACTGCTCCTCGAAGCCCCGGCACCGGCAGTCGGAGAGATCGGCACGGAAGCTCCAGAGGCCGCCGAGGTCCTTGCGCTCCCGAGAGGGGCTCTCCCGGGGGTACAGCAGCCCCCCGCGCAGCGCCAGCGCGCAGCCGCAGAGCAGCGGCGCCAGCGCGGCCCAGAGCGCGGGCAGGGACCGCCACATGTTGCCGCGATGCCGCTGCTCTAAGGCCGCCGCCGCCGCCACCTTTCAGCGGCCCGCGAGGAGGGGCGGGGCCTTTCCCCGTCACGTGACCTCGCCGCTGCCTCCCGCGCCCCCACCCAGCCCCGCCAGTTCCCGCCTTTCAGCTGCCTACGGGGCGGGGAAGGCCCTGTCCGTGTCACGTGGTCCAGTGGATTCCGCTTGCGCCATTCTTGTTGAGGGCAAAGATGGGGCGCCTCAGGGCATGCCCTCACCCCCTCTGCCTGGAGTACAAGGTCTCTGGTCCATTATTTCTCCTGACTGTACAGCCTAACACAAATACATTGATCTAACGATGCAGACTGGAGACTTGCTAGTTCTGAGAATGGATGAGGTCACCAAATGGAGGCAGAGAAATATCCAAAACCAATCCCTGAGATGCCTCACAAGTCTGAGAACAGGACATGAACAGGAGGAGCAGGCAAGTTCCAGCCTCCCTGAGGTAATTCCAGACTCCTGAACATATTTCATCACCACTTCCCACCCCTTCCCTATGAGGTGCAGCACAGGCCTATGGTACCTGGCTCTTACAGAAGAGGACACCTAACACTGGGGTGCAGCAGCACCACAGACTTGTCATCAGGCCATTCAGTGTGTCTGTCTCAGAATTAATTCAGTCCCAGAACTTCAGCTCAGAACAATCCAGCTAGTTATCCATTCCAGTTATTGGGCCAGAAGCGTCACATGAAGCCACCTGACCTGTACATTATGAGCCAGTTCTGAGTGTTGGCCATGCCCTGTCCAAGCTCCCAGCCTTGGCAATGCTCTGTCCAAGCTCCAGGTCTTATGACACAGTGTCTGAACAGCTCTGTCCATGAGTTCCTTTGTTAGCATCTCATTGAAACACACGGCTCGATATTCTGCCATCAGTAAGGCACCATTGAAGCCCACGTGACTTTAGCCCTTTCTTTGCCTTTCTGTAGCCTGTGTGAAGTGTTACCAGTGAACTGAAAATAACATTAGAAACTGAAATCAGGGTAAGAGAACTTCAGATTGCCAATGGCCACGAAGACCAGGTAGAATCAGGAATACTTGATGATGTACAGCTGACAAAACTGATTTTTTTGAGGTTATTGTTATTACATTAATTCAGAAAATGTGGATATGAAAAGAATATTGCTCACGACAGTGGCCTCCAGGTGAATATGATGCACATAAATAGTGGTGAGGGGCTGGGAAAGTGGCTTAGTGGTGCTTGCCTAGCATGCATGAAGCCCTGGATTTGATTCTTTAGTACCACATAGACAGAAAGTGGCCAGAAGTAACACTGTGGCTCAAGTGGTAGAGTGCTAGCCTTGAGCACAAGGATGCCAGGGACAGTGCTCAGGCCCTGAGTTCAAGCCCCAGGACTGGCAAAAACAACAACAAAAGAAACAACCCACATTCACTGTACTAGTAGCCACCTATTATGTGTTGGTGGATGGGTTGATTGGCCTCAGTGAAGATTCAGCTTCTAAGTAGAGCGTTGTGGCACAAGCCTGTAATTCCAGCACTTGGGAGGCCGAGAAAGAAGGATTGTGAGAAAGAAGGATTGTGAGTTGGAGTCTCCATTTCAAAGAAATCGAAAGCTTCTGTGCTTCTCCTCCCAGTTGGTAAAGTTGATGTTAGTTAATGGCATGAGTATGAGATGTTCTCAAGGGATGATGCATTGAATTCTTGCTCCCTCCATGCTGGTTGCTCTGTTAGGAGGTTCCAGAATCTTCAGAAGGTGGGGGGAGGTGGGTCACTGGGGTGGGCCCTTGGGGGTATCTTTTCCCTGCTGGCTTTCTGTCTGTCTGACTGACTTCCTGCTTACTGTGAGGTGAGGAAGTTCCCCCTCCACAGAGTCCTGCTGCCATGGTGTGCTCCCCACGTGAACAGGCCAGGCACGCGTGGGATGAACGCTCTGCTATTGTGAGCCCGGTGAGCCCTTGCTCCATCAGGCACAGTGAGGACAGCTGTAACGAATCCAGCACACACCTTTATGGTCCAGTAAGTGATCCGGGGGTGGGGATGCGGTTGGGACCACCACCCTTGCCCACTGTGTCTCTGAGTGGGTCACCATCCCCACCCCATGGCAGTTAGTTGCCATGCTGTGTAAGCATGAAGCAACTTCCCAGGGGACATACATAGTAAGGTGGATTCCACAAAGTCTGTCCCAAAGCACAGGAGAGCGGCCATCTTGCGTAAGCCCTCTCCTCCCCAGCTCTGATCATGTGACCTGGCCTGTGGCCTCAGTCCTCAGCCACAGGAGGTCGTCTCTTCCTGTCCTATTTGTCAGGCCTGGGGCTGGGGATATGGCCTAGTGGCAAGAGTGCTTGCCTCGTATATATGAGGCCCTGGGTTCAATTCCCCAGCACCACATATACAGAAAACGGCTAGAAGTGGCGCTGTGGCTCAAGTGGCAGAGTGCTAGCCTTGAGCAAAAAGAAGCCAGGGGCAGTGCTCAGGCCCTGAGTCCAAGCCCCAGGACTGGCCAAAAAACAAAAAACAAAAACAACAACAACAAAAAAAAAGACAAAAAAACCCCCAACAAAGTTCTATTTGTTAGGCCCTTCAGCTCTGCCAGGACCTGCTTTTCTTTGTTCATACCATGCTAGCTTTGCCCCAGACACTGCTTTGGCAATAAGTTGGAGAAGAGGGTTTTGGCCTGGCAGAGGGCACTCAGGCATTGCTCTTTTCTTTTCTATTTTTGGCCAGTCCTTGGGCTTGGACTCAGGGCCTGAGCACTGTCCCTGGCTTCTTTTTGCTCAAGGCTAGCACTCTGCCACTTGAGCCACAGCGCCACTTCTGGCCATTTTCTGTATATGTGGTGCTGGGGAATTGAACCCAGGGCCTCATGTATGTGAGGCAAGCACTCTTGCCCTAGGCCATATCCCCAGCCAGGCATTGCTCTTTTCTGCCATGCTTTGGTGGGTAGTGCTTTGGTGACTGGCCCAAGACTCTCCCATGGGGGACCTAAGGGTTCAGGCACAAATGCACAAATGTACACACCCCAAGTGGCAGGCTTGAGAGCCAAAATCCTAGAGTCCTCCTTCCCCCATCACTACTGGGAGAGAGGGTGGAACCTTGAGAGGGAGGTCTTCAGGTCACCGGGGCTTTGTCCTCAGGGGGACACTGATGCCCAGGCCACCTCCCAGGTCAACAGATCACAGACTGGAGCCTCCAAAACTGAGCCAGAACAAACCCTTCCTCTTTGTAAGTTCGTTATCCAAGTGCTTTTTATGGTAGTGAAAAACAGGACCACACAGGGCCTTACCCCTTCCCTTGTGGACCCTGACACTTTATGGTTAAATATTGGGTTCTCAGATTTCAACACAGTCTTCCTTTCAGCTGCAGGAAGATGAAGATCTCTCCTTCTCTCACTCTTTCTCCCTCTCTCCCTCTCTCCCTCTCTCCCCCTCTCTCTCGTCCTGGGGCTTGAACTCAGAGCCTGAACATAGCACTATACCACTTGAGCCACAGTGCCACTTCTGGCTTTTTCTATATACGTGGTGGGGAGGAATTGAACCCAGGGCTTCACGTATGCTAGGCAAACATTCTACCACTAGGCCACATTCCCAGCCCCGAAGATCTCTTTAAATAAAGCCAAGGGAGTCTGCTAGCTCTCATCTCCTTGCCTTGTTGTGTTAGCTCATTCTCTTTCTTTCAGGAATCCTGGGAACCTAGCAAAAACTGTGTGTTTTGTAATTCTTGTGATTAGCCTAGCTCACACTTCAATCCTGCTCACATTCCCACATTGCTCCTGCTGCCACTCCATCATCTCAGCTCACAACAGGTACAAGGCATAGTGACTCTCCTGCATCCCAGAAGTTGTCTCTCAGAGGGCTGGAGCAGCACTGGGGTCTTGGTGGCTGCAGGTTCCATCCTGAGGGTCAACTTGCAGTTGAGTGTCTCAGAAGTAGCCTAGCTGAATACGGCTATAGTCCTAGCACTCAGGAGGCTGAGGCAGCAGGGTCGCAAGTTTGAGACCACCATGTGCCCCTCCCTTAGTCCTTCCACCTGAGTCACAGGGTCACAGACCCCTCTCCTAGGAATCCTGTGGTGAGGTGCAGGGTCGACAGTTGGGAAGCTCCAGTCTCACAAAATAGCTTTTCAGGAGCATAAGGAGGACATTATCAGGTTCCAGTGCCTCATGCCTGGAATCGTTGCTATTCAGGAGGCTCAGTTCTGAAGATTGTGGTTCAAAGACAACCTAGACAAGAAAGTTCATGAGATTCTTTTTTTTTTTTGGCCATTCCTGGGACTTGTACTCAGGGCTTAAATGCTGTCCCTGGCTTCTTTTTGCTCAATGCTAGCACTCTACTACTTGAGTCACAGTGCCACTTCCAACTTTTTCTGTATATGTGGTGCTTAGGAATCGAACCTAGGGCTTCATGCATGCTAGGCAACCATTCTCCCACTAGGCCACATTCCCAGCCCCAAGTCTATGAGGTTCTTATCTCTAAGTAACCAGCAGAAAGATGGAAGTAGGGGTGTGATTCAAGTGGTAGAGCTCCAGCCTTGGGCAAAAATGTTAATTGAGTTCAAGCATTAGAAAAAAAAAGAGCAATAAAAAGAATTCATTGGCTTGGTGTTGGTGGCTCATGCCTAAAATCCTAGCTACTCAGGAGGCTGAGATCTGAGGATCATGGTTCAAAGCCAGCCTGGGCATGAAAGTCCCCATGAGACTTTTAGCTTCAATTAACCACTCAAAAACCAGAAGTGGTGCTGTGGCTCAAAGTTATAGAGCTCTATCTTGTGTAAAAGAGCACAGGAACAGTGTCTAGGCCCTGAAAAAAAAACAAAAACCATGGTATTCACCTATAATGTGGTTAGGAGCCACAGACACTGCTTTCTTTAAAGCTCTCCCTGTTTACAGAGCAGGGAGTCACACATCTCTCCTTCCTTCTTTGATGCTGACACCTAGAAACCAAGCAGCATTACACATTCAACAACAACCTACACTCCAATCCCTTCATCTGAAGGATGACCATGAAAACTCACAAAAAAGCAGCTACTTAGGTTGCAAGATCTGGAATTAACTATATGCGATTTGATGTCTCTGGACTGAGCTGGTAATGTCAGAACTATGACAGCAGGTGTGGGCAGGTAGGGTTGGGGACCATAGAACAATAGGAGACTGTTTCTCCTAAGGATGGTTTAGCAGGACCCCCTCACATTTTAGCTGGATTCTCTAGCACTTCACTTCTTTCCTATATGCCTGTGTCTTGTCTATGATACATTTATGTTCTTTTTGCTTTTGAAATGAGGAGACTAGGTCTAAGTGACATCAACCTTGTTCTCACAGCAATCCTGATGCCTCGCTGGGGGTGTGGGGGGATTTCCACCCTAAGCCTAGAGGTGAGAAAGACCATACACTGAATTGCAGGTGTCGTGCTGTTTAGCATTAGGAGAGCTTTTGCTAAGGAGTTTGATTTGCTAGCCTCACTTCTGAGTATTTCCCTATATGGGAAGTTTGGGGCATATCCTCCCACCCCATATGGAAAGTTTAAGCTGACCCCTGAGCTACTTCCCTAGGTGGAAAGTCCTGCTGATACCTGAGCACTTCCCTCTATATTGTTTCTGTTGGAATTGGATCCCCACCTCAAATGTTGCTTTTGTTGTTAAAAGCTCTGTGCAAGCTCTGGAATGGGCTGCATGCAAGTCTTTGAGAAAGGAGCTACCTTAAGTTGTCTCTCCAGCAAAGACTCCCAATTCCACCTCTCAAGATGTGGCTTCTCCATAGAGAACAAAAGGCACATGGTCTCCCTGATATGTGGATGTTAGAAATAAAAAACACCAAAAGCAATACGTGCAAAACCATTTGGTGTAAACCAACTGAACAACTCATGGGAGGAGAAGGAGAGAGGGTGGGGGGAGGGGGGAATGAGGGAGGAGGTAACAAACAGTACAAGAAATGTACCCAAGGCCTAATGTATGAAACTGTAACCTCTGTACATCACTTTGACAATAAATAAGAAAAATAAATAAATTATTTTTTTAAAAAAACCAAAGAGATATGACAAAGAAAGCAGGACCCAAAGTACTAATTCACAGGGAGACAAAAAAAGGGGGTGGGGGGGACTGCCTTGGGAGAAAGACACCCAAAAGTGAAACATAAACTCTAAATTATATGTACATAAATTCATATATACATAATTTAATATCCAGGGTGCAAAGAGCACCAAAGATAAAGAAGCACAAGACTTCTTTGTAATCAATCTTAGAGAAACTAAAGGACCCTATACCCTTTCCTCACACAAGATGTATACAGGTGCACATCTGAAAGAAGCTGGAAGGAGGACACAGAATGAATGGAAAATAGGGGGGGGGGAAATACAGTAGAAAGGGCCCAACAGCTGCAATGGGCACTGAGGAGAACAAACTAAGCAACTCAAGGGCAGTGGGGCGGGGGGAAAAATTAGAGAAAAAGAAGGAACAGATTGCACGTAGCAAAATAAGAGACGTATATGTATATATCACCAAATCTGGAAGGAATTGTTTTACAATTACTAATCCTAGAGGACATCAGCATTGTAGACTAGAGTAACAATGTACATTAGGAATTAGATTTCTGATTATTATATTTTGTATTTTGCTTTTTGAAAAAATAATTAAGAAAGCAATGAGGGATGGTGTAAGGGGCTGGGGGAGGGAAGGAGGGAGAAAAATGAGGAAGGAGATAACAGGTATGACAAGAAATGTACATGTATTCATTACCTTACGCAGGTAACTGTAACCCCTCAGTACATCATCTTGACAATAAAAAAAGTGGCTTCTCTGTTTCTCTCACCGAGTTCCTATACAACACTTGACTTTCTCAATAAATCTATGTGTCTCTTACTTTGTGTCTCCACTTGAAGTTCCTTTTCTGTGTTTAGGGACAAGAGTCATGAGGCTGATTTGAGACGGCACTTCTCCTCCTGTCAGGGGATCAAGGAGATCCCTGAGCACCGGTCAGTTTCTCCCTTTCTGCTTCTGCAGAGTGCCCTTAGAGTGGGGAGGGTTGGTGCACCTCCGTGGGAGGCACCTGCAAGTGATGAAGAGAAAAGAAGAGCAAAGGTGGGAATACTCCAGAAAAAAAAAAGCTATGCGCTGGTGGCCCTTGGGAGAGGCAGACTCTGTAGGAGAAGGCCAGGGGACAGCAGCTAGAAGTGGATTGAGGATCGTTTATTTGGTAAAGAAGGGAGTTTGGGATAATGCGGACATGAAAATGAGAGGCAACTGTGAGCTAAAAGGAACTTCAGAGTGGAGAGGCTGGAAGGTAAAAATATGCAAAATAGGACAGCCTGGGAAGGGTGTGGCCCGGGCTACCTCAGAATCCATCCAGCTCCCCTTGCTTTTAGTTGATTCCCCAACACCACATATACACAAAAGGCCAGAAGTGGCGCTGTGGCTCAAGTGGCAGAGTGCTAGCCTTGAGCAAAAAGAAGCCAGGGACAGTGCTCAGGCGCTGCGTTCAAGCCCTAGGATCGAAAAAAAAAATTAGTTTTGGAAGTCACGCAGCTGAGCCAAGCACTATTAGTTTCCTATGTGTTGCTTGTTTGTTTGTTTGTTTTGTTTTGTTTTGTTGTTGGTGCTGGGGCTTGAACTCCAGGCCTGGGAGCTGTCCCTGAGCTCTTCAGCTCAAGACTAGCACTCTACCACTTGAGCCACAGCCCCACTTCTGTTTTTCTGGTTGTTAACTGGAGATTAAGAGTCTCATGGATTTTCCTGCCCAGGCTGGATTTGAACTGAAATCCTCTATCTCAGCCTCCTGAGTAAGCTAGGATTACAGGCGTGAGCCACCACGCACCCAGTTTCCCACAGTTTTGCTCTAGTGAGACCTCTGGCATGTAGGTTATGTGAGGTGGGGCTTCACCTGATCCACAGTGAAGGGACTAATTCGCCAAGAGTCAGAATGGCAAGCAAGGAAGCAAGGTTTCTCTACTTCCCGAGTGGGGAACAGGGAACAGGACTAGAAAGCATAGATAGTATTAACCATGAGTGGTGTTAGCATGGAAGAGGTAGAAGAAATGCACTTCTCTCTCTCTCTTCCTCTCTCTCTCTCTCTCTCTCTCTCTCTCTCTCTCTCTCTGTGTGTGTGTGTGTGTGTGTGTGTGTGTGTGTGTGTGTGTGTGTGTCTGGTCCTGGGGCTTGAACTCAGGGTCTGGGTGCTGACCCTTAGCTTTTTTCCTCAGGGCTGGTACTCTATCACTTGAGCCATACCCTCTTCTGGGCTTTTGGTGGTTAACTGGAGATATGAGTCTGATTTTCTTTCCTAGGCTGGCTTTGAACTGCAATCCTTAGATCTCAGCCTCCTGAGTAGCTAGGATGACAGGTGTGAGTCATCAGCACCCAACTCACTACTGACTTTTTGTAGTTGTTGTTCAACTAATTGTGCCAGGAAGCTGCTGGGGGTGTGTGTGTCAGTTTTTCAATGTTTTTTACCAAGGTTGTTAGTTCACTTTTACAGTCATTTCCAGTCAAAATAGGATTCAGGTGGGGTTGTGCTTCAGGAGAACTTCAGGAAAAGTTTCTGTGGAACAGAGTAAAATATCCTCTTTCCGGACTGAGTGGAGCAGGTCAGGCTGGTCTGAGTTGGGACCTTACAGGTCACCATGATTTTTTCTTTTGCTAGTTTTGGACCTGGGGCTTGAACTCAGGGCCTAAGCACTGTCCCTGTGCTTCATTCGCTCAAGGCTAGTACTCCACCACTTGAGCCACAGCACCACTTTCAGCCTTTTCTGTTTATGTGGTACTGGGGAATCGAACCCAGGGCTTCATGTATACCAGACGAACTTTCTTGTCTAGGTTGTCTTTGAACCACAATCTTCAGAACTGAGCCTCCTGAATAGCAACGATTCCAGGCATGAGGCACTGGAACCTGATAATGTCCTCCTTATGCTCCTGAAAAGCTATTTTGTGAGACTGGAGCTTCCCAACTGTCGACCCTGCACCTCACCACAGGATTCCTAGGAGAGGGGTCTGTGACCCTGTGACTCAGGTGGAAGGACTAAGGGAGGGGCACATGGTGGTCTCAAACTTGCGACCCTGCTGCCTCAGCCTCCTGAGTGCTAGGACTATAGCCGTATTCAGCTAGGCTACTTCTGAGACACTCAACTGCAAGTTGACCCTCAGGATGGAACCTGCAGCCACCAAGACCCCAGTGCTGCTCCAGCCCTCTGAGAGACAACTTCTGGGATGCAGGAGAGTCACTATGCCTTGTACCTGTTGTGAGCTGAGATGATGGAGTGGCAGCAGGAGCAATGTGGGAATGTGAGCAGGATTGAAGTGTGAGCTAGGCTAATCACAAGAATTACAAAACACACAGTTTTTGCTAGGTTCCCAGGATTCCTGAAAGAAAGAGAATGAGCTAACACAACAAGGCAAGGAGATGAGAGCTAGCAGACTCCCTTGGCTTTATTTAAAGAGATCTTCGGGGCTGGGAATGTGGCCTAGTGGTAGAATGTTTGCCTAGCATACGTGAAGCCCTGGGTTCAATTCCTCCCCACCACGTATATAGAAAAAGCCAGAAGTGGCACTGTGGCTCAAGTGGTATAGTGCTATGTTCAGGCTCTGAGTTCAAGCCCCAGGACGAGAGAGAGGGGGAGAGAGGGAGAGAGGGAGAGAGGGAGAAAGAGTGAGAGAAGGAGAGATCTTCATCTTCCTGCAGCTGAAAGGAAGACTGTGTTGAAATCTGAGAACCCAATATTTAACCATAAAGTGTCAGGGTCCACAAGGGAAGGGGTAAGGCCCTGTGTGGTCCTGTTTTTCACTACCATAAAAAGCACTTGGATAACGAACTTACAAAGAGGAAGGGTTTGTTCTGGCTCAGTTTTGGAGGCTCCAGTCTGTGATCTGTTGACCTGGGAGGTGGCCTGGGCATCAGTGTCCCCCTGAGGACAAAGCCCCGGTGACCTGAAGACCTCCCTCTCAAGGTTCCACCCTCTCTCCCAGTAGTGATGGGGGAAGGAGGACTCTAGGATTTTGGCTCTCAAGCCTGCCACTTGGGGTGTGTACATTTGTGCATTTGTGCCTGAACCCTTAGGTCCCCCATGGGAGAGTCTTGGGCCAGTCACCAAAGCACTACCCACCAAAGCATGGCAGAAAAGAGCAAGGCCTGGCTGGGGATATGGCCTAGGGCAAGAGTGCTTGCCTCACATACATGAGGCCCTGGGTTCAATTCCCCAGCACCACATATACAGAAAATGGCCAGAAGTGGCGCTGTGGCTCAAGTGGCAGAGTGCTAGCCTTGAGCAAAAAGAAGCCAGGGACAGTGCTCAGGCCCTGAGTCCAAGCCCCAGGACTGGCCAAAAAAAGAAAAAAGAAAAAGAAAAAAAGAAAGAAAAGAGCAATGCCTGAGTGCCCTCTGCCAGGCCAAAACCCTCTTCTCCAACTTATTGCCAAAGCAGTGTCTGGGGCAAAGCTAGCATGGTATGAACAAAGAAAAGCAGGTCCTGGCAGAGCTGAAGGGCCTGACAAATAGGACAGGAAGAGAGGACCTCCTGTGGCTGAGGACTGAGGCCACAGGCCAGGTCTCATGATCAGAGCTGGGGAGGAAAGGGCTTACGCAAGATGGCCGCTCTCCTGTGCTTTGGGACAGACTTTGTGGAATCTACCTTACTATGTATGTCCCCTGGGAAGTTGCTTCATGCTTACACAGCATGGCAACTAACTGCCATGGGGTGGGGATGGTGACCCACTCAGAGACACAGTGGGCAAGGGTGGTGGTCCCAACCGCATCCCCACCCCCGGATCACTGACTGGACCATAAAGGTGTGTGCTGGATTCGTTACTGCTGTCCTCACTGTGCCTGATGGAGCAAGGGCTCACCGGGCTCACAATAGCAGAGCGTTCATCCCACGCGTGCCTGGCCTGTTCACGTGGGGAGCACACCATGGCAGCAGGACTCTGTGGAGGGGGAACTTCCTCACCTCACAGTAAGCAGGAAGTCAGTCAGACAGACAGAAAGCCAGCAGGGTAAAGATACCCCCCAAGGGCCCACCCCAGTGACCCACCTCCCCCCACCTTCTGAAGATTCTGGAACCTCCTAACAGAGCAACCAGCATGGAGGGAGCAAGAATTCAATGCATCATCCCTTGAGAACATCTCATACTCATGCCATTAACTAACATCAACTTTACCAACTGGGAGGAGAAGCACAGAAGCTTTCGATTTCTTTGAAATGGAGACTCCAACTCACAATCCTTCTTTCTCGGCCTCCCAAGTGTTGGGATTACAGGCTTGTGTCACAACGCTCTACTTAGAAGCTGAATCTTCACTGAGGCCGATCATCCCATTCACCAACACCTTATAGGTGGCTACTAGCACAGTGAATGTGGGGTTTTTTTTTGTTGTTGTTGTTGTTTTTGCCAGTCCTGGGGCTTGAACTCAGGGCCTGAGCACTGTCCCTGGCATCCTTGTGCTCAAGGCTAGCACTCTACCACTTGAGCCACAGTGTTACTTCTGGCCACTTTCTGTCTATGTGGTGCTGAGGAATCAAACCTAGGGCTTCTTGTATGCTAGGCAAGCACTCTACCACTAAGCCATACTCCCTGCCCAGCAAATGTGTTCTTTTCAGTCATAAACAAGACAACAGTAGCTCCCCATGTAGCTCCTAGACTCTGTCATCGGTGGCCCACAGGGCATTGACATTCACAGGTCCTGTACTAAGAAAGACCCAGTTGAAGTGTGTTTGCCCTCAGTGCTTTAGCCAGCACGACCAAGAGTTTGATGAGCCTGCTGTACTGAAAAAACAAGTTGGCATTGTTTCATCTCCCATCGATCAAAGGGGTTTTGCAGTAACAGATGTGTTAATGCCTACCAGGTCACACCAGGTCACGTGTCCAGGTTCCTGCCTACAGCCCCTCAGCATTGCTGACTGACCCATGCCCTCTGTGCCTCAGATTTGGAAGGCTCGATGTCAGCACCAGCATGTAAGCTGGAAGCACTACCCCAGAAAACCATACAGACACACAGTCATGTAGAAGGAAAGAAGCATTTATTGTCAGCCGAAGCTGACAGGCTAGCTCTCATGGGCTAGAGAGTAGCAGCTTGCTCTTAGGCATGGGAGGTAGTTATTTACTGATGGCATATTCACCCCTATTTTAGGATGACAGCTTTCGTCTTGGGTCATGCACAAGCCAGACCTGGCCACAGTTGCCCATTCCCACCCAAACTGCATATATCCAGCCCCAACTGTGTCAGAGCAACATGTTGCTGCCAAAATCAGGATGCTCACCCTGGTCCCATGGCTATTTCTAGTGTCCAGATAAAAGGTATTGTCCTGGCTATGTGCCAGATATAGGATGTTTTCCCCAGCTACAAATTAGCTATAGAATGTTCTGCCCTGGCTGTCTGATATCTCCAGTGTCCAGCTGTGACTACAGAAGATTTTCTGCTCCCAGTCCCTTCTGCCCTCAGCCTCCTTGATACTTTATAACTAATCCCTGCCTGAGAGCAGGTTGCTACTCTGTCCTGCCGAGCCAGCCGGCAGTGAATGGGAATCCTGACTGAGGGCGGCGAGGATTAAGGAAAAGGAAAAATACAAGACAAGAGAAAAAAGACAAGAGGCAAAGATGGGGTATGGGAGGTCTGCATCTCGAGATTGAAACTCAAGACTGCAGCAACAGTTTATTTTCAACTCCCAGTTTATATGCAGTTTTGGAACCAGGGAATAGCATAGGGTTGTTAAAATTCCAGAACACAAAGAGGCTTAGAAGTTTGTAACTTTTGATTACAGTAAACACAAGGTGACAAAGCAATTCCGGACAGAGGCTGTGGACAAATATCTTTGCCTTTAGCATATCCTGGCAGTAACAGCACAGCCAGAGGTGATAAAGAACCTAGCCGCAGGTTTGGCTCCCGACATCTTGGCGACATCGGCACAGCCAGAGGTCAGGATGAGCTTAGCAGCTAGCTTGGCTCCCGACACTCTGTACTCTGGGAGAGCTAGCCTATCAGCTTTTGCTGACATTAAAATGCTTGCTTTCTTCTATGTGACTATGTGTCTTCGTGGTTTCTGGGCTGGTGCTTGCATATAATATCAAGGAGGCTAAAGGCAGGAGAAGGGGCTGGGAGCAGGAAATATTTTGTAGTCACAGCTGGACACTGGAGATAACAGACAGCTAGGGCCAAACACCCTATAGTTGGCACGTAGCTGGGACAATACATTCTATAGCTGGCATGTGGCCAGACAATATATTCTATAGCTGGCACATGGCCAGGGAAAACATTCCATATCAGGCACGTAGCCAGGGACAGGGCATCTTGCAGCTGGATACTAGAAATAGCATGGGACTGGGAATGGGCATCCTGACTATGGCAACAGCATGTTTCCGAATGCAGTTGGGGCTGGGGGTACATGCAGTTTGGGTGGGAATGGGCAATTATAGCCAGGCCTGCATTGTGGATGATCCCAGATGAAGGCTGTCAACCCAAAATAGGGGTGAATATGCTAAGACAGTCACCCTTTAAAGACTGGGCTTGCTTCCAGATAAGCTGGCAGCCAGACTGCACAGTCAAGGAATCAAAGGGAACGGCCGGCCAGATCCATCCTTCTTCCTCCCAGGACAGTCAGGGCCCAGAAGCAGAGTTCTGATTTAGGCAAACCACACCATTCTGGTAATGGTGTTGTAAGGTAAACCTCAGTTGCAAATCCAGTCATGATAAAACAGAGAAGCCACATTTTGAGAGGTCAAATTGGGAGTCTATTGGAAAGCTGGCATCTGCAGGCAGACTGGCACAAAGATCGGCAGCCCAGAACAGAGCTGCGCAAAGCTTTTGAAGACAAAACCACATGCTTGGGTGGAGCTCCTAAGGTCAACAAAAGCATTATCAGGGCAACAGTTCAGGTACCAGCTTAAACCCTCTACATGGGGGATGTGCCTCAGATTTTCCATTCAGGGAAATCTCAGGCTACTCAGAGGTGAGTGAATCAAGCCAGTTAGGGGAAACTGAAGACCAACCTTCTAAGTTAAAGCTTTCCTAAGGCTCTGACATCTGCAGTTCTCTGAAGGGGAGGGAGCTCTTCTAGCTCACCTTGAGTGAGGTATCTGTATTCAATGAATGTCCTCTCTCACCTCTAGGCTTTTCAGCACTGGGTGAAAAGCCTCCATCCAGCAAGGCACCAGGATGGCTGTGAGAAGTTACTTAGACTCAGCCTCCTCACTTCAATTGCCCAGCCCATTCCCAAGCACAGCACAGGAGCATAGAGTAAAACCAAGTGAAGATGACTTGTAGCTACAGGGTACAGCGCACTGGATGACGATAATGACAGCCTCCTCCTCTTCTCCTCCCTCCACCCACTTCTCCCATCTTCCTCCTCTTCCCCTTCCTCCTCTTCCTCCTTCTTTCCCTCCTCCCCCTCCTCCTTCACCTCTACTTCCTCCTCCTCTTCCTCCTTTCCTTCCTCCCTTCGCTCCTCATGGTCCTCCCCTCCTCTTCCCCTTCTTCCCCCTCCTCCACTTTTAGGAGGTATTGCAGTTGGACTCAGGACTTCACATTTGCTAGGCAGGGTGCTCTACCAGTTTCCCTCCAGGCTACTTTGCTTCAGTTACTTTATTATTTTTTTTTTTGCCAGTCCTGGGCCTTGGACTCAGGGCCTGAGCACTGTCCCTGGCTTCTTTTTGCTCTACCACTTGAGCCACAGCACCACTTCTAGCTTTTTCTACATATGTGGTGCTGAGGAATTGAACCCTGGGCTTCATGTGCATGAGGCGAGCACTTTACCACCAGGCTATATTCCCAGGCCATGCTTCAGTTACTTTTGGAGCAGTCTCACATATATTTCCAGCCAGCTTGGACTGCAGCCCTCCTGTTTATCCCTCCAGCATGACTGAGTTGACAGGTACACATCACCATGCTGGGGTTGTTGGGTGAGATAGGTGGTAGGAAAATAGAGAACAGAAAATAGACCAGACTCAATTCCCAACAGGTGAGGAATGGTTATTGCCAGAGAGGGGCACAGACCTTCCCGCAGGTTTGGAGGTTGTGCAAGGGACTGGATTTAGGGGTGGGCTTGTAAAATCAGAGGCAGGACAGAACTATTGTATATCAGAAATAGGACAAAATATTAAAGGCAGAACCCCTCAGTGAGAAAACCCCAGACTAGCAATTGAGAGGAAATTCCAGAGATAGGCTTTTAGAAGTAAGTTATTGAGCCAGACAGGTTTATGGCTGACAGCAGCAAAACCCAGATCTGGGATGTGGTTTGGTCAACAGCAGTAAATCCCACTTGGTCAACAGGAATAAATTTCCAATGTAGGAACTAAGATATGGAAGAGTCTGAACTCACTGGAATGTTGCTTCCACTGGAATGTTGTTTTGTAGCAATTAGCTTTAAAGTAGTTTTGACAACTTATGTTTATTGCTTTGTAGCAATTAGCTTTGATGTAGCTGTTTCATAGCAATTAGTTTTGATGACTGCTATCTGTAACCACTTATTGCCCACTGGGGACCAAGAGTGGTGTCCTAGGCCAGGCTCAGATTGGAATAACTTGCCTGTGGAGAGGCATATGATCAATCCTTCATATTCCATCTTTAGACACATAGAAAGAATGGGCATAGAAGGGAAAATCAAGTTCTTCACATAGGGTCTTTGAATACACAAAAAGAATGGGCCGGGGTTGGGGGGCAACATGGAGTTATGAGAACAAAGTATATTCCCATCATTTGAAACCCTTGAAGAGTATAAAAAGTTGAGGTATGTCGTGGTCTTTCCTGGCTACTTCCTTCTGACATGGGGCATTGCGGAGTCACTGGGGTTGGGGTCTTCAGGATCCAGATCTGCGCTGGGCTGGGAAGGGCAATGTAAGCGAAGCCTCCAGTTGTCTGCAGTAATAGGATGGCCTTGACCTGCTTCCAGGTAATGTCTTGAGTGAGGGGAGTGATTCTGTTAAAGATAAACTTGAAAAAGGTGAGATCAGGCAAAGGCTGACAAGAGGGCAGGACCAGTTAACACACCCTTGGCAACAAGTTAGAACAGTTCCATTTGGAGCAAAATCCCAGTTGTGGCCCATTATAAGGAAGGAGAAATAACTGGACTGGAGACAGGAAAGGAGTGTCTTGGGTTTTTGGCAACTGAGTAATGGACTGGTTTGGAGTAACTTGTCAGAGGCTACTATACATACAAATAGCATGTAACAAAAGCAAGAATGTAAGTTCCCATCCAGTTGGCAGGTAGACAGATATGGACCTTAGATTGGCAAGCTTATTAACTGTTTCTCTTTTGATCTTCCAGCTGTGGTTAATTTTGAAAGGGCAACTCTATTTAGGGTGTGATACTTACTCCAGGCTTAGCTTTTGTCCTGGGAGTCTAGGTGCTTGTTGCTGGGATGGCCTTTTTCAGTTGGCATCTCTGTTGTGAATCACAGGGTTTGAACTCAAGGCCTGGGCACTGTCCCTGAGCACCTCTGCTCAAGGCTAGTACTATAACACTTGGAGCCACAGCACACTTCCAGAATTCTGCCACAGCATCACATTCAGAATTTTGCTGGTTGTTTAGCCATGCTTCCAGCCTGGCTGGTTAATTGAGGGTGGGGTCTCAAGGATTTTTCTGCCCAGACTGGCTTTAATCACAGGAGTCTTTGTCACAGAAACCCTTTATATCCAATTAAAGCAACAAGGAGATCATGATGTATCTCTAATTCCTATAACTACTGTTGTATTCTGGGGGGGGGGGGGGGCCGAGGAAATCCACCAAGCACTGTTAACAGTGACAAATGAGTTTTATTAAGTCAGTTTGCAACTGCCTTGCCCGGGACTACCCCAGAGCTAGGAGCAGTTGCAGCCTCCAGGGGGCAACTTTCTTTCCTTTCTTCCTTTCCACAGGCTTCTGTCCACAGGCCTCTCTGCAGGCCTCTTGTTCTCCACAGGCCTCTGTTCTTCATAGGCCTCTCCCCTCTCTGAGGGACTCCACTTTCCACATGACTCTCCGCTCTGCTCCATTCTCTGCGCCCGCTCTGGCTTCGACAGGCACCAGGCTTTGGACTTTCCCACAGGCCTCTGGCTCTTCTCTGCTCTGCTCCCCTCTGTCTGCTCTCCTTGGGCCTCTAGTTCTGCAGGCCTCTCCTCCCTTCCGGCCCAGAGCTAGGCCTCTCCGGCCTTCATTCTCTGCAGGCCTAGACTTGGGCCTCCCTGCGCTGCTCCTCAGGGCAGGGCCTCCTCCGTCAGCAGGCCCGGGTCAGGCCTTTCTGCACCACAGGCCTGGGGCTCAGGCCTCCTCAGTCTGCAGGCCCGGGCTCCCCTCAGGCCTGAGGGGAACCCAGGCACTGCTAAACTCCAGGAGGCACCTCCTGGCGCACCTTGCTTTCTCTGAGCCTCTTCCTCCTTCCTCTGGAAATACTGCCCTTTTATATCCCCTGGCTGCTTGCAGTCTGGGGGTGGTGGTTCCGGTCCCCTCAACGTGGGGTGGGGTCCCCTTTTATGCTCCGAAGTTGGGCATGGCAATGACAACATGGGGTGGGACTTCTCGACCTCCGCCCCCCCCCCCACAGGTTATTACACTACGACCACCACCGACTCAGATAAATAGGGCAAGGAGTCTTTAATACCATGTGGGACCACATTCTACTAGTTGAGTAGCAAAATACAGTCCCAAGCTTCAGCAGGAGTGAGTTTTTGTTGTTTTTTTTTTGGCCAGTCCTGGGGCTTGGACTCAGGGCCTGAGCACTGTCCCTGGCTTCTTTTTGCTCAAGGCTAGCACTCTACCACTTGAGCCACAGCGCCACTTCTGGCCATTTTCTGCATATGTGGTGCTGGGGAATTGAACCTAGGGCCTCATGTATATGAGACAAGCACTCTTGCCACTAGGCCATATCCCCAGCCCCAGGACTGAGTTTTTAAAGGCAAAAATCACATGTACCACACACAGGTGGTCAGGTGAGTGAAGCAAAGCAAGCAAGCAGGATGTACAGAAACAGAATGGGTGGTTAGTGATTACAATTCCAGTAAACTCTGGTACAACAAAGCAATGGTTACAATTCTAGTAAACGCTGGTAAACAAAGCAATCAAAGTGATACAATGCTTGGTTCTGGGTGTGACTGGTATTTATCTCTTTAACTTCGTATTTACCTTAAATCTTTTTTTTTTTTTTTTTTTTTTTTGCCAGTCCTGGGGCTTGAACTCAGGGCCTGAGCACTGCCCCTGGCTTCTTTTTGTTCAAGAATAGCACTCTACCTCTTGAGCCACAGCGCCATTTTCTATATATGTGGTGCTGAGGAATCGAACCCAGGGCTTCATGTACACAAGGTGAGCACTTTACCACTAGGCCATATTCCCAGCCCCTAACCTTAAATCTCTTTCTGGAACTTCTAAATTAAAACGTGCAAAGTGAGTGTTTTTCCTCATTCCTTTATTTTACAAAGGTAAAGCAGCTCTAGGTCAAGCTGTTTTGGGCTCATGTTATTCAGCTTAAGTTTATCCTTCCCCAGGCCCACTACCTTGTCTAAGCTTGCTGTTCCTAGGGACTCAAGAAAGGGGGTTACTCTACACCTTTCACTTGTTTTCCACAGTAATTAAAGAAATTGATTTCTGTGAAAGCAAAGTTCACATTCCAAACTCTCCCTTTGTTTGATTTCTGAAACTGACCAGAACACATTCCAAGCCTTTTCCCCATATCCCAGGTTTCTGGAGCCTACTGGTCCACATTCCAGGTTTCCAGGCTCTTCCTGAGTTTTACGGCCATTTACCGAATTCCAATAACCTGGTGTTGATCGCCTAATTGACTCTTCATCAGAAATTTCCCTTAATGACTGGCCTGGAATTTCTTTCTACAAGGAAGTTCTGCCTTCCATACTTGGCCCTATTCCTAATATCCAAGACTTTGGTCTTTTTTTTCTGATTTTACAATCAAATACAAATATAGTTATTCTGAATTGCATATAACACTTTAGAGTACTAATTGAGGGTAAGACATTGTAGGCGTTGCTAAGCCTTTGTGATTACAAGGAAGAATGTAGGATGTAGTGTCCTTTTAGCTCTGTGTCCAAGGCAGCTTACATATTAAACAGGGGGAAATGGCATCTGAGTTAAAAGGTGTTCATTTGAAAGACCTGGACATAAACAAAACACTTAAGGGAACTTTGGCTTACACAACTACTTTCATAGATGGGACATGCCAACATAATTACATACCTACTTTACTCATAAGCTCTCTTTACAGTTTAAGTTTAAAACTGTCCACTTTTTTCTTTTGGCCTGTAAGGCTAGGTTATCTTCAGAACTGCTTTAAGGTGATTAACTGTGACTCTACCCAGCAGGCTGGAGGGGTGGAGCAGTTTGTTAGATTTTAAGATTACATCACTGGTGGCTAAGAGCAGGGCTGGGTCTCATTCATTTTACTACTTCCATTGACAAAGATTTTTCCTTTTAACAATTGCAGTCAGAAAGCAAATAATTTTTCTACTATGATGACAGTTTTCATGTATTATGAGATTGCTTTGAATATGTTCACACACATTTCTGCACAAAAGTTTTAAGGCATGCTTAGGTTTTTAGAAATTAAAATTGGCAGTAAGATTTTTGGAATTCCAATGGCAAAAAGGCAAAAGATATTTTTGCCCACTGTATGATAGAACCACATGGTCAATGCTGGAAAAACAGACAATGCTAAACAAAAAACAAGGCAAAAATTAAGATTTAACCAACAATAAACAGAATTTAACAGAAGCACCATATTTAGATGAACATTAATAACAAGAACAGAAAACCTTTAAAACAAAGCTTGGCAAAGCTTGGAGGAAGAGTAGAGGTCACAGGAAATCCCACTATGTGGCTTTTATCTCTTCCTAGATGTGTGTCACTCTTCAAGATCTGTAGAGAGAATTAGAGGAGGGGATGGCTTATCAAGTTTGTAGGGAGAGGGGGCCACACTTTTAACCTGTAGACACTTTTAAAGGGAGGATGCACAATGGAGGTACTGAAAGTGAATGTTCAAGCAATTGGATAGAGCTATCTGTAGGGAAGAGGTGTGTGTGTGTGTGGGGGGGATTTGTCCTTCTGTAACCTCTGGAGGAGTTTGCCTTAAGGGAGAAACTAAGAATCCAGATTTTGAGGTGAGTAGGCTCAGGAAAGAGAAAAGGAATGGATTAGTATCTGAAGGCAAAAAGGATAGGTTTGGGGTATGCTATTGGTGGGGGGGGGGTGGAGAAAAAGGAGAGATAAGTAAGAGAGGGCAAAGAGAGAAGTTTGCTTAGAGCAGACAGTTTTGCTTAGAGAATCCAGACCAGCTGCAGAGAGGAGGAATAAAGGATGTGGGAAAGATTTGAGCTTATGGAACAGCTGATCCAGGATGGGTAGTGTTAGGTTTTTTTTAAAGTAGGTAGCCGGTAAAAGAGAACGCCACTAAAAGAGAATGCCACACGGTATTCAGGCAGAAGAGAAAGTTTATTACTGAACTGCTGGCCTGTGGCCGAGATGATCCATGGCCGGAGAGAAGGGAGAGAGAGAGCAACCCCCACCCAGCCCTGCTTTATTTAGGGCAGGGGCAAGGGGTGTGGCCAGGTGGATTAGGAGGTGACCTCAGGGAAAGGGGAGGTAACTGCCTCCAGGTCTGCTGGTTACCCAGGTAACTGGGTGGAGACTTAATGAGGTGGGGGCATCTGCATGTAGCCCTCAGGGAGAGGACCTAACATTCTAGCCTTTTAATAGTAATGAAAAAGGGCGAAGACTCTCTCTGGCTGCTTCCTGCTGGCAGGGGGCGTCGGCATTAGGGGTAAAAGGCAGAAATGTGGCCCCTCCTGGAGAAGGCGAGCAGCAGGGTCCCTTGGTGGTAGATGCCAGTCCTTGAATGAAGCCTGGAAGAAGTCTCATGAGGCAGGGGCTGGGCAAAAAAAATATTAAGGCAAAAGGAAGGGTTTAGGGCACAAAATTAAAAATTGGATTACTTGGACAGTTCTTATACTCAGGCATGGACATTAGATGGACAAGTTACTATCTCTTGATCCCTCGGCTCTGATTAATTTTGAAAGGCAGAGACAAAGTGACTCCATTTAGGATGGGACATAATTCTCCTCTTACTCCTCTCCCTGATCCTTGTTCCCGGAACTGGCTGAGTCCCAGTGGTCTAGGTGCTTGTTGCTGGGATGGCTTGCCCCCGTTGGCATTCACAGGATTTGAACTCAGGGCCTGGGCACTGTCCCTGAGCACTTCTGCTCGAGGCTAGTACTCTACCACTTGAGCTCCACTTCCAGCATTTGGCTGGTAAGAGATAAGTCTCTTCAGCCATGCTTCCAGCCTAGCTCTTTGCTGGTTAGTTGGGAGATGGAGTTTGAGAGATTTTCTGCCCGGGCTGGCTTCGAACTGCAATCCAAGGAGTCTTTGCCACAAAAGCCTTTTTTAATTTCCAATTAAAACAACAAGGAGACCAAGGGGACTAGAGCTTACCAGTACCTTGTCAAGAACTGACCAAATACTTGCCAAAGTTCTGCAATGACAAAACTCAGTAGATGTGATGAGTTTTAGCACAGATATATGGCTAGATGGACATACTAACAAATGACCTTTACACATACATACACACATGGAACACACATACACACTGTGCACATAGGTTTTACAGCATGCAGAAATGAACTTAAGCAGTAGACTCGGAATTCCAATAGTAAATGACTTTTTTCCCCAATATTTTAAAACCACGTGGTCGGTTAGAAAAACAATTTTGCTAGCAAACAACAATTTTCAGATTATAAAATGGAGAAACCATATTTTGATAAACCCCAGTGGGATGCCATGTTGAGGGGGTGGCAGGAGGACACAAACACACTAACAGAGAACACGTGGCATGGCATAATGGTGCCTGAACTGATGCCTGTTAAACCCAATATTCACCACGTGGTAAATGCTAGAGAAAAGAACTTTTAGATATCTTTGCTGACAAAGCACATTGGTGATCAAGCCTCAGTTTCGGAGGTCTGAAAAGAAGCAGCTTTGTGAGCAAGGCACACAATGATGGTATGACTTGGGAATTTTATAAAGTAAGCAAGTAAGCAGGAAGATGAGAGAGAGAGGGAGAAAAAGGAAGAGAAAGAGAGGAAAAGAGAAAGAGAGCCTGAATATAAGTGACTTCTAACCATTTACCATTGCAGTGGCAAAAACTGTATCTGAGCGAGTATTTCGAGCAGGCCTCATTGCACTGTCAAGAGGCGTGCTAGCAGTTTCCCGGCTTGGGTGTGACTGTGATGCAAAACCCAAAAAGCACGGGAGAGAGGCGCCTGGTGAGTGGATGAGCTTACCCGGCAGAAGCAGCGGACGGAGCAGCAGAGAACCCGAGCAGCAGCACTTTCACTCACCAGGGTAGACAAGTGATGTGGAGGTGGATGTGGAGGCCAGCAATGGTATTAGTGAAAAGTGCCACGTGGCGACTCACAGCAGTTCGGTTCATGGAAAAAGGGCCGTCAGGACTGGGGATACTCCCAGAAAAAGAAGAAAAATAGATGGGAATTCTGCCTGTCCTGACTCTTAAGCCCTTCCCGAGTCACAGTACCATATATGTTAGGTTTTTTTTAAAGTAGGTAGCCGGTAAAAGAGAACGCCACGTGGTCTTCAGGCAGGAGAGAAAAGTTTATTCTACTGACCTGCTCCCAAGTTCAAGGTGCACGAGGTAGGCAAGAGAGCGAACCACGGGGGGGGGGGGGGGGATGCCTTATGTAGGGCAGGGATGGGGAGGTGTGGCCAGGATGTAACTTCAGGGAAGGGGGAGGCCTCCAGGTCTGCTGGTTACCCAGGTAACTGGGTGGAGACTTAATGGGTGGGGGCATCTGCATGTAGCCCTCAGGGAGAGGACCTTACATTCCAGCCTTTTAATAGTTATGAAAAAGGGCGAAGACTCTCTCTGGCTGCTTCCTGCTGGCATTAGGGGTAAAAGGCAGAAATGTGCGGCCCCTCCCGAAGGCGAGCAGCAGCTGTCCCTTGGTGGTAGATCCTTAGGTAAAGTCTCCAAGAGGTTTCCTGAGGTTGGGGCTGGACAATAATAAAAAGAAAAATATTACTGAAATAAAAAGAGAAAAATTGGGTGCTAATGGCTTGGAGGACAAAGGGATGGGGTAGAGAGGTGTGTGGAAGGCAGCTGGCTCGGTGTTACTGTTACTCACTCGGGTCTTCAGGTATTCGAGACAGCTTTACCTTGGTAGGCCCAAGGGAGGAACAGGTGTACCTCGAAGTCAACGTTGGTATAGAAGGGGCAGGAGCAGAAGCCCTTTTTATTCTTGACAGATGAATCCACTGTGGCTGTCCTTGGAGCTTGACTGCAGTGGGGGTGGTCAGCAGAACCTGGTGAGGGCCTGTCCACTTAGGATGTAAACCAGATGGATTAAGGGTCTTGAGAAACACTTGATCCCCAGGCAAGATTGGGGGAGTGGGAAAGGGACCTTGATGTGGCTGAGGGAGACATTGGTCAGCATGTTGGCGTAACATGTGCCTAAGGAAGGTTAGGACAGGAAGGTAGTCTATCAGTGGAGTCTTGGTACTGTCAGTAGGGAAATTACCTAGAAGAAAAGGCCTTCCATACATTAATTCAAAAGGACTGAGAAAAGTAGGGCTGAGGGGAGAGGCACGTAAGCGGGTGAGCGCCAGAGGTAACAGTTCTGGTCAGGATTGCTAGAGCTCTAAAGAAAGTTTAGAAAGCTGTGTCTTAATGAGTGCATTAGCTCTTTCCACCTTTCCAGATGACTGAGGCCTGTAGGGAATGTGAAGATTCCACTGTATATTTAAAGAGGTGGCTACCTGTTGAGTCACCTTGGAGATGAACGCAGGTCCATTGTCAGATTGAAGTGACCTGGGTAGGCCAAACCTAGGAATAATTTCTTTTATTAGGACAGAGGCAACAGTGTCAGCAGTCTCTGATGTTGTAGGATAGGCCTCAATCCATCCTGAAAATGTATCTACCATGGTTAGAAGGTATTTCAGCCGCTTACATCGAGGCATGTGGGTGAAGTCTATCTGCCAGTCTTCCCCTGGGGTATGTCCCCGGGCTTGGTGTGTGGGGAATGCAGCTGGTCGTGGACCACCCTGTGAGGAGGTAAGGGAACAGGTAGGGCAGGCTTGGGTAATGGCCTTCAGTCGAGCAGTTAGGCTAGAGCAATGAAGTAAAGGCTTGAGAAGGTGGGAGAGAGGCTTGTATCCAATGTGTAATGCCTGATGCACCTGGGAAAGGAAATTGTCTGCTTGGGACTCAGGGAGAACAAATCGTCCTGCTAGGGACCACCATCCCTGTGCCTCCTGTAAGGCTCCCTGATGAGTGAGTTCCTCCAGCTCCTGTGGGGTGTAAGACGGTTGAACTGGAGGCAATACTGGAAGTAAGGGTGCTTTCTTTGCCTCCTGGTCTGCTTTTGAGTTACCCACCTTAATGGCATCAGGTCCCCTCTGGTGTCCCCGGCAGTGAATGACAGCTACCTGTTGGGGAAGGGAAGCCGCTTCTAGGAGCTTAAGAGTAAGGGAAGCATTAGTAATGGGGGTCCCTTTAGTAGACAGGAAACCACGCTCCTTCCAGATGGCTGCATGTGAATGGGGAATATGATAGGCATATTTTGAGTCTGTATAAATGTTAATCCTCCGGCCCTTGGCTAGAGTTAAGGCCCTGGTTAAAGCTATAAGCTCTGCCTTTTGTGAGGTAGTGCCAGGGGGCAGAGGGCTGCTTTCAATAATGGTGCAGTCACTAACATGGTATAACCCGCAACTCGGCTGGCTGAAGGGGTGAGTGTGGAACTGCCATCAATGTACCAGGTGTCTTCTGGGTCAGGAAGGGGGGTTTCCGAGATACCTGTAAAATGGGGTGTGACATCATCCAAGGTTTCTGTACAGGAATGGACAAGAGGGTTAGAATTGGATGGAAGCAAAGTGGCTGGATTAAGAGGGGAGCAGCTTTCCAGTGAGAAGTCAGGGTTCTCAATAAAAGTAACATGAAGCAGCTGTAGGTGGGAAGGGGAGAGGCAAGACAGGGATTTATGAGATAAAAGGTCCTTTAGCCTGTGGGGAGAGCGAATGGTAGTGAGCTGGCCAAAAGTGAGCTTTGTGCTCTCCTGTGCTAGGGTGGCTGCTGCTGCCAGAGCCCGAAGGCAGGCTGGCCAGCCTTTTACCGTTGGGTCTAGTTGTTTCGAGAGGTAGGCCACAGGTCTAAAAGAGGGGCCTGACATTTGCCCAAGCACCCCAAGGCCAATTCCCCACTTCTCAGTGACATAAAGTAAAAAGGGTTTTTTAAGATTGGGTAGAGCCAGTGCTGGAGCCTGTAGAAGCGCTTGTTTCAGTACCTTAAATAGGGTGTCAATGGGCTTTGTGGGCTCTGGTGGCTCTTTTAGGGAGCCCTTGGCTGCCTCATAAAGTGGTTTGGCCAAGGTAGCAAATCCAGGTATCCAAATGCGAAGAAAGCCCGCAAGTCCCAAGAAGGACAGAATGTCCTCCTTGGTCTGCGGGACAGAGAGAGACTCAATATAAGCTTTTCTATCAAGAGTAATTCTTCTCTCTGTAGGAGTTATGGAGAGACCCAGGTACGTTACTTCTGGCTTTGTTATCTGGGCTTTAAAAGGAGAGACTCTGTATCCTTTGGCCAATAGGAAGTTAAGGAGGTCAGCCGTGTGTTGGCGCGCCAACTCGAGGGAAGGGCTGCAAAGCAAGAGATCATCCACATACTGAAGAATGACACTAGGGGATACCTGGAGAGAGAGAAGGTCCTTTGCTAGAGCTTGTCCAAAAAAATGGGGGCTGTCCCGGAACCCCTGAGGAAGGACTGTCCAGGTTAGCTGTTGTGCCCTGGAGGTATCTGGGTCCATCCAGGTGAAGGCAAAGAAGTCCTGACAGTCGGGATGCAAGGGAATTGTAAAAAATGCATCCTTCAGGTCCAGCACTGAGAAGTGGGTGGTACCAGGAGGTATCTGTGAAAGGAGTGTATATGGGTTAGGCACAACAGGATGAATAGGAAGGACTGCAGCATTAATGATGCGCAGGTCCTGGACTAGACGATAGGTTCCATCAGGTTTAATTACTGGCAGAATAGGGGTGTTGAAGGGGGAGTTAGTAGGTCTGAGAAGTCCTTGTTTAAGAAGGCGGAGAATGATAGGCTTTAAACCTTGCCTATGTCTGAGGGAAATGGGGTATTGAGATGTGCTGGGGAAATGGGTAGGGTTTTTAAGCTTAATGAGAACAGGAGTATGGTGTCTAGCCATAGTGGGTGTAGAAGTATCCCAGATTAGAGGGTTGACAAGATCTGGAGGGAGGGGGAAAGGGCCTAACTGGGAGGTTACAGGTGGGGGTTCATCTAGAGATAAAAGTAGAATAGGAGTTGGCTGCTTGGGGATATGGAATGAGAGGGAGACTTGGAATTTGGAAAGCAAGTCTCTCCCTAGGAGGGGGGTAGGGCAGTGGGGTAAGATTAGAAAGGAGTGTGAAAACGGAAAGTTGTCTATTTTGCATGGTACTGGTCTCGTAGATGGGGGACAAGAAGGTAGGCCGTCAACACCCACCACTGAGATCTGGGAGGGAAAAGTCTTCCCTGCATAGTGAGATAACACTGAAAAACTGGCTCCTGTATCCAAGAGGAAGGATACTAACTTACCGGCTACATAAAAGCACACCCTGGGCTCCTCCATTGTGATGTTCTTGGGAGCCAGTGGCCCCGGACACTGTCATTGTGTTGCTAAGCAGAGAATCTCAATCGGGTCGGGCTCCTCCTGCCTGCGTGGTTGGGGCCGGGGAGGGACTGGCCTACCTCGTGGAGGCGAGGAGGGACAGTCGTCTGCCCAGTGCCCCAGTTGTCCACATCTTGGGCAGGGTCCAGGCGGTGGTCGCGGTGAAGGGCAGAATTTTGCCCAGTGGCCTTCTTGCCCACACTTGTAGCATGTTCCGGATGGCTTATGTTGGGTGCTTCTTCTCGGAGGAGGCCGGATGGCAGCAGCCAGGAACTGATAGTTCTCCCTCTCGAGAGCAGTCTTATCGGCGATCTCCTGCTCCTCTCGATTATTGAAAACCTTAAATGCCATGCTCACTAGATCTCGTTGGGGGGTTTGAGGACCGTCCTCAGCCTTTTTTAACTTTTTCCTAATATCAGGAGCAGATTGGGCTATGAAATGAGTATTGAGGATTACCTTAGCCTCTGCTGAATCTGGGTCCAGCTTAGTATAACGCTGGAGAGCTTCATTCAGTAAGGCGGTCAAGAAATTCGGCCGGATTCTCATCCCCTCTTTGGGTAATGTGTCTTAATTTGTCATAGTTAACTGGGTGATGAGCCGTTTTTTGGAGGCCAGCCACTAAGCAAGTTATCATCCTATTTCTACTTTTCCTCCCAGGGGCATTACTTTGATAATCGCAATTGGGCTCCTCCCTGGGCATGGCTGTTGCTCCCACTGGGAAGTCATTAAATACGCGGTGGGCCTCGTCCGCATGTGCCTGGGCGGCCCGGGCTAAGAGTGGAGGATATTATTAAATATATATCATGCCAGGTAAGGTCATAGGCCTGAGCAAGGTACTTAAACTGTTTGACATAACCATTAGGGTCTTGGGAATATGATCCCAGCTTCTTCTCAATCTGAGCCATATCAAACATTGAAAATGGAGCATGCACTCTTACTATCCTTTCAGGCCCCGCCACCTCCCGCAAAGGACACAAGGAGTTTGGTGAGGCTCGAGTGTCACCTGTGCGAGATCGGGTGCGAGCCGCAGGAGGGGAGGGGAGAGGAGGTGAGGGAGAGGGAGAGGAAGGGGAAGAAGGTGAAGGTGCTGAAGACTCAGCAGGAAGAGGGGTGGAATCAAAAAGGGGGTCAGACACATCAGGTTCCAGAGGGGCCTCAGAGCTCTCAGCAACTGTGTGTCCACGTGCCAGCAGAATGGGGAAAGTCAGACATGTTTGACAGAGAGCCGGGTTATTCCTGAGAGCAAAAAAGGCCTGAACATGGACGACCTCTGACCATTTACCATTGCGGCGACAAAAACTGTCTAAATCTCTGAGAACGATATAATCTAGAGTCCCATCTCTAGGCCATTGGGAGCGATTGTCAAGTCGGTACTGCGGCCAGACCTCAGTGCAATAATGAGTTAGCCATTTTCGGTCAATGCAGTCCTTAAGGGACAAGACGTCCAGCGATTGCAGAAGGCATTCCAAAGGGGTTTCCTGCTTCGGCGTGACTTGCAGCACCCCATTAGAACCACAGAGGGAAATAAGTTTGGCAAGAATGGAAACAAGTGTCCCCACTTTGGAGGTGACCAGGCCCTGGGCCTGAGAAGTTCTCTGGCACGGTACCACGTCCAGAAAAAGCAACAGAAAATCTGCGTAGCAGTTTCACTCACCGGAGTAGAGGAGTGGTATGTAGCTTTAAGAGGGAATATAGAGGGGGTCCCTGGCACCCTGCCTGCATCTCATTCTCAAGGGCACAAGTCGAAGGGCTGTCAGTGGGAATGGAGGCAATGTAATTGTAAATGCTCTCCGGTCCAGAGACAGAGAAAATGGAAGAGAGATGGAGATTGCTACAAGGCAAGGGAAGTTCCCTTTCTAGAGGAGAGAGCAGCGAGGCTTAAGGCAGAGAAGGACTTGGTGAGCAAGGCAGGAGAGCAGAGGGGGCGGACTTAAGCAGAGGTCAGAGAAGGACTTGGTGGGCAGAATAGGATGAGCAGAGGGGGTCTGTGGAGTGAAGGTAGAGAGGCTTTGGGTGTAGGGGACCTCTGACCCCTCGCTGTTTTGCTGGAGAATTGTTTAAATCACTAAGAGTAAAATGGAAGGTTCCAAATTCAGGCCAACTGTGGTCATTGTTTACATGATAGTGAGGCCAGATTTTGGTAGACAAATCAGTTTTCTTTGACTGTAAATCAGTCAGCCTGAGTGTCCTAAGATAAGAGCATTTTAAGATTAGACTGCAGGCATGCCAATAGGGTGGCTCTGGGAACAGACAATTTAGAGCCCATTTTGGACTGCTGGAGTGGCCTGGCCCACCACTGCAGGCGTCCCAGTGCTTTGGGAGGGCAAATGAATAAGTGTCCAATAACTAGGAGAGGGCATCCCCAAAGTCCTAATTAAAGGGTGTCCAGGGTTGTCTGTGTCAGGGTGACTCAACCACAGACAGGGAAGGTTACCTCCTCCTGAAGGCTTTTGGGTGGTGGGTGGAATCGGTCAAATGGTGAAGAGCCTCCAGGGAGATCAGAGTCCGGGGATAGAGTAAAGAGAGAGAAAAGGGGGAGAGAAGAAGCCTTTTCTGGGTTTTTGCAGGGGGGCAATTGTTGGGGACTCAGTTTTGGCCTTGGTGGGGGAAGGGCGCCAAGAGCGAGGCGCTGCCCTTCCCCCCAGCCCTGGGACAGTGTGGGAGGGAGCCCCTCCCACCTTCCAGCCTCAACCGGAAAAGAAGCCCCCCCTGCCCCTGGGGGGTGAACGCATGCCACCATGATAGGGATTGTCCAGCCCACAGGGGAGGTTTCGTGACATCACCTGATGGGCAGTCTGGCTTGGCCAATGGCCCAAGTCCTTTCCTTTCCCGCCATGACCGCTATATAAGCCCCCCTCCCAAATTAAAGCCTTTGAGACTCATTCAACCATCACAGCGTCTCCCTGATGCCTTCTTCCCCCACTCCTGGTAACATGTGAGGGGATGGGGGAGGGGAGGCTTCAGCAACCTTTCCTCAACTTAGCGTATTTCCATAAGAGTTTGCCTTGGCCTTCTGCCGGCAGAAGGCAAGGCCGAGTGCTCTTTCATAGATTTTGGGGTTCAAGCATTTTCCCCGGGGGGTCGGGGAGAAAGGGATCCGTCAGATCTCGACAGGCAATAATACCTCAAGCCACGTGGGGTGGCCATCCACGAGGCATGCACCACTTATGGAGGCAAATATGAGGTCATTTCAGGTGGCTGCTTTGCCCAAAGTTGGTGGGCTCTGCGCTCCCCATGGAGAAAGGGAAGGGAAAAGGCTCGATAAGAGGTGGCCAGGAGGTGGGTGGAGGGACCCAGTCACTCCAGGTGCTTTTCCTCTCCCGGGTGTTTGGGACCATTTGTTGGGAAAAATGGAGGAGAACAGAAGAGGAATAGGCCGAATTCAATCATCAACAGGCGAGGACTGTTTACTGAGGAACAGTGAGAGGCACAGACCTTCCCTCGGGATTGAAGCTTGTACCTGGGGACTGGATTTTGCAATGGGCTTATATAGGGCTTAACAAGGAAGCAGAAAATAGAAAATGGGTTATGGTCTCTTAGGGGCCCAGGTCGATGTCCTTGGCCAGGCCCACAGTAGAATTCTCCACCTGGGATGAGGGGCTATGGTCCCTGTTATGGGGTTCTAGGGAGGGGATTCCACATCCCTCCAAGAGTCCACCACTCAGAGACAGTCTCAAGCAAAAAGATGGATTTATTGGAGAAGCAAAAAGCGAACTGGCCATCCAGGGACACAGTGCAGACTTGAGAGCTAACACTGTGACCCTGAGCAGTCCTCAAGTTGGGGTTTATAAAGGTAAAAGTGTAGCACAGATGTAGGGGCTTGACGCAGGGGGTAGAGCAAGCAACAAACAAGTTAAGCAAGCCATTTACAGAAGCAGAATTTTGCGATCAGGTTGACCTAATATTTAACTTCATTTTAACAATTGCTACCATGTTTCCCTAATCAAGATGGAGTCAGCTGTACTCCCTACAACAGTCCCCTGGGGACCAAGGGTGGTATCTTTGGCCAGGCCCAGACTGGAATAACCCACCTGCTGACAGGCAGGTGATCAAGCTTGTTGTCTTGTTTGACCTTGAGCATGAGGCAGGAATCAATCCTTCAGTACTACTATTAATAATAATAACAATAAAATTAAGGTGACATACACAGCCATACTTACCATGGTTGTTAGGAAATAACAAGCAGACAAAAGGAAAGAAGACAGAGACCTCAACCGATCAGAATTTAATCATTGCTGAAGAGGGGTGCCAAAGTACCACTGAGCAGAGTGGGAGATATGAGGGGCACACAAGGCAGGGTGGGGTACTTAAGTGTAGTGGAAGAACAGAGCTGTTAGGTTGTAAATCAGATATCTCTGGGTCCTGCCTGGGGCAATGTGCACTTTAGGTGGGGCCACGGTGAGGTCCTGTGTGCACTTCCTGGTGTCAGAGGTGAAGTTATCATGCACTTCCAGGTAGGGCCAGGGGAGTGGGGAGTGGGGAGCTCTCCTCCCCCCAGCCCTCCTGGGTGGGGATTTCTAGGATTAGGTGGAAGAGATGGAGGCCAGTGAGTCAGGGGGCAGGGCTGGATCATGAGGGCAAGGCAGATTCCATCAGTGGTGGTTGCCCCTCTCTTTCCCCTATCAAAGCACCCCCAAGCAGCCTGGCATCTTTGAACACACTCTGATATGTAGGACAGAAGACAACAGAACAGGCTCCCCCTGGTGGTAGGTGCACAACACAAATTTCCTCACAAAGGTGTGAGAATCTGCCTCCCCAGAACAAGTCCCAGGCCAGCCAGCCTACCAGACCAACAGCTGGGATGTCCCACTAAGGCATTCTGCCTAAGAGATCATTTTCATCTTTGATTGACATGTGATACTTGTAGATATATATGGAGCATAGTGCAAAGCTTGAATATGTATACATTGTGAAATGATTATGTAAATAACATATCCATTACCTCACATAATTATCATTTTTCTAGAAACGAGTACATAAGGGTCATCAAAAGGAGACCACTACATGGTTCAGGCAGGAAAGGGTCTATTTGGGAGAGAGTAAACTGCCAGCCCGCACAAGATAAGATGGAGGTTTTAGAGAAAGAAGTGGAAGAGAAGAGGGGGAAAAGATGATGAGAGGGAACTTGTGGTTGAGGGATTATATAGGGAGAGGCGGAAAGGCCGTGGGACCACAGTGGAAGAAGTGATCTCAGAGCCTGGGGTCCTTTGCTCACAGTCAGGTGACTGGCAGTCAGGCAATTACTGGTTTTAGACAGGTGATTTCTTTCATGAAGAGGAAGTGGAGAGGGGGCTGTTCTCCTGGGCAGACCTAACAAAGTACACTTAAAATGTTGCAACAGAATGTGGTAGTGCATACCTGTAATTCCAGCATGGAAAAGTCAGAAGAATAGAGGTCTGACACTGGTCAGAGCTAAAGCATGAGACTACTTAATTTATTTATTTTGTTTTTGTTGCCAGTCCTGGGGCTTGAACTCAGGGCCTAAGCAATGGCTTTTTTTTGCTCAAGGCTAGCACTCTACCACTTGAGTCACAGCACCACTTCTGGCTTTTATCTATATATGTGGTGCTGAGGAATCGAACCCAGGGCTTCATGTACACGAGGCGAGCCCTCTACCACTAGGCCATATTCCCAGCCCCTAAGCATGAGACTACTTGAAAAATGAGCTATAGCAAAAGGCTGAACAGATGACCCAAGTGGTAGAGAAGCTGCCTAGCAAGCTGGAGGCCTTAAGTTCAGACCATACCCACCCCCACCCCACCCCCACATGAACAGAGATTTATGGGAGGTTGAAGCACAAGGATTGCAAGTTTGAGACCAGCCTGGGCTATGTAGTAACACTGTCTCAAACAAAAAGCAGCAGATCACCTGCCTAACAAATGTAGAAGCCCTGAATTCAAACCTCAGTATAAAAACAAAAAACCACCAATCAGATGAAAAAAAAAAGCAACAATGAAAGGAAAAAACAGACTTTTTTTTTTTTTTTGGCCAACCTGGGGCTTGGACTCAGGGCCTGAGCACTGTCCCTGGCTTCTTTTTGCTCAAGGCTAGCACTCTGCCACTTGAGCCACAGCGCCACTTCTGGCCATTTTCTGTATATGTGGTGCTGGGGAATTGAAGCCAGGGCCTCATGTATACGAGGCAAGCACTCTTGCCACTAGGCCATATTCCCAGCCCGGAAAAAACAGACTTAATCTTTACAGTTCTGGAGGATGGCAAGTCCAAGGTCAAGGGACCTGAATCTAACAAGGGGTGTGTCTCTCTCTCTTTCTCTCTCTATCTCTCTCTCCTTTCTTTTCATACATGTAGTGAGTGAGGTTTGAACTCAGGATCTCCCTCAGCCTTTTTTTCACTCAAGGCTGGTATTCTACCAGCTGAGCTATAGCTCCATTTTTGGCTTTTTGCTGGTTAATTGGAGATAACAAGCCTCTCAATTTGTCTTTTAGGATACAACTCAGTCTTGGCCTGGTAGGAGAGGTACTCAGGACAAAATACAGGGGATGGTGCTTTGGGCACAGAGCTAGGCATGTGCAGCTTAGCTGGCTGCAGGAGTTTCTAATATAAATAAATAAATAAAAGTTCCTCAACAAAATATTAGCTAACAGAATCCAGAAACTGATCAAAAAAATTATACACCACTATCAAGTAGGCTTCATCCCACAGATGCAAGGTTGTTTAATATACGCGAATCAATAAATGTAATTCACCACATTAACAGAACTAAGACCAAGAATCACATCATCATCTCAGTCAATGCCCCAAAAGCCTCCAACAAAATACAACAATCATACATGTTAAAAGCATGGAGAAAATAGGAATAGGAGGAACATTCTTTAAAACAATAAAAGCCATATACAACAGACCAACTGCTAATAGCATATTAAATGTGGAAAAATTAAAAGCATTTCCCCTAAAATCAGGAACAAGACACTTCTATTCAATATAGTGTTGGAATCCCTAGCCATAGCAATAAGGCAAGAAAAGGGCATTAAAGGGATCTACATTGGAAAAGAAGAAATCAAACTATCCCTATTTGCAGATGGCATGATCTTATACCTGAAGGGCCCAAAAAAACTCAGCCCCCAAACTCCTAAAACTAATAAACCATTTTGGCAAAGTAGCGGGTTACAAAATCAATCCACAAGCTCATAGAAGATGGCGCTGCCACAGTAGGGAGGCACCCCAACTCGCTCCAACTGAATAGCGAGCTGGGAACTCCAGCACCCAACACCCCATCAAGAATCCATCAAACCCAACAACCAGAAGCAACAGAGAAACTCAGGAAACAAAAAAGAACAACAAAAAAAGAAGAGCCTATAACCTGCACGGAGCCAGAAAATCTCTGAGGTACCCCCCCCCCCCCACCGCCGACCCTGACCCAAACAGGGCCAGGCTGGGAAAGGGGACTTGGCACCAGCAAACCAACTGCTGAAAAGTCATGCCAGGAGCGCAGAGTCCAGACAGCAGGAGCTCCACAGACCCCAGACAGAGCACAGACCGACCGAGACAGACGGTGGCGGCGAGGGACTGGAATTGTAGGACCGAACGGCCGGGATCAGACGTAAGCAGCGGGGGAACCGGGCAGCGCAGAAGGGGAAAGCCGGGGCTGCCACCACCAAACGACCGATCGCCACACCCCAGCACCACAGCCCCGAAAAGCCCACAGCAGTGTGGGACACACATACAATCCAGGACCAGTAAGTTCCCCATTACCCCCCCCCCCCCCAACAGGAGACCAGCTCTAGCAGAGACCCAAAACCTACAAAGAAGCTAGAGCTCCCTCCCTCCCCCAAGGGAACAAAGGAGCCCCAAATCAGGCAGCAAAAGGTCCCTACAGACTCTGGGAGGACACAGGAGCTAGCAGGGGCAGAGCAGCGCCAAGGCAGCAGAGGAGCCTGAACGGGGCGCACCGGCCCCGCCCCCTCCCCAACAGGGGCCCAGGGACCGGTAGGCATTGGAAGCCCCACCTGAGGCGCCTGGTCCTCGAGGACTTTTTGAACAATAGTCACAGGCTCGCTGGTGGGCAATACCAGCCCAGCAGGGACACCTGGACCCGAACACACGCCCCCCTCCCCTCACAGCAGAGGCACAGAGTCTGTGGGCACCAACCTGCGCCCAGACACTTGACCCTGCTGGGGCTCACGCATACTGCCCCCCACAGCAAACTGGCAAGAGGGCACAAACACACTCCAACAACTCGGGGCAGCACGTCCCCAAAGGAAGCACTAGAGTGCACACGCACGCCCCCCCCCCCACCTTGCAGGGCCAGCATGGGCCAGCGTGCTAGCCCTCCAGCAGGAGGATCTCCTGCCCAACCCTTTGTGGGAGCACACAAGCGGGCAAACTACAACACCCACTCTGATAGGCGCACTACGCACAAGTGGGCAGGGCCCCCAGTGTCAGTGCCTGCTCTGGTAGGTGCACTCCGTATAGGTGGGCAGGGCCCCCAGTGGCAACACCCGCTCTGATAGGCGCACCCCGCACAGGAGGGCAGAGCCTCCCAGTGACAGCACCTGCTAAGATAGGCACATTTTGCACAGGTAGGTGGGCCGCCCCTCAACAACAACACCAGCCAGAGCAATCCACACAGGTGGGCGAGCCGCCTGTCAGCAGCAAACCTCAATCTGAGAGGTGAGTGCCTCTGACCAAGATACTGAGTGGAAAAAAGAACCAAAGAAGAGAAAAGCCTCCATGCCATGCAGAATCAGCAACCCACAAACCCCCACCAGGGGCATGCTAGGGTCAGCACAACAAGAAAGACACAGAACCAACCCACCCCCAAGAGCAGGGAGGGTGATCACCTCAGCAACAATCGAGACAGTCACGCTCACCCATTGGGCAGTAAGGTTCAACAGCCAAACTCAAACCCAGAGCCAGGACACAAACAAGTCTCCCACTGATGGACCAGTGGGAACCAGCACAAAGCCAACCCAAGGAAGCCACCTACAGATCTCCAGATGCGCAAATCACAAAGAAATATTACAAATTACATGAAAGGGCAAGCCAACTCGCCAGCTCCAAAAATCAATACGACCGAAGAGGAGATGGAGAATAAAAAAAACAACAGAGGCTATGATAGCAGAAATGATGGAAAGCCTCAGGAACGAATTCAGAAAACAATTCCAGGAGTTTAGAATGGAAGTCTCGAAGGACGTTCAGGAAATCAAGAAAGAAATGGAAGCAAAAATGGAGACAGTGAAATCTTCCGTTAAAGAAGACCTTAACATCCTGAGAAGTGAAATGCATGAAAAAAATAGATTTAAAATACACCTCTTTAAAGGAAGAAATTTCCACGATCAGAGCTGGTCTGGCAACCATAAATAGCTCCCTGACATCCATAAACTCCACACTTGAATCCACAGCACAAAGAATTAACCATAATGATTCCCGATTCTCTCTCTTGGACAATGATGCAGCCGATAAGGACCAGAAAATTACCACACTCCAAGAAACGGTAAAGATCCAGGACAGACTAATCCAGGAGCTAGTGGACAAAGACAAGATATATAATCTGCGCATAATTGGAATAGAAGGAGCCGAATACCAGAGCAAAGGGCTTCAACATATTTTCAATAAAATTATTGCAGAAAACTTCCCCAATCTCACAAGAGACTTCACCCAGGTAACCGAAGCCTATAGGACACCTGGCAGACCAGACCCTAGAAAATCCTCACCCAGGCACATAATAATCAAGACTTCAGATCTCAAGAATAAAGAGCAAAATTTGAATGCAGCCAAAGTGAAGAAAGAGATTTACTACAATGGGAAAAGGATCCGAATAACAGCAGACCTCTCCACACAAACCTACCACGCACGAAGAGAGTGGAAGAACACAATCCAAGTCCTACAGGTCAACAATTGCCAACCAAGAATAAGATATCCAGCTAAACTATAATTCATATTCGAGGGTAAAACCAGATATTTCCATAGCAAAGAGGATCTAAAGGAGTATGTGAATAAAAAACCAGCCTTACAGCGAATTCTAAGAGGGGAACCCCACCCAACAGAAATCGCACAGGACACAGAGATAGAAACAGAAAGAAACTACAATAGCCAGAGCCCAACAGAAAGAGCAGCTCATTAAAGACAAGAAATAAAAAGAGAGGAAAAACAGCCTAACAGGAAAATGGAAGGGGAAAAAACACTCCTATCCTTGATCTCTTTGAATGTAAATGGCATAAACTCTCCGATAAAGAGGAGCAGACTGGCAGAGTGGATCCGCAAACAAAAAGTTGCCATCTGTTGTCTACAGGAGACCCACCTTACAACAAGGGATAAAAACAGGCTCCGAATGAAAGGATGGAGCAAGATCTTCCAAGCAAACGCACCTACCAAAACGGCAGGAGTAGCCATCCTGATCTCAGACAAGCTGGACTTCTCATTAAAATCAACTCAAGAAGTGTGATGAGCTGGAGGTCACTGGATTTGTATTGGATTTTGTTCCGAGGTTGATGTCAAGCTGTTTCAAGTCTTGGCTGCAACATAGGCATGTAGGTTTACCTTCATTTTTATGCAGTACAGTTGTAATGAAGAGCAGTAAATAAATACACAACAGCAACTTTTGGGTTAAAAAAAATCAACTCAAAAAGACAAAGAAGGACACTACATTTTAATACAAGGAAGAATCCAGAATCAAGACATCACAGTGATAAATGTATTCTCACCGAACAAAAGAGGCCCTACATATGTCAAGCAAATTCTCACAGAACTACAGAACAAGATAGACCCAAACACAATCATAGTGGGTGACTTTAATACCCCACTCTCTCCAAGAGACAGATCCAACACCCAGAGGATCAGCAAGGGAGCTGAGGACCTAAGTAACACCATATCCCAAATGGATCTGATAGATCTATACAGAATCTTCCACCCTACAGAGACCCAATACACCTTCTTCTCAGCAGCCCATGGATCATACTCCAAAATAGACCATGTCATAGCCCACACAAAGAACCTCAGCAAATACAAAAGTATTGACTTCATCCCATGTATTATATCTGACCACAGTGGAATAAAGGTAACCCTCAATAACAATGGTTACCAGAGGCTATACACATTCTTGGAGGCTAAACTCCTCACTATTATCTAACACTTAGGCCACACATCAAATTAAGGATGAAATTAACGAATTCATAAGCCACATGACAATGAAAATACATCACAAAGAAACCTATGGGATACAGCTAAGGCAGCTGAGGGGCAAGATCATTGCCCTCAGCACTCACATTAAAAGAATGGAAGCAGGGGCTGGGGATATAGCCTAGTGGCAAGAGTGCCTGCCTCGGATACACGAGGCCCTAGGTTCAATTCCCCAGAAACACATATACAGAAAACGGCCAGAATCGGCGCTGTGGCTCAAGTGGCAGAGTGCTAGCCTTGAGCAAAAAGAAGCCAGGGACAGTGCTCAGGCCCTGAGTCCAAGGCCCAGGACTGGCCAAAAAAAAAAAAAAAAAAAAAAAAAAAAAAAGAATGGAAGCAGAGCAGGTGAATAATCTCACGATGAAACTAAAACAACTGGAGAAACAGGAAATGATCGAATCTAAAATGAGTAGGAAGAGAGAGATCACAAAGATTAAAGAAGAGATAAATCTGATTGAAAAAAGAAAGACCATTCAACAAATAAATAAGACTAAAAGCTGGTTCTTCGAGAAAATAAATAAAATTGACAGACCCCTCGCAAGACTTACAAAAAAAGAAGAGAAGAGACTCATATATGTAAAATCAGAGACTCCACTGGAAAAATTACAACAAATACACACGATATTCAAATAATCATAAGGAACTATTTCCAGAACCTCTACTCACTAAAAAACAATAATTTTACAGAAATGGATCAATTCTTAGAGAAGTATAAACTGCCCAAACTGAACCAAGAAGAAATAAATCAACTAAATAAACCAATAACTTACAGCGAGATACAGGGGGTAATCAAGAACCTCCCAACAAAGAAAAGCCCAGGCCCAGATGGATTCACCAATGAGTTCTATAAAACCTTTAGTGAGGAGCTAATACCAATACTCCTCAAACTCTTCCGTGAAATAGAAACAGATGGAGAAATCCCAAACTCATTCTATGAAGCTAATATTATACTTGTCCCCAAACCAGGCAAAGACCCAACAAAAAAAGAGAACTACAGACCAATATCACTAATGTACACAGCCGCAAAGCTCCTCAATAAAATATTAGCTAACATGATCCAGAAACTGATCAAGAAAATTATACATCATGACCAAGTAGGCTTCATCCCACAGTCAGAAGGATGGTTCAACATCCGTAAATCAATCAATGTAATTCACCACATAAACAAAACTAAAATCAAGAATCACATTGTTATCTCAGTTGATGCCCAAAAAGCCTTTGACAAAATACAACATCCATACTTAATAAAAGCTCTGGAGAGAACAGGAATAGATGGAACATTCCTCAAAACAATAAAAGCCATATACAACAGACCAACTGCTAACATCGTATTAAATGGGGAGAAACTCAAATCATTCCCCCTAAACTCAGGAACAAGACAAGGATGCCCACTCTCCCCACTTCTTTTCTTTTTTTTTTTTTTGGCCAGTCCTGGGGCTTGGACTCAGGGCCTGAGCACTGTCCCTGGCTTCTTTTTGCTCAATGCTAGAACTCTGCCACTTAAGCCACAGCGCCACTTCTGGCTGTTTTCTAGATATGTGGTGCTGGAGAATCGAACCCAGGGCTTCATGTATATGAGGCGAGCTCTCTTGCCACTAGGCCACATTCCCAGCCCTCCCCACTTCTTTTCAACATAGTGCTGGAATCCCTAGCCATAGCAATAAGGCAAGAGGAGGACATCAAAGGGATCCACATCGGCAAGGAAGAAATCAAGCTATCCCTATTCACAGATGACAGGATCTTATATCTGAAGGACCCAAAAAACTCAGTCCCCAAACTCCTACACCTAATAAATCAATTTGGCAAAGTAGCAGGATACAAAATCAATCCACAAAAGTCAGCAGCTTTTCTGTACACCAGCAATACAAGCAGAAAAGGAAATTGTGAAAATAATTCCATTTACAGTAGCCAAAAAAAGAATAAAGTACCTAGGGATCAACCTAACCAAGGACGTGATGGACCTATTTAATGAGAACTATAAAAAGCTAATAAGGGAAATCAAAGAAGACACAAAGAGATGGAAAGACCTCCCATGCTCATGGGTAGGCAGAATCAATACAGTGAAAATGGCCATATTGCCCAAACTGTTATACAAATTCAATGCAATCCCCATCAAAATCCCAGCTACATTCTTCACTGAAATAGAGAAAGCAATCCATAAATTCATATGGAACAGCAAAAGACCTAGAATAGCCAAAGCAATTCTAGGCAAAAAAAAATCAGTGCAGGAGGTATCACAATATCAGACTACAAGCTCTACTATAGGGCCATCATAACAAAAACAGCCTGGTATTGGTATAAAAACAGACCGGAAGACCAATGGATTAGAATTGAAGATCCAGAAATAAAACTGCACTCTTACACTTAGCTGATATTGGACAAAGGAGCTAAAGACATACAATGGAATAAACAGAGCCTCTTCAACTACTGGTGCTGGGAGAACTGGGCAGCCATATGCAGAAAACTCAAAGTAGACCCAAGCCTATCACCATGCACCAAGATCAACTCAAAATGGATCAAGGACCTCAATATCAGACCTGAATCCGTGAAACTACTGAAGGATAGAGTAGGAAAGATGCTAGAACTTATAGGCACAGGAAGGAACTTCCTGAATAGAGTCCCAGGGGCACAACAAATAGGGGAGAGACTTGACAAATGGGACTACTACAAATTAAAAAGTTTCTGCACAGCTAAGGACATAGCCACCAAACTAGAAAGATAGCCAACCATATGGAAAAGGATCTTTACCAGCACAGCAACAGACAAAGGCCTTATATCTATCATCTACAGAGAACTCAAAAAACTAAGCCCCTCCATGCCCAGTAAACCAATTAGGAAATGGGCAAAGGAGCTAAAGAGAGACTTCACAAGAGAAGAGATAAAAATGGCAAAGGAACATATGAGGAAATGTTCAACATCCCTGGTAGTAAAGGAAATGCAAATAAAAACAACCCTGAGATACCACCTCACTCCAGTTAGAATGGCCTATACTCTGAACTCAGGCAACAACAAATGCTGGAGGGAGTGTGGGGAAAGAGGAACCTTCCTCCATTGTTGGTGGGAGTGCAAATTAGTACAACCACTTTGGAGAACAGTATAGAGGTTTCTAAAAAAGCTCAACATAGACCTACCCTATGACCCAGCCATACCACTCCTAGGCATCTATCCTGAACAACAGGTCCCAAGATATCAAAAAGACATCTGCACTTCCATGTTTATCGCTGCACAATTCACAATAGCCAAAATATGCAAACAATCCAGATGCCCCTCCACAGATGAATGGATCCAAAAAATATGGCACCTATACACAATGAAATACTACATAGCGATTAGGAATGGTGAAATATTGTTATTCGCAGGGAAATGGTCAGAACTTGAACAAATAATGTTGAGCGAGACAAGCCTAGAACACAGAAAACAAAGGGGCATGATCTCCCTGACATATGACTGTTAAAGTGGGGGGTGGGGGAGACAGTAGAGACCAGGTCTGTGAAACCAAAAACTTCTTGTCAAATGGTATTTCCCACAGGTTTGTGTCAGTGACCTACATTATGTAAGTAAATCCACACAACTACTCAACATATAAAGGTCAAAAATTGCCTCTCAGTGGATCACAATAGCTCAAAAGCTATGTATGTACGTTCATATAAGACTATTGTTGACACATTGTCTATTGTCCACATTACATTTAAAGCCCTAGGCGAATTTTCTTTGGCGTATGCCACGTGGCTACTGTATATGTTCTTGGTACATTGTATATTGTATATATGTCTACCTGACCTAGGGAAGAGAAAGAAAAACAGGGTGTAATATATCACAAGAGAATATGGCCTAGTGGCAAGGGTGCTTGCCTCCTATACATGAAGTCCTCCTGGGTTTGAGTCCCCAGCACCACATATATAGAAAATGGCCAGAAGTGGCGCTGTGGCTCAAGTGGCAGAGTGCTAGCTTTGAGCAAAAAGAAGCCAGGGACAGTGTTCAGGCCCTGAGTCCAAGGCCCAGGACTGGCAAAAAAGAAAAGAAAAAAGATATCTCAAGAAATGTACACACTGCCCTACTATGTAACTGTACCTTTTTTGCACAACACCTTATCAAAAAAATTTTTTTAATTAATAAATAAATTTTAAAAAAAGAAATAGCAAATTTTTTGTTTAATTAATAAATAAATTACAGAAAAAAATCAATCCACAAAAATCAGCAGCCTTTCTTTATATCAGCAATATACAAATAGAAAAGGAAATTATGGAAACCATACCATTTGCTTGTTTGTTTGTTTTGTTTTTGTTGCCAGTCCTGGGCCTTGGACTCCGGGCCTGAGCACTGTCCCTGGCTTCTTTTTGCTCAAGGCTAGCACTCTGGCACATGAGCCACAGCGCCACTTCAGGCTTTTTCTGTGTATGTGGTGCTGGGGAATCGAACCCAGGGCTTCATGCATGCTAGGCAAGCGCTCTACCACTAGGCCACATTCCCAGCCCAAACCATACCATTTGCAATAGCAAAAAAAAAGAATAAGACACCTAGGGATTAACCTAACCAAAGATCTATTTAATGAGAACTATAAAAATCTAAAAAGAAATCAAAGAGGACACAAGGAGATGGAAAGACTTCCCATGCTCATGGGTAGGCAGAATCAATATAGTGAAAAGGGCCATATTGCCCAAAATGTTATACAAATTCAACACAATCCCTATCAAAGTCCCAGCTACATTCTTCACTGAAATAGAAAAAACAACCCATAAATTCATATGGAGCAACAAAAGACCTAGGATAGCCAAGGCAAGTCTAGGCAAAAGAAGCAGCGCAGGAGGTATCATCATACCAGACTTCAAGCTTTAGTATAGAGCCATCATAACAAAAATTGCCTAGTACTGGCATAAAAACAGACCTGAAGATCAATGTAATAGGATAGAAAACCCAGAAATAAATCCACATACTTACAATCAGGTGATATTTGACAAAGGAGCCAAAGACATACAATGGAAAAAACATAGCCTCTTCAACTACTGGTGCTGGGAAAACTGGGCAGCCACATGCAGAAAACTCAAAGTAGACCCTAGCCTATCACTGTGCACCAAGATCAACTCAAAATGGATTAAAGAGCTCAACATCAGGCCTGAAACCCTGAAGGACAAAGTAGGAGAGACACTAGAACTTATTGGCATAGGCAGGAACTTCCTGAATAGAGTCCCAGGGGCATAACAGATAGGGGAGAGACTAGACAAATGGGACTACTACAAAACAACACGTTTCTGCACAGCTAAAGACATAGCCACTAGGGCTGGGACTATGGCCTAGCAGCAAGAGTGCTTACCTTGCATACATGAAGCCCTAGGTTCAATTCCTCAGCACCACATATATAGAAAATGGCCAGAAGTGGCACTGTGGCTCAAGTGGCAGAGTGCTAGCCTTGAGCAAAAAGAAGCCAGGAACAGTGCTCAGGCCCTGAGTTCAAGGCCCAGGACTGGCAAAAAAAAAAAAAAGACATAACCTCTAAACTAGAAAGACAGCTAACCATATGGGAAAAGATTTTCACCAGCAAAGCAACAGACAAGGCCTAATATCCATCATCTACAGAGAACTCAAAAAACTAACCCCCACCAAACCCAGCAAACCAATTATTAAATTGGCCAGGGAGCTAAAGAGAGATTTTATAGGAGAAGAAATAAAAATGGCAAAGAAACATATGAGGAAATGTTCAACATCCCTGGCAGTAAAGGAAATGCAAATAAAAACAACCCTGAGATACCATCTCACCCCAGTTAGAATGGCTATATTCTGAACTAGGCAACAACAAATGCTGAAGGGGATGCAGAGAAATAGGAACCCTCCTCCACTGTTGGTGGGAGTGCAAACTAGTACAACCACTTTGGAGAACAGTATGGAGGTTCCTCAAAAAACTCAGCATAGACCTACCCTATGACCCAGCCATACCACTCCTAGGCATCTATTAAGAACAACAGGATCCAGGATACCACAAAGACACCTGTACATCCATGTTTATCGCTGCACAATTCACAAAAGCCAAAATATGCAAACAACCCAGATGCCCCACTATAGTTGAATGGATAAAAAAAACGTGGTACCTGTACACAATGAAATACTACATAGCGATTAGAAATGATAAAATATTGGCATTCATAGGGAAATGGTCAGATCTTGAACAAATAATGTTGAGTGGGACAAGCCTAGAACACAGAGAACAAAGGCGCATGGACTCCCTGATATGTGGATGTTGTCGGGGGAAGAACAGTGGAGATCATGTCTGAAAATAACAAAATTCTTTTCAAATGGTATTTCTACATGTTTTGGTCAGCAACTTTACATCATGTCTCTAAAACCAATTACTAAATAAACATAAAAGTGTCTAGGATAGACCTATCAGAGGATCACAATAGCTCAACAGCTATGTACATATGATTATATAAGATGAGGCTCAGCAAAATGAACTCCAGGAAATGGAAACAGTTCTAGGCAAAAAAATCAGTGCAGGAGGTAGCACAATACCAGACTTTAAGCTCTACTATAGGGCCATCATAACAAAAACAGCCTGGTATTGGTATAAAAACAGACCGGAAGACCAATGGATTAGAATTGAAGATCCAGAAATAAAACTGCACTCTTACACTTAGCTGATATTGGACAAAGGAGCTAAAGACATACAATGGAATAAACAGAGCCTCTTCAACTACTGGTGCTGGGAGAACTGGGCAGCCATATGCAGAAAACTCAAAGTAGACCCAAGCCTATCACCATGCACCAAGATCAACTCAAAATGGATCAAGGACCTCAATATCAGACCTGAATCCGTGAAACTACTGAAGGATAGAGTAGGAAAGATGCTAGAACTTATAGGCACAGGAAGGAACTTCCTGAATAGAGTCCCAGGGGCACAACAAATAGGGGAGAGACTTGACAAATGGGACTACTACAAATTAAAAAGTTTCTGCACAGCTAAGGACATAGCCACCAAACTAGAAAGATAGCCAACCATATGGAAAAGGATCTTTACCAGCACAGCAACAGACAAAGGCCTTATATCTATCATCTACAGAGAACTCAAAAAACTAAGCCCCTCCAAGCCCAGTAAACCAATTAGGAAATGGGCAAAGGAACTAAAGAGAGACTTCACAAGAGAAGAGATAAAAATGGCAAAGGAACATATGAGGAAATGTTCAACATCCCTGGTAGTAAAGGAAATGCAAATAAAAACAACCCTGAGATACCACCTCACTCCAGTTAGAATGGCCTATACTCTGAACTCAGGCAACAACAAATGCTGGAGGGGGTGTGGGGAAAGAGGAACCCTTCTCCATTGTTGGTGGGAGTGCAAATTAGTACAACCACTTTGGAGAACAGTATGGAGGTTTCTCAAAAAGCTCAACATAGACCTACCTTATGACCCAGCTATACCACTCCTAGGCATCTATCCTAAACAGCAAGTCCCAAGATATCAAAAAGACATTTGTACTTCCATGTTTATCGTGGCACAATTCACAATAGCCAAAATATGGAAACAACCCAGATGCCCCTCCACAGATGAATGGATCCAAAAAATATGGTACCTATACACAATGGAATACTACATAGCGATTAGGAATGGTGAAATATTGTTATTCGCAGGGAAATGGTCAGAACTTGAACAAATAATGTTGAGCGAGACAAGCCTAGAACACAGAAAACAAAGGGGCATGATCTCCCTGATATATGACTGTTAAGAAAGGGAGACGGAGAGACAGTAGAGACCAGGTCTGTGAAACCAAAAACTGCTTGTCAAATGGTATTTCCCACAGGATTGGGGCAGCGACCCAACAGTATGTAACTAAAACCAAACAACTACTCAACATATAAAGGTCAAAAATTGACCTCTCAGTGGAATACAATAGCTCAAAAGCTATGTATGTACGTTCATATAAGTCTACTGTCGACATATGGTCTAATATTGACATTACATTTAAAGCCCTAGGCGAATTTTCTTGGGCTGGCCACGTGGCTACTGTATATGTTCTTGATACATTGTATATTGTATATATGTCTACCTGACCTAGAGAAGGGAAAGAAAAACAGGGCGTAAGATATCACAAGAAATGTACACACTGCCCTACTATGTAACTGTACCCTTTTTGCACAACACCTTGTCAAAAAAATTTGTGTTCAATTAATAAATAAATTAAATTAAAAAAAAAAGAAATGGAAACAGGAGTATTTTATTGTTGTCATTATGTTTAATGTACTAGGTGAATTTCTTTTGGCGTACCCCCTGTGGCCACTGTATATTATTTTGGTACACTGGATATTGTATATATGCTTTTTTTTTCAAATTTTTATTATGTATATATGCTTATCTGAACTACGGAAGGGAAAGAAAAATGAGGGAGGATGTAACAAATATGATAAGAAATGTACTCACTACTGTTACGGGGTTTGAGGGGGGTGGAATTCTCCATCCCTCCAAGAGTCCACCACTCAGACAGTCTCGAGCAAAAAGATGGGTTTATTGGAGAAGCATAAAGTGAACTGACTGGCCAGGGACACAGCACAGACTCAGGAGCTGAAACTGCAACAGTGAAAAGCAGGCCAACCGGCCAGGGACACAATGCAGACTCAGGAGCTGACACCGTGACCCCGAGCAGTCCTCAAGTTGGGGTTTATAAAGGTAAAAGTGTAGCACAGATGTAGGGGGTTGACGCAGGGGGTAGAGCAAGCAACAAGCAAGCATGGCACAGATGTAGGAGGTTGACACAGGGGGTAGAGCAAGCAACAAACAAGTTAGGCAAGCTATTTACAGAAGCAGAATTTTGGGGTCAGGTCGACCATTAGGTCGCCACCAACATTTCCTACCATGTTTCCCTAGTCAAGATGGAGTCAGCTATACTCCCTACAACAACTACCTTTTTATGTAACTGTACCCATCCCCCCCGTACATCACCTTGTCAATAAAATTTAATAAAAAATGAAATAATAAAAAAATAAATATCCTTGAACATAAAAAATAAAAACGAAGTGATGGGGAAGGAGCTCAAGGTAAAGTACGGAGGAAGGAGCTCAGGGCAAAATGCTCAGGGCAAAGTACAAGGCAAGGAACTCAGGGCAAATTTCAGGGGAAGGAGCTACCTCCAGGCACAGCCCCCTCCAGCCACCTTGGCGTGTTCCCTGACCTGGAAGCTCTCCAAATGTCACCCTTTGGGGTTTGCATAGAAGCTAGTTGCTTAGGCATTGCTGGTTAAATCATCAGCACTGGTGATCACCTTCATCTCTTCCTCTGCAGAGTCGGGAGGAAGTGAAACATGCCAACTTCCCAAACCTAGTTATCACAGCCTGCTCGCCTGGGCAGCCCCCACAGGAGGCTGTGGGAGCCCCAGACCTCAGTTGTATCATTAGATACAAACAAACATATACCTATGGAGATTCCAAGGTGTTTAGGGGCTGGGTTCAAGGACTATGGGAAGAGAGCAAATACTTAGTTTTTATTATGTGACTATAGAGATTTGGGAGGAGCCAACAAGTTTCCTGAGAGCCAGGAACTGAGTTTGTTCCTTTGAAGTCCCTGAGTTTCTGATACAGAAAACAACGCAGGCTGGGACACAAGAAGAGGTCAGAGATTGGCAGAGTTGAATTAAATAAACAAAGCAGAACACCAAGAATTGCCTCACAGGGGGAGGGGGGAGGGGGAATGAAGGACGAGGTAACAAACAGTACAAGAAATGTATCCAATGCCTAATGTATGAAACTGTAACCTCTCTGTAATTCAGTTTGATAATAAAAACTTAAAAAAAAAAAAAGAAATGATTTAACTTGGTTAAAAAAAAAAAAAGAATTGCCTCACAGACCAAGTGCAGGAGGTAAGAATGCACCCAGTGGGCTGGAAATGTGACTTAGCGGTAGAGTGCTTGCCTAGCATGCACTAAGCCCTGGGTTTGAGTCCTCAGTACCACATAAACAGAAAAAGCCAGAAGTGTCACTGTGGCTCAAATGGTAGAGTGTTAGCCTTGAGCACAAGAAGCTCAGGGACAGTGCTCAGGTGCTGAGTTCAAGCCCCATGACTGGCCAAAAAACAAAGTGGGGGAGACCATTAGAAGCCAGGTGCTGGTGGTCCACACCTGTAATCCTAGAGGCTGAGATTTGAGAGTCGTGGTTCAAAGTCAGCCCAGGCAGGAAAAACTGTGAATCTCATCAAGAATTAACTACCAGAAAACTGAAAGTGGCACTGTGGCTCAAGTGATAGCCTTGAGCTGAAGAGCTCAGGGACAGCACCCAGGCTCAGAGCTCAGGCCCCATGACTGACAAAATAAATAAATAAAAATAAAATAGAGGCTGGTCTAGATTTATAAACAGCAGAAAGGATATATCTGGAGGGAGCTCTTCCTCTGGTCACCATCCCCACAGGGCCTTTGCCTCCGGGGACAGTAGGGTTAGTGTTAAGCAGGTCTAGCTGGACTATGAAAGGACTGGTTGTCTACCAAGGTATCACTGATAATGATTCACAGTAGAGATTAAAATCATGGCTGGACTGGTAAAGGAACCTTGCTTGTCCATGCACATACTCGCATTGCTCAATTGACTTTACTTCCTTTGGTTCCTCATTCTAATGAATTTCTTCAACCTAACTGGGAAATATAGGCTTTGGCTCCGCAGACAAGGCCTTTCGGCTTCAGAGAATTGGACAAGAGCGAGCTGAATTAAAACTCTATAAATAGGAGGAAAGCTTTTTACAGATCTGTTTGACACTGAAGCTAATGTTTCTGTTATATCTAGCCTACACTGCCCCCCGTCCCTGGTCAAAAGATAGCAGGGTATAGGCACATCCAAAGTTATTCAGAAAAGTTCTGCCACGCTGAGGTGGCTAACCAAGGAGGGTCATCTGAGCTTCTTTCAACCTTTGTTTTGCCTGATCTCCCAGTAAATCTGTAGGGCCATGACGTGCTGTGTCAGAGGGTGATTGCATCTACAGTCTCAGCCCAGTTGTTTCTCAACAAATGCTTAGTCAAGGGTATGAGGGGATGTTGGGTCTGGGACCAAAAGGGAAAGGTAGGTTAGAACCTTACCGGCCTGTTGCAAACCCAAACAGACAGGACTTGGGTTTTCTACAGGGCCACTGATAATGGAAGCTTTACATACAGAACCTATACACTGCAAGACTTCAACACCTATATGAGTAGATCAGTGGCCCTTACCTAAGGAAAAATTTGAAGCTGCCAAGGCTCTGGTTCATGAGCAATTGTCACAGGCTGTGTTAAGCTTTCCACTAGTTCCTGGAATATCCTCCTTTGTTACTAAAAAAAAAAATCAGGAAAATGGAGACTTCCCCAAGACTTGTAAGCAATTAATAAGGCTATATCCCCTATGGGTGCCTTGCAACTTGGCTTGCCCTCACCAACAGCTATCCCCTTCTTTTGCTCTATTGGCACTGGATTTAAAAGATTGCTTTTTTTTTTTTCACCATACCTCTGTATCCAGGGGATGGGAAACATTTTGCTTTTTCTGTGTGCAGCATTAATATGATTCAGCCCTATGACAGATATGAATGGACAGTGCTGCCATAGGGAATGGCCAACAGCCCCACGCTATGCCAACTCTATGTGGACAAGGCCATAATGGCCCATATGTGAAAAGTATCCCTCTGCCTATATACTTCATTACATGGACAATATCTTAATTGGAGCATCCAGTGAGGAACAAGTTAATCTTATTTTCCAGGATATGCAACAGTCCTTACAGCTGTATAACCTGATGGTGGCCCCTGAGAAAGTTCAGAGACATCTCTTTCATATTTAGGGTATCACATCTCCAGCAGGAGAATCACTCCCCAAAAGCTAAATTAAGGACTGAGAAGTTACAAACTCTCAGTGATTTTCAGAAGTTATTAGGGAACATTAATTGGATTTCCCCTCATTGCAAATCACTTCCAAACAGTTGCAACCTCTTTTCCAGATTCTACAGGGTGACTCTCACCCAGCCTCTCCAAGAGTCCTTACACCTAAAGTGATTGAGGCCTTAAAAGTTGTTGAGTGTGCAATTAGTGAGGCCCTACTTGTGCATGCACATTATGCCCAACCCATCATTTAATATATTATTTATTTACTTGCCAGTCCTGGGTCTTGGGCTCAGGGCCTGAATACAGTCACTGGCTTTTTTTTTTTTTCCTCAAGGCTAGAACTCTACCTCTTGAGCCACAGTGCCACTTCCAGCTTTTTCTGTTTATGTGGTGCTGAGGAATCAAACCCAGGGCTTCATGCATGCAAGGCGAGAACTCTACCACTACTAAGCCACATTCCCAGTCCCAGTCCTCACTTATTTCTAAGGGATGCAGGCAGCATTGTATTCAATTGGTTGGGCATGAGCCTGATACCTTGAGCCTGCACATGACTAAGGACTGGGTTTGATAGCCTGTTACAAACTTCCTTGGAATGGCAGACTACCATGGCCAATTTTCCTGTGCAGGTACTTTTCCACTTGCCCTCATTGCCATTGTTACATTTTGCTGATGATCACTATATTACTGCCTGTTCCTTTATTTCCCCTGAGCCTATTGCTAATACTCCCAATATGTTTACTGATGGGTCTAAGAATGGAAATGTGAGGCTTGTGTTACAATGCCCTCATCATACTTCCACCATACAGGTTCAATATAATAGCACTTCTGCACAAAGAGTGGAGCTGTTTGCTGCTACTTTGGCTTTACAGCAGTTTTTTTTTTTTTTTTTTTTTCCGGTAGGTCATGGGGCTTGAACTCTAAGCCTGGGCTCTGTCCCTGAGCTGTTCAGCTCAAGGCTAGGACTCTACCACTTGAGCCACAGTGCCACTTTCTGGTGGTTAATTGGAGATAAGAGTCTCACAGACTTTCCTACCTGGCTGGCTTTGAACCATGATCCTCAGATCTCAGCCTCCTCAGTAGCTACTCCTCAGTAGTACAGGCATGAGCCACCGGCGCCCAGCTGCAGTATTCTTTTGCTATAAATTTGTACTCAGATAGCCAGTATGTTGTTTCTGTTTTACAATGTATTTGGGATGCCATTACTATTACAATAGATGAGGAGCTGCTACATCTTTTTTCTTTTTTGCCAGTCCTGGGCCTTGGACTCAGGGCCTGAACACTGTCCCTGGCTTCTTTTTGCTCAAGGCTAGCACTCTGCCACTTGAGCCACAGTGCCACTTCTGGCCATTTTCTATATATGTGGTGCTGGGGAATCGAACCCAGGGTTTCATATATACGAGGCAAGCACTCTTGCCACTAGGCCATATCCCCAGCCCCATCTTCTTCTTCTTCTTCTTTTTTTTTTTTTTAACTATTCTCCAGTAGCAACTGTTACAACACACAGCTCCTGTATTTGTCATATACGTGCTCATTCTCTTTTACCTGGACCTTTAACATGACAATGTTCTTGCTGCCCCGTTGATGCTACATGCCACACCCACCAAAAATTTCATCAGAATGTGGCCTCCTTTTGTGAACAGTTTATAGATGAATGCACAAGCAAGCTCATGCAATAGGTCACCAATGTGCCCATTGTCCACTTGCTCATGCTACTCCCACCATTGGGGTTAACCCACAGGGTCTCCTGCCTGGGCAGTTATAACAAATGGATGTGACCCATGTCCCCTCTTTTAGGCACTTGTCCTATGTTCATGTTTCTGTAGACACTTACTCTGGATTGCTTTTTGCCTCCTGTCACAAAGGAGAGGCTTATAGAGATGTTGCTACACATTTATTTGTGACATTTATTTATTTATTGCCTTTATGGATTTGCCTCAACAAATTAAAACTGACAACGGTTCTGCTTATACTCCCAAGCCTTTAAAACACTGTGCTCACTGCTACGTACTACTCTTACCACGAATATCCCCTATAATCCACAAGGACAGGGCATGGTAGAGCAAGCCCATGCTACTTTAAAAAATCAAATTCAAAAAATAAAAAAGGAGGAATTAGCTACCCGAAGGCCTTACCACATATCATTATATCCCTATCCATTTTTGTTTTAAATTTCTTAACTGTCTCCGAGGATGGCTTCACTGTTGCCCACTGCCGGTGGGAGAGAGCTTCCCTGCCCACGGCAATGGCAAAATGGAAAGATCCCTTGATGGAGTCTGGAATGGTCCAGATCCCTCTTTATGATGGAGCTGAGGATATGCTTGTGTTTTTTCCACAGGATGCAGAAGTGCCATGCTGAGACTCCATCAGTCGTTCCAGAGAATGAGTTTGAAGGAGCAACCCACTGCTGGAGGGCCCCATTCCCAACATAGGGGCAAATAAAGGTCCTTACCTCCAAGGGTCAAGTGATAGTTAAAGGGGTAGAGAAGTCCCCCATGCCTGAAACCCTGTTTGTGGCTATGTTTGCCTTGATAACCAGTGCCCAAGTGTCAGCCAAAGTCCACTGGGCTTACTTGCCTGACCCATCTCTTACCTGCCCAGTGTTGTGGGAGGAGCCATCCATGAGAGCGTACACCAATCCCACAGGGTTCCTTAGGGGAGAGTGCTGGATTTCTGGAGCCATGTTCTAAACCAACAGAATGGACTGGGCTGTCTGCCAGCCTGCCTATTTGCATATCCCTGGACAGCATGCATGGATGTGTTAGTGTGGTAGAATGGACATGTATGGTAAGGTATTCGGGGATAGATTATGGCTCTGACTTCCTCTGGGAGGAAAAGATGTATAGATGGAAAAGGATGGAGCTTATACATAACACTTCGAAGAGTTGCTTTGACAGGAGATACCGGGCCCCCCATCTGGATTCCACTATGCCCAGAGGTTTCCAAAGCTGCCAATGACCAGCCACCATGGACAGCCTGTGGATTCAACACACCTTGCCTACTGTTCTGGTGGTGGAGACCCCCACTATGTATTGCAGAACTAGTCTCAGAGTGATGTGATCAATGGGACCTTTCCAGTCACCATCTTGGTCAGCCCATGTGGACAAGCTCACCCTGACATCTGGAGACTGGCTGCTGCCTTGAGGCCAACTTGGACTAATGCCTCTCACCTTCCAGTACCTTCCAGAGACCTATCCCATTCCACGGATTTGTATCATTTACTGTGCAAGCTTGTGTTGTGCATCCATACATGCTGGTGGTTGGGTCAGGTGATTGTAAAGGATGGGGATGCTTTACATGCCTCTTGCAGGAATAATTATGTTCTCAGTAACTGCATAAGTAACCTCAGACTTCCTGGAGCACAGTGTTTGTAACTATGCAACCCCCTTATCTTACATTGCCTGTTGATAGAACCATGGTATAGTAACTTTGGGCTTCAGTTTGCTATTGAGGTCCGGATGGCTCTTAGCTGCTCCCACAGATTTTTGGGAATATTGCTTGCCAATATTATTGCTATCATAACTCTAATTGCTAGTGCTACTGCTTCCACTGTGACCCTTACCCAAACCATATATACAGGATATATGTATAGCACTTTAGCTAAAAATGGTTCTGGCACCTTTGGGACACAGGTGAGAGTAGATAAAAAAGATTGTGGAAGGGCTGGGAATATGACTCAGTGGTAAGAGTGCTTGCCTTGCATGCAAGAATCCCTGGGTTTGGTTCCTCAGCACCACATAAGCAGAAAAAGCTGGAAGTGGTCATGGTTCAAGTGGCAGTGTTAGTTTTGAACAAAAAAAGCTGGGACAGTGCTCAGGCCGAGTCCAAGCCAAGGACTGGCCAAAAAAAAAAGGGGGGGGGGAACATCTGGATGCTTTGGAAACAGCCATGTTGTATGTTGATAATCAGGTGGAACTGCTACAGACCCAGTTAAAAATGAGGTGCCATGCTAATTGTCAGTACATTACCCCTCTTAAATATGATGGAAATGTAACTTGGACTGATATCCAGCAATATACTTCAGGAATCTGGTCCTGTAATGATTTGAGCTTTGACATTGTGGAGCTTCAGGGACAGATATATATTGGCCACTCTACCCTAAAGGTAGCAGATCCTGAGAAATTAGCTGCCTCCGTTTTCCATTACCTAAAGGGATCCAACCTGGGAAATGTATTGCAACATTCCTTTTGGTATTTGTTGGGCATTTTCCTGTTAATTATTTTGGTGTTTCTTTCTTTGCCATTCCTCCTGAGATCCGGGTCCAGGCTGATATACACTTGCTCAACTTAAAAAACAAAATAGGGGGAGATGTTGCAGACCCTGAGGTGCCAAGAGCTAGCAGTGTAAGCAAAGGCTCCACCACCATTGACTCCAACCCTCAGGGCTACAAGTACTGGCCCTTTTGATTGGAGAAGTGTTTTCTTTAAGCTTCTGGGCCTGGGGGCTTAGCTGAAGGAGCATGGTGGACAAAGACTGAAATAGAATGAAGGATGCATGTTGTCTGCACTTTTCAGTGAGGCAGGTCCTAGGATATTACGCAAGCATGTGACAGGTGCATATAGCTAAGGCTTTTGCTGGAATAAACAGAGTTGTGCTATCAGCCTCTTGGTTTCCTTCATTACCATCCCCTTCCCCCTTGGAGCCCCTGCTTGTGCTGTGGCTGGACCATGGCCTGGAACTTTTAGCAGGAGTGAAAGATTTCTCACATATGTCTTGGTGTGTGTGCTCATCGATGGAGTTACAGTAGGCATCACAGCCACCTTGCTCACTCCATTCTATGTAATTATCATAACGCTGCTGCTGTTTGTCAGAGGAAAGGCCCTCTTCCATTTCTTCCTCTTTTTTCTGCCAGTCCTGGGGCTGAACTCAGGACCTGGGCACTGTCCCTGAACTTTTCTTTTGCTCAGGGCTAGCACTCTATCACTTGAGCCACAGTGTCACTTTTGGCTTTTTTTTTCCCCCCCCCCCCTGTTTATGTGGTACTGAGGAATTGAACCCAGGGCTCACATATGCTAGGCAAGCACTCTATCACTAAGCCACATTCCCAGCCCCCCCCCCCCCTTCCAGTTCTGAGACTCATTTTTTGGCATTCTCTCAGGATTGGAATTTCTGACCTAGCACACCCAGTAGGCACCTGTGAATTCGTGGTAAAATGAAGCGGTCTGCAGTGTCCCTGGGTGGTGGGTAATATTGCTGTCCTCCACCAGCTAAGCACGACTAGACTCTACAGACCTCAGACTCCCAATCAGCAATCAGCAAGAATACCTGCAGAGCAGGCTCAGGCCTTACCCAGCAGCTCAGTGAGGTATGGTTTGAAATTGGTATTTCTATTAAATTCCTTGGTGAGGAGCCACATTATGAGCTCCACTGCTCTGTAAGATTGTGAGCTTGTGTGGATGTCTGCTGCCTCTGAGGGCTCTTCAGAACACTTAACCACACACCAGGCCTGCTCTCCATCCCTCCCTCGCTGCTGCCAGGGTTGGGCACTCAGGATATCACATCTGTGTCCCTCACATCACGGGTAGAGACAGAGCAAGATCAGCATGACACTCTCTAGGTGGAGAAGCACTGTCTTTGGGGGGAGAAGGGTGTCCGGGGGCTTGAACTCAGGGCCTGAGCACTGTCCCTGAGTTTTTGTGCTCAAGGTCAGTGTTCTACCACTTGAGCCACAGCACCACTTCCAGCTTTTTCTGAGTAGTTAACTGGAGATAAGAGTCTTATGGACTTTCTTGTCCAGGCTGGTTTCAAACCACAATCTCAGATCTCAGCCTCCTGAGTAGCTAGGATTACAGGCGTGAGCCACAGGTACCCTGCTCTGTCTCTTTTTTATGTGACCTGAGCATGGCATCCCACACTGACTGAATAACTAGCTCCATGAATGTGCACCATGCTTCTCAGGAGTGTTCAGGTTACCCCATGGCCTTGCATGGGCCTTGCCCATGGGATACCCTGGGATAGATGGTGCAGGGTCAGGGTAAGGCTGGATTGAGCACGAGGAGAATGAGCACAGGGGAACCTAGAAGATGCTGAGAAGGAAGGATGGCTAATCACTGACTTGTCCACCATGACCACCAGGGGCACCCAGGACTCCAAGTGGATACCCCCAGCAGCGAGTCCCTATGATGCCCTATGGTGCATGGGTGAGGCTGGATGGGGTAGGGGCTCTGGTAGAAAGCCCTCCCCTCTGCAGGAGTGACTTCTTTTGGTCTGCAGTGGCCCCATGGGCCAGCTCACAAGACCCCACCCCAGCCCCCCAAGGGGGAGACGGGCTGGGCCAGGAGGCATGCGCATCTCCTGTGGGGTCTACTTTATTTGGGAGCAGGCTTGTGGGTGTCTAGGATTGCTGTGCCTGCAGCAGTGCCCGCACCTGGCCGATCTGCCAGTCGATGCTGGAACGGGCCGTGCCACCCAGAGCGCTGTACTGCTCCACACTGTGCCCATAGTCCCACACGAGGCTCACGTCTCCTGAGAACAGGGGACTGGGGAGGGAGAGGACGATGAGGGCCCTTGCCCGTCCCCTTGGCTCCCCCCCACCCCCAGATGTGGTGGAGGGAAGGGAGAGGCCACACCTGACCGTCTGCAGGTCCTGCAGTGATAGCTGGCTGAGGGAGACTCCCTTGCTCTCTGCCATGAACACAGCTCTCCCTGAAGCCTCATGAGCCTGGCGGAACGGCATCTGGGAAACGAGGGGGTGGGGAGTGCTGACATGGGCCTCCTTGGCTCAGGACTGCTTTGGGTACCCACACCCTTTCCAGACCTCGCCCCCATACAGCTGAGGGATACCCACACCCCTGTGCCCCTCCACCTCTGGGGATGGCTTCACACTCACCCCTTTGCGCACCAGGTAGTAGGCAAGGTCAGTAGCCAGCATGTCAGGGCTAAGGGCCTGGGCCATGTTCTCACGATGGATCTGGGGACCCGACCACAAATTGTGAGCTCTGGGGCTCCTGAGCCCTGAAGCCGCCAGGTCCAGGGCCTGCTTCCACCCCTACACAGGATGCCCCTGACCTGGGCAGACCTGCTCTTAACCACTGGCCTCTCTACTTGAGATTTCTCATAATTACTGCTAATTTTTAGGCTTGCTTTGTACTGCCTTTGTTCTTATCATCAAGCTGAGAGCCAGTGGCTCCACTTGTAATTCAGCTACTTGGGTTGAGATCTGAGGATCAAGGTTCAAAGCCAGCCCAGGCAGGAAAGCCTGTGAAATTCCTATTTCCAATAAACTACAAAAAAAAAGCACCAGAAGTGGAGCTGTGGCTTAAGTTGTAGAGTGCTGACCTTGAGCACAAAATATCACAGCTAGCACCTAGGCCTGAGTTCAAACCCCTGGGATCAGCACCAAAAAAAAAAAAAAAAAAAAAAATTCGTATCAGAATTACTTGCGCCAGGTGTTGCTGGGTCATACCTGTAATCTTAGCTACTCAGGAGGCTGAGATCTGAGGATCATGGTTCAAGGCCAGCCCCCAAGGCCAGCATGGGTAGGAAAGTCCATGAGACTCTCCAATTAACTACCAGAAAACTGGAAGTGGCACTGTAGCTCAAGTGGTAGAGCGCTAGCCTTGAGCTGAAGAGCTTAGGGACAGCACCTAGGCCTACAGTTCAAGCCCCACGACTGATGAAAGAAAGAGAGAAAGAGAGAGAGGGGGGGAAGGAAGGAAGGAAGAGAGAAAGAAAGAGAACTACTTGGAAGATTTATTAAAAATAAGATTGGTCTAGAAGCTTGCAGTAGTTAGCTAGGGTAGGAGGTGTGGCTAAACACCACCCTGATTTGGTCTTCTGCTGCAAGCAGGCTCCTGCCACCATTCGAAGACTGAGGACAATGTGGTGGTAAGTCTGCGATCAGTGACTCCTGGCATGCATTTGTGAGGAGTGTAACTTCCATCTCCCCGGGGCTGGGGTATGACCTGCGGAGGCCTGGCATCTTGATCCCTACGTTGGAAAGAATGCACATGCAGGAGGATAGGGATGGCTGCCCAAAGATTGTCAATTTGGGGAGCTCTAAAACAGATCTGTTCTATGAAGGTAAAAAAAATACAGCTTCAATAAGAGGTGATTAGGGGCTGGGAATGAGGCTTGGTGGTAGAGTGCTTGCCTAGCATGCATGAGGCCCTGGGTTCAATTCCTTAGTACCACATAAAAACAAAACAAAAAAATAGCAAGTTATGTTTAGAGAGTCTCCTGAACTACTCAGCAATGGAATGAAGTGAAGACTGGAGGTAGTGGGTAGAGGTAACTAAAGGAAGATGGCCATGAGCTGGTTATTCGGGAAAGGTAGTGGGAGACACAGGGCTTCTTTGGCTGTAATTGTCGTACCCTGAAATTTCCCCCCAAATCTACTCTGCGCAATTGTTGGGACCTGGAGCCCTGAGTCTGTCCATCCACATCTACCGTACTGATGTCCATCCATGTCTATTGATGTCCAGTCCACACCTATCCTATTGATGCCCATACACATATCTACTCTGTTGCTACAACTTTTGGCACAAAATGCCTTCGAGCCTCCCTGGCCACTTCTCAAGACCTCCTCCTAGCACGCCCACCATGCACGTAGGAATCTGGGAGAAGAGTGGGGTGAGGTGGAGAAGGGTGGGGCTTACCTGCAGTGTAGAGATGACGCCAGTGGCCACCTGCAAGACTGCACTCATGGTGTCTGACACTTCAAACACTGCTTCCTTGTCCTCCTGGGAGGTACATGTCACAGAGTGAGGCCCAGCAACTCTGTCTCCGTGGGGACCACCCCGCTGCCTCCACAGGGACTCCCGGACTCCCCACTGCCTCCTCGTGTCTCTCTATGGGGATACCCTACTGCCTCCCTGTGTCTCTGAGGAGACCTCCCCATTGCCTCCCTGGGGACACTAGGCACCTCACATATCCACACCAAGGAATAGCAGCAAGCTCTTAGAGAGGCCAGGGTGCAGTGCCAGCACAGGAGAATGGCTGAGTCCCTGCTAAGGTGAATCAGACTCCCAAGCACTGCTGTTTGGCAGGGAGACAGGAGGTCCTTCCCTGTCCCCAGCCTCGTACCTGTAAGTCCTTGTTGTAGGTACTAGGTAGTCCCTTGAGGGTCATCAGGAGCCCAGCACACTGCAGGGGGGAGTGAGGCTCAGGAGCTGGGACCCTAGAGCTGTCCCAGTCCCCTCAGGGCCTGCTGGGTAGCCCAGTCCCTTCTCAGCTCTGCTTACCCGCCCAAACACTCGCCCTGCCTTGCTCCTGATCAGCTCTAGGCTGTCTGGGTTTTTCTTCTGGGGCATCAGGCTGCTTCCTGTGCTGGGGACAAAGATGCTGGGGATGGAGGCTTGCCTGGCTCTCAGCCAGTCTGCTGGCAGGGTAAGTTCGGGTCTGGGCAAGGGTGGGGTGAGGAGGAGGGAAGGAAGTCAAGCAGCAGGTGCGGCCTGGGCCTTACCTGTAGGCATCTGAGAGCTGTACAAAGCCAAATTCCTTGGTACCATAGAGGATGAGGTCCTCGGCCATCTTGCTGAGGTGCGTCATGCATAGCGAAGCCCAGAACAGGAACTCGGCTTGGAAGAAAGAAGAGAGAGACAAAGCTCTGAGGCCACCATGCCTTCACTGCATCCACCACCATCCAAGAGCTGAGGGTAGACCCTGTGGTGATGGGAAGAGGCTGGAGAGAAGCTGTGGCCAGGGACAAAGCAGAAGGCTGGCCTGGAGACAAAGCAGAAGGCTGGCATCTAAGACTTACCCACAAAGTCTCGCTCACTGGTGGCATCCATGCTGTTGAGCGTGATGGCCCCAAAGTTAAGTTCTGGAAGTGAGGAGAAAAGAGGGCTGGTCAGAAGGGCAAGGGCTTGGTGTGTGTGTGTGTGGGGGGGGGTGTCTCTCATCTGAACTAGAAGGCCCAGCCCCAGGGAGGGGCAGGCAATAGGCAAGGAATCTCTGCATAGGTTCCAGGAGGGCAGCACACACCTTCAGTTTCCCTGGCCACAGACAAGCCCATGATCACAGCTAATGAACAAAGGACCCTGCCCCGTCTCGTGCTGTGTAAGTTGTGGGACCTGCAGTCCTCCCTAGGGAGAATGGGAGAGCACCTCACCTGCTCGGAGCAACTCCCGGTCCACACCCAGAGGGTTGCCAGCAATGGCACCACTGTAGAGACAGAAGACGCCCAGTGATCAGGGCTCCTGGCAGGCAGGCCTTGGCATAACCACATGTGCACACCCAGAACTCAGCCTTAGTTGCCAGGTCTATGGTCCCTTCCCTGGCCTAACCATCTTGAGCACCAGAACTTGTCTACTGTGTAGGGGAAACAGTGGCTGTGGGCCCTGGATGGCCTCTGGGAGCATCCTTGGAAAGCCTTTATTTTCTGAAATTGTACTGGGGATTGCATGCAGGACCTTGAACTCTTTTTTTTTTTTGGCCAGTCCTGGGCCTTGGACTCAGGGCCTGAGCACTGTCCCTGGCTTCTTCCCGCTCAAGGCTAGCACTCTGCCACTTGAGCCACAGCGCCGCTTCTGGCCGTTTTCTGTATATGTGGTGCTGGGGAATCGAACCTAGGGCCTCGTGTATATGAGGCAGGCACTCTTGCCACTAGGCTATATCCCCAGCCCAGGACCTTGAACTCTTGTTTGCTTGCTTTGTTTTGTTTATTTTTGCCAGTCCTGGGGCTTGAACTCAGGGCCTGACTTCTTTTTGCTCAAGGCTAGCACTCTACCACTTGAGCCACAGCGCCACTTCTGGCTTTTTCTATATATGTGGTGCTAAGGAATTGAACCCAGGGCTTCATGTATACGAGGTGAGTGCTTTACCACTAGGCCATATTCACAGCCCTGGGCCTTGCACTCTTGCTTAGCTTTTTCACTCAGGTTTGTTGCTCTACCACTTGAGTTGTACCTCCAGTTCTGTCCTGAGAGAGCTTTTGTTCTGCTCAGACACACTCATTATCTTGATTATCTCCCTTCTAGAGAGAACTAGAGGCCCACACACGGTCCTCCCAGCTAATCAATCACCCTCTTTTCCTTCTTTCAGCATCTCCCTTTCTATCCACTCTCACGGGACAAACTCACCATGAGGTCTCACCCCCACCAGGCCTCGGGGGCCCTAAGGCCTTGCTTACCTTCCCAGGGGCAGGACATTGATCCGCTTCTGCACCTCCAGCAGCCGCTCAGAGTCTCGGGTCAGTGCCACAGCATGGCTGGGAAAAGCCAGGGCTAGAAATGAGGGCTGCCCCAGGCCTTGCCCCCACCATGGCACCCGGGCTGTCTGGAACCACACCGGCTCACCTCAGGATCCAATGGCTCCAACGGATGGGCTGAGCCCTCTGCAGGTGTGTGTACCCAGGAAAGAGGATGTCACGCTCCCTGTAGGGCAAGAGGAACAGGACACTTCAGGGCTTGGTCCAGCTGAGCCTCAGGGGGAGGCTTCGGTGAGGCCTGGCTGTGTCTGCTTGGATCTTTCCAGGGAAGAGTAGGGCAGTGCTGCAGAACTTCCTGCACAGAGGACTGGGTGCACTCCTGTGGATAAACAGGTCTCACAGGAAGAGGCCAGAAGTGGGACAGTGAGGTCCGGGGATGGACCACGGAGAGGTTTTTCCTTAGCCTGGGCAAAGGCACCTAGCCAAGCCAGTAAGCAGAGCCACTGGGAAGAGCCTGTTGGTAGCTCCAAGCGGGGCCCAAGGGGAGGAGGTTTGTGGCACTGCCTGGTAGTAAGGCTATATTTGTGAAAAAGTCTATATGTGTAATGACCCCAGATATGGTGCTCATGCCTGTAGTCCTAGTTGCTTGGGAGATTGAAAGTAGGATTATAGTCTGAGGCCAGCCCAGGCAGAGAAGTTCAAGACCCTATCTCAAAAATAAATACTCACTACAAGTTTAGCTATTCAGCCCTCCCTGCCACCTGTCCACCTCAGGACTCACGCCTCTGCCCGGTCCACCATGGTTCTGATGAGCACCCAGAGGAGAGCAGAGAGCTTCGAGCAGGTCTGCCTCATCCACAGCCTGAGGTCTGTGACCACCTGTGGAGAAAAGGCGGTGGCACTCAGGGAGGCAGTCCCTTCCTGGGAGATCAGGACTGCTGTGGGGCCCTGTGCCCCTGAATGGAGGGCTGTGGTCAGAGGGGCTGGTGGCACCTGGTCATTCCGACTTCGTCCAGTGTGCAACTTCCCGGCGGTGTCTCCAATGAGCTCCTGGGAGTAGAAGGAAGCAGAGGGTCAGCGAGTGGCTGGTGCCCACAGCACAGGGCATCACCCAGGCCAGCTGCCCTCCCTTGCTGCCCGAGTCCCTGGTCCAGCTGAGGTCTCATATTTCTACTCTGCCTGCTCTCTGACAAGGTGGCCAAGGGCATGATGGAAAGCAGAAGAGGGGCGTCCTACCTTTAGGCGCCGCTCATTGGCCGTATGAATGTCCTCATCATTGGGGTTCAGTCTGAAGGTTCCCTGGGCCCACTCTTCAGCCACCTATAGTAAGGAGCAACCCAGGGGGACAAGTGGACAGGAATTAGTGACCGTGAGGGCCCTGCCTGCCTCCTCCTCTCTAGATGGCCAGTGGTCCTTATGTAGAGTCCCATTCCCCTGAGTCCTGAGAGCTCATCTCAGGCCCAGTACACTCGCATACGGGGATACCACACCTTGTTGTGTAATTACTACCAAGATCCTTGCTGACTGTGTAATTACCACACAGCAAGATGCCAGCTTAGGGTCCCATGCGTAGGAATATGGTGGGGGCCTGGGGCCACAGGAAGGGGCTCCAGGGAGGGGCTCTGGTCTTGGGAAATACCTTATCCAGGCCATTCAGGATCCGGTCCATCTCTGCCTTGGTGAGGAGCCCTGCCTTCTCCAGACCCCTGCTGTAGGCCTTGCTGCCCTGCACGTCCACCTCCCACAGGTGCCGGTCATAGGAGATAGACGAGTTGAATTTCTCCATGATGGGGTCCACTGCACCCACAAACCGGCCACCCCACAGCTTCCCACTCTGCAGAGAGAACAGAGCCTCTCAAAAAGGGCCCTCAGGAAGCATTCAGTGGGGACTACAAGGCAGGGTTCTAGAACTCAGAGGTCAGCAACTCAGGGCATGAGTGTGGGGATGTAGCTGGACACCAACAGCAGCATTCTCCCCCACTGCAGATGCCGGCATGCCTGGGACTATAACAGAAATCTGTGGACCTTGCCACTGACCAAAGTGAGAAGTCATCCTGGAAACCTGAGGTGTTTTATTTTGCTTTGTTTTGCCAGTCCTGGGGCTTGAACTCAGGGCCTGGGCACTCTCCTTGAGCTTTTGCTCAAAGCTAGCACTCTACCATTTGAGCCACAGCACCACTTCCAGCTTTTTTTCTGTTTATGTGGTATTGAGGAATTGAACCCAGGGTTTCATGCATTCTAGGCAAGTACTCTACCACTACACCACATTCCCAACACCAAATGATTTTTTATTTTTTGCCAGTCCTGGCACTTGAACACAGGACCTGGGCACTGTCCCAGGCTTCTTTTTGCTCAAGGCTAGCACTCCACCACTTGAGCCACATTACCACTTCTGGCTTTTTCTATATATGTGGTGCTGAGGGAATCGAACCCAGGGCTTCATGCATGCTAGGCAAGCACCCTACCACTAAGCCATTCCCAGCCCCACACTGTCTTATTTGTTGAGAACCAGGCTTTATTTTCTGGCCTGGGCTGGCTTCAAACCTTGATCTTCCCACGTCCCCCAGCATAGCTGGCATTATCACAACCTGTCCAGTAAGAATACTTATAAGCCTATTAGCCAGCATCTATCACTGTCTCACTATGTGCTGGGCACTGACAGCAACCCTCTGAGGTAGGCACCAATACCATCCTGCTATAGAGATGGGGGAGCCCAAGGCACAGAGTTGTGCAGCTCAGCCTCATTGCTCCCACCTAAAAGGCTCCCCCCTCTGGTGCAGAGTAACCACTGTGACCAGGGGTGGGACACTGGGTAGAGCTGGGTGGAATGATGGACAGCCAGGTCAGAACATATTTTCCACCATAACTTCTCTGCCTCTGGTGTCCTGACCATCCATGACAGGGACAAAGAGACAGTTGAGGGCCGTCTTCAGATAGTTTTATCTCTCCCCATAGCTTGGTGGAGGGGGGCTAACATGCCAACTCCCACCACTCTGCCTCACCTCACTAGTCACTGCCCTTCTAGGGAGTCACCCCTAGGAGCTGCTGAGGACAGAGGGATGGGACAGAGGCAAGGGGAGAGACACCTGCATTTTGAAAGAGGATATAGGCCAGGGCATGGGGCAGAGGGAAGGGGGGTGCAGCACATGTGACATCACTGGCTTAATTTATGTGTGTGGGGGGAGGTCGAGAAGGGCTGTGGGGTATGTATGTCCCCCTGCAATGTCCTGCCTTGGATGTCTGTGAACACCAGAACCTCAGGTGATTATATATAAAAACACAGTGATGGGGCTGGGAATATGGCCTAGTGGCAAGTGTGCTTGCCTCGTATACATGAAGCCCTGAGTTCAATTGCCCAGCACTACACATACAGAAAATGGCCAGAAGTGGGGCTGTGGCAGAGTGCTAGCCTTGAGCAAAAGGAGCCAGGGACAGTGCTCAGGTCCTGAGTCTAAGCTCCAGGACTGGTAAAAACAAAACAAACAAAAAACACAGTGATGTATTGCACTGTATAGTATGTTATCATAAAAATCCAAACAACAGGCTGCCTTTCATAAAGCAGGGATGAAAGTGTCATGACAGGTTTGTTGTGGTATTCAGTTAGAAGAGGCTTGCAAAGTGAACGCATAGCACAGTGCCTTTTACATGGATTTGGAAAATGCAGCTGTGATGAAGGGAGAAGCTAAAGTGGGTTTACATCCTCTTCTGATCCCTGCGGGGACACCAGAGACCTCCACTATGCCCAGGCTGTGAGAGATGACCCCTGACCCCTCAGTGCTCAGCTCTGGCTGCCAAAGGACTCTGACCTGCAGAGACAGCCTCCATCCCCCTCCATCTGATGGTGGGGCACCTCAACCCCTCAGGTCCCCTACCAAGACTCATCTCTACAAAGCACCTGGTGGAGCTCTGGGCCTGACACCAGCTTCAGGGCTAACTCCAGCTAGTCAGAATTGGGAGCCAGCCAGGGGCCTGCTGGAGGGGATGCCCAAGAAAGGGTTTGGCACAGCCTCTTAGCAAGCTGTTGGACCTGGCTTGTTAGTAGTAAGTGGTAAACAAGCACTGCTGCAGCCAGAACAATGAGTACTAACCCACAGGATGGCCTAGGGCAAGCCGGGGAACATCTGGAGCCTGGTCTGAAGACAGACTGTGCTTCCATAATGCTCCAGGACCAAGCTTCCTCCCACCCCTCTGGCTTCAGAAAGGCACCTCCAACAGGGCACTGAGGAGAGGGAAAAGCCCACTTGGAGGAGTGGACGCAGCTCTTAGACAACAAGCATCTGATCCAGAATGGAGTTAGGACAGGGAGGCAAACCAGGTGGAGGAGAATGAACAGTTAATTTAGCAGGTACAAGGAAAAATGCTTGGCTTGTGGGACTGTGCATATGAAATACTCCCTCCTGTGAGCTAAGTGCTGTGGTCCCTGATTTACAAAGGAGCAAAAGAGGTCTAAAGAGCTCAAATCTGTTTGGCTCCAAAGTCCAGATTGGGCTCAAAGCTCTCCACCATGAAAAAGCGTTCTCAACTGATATACTCGGCTGGACAGAAGGAGAGGAAGTGCCTGGGCAGCTAATAAGGGCCAGAAAGGCCTGGAACCCAGGGAGCTTCTCCCAGACCCCTGGCTCCCCTCACCAGCACCAAGCAGACAGAGGGCGGCGCGATCTTGACCCAAGAGGGGGTCAGCAGGAGGGGGCGGCACCTTTCCTCGCCACCGCCCAGGTCCGGTCCCATAGGTCAACCCCGCCGTGGTGTTTGCAGCCCCGGCCTCCCGAGGGCGCCGGGAGTGCGGGCGAGGGCGGAGCGCACGTGAGCCCCGGCCGCCAGGAGCCGGCGAGGACCAAGCCCCACGCAGCCCTCCCGGTGCGCTCCAACTCACCTCCGATGCCATGTCAGGAGGTTCCTCTCGCCCGGAGCCGCGGTCTGCCGGATCTGGAGGACGAAACCCGAATGGCGACCTTGGCCCGCGTGATCCCGAGGATCCAGGGGCAGCTCGGAGCTCCGGGCTCGACCGAGCGCAGCCGTGGGCCCCGTTCCTGGCGCTCCTCCCGATCCTCCCGGCCCCGTCCCCGGCGCTACTCCCGATCCTCCCGGCCCCATCCCCGGCGCTCCTCTCCGTCCTACCGACCTCTTCCGCGTCACTCCTCCTGATCCTCCCGGGCCCTGTCCCCGGCGCTACTCCCGATCCTCCTGGCCCAAGTTCCTTCCCAGCGCCCTTCCCGGCAACGCCCAGCTCGGTGCATGTCCTCCTGGTAATCCCGGTCCTCCAGGCCCCGTCCCCCGTGCTCCTCTGTCCCCCGCGCTCCTCCGCCCACCCACGATGACACCTCGTACTCACCAGGTTAGCTGCGCCCGCAGTATCCAGCTGGGAGCGCGCCGGGCTTTTCTGCCCGGGGTGACGTCACTGTCACGTTTCTCTAGACCCGCCTCCTTGAGGCGGCTGAACCAATCTGAGTGGCACAGGCAGGTGGGCGTTTCCCAGGCCCTCCAACCCCTGCCGTGGGCGGGGCCCACTCTGGCGGGGCCCCAGGCCGAGGCGTTGTTACAGCTCTGGCTACCCCGGGGCTCCGAAGACCTAGGCGGAGAGTCAACTCCACTTGGCTGGCTCACGCGATCCACAGGTGCAATAAATGGCACACCTGCTCTTTTGTTCATTCAACAAATTCATTCCAGGCACCTCCATGGTAGCTAACAGAAAAATCTAGGAAAAAGAAATGAGCGTGAGGGCTGGGAATGTGGCTTAGTGGTAGAGTGCTTCCCCGGCAAGCCCTGGGTTCGATTCCTCAGCACCACGTAAACCGAAAAAGCTGGAAGTGGCGCTTTCTCTCTCTCACACAGACACACACACACTTACACTCAAAGGTGTGCGCGGATTGGGGCCTGAATGTCAAATGATTGACCTTCCTGGCCCAGTGGCAGGCCCTCCCCACTGCTTCTCCCTTCAAGTCCTGAGCTGGGGGCCCGGCAGGGAGGGGGTGGGGAAGAGACACTAAATGTCCAGAGTTTGTTGAACCTATAGGTAACTGTGGGGGGCATCTGCATGGAGCTCTCCCGGGGTGGACCTTACAGTAACTAGTAGCCAGCTGATTTGAGAATGAGAAGTTAAATCTGGCAACAATGTTGGAATGAAGGGGCAGGGACATGCCTTGAGGGTCTGAGAAGCTCCTTCCTCTCCACTCTCTTGATTCTCAACCTAACAGTTGGCCCTCAGAATTCTAGCTAAAGGTCGGCATCAAGTTGACTCCAAGCTGACTCAGATATCTGACTGGGATCCTGGCACAGGAACTCTAACAGCCTTTCCTGGTATTTAGAAGTACTGCAGTGGCAGTGATTGTATAATGACCTCGGAGTCGAGAAAATCCACAAAGCCACGATTTAAGGTGATGAAGGAGTTTTATTTGGCTGTAAGTGACTGTCTTGTCCTACTGTCTTGCCCTGGAAAGGCCAAGAGCAGCAGCAACCTCCAATGGGGCAGGGTTTGTATAGGTCAGAACCATATGCCAGTAGTGGTTCACAGGAGCTAAAAGATCATTAGGGGTGAGGATATTTTTCAGCTTTGGTCAGGACCAAGCAGACAGCATTCTATGGATGGAGGCTAGAGATGGGACTAGAAGTAGGGATCAACAAGAAATGGAAAAAAATGGGGTACCACGATTGCTCCCAAGTCTTCTCCATTGGCTGCTGTGAGCGCACTCACATTGGTTCAGTAACTTGACTCCATCCTTCTCCTGTCTTCCCAAGAAGCCTCAGAACAGGGCTGCAAGCAGATGGTCTTGACCAGATGTAAGCTATAGGGTCCTGAGGAATGAGAGAAGTGGAACCACAAGCCTCTGGAGTCTATCAGCTGGTGCAGGAGGTCTGACAGCCCTCTTTGAGAGACTGAATGTGAATGAGGTCAACACTCTGCAAATCTGAGTGCACATTGTGCAATGTCCAGGTGCCGAATGTTTTAGCATGTGAATTGAGAGGGACTGGGAGTTCAGGAGGTGTTTGCCAGCAGGGCTGTGATATAGCCCAGCAGTCATGGGGCATGAGGCTTCTCGTCTACAACTTTCACACAGTTACTTTCATTTTATGTTCACAAGAGTTCCACTTGCAGAATCAGAAAGCTGCAAGGTTAGGGGTGTGAGAGGATGATACAGGCACTCAGGATGCAGGAAATAGATCCCAGTTGCCTAAGATGAAGAAGACAGACCATATAGCTGCTCGTACTGCACCACATGGGAGGCCAGAGAGTGTCTAGGTAAGGTGGGAAATGTGGACACCACACTGAGGGGAAGGGGAACGGGGGTGAGGAAAAGGAACAAGACAAAAGGTGCTAGAAGGGGGCTGGAGATGTGGCTTAGTGGTGCTTGTCTAGCATGCACAAAGCCCTGGGTTTGACTCCTCAGTACCACATATACAGAAAAAGCCGGGAATGGGGTGTGGCTCAAGTGATAGAGTGCTAGCTTTGAGCAGAAGAGGTCAAGGACAGAGCCTAGGCCCCTTGGTTCAAGCCCTGGGACTGGCTAAAAGAAAAAGCTGCCAGACGGCCAATTGAAGAAACAAGTCAGAGCCAGGCATTGGTGGCTCACACCTGTAATCCTAACTATTCAGAAGGCAGAGATATGAGGATTGTGGTTCAAAACCAGCCCAAGACAGAAAAGTTTCAAACCTTCTTCTCTCCAATTAACCAGTAAAAAGCCCAAAGTGGCTGTCCTGGTGGCTCATGCCTGTAATCCTAGGTATTCAGGAGGCTGAGATTTGAGGATCATGGTTCAAAGCCAGCCAGGGTAGGAAAGTCTGTGACTCTTATCGCTAATTAAACACCAGAAAACCAGAAGTGACGCTGTGCCTTGAGTGGTAGAGCACTAACCAAACTGAAGAGATCAGGAACAGTGCCCAGGCCCAGAATTCAAGGCCCACAACCGCTTCCCCCCCCCCCCCAGAAAAAACGCTGAAAGGAGAGCTATGGCTCAGATGGTAGAGTACCAGCTTTGAGTGGAAAACCTAAAAGACAGTGAGTATCTAGGCCATTAGTTCAAGCCTCAATTTTTTTTTTTTTTTTGCTACCCTGGGTCTTGAATTCAAGGCCTGGGTACTGTCCCTGAACTTCTTTTGCTCATGGATAGTACTCTACCACTTGAGCCACAGAGCCACTTCCGGCCTTTTCTATTTACATGGTAGTGAGGAATTGAACCCAGAGCCTCATGCATGCTAAGCAAGCACTTTACCACTAAGCCACATTGCCAGCCCCTCCAGTCCCAATTCTGATAAAAAACACAACAACAATATTCAGCCAAAGTCAAAGTACTCTGTACCTGGGACCCTGGTAGGAAACCTGAGAGAGGACAGGATCCTTGATCTCAGAGAAGCAGCCTTGGCATTAAAGAAGCATGGGAGGGGCTAGCTATGTGGCTCAAGTGGTAAAGCACCTTGTCTTACATACCTACTACAAAAATGTTATCTAGGGGCTGGGAATATGGCCTAGTAGCAAGAGTGCTAGCCTCCTATACATGAAGCCCTGGGTTCAATTCCCCAATACCACATATATAGAAAATGGCCACAAGTGGTGCTGTGACTCAAGTGGCAGAGTGCTAGCCTTGAGCAAAAAGAAGCCAGGGACAGTGCTCAGGCCCTGAGTTCAAGCCCCAGGATGGTAAAAAAAAAAAAAGTATAGATTGCTCACATCTCTATCAATTTCCAAGAGTTGTTTTTTATTCATCTTAAGGCATGAGAAATAGAGGATAGATTAATCTGTAGGACTGTCTAATTGTAACATCAGCAACACCAGCAGTATCTCCAATTTCTTCTAGGTGTGGGTACTTAACTCCACGCTGATTTCTAATGCTTTCAAAATAAGTTTAAAACACCAACCAATTTCTTTCTTAGAAATTCGTGATACAGTATTCCCCACAGGATTGGGGCAGCGACCCAACAGTATGTAACTAAAACCAAACAATTACTCAACATATAAAGGTCAAAAATTGACCTCTCAGGGGAATACAATAGCTCAAAAGCTATGTATGTACGTTCATATAAGACTACTGTCGACATATGGTCTAATATCGACATTACATTTAAAGCCCTAGGCGAACTTTCTTGGGCGTGGCCACGTGGCTACTGTATATGTTCTTGATACATTGTATATTGTATATATGCCTACCTGACCTAGAGAAGAGATAGAAAAACAGGACGTAAAATATCACAAGAAATGTACACACTGCCCTACTATGTAACTGTACCCTTTTTGCACAATACCTCATCAAAAAATTTGTGTTCAATTAATAAACAAATAAATTAATTAAAAAGAATTGACCTCTCCGGGGAATAAAATAGCTCAAAAGCTATGTATGTACGTTCATATAAGACTACTGTTGACATATGGTCTAATATCGACATTACATTTAAAGCCCTAGGCGAACTTTCTTGGGCGTGGCCACATGGCTACTGTATATGTTCTTGATACATTGTATATTGTCTATATGTCTACCTGACCTAGAGAAGGATATAAAAACAGGGTGTAAGATATCACAAGAAATGTACACATTGCCCTACTATGTAACTGTACCCTTTTTGCACAACACCTTGTCAAAAAATTTGTGTTCAATTAATAAATAAATTAAATTAAAAAAAAGAAATTCGTGATACAGCACATATTTCTTTAAATGTCCTAGGAACCCCTTCTTGTCTGCAGGCAATGTACAGACAAGCAGAAGCTATGGCATCATTAGCCCTTCCCTTCAGGCTCTTCTGCTCATACACTTGCTTGAATAAATTATTTGTTTGATCAACTATATTTCGAGGAAGGTTGATTCTGTCTGCCATAGTAGTGATTTCCTTGAATGCATTCATCATTGCTCGATCAGAACTACTCATTGTTCTCCGATTATGGTACTTGGAATTGCCAAACTCATCAAAGCTTGCAGCTCCTGTGCCCGGCTGGTAGACGCCATCTTCGCCGCCACTGCGGTTTAGGTAACAACAGCTGCGCCGAAAACAGGAAGTGATTGTTGCCTATTTTCTTTATCAGATACTTGGGCTCTTCCCTTACACAGATTCTACCCACTCTTTACTGGTAGCCTAGACAACACCTCTAACTCCTCCAGCTCTCCAGGTGGAAATCTCTCTTCTCTAACTGTCCATGTGTTCTCTCTTCCTTCTCTTTCCTCACATTTCCCATCTATATGGTATCATTTAGGGACCTGTCTCATTGGAACACTCAGGTACAGACTGCTTACTTTAAATGGATCTGCTCATTGCTACATTCCCTGATCATTAGAAACTTGGCTCTGAGAGCATATTTAACAAAGAAGCATTTCCATCAAGGTCATGGAGCTATTTAACACCAGTTCATTGACCTATTGGATGAAAAGAAATGACCTAGCAGCTGGCACCAGGCCACTATTTGAGGGTAGGACCCTTCTAATTCCCTGCTATGAGTCACATCAGAGCTATTTTATAGTGGAGTCTTAGAGGCACTCACTCCCTTCTCTTGAAGCCTCTCTCAGAACCCTTAGCCTCTTGTGCTCCTCCCCTCACCACCATAAACACCCCCCAGCTTTGGGATGCTGCTCCACCCCATTAGTCATTCTCTCCTTTGCTTCTCTATGCAGTGAGTGCATTGTAGTTATTTATACCCAGAGCTGGTTCCCCAGCCAGGCTGTCAGCCAGCCAGGGCAGAGCATGGGTAGCATTGAAGTTTGTATCATCAGTTCCCCATGGGCTATTTCTACCTGGTTCTTGAATGAATAGCACAATGAACATTTTTGGCGTGTTTTTGTAGGGGCCTTGTTCCTGCAGGGATGAACCCTCTACCCAAAATCAGACCAGCTGGTAGAGTGCTGGTAGACAAGTGATAGAGTGCTAGCCTTGAGCAAAAAGAAGAAGCCAGGGACAGTGCTCATGCCTTGAGTTCAAGCTCCAGTACTGGGGGTTAAAAAAACAAAACAAAACACCACAATAGGGGCTGGGAATTTAGCTCAGTGGAAGAGTGCTTGCCTAGTAATGCAAGGCCCTGAATTTTTTCCTCAGCTATGAAAAGACAAACAAAAACAAACACTATATAACTGGGTTCAGTGGTAGCTCACACCTGTTGTCCTAGCTACTCAGAAGCCAGATCTGAGCTTTACAGTTCAAAACCAGCTCAGGCAGGAAAATCCAAAAGACTCTCATTTCCAGTAAACTTCTAAAAAGTTAGAAGTTGTGTCTCAAAGTGGTAGAGCGCTAGCCAAAGCAAAAAAGCTCAGCACCCACACCCTAAGTTCAAGCCCCAGGACCAGCACAACAACAAGGAACAAAAAAAAAAAAAACAATCCTCTCTCCACACATACATATATATGTATGTATGCATGTCTCCCCATATTTGTGTGTGTACATATATTTAAATCAAGTAAATGAAATGTTACCCCGGGTCCATGTGGTCTGATTTTTGTTTTATTTTATTTTTTGCCAGTCCCGGGGCTTGGACTCAGGGCCTGAGCACTATCCCTGGCTTCTTTTTGCTCAAGGCTAACACTCTACCACTTGGGCACCACTTCCAGCGTTTTCTGTTTATGTGGTGCTGACAAATCAAACCCAGGGCTTCAGCATGCAAAGCAAGCATTCTACCGCTAAGCCATATTCCCAGCCCCTTGTAGTGTTTTTTTGACAAGGGTCTCAACCTGTAGCCTAGGCTGTCCTAGAACTCTCCATAGTTCCCTCTCTGCTTCCTGTGCTTGAATTACAGGTGTGTGCTGCCACGCTTAGTTCAGGACATTTATTTTTTTTATTGGCATTATTGAGGTTTGAACTCAAGGGTTTCAAACTTGCGAAGCAGGCAAGCTGGCAGGTTCTCTACCACTTGAGCCACATCCCTGCCAGGTTTTTTTTTTTTTTTTCTGTTACTTTGCAGACAAGCCTTTCCACTTTTGCCCACTATCTGCCTACTGAGTAGATAGGACTGAATAGTTATAGGAATGCCACTTGAGCCACAGCGCCACTTCTGGCCGTTTTCTATATATATGTGGTGCTGGGGAATTGAACCCAGGGCTTCAGGTAAAAGAGGCAAGCACTCTTGCCACTAGGCCATATTCCCAGCCCCTCCCTGAGCTTTTTCACTCAAGACTGGTGCTCTACCACTTAAACCACAGCTCCATTCCTTGTTTTCTTTTTTCTGGATAGTTGGAGTTAAGACTCTCTCTCGGATGTTCCTGCCCAGGCTGACTTCGAACCACGGTCCTCAGGTCTCAGCCTCCTGAGCAGCAACGTTTGGTTCACCCAGTGTAGACTTCCTTGACTTTCCCAAAGCCTGCCAGTCGCAGCAGTACGGGATGATGAGGCAGGCCATTACTGATGGATGGTGAAACGCAGACCACTAACGCCAGACGAAAACCAGACCCCGAAAACCGAAGCCCAGCCCTCGAGAAGCACGGCGCCGGGCTCCGGGATGGAAGCGCCTGGCCCGCCCAGCTCCCGGTGTGCACCGCGGCGCGTGGGACCGTGACCCGGAAGTGCTACCGTAGAGCGGCGGCGGCGGTAACGCGCCGCCTGTGCAGTGAGGCGTCTTGTCTCCGGGCGACCGGACGCGGGCGACATGGAAGTGTAAGCTTCTCGGAGCGTTCCCTGGTGCCGCGGGGCTTAGCTGCGGGCCTTAGACCCGTGAGAGGGCGGGGAGCCATTGCGGGTCGGGTCGGAGGGTTCCGGGGAGCGGTGCCGGCCGAGCCGGAGGGATCCGAGGAGCGGGCGCGGACTAAGTCGGAAGTGCCCGGGGAGTGGAGTGGAGTGGAGTGGAGCGGGGCGGGCCGGGGCGGGCGGGGGCGGGCCGGGGCGGGCCGGGTCGGAGGAGCTTGTTGACTTAATGTACGTACGTAACTGAGATGAAAAGCTCGTGAAGTAAGCAGGATATTCTGACATTCTCTTTACCGAACAGAATGTTGACCTACTAAATTAATTTTGCATACCTACCGATGGAGCTTAATTCGCAGCTTGACAAATATAACGTGGTCATCCCTCCAGGTTCCAGGACCTTACAGATACCAAAATCCAAAGGTGCTCAAATCCTTCAAATACAGTGGCTTAATATTTGCATGTGATAACCACATCTCCTCCTGTAGATTTCTTGCAATACCTAATGCAGCATTCTGTGTGTACAATTGCTATACTGGATTGGAACAAGAGTCTACATGTTCAGTACCGTTACACTTTTTCCCCTCGTATATTTGAGTAGCACTTAATTCAACCCAAGGATGCTGAACTTGCAGATAAGGGTCATTTGCATTGTGTTACTCAATCTAAACTATTATTTTTATTAATTAGTTAATTTATTTTGCCATTTCCAGGGCTTGAACTCAGGGCTTGGGCATTGCCCCATAGCTTCTTTTGCTCTCTACCCCTTGAGCCACAGCACCACTTCTAGCTTTTTCTGTTTATGTGATACTGAGGAATCAAACCCAGGGCTTCATGCATGATAGACAAACACTGTACCACTAAGCCACATTCCAGGCTCTTGTTATTAATTTTAATTTCCCTCTTTTCTATACTATTTTCTCTCTGTAAAATATCTTCTAAAAGATCTTTTGCCCTCATATTTGTTTCTACCTGTTGCTCCATTTCTGCTTACACAACAAAACTTTTTTTTTTGAGACAGGGTCTCTATGTAGCTCAATTTGGCATTGAACTTGATGTGAGGTCCCTGGCTGGCTTGGAATTTGTAATTCTGCCTCTCCTCCCATGTACAGCAATGACAAGTATGTGTCAGTATGCCCAACTACATTGACAATACTTGAAAAAATTTTCATCCCTTCTTGAATTCTAAACTTTTCTATTGGCCTATCGTTCTCAGAATGGATTGAAATGGCTCTTGAGAGTCTATAATCCCTCCATCTGGTCAAATTCAGTTGTTGAATTTTTCTGGTCTCAACTTCATCTCTCAGTAGCAGTTGATAAAGCAGGAGACCATAGCTGGTGGCTTACACCAGCTACTCAAGAATCTGAGATATGGGATCTCAGTTGAAAAATCTATTAGATTCCATCTCCAATTTAACTAGCAAAAAGCTGGGCTGAGAATGTGGCTCAAGTTGTACAGCACTTGCCATAAGAAGTAAACCAAGGGGCTGGGGATATGGCCTAGTGGCAAGAGTGCCTGCCTCATATACATGAGGCCCTGGGTTCGATTCCCCAGCACCACATATACAGAAAATGGCCAGAAGTGGCGCTGTGGCTCAAGTGGCAGAGTGCTAGCCTTGAGCAAAAAGAAGCCAGGGACAGTGCTCAGGCCCTGAGTCCAAGCCCCAGGACTGGCCAATAAAAAAAAAAAAAAAAGAAGTAAACCAAGTACCAGCAGAGAGAGAGGATATCCTAGGGCTTAGTCCTGGTATCCTTATTTTTCATTCTTTCTCTTTGTCACTTTACGTATTTATATGCCAATAGCTTTTTTTCTAGCCCTTTTCTCTCACTGTCTATTTGCTTAGACCAAAAGCCTAGTATTCTTTCTTTACCCTAACAGTCAAGCAATCTTGCCTTTACTTTTAGAATATGTGTGTAAGTTTTTGCAAGGATTTATTTTAGTATAACAATAAAGTAGGGAGAAATTGAAAGATCTCCTATTCTCCATGTAGGAAATGTGAGTGAATGAGTCTAGAATATATTTTGAATGTAATTATTTCCCACCATCTCTGCTCTTGATTATGTAGTCTGTTATCTCTGATCTAGATTAGGCAATATCTTGGCTTCTATTCACTCTCATCATTTTGTTCTTCACAGCAACCAGCATTTTTTTTAAAGACAAGATCTTTCTGTGTAGTGCGGTTTGCACAAAAAAATTCTATAATCCTCCTGCCTCCAAAGGTCTGTAATCCCGAGCACTCACCATCCTGCCAGACTCAGAGCTGTCTTACACATTAGTTGGACCAAGTTGCCCTTTTTGTATTGTGAAGTTCTGTTTTTGTATGACCAATACTGGGGCTTCAACTCAGGGCCTGCATGCCACCCTAAGCTCTTTTGCTCATGGCTAGTGCTCTACCACTTGAGCCACAACTCCACTTCTGGCTTCTGTGGTTAATTGGAGATAGTAGTCTCTGAAACTTCCCTGCTTGGGCTGGCTTCGAACTGCAATCCTCAGATCTCAGCCTCTTGAGTTAATAGGATTTCAGGCATGAGCCACCTGCACCTGGCCTGTTAATTTTTTTTTATAGCTTTGCCTTGTACTTAGAAGAAAATCCCTTCCTTCCTTATTCCAGACTCATCCCTTGCCATTTCCCTACCTAAAACAAACTTGCTGCAAACATTTGGATGGACAGTATCCAAGCCCTTTCCTGCATCCAGATTGTTGAGTTATTGTTCCTTCTGTGTTGTGTATTCCTCCAGCCTGGCTCCCTTAGTAGGCAATGTCTCTTCTGTTTTTGTTTCTTGTACACTTTGATTTAATAGAAACCTTTCCTTTAAATAATTACAAGTTGAGTCAGATGCTGGTGGCTTTCACCTATAATCCTAGCTATTCAGGAGGTTGAGGTCTGAGAATCACTGGAGCCACACTGGACAGACAGAATCCAAAAGACTTATCTCTAGTTAATCACCAGAAAGCTAAAAGTAGAAGCATGGTTCAAGTAATAGAGCACTAGCCATGAGCCAGGAAGGTAAGCAAAAGTGCAAGACACTGAGGTCAAGCCCCAGTACTGCCTCCTACCTCGCCCCCCTGAAAAAAAGTAATTACAAATTGTAATAGTAGGTGTGCTTACTTGTTCAGTGCCTGAGAACAAGGGCCAGTGTCTGTTAACCTAGTGCTTTAGTCCATGCACAGGGCATCCGGGAACTATTGAGTATTGTGTGGCCCTGGACTCAAAGTCTAGTTCTGCAAAAGAAAACCAAAAAACCATGTGTGTGCATGTTGGGGGAGAGGGACAGGGCCTCACTGTGTATCTCAGGCTGGCTTTGAACTCACTATGTAGCCCAAGCTGGCCTGAGAGCTGTGATCATCTTGACTGCTTAGTGAATGCTGAAGACATGGGAGCCTGGCCCAGAAAAACTGTGCGTGCGTGTGTATAGTACTGAGTTTGAACTCTGGTGCTTGCTAGGTTGATACTCTTATCACTTGAACCATGCTCCTGGCCCTCAGAAAAACTTCTTGAGCATCATTTGGAAATACATTTTTCTAAGTAAAAGGACATAAAACAGCAAAATTAAATGCTTCTGGACATAAGGTAATTGCTATTAGGCTGATGTTGTGTAGTACTTCAGGATTATTTAATGCTCAGAGAGCTTTATGTATACTCCCAAGAATCTAGTGCTCTTATTACTTGAGCCATGCCTCCATAGCCTACCCAGGCAGGCCTCAAACTCACTATCCTCCTACCTCAGCCTCCCTAGTACTGGAATTATGCACATGCAGCACTACGCCAGTACCTACTATGCCAATACATTTCTTGAACTTTAACATGGCAGGGAAATCATACACACTATTTCTCTTCTTGAAGTTATGTCAGAATTTCTTCCATTTTTATAGCTAGAGAATACTGAGCTTGATATTTAGAAAAGTGAATAGGTAGATAACAACTCAGTAATAGGATTAAAGATGATATTTGTTTGCTAGCTCTGAAAAGATGCTATACGTTAAATTGTTCATTGACTCCAAAGTTTGCGGTTTCTTTTCTTTTTCCTTTTTCTTTTTTGCCAGTCCTGGGGCTTGGACTCAGGGCCTGAGCACTGTCTCTGGGCTTCTTTTGCTCAAGGACAGCACTCTACCTCTTGAGCGACAGCACTACTTCCAGCCTTTTCTGTTTATGTGGTACTGAGGAATTGAACCCAGGCCTTCATGCATGCCTAGGCAAGCACTCTACCACTAAACCACATTCCCAGCCCTGCAGTTTGTTGCGGTAATAGTGTTTGGGTTTTTGTGTCTGTATGTGCTTCTGTGGAAAGTGTCAATAGATCATTTTGTTCTGTATATTCAGAATTTGATTTTTCAAAGTGGAAAGTAAATTGACTCAGCAAATTTAGCAGATTTCACAGGTTAAATTTCAAATAGCTTCAGCCAACTAACTCATTACTTAAGGAAATTCAGTAACTGTTTCCCTGTAACATAGATTCAGTCTTTGAAATTTACTTGGAATACTTGCTTTAAACCCCTGTAAATAGGAAGTGAAGGTTTGGCTTAAGTGATAGAGCACTAGCCTTGAGCCAGAAAGTCAAGAGTTCAAGCCCAGTACTGGCATAAAGTAAATTCATGAATGAGCTGAGCTTATAGTAGCATGAATTTATGATTAAATGGCAATACATAAACACCTGCAAGTAACAGCAGTGCTATTTATTTATTCTAAGTCCTGCAGGAGAATATGAAGTTTTGTGGAGGTAGGCGGTTTCTAGCAGTCTGATTGCATATGACTATATTACATAATACTTAAGTATTAGTAGTATCAGTAGTTCCTAAGTGTGTAATTGACAGATGTATCAGTGGACTGATTCTAGTAGCTCTAAAAGACATTGGGAGAAATGCATTTTATCCCCTTAATTATAAATCATAGGTACATATTTTTTAACCATATGGCATTTTTTAGTTTTGTTTCCATTTTTCTCAACTTTTCAGCTTGAAACATTTCATACTTAAGGAATAGTTATAAAAATAGCACTGTACATACCTGTATATACTTTACCCAGAGTCATCTTATCATTTGTTAGTTGTGTGTGTGTGTGCTTGTGTGTGTACACACTAGTATTGGGGCTTGAACCCACGAGTTGGGGCACTGTCCCTTAGTTTTTGTTTTGTTTTGTTTTTTTGTCAGTCCTGGGCCTTGAACTCAGGGCCTGAGCACTGTCCCTGGCTTCCTTTTGCTCAAGGCTAGCACTCTGCCACTTGAGCCGCAGCGCCACTTCTGGCCGTTTTCTGTATATGTGGTGCTGGGGAATCGAACCCAGGGCCTCATGTATACGAGGCAAGCTCTCTTGCCACTAGGCCATATCCCCAGCCCCTGTCCCTTAGTTTTTTTACTCAAGACTGGTGCTCTACCAGTTGACCCATAGCTCCACCTCTGACCTTTTGGTGGCTACTTGGAGATGAGTCTTGTGGATCTGGTTGGCCCCAAACTCTGATCCTCAGATCCATTTTTCTTCTGGTCCCCAAACAGATACATTAAAATATATGAGGGGTGGGGCTCGGAATATGGCCTAGTGGCAAGAGTAAGCCTTAGGTTCAGTTCCTCAGCACCACATATCTAGAAAAGGCCAGAAGTGGCACTGTGGCTCAAGTTGGTAGAGTGCTAGCCTTGAGAAAAAAGGAAGCCGGGGACAGTGCTCAGGCCCTGAGTTCAAGCCCCAGGACTGGACTGGCAAAAAAAAAAAGTATGAGGGGTTAGGATGTAGCCTGGTGTTAGAACCCTTGCTTACGCTTGCTTGATCCCCAGTAAATAAGCAAATAGAATATGTGAAAGAGAACTTCCTCCCTCTGTGTGCTGTAGGAAAAGATGTGTATGGGTTCTTTGGATTCTTGCATTAGCAATATTGACGTCAGTAGTAGGCCAGTAAACTTGAAAGGACAAGGACTGTTCTCGGGGTATGAAATGTTCTATATGACAGAGGGTGGGGTATGATTTGGAAATGAAGTTGTATGGATGACATTTATCTAGACTGACTCTGAGGAGAATTAGCATTGTCTTTTCTCCCTGGTCATGCTTTTGTGTCTTGACATCATGGGCACAAGGCTGCTTTGAGATACAGAGAATTATAACTCAATTTCAAGCAAAAATAGGAGGAAGCCTTGTGAGCTAATTTCCTGATTCAGAGGACAAATGATTTGATTTGTCATTTTCAATTTTAACTGAAGTATACCACATAACACTAATTATGCATTTATCTTTCCTAAAACTCCTTTGTGACCAAAGTGCAGTGTGCTCAGTTAGGCAAAGCAGTACACTTATGAAATTGTACTTGTTTGTTTAGTTACTCATACTGGTTGGTCCAGCCACTGGTTTGATCACAGTGCTGACATTGCTGTGTTGATGATCTAAGGTCTAGGTCAATTTTGTAGGTAAACTCCTAGTTCTATTGTATTTGTTGGCTGGGGAAATCACCCATAGTTTAGTTCATAGTTTTCATATTTTATGTTAATGGTGGTTTTCTTCATCTAACTCTACCTGTGGTATTCTCTGTTGAACTTTATGTCAGCTCCACATGAATTTTTTAGGATTCTGGTTACTACTTTTCACTTATCTAGTCTCTACACAATTTAATATTTGTCTTCCTTTTCTCTTAGGCTTCTTACTATATAGACTTGGAACAAGTTACTTAATCTCTGAGTGTTAGTTTCATTATTTATAAAGTAGGAGTCATGTTTATTTAGCAAGAATTAAGTGAAAATATCTTTTTAAAATAATAGCCACCATTTATGGGTTCTATTATTTTTTCTGTTCATTCATTCATTCATTCATTCATTCATTTTTGTATTGTTCCTGAGACTTGAACTCAGGGTTTGGGTGTTGCCCTTGAACTGATTTGCTCAAGAGCTCTATCACTTGAGCCATATCTCCACTTCTGGCTTTTTTTGGTAGCTAATTGGAGATAAAAGGCTCACAGAGTTCCTTGCCCAGGCTAACTTTGAACTATAATCCTCAGATCTCAGCCTCCTGATTTACAAGTATGAGCCACCAGCACCCAGCTTATTTTGTTTTGTTATATTTTTGTACCAGTACTCAGACTTGATCTCAGAGCCATGACCCCTCATTCAGTTTTTCACTCTTGGCTGGCACTCTACCACTTGAGCCACAGATCCACCTCCAGCTGTTTTTGGTGGTTAGTGGGAGATAAGAATCTCAGACTTTCTTTTTTGCCTGGGCTGGACTAGAATTGTAATTCTCAGCTCTCACCCTCCTAGTAGCTAGGATTACAGGTGTGACCCACTGGTACCTGGCCCATTTTTTTGCTTTAGAGGAAGTAAATATAGAGAGAAATTAAAACCCATAACACCTTGTCTATGACAGAGCTAAAATCTCAAATCTGATCTCAAAACTATGTCTTTAATAGTTATACTGTATTTCCTGAGAGCTGTAAATAATTTCTGATGAGATTTCACAGACTGAACACATGTGTTCAATCACATATGACAGATGATTTTACCTTGGTCAGTTTTTACACAGAGGTGCTAGGCTTTTAGTCATTTTTTGACTTATAAACTCGACCTGTTGCTAAAGAAGATGAACACAGCCAGGTGCCGGTGGCTCATGCCTGTAATCCTAGCTACTCAGGAGGCCTGAGATCTGAGGATTGCAGATCAAAGCCAGTCTGGGCAGGAAAGTCCTTGGGATTCTTATCTTCAATTAGCCACCAGAAGACCAGAGGTGGCGCTGTGGCTCAAACTGCACAGTGCACTGTACAGCACTAGCCTTGAGTGCAGAAACTTAGGGTCAATGCCCAGGCCCTATAAGGTTTCAAGCCCCAGGACTGACCAAAAAAAAAAACAAAACAAAACAAGAAGAAGAAGAAGAACACATTTTGAGATTTTGTAGCTTTTTTTTTTTTGTCAGTTGTGGGGCCTGAACTCAGGGCCTGGGCACTGTCCCTGAGCTTCTTTTTCACTATACCTATTGAGCCACAGCACCACTTCTGGCTTTTTTTTGTGTATGTGGTACTGAGGAATTGAACCCAGGGCTTCATGAATGCTAAGCAAGTACTACCACTAAGCCATATTTCCAACCCATTTTCTAGCTTTTTAACAAATTGTGTGTATGTACATGTACTGTGTATGCGTGCGTGCTCGTTCCTGTTAAGGATTCTTGATTATTGAATTTCCTAGTGGTAATGTTACTATAACATAGACCTTTTCTGCTAATTATGTCAGTAGCCAGTTGGAGATAGGTGGTAATGTGGGAGAGAAACAAAGGTTCAGGGTGGAAAAGCACCCGAACTTCCTTTTGAGTCCCTTCCTCCTTTGTAGTTTTTACCCTTCCCCTCTTCCCATAACTAACTCCTGCCAGGTGTCTGATGGCTCTTACTTTTGCCTACATAAATTGGGTTGAGGGCTGGAAATGGGGCTTAGTAGTGGAATGCTTGCCTGGCATGCACGAAGCCCTGGGTTTGATTCCTCATGTACCAAATAAATAGAAAAAGCCAGAAGTATCGCTGTGGCTCAAGTGGTAGAGTGCTAGCTTGGGCAAAAAAAAGCTCAGGAACAATGCCCAGGCCCCGAGTTCAAGCCCCAGGACTGGCCAAAAAGAAAAAAGATTGGGATGAATGTAGTATCTCAGTCATTTACCTGGTGATGGATGTATGCTATGGTCATAAAAATGAAAGTTTGCCCTGAAGTTGTCTCTATTGCCAGCTATCTCCATGTAGCCCTTAGGCCATTTCTGAGTTTTAGGTTGTATTCCCACACTCCTGTACTTGTCTCCTGGATCTTGATTAAGGAATTGTTTTACAGACATTTAATACCCAGAAAATGATGTGAGCAAAGACTGATGATCATTTGCTTTTCTTTTGCAGAAAAGATGCCAATTCTGCGCTGCTCTGTAACTATGAGGTAAATAGCTTTGAAGTATACTGTTGTAATTTCCTCTCAGTTTGTCCTTTGTGATGATTATAGAATTAATTTTGGTTAGAAATTACTAAACTCAATTTGGACAAATTTTATTATCTTAAGGACCTTGGAATAATATTCTAAGCTTAGTAAATTATAATGATACTTCAGGAAGCTGGAAGGCTTTCATTTTCAGAAGATATTCTTCTCTAAGTCCTAGTGATTCTAGATCATTTGCAGTGGCTTCATGTAATGGAAGTATTTATTTTAGAGCCATTTCTTTGGGTTTTGTTTTGTTTGTTTTTTGCCAGTCCTGGGGCTTGAACTCAGAGCCTGAGCACTGTCCCTGGCTTCTTCTTTTTTTTTTTTTTTCATTTCTCAATATAATTTTAATAGTATTCTTCTAGTTTGGGTAAAAGCTCATAGACTTCTTTTCCTTCCAAATATTCCCTTTTCTTTTGCTTAAGTTTAATATTCACATGAATTATTCAGCACTTGACCTTGGAAAACAGAAAGCTCATTTGTTTTCTTCTGCTCAGCACTTTTCCTTACATGAATTTAGTACATTTTCAGTGATGATGGATCACTGCTTGTTCACAACTGGAATAGTCTGGTCAGGACGCCATTGCTCTTCTCTCTACTATCACTTTTTCCTCTGATGAATGGTTTCTTCATAACTATGGTTTTTAAAGAAATCTGATAGACTAGTGGTGAGGATTTTGTCTCCTTCCAGACCAATTACTTGTTTACAAATGTTGAACTTTGGATCACTCGGACTTTTTGCAATCACAATGTTACCTCTTTGGATACCATAAAAGTGTCGACTAAGATTTTCTGCAAAGACAATATCTGAATTATGAATTATAGGCTCCATTGATGGTCCAGAACACATTACAACACCACCAATGTATTCAAAAGCACAGCCAACAAGTTGAAAGGCTTTTCCCAGAACACTACAAAGCATAGTTCTATGTTGACTCTGCTACCATTGGCCATAGGTGTGTTCTAAAATACATTCAACTTTTAGAGTAGTCACAGAGTTTCCAGAAATCTAAAGCATATCTCAGAGCAAATGTAGATGATCCATAGTTTTAAGGTATTTGAGCCCCTCAGCAGTTCTCCGGGTTTACGTAGACACCCCTGGCTTCTTTTTGCTCGAGGCTAGCACTCTATCACTTGAGCCACAGCACCCCTTTGGGCTTTTTCTATAGATGTGGTACTGAGGAATTGAACCCAGGGCTTCATGTATATGAGGTGAGCACTTTACCACTAGGCCATATTCCCAATCCTTTTAGAGCCATTTCTGTGTGCAAAAAATTTACCAGATAAAATATTTAGGGCCTTTACCAGATAAAGTATTTAGGGCCTTTTCCTAATTACCATCCTTATAAAAATGCTTTGAAATAGTCTCAATGGTATTAACATCTTAAATTTGAAAGAGAGTTTAGGTGAGATGCTTAAGGGTCACACTTGTAAGCCTGACTACTCAGGAGGCAGAGATCTAAGATCATGGATCAAAGCCAGTCCTGACAGAAAATTCTGTAAGACTCTTGACTCCAATTAACCAGCAAAAAATTACTGGACTGCAGATGAGGTTTGAGTGATACAGTGCCAGTCATGAGCAAGAAGAAAGAAAGCCAAGCCAGAGCTTGGGTCCTGAGTTTAAGCCTCAGTATTGGCACCAAAGGAAAAAAAGAAGAAACAAATTTAGCTGACTTACCATTGTTAGTAAGAATAACAGATTTATAATTTTTGTTGATGTTAGGGCTAGTGAAAAGAAGGAAAGAAGTAGGTTGGTGAGAGGAAAATTCTAGGTAATATCTCTTATTTTGCCTGGGTCCTCTTAGGTGTTGCAGGTTAATTGTAGGTGTCAGAAGACCTTTCATATATTCACTGTCAGTTTTCCCTATGTCTAAGTCTAAACTCAGAAAAACAGAGAGGAAGTCTGGATTTCCATTGTGTGAATTGTGTGTATAGAATAAACACACTTGACCAGATTTTTCCTTAAAGGCTCATCCCAAGTGGTTGCTCCTTATAACAGAAAAAGCCACTGGCTTTTAGGAGTCTCCTTGTCCAGCCTGGACTATGCTAGGTGTTTGTTCTTTGGGGAAAATTTGCAATCATTGGGTCTCACCAAAAGAGGTGGGACTACATTGTCTCTAGTAGGCGTCTGTAAGACCATACTTTCTTAAATTTCTGATGGACTTTTGTGTGTGTTGATACTGGGACTTGAACTCAGGGCCTGGGCCCTGTCTTTTAGCTTCTTCACTTAAGGCTAGCACTCTACCATTTGAGACACAGCTCTGCTTCTTTTTGCTGGTTAATTGGAGATGAGACTGTCATGAAATTTTTTTTTTTTTTTTTTTTTTGCCAGTCCTGGGGCTTGGACTCAGGGCCTGGGCACTGTCCCTGGCTTCTTTTTGCTCAAGGCTAACACTCTACCACTTGAGTTACCGTGCCACTTCCGACTTTTTCTGTTTGTATGGTGCTGAGGAATTGAACCCAGGGCTTCATGAAGCATGCTAGGCAAGCACTCTACCCCTAAGCCACATTCCCAGCCTCTGGGGGACTTTTATGTTGGGCTGGCTTCTGACTATGATCCTCAGATCTCAGCCTCTTGAGTAGTTAGGATTACAGGTGTGAGCCACTAGTGCCTGGCTTAGGCTCTTAAAAATAGGAAAGAGGGGCTGGGGATATAGCCTAGTGGCAAGAGTGCCTGCCTCGGATACACGAGGCCCTAGGTTCGATTCCCCAGCACCACATATACAGATAAACGGCCAGAAGCGGCGCTGTGGCTCAAGTGGCGGAGTGCTAGCCTTGAGCGGGAAGAAGCCAGGGACAGTGCTCAGGCCCTGAGTCCAAGGCCCAGGACTGGCCAAAAACAAAAAACAAAAAACAAAAAAAAAATAGGAAAGAGATTCCCACCCACCGAAACACCAATTGTTTTTTCTTGTGGGGAAGTTTCCTTTTAAGAATCTATATTTTTTTCGTTGATTGGTTGATTGATTGTTATTAGAGATTGAACCTAGGGCCTTGTGCATATCAGGTAAGTATTACAGAATAAACACAGTTGGGGCAGGGAATGTGGCTTAGTGGTAGAGTGCTTGCCTAGCATACATGAAAGACTGGGTTTGATTCCTCAGTACTACATAAACAGAAAAGGCCGGAAGTGGCGCTGTGACTCAAGTGGTAGAGCGCCAGCCTTGTGCAAAAGAAGCTCAGGGACAGTGCCCAGGCCCTGAATTCAAGCCCCAGGACTGGCAAAAACAAAAACAACACACAGTTGGCTAGATTATCCCTTAAAGGCTTATCCCAAGTAGTTGCTCCTTGTAACAGGAAAGAAGTGGTTGTTGGCTATTTGTTATATATGTATAAGCTATCACTAAACTATGTATTTGTTAATGATTGGAGTTTGAACTCAGGGCCTGTACTTGCTAGTCAAGTGCTCTTTCAGTTGCTCTAGCCTGTTTTGATTAAGTTATTTTTTATTTGTATTTTTTTATTTTTTGTTAGTCCTGGGACTTGAACCCAAGACTTGAGCACTACCCCTGGGCATTTTTTTAAAATTTAATTTATTTATTAATTGAACACAAATTTTTTTGACAAGGTGTTGTGCAAAAAGGGTACAGTTACATAGTAGGGCAGTGTGTACATTTCTTGTGATATCTTACGCCCTGTTTTTCTTTCCCTTCTCTAGGTCAGGTAGGCATATATACAGTATACAATGTATCAAGAACATATACAGTAGCCACGTGGCCAAGCCCAAGAAAATTCGCCTAGGGCTTTAAATGTAATGTCGATATTAGACAATATGTCAACAGTAGTCTTATATGAACGTACATACATAGCTTTTGAGCTATTGTATTCCACTGAGAGGTCGATTTTTGACCTTTATATGTTGAGTAGTTGTTTGGTTTTAGTTACATACTGTTGGGTCGCTGCCCCAATCCTGTGGGAAATACCAATACCATTTGACAAGTAGTTTTTGGTTTCATAGACCTGGTCTCTACTGTCTCCCCCTCCCCCCACTTTAACAGTCATATATCAGGGAGATCATGCCCCTTTGTTTTCTGTGTTCTAGGCTTGTCTCGCTCAACATTATTTGTTCGAGTTCTGACCATTTCCCTGCGAATAACAATATTTCACCATTCCTAATCGCTATGTAGTATTCCATTGTGTATAGGTACCATATTTTTTGGATCCATTCATCTGTGGAGGGGCATCTGGGTTGTTTCCATATTTTGGCTATTGTGAATTGTGCCACGATAAACATGGAAGTACAAATGTCTTTTTGATATCTTGGGACTTGCTGTTTAGGATAGATGCCTAGGAGTGGTATGGCTGGGTCATAGGGTAAGTCTATATTGAGCTTTTTGAGAAACTTCCATACTGTTCTCCAAAGTGGTTGTACTAATTTGCACTCCCACCAACAATGGAGAAGGGTTCCTCTTTCCCCGCACCCCCTCCAGCATTTGTTGTTACCTGAGTTCAGAGTATAGGCCATTCTAACTGGAGTGAGGTGGTATCTCAGGGTTATTTTTATTTGCATTTCCTTTACTACCAGGGATGTTGAACATTTCCTCATATGTTTCTTTGCCTGGGCATTTTTTGCTTTAGGCTAACACTCTACCACTTTGAGCCACAGCAGTACTTCCAGTTTTCTGGTGGCTAATTGGAGAAAAGAGTTCATGGACTTTCCTGCCTGGGCTGGCTTTGAACAGTGATCCTCCAGGTCTCAGCCTCCTGAATAGCTAGGATTATAGGCATTAGATGCCAGCACTTGGCTAGAACCCCTCTTTGAGGAAAATTTACTTTCATATACTCAATATAGCCTTGAAACCAGAGGATATTAGTTATCTGGTATGTGTTGATATGAAACATTTTAAATATATATATATGTATACATATATATATTTATTTTCCCAGTCCTGGGCCTTGGACTCAGGGCCTGAGCACTGTCCCTGGCTTCCTTTTTGCTCAAGGCTAGCACTCTGCCACTTGAGCCACAGTGCCACTTCTGGCCTTTTTTTTTTTTTTTTGGCCAGTCCTGGGCCTTGGATTCAGGGCCTGAGCACTGTCCCTGGCTTCCTTTTGCTCAAGGCTAGCACTCTGCCACTTGAGCCACAGCGCCACTTCTGGCCGTTTTCTGTATATGTGGTGCTGGGGACTCGAACCCAGGGCCTCATGTATACGAGGCAAGCTCTCTTGCCACTAGGCCATATCTCCAGCCCCTTCTGGCCGTTTTCTATATATGTGGTGCTGGGGAATCGAACCCAGGGCTTCATGCATACGAGGCAAGCTCTCTTGCTACTAGGCCATATTCCCAGCCCCTGAAACATTTTAAATATTGTAAGGAAACTCATGAATTTGGGATATTTGACTTAGCGCATTTAAAAGGTTTTATTTTCTCTACACCAAAAGTTTGGAGGTAGGTTTTTGAGAAGAAAGAAAACCAAAAGTTGGGAAGTGGGTTTGTTAAAAGAAAGGAGGTATTTCCTGATTTTCCTTCAAAATCATAGACCTTGGAGTATACGTCTCAAATTTACTCACAAAAGTCTTGTGTATCTCTTCTCAGGTGTTCCAGTTACTAACAGATCTGAAAGAGCAGCGTAAAGAGAGTGGAAAAAATAAGCACAGTTCTGGGCAACAGAACTTGAATACCATCACCTATGAAGTAAGACTGGCCTGCTCTAGGCCTCCCTGTCATGAGGGACATTGGTTTGTTCTGCTGAAGACTAGCTACCTCTCACCTGATTGGGGTAGTTTTACCTGGATCCAGATGGTATTCTCATAAAAGTGAAAGGTGTTTGGCCAGCTGCCAGGATCAGTAAACTTCAAAGCTAGGAGTAATATGTAAAACTTCTCTCACAGTGAACACTTGAAGTTTGGGAATTCCTACTTAGAACCACTGTCAGCTTCTGTATTTCCCTGGAAGGACCAACAGAACTCATCAAACCTCTTATGTTGACAGCTATAGTATGTTATAGGGAAATGGCCAACAGAAGAAGAAATAGTTTAGGAAACATTGCAGGATCATCCTCCTCCCTCCCAGCCAAGACATCTAAAACTACAGATAGGATTAGCCTCTACTGTCTGTCAGATAGCTAAACCTATCTATTGTAATTGGGGCCTGGGCAACTATATGCCTATTAGACAGAGCATTCCAAGGGCTCAGGGATCATCCCCAGAAGCCTGGGGCAAGGATGAAAACTTTGAGGAAAGCTAAATTATTTTTTTGTCAGTCCTAGGCCTTGAACTCAGGGCTTAGGCACTGCCCTTGCCGGGCTAGATTTACCTCCCCTGGTGTGGGGATGCTAAGCTTACTCCCTTATCAGTGCTCCCCTTTTCACCCTCTCCCCTGGGCACCCGACCCGCGGGCGGCCAAGGTGGAGCAAAGGGACACGGGCAAGCCTAAAGTGCACGCAGCCGAACGAGATCCCCTTTTCCTCCCTCCTTACCCACCAAGGAAGCCAGGCGCAGACGGATCTCAGAGACGCTTTGGAGAGCAATCCGGTTTATTCTGGAGGGGCTCACAGTAATATAGTAGTGATGACGAGGATTGAGCATGAGCTGGCGATAAGCTGGCGAGCTTGTCCATCCCAGAGCTGCTCCCAAGGACCTCCCTCATGGGCTAATGTCACTTCCCATAGTACCACCCTCTGGGTAAAGCCTGCGAAAAGGGAGCACATGTACTCGCTGGCGCAAGGTGGGGGATGGTCTCAAAGCTATCCCTTCTGGTTCGGACCCAGAAGGAGATAGGTGTGGCTCACTTCCACACTGCCCCACGGCTGGGGGAAGGGCGGTGTCTCGGTAGTGCTCTCATCACCCTTCCCCCACTTAAGGCCAAGATGAATCCCCAACACTGCCCTGAGCTTTTTTTTTTAAGTCTTTTTTTTTTTTTTTGGCCAGTCCTGGGCCTTGGACTCAGGGCCTGAGCACTGTCCCTGGCTTCTTCCCGCTCAAGGCTAGCACTCTGCCACTTGAGCCACAGCGCCGCTTCTGGCCGTTTTCTGTATATGTGGTGCTGGGGAATCGAACCTAGGGCCTCGTGTATCCGAGGCAGGCACTCTTGCCACTAGGCTATATCCCCAGCCCGCCCTGAGCTTTTTTGCTCTACTACTTTGAGCCAAAGCCCCACTTTTGGTTTTCTGGTGGTTAATTGGATGTTAGAATCTCACAGACTTTCCTGCCCTGGCTGGCTTTGAACCATGATCCTCAGATTTCAGCCTCCTGAGTAGCTAGGATTACAGGTGTGAGCCACTGGTGCCGAGCAAAGGAAACTTATATTTCTTTATATACTTATATTTCTTTTTCCTAATACTGGGAACTTAGGTCCTGGAGCTCTCATTTGGCTTTTGTTTGCATTTTTTTCTTAACAGTTTGTACTCTTCCAGTACAGTCATGCTTCTGCTTCTGATTTGCTTTATACTGTGATCTTTAGATCGTAGCCTGAGTAGCTAAGATTATAGGCATGAACTATTTGTGCTTGGCTTCTCTTCCTTTTCCTCTTTAGTGCTGGTGCCAGGGCTGAACTTTTGGCCTTGAGCTCTGATTCAGCTTTTTTGCTCATAGTTGGCATTTTACCACTTGAACTGTCCTGCAGTTTGACTTTTTGTTGGTTAATAGGAAACAAGTGAGTCTTCTGGAATTTTCTGCCTAGATGGCTTCGAACTACAATTCTCCAGGTCTCAGCCTTCTAGATAGCTTGGAATATAGGCATGAGCCACTGGCTTAGAAGTTTCTTAAAATTTCCTAACACTAAATTGTAACCATTGTTTTCCCTTTTTCTTATTTAGATTTCTTCATCTTATGCTTGCTTTTTTCATTTTTTTATAGACATTAAAATACATATCCAAAACACCATGCAGACACCAGAGTCCTGAGATTGTCAGAGAATTTCTCACAGCAATGAAAAGCCACAAATTGACCAAGTAAGTAAAGGTTATCCTAAGTGAGAAGAGTAAAATAGTGAGAAGCTATCCTCAGCCACTGTATTTATATTTAGTTGAGCTTTGGGTTTTGGGGTTTTTTTTTTTGCCAGTTCTGGGGCTTGAACTCAGGGCCTGAGCACTGTCCCTGGCTTCTTTTTGCTCAAGGCTAGTACTCTACCACCTGAGTTACAGTGCCACTTCTGGCTTTTTCTATATATGTGGTGCTGAGGAATCGAACCCAGGGCTTCAGGTATGCGAGGCAAGTACTCTACCACTACACCACATTCCCAGCCCCTGTAGCTAATATGGATAACGCCAAGATCTGGATCTGATTTTCCATTTCCCTTGTGAATTGAGTTGTATTTTCCAGGTTGAAGTAGTTTTAAATTGTATCCTGTGCATTTTGAGTATTACTCAAATAGTTTTTAAACACTTGTGTTTTGCTGAAAGTCTGGGCAACATTGCTGAGTTGTGTTGGTTTCATTTTTTCATATAGAATGTGATCATGTGATCAACCTAGTTATGTTTAGACCTCAAGTAAATCTTTCCGTCGGAGAAATTTCAATGCTTGTCTAGACCTTTGCCCTGCACATTAGTTTGTTGGTTTGTTTTTTAGTGTGAGACTGGAGTGTTGGTTTAACAGGCTTACTTGCAGGGTGTTTACTGTACTGATGTGGGGCAGGGAGAGAAAGTGGGTTTCCTTCCTGACCTCACCTGCTACTGTTGCTTCATCTATGAGCAGGCCTTGCATTGTGAGCTTCACTTCAAGTTCCAGATCCTAGGGGCTCCCCTTCCTCAGCCAGGGAAACAACCCTGAGAATTCACATCTATCTAGCTGGGAACATTTCCTCCAACCCACCTGCTTTTGCTTTTCGGAATGCTTTGATTATTGCTTTTGTAATTTCTTGAGATATTGTTAGTAGGCTTGTTTCATGTTGTGTAGTTGCAGTAGTTGATGTTTAAGTCGCTTCGCATTGATTTATCTGGGCTCATATTTCACTTCCAAATCCCTACATCTTTTCTGCTATAAATAGGGACCTGGCTACCATTCAAAAAACCCACAAATAGGAATACCTTGCAAGCTGATTTGTGATTGGTTGTAATCTACATGATGTTCAAGGATGACAATGATGACTAATGATGATAATTTGGTGCCTGGGGTTTGAACTCCGGCCTCAAAACTGTCTGAGCTTCTTTTCCTCGAGGTTTTTTTTGGTGACTAATTGGAGATAAAAGTCTCATGGACTTTCCAGCCCAGGCTGGCTTTGAACCATGATCCTCAGATCTCAGCCTCCTGAGTAGCTAGGATACAGGAGTGAGCCTCCAAAGCACTTGGCCCTCAAGGATTAATTAACTTCCTTTTTCCATATGTGATCCCAAAGTTGAGGACTCACAAAATCCTTTGTGTCTAATATGTGTGTGTTGGTTTGGGGGCTTGAACCCAGGGCCTGAGTGCCCTGTCCCTGAGCTTATTTTGCTTAAGGCTAGCATTCTACCCCCTGAGACACAGCTTGACTTCTGGCTTTTCGGTAATTAATTGGAGATAAGACTCTCATGGACTTTCTTCAGGGCTGGCTTTGAACCACAGTCTTCAGATTTCAGCCTCTGCGGTAGCTGGATTACAGGTATGGGTTACTGTTGCCTGGCCCTTTTTGATCTTGTAATCTGTGCCTTTTAGTTGGTTCTATGACTGTCCAAGCAGAAGCCAGTAGAGGGCGCAAGCAGGCTTCTTTCACTGGGGCTGTTCCTCTCTCTCCTGGCCTGGTGGACAAACTCTTTGGCTACTTGCCCTGCATGGCCCTGCTTGTGCTGGCTTGAGCAGTTTAAGACAGGAAACTGCTTTGTCTAAATATCCCCAGTGGCTAAGTGTTATTATGAAGGTGATGTACAGATGGGTTACAGTTACATAAGTCAGTTAAAGAGTACATTTCTTTTTGGATAATGTCACCCCTTCCCTGGCTCACTCCTACAAGAATCTTTAGAGTGGACTTGGACCACTTTTTGTTTGACTTCATGGCCCTACTCGGCAAAACTTTAGGTTGGAGCTCAACTCTGGCCCCACTTAAATTCTTCATGTGTTTATTCTCCTGCCACCCAAAGATTTTTGGTTCTTTAATCATTTTAGTTGTTGCTTGAAACATTAAGTTCTCAGTGCTTGGTGCCATCATGACACACATCCATGTCTTCTAAGAATAGAGGGGGAGGCCTTGCCCTATAGCCCAGCTTAGGTTTATAAATGGCCTTGAGTCCCTACAAACTCTTCTGTGAGGGCTGGGAATATGGCCTAGTGGTAGAGTGCTTGCCTCATACACATAGAGCCTAGGTTCAGTTCCTCAGCACCACATATATAGAAAAAGCCAGAATTGGCTCAAGTGGTAGAGTCCTAGCCTGAGCAAACAAAAAGAAGCCAGGAACAGTGCTCAGGCCCTGAGTTCAAGCCCTAGGACTGTCAAAAAACAAAACAAAACTCTTCTGTGCACAAGTTACTCCTAAGGTTTCACAGTGTATTTTTTATTTTGTTTTGGTTTTTGCCAGTCCTGGGGCTTGAACTCAGGGCCTGAGCACTGTCCCTGGCTTCTTTTTGCTCAAGGCTAGTACTCTACCACTTGAGCTACAGCACCACTTCCAGCTTTTTCTATATATGTGGTGCTGAGGAATCGAACCCAGGGCTTCCTGTGTATACGAAGTGAGCACTTTACCACTAGGGCATATTCCCAGCCCTTGACAGTGAATTAAAAAAAAAAAAAAAACTTTTAATATGGTACTGAGGAATTGAACCCAGAGCCTCATGCATGCTAAGCAAGCACTCTTATTACTAAACCACATTCCCAGCCCTATTTATTTTACTTAATTAATTTATTGGTGTTGATCACCTGGGGCTTGAACTCAGGGCCTGGGTGCTGTCCCTGAACTTTTATTTTGCTTAAGGCTAGCAAACTACCGGTTGAGCCACAGCTCTACTCCCTTCCTTCCTTCCTTCCTTCCTTCCTTCCTTCCTTCCTTCCTTCCTTCCTTCCTTCCTTCCTTCCTCCCTCCCTCCCTCCCTCCCTCCCTCCCTCCCTCCCTCCCCCCCTCCCCCCTCCCCCCTCCCTCCCTCCCTCCCTCCTTCCTTCCTTCCCTTTTTTGTGGTAGTTAATTGGAGATGAGTCCATGGACTTTCCTGCCTGTTTCTTTCTTTTCTGTGGTAATTAATTGGAGATAAGAATCCATGGACTTTCCTGCTTGAGCTGGCTTGGAACAGCAATCTTTACATCTCAGCCTCCTAAGTAGCTGGATTAGGCTTCTTAGACTTACATATCTCAGGGACCAGATTTCCGTATTGTCTTGTTTATCCCATCTGTTTTCAGAGCATAGAATCCTGCCTCATGTCTCTCCACAGTTCTCCAACTTGTTTCTCCTGTGCCCTTCTGGCAGTTGAAGTTTCATTGTCTGAGTTCAGATTACTTTGATATCATGCCATCTGGGATTTGAACTCAAAGCCTTTTCACCTTGCTAGGCAAGTACTCTATCACTTGTACCTTCTATCTTCAATTTAGTAGCTGGGATTACAGACATTCTCCTCTGCCCCGTTTGACTTTGAATCAGGCTCTTTAGAGAGTGCCTGTGGATGTTTCTGTTGCTAAGAGACCTTCTGTGGTGACCATAAAAACATTTCCATTGGTAAAAGGATCACAGTTTGATGAACTGAATTCCATTATTTTGCCTGACTTGGGGTGGCATTACTCATTTATTCCACTGTATCTTTGCTCTGTTCTTTTCTCATTCTTCATTCATATTAGTGGTGGTGGTGGTAGTTAAAAAAGCAAAGCAAGGTGTTGGGAATATGGCCTAGTGGTAGAGTGCTTGCCTTGCATACATGAAGCCCTGGGTTCGATTCCTCAGTACCACATATATAGAAAAAAGCCAGAAGTGGCGCTGTGGCTCAAATGGTAGACTTGAGCAGAAAGAAGCCAGGGACAGTGTTCAGGCCCTGAGTTTAAACTTCAGAACTGGCCCCCCCCAAAAAAGCAAAGCAAAACCCAAAAGTAATCATGTTATTTATAGTGAGGGCTCTGACTGTTCATTACAGGTAGGTCTGCAAAATCCCTGCTAAAATGTTCTGTGCCTTACCAGTTTCTCTGCAGCTTAGGCTCATATTCTTCACACACATGCATGTGACTATATATATATATTTATGTATGTTTATAACTTAGATCTAACTTCCACATTTGAAAGAAAACATGCATCCTGTGTCTCTCTGAGCCTGACTTACTTTAATTAACATAATTTTTCCAGGTCCATCCATTTCTCTGCAAATGACATAATATTATTCTTTCTGATGGTTGAGTAAACTTCCATTGTATATGTACACCACATTTTCTTCTTTTGTCCATTGTAGGGCACCTGAGCTATTTCTGTACCTTTTCTGGCTTTTTCTGTATACGTTGTGCTGAGGAATCAAACCCAGGGCTTTATGAATGCTAATCAAGCACTCTACCACTAGGCCACATTCCCAGCCCCCTCATTTTCCTTTTATCTTTTTATTTTTTCCATTTCTGGGGCTTGAACTCTAGGCCTGGGTACTGTCCTTGACTCCTTTGGCTCAGGGCTAGAGCTCTACTACTTGAGCCACAGTGCCACTTCGGGCTTTTTTTGAGTGATTTTTTGGAGACAAGAGTCTCATGGACTTTCTTGCCCTGGCTGGCTTTAAACCGTGATCCTCAGATCTTAGCCTCCTAAGTAGCTAGGATTATAGGCGTGAGCCACTGGCACCCATCTCCTTTTATCTTGCATCTGTTCATTCCTAACTCCTTTTGCTTCTGACTTCCCTTCTTTGGCATTAATTTTTGGTTTTGAACTATGATCATCAGGTCTCAGCCTCCTGAGTAGATAGGATTGCAGGCATGAACCACTGTCTCCTTGTTATCAGTTAGGGCTTTTATTTATTTATTTAGTTGGTCATGGTGCTTGAACTCAGGGCCTGGGCACTGACCCTGAGCTTTTGAGCTCAAAGCTGTATCACTTTAAACCACAGTGCCACTTCTAGCTTTCTAGTGGTTATTTGGAAATAAGAGTCTCACAGAGTTTCCTGCCCGGGGTGGCTTTTGAACCTCAATCTTCAGATCTCAGCTTCCTGAGTGGCTAGGATTATAGCTGTGAGCCACTGCTGCCCAACTCAATTATGGTTTTTAGAGCTACACTTTTGTTGTCCCACCCTTTTTTCAATTTTTTGAGAGTCTCCATGTAGCTTATGATGTAGCCCGGGCTGGCCTCAAAGTTATGATTTTCTTACCTTAGCCTCCTAAGTGCTAAGATAATAGGCATTGCCCCCACACCCAGGTCATTACTTGCTAAGCATGATGCCTTACAACCCTTGTGACTCTGCTGTGTGTCTGTGTTACTAGGTGAGGCCCATTCTCACTCTGCTTTTACAGTTGGAAACTGAGGGTGTGCTGCTGTGGTTCTCCTACTCTTTATCTAACAGTATTTTTCTAACAGCTTGGTCAAGACCCAAGTCTTGGAGGGGTTTTACATGTTTTGTACTTTTCTTTTGACAGAGCAGAAAAGCTTCAGCTGGTGAATCACAGGCCTGTGACTGCTGTTGAAATCCAGCTGGTGAGTTGGGGGGAACGCTTTGTGTGAGGGGCTGTATTCAGGAGCTGACATGTAGAAAGGCTGAGATTGCCTAGACTCCCCATTTTACAAGTGCCAGGAGACCTCACAACCGCTGTAGAAGACTGGAGGGAATATAACTTCTCCATGGACTTCAGTGGCCTTGTCTTCTCCGATGTCCTTGGCCATTCTGGCCCTAGTGTCCATAGAGGTTGTTGCCAACCAGATGTTGCTGAAAACATCAAGCTCAGCATGTTGCCAGTGGGATTTATGTCCTCCATTCCCACCCTTCAGCTCCACTCTTTCCTTCTTAGTTAATAGAGCATATGTGCACATTCTCATATGTTCTCTTCCTTTCACCCTCCTGACCTAGTCTTCCAGGCCAGAACCCAGGAATCATCCTCTCCCTTTTACCTCACATTAGTTCATCCCTAAGTCCTGTTGCTTCTAACTACTCTTACTCTTTCTTCTTTTCCCTATTGCATGGCATTCATTTCTGCCATTTCCCAACCCTCCCCTGAAGTTGTCTTTCCAGTCTCTCTGCCTCCAGCATGGCTGCCTTGTGTTCATCTTCTCCACCACTATTGAAGATCACTTTCTAACCACAAGTGTGTTCTTGTTTCTCTGCATAAAGGCTTTCAGTGGAGCATCAGCATTTGTAAAACATATTGCAAACATATGTTTCAGAACTGGGGAAAGCAAGCAGCAAGCTGGAGGCTTTAGGAGGGTTAAGGAGAGTGAGGATGAGGGCTAGTGGTACAGAATGAGAGGCTGCCATGATGGACACTGGCAGTTTCCTTCTATTAGGCAGGGCTATCAGCAATCTGCAGCTATTTAAACAGATTATATAATCCTGAGTAAGAGGGAGAAGGAGAGAGAAGGGGAAAGGAAAGGGAGAGGAGGAAGGAGGAAGGGCTGGAGGCATGGCTCAGCTGTAGAGTGCCTGCCCACCAAGCAGGAGGTTCTGAGTTTAAACCCTAGTATTGCAGAAGGGGAAGAGGAGGAAAAGAAAATTTAAGCAATGTTCAGTTCTTTGTTGAATTTCCATCAGAAAAGTATGGAAGAAAATATTCTAGAAGGGCTGGGGATATGGCCTAGTGGCAAGAGAGCTTGCCTTGTATACATGAGGCCCTGGGTTCGATTCCCCAGCACCACATATACAGAAAATGGCCAGAAGTGGCGCTGTGGCTCAAGTGGCAGAGTGCTAGCCTTGAGCAAAAGGAAGCCAGGGACAGTGCTCAGGCCCTGAGTCCAAGGCCCAGGACTGGCCAAAAAAAGGAAAAGAAAAGAAAAAAAATATTCTAGAAAATGTAGAAAGGATAGAGGGTTGTATTTAATTTTTGACTCAAACCTTCATTATTCTCCTAGAGTTGATTGTCCTTCAAATTTTCTCCAAATTAAATTAGAAAATTCCTTCCATACAGTGTATCTTTCTGGGAGAACTGGCCTTTGGGCTAAATAGAGCTTCCTTTTGTATATCCTCATTACTATAATGCTTTAGACTTAGAGACCCCGGCTCACAGGAGAGAAAAGACAAACAAAACAGCAAGAAATTAATCTCTGGCCCTCTGGGTGAAAGATCACATGTCTTGTCTCCTCTAGCTTTAATCAGTAACATGTGTTACTTGTGGCTGAGCCACAGGCAAAAGAGGCATGGGGAGGATTAGATGATTTTATCCCTAAGCCTGTAGAAAGCTCTACCATTGCTTGGTACCTGCTATTAAGAGTATGAAGTATGTGTCAGTATGTCCAGGGAGCTTTGTCTGCGTCACTTTGAATACCCTCACCAGAGTATTGGAAGGGGACAGGTATTCTGTCCATTTTAGCTAGAGGACTATGTGGTGGCTGCCTGGGGTCTGGTTCCTTCTTTCAAGCCATAAACTTGGCATGGTATGTTAGTCCAAGGTCCCAGAGGGACTGAACAGAGAATGTGAACAGGGATTCATTAGAAGAATGGGCCTGTGGAGGCTGAGAAGTTCACAGTAGGCCAGCTATAAGCTGAAGATCCTGGGATACCAATAGAATGGCTCAATCCACCAAAAGCAAAATTCTCAGAATGAAAAAAATTGGTGGTTTGATTCAGGCTAAGGCCAGATGCCTGCCTGCATTTTTTGAGTTCAGAGGCCTAGAGTTCTGATGACCAAGGTCCTGACCAGAGTGCCCTTGTTCCGGGACAAGAGCAGAAGGTGAGAGAGGTCCATCTTGGCCCTTGCCACTAAGATGTTATCAACATAGCACAGATTTTCCCCTTCAGGCCTTCCACCAAACTAACTCACACACCAGGCTCTTTAGCCCCACCTAAAAGCTATGTTTGACTAATTCTCTGGATATTCTTTAGTTTAGCTCCTGAACTCTACCATGACAACTAAGGTCTGTGTGGCCTTTCCTCAGTGCTTCTCTTCTTTCCACAGAGTACATAATGTGAAGATTTTTTTTTTTTTTTTTGCCAGTCCTGGGGCTTGGACTCAAAGCCTGAGCACTGTCCCTGGTTTCTTTTTGGTCAAGGCTAGCACTCTGCCACTTGAGCCACAGCCCCACTTCTGGCCATTTTCTATATATGTGGTGCTGAGGAATCGAACCCAGGGCTTCATGTATACGAGGCAAGCACTCTTGCCACTAGGCCATACTCCCAGCCCGTGAAGATTTTTTTTTTTTTTTTTTTTTTGGCCAGTCCTGGGCCTTGGACTCAGGGCCTGAGCACTGTCCCTGGCTTCTTCCCGCTCAAGGCTAGCACTCTGCCACTTGAGCCACAGCGCCGCTTCTGGCCGTTTTCTGTATATGTGGTGCTGGGGAATCGAACCTAGGGCCTCGTGTATCCGAGGCAGGCACTCTTGCCACTAGGCTATATCCCCAGCCCCCACCATGAAGATTTTTTTGTGTGTTGGTCCTGGGGCTTGAACTCAGTCAGGGTCTAGGTGCTGTCCCCAAGCTTTTTTCCTCAAGGTTAATGCCCTTCTACTTGAGCCACAGCTCTATTATTGGGCTTTTTGGTGGTTAATTGGAGATAAGTCTCATGGACTTCCCTGCCTGGGTTGGCTTTGAACTGCAATCCTGATTATAGTGCCTGGCCTTGGGCCATTATTTATTTAGCCAGTCCTTCGGCTTGAACTCAGGGCCTGAGCACTGTCCCTGGCTTCTTTTTGCTCAAGGCTAGCACTCTACCACTTGGGCCACAGTGCCACTTCTGGCCTTTTCTGTTTATATGGTACTGAGGAACCGAACCCCCCAGGGCTTCACATGTACAGGGCAAGCACTCTACCACTAGGCCATATTCCCAGCTCCTAATTGCTGTTTTAAATACAGTGTACAGAAAGGTTACAGTTATATAAGTTAGATGGTGAGTACATTTCCTTTTGGATAATGTCACCCCTCTTGGGCCATTTTACAGCCAAAATTTTCCCACCCTAGGATTTGGAAACAAAGATAATAAACCACTTTCAAGGGCTTGTAGCCCAGAGAAGGGTAGAAATGAGTGTGATGTAGAGTGGAAAGAACAGAGGAACTCCCCTGTATCAACCTTGCAGTCATGTGTTCTGCGGAGTGGCTAACGTAGGCCATCACCCCATGTTGTCAGTGTCCAGCCTCTTTAAACCAGCCATGGTTGTTGTGACTTCTGGTGTCTGCCAATGACTGAGAGTGTCTGTGAGCAAATGAGGCTGGCTGTGTGACTCCAGCATGCCTACTGTGTTCTTTTGGGGCCTCTGGTCTGAGTCAGGTCAAGTCCTGGAACTCACTGTTCCATATTCTCACTTTCATTTGACCTTAGAGGAAGTTCACATTTAGAGAGGTTTTGTGGACTGTTCTGGGACAGATAGTTCAAAGTTACTACTCTTGCTCCATTTAGGTCAAGTATCCCATATCTGTGATGCTTGGGACCAGAAATGTTTGGTTTTTCTAGGTTGTGTGTGTGTGTGTGTGTGTGTGTGTGTGTGTGTGTGTGTGTGTGTGTTTGCAATATACCTACCTGGTGAGGTACATGGGGAATAGGAGTCAAGATTCAATACAGAATTAATTCACAGAGGTTTCATATGTACCTAACACATAGGCGTTGTATAATTTTATATATAAGTTTTGGTATATTTGCATTTTTACTGCAGCTGGTCATGGGAGGCCAATTGTGGAATTTTCCACTGAAGTTTTCCTTAGATTACTGTAATTAGTGTAATTGTCTTGACATAGGTTTTAGGCTCTGACTTTAGTACCTCCTCACTGCCTTGTTGGCAGTGATTTCTGGAATGCCCCTCAAAAGCTACAGAGCACTGCACAGATACACTGTTGGAAAAATTTATTTATCATATGCTTGGAGATGTCCTTTTCTCATTTCCCTCCTTTGTTCTTTGTGGATACTCTGTTAGATTACTGCTTTGGAGGGGGACAGTACTGTGGTTTGATCTTAGCCTCAGGCTTATTGGGCAGATACTCTACTGCTCCAGCCCTTTTTTTTTTTTTTTTTTTTTTTAATTTTTTGCCAGTCCTGAGGCTTGATCTTAGGGCCTGCGCACTGTCCCTGGCTGCTTTTTCTCAAGGTTAGCACTCTACCACTTGAGCCACAGAGTGCCACTTCTGGCTTTTTCTGTGTATGTGGTACTGAGGAATTGAACCTAGGGCTTCATGTATGCAAGGCAAGTACTTTACCACTAGGCCACATTCCCATACCCTCCAGCCCTTTTTTATACTGGTTATTCCCCCCTCCTCCCTTGAACTCCACTGGCACTGTCCCTAAGCTTTTGCTCAAGGCTAGCCCTCTACCACTTCAGCTATAGCAGTACCACTTCTGGCCTTTTCTGTGATTGGCAATGAGTCTCTTGGACTTTCCTGTTTATAGTGTCTTTGAGCCTCAATCCTCAGATCTCAGCCTCCTGAGTAGCTAAGATTACAGGCATGTGCCACTAGCATTCGGCTTTACACACTAGTTATTTCTGAGGTAAGGTCTCAGTTCTTGCCCAGGTAGGAACTGGATTGAAATCTGCCTATTTTAGGCTTTCTGTTGTAGCCAGGGTAGCTGTTGAGATAGAGTCATTCAAAGTTTTCCTGACTGGGTTAACCACAAACCTTTCTTTTTTTTTTTTTTTTTTTTCACACCGCCACCCCCCTACCCCCAGTCATCGGGCTTGAACTCAGGGCCTGGGCACTGTCCCTGAGCTTATTTATTTATTTATTTATTTTTCTCAAGGCTAGCACTCTACCACTTGAGTCACAGTGCCACTTCTGCCTTTTTCTATTTATGTGGTACTGAGGAATCAAACCCAAGGCTTCACTCATGCATGCTAGGCAGGCCTTCCCCCACTAAGCCACATTCCCTGCCCAACCACAAATCTTTTTTTTTTCTTTTTTCTTTCTTTTTCTTTGCCAGTCCTGAGGCTTGAACTCAGGGCCTGGGTACTATCCCTGAGCTTCTTTTGTTCAAGGCTAGCACTCGATCACTTGAGCCACAGAGCCACTTCTGGATTTTTTTTTTCTGTTTATGTAGTACTGAGAAATGGAATCCAGGGGTTTCATGCATGCTAGGCAAGCATTCTTACCATTATGCCATATTCCCAGGCCCCCAAATCATTTTTTTTTTTTTTTTGGCCCGTCCTGGAGCTTGGACTCAGGGCCTGAGCACTGTCCCTGGCTTCTTTTTGCTCAAGGCTAGCACTCTGCCACTTGAGCCATGGGGCCCCTTCTGGCCATTTTCTATATATGTGGTGCTGGGGAATCTAACCTAGGGCTTCATGTATACGAGGCAAGTACTCTGGCCACTAGGCCATATTCCCAGCCCTGAACCCCAAATCTTACTGATCCACCCAATTTCAGCCTATCATGCAGCTGGGATGCCAGGCACATCCTTTTTCTTTAAGAGAAATAGTATCCTGCAACTCAGATTTTTCATTGATCTGTTTTGAGTGTTCACTTTGGCTTAGCCTGGGGTTTGAGCTGGCTTCATCCTGCTGTGGAGCCTAGATGAGGACATGGGCATCAGGTGTGGCTCAGGATTGGGTGTTATTCTGTGCCATGAGGCAGGAGTCACAGAGTGGGACAGAGTGGGTTGGGGCTGGGGCTGGAAGCTCACTGACCCCAGGGGTCTTGTTCCTGTGCAGATGGTGGAAGAGAGTGAAGAGAGGCTCACAGAGGAACAGGTTGAGGCCCTTCTCCTCACGGTTACCAGCATCTTGCCTGCAGGGCCTGAGGCTGAGGAAAAGAAAACCTCCAGCAACGAGAAGGCAATGGAGGAGGAGGACCCAGCCTAGAAGAGCACATGCAGCTGGCCCAGGACTGTGATGGAGTTAGGGCCCAGCAGCCATTTCCTGGACACTGATGGAGTTGTTTATTTGATTTTACCCTGATTTCATGGTAGGTTGGGAAGAAATCACAAAAATAAGCTGAAAAGAAGTATCGATGCCTCCGGGAAAAGAAACACAAAACAGGCCAAGAATGAAAGGGGAGGGTGATGACTGGGTCCTCCATTGTAGAGATTTTTTTTTTTTTTTGCCAGTTCTGGGGCTTGGACCCGGGGCATGAGCACTGTCCCTGGCTTCTTTTTGCTTAAGGCTAGCACTCTACCACTTGAGCCACACCACCATTTCTTGTTGGGATCCATCTTTCCCCTTGATGGAAGGGGCTTGATGCACCTCCCCCAGCCCTGGGGAATGCGGCCCTTCTACCCCCTCTGGATTGGAATCCAGAGGAACCGGTTGGGCAAACAGCCCCCCAACCCTCTAGCCAGCCTGGCGCCGCCCTGGTTTGGCGTGCTCGAGTGACGTTAGCCCGTGGGGGTCAGGTGATAGCTTTCAGCCTATCGACATCCTGGCCAAACCCCTCCCTCAGAATCATCTCCCCTTGTCCTTCTCTTAATAAAGTCAGTTCGCTCTAAGAAGCCGGCCCCGTTGCATATGTTTGCCAGACTTCTAGCATAAGGAGGCGATCACATATCTGCGGCAGATCCCGTGCACGTCAGGTCGGAGCTGGCCCCCCATTCCACTCTAACTTACCTGCAGGTCGGGTGATTAGGGGAGAGGGCGAAAAAGGAGGGTGGAAAGAAAGAAGGAAGAGTCTGAGCCGGGAGGGGCAAAAAAACTCCCAACAATTTCTGGCCTTTTTTTATGTATGTGGTATTGAGGAATTGATCCCAGGGCTTCATGTACATGAGGCAAGCACTCCACCACTAGGCCACATTCCCAGTCCCGTAGAGACTCTTTTAGCCACAGCTTAGCCACAGCTTTGGAGAGGCTGAGCACACAGTTGGTAAACTACCCCTGTTACCTTTGATGAGCTAGGATGTAATGGATTTCATCTGTTTCCCCAGGAAGTTCCTGGGGAAGGTGCTTACAGCGCTGTTGGTGTTGTGTAGTAAACTATACCTTAAATCAGATATAAATCCAGTCCAGAGGAAAAAGAGAAGCCACATGTTAAGAGGTTGAATTTTGGAGTCTTTATTGGAGTGTTTGCGGTCTGCAGGCAACCAATTACAAAGGCCTGCAGCCCTGAACAGCTTGCACCAAACTTTTTTTGCCAGTCCTGGGGCTTGAACTCAGGGCCTGAGCACTGTCCCTGGCTTCTTTTTTTTTTTTTTTGGCCAGTCCTGGGCCTTCGACTCAGGGCCTGAGCACTGTCCCTGGCTTCTTCCCGCTCAAGGCTAGCACTCCGCCACTTGAGCCACAGCGCCGCTTCTGGCCGTTTTCTGTATATGTGGTGCTGGGGAATCGAACCTAGGGCCTCGTGTATCCGAGGCAGGCACTCTTGCCACTAGGCTATATCCCCAGCCCCCCCCTGGCTTCTTTTTGTTCAAGGCTAGTACTCTTACCACTTGAGCCACAGTGCCACTTCCGGCTTTTTCTATATATATGTGGTGCTGAGAAATCGAACCCAGGGCTTCATGTATATGATGTGAGCACTTTACCACTAGGCCATATTCTTAGTCTGCACCAAAGGTCACATGTTGAGTGAAGACCATGCTTCAGCAAAGCATTATACATAAACACCGCACCTGGAACACAGTTCCTATCTGAGGCTGAGTTCTCCTTGTTACATTCTTTGAGCCAGGCATCTGCAATTCAAAGAATGGCTTGTCTCACCTCTAGGCTAGCCCCCATCATCTGGCCTGGCGCTGGGATGGCTGTGACTCAGTTTCCTCACTACTTTGCAATGAAGGCGGAATTGAAATTATAAAACCCAGTTCTGTGCCTAGTAGGTCCAGAGCAGCAAATAGTGAAATTCCTTGAGTGGAGATAAGTGTAAGGTACACCCCTGGGAGGGCTCCTAGCAGATGCTCCCACCTGTCTAAAGTCTCCGCCCAGTACCTACATTACGGAGGTAACTGCTCCCAGCCCCTGCCCTAAATAAGGTATGTTCAGGCTGGGGTTGGTCCTCTGCTGCCACAGATCAGCAGTTAAAGAATAAAACTTTTCTCTCCTGCCTGAATACTGCATGGTGTTCTCCTTCATTAGCTACCTATAGGTAAATTATCTGAGAAGCCACATATTGAAGGATTGAATCTTTAGTTTTTATTAGAGCATCAGCAGTCTGCAGGCAGCCAGTTGTTACAAAGGCCTGCAGCCCACAAATATACTTAACACTATCAGGAAACAGGCCAGAGAGGGAAAAAAGAACAAAAACCATACCAACCAACCAATCCAGCTCTAATGGAGAGCTGACTTGGGAGATCATGGTGACCAGAGACGAGCCAGGGGACAGGACGCAAACATGGAAACATGGCATGGCGAAATGGCACCTGAGCTGGCCTGACCCTAAATAGGGTCGGCTCAGGGCAGGGTCACAGGAAGCTTCTGGTCCCAAGCACTTGACTGACAGGTTCAGTATAGGCCATGTCCCCACCCCTGTCTCTTGGAATTCAGGAATACCCATCAAGACAAGATGCCAGATAGTACAACTTACCATGTGGCCAATGATGGCGCTGCCCAGATTTGACCTCCTTACACTGCTTTAATGAACCTTCCAATAAGAAAGAGTGAAAGGCAAAGAATGGACAGGCCCATGCCTCCCAGGGTCTAAGGAACCTTTTTCCCTTTTGGCACAGGCTTTGTTAACTGGCTTACAATTCATCTTACTAAGCTCAGAGGAGGCACTGCAGACCGAGACAGCCAAACAAATGCCTGCTGGCTGACCTCTAACTACCTATATTTCCTATCCCGGGAAACTGCTTCATTGTCTGCTGAGAGCTGGTGAGCTTCCTGTATATATGGAAATGGAAACGGGGCACAGTCATGTGGCTCTTAGGAACAGAACATGTGAAAACTAGAGCTTGGTTACTAAGGATTTGAGTTTATGGTGCAAGATTCCATCAGTTATTTAAAATATTAAGAGGAGTCCTTTTAATATTCAGAATTTGCAAAGTTTAGTTGCTCTATATCTGAAAATCTGACCTCCTATGTGGGAGGCAAGCCTGGCCTTGGAGTATACACCGCTGCCCTAAGGGACATGGCGTGACAGCACACTGCACGCTGAAGACCATGTAGAACACTATGTGTTGTTTGCCCTGGTCACAAGCTCCTCCACGTCAGGTACCACCACCCTTTCCTCATCCTTGAGAACTGAGCCAAAGAACCTGGTAAACAACCTTTAAGGTGATAAATTAGATTGGGTTGCTAGGGTGAGTAGTATTATAATTAGTTAAAAAATGTATATAGGCTGCTGTGCTTCTGCAATAAATAAGGGAGACTTGTCCCTTGAGACCTGTCTCCAGTGTCTACATCATGACTCTGTTGCCCTTATACCCTCCCCTCCAGGACCACCATGGAGGAAGGAATAACACTCCTACTTCCACTGCTCCCTTGTTTGTGAAAGAAAATACCCATAAACATTAGTTTTCCCAGTGCCTACTGGTTTTGTTATGGATTACATATTCTTAGTGCTACTATTACTTGGAATACTTCTGACCTTGTAATTCCCTGTCTCCTCCCCTCTTCCCTGATTGCAGCCTTGCCCATCTTGCCCTCTGAGGAACAGCTGGTGTCACCGATGGTGTGGCAGCAGGAAGGGTTTGTTCCTAAATCTCCCTTGAGTACTGGGGATTTGATCAGAAGCTGTGGATGGATTTGTTGAGTCACACATGTGTCTGCAGTGTGTTACATGGTTTTTCTGGACAGATTTAACACGTAAAGTAGTTAATTGCTGGGACTCGGAATATGGCTTAGTAGTAGAGTGCTTGCCTAGCATTCATGAAGTTCTGGGTTTGATTCCTCAGCATCACATACACAGAAAAAGCCAGAAGTGGCGCTGTCTCAAGTGGCAGAAGCCAGGGACAGGGCTCAGGTGCTGAGTCCAAGCTCCAGGACTGGCCAAAAAAAAAAAGTTAATTGCTACCTGATGATTGCCAACTTGTGACAATGTACAAATCCTTGAAGAATTTATGTTGTGTGGATTGAGAAAAATAAAGTAAAATCTGACTTAAAGCCAAGATAGGTGGGATCTTTTTGTGTTTTTAAATTGAATTTAGTACCTGGTGATGGTGGCTCATGCCTGAGGCTGAAGTCAGAGGCTCATGTTCTAAGCCAGCTGAGGAAAGGAAGTCTGTGAGACTTAAGCACCAAAAAGCTGGAAGTGGAGCTGTGGTTCAAGTGGTAGAGCACAAGCCTTGAGCACAAAAGCTCAGGGATAACACTTGGCCCTGCATTCAAGCCCCAGGACCAGCACAAAACAAGGAAGAAAATAAAATGAGTATGTCTATCCCCATGTTTTAGTTGGACAGTCTAGTTACTGTCCTAAGGTAGAGGCTGCGACCCACTTTTTTTTTTTTAAACCACTTTAGCCACAGTGCAGCTTCCGGTTTTCTGCTGGTTAATTGGAGGTAAGAGTCTCACGGATTTTTCTGCCTTGGTTGGCTTTGAACTGTGATCCTCAGATCTTAGTCTCCTAAATAGTTAGAATAACAGGAGAGAGCCACTGACACCCGGCTGGGGCCCACCTACCTTCTGAGACAAGGGAGTAGGTTCTGTGGCATAGGAAGAAGATCGTGGAGAGAATGTTCATTCCAGGTCTGTGTCAAGCCACTGGAGGGCTTACTGGTGCCAGGAATAAACCACCCTCCTCTCGGGAAACACCATCTGCTTCAACCATTCCTAGAAGCATGAGCCTGAGACCAAATGGAACTACCCAGACTTGCAGAACAAGTCACATGCTAACTACCATGCTAACTACCACCGCTGACCGAACCGCCCTTTGCCCCTGCCATATAAACCCTGCCTGAGCCAGGCCCAGGTGCGACCTCTCTGATCCCAACCAGAGGGGCGCCAGGGAGCATACCCCAGTAAACTCTCTCAATCACCTCTATTCTCTGTGTGCTCTCTGTACCATGACTAGCTGGATGTTTCTGTCTACCAGTCTGTTTTTCTCACCTCCTACAGTTTGCCAGACCTGTAGCTGGGGACTTTTCCTTCAGTAGAGCTCTGATTTCTAACATGGAGTTTTTTTAGTTAACTGTCTTGAGGTACTGCACAATTTTTGTTGTTGTTTGCCAGGCCTGGGGATTGAACTCAGGGCCTGGGCACTGTCCTGAGCTGCTTTTGCTCAAGGCTGGTATTGTACCACTTGAGCCACAGTGCCACTTCCTCCTTTTTTTGTTTATGTTGTGCTAAGGAATCAAACACAAGCTTCATGCATGCCAGGCAAACACTCTACCACTAAGCCAAGCTCTCAGCGGTACTACATAGTTTTTGTTATCCTAAGGCTCTTCTTTGGGTCTTCCTAATAGTTACATTATAAGCCAGGTACTGGTGGCTCATGATTGAGATGGAGGGTTTTTTTTTAATATTTTAAAAAATTGTTATGATAAAGGTGATTCCTGAGGGGCTACAGTTAGATAAGGTAAAGAACACATTTGAGATGGAGTTTTGAGAACTTCTTTTTGCCCATGCTGGCCTGGAATGGTGATCTCCCAGTCTCCACTCTCAAGTAGCTTGAGCCATATATACATACATTACTATTACCACATAAGAAACGAAAATATTTTTATTTCTCTGTGAGTTATCTTTTTAATGACTTGATAGTGCCCTAGTTTTCTAAATAATTTGTGGGTCAGTATTTAAAGTAATATAAATAATTTTCATCAAATTATCACTAGTTTTAGCTCTTGCCTCTGTTGATGGCTGCTAATTTTTTATTTTTGCCAGTCCTGGGGCTTGAACTCAGGGCCTGAGCACTGTCCCTGGCTTTTTTTTTTGCTCAAGGCTAGCACTCTACCACTTGAGCCACAGCGCCACTTCTGGCCACTTTCTATATATGTGGTGCTGAGAAATCAAACCCAGGGCTTCATGTATACGATGCAAGCACTCTACCACTAGGCCATATTCCCAGCCCTGGCTGCTAGTTTTTTGTTTGTTCAGATGTTTTGTTTTATTTGAGACAGGGCTTCAAACTGTAGCCCAGGCTGGTCATGAACCTTGATTCTCCTGCCTCAAGCCTCCTGAGTGCTGAGATTACAGGTATGTCCTGCCTTACCTGGCTTGTTGATTGATTGACTGATTTATTTATTTTGGTGGTCCTGGGGCTTGAACTCAAGAACTGGGTACTGTCCCTGAGCTGCTGCTTTTTTCTTTTTCGGCCAGTCTTGGGGCTTGGACTCAGGGCCTGAGCACTGTCCCTGGCTTCTTTTTGCTCAAGGCTAGCACTCTGCCACTTGAGCCACAGCACCATCGCTGGCCTTTTCTATATATGTGGTGCTGAGGAATTGATCCTGGGGCTTCATGTATAAGAGGCAAGCACTCTGGCCACTAGGCCATATTCCCAGCTCCCCTGAGCTGCTTCTGCTCAAAGCTCTACCACTTGAGTCACAGTGCCTTTTCCGAGTAGTTTATTGAAGATTAGAGGCTTACAGACTTTCCTGCCAAGGTTGGCTTTGAACCACAATCCTCAGATCTCACCCTCAAGTAGCTAGGATTATAGGTGTGAGCCACTGGAGCCCAGCTTGATTTATTTTTGAGACAAAAGTTTCACTGTGTTGCCCAGACATGTCTTCCGCTCCTGGCTTTCAGTGATCCTTCAGCCTTAGCTTTCTGAGTGCTGAGATTACAGGTCTGTCCTGCCTTGCTAGACTATAGCTACCAATTGTGTCATCAGCAATTCCCAGGAACAGTGGTGGGTGCTTCCCATGCATTATCCATGGGTCATGGCTATAGAGATGGAAGCCAAAGCCATGCACACACAACTGTACAAGTAGTACAGATAAGGGGAATAGACCCCAGGACTGTGCTTGTTAGAGTAAATTAGGCTTTGCCAGAAAACCATGCAGACATCCAGGTACAAAGAACAAAGGAAAGGTTTATTGCCAGCAAAAGGACCAGCAAGACCCCTTCTCACAAGAGAGAAATGAGAAGTGCCGGCTAATGTCCTAGGTGACCTATATAACCTATGAGGATTTGGGGGTGGAGACCCTGGTGGAGACGTGTGGACCAGGGGCTTCATCATGGCAGGCTAAGATTTATGGCTGCTACCCAAGTAGTAGATAAGGGATTCTGCAGCTGCACAGACCTGGAGGTCACTCTAAAGGGATCTTGTTGCCTTATATGGTTATAATTGCCCCAAAGGAGTGCCATGTCAAGGTAAAGGGGGTGGAGACTGATTAGTTACTGCCCTCACCAAATGGGCCCAGTGTTGCCTAGGAAAGGAGCCTATGGGAGAGGAGGCTATTGAGCAAACAGTGCTCATAGCCAGAGACTGTGGGCTCAGATTTGGGATTCCACAAGTGTCAGGTGTTTGTTTCCCAGACACCACCTGACTGAGCTCTGGGTAGGTAGGGCAGGCTGACTTTGGGCCTGGGGACTATAACATGTCAGGAGTCTCCTGCACCAGCTATGGGACTTGCCCCTTGTTGGAAGTTTCCAGGTCCCTGTGTGTCCCTGCAGATTCCTGCAGTCACAGGGAGTTGGAAACTGGTTGATACAACCCCAAGTCCCATGCTGTCCTTTTCAGGCCTAGTAAGCTGGCAGATTCTGGGTTAAGCACTTCCATTATTCTCCCATGGGCCCTGAGCTGGGAGGATCAGAACACAGGGGTGGGGTCCTAGATCCAGAGTCTTGAGTCATGAGGAGACCGAGGAGTCTGGGCCCAGGCAGAGCACACTTACCCTGTGCAACTGGAGGATGCGAAGGGAGTCACCAGATGCGGCAAGGTCACGGGAAAGGACTGCTGTTGGATGAGAGCCAAGAACAACCCAGCAAGGCCACACCACACTGGATTGGAGAGAGCCTCAGTGCATCTGGAGAGCTCCAGAACTGCTGGCTGGTTCCAAGGCCGAGCCTAGAAGATTGGCCCAGGCCTGGGATTGCACAAGGTCAGCAGTGTTCATTAACTGTGATGTCCCCAGGATCAGGCTGTGTGGGAGGCACACATGTCCTGCAGTGCAATGGGGCATTTCTACTAGGCTCTGGGGCTGTGCCCCACTCCTCTGCTGAGATTATTCTTGTCACCCAGATTCTCTCTGGGTAGAAACTGCTTCCTCCAAGTCTTGCTTTCAGAAACCTTTAAGAAAACAAAAAATACCTAATTGGAAACAATGTTTAAGCTTACATAAAGTGAACCACATAAAAATAAACACATAGTCCTCCCCCTGTCATCTTATAATAGATTGAATTAAGTTGTGGCCCTTTATCTCAAGTACAATCACACACACACAACTAACAGAAGAGCCCGCAAGTGTGGTCTATATGAAAATCACTCTACTCCAGGAAGTAGCATCCTCTTGGCGATCCTTACCTAAACTGATCTTTTCTAGATTTATCACTTGAGTCTTTACTCCAGCCCTTTTTGCTCTGGTTTTCTCTTCCCCTTCAGGTATTTTTGTGGTAAAATATTGCTTTTTACCCAGATTGGCCTAGGTTTCCCATTGTAAGTAGCATAGCAGACTCATAGCACTGTGGCGAGCTTTTTTCTCTTGAGACGTCATGAGAACTTTTCCCCTGGGCTGATATGGAGCTGCGATTCTCCCAATCCTGGCTTTCTGAGAAGCAAAGATGACCACTATTGGTTGAGATGAAGTCTCATAAGTTTTTGCCTGGGCTGGCCTCCTGATTTCTACCCTTCCCAGTAGCTAGGATTACAGGTGTGAACCACCAATACCTAACTTTTTTTGTTTTTTGAGGCAGTTTCCCTATGTAGCCCATTATGGCCCTGAACTCATTATCCTCTTGACTCAGCCTTCAGAGTTCTGGAGTTACAAGTGTATACCACCATGCCTCGCTGAGTGCTGGTTTCTAGACATAGTCATGGTAGTTGAAATGAAGTTCAGGGCATTTAGTGTATTCATTTTTGGGTTCATAGAACACAGAGCTAGGAGCTAGGTACATATATATGCTATGGAGTCCCCATTCCATACTTGTATGCCCCACTATATTCTACAGTTGTATGTCATTGGCAAGCATTCTGACTCCTGCTGGACTGCACTGTAGTAGACAGTTTGTCTTCATGACCAAACTCCTGAGAAGGCAGCTGAGGTAAGAAGAATTTATTCTGGCAAGTGGTTTCAGAAGTTTCATTCTGAGGTCAGATGGCTCCATTGCTTTGAGTCTGAATAAGCAGAACATCCTCTTGGGGATGGGGATGAATGTGTGGCAAACAAGGGCTGTGTTTGGTCTCTCTCTCTCTCTCTCTCGTTCTAGGCCTGGGCACTATCCTGAGGTTTTTTTGCACTCTACCACTTGAGCCACTACTCCACTTCTGGTTTTTTAGTGGTTAATTGGAGATAAGAGTCTCACACACTTTCCTACCTAGGCTGGCTTTGAACGTGATCCTCAGATCTCAGTCCCCTAAGTAGCTGGGATTACAGGCATAAGCCACCAGCACCTGGCATTGTTTTTCCAATCCTGGGGATTGAACTCAGGGCCTGGGCACTGTCCCTGAGCTTCTTTTGCTCAAGGCAAGCACTCTACCACTTCACATTTCCGGCTTTTTCTGTTTATGTGATACTGAGGAATTGAACTCTGGGCTTCATACATGCTGCGCAAGCACTATACCACTAAGCCATAGTCTCAACCTATCTTTTCTTTTTTGAGATAGGATCTCAGTGTTTATTCCAGGCTGGCTTCAAACTCTTGATCCTCCTGCCTCTACCTCCCAAATGCTGGGATTGCAGGCATGTACCACCACCGCTAGCTTAATTAGCGCATTTTTTTTATTGCTGCATAGAAAGTTATCACAAAGTTAGATTAAAACAACACCTATGACTTTACAGGTCAGAAATCTGGGCAGGCTTTCCATGCCATAAATTTAGGTGTGCACTGTGCTCTTTCCTGAAGGCTTGAGAAAGAATCCACTTCCAAGAAAACTCAATGACAGAGTTAAGCTCCCAGAATTCAGGCCTGCATTTTGTCACTGTCAATCAGCTATAAGCTGCTGTTTGAGCCAGTATGCCTTCAGGAGTTTTTTCTTTTCTTTTTTTGTTCTTTTTAAAGATTTCTTTATTATTATTATTATTTCTTTTATTTTGCCAGTTGTGGGGCTTGGACTCAGGGCCTGAGCACTGTCCCTGGCTTCCTTTTGCTCAAAGATAGCACTCTACCACTTGAGCCACAGAGCCACTTCTGGCTTTTTCTGTTTATGTGGTGCTGAGGAATCGAACCCAGGGCGTCATGCATGCAAGGTGAGTACTCTACCACTAAGCCATATTCCCAGCCCCTTCAGGAATTTTTTCTGACGTTTGTATCAGCTTCTCAGGTCAGCAATTCTCTGACTTGTCAAAGATAAAGCTGGGGGGGAAAGTGGTAAGTAAAAATAGATTTTAATATGAACTATTAAAACAAGTGAACCCAGTGTGAGTTAGACACAACTTGAATTCGTACAGCTGGGCATTTCAGAGACAGCAAGTTGGTGGGGAGCAAGGAGGAGTGGTTTAGGCAGTATCAAGGAAGGGAAAGTTACAAAGGATCAGTCAGCGCAACTGGTTTGGTTCCCAGGGCAACTATCAAAGTCAAGATTCTGTCCTCCCACAGAACCATAGGCCCTATCAGGTAAACATTTTGGCAGTCCTCAGGCAGAAAGATACATTTTCACTTGGGCAGATACTTTTAACATGTCTAGAGTCATATTAGTTATGCAGTCTAACTGATGGAAGTTATGGTTGTATTTGGTCGAGTCTTTCATTCATTTATTTATTTTTGCCAGTCCTGGGGCTTGAACTCAGGGCATGGGCACTGTCCTTGAGCTCTACCACTTGAGCCACTGCACCACTTCCCGCCTAGTCTGTGTATGTAGTACTGAGGAATCGAGCACTCTACCACTAGGCAAAACTCCTGACCCACATTTTACTTCTTAGAAACAAAGATGCTGGCTATATCTCATTGAATGAATCCCAAGACGCACTAGTGGGGCCCCACCTGTGGCTTGAAGGCTCTTCTAGCAGAACTTTGGTGTCTCAACCTTTAAACCAGGAATGAAAAACTGAAAAGAAAACAAAGGAAGCAATAGGGAATGGAATTACATAAGGACAGGGGAAGTACCTGTTCTTCAGTGTAGATTTACTTTGTAGGAGAAGTGGAGTTGAGCGCATCATTGTGACTCATGCAGAGCTGTGTGCTGTGTGCCTCACGGTGAGTATGCACCCTCCAAGGTCAGCGTGGCCACAGGCTGTGGACCTTTGGAAGGCACAACTCATGCCATGTTGGCAGGAGATACAATTGCCTAGTTTGCCTTTCTTAGTCTTTGGTGACTCTGCCCTTCATTATGCAAGCAGCATGTTCTAGATAGTTCTGTTTGTTCAACCTGGGGTGCAGAACAGAATATGGAGACCCTCAATCCTCTTGGAGTATCAGCAGTTAACTGTTGTCATAGCCACTGAAATGTCAGCATCGTTTGTTATAACCATGGTTGGTTAATCTGAGAAGCAACTTAATAAAATAGAATGATATGATTGACCCCAAAGACAGAGCACTCTTTTGATCATTTAAACAATACAGAACTTCTACCTAGAAAGTAAAATCCAAATTTTTCTCTACCTCCTCCTTCTGATTCCTGTAAGAATTATTAGGATGACATCTGGGGCATATCCTTTCAGAGAAAGAAAATTTTTAAATGGCTATGTTCTAACTTTAATGAAAAACTGATTCTTTTAAAACACCAATTAACAGAAGAAAGTCTTTCATTACACATTAAAATAAATTTAAACTTCCCTGTCCATAAATGAAAGTTTTCTTGATGGTTCTGAGGTTTGCACTCAAGGCCTTTTGACTGGGCCACATCCTTACCCCTCTGTGCTTTGGTTTATCAGGTAGGGCCTCAGGCTTTTCCCCAGGCCTGGTCTCAGACCAAGATCTTCCTGAGTCAGCCCCCCAAGTACTGGGATTACAGTTGTGAACATCAAGCCTGGTTGAAGCAGACACATTTGAATAGTCCAGGGCCACCATCTCATAGCTGCCTCTCAGTCCAGCTTGTCTGCTTTCTTCCCTCTCTCATGATTAGATTCAGGTTCTTCAGTTTTTAGCAGAAATTTTACTCGGATGCTCATGGCTTCACAGGGAACTGTCGTGGTATCACTTTGTCCCTGAATCATTGTGATGTGAAGTTCTGCCATTTACATGTCATTTATCAGCCAGATTTGGCCATTGAAATTATCACAATTCCCTTTTTGTTGTAAGTTACATTGTAAATGACCTCTGGGGTACATTTTTCCCCCCAGTCCTGGGGCTTGAACTCAGAGCCTGAGCACTGTCTCTTGGCTTCTTTTGCTCAAGGCTAGCACTCTACCACTTGAGCCACAGCACCACTTCCAGCTTTTCTGTTTATGTGGAACTGAGGAATTAAACCTTCATGCATGCTAGGCAAGCATTCTACCGCTAAGCCACATTCCCAGCCCTAGGGTACATTTTTTGAGCTGTTTCCCAACGTCCTTTTACCTGTGACTGTAGCCTCCATTCTGTTTTGTGCATTTTTTTGTTAGCATGTATTAGTTGTACAGAGGGTTCATGGTGATATTTCTATATGTATATACATTGTACCCATCAGACTCACCCCTCCACTCTCTTCTCTCTCCCGCTCCTTAAAACAAATTCAACAACTCCTGTTCTGTTTTCTAGAGCTTACACTATTCTGTTTTCATTCACTCTTCCATTGGTTCCTGCCCCCCAACACAGCCTGATTTTCCTTCCTGTCATTCATATTTGTGTGTATGTGTGTTCGTGTATGTGCACATGTGTATTTTGTACATGTATAATAGCTTCCATTCTTGCCTAAATTAGTTGTCATAGAGGATGGGAATGGACGCCAGTGCTCCTGTTAAATGGTCCCCAAGTGATTTTAAAGTGCAGCCAGGGCTGGAAATCAAGGCTCTCTGGGCAGCACTTTCTCAGTCAGTTGGTGTTCACAGATTCCCCTGGAGATCTTGTTAAAATGCAAATATGTCCTAGCACAGAAAAAAAGCGTGTGTGTGTGTGTGTGTGTGTGTGTGTGTGTGAATTTAGCAGAACTTCAGTAGATGTTAGATTGTGCATTTCTAAGGATAAGTCCCAGGTGTTGCTGCTGCTCTCAACCTTATTTAAATATCAAAAATCTCTAGACCTTGATGATGCAGTTCACCCTGGATAGAACACCTAGTTTTGCCTAGTGTATCAGACAAGATTCTTAGCTAAGACAGCAAAACTTGCTTGAGCTAGTTTGCATGGAAGAGGCGTTTACTAAGGGCATTGGGAAATTCTCATAATGGTCTACAACTGAGCTCCCAGGAATCATGCCCAGACTACACTGCAGAATGGAGCTAATGAGAAAACCATATTCAGGTCACTGAGCCCTTGGATATCAATGCCAAAGACACAAATTGGTCATTCCCACTGTTGTTACCAGCACCCTGCCACATGGGAGGCTCAATTCAGCTCATAGCCATGGCTGGCCTCCGAAGCTGAGTGTGTCTCTTGTCACTCTCACCAGCAACTGCACTCTATACCCAGCCTGCCTTCTCCTTATTTCTGTTGTTTTCACAGAAGTAGGTTGGATTATTGGAGCCTTTGTCACATGAACACTCCTTAGCCACAAAGGAGGCAGGGAAATAATGTCTGCTATCTTGTTACTATAAAAGTATGGCTCTAGAATGTGATGAATATGACTATTTTTTTGGCAGTCCTAGGACTTGAACTCAGGACTCAGGTCTGTTCCTGAGCTTCTTTTTCTCAAGGCTAGTTCTCTGCCACTTTAGCCACAGTGCCACTTGTGTCTTTTTCTGTTTATGTGGTATTGAGGAATCAAACCCAGGACTTCATGCGTGCTAGGCAAGCACTCTACCGCTAAGCCATATTCCCAGCCCCATGACTAACTTTACAGACTTCCCTGCTTGGACTGGCTTCAAACTGTGATCCTCAGATCTCAGCCTCCCGAGTAGCTATGATTACAGATGGAGCCACCAGGACCTGTCATGGCAGGAATTTTGCTTATTACTGGATCCTCAACTCTTGAATCAACGACATGAAGTTATAAAGAGTAATGACACCAGGTGCCAGTGGCTCACACCTATAATTCTAACTACTCAGGAGGCTGAGATCTGAGGATCTCAGTTCGAAGCCAGTCCAGGCAGGAAAGTCTATGGACAGGAATGTCTGTAAGACTCTTACCTCCAATTAACTATCAAAAAGACAGAAAGTGCTCGAGTGGTAGAGGGCTAGCCTTGAGCAAGAAGCTCAGCACAGGGACTGGGAATATGGCCTAGTGGTAAAGTGCTCATTTCATATACATGAAGCCCTGGGTTCGATTCCTCAACACCACATATATATAGAAAAAGCCGGTGATGGTGCTGTGGCTCAAGTGGCAGTGTGCTAGCCTTGAGCAAAAAGAAGCCAGGGACAGTGCTTCAAACAAACAAAAAGCTCAGCACACAGGGTATGAATTTAAGTCCCAGGACCTGCATACACATACAGAAGAAGAAGAGGAAGAAGAAGAAGAAGAAGAAGAAGAAGAAGAAGAAGAAGAAGAAGAAGAAGAAGAAGAAGAAGAAGAAGAAGAAGAAGAAAAAGAAGAAGAAAAAGAAGAAGAAGAAGAAATTATAATTACTATATATTAAATGCTTTTCATAAACCAGGCACTATGCAGAACACTTAAATGCATAATTTCAGGTATTCTTCACAAACCCTTGCCAGTGGGTGTTGTTATTTCCATATGGGTAAGAAAGCTGAACCTTCAAGAAGGCCTGGACTGGGTCAGATGCACATAAATCATGTGAGAGTTTGGGCTTGATTCTAGATCTGACTCTGCCTGTGCCCAGTGTGGTTTCTCCCTTGCTAAACGCATGGTGGAGTTTAATCTCATGGCTGGACATTATTATTCTTCTAGCAAACACAGTGGTTTGTTCTACATTTTTTTGTTAACATCAATTATACAAGGGAGTTGTATTGGACATATCTATATAGTCACACAGTGAATTTAGATCAGACACCACCCTGGCCACTTCACCAGCACTGTGGTCAGCACTTAATTTCCTGTATTAAATTCTTTCTTCAGATACCTACAGTGCCACCTGCTTTGTGACCCAATACAGATGCTAGAGGAGGGAGAGACTATTCTGAGTGCTGTGGGCTGGGGTAGTATGGTTCTCTGGAATGCTTTTAGCACTGGTGGATGTATTCTTGGTGTTAGCTGAACTGGGAGGTACACTGCTTAGCCCAGACAGAAAGCCCCCACTGTGTGTTTTCTCAGTGCAAGTAAGCGGGCGGCAAGCTTTGCCCTCTGTACAGTGGCTGTGTTCTGTCTTGCTTGGGAAGATATATGTTTGCTTATTGATCTTAAGTCAATTTACTTTAGATTTCAAGAACTCAAGCTACTGAAATGCAAATCCTAGCATTTTAAATGTTTTTCCATACTGGCTCTGACTATGGTCATGTTGTGGCCTGCACCTTCTTTTTCCCTACACCATGCTTGTCTGTCTGTGCCTCCAGCAGGCTCACTGCTCCCTCCCCGTCAGGACATTCTCTGAAAGCAGTATTTTCTCAGCTGGGTTTGTGTACACCTGTAATCCCAGCAGAGGCTGAAGTGGGAGGGTGTTCAATCTTGGGATTACAGTCATATACTACCAGAACTACTATTATGGTCAGATTTGTTATGTGTTGACAGGCAGCTCCTCATTGTTGGGGACCTTACTAAGTTGTTTTAGAAAGTCCTCACTTGCTGGCTGTCAGCATCATGGCTGTCAGCTTTAGTTGTGTTTTGTTTTTTTTTCTTTTTAACATATATCATGGCTGGCTTCCATCATGACATTTCCATACATGTATATAATGCACTTTGATCATATCCATACCTTCTGTTTCCTTTCCCTTCCTCATCTGCCTTCCCTTTTACTACCATGGCCTTGGTAGTTTAGTTTAGTTTAGCTTTGCTTTGTCTTAGCTTTCCAAGTGAGGGAAAACATGCCATAATTGTCTGAGTTTGGCCTGTTTCACTTAACGTGGTGATTGCCATTTCCATTCCTTTCCCAACAAATGACACACTCTCATTCTTCCTAAAGTCTGAATAAAATTTTATAGTGTAGATATACCACATTTTCTTTATTCATTCATCTGTTGATGGCAACAAGGCTGTTTCTGTAATTTGGCTAGTGCTGCCATGAACATGAGTGTGCAGATGTGCCTATAGTCAGCTGACTTTGATTCCTTTGGATATATCCCAGGAGTGGCATGGCTGGGCCACAGGCTAGTTCTACTTTCAATTTTTTGAGGAACCTCCATGCTTACCTCCATAGTGGCTGCACTAGTTTACATTCCCACAGCAGTGAGTATGAGTTTCTTTCCACGCTCCTATCCTTGCCAGCATTTGTGGTTGGTTTTCATGACAGATGTCCCGACTGGTGAGATGGGGCTTTGATTTACATTTCCCTGATGACTAAGGACATTGAACTTTTTTTTTCATACATTCATTGGCCATTTGTTATGGGTTTTTGTTGTTGTTGTTGGTCGTGGAGCTTGAACTTTGGGTCTGGGTACTGTCCCTGAGCTCTTCAGCTCAAGGCTAGAGCTCTACTACTTGAGCCACAGCATCACTTCGAGTTCTGGTGGTTAATTGGAGATAAAGAGTCTTACAGAGTTTCCTGTGCTGGCTGGCTTTGAACTGTGATCCTCAGCTCTTAGCCTCCTGAGTAGCTAGGATTATAGATCACCTCCAGCTCCTCCCCTGAGACCTGTTTACTTTTTCTGGGTGGGATTTGAAAAGACCACTGTCAACTCTCCTCCTGTGGTGGGGAATTGCTCACTTGTTCTTTCTCCTAATGCACACCTGGAGTGTCAGCCCAGCCCATGGCCACCCTGACCACTGCCCCTTCCTGTCTGAGTGGCCTCCTCAAAGCCCTGCTCTGAAGCCCCTCTTGAGAGTTGAGCACTCCTCCCTGAAGGGCTGGGATAGGAATGATAAATGAACTTCTCCTTTTGTTAAATTATCTGCCAGAAATCTCCCCTACAAATCCATCAGCCAAGCCTTTGACAGCCTTCATGAGGCAAAGAGCTTAGTAACAGCTTTTCAGAAATCTCGTCCACTCATCCACTGTGCATCTGGTCTCATTCAGGGTCTCCCTGTCAGAGAGAAAGCTCTTGCTGTCGGTACCCCTACAATGTAGGGTGTTGAACTCAGGGCCTTTCACTTGCCTTTGCTTGAGACTGGCACTCGACTACATGAACCACTAGCACCCAGCAACATGTTTTCACATGAGAGAAAAAGAAAATTGAATGGCATAGCTTGGCCTCAGTAGCGCTGTGTACTTCAGCACTAGGTTTTAGCTTGGGGCTTGAATTAGAATCTCCATGGCCCTTTCTCCAGAGCTTTGATTTGACAGGCTCAGAATGGTCACACCTGTCATTTCAGCACTTCGGAGGCAAAGGAGACAACAAAACTGTCGCAAAATAATAATAATAATAACAACAACAATAATAGAATAATAGACCAGAATCAGGGCCTAGGGTTCATGATGTTTGAAATCTCTCAAGACACTCCTTTGATTTATAGCGCTGTCATTCAGATGTCACATAGAAAGTAAGATTTTTGGTTTTGCTTTTTGTCAGTTGTGGGGCTTGAACTCAGGACTCTGTCCCTGAGCCTGTTTGTGCTCAAAACTAGCGCTCTGCCACTTGAGCCATAGCACTACTTCCAGTTTTTGAGTGGTTAGTTGGAGATAAGAGACTCATGGAGACTCTTCTGCCCAGGCTGGCTTTGACCCATGATCCTCAGATCTCAGCTTCCCAAGTAACTAGAATTACAGGAATGAGCCACAGGCACCCAGCTTTAGTTTTTTTTTTTTTTTTTAAGTTGCATAATCTTTGAGATAGTATTAGGGCAGTGCCGACCAGCAAAAATCAGTACCACTTTTTTTTTTGGCCAGTCCTAGGCCATGAACTCAGGGCCTGAGCACTGTCCCTGGCTTCTTTTTTGCTCAAGGCTAGCACTCTGCCACTTGAGCCACAGCGCCACTTCTGGCCATTTTCTGTATATGTGGCCCTGAGGAATGGAACCCAGGGCCTCATGTATACGAGGCAAGCACTCTTGCCACTAGGCCATATTCCCAGCCCCCAGTACCACTTTTTTGTTGTTGTTGGTGGTGGTCATGGGTGTTGTTCCTTCCTCAGAGGTGGTCCTGGGGGGAGGGGCAGGGAAGGGCAATGGAGTCATGATACACACACAGCAGACAGGTCTCAAGGGACAGAAGCACAGCAGCCTATATACATTTTTTAACTAATTATAATACCATACTCACCCTAGCAACCCAATGTAACTTATTACCTTAAAAGTTAAGTTGTTTACCAGGTTCTTTGGCTCAGTTCTCAAGAATGAGGAAGGTGTGGTGGTACCTGACGTGGAAGAGCTCATGACCAGGGCAAGCAACACAGTGTTCTGCATGGTCTTCGGCAGGCAGTATGCTGTCACACCATATTCCTTAGGGCAGCGGCATATACTCCAAGGCCAGGCTTGTCTCCCACACATGGGCTTGAACTCTGGGCCTGGGCACAGTCACTGAGCTCTTCAGCTTAAGGCTAGAGCTCTACCACTTGAGCCACAGTTCTATCTCTGGTTTTCTGGTGGTTAGTTGAAGATAAGAGTCTCATGGAGTTTCCTGCCCTGGCTGGCTTTGAACTGTGATCCTCAGATCTCAGCCTCCTGAGTATCTAGGATTATAGATGAAAGCCTGGGCCATCAGCTCCCAGCCCAGTACCACTTCTTAGAGAGGATGAAAGAGTTTATTGGGGCTGGGAATATGGCTTAGAGATAGATTGCTTGCCTTTCATGCATGAAGCCCTGGGTTGGATTCCTCAGCACCACATAAGCCAAAAAAAGCCAGAAGTGGCACTGGGGATCAAGTGGCAGAGTGTTAGCTTTGAGCAAAAAGAAGTCAGGGACAGTGCTCAGGGCCCTGAGTTCAAGCCCCAGGACTGGCAAAAAAAAAAAGTTTATTGCCAGAAACCTGAACCGGGATATCACTAGAAAGAAGTTTGGATCCTGATCCCAAGGAGGCCTTGGTTTTTTTTTGTGTGTTTTTTTTTTTGCCAGTCCTGGGGCTTGGACTCAGGGCCTGAGCACTGTCCCTGGCTTCTTTTTGCTCAAGGCTAACACTCTACCACTCGAGCCACAGTGCCAGTTCCAGCTTTTTCTGTTTATGTGGTGCTGAGGAATTGAGCCCAGGGCTTCCTGCGTGTTAGGCAAGCACTCTACCACTAAGCCACATTCCCAGCCCCAGCCCTGGGTTTTATACAAGCTACTTACATACACACGAATTTGGGTCAGGTCGTTAATAAGAAAGGCAGAAGTCAGGTGGGGGTGATATCACCTTCAGGACAGGTGTCAATTTCTACCACCTTGGCTTTCTGTTTTCAATCCAGATAACCCTATCTGATCTGTCATAAACCCACATTCCCATCCCTCTCAACAGCCTCACCTAGCAATGATCAGGTAAAATGGACTTTGGGAACATAGTTGCTAGGGAAGGGTAACTTCGGTTACTTCAATAGAAGGAAGTGAGCTTTGTGGGCTGGGAATATGGCCTAGTGGCAAGAATGCTTGCCTCGTATACATGAAGCCCTGGGTTCGATTCCTCAGCACCACATGTATAGAAAACGGCCAGAAGTGGCGCTGTGGCTCAAGTGGCAGAGTGCTAGCCTTGAGCAAAAAGAAGCAGGGACAGTGCTCAGGCTCTGAGTCCAAGGCCCAGGACTGGCAAAAAAAAAAAAAAAGAAGAAGAAGGAAGTGAGCTTTGTTTCAGAAGTACAGGGAATCTGAGTCCTACGTGCACTCTGCCTCTGAATCTTCACTGAAGCCTGCAGACCCATCAGAGTGCGGCCACTCACCAGCACCCCGGGTCTTATGTGAAGGACCCAGCCATCCGCCCTTCCTGTCAGCACAGCCTACACTGCACACGCCCCTCCTGGAGCTTTGCCCTCTTCCTTCCAGGGTTACTTAATTCTGCTGTGTCCTCACACAAGAGTGGCTGGAAAAAGCGAGAGAGCAGAGTTTCTTGGAAAGCACTCTGGCTTGAATCAGCATTCATGACGAAAATGTGTCCTTGTGTGGCTCTCCTTGAGCAGAAAGCACTTTCCTTTTAACTCACCAGTACCATTAGGAAATTCTAGAATTCCCATCCTCAGGGCTTATTTTTATTTTTACAATACTGGGGTTTGGACTCAGAGCCTTGAGCTCATCCATCTAAGTCATGTCCTCAGTTCTTTTTCGCTTTAATTATTTTTCAGATACAGTTTCATGCGTTTTGCCTAGAGCAGGCCTCAAGCCACAGTCCTCCTACCTATGCCTCGTGTAACTGGTTTCAGAAGTGAACCACCATACCTAGCTTATTTGTTGAGATGAAGTCTTACTTCTGTCCAGGCTGGCCTCAGGCTGATCTTCCCAATCAGGCACATGTCACCATGCCTCACCCTATTCTCAGTTCTTGACATCTGGATCTTATTTTCCCTCAGAAAATGCAATCCAGACACTATTGTCTAGAGGGCTGGGTAGGCCTCATAAAGTAACTGACTGTCTGTCTCTTTCATCTGTCTATCTATTTATCTATCTATCTATCTATCTATCTATCATCCACTATCTACCTATGATCTATCACCATTATCAATATCCAGACACAGATAGTTATAGAAGTATTTATATTACAAAGAATTATTACCTCACACTTGTAATCCTAGCTACTCAGAAGGCTGAGATCTGAGGATCACAGTTTGCAGCTAGTCAGGGCAGGCTTGGACAGGAAGCAAGACCCTGTCTTGCTCAAGAACTGTGGCTCAAGTGGTAGAGACCCTTCCTATCATGAATGAGGTCCTGAGTTCAAACTGCATTACTGAAAAAAAGGGAAAAACTCAGAAAACTATATGCAGTCTTGGTAATTCCCATTTGGCCAACTCTCAGGGAAACACCAACTTACTGCTGACAGACCCGAGAAACTTACTCTTCAGCTTTAGGTGGGGCAATTGCCTGAAAAGGAGTAATCTATTTCAGCTGAATGGAAATGGATTATGTGTATCCTCACCCTTCTCCATCATTTCTCTCTCTCTCTCTCTCTCTCTCTCTCTCTCTCTCTCTCTCTCTCTCTCTCTCTCTCTCTCACACACACACACACACACACACACACACACACACACACATTAGGCAGACCCAGGACAGCCATTCAAGACTGCTTTAGTAACTTCTCACTGTCAAAGATGGCCGTCTAAGAGATACACAGTAAACCCAGGACCTATGAATGCTTTGTAGATGCCATTAAGCTAAAGGCTTTAGCTGGGCATGGTGGCACACATCTGTAATCAGAGGCAGTCGAGCAGCTGAGGCAGGAGTAGCTCCGCAGTGAGCTCAAGGCCAGCCTGAACTCCAGGGTGAGACTCTGTTTCTAGAACAGCAATGAGAAAGGTGTTAGCATGAGTTAGTGTGTCCTATCCAATCCTGCAGGAAACCCTGTGGCAGTGTTCCCCCTGGGAAAAGAGGCATGTAATGCTGTAGCCAAGGCAGCCTGAGAACCAGTGGCCACCACAGCCAGGAAGATGCACCGGTGTCTGTAGAGGGTATGGCCTGCAGGCACCTTGATTACAGCACCCCAATCTACCAGAACATGTGCAAGTCACCCAGGCCACTGGAGGCTGGCATTGTAAGGTCTGCCCCCCTTAAGTCTCCACCCAGTTACCTGGGCAGTTACCTCCCCCTTCCCTGAGGTCACATCCTAATCCACCTGGCCACATCCTCCTGCCCCTGCCCTAGATAAGGCAGGGCTGGGCAAGGGTCACCCCCTCTCTTCTGCCATGCATCACCTTGGCCACAGCCCTGCATGTTGGAAATAAACTTTCTCTCCTGCCTTTACACCGCATGGTGTTCTCTTTTATTGACTACCTACTTTAATAAACCGAACAGACATGTAACCCTTGGGCTCAGACCATCTTCCCCCTTGAACTACAGCCTATGGGTGAGCCTAACAGCACAGCAAATATTTGTAGAGGGGCTGGGAATATGGCCTAGTGGTAAAGTGCTTGCCTCGTATACATGAAGCCCTGGGTTCGATTCCTCAGCACCACACAAACAGAAAAAGCCGGAAGTGGCACTGTGGTTCAAGTGGTAGAGTGCTAGTCTTGAGCAAAAAGAAGCCAAGGACAGTGCTCAGGCCCTAAGTCCATGCCCCAGGACTGGCAACAAAAGCAAAACAAATAAATATTTGCAGAGCAGAGCAAAGCAGGCAAGGCCTGGGGAGGAGTCTGGCTAAGGGGACTGCAGATCCACTAGCTCAGGGAATATTCTGGAAATCGCTGCATTGCATCAGGGCATTTCCTCCCTGGAGTAGCCAGGAGCCACCAGAGGAGCAAGCATAGGGTGGTCTTGTGCCTCTTCCTCCCAGAACACGATTCTGGCCAACATTGGCCTCCCTGGGGACTCTGGAGGTGCTGGTGGGCTGAAGGAGCATGGGGCGCCTGTCATCACCCCTCAGTGAGTGGAACTTCACATGCAAACTGGCAGCTGGCTCTGCCAGGGCTTCTGCCCGGGTGCTTTTCCTTTCTGCCCAGCCTCCCACATGGGAGGCAGCCAGCGCCTCTTCCCTTGAATGGCTGGCAAGGGTAACAGTGCCAGGCAGGAATCATTAGCAGGCGGAGGGCTAGGATATTTCCCCACAATATGCTTGAAGTATCCCCCAACAGATCACATATTCATTGCAAAGGGAAAATGGTAACTTTACAGTGATGAGGCTTGGCAGATCATGCCTAAATGAAATGATGGAGAATGTTCCAGTTACAAGGCTAACATCTGAAGCTAACATGAGCTACATAGCACCCTGCCTAAATCAGGGCTAACCGCCTTCCCAGGCTGACATTGGTGGGGTGACTGTTACTGGAGTCCCAGGCTATAGTGGGGTGCTAATGGGGGGAGGCTCCCAGTTCACCAGGCCCAGGTACTCATTCCACAAATGAAATGGGAAAAACTAAGAGTAAGCCAGACACCTAACTACTCAGGAGGCTGAAATGTGAGGTTTGAGGTTTGAAGCCAACCTGGATTTTTTTTTTCTCTCTTAAGGTTAGCACTCTACCACTTGAGCCACATCTCTTTCCAGCTTTCTGGGGGTTAATTGGAAATAAGAGTCTCTTGAACTTAAACTGTTTAGAGCTGCAGGCTCTAGTGGGGAAAGGGGGAGAGGGAAGTTTTCTAGGTTGCTAACTTGTGGGAAGGTAGATAAGCCAGAAAAGACTTGAGGGCATGCAGGTTGTTAGTGCCACGTAGCCACTAGCCATCTTTTCCTCCAATGTAGAGGCAGACACCTTGCACAAATTTTCTTCACAAAAGGGAAATTGATACTGTGATTTTTTGGGTTGGGGAGAGAGTCCCATATTTGCTGTTTCTTTCCCTTTTTTTCCTTGCTTTTTGTTTTTTGAGACAAGATCCATTGTGTAACTAGACTCTGTGTGTGTGTGTGTGTGTGTGTGTGTGTGTGTGTGTGTGTGTGTGTATACATGTGCTGGTACTGGGGCTGGAACTGAGGGCTTGGGTGCTGTCTCTTAGCTTTTTTGCTCTGGCTCTTTACCACTTGAACTCTGATTCCAGCTTTTTGGTGGTTCATTGGAGATGAGAGTCTCACAGACTTTTCCTGCCTGGGCTAGCTCTGAGCTGGGATCCTCAGTCCTCCGCCTTCTCCACAGCTAGGATTACAAGTGTGAGCCACCGGCTTTCAGCCTTCGGCTGGTCTTTCTGAAGGACCCTTTGTGCTGCCTTCTAGACTGGTGCCTGCCCGCCTCCCAAAAGGGAGCCCTTTCTCCTGAGATCTTGCTTCTTAAACCCAAATGAGAAGCTGCTTAAGTAGTGGATATGCCTAGCTACAGTTAGAAACCATCCCTGGAAGTTTTATGATCTATTCCACCAGAAGTAAAGCCGCCTAGCAGGGAGCTGTGGGCATTTCCTCTTCTGGGGTCTGCAGAGCATGTGGCAGCCGTCCCTGGGCTCAGGAAAGCCCGTTGGTTTCAGCCTGGGCATAGCGCCCTCCCTCCCTGGCAGGAGTTGCACCCAGAGGTATTTTTGGAAGGTGCAGGGATTCTGCAGCCATTTGGAAAATCTCTGTTCATAGGCTGACTGGATTTTCATTTGAGAGTGATGATGTGGCCGAGGGGCCTGACCTGGCTGGGTTTCTGGCCTCTCAGGGTGGGGGGAGAGGGTGCTCGCTTTACTTTTCTCTCTGCCACAGACCTGCCTCGCCCACAAGCTTCAGGAGAATTGTGAGCTGCCTCTTGAAGCTGTTTGCAGGTAAGAGTTTTCTCTTGTCCCCAGGTAGCCAGCACTTTGAGCTGAGTGAAAATTTAACCCTAGGGCTAGAAACATAGTTCAAGTGGTGGAGCACCTGCCTCACAAGTGCAGGGTTTTGAGTTCAGTCCTCATACTGCCTCCTTCTAAAAAAGTTTAACCCAAAATTACCCAGCAAGGATCTCAGCTGGGTGCCCTCACCCAGAGTCCCCCTTCTCTTCCTGGCAGCACTGTGAATGTCAAGGCTCGTTGCCTTCTCCACTTTGCCCTGGGGCCTTAATGACAGCTGCAGACTTGTGCATCCATCCACCATCCCACCATCATCTGTCTGTCCCTTGTGCACCTACCCACCCACCCATTCAGCCAGTGTCAGATGAGGATGGAAGGCTGGACAAACATCTTCGTGTGTCACTATTTCTGTTCTTACCTATAATAGCCTCCTTTCTTCCCACAGTCCATGGCTGTACCTGCAGCCATGGGGCATCTGTTCCTTCCTGTGAACAGGTGATGGTTCAGTTTCCAAGCCTTTGCCCCTTTATCTTCCTCATTGCCAGCTTCCTTAGGCCGGGATGTGAAGTTCCAGGGCCTCTGCTTTCCATTTCTGAGCCTCCTACATCCCCTCTCTGCCACCATCCTCTCACTGTGCCAGATCTGGCTTGGCAGTCCCATGAGGGAGATCAGCTGCTTGCTCAAAGGCAGAGCAATGCCACCCCCTTCCCAATAGCCAGGGCTGGGCTTCTACTGTCAGCTCTCCTCGAGGTTTCATAAACTCTCTTCTTAAGAGGTGCTACTTAATACAGGGTAGGAAATCCTTGCCCTCACCCTTTTCCCTGAGGTGAACAGGGGTTGTAAGGTGGCTGGCTGTGGTAGTAAAGGGGCATCTGGGCTCTTAACTGTGGTACTAGCCAGCACTTGTTCATTCACTTCTTCCTTCTCCATGTCCATCCATTTCCTCCCTCTCCTTCATCCATTTCCTCCCTCTCCTCCATCCATTTCCTCCCTCTCCTCCATCCATTTCCTCCCTCTCTCTCCTTGTAACTGTGAGGCAGCCTAGGCTATATGGAGGAAACTAGTGCTAAGCCCCTTGAGGAGACAAGATGTCTCCCTCCCTCTCTCCCTCCCTCCCTCCCTCCCTTTCTCCTTCCTTCCTTCCTTCCTTCCTTCCTTCCTTCCTTCCTTCCTTCCTTCCTTCCTTCCTTCCTTCTTTCCTTCCTTCTCCCTCCCTCCCTCCCTCTCTCTCTCTCTCTCTCTCTCTCTCTCTCTCTCTCTCTCTCTCTCTCTCTCTCTCTCTCTCTTCTTTCTTTTTTCTTTCTTTCACCTTGGGTATAGAGGACAAGCACTCTACCACTGAGCTATATCCCTACTCTTTGCCTTTTTGAGTCAGGGTCATACAGAGTAGCTCAAATTCTTGCCCTCCTGAGTGCAGGTGTGTACTACCATGCCTGGTGCAGGTGAAGTGATCCTGAGCTGATAATCAAGAAGAGGTAAGGTGGGGAAAGGAAAATAGATACGTAAGAATGGCCAGAGTGAGGACATTTCAAGAGGACATTTATGAAATTACACAGAAAAATAGAAATGTCACAGAACCAGCAATTTCTATAGGTTTGAACAGTAAATTTTCTAAGACACAATTATTAGTATGCAGACTAGATCATGCCTATGGCCACACTACAGGATGCGTGGGTGTCAGGATGGTTGTCTGAGGCTGGCTCTGGCAAGTGTGAAATCTTATCTGAAAAATCAATAAAACACAAGTGTGTGGGTCAAGTGATAGAGTCCAAAGTGTGATGCCCTTTGTTTAAACCTCAGTACAGCCAAAGAGAAACTTACTTATTTTAGATAAATACTTTAAGCCCAGGACACAAAATTTCTAAAGATACCAAGGAGAAGATGGTGAAAAATAAGTCTGTACCCAAGTCCTTCAGTTTCCTTCTCAATTTGCTGTGTACCCTAATATGGACTGTCCAAAACTTGCAAGCCTGTGTATGCATACACCTGTGTGCACTTTTTTTTTCCAGTCTTGGGGCTTGAACTCAGGGCCTTGAACTCAGGCCCTGGCTTCTTTTTGCTCAAGCCTAGCATTCTACCACCTGAGCCACAGTGCCACTTCTGCTTTTTCTATATATGTGGTGCTGAGGAATTGAACCCAGGGCTTCATGCATGTGAGGCAAGCACTCTAGAACTAGGCCATATTCCCTGCCCTCTGTGTGCACTTTTTATGATACAAATGGGTATATTACATATGCTGTCTTTGTGTTTTTCATTTGAGCATATTTTGGAGCCTTTTTTTCTTATTGGTACATGTACTATAATGGGAGGACGTTGGAGAGCAAGAAGTGTTTGGCTTGTTCCCGTGTGACCTTGAGCTTTGCTTCCAATCGAGCTATCCAGGGCCAGCTGCGGGCACTGTGTGCCACGTGGATAACTTGAAATTGTCTTGCTCAACCACACATCTTGCCACATGACTGGTTTCAGTGCAGTGAGCATATCTTATGTTCTTACTGAAGTCCCACATCTGGAATCTGTTCTTACAGTTTAACAAGTGTCAGTGGTCTCTTCAGCTCAGTTCTTCCTTCCGGTGCTATTGGTAGATGAAGGAATTTCTGGGCAATGTGGGAGTTTTATTTTTGCTTCTCTGCTTCATGAAGGGAGGCTGTTAGGGCCTGTGTGCTGGTTCAGGGACCATGGCTTGTCCTATTCAGGTCAGGTTGAACTCTTTCCTGAAGGAATCAGAAATGTGGCAGTTGAAATGGGATGTGACTCTTGTCTGTTAAATGACCTTAGAGATGGTACTCCATTTATAACCACCTCCTAGGTGCTCTGTCCTTGTTCTGCCCCTCTCCTTTGCCTGCTGACCTCGATGATTTTCTTGGCTGTGTGTTTTCTTTGGATTATCTTGGCAATTTTAGTCATCTACTTTGATTGCTTCAATGCAGCTTGGGTCAAATAAGATCATTTTGTTCATTTGATTTACCTTTTCCAAAGGAAAATACTTTGGCTTTAAATGTCCTCCGGTCAAATTTCTTACAAGATTATGCTACTACGTTAAATTAACTAAGCTAAGAAAAAGTTATATATACTAAGGCCTTCATCTCAGGGATTATATTATAGGGTTCTTTAAGGTTTGTTATCTCTTTCAATCAATTTTTTAAATTACAGCTTTATGAAGACATAATTTACATACCAGCCAGGCACTGGTGGCTCATGTCTAAAACCCCAGCTACATAGAAGGCTGAACTCAGGTGGATCTTGGATTGAGGCCAGTTTGAGTTGAAAAGTTTTCCCAAGACTCCTCATCCAGAGTGTGGTGCAGTGACACACACCTATTTTCCTAGTTACAACAGGAAGCATAATATAGGAGGATTGAGGTCTAGGCACAGGTCTGGGCAGGAAGCAAGACCTTATCTCAAAGATGAGTATGTTGGGCCCGTGTAGCTCACACCTGATAGGTTTAGAGGTCTTTTGGGTCCTTTTCTCTGCCCTTTAAAGAATAAAAAGCAGGGAAATAGTTAAGGTAAAGAGTAAGTTTATTTGAAGGTGAAAGGAAAGCCATGAAAGAAAGTAGGAAGAATTAGCAGACTTCTCAGTTGGGGAGAGGACCCCTTGTCACCCCACTGGTGGGAGTCCAAGGTTTCTTTGTTCCCTAGTTCCCTCCCTCTTGCTGCCAAAGGCTTTTCTGACTGGATGTAAATTTGTCTGGTTGGACCGCTCCCATCCTGGGTGAAAGAGGAAGGGATTGCCTTCAGCTTTGCTCCTGTCCCAAGCACAAGTGCCTGACTTGGAACAAGATAGCTAGGTGGTTTCTGTTCTTTCTTTGTTTTCTGCTATGTATGCCATTGTCCAGTTGCTTTCTATCCCTAAGTGCTTACTGAGGTCAAATACCTGCCTCATTAGCTACTCAGGAGACTGAGATCTGAGGACTGCTTTTGGAAGCCAGTCCAGGAAGGAAAGTCTGTGAGGTTCTTGTCTCCAGTTAACCAACAAAAAGCTGAAAGTGGAGATGTGGCTCAAGTAGTAGAGAGTGTCTGCCTTGAGTGGATAAAGCTAAGGGATAGCACCTAGGCACTGAGTTCAAACCCCAATATTGGAAAAAACAAAAAAGGGCTGGAGGCATGGCTCACTGGTAGAGCATCAGCCTAGGAAGCAAGGGGCCCTGAGAACAAACTCCACTGTCTAAGAGGGTGGGGATTGAGAGGGAATGGCCTGATGCCCACATCTGTGATCCTAGCTATGCAGAAGGCTGAGATCTGAGGAGTACAAGCCAGCCTGGGCAGGAATGTATGGGACTCTTATGTCCAGTTAAGCACCAAAAAGCTGTAAGTGGAGCTGTGGCTCAAATGGTAGAGTACTGGCTTTAAGGTGGGGTGGGGGGGTGAGGGGTGGGGAGGGGAGCTCAGGGACAGTGCCTAGGCCCTGAGTTGAGGCCCCAGGACTGGCACACAGGCACAAGTACACACACATATAAAAGAAAGGAAAGAAAAAAGGAATACATTTGGTTGTTTTTACCTTTTTGGCTATTATGAATGCTTCCATGAACATCTGTGTAGGTTTTTGTGTGGAACTCTTTTTTTTTTTGGCCAGTCCTGGGCCTTGGACTCAGGGCCTGAGCACTGTCTCTGGTTTCTTTTTGCTCAAGGCTAGCACTCTACCACTTGAGCCACAGCGCCACTTCTGGCCTTTTCTGTTTATGTGTTGCTGAGGAATCAAACTCAGGGCTTCATGTGTAAGCCACATTCCCAGCCTGGAACTCTTTTGTGTGGCACTTATTAGCTGTCGTTCTATGGGTCCCAGGACAGGTGGCAAGATGGCAGGACAGTAAGTTTGATGTAGCTGTTGCTAGTCCCCATGCTTTCTCCAATGCAGGCTAGCAGAACTGAGGTAAGTGCTCGGACAGAATTACAGCATTTCTTAGTGCCATCTGCCCTGAGGAAGTTGAGAAATTTCAGCCCTCCTCTCTCTTGCTCTGTTCTCTTCCTCGCGTCTTTTTTTCGGGTAGTCAGTCCCCACCCCTGACGTGGGGACTCGGCTGTTACTGATTTACATTTAGGGCGGGAGGGGTTTTGATAAGCACAGGTGAATTGTAAGGGGGGTGTGATATTTGCTTGCACGCACACGATACACAACCATGCCTGCGTACACGAGGCAGTGCGCCGGTGGAGGGGTCTCCTGGTCCCGACCCGGCGTCCAGAGATGCCAGCCTTCTGGGCGGTCCTCAGCGACTGCCCCCACCAAGTGGCTCCGCTCGCCTGGGGACACGCGCACTGTTGCCCCGGCAACAACCCGCCCCTGCAGGTGGCAGCCGGGAGCCCCTCCGGGACGAGCGCGCGTATGCGCGGCGGCGGGGACGCGACGTCAGACCCCCGCCTTCGATGCGCGCCTCAGCGGGCAGTCCCAAGCTCCGCCTCCCGCGTGGGAGCCAGCCGGAATTCACCAATCAGAGAAGTCGACACATCCCGCAAGCTCGCCGTAGCCAATGGTGTTACGCGTGAGGTCCTGACACCGCGGGGGAGGGGCCTGAAGGCCGGCGCTGAGGCGGTGACCGCGGGAGTCGCTGCTGAGGCGGCAGCGGTGCGGGTGGTGGCGGGGCAACTCCGCATCTCGGCGGGGTCGAGCCGGCCAGGAGGCGAGGGCAGGCCCCGGAGCGGGCGCCATGGTCCTCCCCTAGAGCGGCGGGGAAGCGGCCGAGCCCAGGATGCGGGCGCGGCGGCCCAGCTGGCCCTCACTCATCCCAGGTAAGGGGGTGGCGGCGCTCTCCGCCGCTCCGTCCAGCGCTTCGCTGCCTCCCCGGGTCCGGACTGGGCCGCCCCATCCACCAGTGTGGCCAGTCCTTAGCCCTTTCCGTTCCGCGTCCCCTGGCAGGCGGTCGCCCCCTCGCCCTGGACGCGGAGCCCCAGGCTGTGGCACGCCGGGCCGGGTCCACCTCCCTCCCGCTTCCCTTCTACTTTGGGAGTGCTGATCCACGCTAGCCCCGCAGCCCCTCGGGGACCAGACCCCGGCCGCGCAGACCCTCGGGGACCAGACCCAATCCCCGCAGCCCCTCGGGGACGAGACTCCGGTACCGCAGCCCCCGGGGATGAGACCCAATCCCCGCAGCTCCTCGGGGCTGAGACCCTAGTCCCGCAGCGCTTCGGGGATGAGACCCAGCCCGGCAGACACCCAACTTCGGTCTCACATTCCCTACCCGGCCTCGCCTGCGCACGCCCCCCCAGGCCAGTGTCTGTTCGGTGTCCCGTTACGTCTCCCTTGAGCCCCCTCCGGGTGCGGCTGGGTCCCCACTTTTGCCCCCACCTGGCTTTTCTTTCTCACTTTTGTCCACCACCTTGAACAAACTCCTCTTCACTTCTGTGCGCTTATACCTGCATACTTGCCCCACCCTGCCCGGTTGCCACAGTCAGTCTCCCTGAATCACTTGGAGCCCCTCTCTCTCTGGCAGAGGTGGGGGGGGAGCGGGCAGGGAGAGAGGAGGGAGACACAGGTAGCCTCGTCCCTTTCTAGGCCTCTGTGGTCTGGGGTAGAGCAGTAGTCATGTATCTAAAGGCGCTCAAAGTGTGATAGGGATTAAAATCACAATTACACCTTTGTTGAGAAGAAATTTCAATTTCAATTCTTCTTTCGTTTTTGCATCATGTTAATTGCCTTGTAAAAGAGTTTTAGGCTGGTAGTGAGGAAGCCACGAGGAAGCCTTTCTTGCATCGTTGTTTTGGAAAAGAAAGAAATCTCCCACATTTCCCAGGAGCAGCAGCATTGTGTGTAAGGAGTGGTATACTGTTTATCTAGTAGCTGTTTATTATTTAAGAGCCCCTAAGAGACTCAGGTTGGGATTTCTGCAATCTGCTGCTAGAAGGAAAGCTCACATCTACTTAGCAGTGAGAGTTCTGAGTTTTATCGGAGTTAAAGAAATTACCCACCTGTCTCTCCCTCTTCTGGCTCTCAGAGGCTGATGAGTAAGGTTTTTTTTTAGAGTAGAAGAAATTTGAGTCTTTAAAAGCATAAATGCATTGTTCTGGGTCTTGTACTTTCTTCCCACATTTATGTTGCTGGTCTCAAGCCTGAATTGATCACTGTTCTGCTGCCGGACTCCCGGGAAGGCTTGAGAAAACCAGGGAACTGAGCTGCTCTTCTAGGTTCTCCTAGACTGAATTCCAGCTTTACTTGAACTATTTGGAGATTCTTTGACTTATCCCTAACTTCCTCTCTTGTACTAAAGTCTGTGTTATTATCGCTATCACTGTAGCCTGACTCTTGCCTTCTCTTTACTGCTTATTTTACCTCCAGCCTCAGAAGAAATTAGTGGGTGTCAGCCCTGAACTCTTGAGGACCTGTTATTTTTATCTGGGCCTGTGCTTGTCTGTTTTTTGACCACTTTAGATGAAGAGGGCTTCTCCTGGTATTTTCAGAATGCACACATACTCATATTTCCACCGTCTCCAACAAAAACTATCCTGATGATTCCTTCATGATTTTCTTCTTAGACTAATGTGCACTCCTTAGTATTTCATTTTTGCTCTCCCTAATTTCATAGCTTTAGATAGCACCTGTATGTATATGGTTTCAAAGATGTGGACAGCCCCCATTTCCCTCTTCAGGTCCTTATTTTCATCTCCATTGGATAACCTGATATTGCTACTTGGTGCTCCACACATAGTTATTCTGTTCCTTCCCTTCAGTCCACTCATCACCCCTCACGTATGCGAGTATTCCTTCTTAGGAATCTGGGATTATCTTCTTGGCTTCTCACGTTGTGTCTGCTATATATCCTGTTGTTGTCACAGATCTTTTCCTGTCCTTCGTGACAAAAGGTTGGCTCAGTCTGAAGAGTCTTCAGCTGCCCCTTAGACCACCTTGTGCTCCACTGATTCATCCTTCACACTGCTGCTAGGATCATTTCATTTCTAAAATACAGTCTGACCATGCCACTTGTTTTCTTTAAAAGTCCTATCAGGGGCTGGGGATATAGCCTAGTGGCAAGAGTGCGAGGCCCTAGGTTCGATTCCCCAGCACCACATACACAGAAAACGGCCAGAAGTGGCGCTGTGGCTCAAGTGGCAGAGTGCTAGCCTTGAGCGGGAAGAAGCCAAGGACAGTGCTCAGGCCCTGAGTCCAAGGCCCAGGACTGGCCAAAAAAAAAAAATAATAATAAATAAAATAAAAGTCCTATCAGTTTCCAAATGCTTAACATAATGGACTAGACCTATGAGATCTTCTGTAGTAGGCACTTATCTTTATCCCAAGCTTTTCAATTAACCTGCCAGACAGCAGTGTAATCCAGGCAGTGTGAAAAAAGGGCTGTGGTAGCAATGACTAGAGGGTGCTAGGAGCACCAGCTGGAAGGGTGGGGACAAGTCCCTGACCACTGTCACCTAGTACTTTTTCTGACTACCCTGCACCCTCAGCTTGACTAACATGACTTCTTTCTGAGTTACCACATCATTTTGTGCATACTGCTGTCTCCCATTTTTACACTGTTATGTGGTCTGTTTCCTTATTTTTCTCCCTGACTAGTTGTTAGTGGTGATGATGGTGGTGGTGGTGAGAAATGTAGTTTTCAAAGGGGTTTTGGCCCTTTACCTGAAGACTAGTGTGGAAGATGGTATCACAAATCAGAGAAATCTTAGTGCAATGCAGGGGAAGGGAAGGGGATATGTCTTAGCTTGTTGTGTGCCTATTGAATAGAAAATGCCATACATGAGAAAAGCTGAATCTAAATGGTGAAAGGTAGAGGATTATGGCACTGAGAGAAGAGAGAATAATAAAAGTAATATGATAACTTGGTACACTTGGGAAAAAATATGATTTGGGAAGGCTAGGAGTGGGTTGATGAGACAGGAGACTGGAAAGGCACACAGATGCAGTTCATGAATGATCTTGTGTGGCCTGCTTTATCATTTTAGCCTGGTGTAGTGAGGAACCCTGAAAGATTTCAACCTCAGAAGATCTTGACAAGTCTGGCTTGTTCCTGTCTCAGGCTTTGTCTCTTGCTACCTGTCTTGACTTTGGCTTTAGCCATGTAAAATTATCCTCATTGCCAACACATGCTTAGATGCCTTTGTATTTCTCCCATGGAATGTGCTCACCTATCTTAGCTATTTATAGATAATACTTGCTTATGACAGTGAATGAGCAGAGTGAAGGAGATCAGAATTCAGAGTCAGGGAGGCCAGTCAGGAGGCTGTGAAGTTGTTTTTGGAGGAAAGAATGAGGGAAGGAGTAAAGCCAGGCTAGCAGGGAAAGAGACAGGAAGGAGGAGGACACATCCAACACCAGGATTTTGCAAGTGTCCCATGGAGAGGGTAATGGTGAAGCTGAATAAAGTCTCCCAGGTTTTACTGGGACTATGAGAGAAAGGGGCTTGTTGGTAGAAGAGGAAATAGAAAAGTAGTAGGATTTACTGGGCAATTTAGTGTTGGTTGAATTTGACATGCCTGTGGGACATCCATTTAGAGTTATCCCTTGGCCTTTGACTGGTTAGGTCTGAGGTTTAGGATAAATGTGCTGTCTGAAGGTATACATGAGACTCATCCACATAGAGAAAGGGCAGGCTGTAATTGAGGCAGGCTGAGTGTAGGAATTTGCATAAGGGAATGAAACACCAGAAGTTTAAATGATTTTTTGTTATTGTTTTGTAATGTTTGCTTTTTTTTTGGCCAGTCCTGGGCCTTGGACTCAGGGCCTGAGCACTGTCCCTGGCTTCTTCCCGCTCAAGGCTAGCACTCTGCCACTTGAGCCACAGCGCCACTTCTGGCCGTTTTCTGTATATGTGGTGCTGGGGAATCGAACCTAGGGCCTCGTGTATCCGAGGCAGGCACTCTTGCCACTAGGCTATATCCCCAGCCCCTTGTAATGTTTGCTTTTGAGACATACTAATTTTCTGTGCATAGTTGACATTTTGTGTGTATGTGTGTCAGTACTGGGTCTTTTTTTTTTTTTTTTTTTTTGCCAGTCCTGGGGCTTGGACTAAGGGCCTGCCTGAGCACTGTCCCTGGCTTCTTTGCTCAAGGCTATCGCTCTACCACTTGAGCCACAGTGCCAGTTCCAGCTTTTTCTATTTATGTGGTGCTGAGGAATTGAACCCAGGTCTTCATGCATGCTAGGCAAGCACTCTACCACTAGGCCACATTCCCAGCCCCAGTACTGGGTCTTAAACTCAGGCCCTTGTGCTTTTGCTTAGCTTTTTTACTCAAGGCTGGTGTTCTACCCCTTGAGCTACAGCTCCACTTCCATTTTTGGTGGCTAATTAAAGATACGAGTCTTACAGACTTCCTGTCTGGGCTGGCTTTGAACTGCAATACCCAGATCTCAGTGTCTTGAATAGCTAGGATTAAAGGCATGAGCCACTGGTGCTCAGCATACTATTAGTGTTATAAAATGCACCATGTCTGGGCACAATGGTGGAATACCTACCGTAAGTGAAAAGCCAAGTGAGTGCATGAGCCTTACTTAGTACTTACAAAAAACAAAAACAAAAGCACCACAACCCCAAACCAAACTCAGAAACCAAAATAAATAACTCTGTTAATACTTTATTGTCTGTAGGATTCTTTTTTTTCCCCTCCAGAGTTTTGGGGAAAAAAAAAATCTTTCTTCCTGCTATAGATTTTGTAAGCATTTTAATGTTTATTCAAAAACAATATTCAATTGGGAGAATGATTAAAATTGTAAAATATTTCATTGCTTCCAGGTTACTTTGTTTTTATTTACTTGTAATTCCATGATTTAGTTTTGGTGCTTATTTGTTTCAGATGATTTTTATTTTAATTAATTAATTAATTAATATTATTATTATTTGCCAGTCCTAGGGCTTGAACTCAGGGCCTGAGCAGTGTCCCTGGCTTATTTTTGCTCAAGGCTAGCACTCTGCCATCTTGAGCCACAGCGCCACTTGTGGCCTTTTCTATATAAGTGGTGCTAAAGAATTGAATCTAGGGCTTCATGTATATGAGGCAAGCACTCTTGCCACTAGGCCATATTCTCAGCCCCTCAGATGATTTTTATAGCTTTCCCCCTTACCCCCCCCTCCCCACCACAGAGGTGAGGACTGAACTTAGGGCCTTGCACTTGCCAGGCAGCTACTCTTCCACTGAGCTAAATCCCCAGCCCCTCAGATTATTTTATATAGGTATTTTAAGGAGATTTAGGAAATGAAGTTTTACCTGTTGCTTATTCCAGGCTCTGTATTTTAGCAAGTATTCATGGATGCACTGCATGCTAGATGATAAATGAGCTTTAATTTGTGCTCTAAAGGAATTTATAGTCTACTGGAGTAAACTAGCCACAGAACAACGGTCTGAGTGTATAAACTACTATGCTTTTACAGAGCGGTTTGAGGTTGCAAAGATTGATGGGTGAGAGTGTCATTGAGGAGATATCTAAAGGAAGAGAGGAGAGGCTGGGGATATGGCCTAGTGGTAAAGTGCTTGCCTCATATACATGAGGCCTTGGGTTCAATTCCTCAGCACCACATATATAGAAAATGGCCAGAAGTGGCGCTGTGGCTCAAGTGGCAGAGTGCTAGCCTTGAGCGGGAAGAAGCCAGGGACAGTGCTCAGGCCCTGAGTCCAAGGCCCAGGACTGGCAAAAAAAAAAAAAAAAAAAGGAAGAGAGGAGCCTGTCAAGGTAGGGGCAGAGGCCTGAAGTAGATGGGGACTGGTCCTGCAGCATAGTCCATGTGGCAAGTACCTGGAGGTGATTGTCATGCAGCATTGAGAGACTCATGGCGTCCTTTTCCTTTGCAATCCCCTGGCTTCTCTTCTTTTCAAAATCTGTATTCTAACTATTGGGAGAATGAAGGAGTTTGATTATTGTTGTTTTATGGATAAAGACTATTATTTAGTGACTTAATTGATGCCATATGAAGAAAAAAAACCTAAGAGCCCAGGGCTTCATGCATGCTAGGGCAAGCACGCTACCACTATGCCATATTCCCAGCCCCAGAGCTCAGGTCTTCTGGCTAACATACAAGTCTTCCTTTACATCAGTTCACTGCCATCTTCTCTTTTCATTTTCCTCTTCGGATTTTCATTCTAAAATTTTGCCAGTCCTGGGGCTTGAACTCAGGGCCTGTGCTCTGGCCCTGATCAGCTCTCTGCTCAAGGCTAGTGCTTTACCACATAAACCACAGCATCACTTGCAGCTTTTTCTGTTTATGTGGTACTGGGGAATCGAACCCAGCACTTCATACATGCTAGGCCAGCACTTTACCACTAAGCCACATTCCCAGCCCCAATCATTCTTTTTTTTTTTTTTTTTGGCCAGTCCTGGGCCTTGGACTCAGGGCCTGAGCACTGTCCCTGGCTTCCTTTTTGCTCAAGGCTAGCACTCGGCCACTTGAGCCACAGCGCCACTTCTGGCCGTTTTCTGTATATGTGGTGCTGGGGAATCGAACCCAGGGCCTCATGTATACGAGGCAGGCACTCTTGCCACTAGGCCATATCCCCAGCCCCCCCAATCATTCTTTTACTGGGACATTTTGCCAGCAGATTGTCTCTTTGGACCTGATGTAACAACAACGTGTGATGGCTGTGCTTGTAAGTATGTGGGTTTCTGCATGTGCAACGAGTGTTGGGTTGGTTTGTGTACCACCAGCTTCTTGTTGACCAGTACTGATTTTGATGAACAATATTACTTTATAAAATTTTCAAAGATTGGCGTATTAAAGATAGGTACAGAGGCCAATCTCCAGTACTACAGGGCAAAAAACATTGAAAGATCTAAGTATAGAAGTATAATGTCCACAAGCATCTCTGTAAGGCATCATTTCTGAGTCTCTTTCATTTGGCCTGCTGGAACAGTGTATTCCTATTAATAGTGATTTGTCAGATATGTTTAGAGCAGTGTTTCAATGCCTTTTCGTACCCTGAAGATAAAAATGAGACCTGAGCCCAGGAGTTTGGCCTAGTGGTAGTGTGCTTGTCTAGCATGCATGAAGCCCTGGGTTTGATTCCTCAGTACCACATACACAGAAACGTCAGTGGCACTGTGGCTCAAGTGGTAGAGCGCTAGCCTTGAGCAAAAAGAGCTCAAGGACAGTGCCCAGGGCCTGAATTCAAGCCCCAGGACTGGCAAACAGATAGAGAGAGAGAGAGAGAGAGAGAGAGAGAGAGAAAGAGAAACAGAGCAAGACACACACACACACACACACACACACACACACACACACACAGGACCTTCTAGTGTTCTTTCTAGCTCATCCTCAAGGCTCTAAATGCCCCAGTTGAGAAAATATTGATACTACTTATCTGGAAACCTGGATGTGATAGTCAAGGTAGTAGAGGCGTGTGTGTGTGTGTGTGTGTGTGTGTGTGTGTGTGTGTGTGTGTGTGTACTTGCAGACCCATAGCAGATGAATATTTTTTTTTCTTGCCAGTCCTGGGGCTTGAACTCAGGGCCTGGGCACTGTCCCTGAACTTCTTTTGCTCAAGGCTAGCACTCTACTTACCACTTAAGCCACAGCGTCACTTCTGGCCTTTTTTGTGTATGTGGTACTGAGGAATTGAGCCCAGGTCTTCATGCATGCTAGGCAAGCACTCTACCACTAAGCCACATTCCCAGCCCTTTTTTTGTTTTTGTTTTGTGTTTTTTTTTTTTTTGTTGTTGTTTTGGTGCCAGTCCTGGGGCTTGGACTCAGGGTTTGAGTACTGTCCCTGGCTTCTTTTCTCTCAAGGCCAGCACTCTACCTCTTGAGCCACAGTGCCACTTCTGCCTTTTTCTATTTATGTGGTGCTGAGGAATGGAACCAGGGCTTCATGCATGCTAGGCAAGTGCTCTACTGCTAAGCCACATTCCCAGCCACTTTTTGGTGGTTAGTTGGAGATAAAAAAAAAAATTCTCATAAACTTTCTTGCCCTGGCTGGCTTTGACCTGTGATCTTCAGATCTCATCTTCCTGAGTAGCTAGCATTATAGGTGTGAGCCACCAGTGCCTGGCTTGGACTTTCTTAAATCAAGGGACTGCTTTTTTTTTTTTTAAGAATTAGTGAAGAGGGGCTAGGAATATGGCCTAGTGGCAAGAGTGCTTGCCATGAAGCCCTAGGTTCGATTCCTCAGCACCACATACATATAGAAAAGGCCAGAAGTGGCGCTGTGGTTCAAGTTGGCAGAGCACTAGCCTTGAGCAAAAAGAAGCCAGGGACAGTGCTCAGGCCCTGAGTTTAAGGCCCAGGACTGGCAAAAAAAAAAAAAAAAAAAAAAAAGAAAGAAAGAAAAGGAATTGATGAAGAGTTAGTATCAAGTTATGCATAGAAAGTATAACTACAGTGTCTCTCTTCTAGAGGAATGTTCCTCCCAGTTTGATTAAGAACCAATGTTACTAGTAGCCAGTGCTTTTTGGAGGCTCAGTATCCTGAGCTGGTATTCTCCTAAGCATGCTATGATGAAGAGTGGGGTAAAGAGCCTAGAGACTCTTCCCTGGGCTCCAGGGATTTACTACTTTCATTGAGTAAGCAAACTATGGAAGATAAAAAGAAAAGTGGCTTGTGACAAATTAGAGAAGTGATGAGAAGAAGTGCTACTTGGGCTTGAGCACACAGGCCTCAGGTCTATGAAATGAGAGCACTGACCTTTGAGCACTTGGACCCCAGATCTATGAACTAAGAGCACTGACTATTGAGCACTTGGGCCCCAGGTCTGTGAAATGAGAGCACTGACCATTGGACACTCAGGTCTCAGAGTGGTGACCATTAAGCACTAAGTCTTTAGGTCAAGAAACATCCAGAGGTGGGCACTGGTGGCTCATGCCTGTAATCCTAGCTATTCAGGAGGCGGATATCTGAGGATCGAAGTTCAGAGCTAGCCCTGGCAGGAAAGTCCATGAGACTCTTATCTCCAATTAACCACCAGAAAACTGGAAGTTGTGCTGTGGCTCTAGTGGTAGAGCACCAACTTTGAGCTGAAGAGCTCAGGGACAGGGCCCAGGCCCAGAGTTCAACAAGAAAGAAAAGAAAGGAAGAAGGAAAACTCCAGGGGAAGACTGAGTCAAGTGAGAAGAATTGAATGAAGAAGCCAGAGTCCCACTTTTCATGTCCCTTACCATGCCTGTGATCACTGTTATTCTTACAGCATTTTGAGAGGTTGTAGAACTTACCCTCCCCCAAATGTGGAAGGGAAGACAGTGCTTATTTATTTATTTATTTGTTTGTTTGTTATTTTTGTGAGCCCTGGGGCTGGAACTCAGGACCTGGGCACTGTCCCTGAGCTTCTTTTGCTCAAGGCTAGCACTCTACCACTAGAGCCACAGTGCCACTTCTGGCTCTTTCTGTGTATATGGTACTGAGGAATCAAACCCAGGGCTTCATACATGCAAGGCAAGCACTCTACCACTAAGCCACATTCCAAGCCCAGCAGTGCTTATTTTAAAATGAAACAGAAATGAGACTTGAGAAAAGTCTCAAATTATTTCTAGTGACAACTGCCAAGTATGTTTGAGTATATGGCAAAGTTTGCTTTCCTCATCAATTAGCCCTTAGTGAAGACTCCATTTGAGTTTCTTTTTTTTTTTTTTTTTTTTTTTTTGCCAGTCCTGGGCCTTGGACTCAGGGCCTGAGCACTGTCTCTGGCTTCTTTTTGCTCAAGGCTAGTACTCTGCCACTTGAGCCACAGCGCCACTTCTGGCCTCTTTTTTTGAATTCCTTATCCCTCCTTTTCCTTTCTCTCCTTTTTATTTATATTTTTCTTTTTCTGCTGGGGGGGTTGAACCCAAGACCTCATGCATGCTAATTGAGCATTTGCTTTACCACTGAGTGTAGTGTTAATGTTTCTATAGTATATAACTTTCTCTTTGTTTTGATTAGGGTCTCACTATGTTGCCCAGGCTGGCCTTGAAGTCCTAAGCCAAGTCTCCTGCTTCTGCCTCCTCAGTAACTGGGATTACACGCATCTACCATCTGGCTAGAAAACTGGCTTCCTGCTCATCATTTATGCCTTTGAGTTTATCCATGTTGTTCTCTGTGTCAAGATTCTGTTCCTTTTCATTGCTGGGTAACATTGGACACATTACAGTTTATCCAAATTCACCCATTGAAGTCCATTTGGTTTGTTTTTGATTTTGGTAGTTATGATGAGAGCTGCTCTAGCCATGCAGTTGCAGGCGTTGTATGACACAGGTTTCACTCAACTATGATAAATAAGAGAGCAATTGTTGATGTGCACAATAAGCGCATGTTCACATGTATTAGACTCTACTCAATTCTTCAAAGCAGAGTGTTACTGTGCTCTCCTAGGAACAAAGAAAAGGGGTTCATTTGTTCTTTGTCTTCACTACCACTGGGTACTGTCACTATATTTTTATTTTATTCACTGTAGGACATATTTTTGGTTTTCTTTAAGAAAATAGTATTATTGAGACATAACTCATGTGCCATAAAAACTCCCACAGTCTAGATTTGTTTAGGATATTTCTTAAATTATTTTTTAATAGTTGTACAAAGAGATTTTAATTCAACACATCAGTTTATGAGCGTGATGCCTCTTGATCAGTGCCACCTCTTCTGTCATTTGTTTCCATCTGAAACATAATACTTACCATCCTTCTTTTCCAGGCCCCAGACAAGTACTAATTTTCCTGTCCACAGAATACGAAAAAATTATTTGCCTATTTTATGTAAGTGAAATTATAGTGTGCAGTCTCTTGTGAAAGGCTCATCAGTTACCAAGCTCATCCATGTGGTAGCAGAATAATTTTTTGGGTAGATGTACTACACTTTGTCCATTTTAAAGTTAAGAAACATAGTAATCCTAGCTACTTAGGAAGTTGAGAGCTGAGGTTCAGGGTTTGAAGCCAGCCCAGGCAGGCAGGAAAGTCCATGAGACTCTTTTTTTTTTTTTTTGCCAGTCCTGGGCCTTGGACTCAGGGCCTGAGCACTGTCCCTGGCTTCTCTTTGCTCAAGGCTAGCACTCTGCCACTTGAGCCACAGCGCGACTTATGGCCGTTTTCTACATATGTGGTGCTGAGGAGTCGAACCCAGGGCTTCATGTATATGAGGCAAGCACTCTTGCCACTAGGCCATATTCCCAGCCCCCATGAGACTTTTTTTTTGGCCAATCCTGGGACTTGGACTCAGGGTCTGAGCACCATCCCTGGCTTCTTCCCGCTCAAGGCTAGCACTCTGCCACCTGAGCCACAGCGCCCCTTCTGGCCGTTTTCCATATATGTGGTGCTGGGGAATTGAACCGGGAGATTCATGTGTAGGAGGCAAGCATTCTTGCCACTAGGCCATATTCCCAGCCCCCCATGAGACTCTTAATCCCCAATAAACTACTCAGAAAAAGCCAGAAGTAGCACTGTGGCTCAAGTGGAAGCATGTTAGCCTTGAGCAAAATGAAGCTCAGGGACAGTCCTCAGGCACTGAGTTCAAGTCCTAGGACCAGCACACACACACACACACACACACACACACACACACACGAGTTGATAAACATTTTTTTGTCATTTCTGTATTTTGACTATGAATAAGGATTCTGTGAACAATGGTGCATTTAATTCTCAGGCAGAATTGCTTGAACACAAGGTAACTGTTTTACATTGTTTTGGGTGGTAGTGAGCTTTTGAACTCAGGATTTTGTGCTTGCTAGGTAGTACCTACCTCTGCCACTACAGCTATGACCATACTCTTTTATGAATGGTTCATCTGTCCGTCTGTCCCTCTCTCCCTCTTTCTCTCTCTCTGTCTCTCTCTTTCTCACATACTACACACACACACACACACACACACTCAGACACACACAGAAAACAGACAACAGATGTTTAGTATCATAGAGACATAAAATCTTTTGGCCTTTTGGTCTCCTCTTTCTTTCTCTCTCTCTTTTTCTTTTTTTCTCTTTCTTTCCTTCCTCCTTCCCTCCCTCCCTCGCTTCCTTTCCAGTCCTGGGCCTTGAACTCAGGCCTGGGCTCTGTCCCTGAGTATCTTTTTGCTCAAGGCTAGCACTCTACCACTTGAGCCACAGCACTACTTCTGGCTTTCTCTCTGTATTTGGTACTGAAGAGTGAAACCCAGGGCTTCGTGAATACTAGGCAAGCACTCTACCACTAAGCCACATTCCCAGCCTGGTCTCCATTTTCTTTTGGATGTCTTCAGAATGGTAGGGGGTTTATTTACATTTGTTTTCATTAAAACAGGCCCTCAGCTCTATGGACACATTTTTCTTTCCCAGTTCAGGAAATGTGTATTTATTTGTTTTGGTACTTATAGTGTTAGTTCATCACTAAAATGTTATTGTCTTAGAGTTGAATTTTAATTCTCTGTTTCCTATATTATTGCCTTGTTGTTTTTTTTCTTCCTGCCCACTCCATTTTACATTGAATACAGAGCTGATACCCTAAGTGTGCCTTGCACATAATGGGTACAGCTTTGTGTTAGACATTTCAGTGCTATATTGCTACTAGTTATCTTAATTAAGGCTCTTTTTTTTTAAGTCTTACTAAGTCACTTTTGTCTCAGCTTATTCTTTGTAATGCTTGATTGAAACTTCATGCAATGCCTAGGACAATAATATATGCTCACACATATCAAATGGATTGAATATGAATAAACAAAAAACAGATCTTAATGTGTCCTATTGAGACCATTCAAATATTTTCTAGTAATGTATTCTGTCTTAAAAACATCTGTATTGAGGTGTGATTTATATACAATAAAAATCACCCATTGTAATAATACAATTTGGTTTTTATTAGATTTTATAGAATTGTGCAACTTAGACAGCAGCCTAGTTTTAGAGCATTTTTAGTTACTACTGATATTGCTTTGTGCCTGTTTGCAGCTAAGTCCTTACTTGTCTTTCTGTCTCTGTAAGTTTGCCTTGTGTGACTATTTAATATAAATGTATACTGACATTACTGTATACATATATATGCAAACACAGATACTTCTTTTTAAAAATATTATTATTATTAATGTTATTATTATTTTGCTGTTTGTGAGGCTTGAACTCTGAGCCTGGGCGCTGTCTCTGAGCTCTTCAGCTCAAGGCTAACTCTCTACCATTTTGAGCCATGGCACCACTTCTAGTTTTCTGGTGGTTAATTGGAGATGAGAGTCTCATGGATTTTCCTGCTCCAGCTGGCTTTGAACCACAATCCTCAGATCTCAGCCTCCTGAGTAGCAAGGATTATAGGCGTGAGCCACCTGCGGCTGGCCTAACTAATTTTGTTATTAAGCTATTGTACAGAGGGATTACTATTTCATAAGTCAAGTAATATGTAAATTTCTTTTTTGAACACCGTCACCCTTTCCTTTGCTTTCTTCCAGTTTCTCCCTCCTGTCCCTGCCCACAAGTTGTAGTTTATTTCCACATGGTATATACTGTATAGCATGATTGCATTTGTTCATCCTTCTTCCCTCCCTTTCTGTACCCCCCTTTGCCTCACACACACACACAAAAAAAACCCAACAAAGCAAAACCAAACAGTTACCACCAATACACAGATACTTAATAAATTGTTCTAACAATGGTCACATATTTGCTTAAAATAACTTCTAAGTAAAATATATTTATTGAAATAAAATATAGATGTGCTTTTGTAATGTTTCATTTTTTAAGCCTGGCTTTCTAGAAAGGAACAGCTTCTTGTCTGTGTGGCTCAGCAGCCAGTGGTCAGCCAATGCTTGAACGGTGCTTGTACTCTGGAGCTAGTTAGACAGATGCTAGATGGGTCCTGGGTAATTTCGAGTTGTGTTTAAATCACTCTGTGGGGTGTTTCCCTGCTGTTTTGTGAAAACCTGCCTTCCTAAAAGGAGACAGACCCTCCAAAGCAAGGTGAAAGTGAGCATGCCTAATTGAAGTGATGAGGTGACATCTGAGATGTGTTTAGTGGATGTCCGTCAGGGTTATGGGAAACCGCATCTATATGTGCAGTGCTGCGCTGGCCTTGCATTCTGTGGGTGTCACTGGGATCCAAAGACCTGCAGATAGCCAGTGTCTTCTGTAGTTTAGTGGTATAGCCAGTTATGCCCCAGGTTATTTATTAGTCAGAAAACAAAACTTGTAGGGTATGTGTAGGACACACACACACACACACACACACACACACACACACACACACACCATGGACATGGACAGGAGAGATGGCTTGAGGGGAATGTTTCATTGATTGTGGTGTTAGCAAGTTGAAACCGGTATGGTATGGGGCAGTTGATGTCACAGTGATGAGTAGCTTCTGCAGGTCAGCAGGCTGGAAGCTCAGGCAGGTTCCCATGTCATAGTCTTAAAGAGAATTCCTCCTCCTCCTCCTCCTCCTCCTCCTCCTCCTCCTCCTCCTCCTCCTCCTCCTCCTCTTTCTCCCCCCCCCCCCCCCGTCCTGGGCCTTGGACTGAGGGCCTAAGCACTGTCCCTGTCTTCTTTTTGCTCTACCTCTTGAGCCATAGCGCCACTTCTGCCTTTTTCTATATATGTGGTACTGAGGAATCCAACCCAGAGCATGTACGTGAGGCAAGCACTCTACCACTAGGCCATATTCCCAGAATTCCTTCTTTTTCAGAAAACCTTAGTTTGTCTCTTAAAGCCTGTAACTGTTCTATGAAGCCCTCCTGAATTATGGAGAGTAACTGATTTAAATATTAATCACATCTGAAAAATTCCTTCACAGCAGTATTTAGACTGGCCACAGCTTAGCAAGTTATGCTTCTTTTCTGAGGATGCAGGTGAATGTTTTCAGTCTCAGTGTAGCCTGTCTGCTTCCTAATGTGTACCCTTGCTCCAACACAAGTTTCAGTTGTGTCACATACACATACCTGTTTTATTTATTTCTTGCCAGTCCTGGGGCTTGAACTCAGGGCCTGGGCACTGTTCCTGAACTTTTTTTTTCTCTTGCTCAAGACTAGTATTCTACCACTTGAACCACAGCACCACTTCCAACTTTTTCTGTACTGAGGGATCGAACCTAGGGCTTTGTGCATGCTAGGTAAACACTCTACCACTAAGCTACATTCCCAGCCCCAGGCCTGTTTTATTCACTGCAAATTATTGTGTCTGTAGCTTCGAGTTTCCAATGTGCCCAGAACTTCTGTCTTCAAGGGTCAAGTCACAGACCCATATTCATGAGCACTCTGGACTTCAGCCCTTCAGGACTGAAGGATGTCTTAATCATGCCGCATCCTTCATGCCACTGTATCCTGCTCAGAAGTTCCTACAGAGAAGTTCCTGTAAATACTCCTTCCTTCAATTTTCTGAGGATTTTACAGCTCCTTTTCATCATGTCCGTTGTCCCTTCCAAGACCCTAAGCACATCTTATTGTCATTGTTTATCTGTCCAGAAGACTTTGTTTTCTGAGAGCAGTAGTTACTGTACTGCTGTCCTTTTTATTATTTGTTTTTATTTTTACTTTTTTAGTAGAACTGAGGTTTTAAACTCAGGGCTTCACATTTATTTGACAAGTGATTTATAGTTTGAGCCATGCTTCCAGCCTTTTTTTCTCTAATTATTTTTGAGATAGGGCCACATGTTCAGGCTGGTCTAGACTTGGATCCTCCTATTTATGCTTTCTTCTATAGCTGGGATGACAGGTGTGTGCCACCGCACCTGGTCTTTATTTAGCTCAAATCTTTCTTCTCCATGCATTGACCTGTTTTTGAAGTACCTCCAGGAATAGTGCATACCTGGAGAATTAAAGTGACTGTAAAGTTTTTAAAAACAAAAAGCTGGGCTGGGGATATAGCCTAGTGGCAAGAGTGCCTGCCTCGGATACACGAGGCCCTAGGTTCGATTCCCCAGCACCACATATATACAGAAAATGGCCAGAAGCGGCGCTGTGGCTCAAGTGGCGGAGTGCTAGCCTTGAGTGGGAAGAAGCCAGGGACAGTGCTCAGGCCCTGAGTCCAAGGCCCAGGACTGGCCAAAAAAAACAAAAAACAAAAAAAACCAAAAAGCTGTTTGTGGACCTGGCATGGTAGTCACTCCTATAATCCTCATCCCAAGGAGGTTAAGGCAGGATGATGGCAAGTTCAAGACTACCCTTGGCTACAGAGCAAGAACCTATATTAAATGCAAAAAGGTTTTTTTTTTTTTTCTGATTATGTGTGACATACTTTGTATGCACTGTGTTTTAGGAATATCAGAGCATCCAAGAGTTTCTTCTTGGGGCTGGGGATATGGCCTAGTGGCAAGAGTGCTTGCCTCGTATACATGAGGCCCTGGGTTCGATTCCCCAGTACCACATATACAGAAAATGGCCAGAAGGGGCGCTGTGGCTCAAGTGGCAGAGTGCTAGCCTTGAGCAAAAAGAAGCCAGGGACAGTGCTCAGGCCCTGAGTCCAAGCCTCAGGACTGGCCAAAAAAAGAAAAAAAAAAGAGCTTCTTCTGTCTAGCTAAAATGCAAATGTGTTAACTGGTGGATAGTTTACAGACAATCATTTAATAAAATGACTTTTTTTTCCTACTAGATGTTGACCATCTTTCGGAAGTAGAAACTCCATGGCCTGAACATCTCTTGAAAATTACTTTGAACAAAATATCTGTTTGTTAACAAGATAATCACATCAAGATGGTTGGAAAACTGAAGCAGAACTTATTACTGGCGTGTCTGGTAATTAGTTCTGTAACAGTGTTTTACTTGGGCCAGCATGCCATGGAATGCCATCATCGAATAGAAGAACGTAGCCAGCCAGTGAAATTGGAGAGCACAAAGACTTCTATGCAAACTGGCCAGGATGTTAAAGCTAACAAAACCTTTGCCTATCACAAGGATATGCCTTTAATATTTATTGGAGGTGTGCCTCGGAGTGGAACCACACTCATGAGGGCCATGTTGGATGCGCACCCTGACATTCGCTGTGGAGAGGAAACCAGGGTTATTCCTCGAATCCTGGCCCTGAAGCAGATGTGGTCTCGGTCCAGCAAAGAGAAGATCCGCTTGGATGAGGCTGGTGTCACCGATGATGTGTTGGATTCTGCCATGCAAGCCTTTTTACTAGAAATCATTGTTAAGCATGGAGAGCCAGCCCCTTATTTATGTAATAAAGATCCTTTTGCCCTGAAATCCTTAACTTACCTTGCTAGGTTATTCCCCAATGCCAAGTTTCTCTTGATGGTCCGAGATGGCCGGGCATCAGTACACTCAATGATTTCTCGGAAAGTGACCATAGCTGGATTTGACCTGAACAGCTATAGGGATTGTTTGACCAAGTGGAACCGTGCTATAGAGACCATGTATAACCAGTGTATGGAGGTCGGTTACCAGAAATGCATGATGGTTCACTACGAACAACTCGTCCTACATCCTGAGCGGTGGATGAGAACACTCTTAAAGTTCCTCCACATCCCATGGAATCACTCAGTGTTGCACCACGAAGAGATGATTGGGAAAGCTGGGGGAGTGTCTCTGTCAAAGTGAGTACAGGCTACACTTTTACCCTATATTCAGCTAATATCATATGTATGTGTGCATGCATATGTATTTTATACACATAAACACCAGGTCCTTTCTAGAGCACATAATTTCGTTGGTGTAGGGTTTTTGCTCTCTATTGGTGCATTGTATCTCTCCACTTTTGACATTTTGCTGGTTAATTAGAGATGAGTCTCTGAACTTTGCCGGCTTTGAACCTTAATCCTCAGAACTTAGCCTCCCAAGTAGCTAGGTTTACAGATGTGAACCAGTGATGTGCCTGGCTTAGACTTGCATTTTAATTATTACTCTCCATCAGAGTGAGAACTGACACGTGAAAGGCACTTATGCATCGTAGAGGACTCTGCCTTCTGGAAACTTCCCACTAGGCTCTACACTTAACACTGATAGTTTGGGAAACAAATTTCAGCATGAAAACCACATTCTAACCATAACAGCCTCCTTTACTCAACATACAGTGGTGGAATAGGCACTGGAAGACAGACATTCCTGGGCAAAGGGGAGAACTCACAGAAGTATCACTGCCCCATGTAATGATTATTATTGGGCTTAAACTCAGGGCCTGAGTGCTATCCTTGAGCCTCTGTGCTCAAGGCTAGCACTCTTCCACTTGAGCCACAGTGCCACTTCTGACTTTTTCTGAGTAGCTGATAGTCTCATAGATATTTCTGCCTTCAAACTGTGATCCTCAGAGCTCAGTCTCTTGAGTGGTTAGTATTACAGACGCGAGTCACCAGCACCTGGCTCCCATGCAATTCTTAAGCCAGCCAAGAGATAGAAGCTGCTTGATGAGGGTTCAAGGCCTTGGGATTACACTATGGTCTCAGCCCTGACTTCTAGCACTTTCTGTTCTGCTCGAGTCATTCTTTTTTCATGAAAAGCATTTGCAGCTGTGTGTTTTTATCAGCCTGCTTCCTGCCAATAGAAATTTTGGAATCTAGTTGTCTCTTTTCATTTTGTACTATTTCTGTCTTTTTCAGTCCAACCTGGCAGTATGGCTGCCCATGTGCTCTTTTCAGAGATGCTCTCATTACATAAAAGCAGTCACACCTGCAAATCTCTTAAACCCTCTTTCATCTTGAGTTCCTTCTGACCTAGTTAGCTGAAGGTCAGTGTCTTTAAGCTCCTTCTACAGGCACTTTTAACTAAGGGGATATGGAAGACAGACCTGTTCTCTTCTTTAAAGAACCCCTTGTATGACTGAATTAACACAGAAGTTAATTTTTTTTTTGAAGAATGACTTTACTTCTGCATCTGAAATGACTTGAATTCTTTTGCTTTGGTCAACTTATCTGTGGAGAGATTTTCTTCTTCGAATCTTACAGGATCCAGGCTACTATATATTAGCATATGACTGACAAGCAATTATCCAGAGTAGGAAGACAGTTTTGTTTTTTTGGTTTTTTTTTTACCAGTCCTGAGGCTTGGACTCAGAGCCTGAGCACTGTCCCTGGATTCTTTTTGCTCAAGGCTAGCTCTCTACCACTTGAACCACAGTGCTATCTCTGGCCTTTTCTATATCAGAAGTTGATTTTTGTCAAATTGTCAAGATTTTTTTTTTGCCAGTCCTGGGGCTTGAACTCAGGGCCTGAGCACTGTCCCTGGCTTCTTTTTGTTCAATGCTAACACTCTTACACTTGAGCCACAGCTCCACACTTCTGGCCTTTTCTGTATATGTGGTGCTGAGGATTTGAACCCAGGGCTTCATGTATACGAGGCAAGCACTCTTGCCACTAGGCCATATTCCCAGCCCCAGTTGTCATGATTTTTAAAGCATCATTTAAGCTACTAATGTAACACATTGATTTCCTAATGTTTTTACCTCTGAATTTCTAGAGAAAAAGCAATTTGATCATAATTTATCATGTAAATAATTGGTTTTGGATTTGATATACTTTTAAAATTTTATGTGCAGTACCATGACTTGAACATAGGCCTGTTTTTTTTGTTTTTGTTTTTTTGGCGAGTTCTGAATCTTAGACTGAGGGCCTGAACACTGTCCCTGGCTTCTTTTTGCTCAAGGCTAGCACTCTACTACTTGAGCCACAGTGCCACTTCCAGCTTTTTTCTATATATGTGGTACTGCGGAATTGAACCCAGGGCTTCATGTATACAAGGTGAACACTCTACCAATAGGCCATATTCCCAGTCCAGGACTGGGTTTTATCCCTTAGGTTTCCTCTCAGGGCTAGTATTCTACCACTTGAGCTATAGCTCCACTTGAGGCTTTTTATTGGTTAAGTGGACATAAGAGTCTCTTGGATTTGTTTGCCTAGGCTGGTTTACCACAATTTTCAGTTTTCTGACTTATAGCTAGGATTACAGGTGTGAGCCATGAGTGCCCATCTGATATGCCGGGGTTTTTTTTTGGGTTGGGGGGTGGAATGGGGGAGGAGGGGAGGTGCAAAGGTTGAACTCAGAGTTTGGGTACTGTCTCTGAGCTTCTTTCACTCAAGGCTAACCCTCTAGGACTTGAGCCACAGTTCCACTTGCAGCTTTTTGGGTAGTTTAGTAGAGATAAGAGTCTCACAGACTTTCCTGCCCAGGCTGTCTTCAAACTGGGATCTGATTCTCAGATCTCAGCGTCTTGAGTAGCTTCAGGGCCTTATTACCTCCTGTGTAGTCCCCTTTCACCCTCACGCATAAGCCGCCCGTCCTGCAAGTGGCAAAGCTGGAGTGAGGTCTACGTGATATGGAGTGTGTGTAGTCGTGAGAATGCCCCCCCCACCCCACCCCTGAAATGAAGGACACGACACACAGGCATCTCGGGGTAAGCTTCTGGAACTTCCACCAGTTTTACTCAGGGGAGGGGTTTATATGACAGTAATGGTGGCAGGAAGGGGAGGGACTAACTGGATACTAGCGATAGGTTGATGAGCTGTCCATCACAGTGATGTCATGGAACTTCCCCCAGAGGCGGAGATCACGGCCCACAGGACTGGCCCCCCTGGGCTCCGGTCAGTGCCATTTTGACACACATGTGCGTGCTCCAAGGCAGGAGGCGGGCTGGTTTGCTACCTCTTTTGGTACCAGACCCGGAAGGGGTTAGGAGTGGATAACAGCCGTGCAGCCCCATGACGGGAGAAGGGGGCGGCCTCTCAGGACCACTCCCCTCAATGCCAAGCCGATGCCCCAACAAGTAGCTAGGATTACAGGTGTGTGTGAGCCACTGGCTCCAGGCTTGATATACTTGATTTGCTTTAGGATTTATATGACTACCTCACTTATTGTAATTGTACTTTTACTACAAAGATCCTTTCTTTTTTATGTATTATACTTATGCTCCTATATATTACTTGGAGATTTTTACTTCTATTTGGTGGATCTTTTTATTGTTTCTCCCCCTCACTTTTGGATCACATTTTCCTACTTCTTTGGATTAGAGTAATTTTTGAAGTTATGTTGCCAAGTCTTGTGAAAGTCCTTGGGAGAATTCTGATTTTGTTGGGTTGCTTAGGTCCTAAGCCACAGTTTTCTTACCTTTTCTGAAGTGTTTTGTATCTCAGTTCGGTTCTGTCCCTTTCTTCCTTCCCCTCTCCGTACCTCCCTACTTCCCTTCCTTTTATTTTTTTCTTTCTGTGCCAATACTGGGGCTTGAACTCAGGGCCTTGCACTCTTTTTTTTTGTAATTTATTAATTAAAGAAAAGTTTTTTTTTGTGACAAGGTGTTGTGCAAAAAGGGTACAGTTACATAGTAGGGCAGTGTGTACATTACTTGTGATATCTTACATCCAGTTTTTCTTTCCCTTCCCGAGGTCGGTATATATATATATATATATATATATATATATATGTATATATATATATATGTATATATATATATATATATACAATATACAATGTACCAAGAACCTATACAATAGCCACGTGGCCTACGCTGAAGAAGATTCGCCTAGGGCTTTAAATGTAATGTCGACAATAGACAATATGTCGACAATAGTCTTATATGAACATACAAACATAGCTTTTGAGCTATTGTGATCCACTGAGAGGTCAATTTTTGACCTTTATATGATGAGTAGTTGTTTGGTTTTAGTTACATAGTGTAGGGTCGCTGACCCAAACCTGTGGGAAATACCATTTGACAAGCAGTTTTTGGTTTCACAGACCTGGTCTCTACTGTCTCCCCCTCCCCCCACCTTAACTGTCATATATCAGGGAGATCATGCCCCTTTGTTTTCTGTGTTCTAAGCTTGTCTCGCTCAACATTATTTGTTCAAGTTCTGACCATTTCCCTGCGAATGCCAATATTTCACCTTTTTTTTTTTTTTTTTTTGTGGCCAGTCCTGGGCCTTGGACTCAGGGCCTGAGCACTGTCCCTGGCTTCCTTTTTGCTCAAGGCTAGCACTCTGCCACTTGAGCCACAGCACCACTTCTGGCCGTTTTCTATATATGTGGTGCTGGGGAATCGAACCCAGGGCTTCATGTATACGAGGCAAGTGCTCTTGCCACTAGGCCATATTCCCAGCCCAATATTTCACCATTTCTAATCGCTATGTAGTATTCCATTGTGTATAGGTACCATATTTTTTGGATCCATTCATCTGTGGAGGGGCATCTGGGTTGTTTGCATATTTTGGCTATTGTGTGCAGGGGTCCCTGCACCCCCGGTGCTCTCCCAACCAGCGGGAGAGGCAAGGAAGCGCACCCTGCTGAGTGTGAACCCAGAATAGGTAACGAGCCAGGAGTTGCCCGCACCCAGCCCAACCCAACCTTTCGTCGGCAGTTGGACAATCAGACAACTCGGGAGAGGTTCAAGACTGCTCTCAGTTTTAGTGGGGCGGACCCGATCTTAAGTATGGGCAATGGCAGCAGGAAGAGGAGGGTGTAACATACCTAGCTAGGGGCGATGATTGGCGGTCTGAGCAGTCAGTCAAGGGTGGAAGGCCATGGGACCTCCCTAAGGGGTGGCCTAAGTACTAGCAGGACCGCCCCCAGGTTACTGCCGGCAGCCATCTTGCTGCACATGGTCTTAAGGCTGGGAGGCGTGGCCAGCTAGAGCCGCCTTTCCAGTTCTGGACCTGGAAGGCAGGCTGGGCTAACCGGGATCCCTCTTCCTGGAGGAGGTGCAAGCAAGCACGCCCCCAGGCACTGAGGCAGGCGGGGCTCTTCAGGGCCTCACTCCCGAGGCTCAACAACCAGTGTGCCCCACATTGTGTATTGTGCCGCGATAAACATGGAAGTGCAAATGTCTTTTTGATATCTTGTGACCTGTTGTTCAGGATAGATGCCTAGGAGTGGTATGGCTGGGTCATAGGGTATGTCTATGTTGAACTTTTTGAGGAACCTCCATAATGTTCTCCAAAGTGGTTGTACTAATTTGCACTCCCACCAACAAAGGAGGAGGGTTCCTCTTTCCCCTCACCCCCTCCAGCATTTGTTGTTGCCTGAGTTCAGAGTATAGGCCATTCTAACTGGAGTGAGGTGGTATCTCAGGGTTGTTTTTATTTGCATTTCCTTTACTGCCAGAGATGTTGGACATTTCCTCATATGTTTCTTTGCCATTTTTATCTCTTCTCTTGTGAAGTCTCTCTTTAGCTCCTTCGCCCATTTCCTAATTAGTTCACTGGGCTTGGAGGGGCTTAGTTTTTTGAGTTCTCTGTAGATGACAGATATTAGGCCTTTGTCTGTTGCTGTGTTGGTAAAGATCCTTTCCCATATGGTTGGCTGTCTTTCTATTTTGGTGGCTATGTCCTTAGCTGTGCAGAAACTTTTTAATTTGTAGTAGTCCCATTTGTTGAGTCTCTCCCCTATTTGTTGTGTCCCTGGGACTCTATTCAGGAAGTTCCTTCCTGTACCTATAAGTTCTAGCGTCTTTCCTACTCTATCCTTCAGTAGTTTCAAGGATTCAGGCCTTATATTGAGGTCCTTGATCCATTTTGAGTTGATCTTGGTGCATGGTTATAGGCTTGGGTCTACTTTGAGTTTTCTGCATATGGCTGCCCAGTTCTCCCAGCACTAGTAGTTGAAGAGGCTCTGTTTATTCCATTGTATATTTTTAGCTCCTTTGTCGAATATCAGCTGACTATAAGAGTGCGGTTTTATTTCTGGGTCTTCAATTCTATTCCACTGGTCTTCAGGTCTGTTTTTATACCAATACCAGGCTGTTTATGTTATAATGGCTCTATAGTAGAGCTTAAAGTCTGCTATTGTGTTACCTCCTGCACTGCTTTTTTTTGCCTAGAATTGCTTTGGCTATTTTAGGTCTTTTGCTGTTCCATATGAATTTATGGGTTGCTTTCAGTGAAGAATGTAGCTGGGAAATTTTGATGGGGATTGCATTGAATTTGTATAACAATTTGGGTAATATGGCCAGGTCTTCCACTGCCAGGTCTTTACTAGTCGTGACAGGAGTCACATCCGTGTAACTTACCACTGACGGGGTCACGTGGACCTTACCGCTGACTTGTTGTATGTAAAGACGGCCATCTTTACCATGTGGAATGGAAATGCATCAATAAGTATATATGCGCACTAGACGGGTCCCGGTACTCACAGATGGACTCCAGCAGACAGGCGTCCTCTGACATCACATCTCTCCACAGCTTCCTCTGTGCTGCGTTCATCAGGTCCCACTCTTTGGGGGTGAAATTCACAGTTACATCTTCAATATTCAGAGGTTCCGGGGATGCCATCATCCCAAGACAGTGCTCCTCCAGACTTTCACTACCAGGCAGTCCCAGCGCTATGCTGAAAGAAGCATGGAGGGAGGGCTGGGGATATGGCCTAGTGGCAAGAGTGTCTGCCTCATATACATGAGGCCCTGGGTTCGATTCCCCAGCACCACATATACAGAAAATGGCCAGAAGTGGCGCTATGGCTCAAGTGGCAGAGTGCTAGCTTTGAGCAAAAAGAAGCCAGGGACAGTGCTCAGGCCCAGAGTCCAAGCCCCAGGACTGGCCAAAAAAAAAAGAAGCATGGAGGGAGGAAGAAGCCAGCGGCCGGCCTTGCATTCTTGATTAGCATTTTTTGTGTATGCCGGTCTTGGAGCTTGGACTCAGGCCTGGACACTGTCCCTGAGCTTTTTTGCTCAAGGTTAGTGCTATATTACTTGAGCCACACCTCCACTTCTGCCTTTTTGCTAGTTAATAGGACTTAAGAGTCTCTTGAACGTTCCTGTCTGTGCTGGCTTTGAACCTTGATCCTCAGATCTTGGCCTCTTGCTTAGCTAGGATTATAGGAATGAACCACTGGCACTTGGCTATAGTTCCGTTTTCTTTTCTTTTCTTTTCTTTTTTTTTTTTTTTTTTTGCCAGTCCTGGGCCTTGGACTCAGGGCCTGAGCACTGTCCCTGGCTTCTTTTTGCTCAAGGTTAGCACTCTGCCCCTTGAGCCACAGCACCACTTCTGGCCATTTTCTATATATGTGGTGCTGGGGAATCGAACCCAGGGCTTCACGTATACGAGGCAAGCACTCTTGCCACTAGGCCATCTTCCTAGCCCCTATAATTCCATTTTCTAAGACACTGTTGCACTTCCTTGAGTCTTTCTCATCCATGTAACACTAATGAGTTAGTTGGACCTTTAGTAATAGTTTTGATCTTAAGTTTAGCTTTCATAACCTTTGTTGTACATCCTTCAATTTCTCCCAAGGGTGAGCTAGGAGTTTATGCACAAAATGATAGAAAAATCTTTCTCAAGCTCTCTCTCATCATTCCACATTCTGAATTTCATGGGCTCCTTTGTTGTTCTGAGCAGAAGGATGGATTTCTTTTGGAATTGTAGTTACCTGCATTGTTACTAGGCATTTTTAAAAGACTGCTGCCACCCCTAGGGCAAGTAGCTGAGGGAAATGTATACAAAATAATGGAGATAATTTCTATAACATCTTTAGACTGAAATGGTGCATTTTCCCAATTCATTCTGACTGAAAGTTGGGGCTTTGTTGAGTTATTCTTTGCGCATTTGTGCATAGTATGGACATGAGAATTCTTATTTTATTCTAAATTTCTTAATCTTTCTAAGTTTTTTTAAGTCTTTATTTCTTGGAAGTTTTGTTCTAATCAGCTCTGGGCTAGCAGTCATTTTCTCCTTGTCTCTGAGGTATACTCGACTCTGGTTGAGATGGTTGCTCTGACTCATCCAGTTGTGGGTCTGTTGTTGCAGGTCATTTTACCTTGTTAACATTCTGTGCTTTTACAACTATTTTGTTAGTAGATGTGGGTTTCTTTTGTTGTTTAGCTTGGTAAAGGTTTTTCTTGCAAATAAGGAAGACTTGAAAACTAGACTTCCAATGTCTTTAAAAGATATGAGGCCAAAACTGTGGGGTGGGTGGTGGGGGATGATGATACAGAGCTTTGGTTGGGAATTTACCTTAGTGGAGGAGTGCTTGCCTAGCAAGTATAAGGCCCTGATTTCAGTACTCAGCACTGTAACACATAAATAAATATAAATAAATGAAAACCTTTTCCAGGCACTGTTGGCTCATGCCTGTGATCCTAGCTACTCAGGAGGCTGAGATCTCAGGACTGTAGTTCAAAGCCAGCCCAGGCAGGAAAGTCCGTGACACTTATATCCAATTAACCACCAGAAAACTGGAAGTGGCTCTGTGGCTCAAAGTGGTAGAGCACTAACTTTGAGATGAAGCGCTCAGGGACAGTGCCCAGGCCCCAGAGTTCAAGCCCCATGATCAACCAAAAAAAAAAACAAAGAAAAGAATTTTTTTAAGATAGGGCTAATACATTATTTCTTTTGTTTCTTTTGCCAGTTCTGGGGCTTTAATTAGGGCTCTGAGCACTGTTCCTGGCTTCCTTTTGCTCAAGGCTAGCACTCTACTAATTGAGCCATAGCACCACTTGCAGCTTTTTCTGTTTATGTGGTGCTGAGGAATTGAACCCAGGGCTTTATGCAGGCTAGGCAAGCACTGTACCGCTAGGCCACATTCCTAGCCCTTTTTCTTTTCTTCTTCTTCTTTTTTTTTTTTTTTTTGCTAGTCCTGGGCCTTGAACTCAGGGCCTGAGCATTGTCCCTGGCTTTTTTTTGCTCAAGGCTAGCACTCTGCCACTTGAGCCACAGCGCCACTTCTGGCTGTTTTCTGTATATGTGGTGCTGGGGAATCGAACCCAGGGCTTCATGTATACGAGGCAAGCTCTCTTGCCACTAGGCCATATTCCCAGCCCCCCCCCCCTTTTTTTTCTTTTCTTTTCTGTTCTGTTCTTTTCGTGTGTGTGTGTGTGTGCGCGCGTGTTAGTCCTGCGGCTTGAACTCAGAGCCTGGACACTGTCCCAGAGCTTCTTTTGTTCAAGGCTAGCACTCTACAACTTGAGCCCCAGTGCCACTTCCAGATTTTTCTGTTTATGTGGTACTGAGGAATCAAACCTATGGCTTCATGCATACTAGGCAAGCACTCTACCATTAAGCCACCTTCCCAGCCTGTGCATTTCTTTTTGAACAGTTTTACCTCTTCCCTCATTTTCTCCCGCTTCCCCCCCAACTCCTCTCCTCCCAAAGTTGTAAAATTAACTTCCAAGATAGTGTCTAGTGAGTATCACTGTTGCATTGGTTCACCCTTTGTCCCACCATTTCTGTGATTCCACCTTCCCTTCTGCAAATCAGATCAACTTATGTATAAGACAAAGTACTCCATTTGTAAGGAAATGGAAAGACTTGGAAAAAATTATATTAAGCAAAGCAAGCCAGACCCAAAGAAATACAGACTGCATGGTTTCCCTCATTTGTAATAACTAGAATATATCTATGATATTCTTAGCAGAGGATCACAATAACTCAATAGCTAGGTGCATGTGAACATATAAAATGAAACTTATCAAAATGAACTCCAAGAAATGGAAACAAAAGGTTTTTTATAATACACTGTTTGCAGTTATTTCTTTTTGTTTTTCTTTTTTCCCCCTTCTGGTTTTTTCTGTGTTGTCACTGTTTTTTATTTCCTTAGCATTAAAAAAAATTATAGACTCTGTAATGCTCTTAGAACTTTGCATTCTAGCCAGGTGCCAGTAGTAATCCTAGCTACTCAGGAGGCTGAGATATGAGGATCATAATTCAAAGTCAACCCAGGCAGGAAAGTCTGGGACACTCTCATCTCCAATTAACTATCTGGAAAGCGGAAGTGGCACTGTGGCTCAAAGTGGTAGAGTGCTAGCCTTGAGCAGAAGAGCTCAGGGACAATGCTCAAGCCCTCCGTTAAAGTCCCACAACTGACCAAAAAAAAAAAAAGGTTTGGGACTGGGAATGTGGCTTAGTTGTAGAGTGCTTGCTTAGCATGCATGAAGTCCTCAGTACTACATAAATAGAAAAAGCCAGAAGTGGTGCTGTGGCTCAAGTGGTAGAGAGCTAGCCTTGAGCACAGAGAGGCTCAGGGACAGAGCCCAGGCCCTGAGTTCAAGCCCCAGAATTGGCAAAAAAAAAAAAAAAAAAAAAGTTTTCTTTTTTAGAGCAATTTTATGTTCATAGCAAAATTCTGAGTACCCATTGTGCTCTCCCCATTCCTTTACTGTTTTCCCAAGTTGTCCAGCAGTGGTTTCAGGTTCCTGTTGCTCTATATCCTTACCAGCATTTGGGCTTGTCAGTGTTCTGGCTTTGAATTATTCTAGTGGGCATATTGTGGCAAGCATTGCTCTTCAGTTTGCTTTTTCCTGCTGCCATGTAATGGGCAGCTTTTTCATATCTTGTTCATAGTCTCTACATGGTGATGAGTCTGCTCAGGGCTTTGTCTATTTTTTTTTGCCAGTCTTGGGGCTTGAACTTGAGCAGAATTGCTCAGGGACAACACTCAAGCTCTGAGTTCAAGTCCCAAGACCAACAACCAAAAAAGATTTTTTATACTTCAGATAATATTTCTTTATCATATATAGATTTTTCAGATATTTTTTCCATTCTCTGTCTTGTCTTCTCCGCTTCTTGACAGGGTCTTTTATAGAGCAGAAGTCTAAAAAGTCATTTTATTTATTATTATTATTATTATCATTATTATTATTTTGCTACTCCTGGGCTTCGAACTCTGGGTCTGGACACAGTCCTTAAGCTCCTTTTGCTCAAGGCTAGGGCGCTATCACTTGAGCTACAGCCCCACTTCTGGTTTTTTCTGTGATTAATTGGAGATAAAATCTCAGGGACTGTACCGCTTGGGCTGGCTCCGAACTGCAATCCTCAGATCTCAGCCTCCTGAGTAGCTAGGATTACAGGTGTGAGCCACTGGTGCCCAGCCAGAAGTTTAAAATTTTAATGAAGTGCAGCTGGTCAACATTTGTTTGTTTGTTTGTTTTTGGCCAGTCCTGGGGCTTGGACTCAGGGCCTGAGCACTGGCCCTGGCTTCTTTTTGCTCAAGGATAGCACTCTGCCACTTGAGCCACAGCGCCACTTCTGGCCGTTTTCTGTATATGTGGTGCTGGGGAATTGAACCCAGGGCCTCATGTATACAAGACAAGCACTCTTGCCACTAGGCCATACCCCCAGCCCTCAATGTTTGTTTTCCTTAACCTTGATTTGGGGTTGTACCTAACAGGAAGTAGCCAGACAAAAGATCACCTAGATTTTCTTCCCCCTTTTATCTTTGAACAGTTCTGTAGTTCTGATTTTATGTTTACATCTGTGATCTGTGCTGAATTTAATTTTTGTGGAAGGTATAAGGTCAGTGTATTAGTCGTCTTTTGTTACCGTAATGAAATATTCAGTTGAGTTACTTTTAAGGAGAGGGGGCTTCTTCATTCAGCTCATAGTTTAGGAGGTTCTAGGGGATGACCTTGGCAGTGGCCCAATTCGTAGCTGTTCTACATCATAGGAATAGATGTGGAATTGTGTGAGAGCAGATTTGGGGGCAAGTAAGTCATAGATAGCATCTCAGAGAAGGTGGCAGGTCAGGGTGGGGAGAAGGGCCTGGGCTAGGGCCAGGCTTGAGCTCCCAGAGGGTCACACAAGAATTGCCTCATGGACTGGGAATATGGCCTAGTGGTAAGAGTGCTTGTCTGGCATACATGAAGCCCTGAGTTCTATTCCTCAGCACCACATATACAGAAAAAAAGCCGGAAGTGGAGCTGTGGCTCAAGAGCAAAAAGAAGCCAGGGACAGTGCTCAGGCCCTGAGTCCATGCCCCAGGACTGGCAACAAAAACAAAACAAATAAAACAAAAAAAGAAATGCCTCATGATGAGGATATACGCTCTTTTCTTTCTGAGTTAAAGCATCTTACATCCTTCCTTTGTTCAATATATACTTTTTGTTGCTGTTGATTGTGGAGCTTGAACTCAGGCCTGGTGCTGTCCCTAAACTTTTCACTCAAGGCTAGTGCTCTACCACTTTGAGCCAGAGTTCCACTTCCTGGGCAATGTATACTTTTTGAATAAGCTAGTGAAGATTTTTCATTGTTCTAATTATACTTAAAAATAGACTTATTAGTTAATACATAATGTAAATTAAATCCATAGTGAGGTAATTCTACAATATCTACCAGAATGGTTAATAGTAAGTTAAGGTGGGACGCTAGTGACTCATGCCTGTCATCTATCTATTTTGGAGGCCTAGATCTGAGGATCACAGTTCAAAGCTAGCCAGGAGAAGTGTCTGAGAGACTCTTTTCTCCAATTAACCACTCAAAAACCAGAAATGGAAATGTGGCTCAAAGTGGTAGAGCATTAGCCTTGAGCAAAAGAGTTCAGGGTCAGCTCTCAGGCCCTGACTTCAAGCCCCATCACCACCACCAACAACAACAAAAAGTGGGTAGAAAGTACAGTGTTGGTGAGGATATGAGTCAAATGTAATTCTTAATATAGGTGGCAGTGTACACCAACAGGTACTTAGCAAAACATGCTTACCATATGACCCAGCATAAAGAAATTATAGGCTTAAACATATGCTGAAAGAATTAAATTCAGGGCTTTTGCTCAATTAGTTTGCTTATTTGGTTGATGCTCTACCACTTGAGCCACACCTCTACTGGCTTTTTGCTAGTTAATTGAAGTTAAAAATCAGGTTGTCTGCTTGGACTGGCTTTGAACCTTGATCCTCAGCTCCCACCCTCCTGAATAGCTAAAATTATATACATGAGCCACGGTACCTGGGCAGAAATGTCGCTGTTCTTGAAGTTATTTGTGTATTCCATATTATGAAAGATGGACAATCTTTAACACAAATCTTGATTGCAATTCAAATCAGTGATATATAAAATTCAATAATTGTGGTAAGAATTATTTGTAAACTGCTAAGAGCCTTAAAGTATAAACATGTTTATTTTCAGTTGAAAAACATAAGCCTAAATCTAATGGTGAGTCTGCTGATTATCTGCCTATTTTATTTTTTGTTTTTCTGTTTCTATTTCCTGGAATAGCCTATTTGATTTTAGCTAGTATCTAGATATTTGGTCACATATATTGTTCTCAAAGTCTAGAATTGGCTTAGGGCAGTTTTTAGTTTTGACTTTATGCTGGAGGATCAAGGCAACAGATGCCATTGTTTTTACAACCATTTGTAGGCCATAAAAGAAGAAATTAAATTTGTTCTTTGTAAAGAATTCAGGGCTGGCCACTCATCAAGATCTTGCTCCACAGAGAAAATGACTTCCAGGGACACAACCACAACAGACCTGCTTTATTCCCAAACTGAATAATAAAATCTGAGACGACCAAGACTGAGGAGGGAAGTAGAATGGTTAAACAAAGGAAGATAAATTTTTTTCTTGACTTTGTATTAACTATAAGTCCAGATGTCGGGGTCTTTAGCCGCCCCCCCCCCCTTGTGCTCCCCTGACCCGCGGGAGAGATGGGGAAGGCAAGCCCCGGCCAGATGAGTCAAGCAAGGAAAGGGTCGGCAGACCGCCCGCACCCAGCCCTCCCTCACCAGAGGACAATCAGATGGCCTGGGAGTCAAGTCAGCGCAAGATCTCATTTATTGGGGAAGTACGTGCCACTAATATAAGGCACAGGAGCCAATCAGGTCTAAGATCTGCAGGAAGGGGAGGCATGAGCTGTCCATCAAGGGCGGAAGAGCGGGGGCGTCACAGCCCACAGAACCGCCTCTGGATTATAACCAAAGACACTTGTAGCAGCTGCGCATTGTTGTTAGGTGCCGCCATCTGAGCCACATGTGGCCCCAAGATTGGGAAACAGGTGGGGCCAGCTAGTTGACTTCCAGGTATGCCCCCCATCCAGAAATGTGATTTTTGTTTTGCTTTGTTTTTGCCAGTCCTGAGGCTTGAACTCAGGGCCTGAGCACTGTCCCTGGCTTCTTTTTGCTCAAGGCTAGTACTCTGCCACTTGAGCCTCAGCGCCACTTCTGGCTTTTTCTATATATGTAGTGTTGAGGAATCAAACCCAGGGCTTCATGTATATGAGGCGAGTGCTCTATGACTAGGCCATATTCCCAGCCCCAGAAATGTGATTTTGTCTTAAGAATCAGAGGAAGATTCTCCCAATTTCTCCAGTTAGGAGATACTCACTGAGCTTCCTCCCTTCCTATGCCTTGTGCCCTTCCAAGAGTTTACAGCAGCACACAAAACAGAATGTCTGTGTGGGACATATAAGAGGCCAGCACATACACATGGCATAGCAATGAGCCAAGCAGATGCTGCTTTCCTTGTTTAGACATGGTTTGATACCTGATTTAAACTAATATGGTTTCTACTATACTTGGCCTCCGGAACCTCCAGTTTAGTAATATTGTGTCCCTGCTATGGTTTTTAATCAGACTTTCCTCAGTACTTCAGGAATAAATTTACCTAAGCTCACCACAAAGCTAGCCCAGGCAAAAGTGAGAGACCTTGCTTGGAAACAAACTAAAAAGCCAAAGGACTGGCAGCATGCATTGGTGTCAGTAGGCAAGCAAGAGATCCTGACTTTGTTCTCTAGTACCATCAGAAGAAAAAAAAAAAAAAAGAATACAAACCATGTGAGAATTTTGAACTATGAAATGGTAAATGACACAAAAGGTTTGGGGTTTCGGGTTCTAAAGTTAATGCTTAGATAAAAGCTGAAATTAATAAAACAGAAGAGGGCTGGGGATATAGCCTAGCGGCAAGAGTGCCTGCCTCGGATACACGAGGCCCTAGGTTCGATTCCCCAGCACCACATATACAGAAAACGGCCAGAAGCGGTGCTGTGGCTCAAGTGGCAGAGTGCTAGCCTTGAGCGGGAAGAAGCCAGGGACAGTGCTCAGGCCCTGAGTCCAAGGCCCAGGACTGGCAAAAAAAAAAAAAAAAAAAAAAAAAAAAAAAAAAAATAAAACAGAAGAAAACAAAAAATTAAAATATATTTGAAAGTGTAGAGACACTAGCTGAATTCCCAAGATAGGAGAGAATCTGTAATTTCCTTTGATGTTAGTCAAAGAGATTAACATGAAAGTGGTATTTTACAAGTGTCCTATTTCTATCTTTAGAGCAGGTGAGTCCAGTGTTACCCGAACTATTTTAGGTTGTAGAAAACGCCCAGTCACTTTATGAAACCATAATTTAGTGACAGAACTCAATAGGTATTACAGGAAGGAAAACTTCAGTTCAGTTCTCTTATAATGGATACTGAAATCATAAATAAAATACTACCAGATATAATTTAGCAGTATACAAGAGATTGATAGGCTACCATGCTTGCACCAAAACCATATTTTAGCAATGAAAGAATAGTTCACTACTAGAAAATACATTAATATAATTTACTTGAGTAAATTGAAGGAGGAAACCACATGACTCTATTCAATGCTACAAGAAAACAACCCTTAAAATTCAGTTATCATTGATACTCTTTAAGAAGGAATAGGAAAAAAAAGTATCATAAAAACAGAATGACTACATGTGTTTTTGTTGAGAACTCCATTATCCACCAGGTTTTATTCTCCATACAAAACTGACAAAATAAATCCTTCTTAGAATTTTTATTAGCATTTGGGAACCATCCCATTGAGGTTATTTTTCCCCCTTTAAAACAGACACTGTAATCCAGGCTGTTCAAGAAGTTGAGATCTGAGGATTGCAGTTCAAAGCTAGCATAGGCAGGAAAGTCTGTGAGATTCTCTCCAATTAACCACCTAAAAACTGGAGGTGAGGATGTGTCTCAAAGTGGCGGAGGGCTAGCCTTGAGGAAAAAAGAAGCTCAGGGACCGCACCCAGGCCCTGAGTCCAAGCCCTACCACTGACCAAAAAAAAGAAAGAAAGAAAAAGTTAACTGTTTGGCTGGTCAGATGATGATTAAGAGCTGTGCAGTCCAGCAGGGAACAAGAAGTTGCCAGGATCAGGGTTGTTGGGACTGTTGGATAAGGTGACAATGGAGTGGAGAACTGTAGATCGTCTAAACCAAACAGACAAAAACAAACAAATATATAAAAGAGAAAGCATAAATATTAGAGGATTTAATGAAAAAAAACAAAAATGTAGGGGAATAAATAGGACCAGTTCTCAAGATTTTGATGGCTGAGTCAGGAGCTGGTGGCTCCTACCTGTACTCAGAAGATTGAGATCTGCAGATTGCTGTTCAAAACCAGTCCAGGCAGGAAAGTCTGTGAGATCCTTATCTATAATTACCCACCAGAAAACCAGTGGCGCCGTGGCTCAAAGTGGTAGAGCACTAGCCTTAGCCAAAAAGCTTTAGGGACAGTGCCCAGGCCCTTAGTTCAAAGCCCAGGACTGGAAAAAAAAAACGTTGAGGGCTGTAGTGTCAGTGAGCAAGGTGAGGTGTGTACAGTCGCACAGGTGACAAGGGGATTGCCAGGGAGTGTACATGCTTGTGTATGTGTGTGTATGCATGCGTGTATGGGTGTGTGGAAGTCGGGGGTGTTCCCCTATAGGGAAGAGCTAACAAGGGAGCAAGCCGGGCCTGCTCAGGAGCTGCAGGCACAGCAGCAAGTGGGGCCAGAGCACAGCAAAGAAAGATGAGAAAGGAAATCAGCTAATGATTCCTAATCAGCTCAGGAAGTACAACTATGCCAGTCAGTGCAGAGCTTCTCCAAAAAAATCCCTTCTTTCTCCCAAATTATCCACTTTCCCTGGGGCTTTTAGAAAGCACATGTGGTGTTTGCAGTTTCACCACCCAAATGTGCATCCCTAGACACTAGCTGAGTCTTACCCATTAGAAATAATAATTTGAGCCAGGTGTGATGTTGCTCAATACGGCATTGTTCACCTGTAATCCAGGGTATTTCCAGTTTTTCTTTAAAATTTTTTTCTTCTTGTTGTTTTGTTTTTTTGCCAGTCCTGGGGCTTGAACTCTGGGCCTCAGCACTGTCCCTGGCTTCTTTTTGCTCAATGCTAGCACTCTACCACTTGAGCCACAGCACCACTTCCCACTTTTTCTATATATGTGGTGCTAAGGAATCAAACCCAGGGCTTCATGTATATGAGGCGAGCACTTTACCACTAGGCCATAGTCCCAGCCTTTTCTTCTTCTTCTTTATTGTCAAAGTGAAGTACAGAGGGGTTACAGTTTCACATAAGGCAAGTATATTACTTATCCAACTTGTTACCTCCTCCCTCATTTTTCCCCCATCTCCCTCCTTCTCAGTTCCCTCCCCCACATACCAGCTGGTTTTGTAAGTATCACTTTTTCAATGGTTTGTCTTCTTATCCGTTGTCTCTCATTTTTGGTATTACATTTCTTTGCCCTTGTTCCAATACATGTCTGTACATTATCTGGGTACTAAGATCAGTTACAGGAATAGCAGGAATAAAACCACAGGAAGGGAATTCAAGAGAGCAAAAGTTACAGTTTCACCAGGTGTGTTGAAATTAACTATATAACAATGATATACCACTTATTTCCATAACATGGAGTTCATTTCACTTAATATTATCTTTTTTTTTTTGCCAGTCCTGGGGCTTGGACTCAGGGCCTGAGCACTGTCCCTGGCTTCTTTTTGCTCAAGGCTGGCAGACTGCCACTTGAGCCACAGCACCACTTCTGGCCATTTTCTATATCTGTGGTGCTGGGGAATTGAACCCTGGGCTTCATGTATACAAGGCAAGCACTCTTGCCACTAGGCCATATTCCCAGCCCATCATTTCACTTAATATTATCTTATGTGTTCACATGGACATTGTTATTGTGCTAGTGTGCTCTTCTGCTATGTCTGTCCTAGATATGTACTACTTATTCCCTATGAGGGAGACCATAGGGCTTATGTTTCTTTGTGTCTGGGTCACTTCAATTAGTATGACTTTTTTCCAAGTTCTTCTATTTCCTTATGAATGGGGCAGTATCATTCCTTCTGATAGAGGCATAGAATTCCATTGTGTATATGTACCACATTTTCTTGATCCACCTATCAGCCGTGGGGCATCTGGGTTGGTTCCATGTTTTAGCAATGACAACTTGTGCTGCAATGAATGTAGTTGTGCTGGTGGCTTTTGTGTGGTCTTGCTTGTAATCTTTTGGGCAGCTGCCCAAAAGTGGGGCTGCTGGGTAATAGGGGAGCTCTATGTTTAGCCTTCTTAGGAACCTCCACACTGCTTTCCAGTGTGGATGAACAAGTTTGCATTCCTACCAACAATGTAGTAGGGTTCCCTTTTGGCCACATCCTTTCCGGCATTTGGTATTTCGAGTTTGAGACCAACTTGGGCTAAAAAAAACCCCACAATACTTCAGACATGTCTAATAAATTGCTTTTGTTTTTGTTTTTTGGCCATCCTGGGGCTTGGACTCAAGGCCTGAGCACTGTCTCTGGCTTCTTTTTGCCCAAGGCTAGCACTCCATCACTTGAGCCATTGCACCACTTCTGGCTTTTTCTGTTTATGTGGTGCTGAGGAATGGAACCCAGGGCTTCATGCATGCTAGGCAAGCACTCTACCACTAAGTCACATTCCCAGCCCCTAATAAATTGCTTTTGATCTACATGTTTCAAACACTCCATTCGTTTCCCTACTGTATGTCAGGTCATATGTCCTGTGACATTATTCAGTCCAACTTTGAGGGTTGCAGCCCTGAAATTGAACTGCTGGTTGTGCAGCAGGTTCCAAATTCTGTACTTCTACAACTTGGCAGCAGAATGCTGAAGCTTGATCAGACTTGGGTCTGACTGGGCAGTGTTACTTTGTGCTTATTTTCTTTTTTAATTTTAGCAGCACTGATTCTCAGTGTCTAGACTCAATAATGTTGTAGTTTGTGTATTTTGCTGTTTTAATTCTGGTTTCTTTGCTTATATATTAGTTGGAAAATTTTTATGAAGAGACACGTCCCTGCCTCTTCTATTTGATTTCTCAAGATTGCCATTAATATAGGAAAGGTATGATAAATCTTGATTCTTTCTCTTCATTTGCCACTTGCCAACCTAATTGATTGCTTCCTTACTGCTTTCCTCAGAGACCAAGTCAAGAGGTTTCTATCCATTACAATTAGCTTTTATTCTTTTTCCTCAGATTGGAGATTAACTCCAGGCCTCATGCCTGCTAAGTAAGCTCTTACCACTAGGCATATTAGTAGGATCTTAATTTTCTTCTTTTATAGGATTATAGCAGTGTGTCACCACACCTAGCAGTAATATTGAGTTCGGATTTTCTCATTCTAACTACTAGAAGCTTTTGCAGAACTTTTGCCATGACCTTAGTAGTGTCTCCTCAAATTCTTGTTATCAGATGTGACAAGATATTAACAGCATTGATCAGCAGTCAATCATTTCTTCAAGATACCTGACTTTCATTTAGTAGGAAGTGGAATTTTAAGACCTCTATCTAGAAGGGTTGTTCATAGGTGTTCAATATCTATGAGCCTTTTTCATGGATGTTGGCCATAACTATATGTGGATATGTACATGTATGCATGTGTGCTTGGGTCTGTATGTACAATTCTTCAGTTTATACCGACACTTGTAATTTTTGCGTAATTATAGGACTCTACATTAAATCTTCTTTATCTTTTATGCTGATACTAGGACTCAGGACCTGAACTCTGAGCTGAACTCAGGACCCTGAGCTCTCACTCAACTTTCTTGCTCACAGCTCATACTCAACCACTTGATTCATGCCCCAATTCTGTATTTGTTGACTAATGGGACATAAGAGTCTTCTCAAGTTTTTTGCCTAGGGTAGTTTCAAACTACATTTCAAGGTCTCAGTCTCCTGAGTAGCTAGGGTTATAGGTGTGAGCCAGTGCCCAACTTTTACTATCTTAATTTCTCAAGGACTTGTGGGCCTACAGGATTAGTCTGTCATACAGGTCTTATTTTGTTTTGTTTTGTTTTGGCCAGTCCTGGGCCTTGAACTCAGGGCCTGAGCACTGTCCCTGGCTTCTTTTTGCTCAAGGATAGCACTCTGCCAACTTGAGCCACAGTGCCACTTCTGGCTGTTTTCTACATATGTGGTGCCTCAGGGCTTCATGTATTGGAGGCAAGCACTCTACCACTAGGCCATATTCCCAGCCCCTGTCGTACAGGTCTTTATCCTACAGTTAGTACCATTATTAAGAGTTGTGCAAGAGGGGCTGGGGATATAGCCTAGTGGCAAGAGTGCCTGCCTCGAATACACGAGGCCCTAGGTTCGATTCCCCAGCACCACATATACAGAAAACGGCCAGAAGCGGCGCTGTGGCTCAAGTGGCAGAGTGCTAGCCTTGAGCGGGAAGAAGCCAGGGACAGTGCTCAGGCCCTGAGTCCAAGGCCCAGGACTGGTCCAAAAAAAAAAGAGTTGTGCAAGAGTTAGAGACATACCTTCTATCTTTATTTTCTTGTCTCCTCCTGCATAATTTAATATCTCCACTGTCAGATTATATAGCCTTCATATACTATGTCCATTTAAATTAATTTGCTTTTATTTTTGTGGTTTGGCTATGTTGGAGGCTTGGTCCTCAGTGTGGTAGTGGTAAGAGGCTGTGGGATGTTAAGAGGTGTGCTACTACAAGGTCTCTGGGTAACTGGGGCCTGCCCCAGAAGGATGAAGTTGATTGCCATGTAACCCCTCGCTTGGCTCTCACTGGAGGTGGTTGCAAAGGGGCATACCTGGCTACTCTGGGCTTTGCTGGTCTCCTGTCTGGTGATGTGATCGTCTCTCTCATGTGTCCCACTACAGTGATGCCGTCTACCACTGGTGCATGAGGCTCAGCTCAATGCTAGCTAGGCCCTTGGAACTCCAGAACTGCAAGCTATATAAGCCTTTTTTTCTTTATAAAGTTATCTAGCTTTCATTACTTTTTTTTTTTGCCAGTCCTGGAGCTTGAACTCAGGGCCTGAGCACTGTCCCTGGCTTCTTTTTGCTCAAGGCTAGTGCTCTGCCACTTGAGCCACAGCGCTACTTCCAGCTTTTTCTATATATGTGGTGCTGAGGAATTGAACCTGTGACTTCATGTATACGAGGCAAGCACTCTACCACTAGGCCATATTCCCAGCCCCTTCATTACTTTTTTTTTTTTTTTTTTTTTTTACAGTAACAAAGATACTTATGTTACCATTGCCACCTAGTAATCTTGTCTGTCTGAAGTACATGGCTTGCTACTTGCTACCTGCTGCTTGTTTTTGTCTGAATTGCAAACTAAGCATGGTTTAAACATGTTTTATATTAAAATATTTATTGTGAGCCAGGCACTGGTAGCTCTTTCCTATAATCCTAGCTACTCAAGAGGCTGAAACCTGAGGATGGTAGTTCAAAGGCAGACCAGTCAGGAAAGTCCATGAGACTCTTATCTCCAATAAAATACTTAGAAAAAGCTGGAAATTGTGGCTCAAGTGTCAGAGTGCTGGCTTTGAGCAAAAGAAACTCAGGGACAGTGTCTAAGTCCCGAGTTCAAGCCCAGGGCCAACAAACACAAATTATTGTATATGTATATAAGGTGTGCAACTTGGAGTTTTTGCTGCAAACATAAACAGAATTTCTGATTGCAGAAAATATTATATTTTATTTATTATTATTTGCTGCACATAAAACAGAATTTCTGATTACAGAAATTATTTCTGCAACCAAAAAAATTAAAACCAGGGCTGGGAATATGGCCTAGTGGCAAGAGTGATTGCTTCGTACACTTGAAGCCCTGGGTTCAATTACTCAGCACCACATATATAGAAAAATGGCCAGAAGTGGTGCTGTTTCTCAAGTGGCAGAGTTCTAGCCTTGAGCAAAAAGAAGCCAGGGACACTGCTCAGGCCCTGAGTCCAAGGCCCAGGACTGGCAAAAAAAAAAAAGATACAAAGAGTACTCAAAATCTACTCTCAGGGCTGGGAATATAACCTAGTGGGAAAGTGCTTATCTCGTGTACATGAAACCCTGGGTTCGCTTCCTCAGCACCAGATATATAGAAAAAGCCGGAAGTGGTGCTGTGGCTCAAGTGATAGAGTGCTAGCCTTGAGCAAAAAGAAACCAGGGACAATGTTCAGACCCTCAGTTCAAGCCCTAGGACTGGCAAAAAAAAAAAAAAAAATCTACTCTTAGCAAATTTTCTTTTTTTTAATTCCAATAAGTTGATCACCAAAATTCTGAAGGAAGCTCCAAGTTCCCCCATCTGGGACACTATCACCTATCCATACTAAGAAGAAAAGTTTCCTATATTTCCAAGTCTATTTCTAAGATTGAAACCCAAATGGATGCCTGATTAAGGTCAAATGGCTTCTTGTCCTGCTCACTCAGGGCTGGAAGATGAAATCCCAGTTTAATCAGCCCTTGGCCTCATTGGTCCTTGGAGAGTGTTTTCCTCAAAGCTGTGAACTTCAGCCAATAATTTGTTAATTTTACCTTTTGTGTTTCCTTCTCTCCCTGCCTTAGTAATGAGATGCACAGAAATGTTAATGTTATGTTGGATTTTCACTGAAATCATTTCTTAAACATCTGTCCCAAATTCTCTTCTTTTTAATTTAAATTTACTTCATTTTTATTGTAAAGATGATGTACAGAGGGATTACACTGTATTGCTTTTTTTTTTTTTTTGCCAGTCCTGGGGCTTGAACTCAGCACTGAGCTTCGTCTTGCTCAAGGCTAGCACCACTCAAGCCACAGCACCACTTCTGGCTTTTTCTGTATATGTGGTGCTGAGGAATTGAACCCAGGGCTTCAAGCATGCAAGGTAAGCACTCTTACCACTAAGCCACATTCTCAGCCCTTATATTGCAGATTTTCAGTATACAATAGGGTGCTATTATCTACAGTCCTCATAAATCTCTAGACTGGTCATCCTGGGTAAGGGCAAGCTTGTACCCTTTGATCTATCCCTCCCGATTTCCTCCATGCACTCCTGGAAATCACCATCTACTTACTGTTTCTGTGTGTGCAGCTTCCTCTGTGTCACTTATGAACTAGAGCTATGGAATGTTTTCCTGTAGAATGTGGCTTTATTTAAAAGTGCCTGCTGGGCTGGGAATGTGGCTTAGTGGTAGAGTGCTTGCCTAGTGTGCATGAAGCCCGGGATTCAAGTCCTCAGCATCACATAAGCAGAAAAAGCCAGAAGTGGTGCTATGGTTCAAGAGGTAGAGCAAAAGAAGCCAGAGGCAGTGCTCAGGCCCTGAGTCTAAGTCCAGGACTGGCCAAAAAAAAAAAAAAAAAAAAAAGTGCCTACATGGTCAGACCATGTTCTTATTAATGGCAGTATGTCTCTCTCTCTCTCTCTCTCTCTCTCTCTCTCTCTCTCTCTCTCTCTCTCTCTCTCTCTCTCTCTCTCTCGCCAGTCCTGGCCTTGGACTAGGAGTCTGAGCACTGTCCATGGCTTCTTTTTGCTCTACTTCTTGAGCCACAGTGCCACTTCTGGCTTCTGTATATGTGGTGCTGAGGAATCGAACCCAGGGCTTCATGTATGTGAGACAAGAACCCTACAACTAGGCCATATTCCTAGCCCAGTATCTCCCTTTTAAATTCAGAATAATATTCCCTTATATATGTATGTCACATTTTTTTGTTGTTGGTTGTTGGTCATGGGGCTTGAACTCTGGGCCTGGGCGCTGTCCCTGAGCTCTTCAGCTCAAGGCTAGTGCTCTTCTACTGGACCCACAGCGACACTTCCAGTTTTCTGGTAGTTAATTGGAGATAAGAGTCTTATGGACTTTCTTTTTTGTCCTGACTTTGAACCGTGATCCTCAGATCTCAGCCTCCTGAATAGCTAGGATTGCAGGTGTGAGCCACTGCTGCCTGGCTATGCCAGTTTTATTACCCATTCATACTAAGACTTTTGCAAGTATTTAAAAAATTGTAAAAAGCTTAAAAAGATATGTGTAACACATGCTGTGGATGCAGAGCCTAAATACTTGCTGTCTAGTCATCTACAGAAATGGTTGGCATATTCTCTAGCAGTTTCTTAAGAAAATTCCCATGGGAAAAATCTTTCTTGAGTTGTAATTTTGATAAAACAGCTGATCTGTATGTACCTTTTATCCTTGAAAGGTATTTTGGTAGATATAAAGTTCTTTCCTATGTCCTTGTCTTTTTTTGATGATGTTGGTTGTGGGGCTTGAACTCAGGGCCTGGATACTGTCTTTGAGCCTCTCTGTGCTCAAGGCTAGCACTCTACCACTTGAGCCACAGTGCCACTTCCAGTTTGGAGTGGTTAGTTAAGGATAAGAGCCTTATGGACTTTTCTGCCCTGGCTGTCTTCAATCCTCAATCCTGAGTTGCTATGTTTACAGGCATGAGCCACCAATGCCTGGCTTGTTTACTTTTCTATATGTTAAATAGATTGATCTTTATGTGTTTGCTTGTCCAGGGGCTTGAACAAGGGTCTGGGCATTGACCTTGAGCTTTTGTGCTCAAGGCTAGTGCTCAACCACTTGTACTACAGCTCAACTTCTGGCTTTTTTGGTAGTTAATTGAAGACGAGTTTAATTGACTTTCCTGCCAAGCTAGCTTTGAATCATGGTCTTCAGATCTCAGCCTCCTCCTATGTAGTTAGGATCACAGGTAGGAGCTACAAGCATCAAGCTGGATTATGAATGCTTCCTTTCTCTCATTGCTTTTTTGCAGGTGCATTCTACCCCTGATGTATTAGTCCAGAGGACTTGATTTCTTTCTTTCTTTCTTTCTTTCTTTTTTTTTTTTTTTTTTGCCAGTCCTGGGGTTTGAACTCAGGGCCTGAACACTGGCCCTGGCTTCTTTTTGTTCAAGGCTAGCACTCTACCACTCAAGCCACAGCGTCACTTCTGGCTTTTTTTCTGTATGTGTGGTGCTGAGGAATTGAACCCAGGGCTTCATGTATGCCAGGCAAGCACTCTTACCACTAGGCCATATTCCCAGCCCCGGCTTGTAGTAGTTGCTGTTTATAGTTCACATTTGTGGTCTGGCACATAGTCTGGCTAGTACTGAACTTGAAATGAGTGTCTTGGGTGGTTCTGCTCCCCTTAGTCATTCAGGGCTCTGACACAGACACTGTTTCTTGAGGTAAAGTGGCTGCCACTGTGAGTGCTGCAGAGGAAAAGGAACTGGGCCCTTATAGACACGCAGGTGCTTGCATTGCTATGTGTGGGCTGTGGGTTTGAAATACTCCAATCTGCCTGGCACTGTATTTTGACATTCCAGGGAACTAGTGGGCACCAGAATGGTAACAATTGCTAGTTCATATTCATGCCCTAGCGTATATTGAATGACTTGTTGGATAATTTCTGGAAAAACAATGTGGGGAGATCTAGTGTGCTTCATTTGCAGGACATAGTGGAGAAAATAAGATCATGCTATCTGAATCAGGCCTGTTTCCCTCTGGTAATTGTCCTTGTGAAGAAGAGTTAGAAGCTGTTCCGTAAAGTATCCGACTAGGGGCTGGGAATATGGCTTAGTGGTAGAGTGCTTGCCTAGCATGCATGAAGCCCTGGGTTCTATTCCTCAGCACTACATAAACAAAGAAAAGCCAGAAGTGGTGCTTAATAGTGGTAGAGTGCTAGCCTTGAGCAAGAAGAAGCCAGGGACAATGCTCAGGCCCTGAGTCAAAGCCCCAGGACTGGCAAAAAAATAAAATGAAGTATCAGACCAGACTTTTGGCTTTGCAAGCCATATTATTTCTGTTGCAGAGATTATTGTCATAGAGCAAAAGCAGCCACAGCCAGCACAGAAACAAACAGCTTGACTGTGTTGTTGTAACACTTTATTCACAGCTGATATAGTGGCACACACAGTAATCCCAGCCCTTGGAAGACCATGGCAGAAGGATCTTGAGTAAACTGTGGTTTATAGGTGGCTTGTTTCCCTCCAGTGTGTAATTATAAAATTTTGAACATACTCTAGAATTGAAAAACTCACTCTCAATAGCTAAGTCCTACAATTAACGTGTTGTTACATTTGCTTTCTCACGTATCTGTCTGTCTGTCCCTCCCTCTACTTGTCCATCATCCATCAGTCTATCTTCTCTTTGTGTGTGCATGTGCGTGCACGCATGTGCTGCAAGTCCTGGGATCAAACTCAGTGTCCCTGAGCTTCTGTGCTCAAGTCTTATATCCTTCTATTTGAACTACAGCTCCATTTTTGGCATTTTTTGGGGGTGGGGGAGAGGGCAGTTTATTGGAGATAAGAGTCTCACAAACTTTCCTACCTAGGCTAGCTTTGAACTGTAATCCATAGATCTCAACCTCTTGAGTAGTTAGGATTATAGGTGTAAGCTACTGGCACCTGGCCATCTTCTTTTTAAATATATGTCAAGTAAGTTGACTAGCAGTTTTTCTAAGCAGTCTTATAAGTCTTGTGGGTAGTGTTAAACCTTATTAGTTTCCTCATTTGCAATTGCTTACAATCCCAACAATTAAATATTTTAAAGTTATCAAAAAGAATTTGTTGGGGCTGGGGATATAGCCTAGTGGCAAGAGTGCCTGCCTCGGATACACGAGGCCCTAGGTTCGATTCCCCAGCACCACATATACAGAAAACGGCCAGAAGCGGCGCTGTGGCTCAAGTGGCAGAGTGCTAGCCTTGAGCGGGAAGAAGCCAGGGACAGTGCTCAGGCCCTGAGTCCAAGGCCCAGGACTGGCCAAAAAAAAAAAAAAAATTAAAAAAATTAAAAAGAATTTGTTGCATCTTTAATACTATTAAAAATAAACAACAACAAGAAACACCCTGACTGGTTGGTTTTTACTTATTTTCTTTACAAGTATTGTTTGACCCCATTTAAAAGCTGTTACACTTCACCTAAATGGAAGATTGCTGTATTTGTGGTTATTCTGTGATTCTCCCCATCCCTTCTTTCCTCTTATGTTCTCTCTTTCCCCCTCACTTCTCTCTTTTTCTCTATTTCTATCTTTATCTCTGCCTGCAGAACCATTGAGAGACTAATAAGGTTTGGTATTTAATTGACTTGTTGCATATATGTTACATAGCTGTAAAAGATTGTACAAAAAATGTAGAGCTAGCATTGCCAGACTTTGTACAGCTGCAGCCTTTACACACACCATTGTACAATTAATTTGTAAAGATTCACATGTAGCTCTTTATTGTAGTGGTGTGGGATTTTCATATCCACTGAATGCCATTTTTGTGTTTTTAAGTTATTTTCATGTTACAGAAGCTGATTTGTGGCTTTTGAGTTCATTTATCATTAGAATGTCTGAATTTTTATGTAATTTTTGTGGGTACCTTTCTAAATGCTAACAAGATTGATTGCCTCTGACATGTTTATAGAATGTGAGGTATCTTCTAGGTTGAAATAATTCCCAAGTTGGTGAATGTCATCTTCCCTGTACAGTCTTCCTTAGAGGAACACTACAGTGTATTTTTAGTATTTCCCTGCTGAGTGACCCAGCGGAAGCACAGCAGGGCTCTGGCACAGTGTTGGTGTGCCAGCAGACACAAGCATAATCCCTGTATAGAGTAGTGCCAAACTGATTATTTTATTGTGTAATTAGTTTAAAACCCAATAAACGGATTTTTAAAAAAAATAAAAAATTGGTAACTATTTCTTGGTGTTCTCAGAGTGGAGCGGTCCACAGATCAGGTCATCAAGCCCGTCAACGTGGGAGCGCTGTCCAAGTGGGTGGGGAAGATCCCCACCGATGTGCTACAAGATATGGCAGTGATCGCCCCCATGCTCGCCAAGCTTGGCTACGACCCATATGCCAACCCGCCCAACTACGGGAAACCAGACCCCAGGATCCTGGAGAACACCAGACGGGTGAGTGAGTGAGTGTGAGGTTCCCAGAGTGCCTGCTTAGCTCTCTCTCAGTCTGTCTCCTTTTCTAGGACCAGAAGATTATGTTAAATTAGAATAGCTGTGCTTGTAGAATGCTCCTTTTCCAAAGTCTGGATTGGAATAACTTGGCTCCTGCTAAGAGCTATAGGGTGCCAGTTTCTAGAAGTACAGCTCACTGTTGGGGCACACTGTTGGGAATTCGTGCCCACAGCTGCTTACCACACGTGTGTGAAAACACCAGAGTTACTAGTGACCGTCTTGGTTCTTCTTTCTTTAAATCTAATGCTTGCTTTGGTTAGATGAGCATCACCTCTTGGTCTGTGAAGGCCAGACATTAACTACCCGAGAAGAATGACTGAGCAGGTACAATACCACCCTTCATGGGAAGAATTGCTAGTAAAATGAAATTATAGTTTTTCTTCTAGTGCATTAAGCTGGCTAGTATCTCATGTTTGTAATTCTAGCTACTCAGGAGGCTGAGATCTGGGGATCATGGTTCAAAGCCAGCCTGGACAGGAAAGTCCTTGAGACTCTTATCTCCTATTAACCATCAGAAAACCATAAGTGGCATTGTGGCTCAAGTTGGTAGAGCACTAGCCTTGAGCAAAAGAGCCAAGGGACAGCACTCAGGCCCTGATTTCAAGCCCCACAGCCAAAAAAAAAAAAAGCTTCCAACTCAAAGAACTAATCCAAATATTTATTTGGATTACCAGCCAGGTCTCCTTTAAGTCAGATCTTATATATCCATATTCAAGTCTTCGTTTTGTTTCTGTTTACTTTTTTTTTTTTTTGCCAGTCCTGGGACTTGAACTCAGGGCCTGAGCACTGTCTCTGAGCTTCTTTTTGCTGAAAGCTAGTACTCTTCCACTTGAGCCACAGCACCACTTGCAGCTTTTTCTGTTTATGTGGTACTGAGGAATCAAACCCAGGGCTTCATGAATACTAGGCAAGCACTCGTACTAAGCCATGTTCCCAGCCCTGTTTACTTTTTTTTTTTTTTTTTTGCCAGTCCTGGGCCTTGGACTCAGGGCCTGAGCACTGCTCCTGGCTTCTTTTTGCTCAAGGCTAGCACTCTGCCACTTGAGCCACAGCGCCACTTCTGGCCATTTTCTGTATGTGTGGTGCTGGGGGAATCGAACCCAGGTCTTCATGTATATGAGGCAAGCGCTCTTGCCACTAGGCTATATCCCCAGTCCCTTTTTTTTTTTTTTTTTTAAAGCAGGATCTTCTTTCTTTGTAACACAGGCTAGCCTCAAACTTTCAATCCTCTCACTTCTATCTCCCAAGTGTGAGATTACAGGCATGTATATCATACCTAGTTTAAAACTTTTTTTTAAAATAAAATGAAAACAATGTTTTATTAGACTAGCTTAAAACTTTTTATTGTGGTAAGACTGTTAAATTTGCCATTTTTACAACTTTTTAAAATTTGCTAATTGTTATTATAAAGGTGATGTGCAGAGGACTTCTAGTTACATAGGTCAGGTTAAGAGTATATTTCTTGTACATTTCTTGTCACCTCCTCCCTTGCCTTTTGAACAATTTTTAAGTGTACAGTTTAGTGGAGTTAAGTACATTCACAGAGTTTTGTACCTTTACCCTCATGTATCACCATAATGTTTTCATGTTCCCAAGCAGAAACACTAGATGCACTATACCATCATCCTTTGCCCTAGCAGCTATAGTTCTTTCTGTTTTCTGTTGGTAGGGGTTTGTTTCTGTTTGGTTCTAGGGCTTCCTGGACACTGCCCCTTAGCTTTTTTTGGTCAGTAGTTGGACTTGAACTCAGGGCCTGGGCACTGTTCCTGAGCCCTGCTGCTCAATGTTAGTGCTCTAGTGCCTTGAGCCACAGCACGACTTCTGGTTTTCTGGTGGTTAACTGGAGGTAAGAGTCTCATGGACTTTCCTGCTAGGTTGGCTTTGAACTGTGATCCTCAGATTTCAGCCTCCTGAGTAGCTCTATTACAGGCATGTGGCTTGCCCCTTAGCTTTTTTACTCCACATTGTTGCTCTACCACTGAGCTATATAGCTCCACTTCTGTCTTCTGAGAGGCTAATTGTCGATAAGGGTTTTTCCTGCCCAGGCTGGCTGTGAACTATAACCCTCAGATCTCAGCCTTCTGAGTAGCTAGGATTATAGGTATGAGCCACTAGTGCTGGACTCTTTTTTTTTTTCTCTGAAATTATAGTTCAGACAGGACAGGGAGTTATTTGATTTCCAAGAGTGAAATAGTGTCAGGTTTCTCTGGTTCTTTGGTTGAGTAGCTGTCCCTCATTCCCATAGCCTTATAGTATGTCATCTCTTTATCTTTTTTTGATGCTTTTAATTGACAGGAACACTTATTTTGTGGTATTTATTCATACTTGTGTTTTCAGAGTGGAGAAATGTACAGAATAAGTAAGTCAAGCTTATCATTGTGGATGCTTCTGGGGCTTGAACTGGGGCCAGGGCACTGTCTCTGAGCTTTTTTTTTTTTTAAGCCAGTCTTGGGGCTTGAACTCAGGGCTTGAACACTCTCCCTGGCTTCTTTTTGCTCAAGGCTAGCACTCTACCACTTGAGCCACAGCACCGCTTCTGGCTTTTTCTATATATGTGGTGCTTAGGAATTTAAAGGCTTCATGTATGTGAGGCAAGCACTTTACGACTAGGCCATATTCCCAGTCCCTCTACCCCCTTCTTTTCCCTCAAGGCTATCACTCTGCTGCTTGAGCCATACCACCACTTTGTTTTTCTGGTAGTTCTTTGGAGTCTCAAGGACTTTCCTTCCATGGGCTAGCTTTGAACCATGATTCTCAGATCTCAGCCCCCTGAGTAACTAGAATTACAGGCATGAGCCACCAGTGCCTGGTCAGGATCTGATATATTTTTAAGGTTTCTGATAGCTGTTGATAAATTTAAAAATTACTTTTGAACTCTCAGCATATTGGACGTGATGTACTTTAGATTTCTGCTAACTTTAAAAAGGTTTCCTTCCATGTAGATTCTTTTAGGAATCTTATCCTTTCTTTTTCAGTTCATCATTAGTGCCACTATAAGAAAGCTGTCTGGCTAGGAATGTGGCATAGTAGTAGAGTGCTTGCCTTGCATTCATGAAGCCCTGGGTTCGATTCCTCAGTATCACATAAACCAAAAATGCTGGAAGTGGTACTGTGGCTCAAGTGGTAGAGTGCTAGCCTTGAGGAAGAGATGCTTAGGGACAGTGCTCAGGCCCCGAGTTCAAGCCCCAGGACTGGCAAAAAAAGAAAAGCTGTCTACTGTAAATGATCATATATGAAAGCAAATGTTTTATTTTTAAATCATTGTAATTTTTATGCTTTTCATATAAATATGTTTGTTATAAAAATGTAGTTCAAGCTGGGTGTTGGTGGCTACACTTATAATCCTAACTACTCAGGTGGCTGAGATCTCAGGATCTCGGTTTGAAGCCAGCCCAGGCAGGAAAATCCCCCTGAGACTCTTATCTCCAATAATCCCTCAAAAAAACTGGAAGCGGTGCTGTGGCTCAAGTGGTAGAGTGCTAGCCTGGAGCACAAAGAGGCTCAGGGACATGCCCAGGCCCTGAGTTCAAGCCCTACAACTGACTATGTGTGTGTATGTGTGTGTATATATATATGTGTGTGTGTGTGTGTGTGTGTGTGTATATGACTAGATATGTATGTATATATATATATATATACATTTATCATTGAAATTTGTTGAGATTGTTTTGGGGAGGGGACATGGAAAGTGATAGAGAAATATGAATAATAGAAATACATTGTATACACGTGTAGAAATATAACAATAAAATCTCCCTGTATAACCAATGTAAGTTAATAAGAATATTTAAGTTCATTATGGAACACTTTCACAACTGAAAGTGACCTGTCATGTTATTCCCAGATGATACCATTCTTAATGTTTTCATGTACTCCTCTTCTTCTCTGCCTTTTGTTAACCAAAAGTTACCACCTACCTTTGTACACACAATTTTGTAGCCAACCTTTGAGCATCTTCCTGTTGTGGACATGCTTTTATAAACATCATTCTTTTTGTTTTGCCAGTCCTGGGCCTTGGACTCAGGGCCTGAGCACTGTCCCTGGCTTCTCTTTGCTCAAGGCTAGCACTCTGCCACTTGAGCCACAGTGCCACTTTTGGCCATTTTCTATATATGTGGTGTTGGGGAATAGAACCCAGGGCTTCATGTATACAAGACAAACACTCTTGCCACTAGGCCATATTCCCAGCCCATAAACATCATTCTTTATGGTTATATGATTTGTCATCATAGGAATCATTTTAAATCCTCCCTGAAACACAGCAGTGAATTAACAGAAGATACTTCCCTACTGGCTCTTACGTAATTGTTACTGTTTTTCTCTTGTTATTACACTTTCTCTGACAAACTGTGTATTTTACACATCTGTATTAGGTTTTCATTGAGGTTACACTAACAAAAGAGTGGTTAAACCAAGGCAAAGTAGCTGACATTTTTCAAAATACAATTTTATTGCTATTAAAGAGTTGTACAGAGAGGTTCCAATTTCATAAGTCAGGTAATGAGTACAATTCTTCTTGGACAGTGTCACCCCTTCCTTAGCTTTCCCCCAGGAGCTAAGATTTTTTTAAGGTACTTGGTATATGTTCTTAATTTAAGAAGAAAAAAAAGAGTTTGAACTTCCAGCATAATAGAAGTATTTTATTTTTTTGATAATTTTAATTGATCTTATAGATTAATATGATTGAATATTTTCAGGGTTGGAGGTGTGGCTCAGTTGGTACAGCTCTTATGAGCAAAAGCATCAATTACTGAGTTCAAGTCCCAGTCTCAGACCAAAAAGTAATATTTTCTACCTATTAGTATGTGTGCATATATATTTGTTTATAAGGTACCTCTATGTTTCTAAAGAATTTCATATTAGCCAGACATGGGTGGCTCACGCCTGGAATCCTAACTACTCAGGAGGCTGAGACCTGAGGATCACAGTTTGAAGTCAACCTAAGTAAGAAAGTTTGTGAGACTCTTATCTCCAAAAACCTGGAAATGGGGCTGAGAACGTGGCTTAGTAGTAGAGTACTCCCCTAACATACATGAGGCCCTGGGTTTGATTCCTCAGTACCACATACACAGGCCCTGAGTTCAAGCCCCAGGACTGGCAAAAAGAAAAAGTAAAAGAAAAGCTGTCTACTGTAAATGATCATATATGAAAGCAAATGTTTTATTTTTAAATCATCTGTAATTTTTATGCTTTTCATATAAATGTTTGTTATAAAAATGTAGTTCAAGCTGGGTGCTGGTGGCTACACATAATAATCCTAGCTACTCAGGAGGCTGAGATCTCAGGATCACAGCTAGAGGTGGTGCTGTGGCTTAAGTGGTAGCATGCTAACCTTGAGCAAAAAGAAGCTCAGGGATAGTGCCCAGGCTCTGAGTTCAAGCCACCGAACTGGCCAAAAAAAAAAAAAAAAAAAAAAAAAAAAAAAGCTGGAAATGGAGGTGTGCCTCCAGTGGTAGAGTGCCTAGCCTTGAACAAAAAGCCTCAATGTCAGCACCCAGACTCTGAGTTCAAGCCCTACGACAAAACCAAACAAAAAAGTTTCATAGGTATTAAGGTCTTGTGAGGCATAGTTTGTTTAGGAGAAAGCAGACTTCCGTCTAGCACCTGGCTTCCACAGTCCCTGTGATCTTTAGAATTGGTAATTCGTAGCTTTCTCCTTTGCCCAGTACTGAAAGGGTTTTTGTACAAACCAAGATACATGTATAAATAATGTTTTGGGGTTTCCCAGAACAGTAGAGATTATAGTTTTCCTACATGCAATTTGGCTTGGCTGGGCTATTCTTGGCTTGCCTCAGTGCTAGGTTGGGAAGAATGCTGTGGTTGAATCCATGTGACTAAAGAATTTTTTTATACACATTTGTGGCTTTTAGAAGGATTTCAGATTACACACTCGGATGAAATATTTTCTTCTTTCCTTGTCTCTATCTCTAAAGTGACCATTTTGAGAAAGACAAGATAAAATATGAACCATAATTCTGTTTTCTGAGCCCTTGGGGAAAAAAAAAAAGCTGATGGTGGTCTTTGAAGTTCCTAGACCTCTTTCCACATGGGTCTATTTCAATCCCAGAACTTTACATCTTGCAAGCTGTTGCCTGTAATATACCCAGCATTGGTGAAGCTGCAAATAGTTCTTTGTCAGAGCTGGGCACACTATGGCTGGGAAAGTTGTTCCCTTATTTGTAAGGTGGGAATAGGAAGGGAAAAGAAAGCAAAATTTCGACAAACTACTGCATCTGAGTCTCTAGGCTTAAAAGTGCTGGTTTTTATACAATTAGGGGCAGTGATATCTGAGTCAGCAGATTTGAGGGTTGTGTTGCCCAATTCTAATTAGAATACCATGTGTTTCACATGGAAGTGGAATTCTAATAGTTCCTTACCCTTTCCCACCACAGACTCTAATCCCCAAAGTTTGGGGTTCCATTGCAGGCTCCTCCCCATCCTGAGGACCTTAACCTGCTCACACTTAGGAATGTTGTTGATGAGATGGTCTGATGAAACCTGCGGCTCTACCTCAGACAGGTACACAGAGCTTGACTTACCGTCTCCGTGGATCATGGACAAAGCCCACAGATGAAGGCCTTCTGTTGTATAACACCCCTGATTGCACTCCTCCACTCACTGGGCTTCTGTTGCAGCCTGTTTACTGATAGCCATAGCTGTGACTTCCTAGTGGTCTCTTTACTGAGTTCCCCATTGATTATTCCCAACTCTATGTATCTCCACCTGGTGCTTCAAGTAACCTTAAATTCAGTGTCCCAAACAAAACTTGTTATCTAAGCTTGTTCTGAGAGGCAGATGCTAACGGGTATTGTTCAATGAACTGAGCATGAATCTAGAGTGGATGGGGGGATGAGGCTGTGGTCATCAATACTTTCAGGCAGGATCTGTGAGCAACAGATGAGTCAGAGTACAAAAGCCAAGCCAAGGGCTGGGAATGTGGCTTAGTGGTAGAGTGCTTGTCTAGCATGTATGAGGCCCTGGGTGTGATTCCTCAGTACCACATACACAGAAAAAGCTGGAAGTGGTGCTGTGGCTCAAGTGGTAGAGTGCTAGCCCTGAGCAAAAGAAGCTCAGGGACAGTGCCTAGGCCCTGAGATCAAGCCCCAGGACTATCAGAAAACAACAACAAATAGAGTGCAAAGACCAGCTTGGTAAGTGTGAAGCATGAGGATGGGCTGTAGCTCAGGGGTAGAGCTCTTACATAGCATGTGTGAACTCCTGGGTTCCATCACCATCCCCTCAAAAATATAAATCTACGGGCTGAGAATATGACTTAGTGGTAGAGTGCTTGTCTCACATACATGAAGCCCTGGGTTCGATTCCTCAGCACCACATATACAGAAAAAAAAGTCAGAAGTGGCACTGTGGCTCAAGTGGTAGAGTGCTAGCCTTGAGCAAAAAGAAGCCAGGGACAATGCTCAGCCCCTGAGCTCAAGGCCCAGGACTGGCAAATATCTATATCTATCTCTGTCTGTCTGTCTGTCTGTCTGTCTATCTATCTATCTATCTATCTATCTATCTATCTATCTATCTATCTATCTGTACAAACTCAAAAGAGTAAGCCGAAAAGCAGATCCAGATCTGAATGGAGTGTATAGTTGAAAATCTGAGTAGAACATACTGAAAGAGAAAATTGTAGTCAAATGGAAAGGCAGGTACTAGGGGCAGAGCCCACATGGCAGATAAGAAGACATTTGGAATAAGTGAGAAAGAGCTGATTAGATGCTCTGAGCTCATAGGAGAGAGCTGCAGCGCTTGAAGTAAAATGGTTGTTTGCATCACAGGTAGAGTGTGGAAGGTACACTATGTTTTCAGTTTCCATACTTCGGGTTTATACCCATGCCTTGAGTATTTTTTTTTTTTTTTTTTTTTTTTTTTTTTTGCCAGTCCTGGGCCTTGGACTCAGGGCCTGAGCACTGTCCCTGGCTTCTTCCCACTCAAGGCTAGCACTCTGCCACTTGAGCCACAGCGCCGCTTCTGGCCGTTTTCTGTATATGTGGTGCTGGGGAATCGAACCTAGGGCCTCGTGTATCCGAGGCAGGCACTCTTGCCGCTAGGCTATATCCCCAGCCCGAGTATTTTTTTTTTAACCTCCATTCCTAGCACTCTACTCGCTCACCATCTTCATGCCTGCAGATGACATGGAGGAGTTCTGTAGTAGCTCCACTCTTGGATTTCCCAGATTGTCATCTTCTTTCCAATATTTTGAAACTAGTTACCTTTGTTTTTTCTTTTGTTTGTTTTTTGGTTGTGAGGCTTGAACTCAGGGACTGGGCACTGACCCTGAGCTCTTTTACTCAAGGCTAGCACTCCACTGTTTTGAGCCACAGCTCCATTTCCAGTTTTTCAGTGGTTAATTGGAGATAAGAGTCTTAAGGACTTTCCTGCCTGGGCTGGCTTTGAACTGTGATACTCGGATCTCAGCCTCCTGAGTCCCTAGGATTACAGGCACAAGCCACCCGCACCCAGCTAGCCATCTTTTTTGTTTTTAATTAAATTTTATTGACAAGGTGATGTGCAGAGGGGGTACAGTTACATAATAAGGTAGTGAGTACATTTCTTGTCATATTTGTTACACCCTTCCTCATTTTTCTTTCCCTTCCGTAGTTCAGGTAAGCACATATACAAAATCCAGTGTACCAAAATCATGTACAATAACCACCTGGGGTACGCCAAAGGAAATTCACCTAGAACATTAAATATAACGACAACAATAGAATCCTCCCGTGTCCTTCTTTTGGAGTTCTTTTTGCTTATCCTCATCTTATATAATCATGTGTACATCAGCTAGCCATCTTTTGATAGTCTTTCTGAAGTGAGGCGATCTCTCACTGTGGGTTTGATTCGCTTTTACTGATGTTGAACCTTTTTGCAAGTCATTGTTGGTCATTTGCATGTCCTGAGTGATGTCTCTTTAAGACTAGTGCCTAGACAACTTTTTTCCTCAGGAAACTATAGTCTTGCTACTACTCTCTTTTATTTACATTGCTTTCTGAAGTAGGAAGAACTTTGTAGTTTATACTTGGTCTACAGTCTCAATTTAATTCACATTCTGCCCAACTGTCCCCAATAGTCCTTCTACTGGAACATTTCTTTTTATTAAGAACATTTTTGGCGTAGAATATCATGCTTCTAAGCTGATTAGTATGTTTTTCTTCTTGATACAAGCAGTATGAACATTTGGCACATTGTTTCTACATTGGACAAGGCCGTTGGATTTTTCCAAGAACCCAGTCTGAGATGTTCACAGCTGCCAAAATATTTTAAGTCAAATGAAAATATGTAAACATGCATGTTATCAACTGTTCTGCAACATTTGTGTTTAGAGATAATGAGATTCTACTGGACCACAAAAGCCCAGAGGGATTGAAGGATGTGATAATGTGGGATTCCTTCCTCTATTATCATATCTGGCAGTGATTGAGTGTTCTCTCTTCATGTGAAACTATCATAATTCCTCAAGGGGCAGTGCTCATTACCTTATTAAAAGTAATGAATTGTATTACTAAATAAACAAGAGCAGACCAAACATGTACGAACAATGAAAGTCTGTCAGGAATTAGGAATTATAATGAATCAAATTCTACTCAGAATTATGATTAGCCCAATTCTATACATGTGACTGTAATTGAGAGGAAGGAATGAATAATTATATTGGAGCTTTCAGTGTCTTTGCAGAAAGTAGGGGAAGGATATGAATTTACAGTGTATTTTGAACTTCCAACCTTTGGTTGAATCTTTAGAGTTAAAAAATATGTGGGCTAGGAATGTGGCTTAGTGGTAGAGTGCTTGTCTAGCTCGCATGAAGCCCTGGGTTTGATTCCTCAGCACCACATAAACAGAAAAAGCCAGAAGTGGTGCTGTGGCTCAAATGGTAGAGTGCTAGCCTTGAGCAAAAAAAAAAAAAAAAAGCCAGGGACAGTGCTCAGGCCCTGAGTGCCAAGCCCCAGGACCGACAAAAAAAAAAAAAAGTACAGACCTGGGGCTGTAGCTTAGTGGTAGAGTACTTCCCTAACCTGCACACAGCCCTGGATTTAGTCCCCAGGAACACACACACACACACACACACACACACACACACACACACACACACACGCGCGCGTGCGCGCGAAAAATGCATATGTACTCTAAAGAACGCTGTGAGCAAAGGCAACCCCTTAAAGTCTACAATGACAGTATGGTGTTTGGTATATAGCCTAGGCCTCAATATAGGAAGGACCATGGAAGCTGGTGGGTAAGCCAACATCATAGCTTGACTCCTTTCCTTCCTCCATCCCAGATAGTCCTTCCCTTCCCTTTCCTTGCATTATACTAGAAACATCTAGAAGACTCTGAGCATGATGTCACACATCTGTCATCCTACACAAAGGGGAGTACAGGTAGGATCACAGTCCAGACCAGTCCAGGCTTGCATCAAGACCCTATCTTGAAACTAACCAGCTGGGGCTGGGAATGTGGCTTAATGGTAGAGTGCTTGCCTAGCATGCATGAATTCCTCAGTACCACATAAACAGAAAAGCTGGAAGTGGCTCTGTAGCTGAAGTGATAAGAGTGTTAGCCATGAGCAAAAAAAGCTCAGGGATAGTGTCCAGGCCCTGAGTTGAAGCCCTGGGACTAGGGAAAAAAAAGGGAAGGAAGGGGCTGGGAATATGGCCTAGTGGCAGGAGTGCTTGCCTCATATACATGAGGCCCTGGGTTCGATTCCCCAGCACCACATATATAGAAAATGGCTAGAAGTGGCGCTGTGGCTCAAGTGGCAGAGTGCTAGCCTTGAGCAAAAAGAAGCCAGGGACAGTGCTCAGGCCCTGAGTCCAAGGGCCAGGACTGGCAAAAATAAATAAATAAATAAATAAATTTTTTAAAAAGGAAGGAAGAAAAGAAAGGAAAAGAAAAAAGAACCATCTGGGTACCAGTGGCTCATGCCTGTAATCCTAGGTACTCAGGAGGCTGAGTCACAGTTCAAAGCCAGCCAGGGTAAGAAGTCCATGAGACTCTTCATCTCCAATAAAGTACTCAGAAAAACCTGGAAGTGATGCTATGGTTCAAGTGGTAGAGTGCTAGCCTTGAGCCAAAGAAACTCAGGTATAGCGCCTAGCCCCAGGACGGGCAAAACAAAAACAACAACAACAACAAAACAAACAAACAAAAAACCAGACAATAATCAGTGCATGAAGGAACTGTCAGTGGCTGGAGTGCAGAGCACCTGCATAGCAGAAGAAACCAGACAGCTCCTTCAGCACTTTGCTTGGAAGTGTCTATAGGTGGACCATGTAGGTTCCCCTAGGTACAACTTTGATGGAACTTTTTTTTTTTTCCAGTTCTCAGGCTTGAACTCAGGGCCCTGGGCACTGTCCCCAAGCTTCTTTTTGCTAAAGGTTAGCACTCTATTGGAGCCACAGTGCCACTTTTGGCTTTTTCTGTTTATGTGGTGCTGAGGAATTGAACCCAGGGCTTCATGCATGCAAGGCAATCACTCTACCACTAAGCCACATTCCCAGCCCCTGATGGGACTCTTTCACCATCCAAAATATAATTCATTTTGGGGCAGCTTTGTCTTTTCCTACAGTTCTCTTGAAGTCCTAGCTCCCAACCTGGTCCATTAGAATACTCTGCCCACATTTTAGGTATTTGTCATATTCTTCCATTCAGGACAAAACTCCAATCAACCACCAAAAATCCAGAAGTGGCAGTTTGGCTCAAGTGGTAGAGAACATCATTCTTAAGTGAAAAAGCTAAGGGAGAGTGCCAAGGCCCAGTATTCATACACACACGCACGCGCGCGCACACACACACACACATACACGGCAAAAATCAGCTAATATTCAAATCATTTTGGTAATCAGACATAAGCAGAGGAAATAAAGTTAGGTTATATAGAGGGTTCTAATGTTAGAGAATTCAAAATGTAACCAGGAGCTTTTTCCAGATTGCATGGGTTCTGTAAGATTGCTTGAGAAACGCAGCTTTGGGCTGGCCTTCTCTCAGGAGAATGTCTGGGTCAGCCTGGCCTGGAGGCTCACTTGGCCACAGGACACAGGAGCAGACTGCCCTCTGTCCAGCCAGACTCCAAGGGAAGACCTCAGAGAACAATCGCCCCCACCTCCCACTGTCCTGAACTGGTGACCGCATACCTGCTTCCTTCCACTCACACCTGCTTTGCTTTTTCCAGGTCTATAAAGGAGAGTTTCAGCTACCTGATTTTCTTAAGGAAAAACCCCAGGTACTGTATATGAAATCTGCTGCTTCCTCTTGTTTTGTAAGAGATGGGCTTCCAGCAAAGCAATTTTTTTAAAGAGATAAGGCCATTTAAAAGATAAAACAGAAATAGAAAAAAGATGATGATAGGTGTTGGTGGGACAAAGGTTGGCGCCTACTATTCACTGTCTTGATAATTTAGCAGTCCTCATTTCAGAGAGCGAGGCAGGTGGTCCACTGATAACTGAGTGGCCATTGCTGGGCTTTGCTCACAAGTCACACGGGACTTCACATGCAAGTGTTCCTTTGTGTTTCCTTCCAGCCTCCTGATGACCTACTTTGCAATAAAATGTATGGCCACCCTCTGTGCTCTTCTACATATTTTGGGTGTGTGTGCCAGTCATGGGGCTTGAACTCAGGGTCTGGGCACTGTCACTGAGATCTTTTGCTCAAGGCTAGCACTCTACCACTTGAGCCACAGCTCCACTTGTGGTTGTTGAGTGGTAAATTGGAGGTAAGAGTTTCACAGGGACTTTCCTGCCCAGGTTGGTTTCAAACTGCAACTCTCAGATCTCTGCCTCCTAAGTACCTAAGATTACAGGCACGAGCCACTGGTGCTTAGCCCTTCTACATTCTTGTCCTTGGCCCTTTGGTGCTTATCTGGAGGCTAGGAGATGTGTAAATACGTTTTGTACCAGTGGTAAGAGGTCCTTGAAGCTTGTAATGTTTACTCTTCTAAAAGTTAATCCCACACTAGGAATGTAGCTAAGTGGTAGAGTGCTTGCCTTGCATGCATGAAGCCCTGAGTTTGATTCCTCAGTACCACATAAACAGAAAAAGGCTAAAGTGGTGCTGTAGCTCTAGCCTTGAGCAAAAGAAGCTCAGGGACAGCACCCAGGCCCAGTTCAAGCCCCAGGACTGGCAAAAACAAAACAAAAACAGTTAATCTGGCCAGGCACTGGTGACCTGTGACCTGGAGGCTGAGATCTGACAGCTCAAAGCTAGCCTAGGCAGAAAAGCCCATGAGATTCTTACCTCTGATTAGCCACCAAAAAACTGGAAATAGAAGTGTGGTGCAAATGGTAGAGTGCTAGCTTTGAGCAAAAATCTAAAGGTCATTGCCCAGATGCTGAGTTCAAGCCCTGGTGTGCGCACATACAAGCGTACATACACACACACATACACACACACCCATACCAATTCAGAATTATATCTGAAATTCACCCATTGCACCCAGTGTTGATGAGCTGCCTTCTTTAGGAGAAGCTATGGCCCACCCAGAGAAGAAGGCTTTTCCAAGCTGATCACTGGTGAAATGATTGCCATCAGCAGTTGATAAACATTACTTGGAGAACTTATAAGGCATATTCTTTCTAGGATAGACTTAGGATTCATTCCTTCATCCATTTCATTCATTCAAATGTTTTCAAGTGAGAAAGTAGATCTTCAGGAGTTAGAGGAAAAAGAATTCCCCCCCCCCCCCAGGAGCTCCTGATCTGTATGATAGAGATTGATCGACCCTTAGGAATAGGAGGGTGTAGGGCCCCTGTCTGTTACTCACTCAGGCTGTGGAAGCCAGAGCCAGAGAATAAGCCCAGAGTTTGGACTAAGGAACATCAGACCCTAAGGCTTGTGTGCTTAGGTCTGAAGGAGTTAAATACAGGGAAATTGAGGCTAAACCCAAAGGCTTCAGGGCTTGTCAGAGATGCCAGTCATTTTTAGAAAGAATGTAGACTGTGAAAGACAGGACAGTGATATTCCACAAGAGGGAAAGTGCCTTCACCACCTAGTGAGAAGATTCTTACACTAAAAATGGGTAGTTTTCCACAGTAGAATTGAGAATATTTACTTGTTAAAAATCATAAAGAGCCAGACACCAGTGGCTCACTCCTGTAATCCTAGCTACTTGGGAGGCTGAGATTAGAGGATCATGGCTGGAAGCCAGCCAGGCCATGAGACTCTAATCTCCAATTAACCACCAAAAACTGGAAGTGGACCTGTGGCTCTATTGGTAGAGTATTAGTCTTGTGCACAAAAGCTCAGGAGAGCACCCAGGCTCTGAGCTCAAGCCCAAGGACTGGCACCCAAAAAAATTTTTTTAAGTCATAAAGACTAGAGAAGTAGGGGCTGGGAATGTGGCTTAGCAGTAGAGTGCTTGCCTAGCATGCATGAGGCCCTGGGTTCAATTCCTCAGCACCACATAAACAGAAAAGGCCAGAAGTGATGCTGTGGCTCAAGTGGTAGAGTGCTAGCCTTGAGCAAAAGGAAGCTAGTGACAGTGCTCAGGCCCTGAGTTTCAAGCCTCAGGACTGGCAAAATAAAAAAATAAAAGACTAGAAAAGTAAACCTTACATTTGAGAAAACATTTTAACAAAAGACTTACCTATAGAATATAGACAAATCACTAAGGAAATGATGATCTGAAATTAGAAGTCTTCACAGGCTCTTTGCAACTCTTTACTGTGGTTAGCTTTTAACATCCCCCGCCCTCATCCATGCACACATTTAGAAAAAGTTCTGTGAAGAAAGGCGGTGGTGGGCTGGGAATGTAGCTTAGTGGCAAAGGGCTTGCCTATCATGCATGAAGCCCTAGGTTTGATTCCTCAGTACAACATAAACAGGAAAGGCTGGCAGTGGTGCTGTGGCTCAAGTGGTAAAGTGCTAGCTTTGAGCAAAGAAGCTCAGGGACAGTGTTCAGGCCCTGAGTTCAAGCCCAGGACAGGAAGGGAAGGGAAAGGGAAAGGGAAAGGGAAAGGGAAAGGGAAAAGGAAAGGGAAAGGGAAAGGAGGAAGATGGTGGAACTCAGAACTGAAAACTCTAGACTGTTGTGGACATGTGGACCTGCACATATAGCTTTACTATAAAGGTGATAGATCAGGACCAGCCAAAGAAGAGGCACCAAGGTCTGGGGAGAGGGGTCTCTGGGCACATGACCACTGTGCCCTTTCCCCATGGAATCAGGCAGTCCACCCTTCTAGACATCTGTGGGTTCACTAGCTAGGAAGTGCCCCTGAGCTTCAGCACTCAAGTTTCTCCTGGAGGCTTAACCATGTAACCCAGCAATCAGGCTGGGTCAAAGCCCTGGCTCTGTGATCTTCCAGGTGACCTGTCCTCATCCGGAGCCACCTCAATTGTTTGCATACTCAGGTATGACCCAGGGGCTCTTGTGTGACCAGGACCATTACTCAGGAAATGTCAAAGGGTTTAGTGTCCCTCCTTGGAACCAAGGGAAAAGGCTGCTGTCCTTTATTCTACAAAGGTTTCAGGCTGGGGTCACTTGCAAGTCTGAATAGGGCTTGCCAGCGGGCCTGATGTGTTAGTGAGAACTGTCACTTCTCATGTTGACAGCTTCAAGGACTTTACAACTTCTTTTGCTTCCTCCAACAGACAGAGCAAGTGGAGTAGCTGGCTGGGGCCTCTTTCACTCCTGAGGTAAGGCTTGGTGGATGCCAGGACATAGCTGGTTTGAGTGAAGTGGTCATGGGTGCCTTTAATTGTTTGGGGCTTGAAAAGTTTTTCTAAAAATCTCATAGTTTTGCTTGCTGAGTTTTATTTTATGTACCTACCACATATAGGGTGCACACTCCATGCCAGGCATAAATACAAAGCAATATGTGTGATGTATAAAATGTACCATATGACAGCTAATTTCATTCGGTTCTCACAGCACTTGGCACTTGGCACAAGGGTCCTATTTTTATTATTCCTGTAGTATTGGGTGAGAAAACTGAAGCTGAATAACTTGAGTGAGGTTTTTACACCTTGCTGCCTTCATGGGGTCTAAACATGAGCAGCATTGGCACTGCTGTGTCATGTCAGAGTCATGATGTCACGGAGCTAATCATGCTGCTAGGCCTTGGGGGCCTAGCTAATCATGCTGCTAGCCCTTGGGGGCCTTGCAAAATGTGGAGCCATGGCCCTGCCTTCACTAGCCTGCACAGGGAGTGGGCTTCCTAAAGCGTGGTGTGTGTCCACTGCACTCAGGCTACCGGCTGCTCCTCCGTGCCATTTCTTCCTTCTGGGCCTGTTGAGGCCCATGGTAGCCGCTGCAGTGAAATGGAGCTGGGAGAAGCTGGGGACAGCAGAGCAGCTCCCATGATCCTGGCAGTTCTTCAAGGAACCTCAGAATCCACCTTTTTAATTTTTTTGGTCGGTCATGGGGCTTGAACTCTGGGCCTAGGAAGTGTCCCTGAGCTCTACCACTTAAACCACAGCACCGCTTTAGGTTTTCTGATGGTTAATTGGAGACAAGGGTGTCATGGACTTGCCTGCCTGGGCTGGCTTTGAACCACAATCCTCAGATCTCAACCTCTTGAGTAGCTAGGATTACAAGTGTGAGCCACCTGGGCCCAGCTGGCACCCATTATTTAGTGCCTTGACCTCAATGTGGGATGCAGGTCCACTCTGCAGCTCTGCGCCACTGCTGCCCGAAATGTGGCCTGCAGCACCCAGGGCATTCCAGGCCCAGGGCCAGCTCGCACTTGGTGTCACTCCAGGCACCCACCCTCCAGCCTGCCTGGCTGTCCAGCACCTTCCAGGGAAAGCGGCCATGATGCAGACCAAGCAGGCTACACAACCCCCGTAGAAACGGTAATCTTTCTGTCTGCCCTAGGAGACACTGCTGCCTTTGAGTGGAAGAGAGCTTTCCAGTGCCTGCGACCTCTCAGGAGCACCGTGCCTGTGCAAGGGCGTCATGCGTGCGGGTGGAGTCGTCCGCATACCTGGCTCCAAGTGACCTGATTCCTGCTCCCAGTGATCTCAGCCCCCGGCTGAGGAGCTGGTAGACACCCGCCATCGTTGTTGGCCCTGTCCTCATCTTCCTCCACACTCCAGACCTGCTTCCCGGGAGGCTTAAAAGCGGCATTCCGTGAGCAGAGCTGGCTGTGTCCTTTGGAATAGGTTGTCTGTACGTGTCCCAGTGTTTTGTAGAACACGTGTGCCTGTTTTAAGTGTACTGATGTGGATACTATTAAGTACCTTAATTATTTAAACAATTCATTGTATTGTTTCTGAAAAGTTGGGAGATGACAGTATACATTTACAACTCAATGACTTTTGTATTTTATTTTTCAAAATAAAAGCTTTAAATGTGAAGCACTGGCAGCTCATGCTTGCTTGGGTCTCAGTTTCATAGCAGCACAAGGCCTGACAGAGGTTGAGTTCCTGCGTCCCCTCCCACTCACCCCCCCATCCCCCGCCAGAGTCATTTCTGTAATGTGTTCTGCAAGGACCTGCTTCTGCCGGTTCAGACCCCTCCTCTCTCATGCTGGCATGCTGCAGTTTGCGGATGGGAAGCCACTGCTCCAGCTGTTCTCCAGGAGGTACAATGGGCCCATTGGGTGGGTGGGTGCCCCATGCCTGTGCCTGGCACTCATCAAGGGCATTTCACCTTGTACTTTTACCTGCACCTCCCCTAGTCACACCAGGTCAGTAATGGCTACCCTGTCACTCAGCTGGAAACCTCAGGGTCAAACTTGGCTTCTCCCTTTTCTCCCCTTTCCCACTCATGTTCAACATCTTTGATCCTGTCTTCAGACATTATTTGAATCCATCCACTTCCCTCTAGTGCCTCTGCCCCTCACCAATCCAAGACATCACCGCCTGTCACCTCTGCATAGTGTCCTCTCCATTCCAACTAATGCCCCCCAGCCCACAAGAACAGCCCAGATCCAGCGAGCCTGGCCCAGCTCCTGTGGGCTGTTCTGCATGTTGGCCTCTCCCCGTGAAGTCTTCCTGGCACTCGTTGCTTGGTAGCTGCCCCCTCATGCTCTAGTCTTGTAGTTCTTCCTCAGAGTGGTCTTCCCTGGCCTCTTACCCTGCCTCCACTTACCATGCCCTAGCTTCTAGACTCTCATTGTTGACTCCTACCTGTAAGACAGATGCTGTGTTCTTTGCTGTCTGTCTTTGAGCCTCTGGCCCCTAGCAAAGTGGCACTTGGTGAGTGATGAATCCTCCTAGCAGCCTCCCAGTGTTCCAAATGCTATATCACTTTTGGCATTTTATAAAGATGAAGTGTGGGCTGGGAATGTGGCTTAGTGATAAGAGTACTTGCCTAGCATGCATGAAGCCCTGGGTTTGATTCCTCAGTACCACATACACAGAAAAAAGGCAGAAGTGGTTCTGTGGCTCCAGCCTTGAGTACAAAGAGGCCCAGAGACAGAGCCTAGGCCCTGAGTTCAAGGCCCAGGACCTGCAGAAAATACATACATACATACATACATACGAAGTATTTGGATTCAGTGGAATCAAGGGCAAGTTCTGTTGACCAAATTTAAGAAGCATCAACTGAGTTGAGCTGAGTGTTATGGTGCACACCTGTAACTGCATCACTTAGGAAGCAGAAGCAGGAGAATCATGAGTTCCAGGCCATCCTGGACCATATAAGGAGGGTCTGTCTTAAGATACCAAGGGCTGGGGTGTAGTTCAGCGGTATAGCACTTGCCTGGCAAGCATAAGGCTATGGATTCAATCCCAAGCTTTGGGAGGGAGCAGGGACCAGCTGACTGGTGTAACTACCACCTTCCTCGCAACAACCATCTTTACACAAGTGTGGAAGTCATCATGATGGTGGAGTGATGATTTTTTAAGTACCACTCTTGAACATAGTAATTGGGGGGTATAATGGTGCATGCAAAAAAATGTAGGTACACCAGCTGCCCTTAGCTAGACTTTGTGAACTTGGTGTTAAGCAAGAATAATAGACATAAAACTCCTATTTCAAGCACTGTCTAGTAACGTATACAGCATTACTGACTCAAAGCTAGCTGGTTGATGATGAAGAGGGCTAGGCAAGATTCCTCCACTTCCTTCTTGTACTGGGGTTTGAACTCAGGGTTTTGCACTTGCTTGGCTTACTTGATCAACTTCCAATCTACCACTTGAATCAATCCAGCTTTGTGCTGGAGGTGTGGTTATTTTGGAGCTGGAGTTTTTTGTTGTTGGTGTCATGGGGCTTGAACTCAGGACACTGTCCTTGAGCTCTTTTGCTCAAGGTTCATGCTCTACCACATTGAGTCACAGCTCCACTTCCAATTTTCTGGTGGTTAATTGGAGATAAGATTTTTCTGCCCAGGCTAGATTTAGACTCCAGCCTTCTGAATAGCTAGGATTATAGGTATGAACCACCAGGGTCCAGCTGAGCTGCCTAGAATAGAGCTGATCTAGAAGAGATTTTCAAATCTCAGCCTCCTGAATAGCTTAGGATTAGACGTGAACCACCAGCACCCAGTAATCTTTTTTTTTTTTTTCCTGTGCCACTCCTGGGGCTTGAGCTCTGGAACTAGGTGCTGTCTCTGAGCTTCTCTGCTCAGGGATGGCACTCTACCACTTAAACCACAGCTCCACTTTTGACTTTTTGATGGTTAACTGGAGCTAAGTTTCACAACTTGGTCTGGCTTTGAACTGTGATGTTTAGAACTCAGCCTCCTGAGTAGCTAGGCATATGCATGAGCCCATCTGTTTAAGCTTTCACAATTTCTTCCTTTGCTTTGGACATAGCCAGGTATCATGGTGCATGTCTGTAATCCTAGAGGCAGAGTCAGGAGGATTGAGAGTTCCAGGCCAGCTGGAGCTACATAGTGAGACCCTGTTTCAAAACACAAAGAAGTGGCACTGTGGCTCAAGTGGTAGGATGATGGCCTTGAGCAAAAGATGTACAGGGACAGTTCCCCTGCCCTGAGTTCAAGCCCCAGGACTGGCAAAAAAAACACAACCCCCCAAAACACAAAGAAAACAAAACTGGGAACCAATCTGCATTTCTAGGTAGTGTCTGGGAGGTTTGCTTTTGTTTTTTTTTCAGGCCAAGTCAAGTCAGTGTTTTCAGGACTGAGTTATTTCCCTGTGTGTTCAGTAGTGCTCAACAGAGGTGTAGCGTCTTACATGGAGTAGCCAGCGTTCCCATGCTCCAAAATGAACGAGAAGTCCTTTTAGTTCCTCTGGGGCTTGAGTCCTAACAAAACAGTTCATTATTTTGATGTTGGATATGTGTGGGCGTGTGTTTAATCTTGCTAGAAAAATAAGTAATTATTGTTCTCACAAGAGTTTGATGGGTGTTATGGAAGATCCAGAACATTTGTCATTTTTTTTTTTTTAACAGTGAAACTACTTTATTGGTTATGCGCTGCAGAAATGGCATCCCAGCCTTGCTCTGAGCTGGAAGCCATCACATGCCCCCTGTTGGTCAAACAGATGGCCACAGGGCCTAGGGAAAAACTTTCCCATGAGTATGTGAAAGCTTTCTCTGCATTTGCAACGTATTACTACTATTACTACTGGTCTTGGGGCTTGAACTCTGGGTCTGGGCACTGTCCCTGAGCTCTTCACCTCAAGGCTAATGCTGCTTCTGGTTTTCTGGTGGTTTATTGGATATAAGAGTCTCACAGTGGGCAGTGGGTGTGTCCCTAAGACTCATCTCCAATTAACCACCAGAAAAGACAGAAGTGGTGCCGTGGCTCAAGTGGTTGAGTGCTAGCCTTGAGCTGAAGAGCTCAGGGACACTGCCCTGGCCCAGAGTTCAAAATCCATGACTAAGCAAAAAAAAAATAAAAAAATAAAAAAAATTCTTACAGACTTTCCTGCCCCAGCTGGTTTTGAACCGCAATCCTCAGATCTCAGCTTCCTGAGTAGCTAGGATTACAGGTGTGAACCATTGGCACCCATGTGCTGCAATGCTTTTTTTTTTTTTGCCAGTCCTGGGGCTTGAATTCAGAGCCTGGCATTGTCCCTGAGCTTCTTTTTGTGCAAGACTAGCACTCTACCACGTGAGCCACAGCACCACTTCTAGCTTTTTCTGTTTATATGGTGCTAAGGAATCAAACCCAGGTTCTCATGCATGCCAGGCAAGCACTCTACTACTAAGCCACATTCCCAGCCCTGCAATGTATTTCTTTATAAGGACAAAAAAACTGGAAACAACTCAATGAGAGGATTTAGTGACAAGGGGCATACTCACATTGTACAGTACCACCTGCTAATGAAATGCAATGTGGGAAATTATTTAATATAGGAAAGGTTTGTTTTGTAGTAGATATAAATTTGAGTTGTTTAATATGAACAATTTTTTGAGGGGTAGACTAAGTTGCCCAGGCTGGCCTCAACCTCTCCTGAGTAGCTGAGGTGAGAGGTATGCAAGACGGTGTCAGTTCTGAACTTTCCTCCGTGTTACACAGGGTCTTTTGTTGTGTGGCCCAGACCAGCCTGGAACTCCCAACCCTCTGCCTCAGCTTCCTGAGGCCTGGGATTATGTGCAGAAACCATCATACCCAGAAATTTCAACTATTTTCTAGTGGCTCACTGTTTAGCCAACACTTGATGGAAAGTTACTAATATTATTAATAATCACAAGACTTGGAGGGGCTGCGAATGTAGCTTAGTAATACACAGTTGGCCTAGCATGCCCAAGGCCCTAGGTTCAAACCCTAGCAGAATGAATGCATAAATAAATGCAGAATGAATAAATAAAAGCAAAACTTGGCTGCTAATTCTTCACAAATAATCAAAACTTGAACCGGGAATGAAGTAGAGTATCAGCAATCAGGACATTCAGAAGTTGCTCTTTTGAAGAGATTGTAAAGAGGCTGGGATTTACTTCTTGGTCAGCAATGGGAAACCATGGCCAGTGAGCCGAACCCAGCTACCTTGTTCATTTGTGTCCTGTGGCTGCTTTCTTCTACAATGGTAGTGTTAAAGACAGAAGCCATACAACCCACCAAGCCTAAAAGTAATTATTAAATAGCTCAGAACAGAAAATGCTTGCCAACTTCTAACCTTGTAGATTATTTTAACCCTGTACTGCTCCAGAGCAGTGTTACCCTGTATCTTAAGGTACTTGAAAGATAAAACAAAAAAGGGCTGAGCAGGACCACAGTGGTAAAGTACTTGCCTAGCAAACACAAAGCCAGTCCTGCAAGGACAGGGAGGAGGGAAGAAGAAATGTAAGGAACCCATCGGGGCCCACGTCATTATGTGTGTGGCATTAAGCTCACAGCAGCACTGTTGGAAAATCACAGCACACTGGAAAATCATTAAAATCATCAAAAGTGGTGTGCTATCCACTTGGAGTCAACAGCTCAAATCAGGCTGTGCTGTCTGGAGATGGAGGCATGCAGGGCTGAAGGAGGAAACAGGACGTCAGGCAAATCAGTGGTCTCGGAAGATGCAGGCAGCCTTCATCCTGGAGCTGCCAGGCTTCTAGTCTTGACTGGGCGATGGCTGTGTGGGGGCCTTTTTTTTTTTTTTTGCTGGTCCTGGGGCTTGAACTCAGGGCCTGGGCACTGTCCCTGAGCTTCTTTTGCTCAAGGCTAGTGCTTTACCACTACTTGAGTCAAAGTGCCACTTCAGGCTCTTTCTGAGTGGTTTATTGATAAGTCTCATGGATTTTCTGCCTGGGCTTTGAACCCCGATCCTCAAATCTCAGCCTCCTGAGTAGCTAGGATTACAGGAGTGAGCCACCAGCACCTGGCTATCGGGTCTTCTTTCCAGTGATTCTTCTCACTGCACATGGTTTTCCTTTTTCTGTACAGTATATCCTACCAGACAGAAAGCCTGCCCAGAATGATGCATGCTGTATTTGGGGAGAGGCCTGGGATGAGGGTAGCACATGCTGGTTGTGTTAGGAGCATTGTGTTTCATTTGTTATTTTCTATAATTATGTTTAAAATACTTAAATCAAGATTAAAAGCCAAAGAGGGTTATATGGAAAATAGATGCTTCTCCTCCCTTTTTCTTTCTTTCTTTTTTTTTTTTTTGAGACAAAGTCTAGGATATAACTCAGCCTGCCTCCAAAATGGTGATCCTCCTGCCTCCAGCCTTCTAAGTGCTGGGATCACAGTGTGTACCACCATGCTTGGCTCCTCCCCCACCCCCATTTTTATTTTGTTGTTCATCTAAGTATAAAATACTTATTCAAAAAATTAGAGAAGATCAAGAACTGAACAAGCACTTCGAAGATTTTTCCACATTCAAAAATTTTTTTTTCCTAAAAGAAGATAAAAAAAAAAGTTACTGGAAATTTCTAGCAGGGCACCACATCTTTAATCTTAGCTACTGTGGAGGCTGAGATCTGAGGATCCAGGCTCGAAACCAGCCCAGGCAGGAAAGTCCTTGAGGCGCTTGTCTCCAAATAACTACCGAAAAAGCCCAAGTAGAGCTGTGGCTGAAGTGGTAGGGCGCGAGCCTCGCACAAAAAAGCTCAGGGCCCAGAAAACACGACGGCCCTGGGCCGCTTCCTCCCCGCCCCTCGAACCCCGTGCTGTGGGGGATCCACAGGGGTGAAGCCCACCTGCTGAAGGGAGAATGAAGAGCGCTGATCCCTCCCACCGTCGAGCTAAAGAACCGGACCGACCGGCGTCCACTTATCCTCCACACTCCTTTGCACGGCCTGGAGCCCCGGTGTTGATAGGAGATGCGGCGCGGGGGCCTCCGAGGGGCTGCGGCGGCCCAGCCTAGGCCTTGCTTGGGCTCCAGTCAGCGCAGTGGCGATCAAATGGGGGACCGGATGTGGAAACGACTAGGAGAAGCATCCGCCCCCCAGGGCTCGCCGCATCCGCGCACCGGAGGGGCCTGGCCGGTCTCCTTTCGGGTGCAGGGACGCGGTAGCCGCCGGTCATTCCTTTCTGTTCCCCAAACGAGGCGGGAACCGAAGGCGAACGCGACAAGCTTCTGCCGTGGCCGCAGTGCCGCGCCCTCCGCAAGCCGCGGTGATCTGGGCTCCGCTGGGCGCCCCGCCCTCCCCGCGCCGCCCATCCCGCACCGCGGACCGGGTGGGACGAGTCTCTCCCCGCAACCCCGAGGCGGCGGCGCGCCCCAGCCTGGCCCACGCGCAAGACCGGGAAGGATGGAGAGCGCGCGCCCGCTGGCTACACAGCCAATCACAGCAAGGCAGGCCCGCAGGGCGCCTCCCATTGGCTTCTCGGGCGCCGGCTGAACGCGCGGCTGCGGTGACTGGACGAGCCTCCTGCCAATCAGGGCGGACCTGACGAGCTCCGGGCCAGTAGCAGAAGGCGGCCGGGTCAGGCCCGCGGCCCGCAGTCGGCGTGGTGGTCCGCACGGAGGAGCCACCGCCCTCTCCCGCGCGCGCGCATCTACACTACCGGCATCTCCCGCCGCGTCATGTCCAGCGCCGCTCGGCTCTAGAGCCCGGCGCCTCTCCTCGCCAGCCCGAAGCCGCGCCCACCGCCCAAAGCCAGAGGGGATGGTGGTAGTCACGGGGCGGGAGCCAGACATCCGTGCGCCCGAGGGTGCCATGTCCAGCTCCGACGCAGAGGACGACTTTCTGGAGCCGGCCACCCCGACGGCCACGCAGGCGGGGCCCGCGCTGCCCCTGCTGCCCCAGGAGGTACCAGCTGGCCGGGTGGGGCGGGAGCAGGTGCAGGTGCCGGGAGCCGACCTGGCTGGCGAGCAGGGGCTGCGCGCCCAGCCCTGGGGACCCCTCGGCGTCCTTCCAGTCCACGGAACTGCTGGCTTCTAGCCCGGGTCCTCCCCACGCTTCCCACTCGTGTGGCCCGTGGCCGTGGCAGGGGTCCCCAGACCCTCTAGAGGACAGTGACTGTTGGGAGAGTCTACGTGCAGGCCGCCGCTGCCTGCACCCAGGTTCCAGCTGTGGTGCGCGGAGGGGCCCATGCCCACCCAGGAGCCCTGAGCCCCAAGCCCTCAAGCGGGCGCGTAGAGGGGTCCACGCCCACCCAGGAGCCCTGAGCCCCAAACCCTCGACCGGGTGCGTAGAGGGGTCCACGCCCACCCAGGAGCCCTGAGCCCCAAGCCCTCGAGCGGGTGCGCAGAGAGGTCCACACTCACCCGGGATCCTGAGCCCCCAGGCGGGTGAGGGGAGAGGTCCTTGCCCACCCAGGACCCTGAGTTCCGATGTGCACATTCTGATGGCTTCCCCATGCGTCCATGTGACACTGCCAGCCTAACTCCTGGATGACCCTCCAGAAAGAAAGAGGGGCCTGGGGTCTAGGAGGCCTGGATGCCACCCCCTGTCACACCGCCCCCCTCCCCCCCAGAATAAGAGGTAGAAAACTGACCCAGGAGATCCAAGGCACTGGTGAGTCAGGAGCATGTGATGCGTGGAGATAGAGCCCCAGAGGGGCCGGGCGAGGCCCTGAGCACTGATGGGGCTGTGTCAGGAACCCTGAATTCCCAGATTCGTGGGAAAGTTGTGAAAATAAGCAAAATTCTGGATATGCCAGCTGCGTTCGGGGAAGGAAGCCAATAGAGACACAGTAGTGCCATTTCTTGTGCTGTCATTGGGATTAGTGTGGTTTGAGGAAAAGGACCCAGAATCCTCAGGCCTTCAGAGCCAGCTGCCTCTCAGGCCGGTCACATTGCTGCCTAGGAGCTTGCAGACAGTTGCAATTTCTTATTTTCTTCCTGGCTTCTCTAACATGGAGGAGACACGTGGTTGTATGAAAAATCCTTGTGAAAGGTTAGTAAGTGGCTCAGAGAGTAGTGTTGTGGTGTTCCTACATAATCACTGAGTCCTTGGCAGCGCTGGGATTGGCTAAGGGTCTTGGTGTAGAAGCAAAAAACATTTCCACGACTTCAGGGGCAGGAGAGGCAGGACTGTTTGCTCCCTTCCTTCTGTAAGCCAGGCTTGGGGTAAGTTCTGGTTAATATGTTTGTCCCTTACAAAAGATTACTGTACAAAGGATGTGGAAGCTGGGAAAGGAGCTCTAGATAAATACAAGACTTAGACTAGAGCCAGAGAGAGGCTGTGACCTTGAAGAGAATGCACCAGGTTAAAGTTTTACTTGATTTGTAGGAAGTTTGTGGGAAAGTTAGAACCAGCCACATTTCTTTCGCTTACAGTCCAAAGAAACCACAAGCAGCAGAAGACATTAAAAGGAAGAAGAAAGGAAAGAAAGAATCCAGCCTGAGATTTTTTTTTTTGTCTGTTGTGGGGCTTGAACTCAGGGCCTGGGCACTGTCCCTAAGCTTCTTTTGCTCATTGCTCAAGGCTAGCATTCTACCACTAGAGCCACAGTGCCACTTCTGGCTTTTCTGGTAGTTAATTGGAGATGAGTCTCATGGACCTTCCTGCCTGGGCTGGCTTTGAACTCTGGATCCTCAGATCTCAGCCCCCTGAGTAGCTAAAATTACAAGTGTGAGCTACTGGTGCCTGATTCAACCTGAGCTTTTAAAGCTGTACTTGAGCTTCCTAGGATAAATCTTTTTTGCTGGTACTAGGCTTTGAACTCAGAGATTTTGGCTAGAGCTCTGACACTTGAGCCACAACTGCACTTCCAGGTTTTTGCTGGTTACTTAGGGGTAAGTTTCTTACAAGTTTGTCTGTGGTGTCTGGTCTCTGAACCTCAGTTCTCAGATTGCAGTCTCCTGAGTTGCTACTGTCATGGGAATGAGCTGGCAGCACCTAGCTTCCCAGGCAAATCTTTTCTTTCTAACTAAATCCAGCTCTGGCAACCTTGCCTGAGTTGGGAGATAAATCACTGCAGACTAAGCACGAGAGATAAGGTATATATAATTTTTGTTAGTCGTGGGGCTTGAACTCCGGGCCTAGGTGCTGTCCCTGAGCTTCTTTTGTTCAAGGCTAGCATTCTACTACTTGAGCCACAGCACTACCTCTGGCCTTTTCTGTGTATGTGGTACTGAGTAATTGAACCCAGGGCTTCTTGCATGCTAGGCAAGCACTCTACCACTGAGCCACACTCCCAGCCCAATGGTGTGAATATAGAGATTACAGAATATAGAGGATGATGGTTGATGCCTGGGTGCAGTCAGCAGGCATCTGTTGAGCTCGGTTGCAGGCAGGCCCTGACCAGCAGAAAGCCTTTCCCTACCCGTGGGCAGCGTGGCACCCAGGGGAATGGGCTGACAGAAGACAATAATTGCTTGTGCAGGGTTTGGTGTGTAACAGAGGCACTCTGGAGGAACAGGGAGGTGACTGCAGGTAGTGAAGCTCAGGGGAGGGCCTTGGGGAGAGGCTCTGGAGTGAGTGGATGTGGCTAGCCACAGTGGATGCTGCAGGGCCTGGGTGTGAACTGGGAGAAAGTGTTTATCCATCCGGAGCCTTTATGGAGTGACCACCCTGCCTCACAGGGTGGGTGATTTCACTTGCTGGACAGAGGGGTAGGGACCTGGTGAGGACGTTTGGGGCAGAGGAGACAGGAGGCACAGGACCACGGATGATGAACACAGGATGAGAGCCACTGCACTTCCGTTCCAGTTTCCTGAGGTTGTCCCCCTGAACATTGGAGGGGCACACTTCACCACGTGCCTGTCCACGCTACGGCGCTATGAGGACACCATGCTGGCGGCCATGTTCAGCGGGCGGCACTACATCCCCACAGACTCAGAGGGCCGCTACTTCATTGATCGTGACGGCACCCACTTCGGGTATGTGTCCTTCTCTACTCTGCAACCACACAGGAAAATGGCCACCCTGGAGTGTGGAGCTCTGGCATCATCTGAAGTACTAGAGGAGGTCATGTAGTGCACTTATTGACTAAAAGTTAGATCAGAATTCTTAGTTGCTTTGCCAAAGGAAACAAGGGCAGCTAGGGGAACTTGGCGGGGCACACATTGGCTAGGCCTATGGAAACTAACACACTGGGCCATCTGATGCTGCAGGCATCATAGCAGGCAGGGAAAGTCCGCTCCTAGAGGAGTGGAGCCCTCCACGAAGATTCTGGGCTCAGAGTTGCCATGCGGAAGGAGCATGGTGCAGAGCAGATCCCCTAGCTTTGTGCCGGGCAGGAAGCTTCTTCAAGTCAGGCATGGTGGCACACACCTGTAATCTCAGTCAATCAAGAGATGGGACAGGAGGATTACAAATTCAAGGCCAGTCCTGGGTTACATTGTTAGACCCTCTCTCAAGAAAAAAAGAAAGAAACCAAAAAACATGAAGGAAAGGCTCACAAAGGGTTGACTTATTGTTGCCAAATAAATTTTAAGAAAACTTAAAATTGTCGCCGCTATAATTTTAACACTAAAACATGTAAAAAAGATAACCAAAAACAACCATACACACACAATCTAAAAAGAGCCCTTATCCAAGATCAACATAGACACAAAGCCTCAGGTTTCAGAAATTGTTACAGCCTCCCGTGTGCTCTGAGGCTTAAAGGGCCACAGGGACCCTGGGCAGGTCACACCTTCAGAGTGGCTGGAATTCTCTGAATTTCTGTCTGCCTTGGAGACTACTCAAGAACTGACATGGTCCTTGACCTTGAACCACATGGGAAGGGAGGCAGAACTCCTGCTGGTGTGTCTCTGTGCTAACCAAGTGTAGTTGCCTCTGCTGGTTCCTTGGAAAGGAACCTCTGGCTGGCTAATTGACTTAGCAGCTTCTGGGGTTTTTTGTTTGTCTGGTTTTTTTTTTGGAGGCGAGGGCATCTGCTGCTTCTGGTTCTGAGAAAACAAGTGTCACATGGCTCTGGAATGATACAAAGATTTTTGTTTTCAGGCTGCTTGGAAGGAAAAGGCTGTCCCCATTGGCAGCGCTCATAGCCATCTTCCCGGACCTTGGTTGGGTGTATCTTGCAGAGCTCATGGGGGCTCGCTGCAGAGGCCCTGGAGAACGTTCAGAAAGGGCAACTTGGGCTCACTCAGGGCTAGTGATGCCGGTGCCTTGGGCAGAACTGCAGAGCAGAAGGCTGGGCAAAGGCATAGAAAGCAGGCGACAGGGCCCTCACATCTGGCCCATGGTTCATCTATTGGTGTAATTGTACAAGTGCTTAAATACAGTAAGTGCACACATCCCTTCCCCATGCCCACTGTGCAGGCATTGCCGGCGGTGTGGGCTTCTGACTGGGCAGGCTGTATGGTGGTCTGAAGGCTTCTGCTGAGGGCCAAGTCAGCAGGTCACACCAATGGCGAGGATGAGGGACGAGGGACACGTAGAATTCTGCGCTACTGGTGGAGCAGAAAGTGCTGCAGCCCACTTTATGAATCTTCCACTACCTGCGACCAGGCATACCCACAACTGAAGGGCTGTGCAGGAGTGGCCAGGGAAGCTCTCCTCCGAATAGTCCTGAACTGGACACAGCCCAGATGCCTGCTATCAAGGGAATGGGTAAGCTACAGCAGTAACAAATGACTGTGATGCACTGCGTGGGGGTAACCTGCAGATCCCACATTGAGGGAAGCCAGGTACAAAGAGGACATTCTGTGATTCCACTGACACGAGGTTCAGGGAAAGCTGGAGCTGCAGTGGCTGCCTGTCAGGAGTAATGCGGCCATGGGAAGCAAGATGCCAGGGGCCCAGCCTGTGTGGTGCTGTGTGTATGTATTCCTGCCATAAACTAACTGATCTGTACACTTAGGGGGTACTCATCTGGAGCCCTGCACTGGTGATTCACACCCATCATCCTAGCTACACAAAAACCGAGATCTGAGGATCATGGCTCAAAGCTAGCCCAGGCAGGGAAGTCCGTGACACTTTTATCTCCAATGAACCACCAGAAAAGCCTGATGTGGCGCTATGGCTCCAGTGGTAGAGTGCTAGCCTTGAGCAAAAGAAGCTTAGGGACAGTGCCCAGGCCCTGAGTTCAAGCCCCAGGACTGGCAAAAAACACACAACAGGTACTCCTTGGGGCTGGAGGTACGCTCAGAGATGGCATACTTGCCTACAGCGTCTGTAAGGTACTGGGTTACATCCCCAGCAGAGGAAAAAGAAAAAATGACCATGTCTACATTTATCCAATATTCATGGGTGTAATGAAGCCTGTGGAGGACTTGGGTGTGCCAGGGATCTTCTAAGCACTGCTTGGCTTGTGTGCTGGTAAGATTTCCCTTACTGGGAAGTAGTTTATTATTCCCCCCAGGGACGTGGGGACCCAGGTGCTGTGTCCTCTGGGTGCTGCCGGGGATGTGGGTCCTGTATTGAGTCCTCTGGGTGATGGTGAGGACATGAGTGCTGTGCTGAATCCTCTTGGTGCTGGCCACAGTGCTGTACAGTCTTCACCATCCCTTTCCTCTTGCCCAGAGATGTGCTGAACTTCCTGCGCTCAGGAGACCTGCCGCCACGGGAGCGGGTGCGGGCCGTGCACAAGGAGGCACAGTTCTATGCCATCGGTCCCCTCCTGGAGCAGCTGGAAGACATGCAGCCGCTGAAGGGCGAGAAGGTGCGCCAGGCCTTTCTAGGGCTCATGCCCTACTACAAAGGTGAGGCTTGTGGTCTGGGGTGGCATTGCAAGCTCCTGTCTGGCCTCCCCTGGTGGCTCCGGATGCTGGGGGACACTCCCTGCAGGCTGCTTTCCAAGGGCCAGGCTCTATCCTCCCATGAGTGTGGAGTGAGGGGCCTTGCCCCGTGGGTGGGGAGTGGAGGAGGCCAGGCCTTGTCCTGTGGGTGTTGAGTGGGGGAGCCAGACCTCATCCCGTGGGCGTGGAATGGGGGTGGCTGGGTCTTGTCCTGTGGGTGGTAGAGGGGCCAGGCCTCATCTTGTGGGTGTGGAGTGGGAGACAGCCCCCATCTCGTGCGTGGGGGCTGGGAGACCAAACCCCTGTGGGATCCCTGCCCATGTGCTTGGCCTCTTCCTCCTGGCTGTGCTGCCCCTGCCCAATGATGGGTGCTGTGCTCACCCTACAGAGCATCTGGAGCGGATCGTGGAGATCGCCCGGCTGCGTGCTGTGCAGCGCAAGGCCCGCTTTGCCAAGCTCAAGGTCTGTGTGTTCAAGGAGGAGATGCCAGTCACTCCGTACGAGTGCCCACTCCTCAGCTCCCTGCGCTTTGAGCGCGGTGACAGTGACCGGCAGCGGCTGGAGCACCACTGTGAGGTAGACGTGTCCTTTGGGCCCTGGGAGGCCGTGGCAGATGTGTACGACTTGCTGCACTGCCTGGTCACCGACCTGTCAGCCCAGGGCCTCACGGTGCACCATCAGTGCATTGGCGTGTGTGACAAGCACCTGGTCAACCACTACTACTGCAAGCGCCCCATCTATGAGTTCAAGATTACCTGGTGGTGAGTAGCTGGGGCCTGTGCCCCCCTCTCCAGCCCAGGCCTTGGACGCTTGGCTGGGCAAGGATGCGGCTGGAGGCTCAGCTCCAGAGGACAGGCGGATGCTGTTGGCCCTTGGCCTGTGGCCCACACTGGAGGCATGGCAGCCCTCATGGGCGTATTTGTCACCTGCTCCACCTTTCAAGAGTTTCTTCCCATTTTAGAGCCACTTTACTGGTGGTTCCCGGGTCAGGCATCCCTTCCATGCTTTGTGGAGCATGGGGCATTTGCCTTGCTGAAGAAGATAGTCTTTCTCTCCCAGTGTACCCCTCCTCCCAAAGGGCAGGCCCCCATGTTGTCTAAGGATGCAGAAAGGCTGCCTCCCTGGCCCAGGTCCTGCACGACTCTCTGGAGACAACTGTGGTTGCAGAGCCCCATACCAGTCTGGCCTTAGAAAACCACCATGTTTACAGCCCTGCCTCAGGGCCTTGCCTCCTGCCTTCTACCAGCTGTCCCCGCCTTCTACCAGCTGCCACAGACATGTGAAGATTCCTGAAGACGAGGAACAAGACACTGGGGGGCTGCTGCCACCGAGTGTGACATGAGCGGAGCCTCCTCTCCTAGGAGCATTTCCACTTGGGGAAGTAGAGGAAAGGCTGGGTGGAAGCCTCAGCAGCCAAGACAGTGGCACGGCTCCTGCCTGTGAGTCCTAGGCTGCACAGGGGATGGGAGGACAGCACAGTGGCCAACTGCTCCTGCTGGCTTCAGCTTGGACCGGCCAGCCCCGGGAGGGCAGCTGTGTAGCTCCCACACCGAGTTCAGTACCTGAGCTGTGTCAGCCATCCCTGGGTGTTTTTGAAGAGAGATTTTCTATATGTAAAGCAATTGACCTTGGTCTAAGGGATGGTCAGACAAGGTAGAGGAAGGGAGGGCAGAAGACAGCACCTCCTGAGGAGGAAGACACTGCCGTCCCGCTGGGCTGGAGGAGGCAGGCTTGGACGTTCGAGGTGTGGCGGGGCTCTGGTTTGGAACCCCTACTTCACTCTTGTGTAGGTGAACATGGGATGTGTCCCAGAGGAAAGGCCTGTCCTCCATGTTACCCGGTCTCAGTGTTGTTCTCATAAGCAAATGCTGACTCTGCTTGGCACTTAACACGGTGACTTTTTTTTTTAAATGATGGTGCTGGGGATTGAACCCAGGGTCTCACTCATGCAGACAAGTGTTACACCAGAGCCATGCCCCAGCCCTTTTGCTTTTGTTGTTCTTAAGGTATAATCTCATTAACTTTATCCAGACTGGCCTTGAACTCTCAATCCTCCTGCCTCTGCCTCCTGAGTAGCTGTATTTTGTATGCTACCACACCCAGCTCCATCCTGTGCCTCTTGGCTTGTTCCAACAGAAAAATGTTTCATTTAACTTGCTTTAACACCACTCTTGTCACAGAGCCTTTCAACGCCTGGCAAGTCAGAATTCATCCAGGAAAGACGGGGAGAAACTGGTTTGCTCCCCTGTGGCCCCAGAGTCCTGCTTGGAGTTACAAAGATGCTAGGTATGCCTCTGTTTCTGTGCCTCTGCCTCTCACTGGAGATGCCCTGCTATGCTGGTCCTCTAAGTGCCCCTGTGGTGGCTCGTGAGGAGAGAAGGCCCTGGGTTGCTAGGGAAGGCAGAGGGGACAAGTGGGGGGCTGGCCTGGAGCTCTTTCCTTTCCTCACCTCCTTTCTCCTTGCTTTTCCTTTTGTTCTTCCTCTCTCCCCTTCCTTTTTCATTCCCTCCATTCTCCCCCCCCCCTTTATGTTTTACTCAAGGGTTAAGGGTGGATCAAACCTTGTACTGAATTCTCTTGTAGAAAGTCTATAAGTTTCTAAGGCTGGACATAGTAGCCCATATCAATAATCCCAACTACTAGGAAGGTGGAGATAGGAGGATTGTGGTTTGAGGCCAGTCCAGGCAAAGAGTTAGAGCCTGTCTTAAAGAACAAACCAAGTGTAGTGGTTCACAACTGTAATCTTAGCCACATGGGCAGCATAGGTAGAAGGACCCTGGTTACAGGCTGGCCATGGCAAAAAAGGCAAGACCCTGTCTGGAAAATAACTAAAGCAAAAGGGGTGCAGTGTAGGGCTGGGGATATAGCCTAGTGGCAAGAGTGCCTGCCTCGGATACACGAGGCCCTAGGTTCGATTCCCCAGCACCACATATACAGAAAACGGCCAGAAGCGGCGCTGTGGCTCAAGTGGCAGAGTGCTAGCCTTGAGCGGGAAGAAGCCAGGGACAGTGCTCAGGCCCTGAGTCCAAGGCCCAGGACTGGCCAAAAAAAAAAAAAAAAGGGGGGGTGCAGTGTGTCTCAGTTGGTAGAGTGTTTGTCTGGCAAGCATGAGGCCCAGAGTTCAACACTATACTACCCCAATAAATAAATACAAAAATAAAATAAATACGCAAATAAATAAATCCATGGCTTTCTCTTCTTTTTAAAAAAAGCTTTTAGTCCAGCAACTTCCCTCCTTCTTCATGGCAACGAGAACTTCACTTTGTACTGAAAATATATTTATTTGACTGGTAAAGTGGAATGAAGTCCTGTATCATGGGGTGAAGTGGGGCCCAGTGGTAAAGTGCTTGTAGGAGACCCTGGACTCTGTCCTCAGTACTGCATGTGTGTGTTTGTGTGTGCACGTGCACAATACACACCACTGTATCATGTGATACTCACCAGCAGCCTCTCTTGGTCAGTCCTCAACCCTCTCCACTGTCTTAAAACTTGCACAAAAGGCTGGGAATGTGGCTTAGTGGTACAGTGCTTGCCTAGCATATGAAGCCCTGGGTTTGATTCTTAAGTGCCACATAAACAGAAAAAGCCGGAAGTGGCACTGTGGCTCTAGTGGTAGAATGCTAGCCTTGAGCAAAATGAAGCTTGATCTGAGATAGTGCCCAGATCCTGCATTCAAGCCCCAAGACTGGCCAAAAAACAAACCAAAACAACAACACAAAAAAAAAACAACCAAAACAAAAAACTTGTGCATGGCCTTAAAAGAGTGCATCACCTGTTTGGTCATTCTCTGGCAAAAGCCAGGTAGGGGCCGAAATGTGCTACCAGACGTGGTTGTGGTGGCCCCTACATACAGGATCATCTCTGTAGAGGGTTCTCTGTGAAGGGTCATCTCTATGGAGGGTTGTCCCTGTGGAGGGTCGTCTCTATGGAGGGTAGTCTCTGCTGAGGTCCCTGTGGAGGGTTGTCTGTATGGAGGGTGGTCTTTGTGGAGGTCCCTATAGAAGGTCCCTCTGTCTTGTTTCTGCCCAGCTGTGAGTGGCCAGGCTCATGTGTGAAAGGGGGAGGGTGATGGAGAGGGAGTGTGTTCAGAGAATTGTGGGCACGGGGGCTGTAAATGTGTCACCTGACAAGGGACTGTAGACTCTGGAGAGGCCAAGGGCTGTGGCTGCCCTGCTTTGCTTCTGGGTACCTTCCTGGGGCCATGCTTGCTGGTGCTGGGGCACAGGACCCCCAATTCAACTCAGTGCAAAAACCAACAGTAATGCAAAGGATGAAGGGAGACACAGCCCTGCCTAGGTGCCCTCTAAGGGCGGACAGGAGCCTTTAGTTCCAGCCATAGAAAGCCTTGGCTGTGCTCTGGAATTTTCTATCCCTTCCCTGGGCTGTTTATGCCTGCGCTGGCTGTGTTCTGGAACTTTCTGTCCCTTCCAGGGACTGTGTGCTCCTGCACTAGCTGTGTGTAAGGTTTGTGGAAAGGGACTGCCACATGGTTTGGGAAGAAAAGCATTACTGGGGGAGAGCTAACTGTGGGCCCACATGAGATGGAAGAGAGGGAACTTGTGGTTGAGGGATTACATAAGGAGAGGCAGGGAGGAGGTGCAACCACTGCGGATACAGAAGTCATTTCAGAGCCTGGGGAACCTCTCGCTGTCAGAAGGTGTGACCTGGTGGTTTAGGAAGTGACCTCAGCAGATGAAGTGACCTCAGCAGAGGAGGAGGTGACCTCAGTCTCCGGTCCTTTGGTGAATCAGTCAGGGGACTGACAGGTGATTACTGGTAAGGTCATGTGATTACTGGTAAGGTTGTCCTTCATGAAGAGGAAGGGGGAGGGGGCTGTTTTCCCAGGCAGACCTAACACTGTGTTCTGGAACTTTCTATCCCTTCCCTGGGCTGATGGGTGGTAGGCTTTTCCTCTCCTGAGCTGCTTACCAGAAGCCCAGGAAGGCATGTTTGCAGACAGTGCTGATGGGGAGGCCACACCTGGAAGAAGAGCCAGGGCTGGGTACCCTGCATGAGGAGGAGGCCAGCGAGGGAGGCAGCTGGGTAGTCAGCAGACTCCCCTCTGCACAGAGCCCAGGGCTGGCCGGAGCCACCCATGGTGCCCAGTGGGGCCCAGAGCCCTCTGATGCCTGCCTGCTCTTCCCAAAGACCTGCACCCCCATCTGTCAGCAAGTGCCGGGCCTGGGCTCGAGGTGAGGTGCAACTGGACCTCCCTGCCCTCCCCTCACTGAGGACCCTACAAGAGCCTCACCCTTCCCACCCTCTCCTGTCTCCCACACAGCTGAGATCCTGGCCTTGTTAGAAAAGCCATGCCATGGAGTGCAGGGTGGCAGAGAAATAACCGATGCGAGTATGAGGGTGCTCAGCCGAGGCCCTCCACGGAGGAGCAGCCTGGGGGTGTGTGGGGAGCAGAGGCTCGATGGCTGTGCCCACCACCTCACAGGAGAATATGTGCTGGCCTCCCTGTGCCTCACCAGTACCCCTGCTGACAAAGCTGAATGTACGCTATTTCAGAGTAGATAGCAGGTGGATTTGAGCTGAGCGCAGTCAGTTGGCGACTGGCAGTGCACATGCACACGGGTGGACACACCCACACATTGACTAATTCCCATATTTACACTTGCAGGTCCCTTCCCTCATCCCAGGATTATATACCCAATCATCTGTAAGATATTGCCATCTAACTGTCTGCTGGCCATCTCAGACATTGTGGTATTAATAGAAGCCTACAAGTTTCCAGTATTCGGGCACTCCCTTCCATAGCTCTGTTGTATATAGCAGTCCATTTTTCTCCTGGGCAGGAGCAGTCACCTTAACCAACACTGTAACTTCCTGTATTGCTAAGAGGCATGAGATGCCTGAAGTCACTCTTCAGTTTCCATTTCAGTGGAGTCATTATGTGCCCTGGCAGAAGTGGAACAAGACCTTTAGGCTAGCAGAGCATAGCAGAATTTGCTTGTGGGGCATCCCCATTCCTTCTCCTTCACTCTGCATCCATGAGTCTGGGCTTCAGTAGAAACAGCACCATGTATGTGATCTTCACATGGTCAAGGTTAGGCCTCAGATGCTCCTGAGCTGTGTACATTCTTAGGTAACTGCAGGAACAGCAAACAACATAGCAGCTCTGATTATAGGCATGCTCCAGTCTGTGCCAGGAGACAGGAGGCACTAGCCCCACTTGTAAACAGAGAAGTTGGCTGGAGGAGAAGTGGGAGCCACATGCATTGGAAGTGTGTCAGACAGGAGACTCCATCCCCCTGTTAGGGCCTAATGTGGCCCCTGGCCTGGCTGTCACAGAGAAAGGAGTGTGGCTGGCTCTCTTCCCCGCAGGCACATGGTATGCCTTTGGTGGCCAGTTCACAATCTCTTCCCTCCAGCCCAGTGTTCTGTTTTCTTTCCTGATTCTGTGTCTTTAGCTAACTTGGATCATTTCTAGCCTCTCACTTCTGCATCCCAACCAAGATTTTTTATTAGTATAAATTGTACAAAGGGGGTTGTTATATTTCTATGCACATAATGAGCTTTGATCCAATGCACCCCCAATGTAGGATTTTTTTTAGTCTGGTTTGTTGAGGTCTAGTACAGAAACTTTGTCCAACCATAGCCTCCTGTAACTTTTGTTGCGACGGGATCTTGTTATGTAGTCCAAGCTGGCCTTGAAATCCCTATGTACTTAGGCTTGTCTTGAACTCATGACCCTTCTGCCTTAACTTTCAAGTGCTGGGATTGCAGACATGTGCTACCATGTCTGGCAATAGCTTATTTTCTGCAGTCTTTAACAGGAAACAATGCCACAGTCACAGTTTTGAGGTTATGAGTTAATAACCTTTCTGAAGAGTGATTGGATAACCACTTCAATACAGCATCATGCTTTTCTCTGTGAGGGAAATCTACAGAGGAAAATCACTATGAAGCTAACCTGATTTGCCAAGTTTACATGTGGAAAACACAGACTACATTTTCCTAATATCTAGTGAGTCACAAGAAGAGATCTGGCCCACAGATTCTCCATTTACTCCTAAGTTACCTTCTCCAAGGGGATTCTCTCATCCTTTTCCCTATTGCCCAGCCCACTGGTGTTTCAGCCAAAACAAAAGGAACAAGGAGAAAGGAAAGGAAGGCAATGGACAGGGAGGTTAGAGACAAGGCATGTGGAGACTTGGACATGTGAAAAACACTGACAGAGGGCCATCAGCTGACAGTCCAGTCATTACGGCATGGAGGTGGCCAATGTCTTAAATGAATTGCTTTTGACTGGGTATTCAGCATATTTCTCCTCTAAACCAATAACCAACACCAAAAATGGCAACTGGATAATAAAGGCCAGGGTGGATTTTTCCCTGAAGAGCTCCAGCTCCAACAGGGACTTAGACACAGCCTCTGCTAAAAACATTGGCCCTTTACTTGGGCCTGTGTCCATAGGGGGGAAAAAGCAACAGATATGTGCATCTGTCTCCTTTTTATTCCTTACCTATGTAGGCATGTGTAAAACCTGAGGATGCCTAACCTGTCTCACCCGCTTCAAGGCAGCAGACACAGATAAGAACACTAAGATATTGGGTGGTCAGCTCTCATACTGTCCTGTTTCAGATGCACCCCACCCCCCCGACCAAAAGCCTGAAAGTCTCCAATCACTGTCCTAAACCTTTAGTCATGTTCAAATTAGAAGCAGGCAGGATAGATCTATGAGAATGGATTATCCCCTCAAGCAATAACTGTTAGGAAAATGGAGAACAGAAAAGGAACAGGCTGGACTTGATCATTGACAGGCAAAGACTGCTTATTGCCAGCAAGGGGCACAGACCTTCCTGCAGGTTTGGACGTTGTGCCTGGGACTGGATTTTGGGGTGGGCTTATATAGGGCTTAACAAGGAAACAAAATACAAATGGGCTATGGCCTCTTGGGGGCTCAGGATAATGTCCTTAGCCAGGCCCACATTGGAATGCTCTTAGGGTGAGGGGCTGACTCCTGGGGACTAAGGGTGGTGTCCGTGGCCAGGTCCAGATTGGAATAACCTGCCTGCTGACAGGCATGTGGTCAAGCCTGTTTGTGTGTACCTGGTGTCTGGGTTGACCTGGGGGAATAAGGCAGGAATCAATCCTTTAATAAGGACTTCTCCAAATCACTTTCCCCTGGCCTGCCTTAACAAATCTCCTTTCTCTGTTCTCATCACACTCATCTAACTACATTATGGGCTAGACCTGCCCTGTTGGAACTCCCAGAATTGGGTCTCTGGCCTTGGTCTCTAGTTACATGGAGTCAAACACCCCCAGTGTTTGTACTGCATGTAGGCTTTGGGCTTGGCCCCTCACTTGCTTTGCTATCTATTTAGGGTCTCCCTATGTCACCTCGAACTTTTCAATCCTCCTATATCAGCCTCTATGAGCCCTCACACTTAACTCTGGGTTTGAGCTCAGAGCCTGGGTGCTATCACTGAACTGCTTTTGTACGAGGCTAGCACTCTACCACTGAGTCACCGCTCCCCTTCCGGATTTTATTGCTAGTTTATGAGTATCATGGACTTTACTTCCTGGCTTTGAACTTTGATTCTCACACGTCAGCCTCCTGAATAGTTAGGATTACAGGCATGAGCCACCAGTACCTGGTTCCATCAAGTTTTATTCAAGTCACCAGTGAACCTTTCCTGTCCATGTAAAATGGCAAACTTTCTGGATACACTTCCTTGCCTCCCTGCAGTACTTTCTTCTAGTTCCAGCTAAGGTACCACGGTTACGTTTTCTGCTTATTGGGTCTTCCACCTGTCCCCTAAAACTTAAGACATTTTTATACCCTCTTGTATCCTCACACTAACATAACCTAATCTGAGAAAGCGCCCAATTCATCTCCTCTTTGTAAATAACGAAAAAGACTGGGAAGGTGGGCAACCTATCAAGATCATGGAGACAGACGACAGTAAGCAAAGCTGGGATTCCCATCCAGGTTTCTCCAACACTGCCTGGCAACTGTGTGTGCAGGTCCTGGACCTGAACGCAGGGTCCAGACGTTGGGCTTGAGCTTTTAAGCTCAAGGCTAGCGCTCTACCATCTTATCCACAGGTCCACTTTTCCACTTTCCACTTCTTGGAAAAGTCTCATGGACTTTCCAGTCCTGGCTTGCTTAGAACCGCGATCCTCAGATTCCAGTTTCCAGAGCAGTTGGGATGACAGGCGTGAGGCCACCGGCACCGGACTCTGCGTAGTCTCTTATCTTTCTTTATTCTCCTACTTTTTAAAAGGCATACCTAATGCCAGAGGCGACCTCATTTTCCCTAATTTGACCTGCCTCAATTACACGCGTGGGGAATCGGGGGTGTCAACACCATTAAGTTCCTCTAGCTCCAGTCTTGGGTCTTCCAAGGGCCGGGCCGGAGCGGGAGTCAGTTCCAGCCTGGTTTTACAGGAGCCTCACTCCGAGCCTGACCCGGGACAAACCTCGCCGCGGCGTTCCCCACGTCGCCTCCGTCCCGTGAACCCCCGCAGCGGGTCGCGCCGAGCTCCCGCGCGCCGGAAGCGGGGAAAGACCGGGAAGCTCCGTGCGCCGGCGGCGCGTCGCGCAGCGTCCACCTCGGGGACACCCTCAGCCCCCGGCCCAGCGAGCGTCCGTTCACTCTTCTCGCCACTCTGTGCGTCGGTCCCCGAGCTGCCTAGACCCGGAAATGACGCCATGCGTGTGCGACGTGACGCGTGACGTGCTTGCGCGTGCTGGGGGCGGGGCGGAGGGCGGAGGCGGGGGCGCGAGGGCGGGGAGTGGACTGGCGAAGCCGGAGCTACTCGAGCGACGCCGGGAAAGCCGCGGTCCGGACCCCGTCGAAGCGGCGGACCAGGTTCGGGGCGAAAGGGGCCAAGGGGGCGGGGCTCCTTCCCCGAGAGCAAAGCGGCAGCGTCTCGGGTGCGGACTGCTTCGGTGTGGGGTCCGTGCGGCCCACCCGGACGAGCCCGATACGCGGCGGCGCCTCCTACCGCCCCAGGCCGCCGGTCGGTGGCCGGGCGTCTCCTTGGGGCCGGGGTCTCCTTGGGACTAGGGTTTTCTTGGGGCCGGCGTCTGCTCGGGACCGAGGTCTCCTCGGGGGCGGCGTCTGCTCGGGACCGGGGTCTGCTCGGGACCGGCGTCTCTTAGGGGCCGGCGTCTGCTCGGGGCCTTGGCACTTGCGGACAAGTTGTGCCAGGTCTGTAGGTCCAGGCGGGTGTGTAAGTTTCCCAGCGCCTTCGAGTCGCTCCGCCAAGGCCCACGGAGGCCGAGGACGTCGTGGGCGGCGGCCGGGCGAGCCCTGGTCCTCAGCGCCCGCAGGCTTAGGACCTGCGGAGGCGGGGAACGCAGAGACGTCTGTGGGCCGCGAGTTTTGGTGGAGGTGCAGGAAGATTTGGTTATATCGGCAATGAACTTATTGAGAAGTAGCATTAACCCGGGCACTGGTGACTCACGCCTGTAATCCTAGCCACTCAGAAAGCTGAGATCTTGAGTATTGAGGTTCGAAGCCAGTCAGGGCAGGGAAGTCTCTTATCTCCAATTAGTCATAGAAAAACCCAGACGTAGTGCTGTTTGTAGCTCAAGTGGTAGGGTGCTAACCCTGAGCAAAAGGAGCTTAGGGAGAGCGTCCAGGTCCAAAGTTCAAGGCCCAAGACCACACACACACAAAAGTATTAAAATTTTGTGCAGGTTAGGCCAGGCAGGTTCTATACCACTAAGAGTGCCAGCAGCTGCCCTTCAGAGGGGTGTGTGTGTGTGTGTGTGTCTGTGTGTGTGTCTGTGTCTGTGTCTGTGCCTGTCAGCCAGTACGAGGGCTTGAACTCACACCTAGAATTTTATCCCTGAGCTTTTCCCCCTCAAGCCTAGTGCTCCCCTCTGGAGCCACAGCTCCACTTCTGGCTTTTTGGTGATTAATTGGAGTCTCACACCTTTCCTCCCTGGCCTGGATTCAAACCATGATTTTAGCCTCCAGAGAAGCTAGGATTACAGGCATGAGCCCCCACAACCTGGTTTCAACTAGTTCCTGGTTAAGGAGTGGTGTGGATTGAAGTTTTGCTTTAGAAGATAGCAAGTTTAGGAGAGAGGACAGTAAATACACCTTCAGGGCTATGTGGCTCACCAAAGTCCTGGGTTCCACCCCCAGCTCTGCCCAAACCAGAACAATAGAAACTTTCAGTACAAGGTGGTGAAGATGTGTGCTGCGATTGAGTGCCTCAGTAGCTGGATACTGGCCACCCCATTGGGTGTGGAGAGTAGAGAAGGGACCTGGAAGAACTTTCTGAAAGTGTCTTGAAGGTTGATAGCCTTCTCAGAGCCAGGTGGGATGGGGATTTTGGTTGTGGGGGAGGCCAGCTAGCTGCAAGCAGTGGTGGTACTGAAGTGGAGAAGCAGAACACTGTGGTTAATGTGGAATTTTATGTAGTTGCTTGGAGCAAGGCTGCTGTGTCCTCATGAGGATTGCACCTGACATAGGGCTCCATATTGTAGTCTTGTATTTTAAACTTCTCTCCTCATTAAGTAATTAAAGTTTTAGGTGTGTGTGCATGCATGCGTGTGTGCGTGCACATGTGTTTAGGAGAGAGGACAGTAAATACACCTTCAGGGCTATGTGGCTCATTAAAGCCCTGGGTTCCACCCCCAGCGCTGCACAAACCAGAACAATAGAAACTTTCAGTACAAGGTGGTGAAGATGTGTGTGTGTAAAGATGTCTGAGCATCTAACTTGTAAACTTTATAAACAGGAATTCTGCTTTTATCAATTTTAATTCTTTATCTAAATTGGGCATGTACAAGTAAGTACTTATTGACTTGGTGAAAATAACTTACAATTGGTTTTCAGTGGGAAAAGATTTTGGTCAGTATAGATAACTAAATCCTGTTTTCATTTACTTGTGCCAAACTTTGGCTAGAGAAATAGAATTTCCGTCTTGACAGTGTGAGTTCAGCTTTAGTCACATGTGGCTTTATGGCCTGTAAACATCATCCCTGGGATTCAGGAGATGATTGTGTAATCTAACACCTGTGACTCACAGTAGACATGCTATTAAATGGCTTCTTAGTCCTTTTATAGACTTTTCAGAATAAAAACAAGAGTTTCACATGTGAGATCAAACATTATAAAGTCTTTTTGAATGTTGGCCTCTATGGAAAAACACAAAAGCAGTTTATGTTTTATTTATGTAGAGGACATGCTTTGAATAAGCTACGCTATTGTTAAAGAAACCTGAGAAACACGGGACACTTTATTACCTGAATACAATTTAGCTATTATTGTATTTGTTTAATGTTTGGATAAAGTTCTAAGGTGCTGCAAGTTAGGGACACTTAAGTTAGGGAGAATTTAAAAAAATATGAAGGGTTCAGGATGTATTTCAGTGGTAGAGAACTTGGCTAGCATGCAGAAAAAGAAAAAAGACTACTTGATTCTTGGGCTTGAACTCAGGGACTGAGCACTATCCCTGACCTTTTCCACTTAAGACTAGCATTCTACCACTTGAGCCACACAGCTCCATTTCCAACTTTTTGTAGTTAATTGGAGGACATAAAGGTCTTAAGGGCTTTCCTGCCCAGTCTGGCTTCGAACACAAATCCTCAGATCTCACCTACTGAGAAGCTAGGATTACAGTCATGAGCCACTGGCACCCAGCACATGAGGAGTGTGTGTGTGTGTGTGTGTATATACATATATATATATATATAATTTTGACTTTTATTTGTGTAGTCCCTCTAATATTGTAAGAAACTTGTAATTTTAGACATATGCTAAGGAAGTGTTTTTCTTTAGGCATTTGGAGTACATTAAAATGCTTTTAGAAATTGAACTTATAAGATGCTTAATAATGGATGACTGTTTAATAATGTCTTCTTGTTATGCTGTAATTTTTTAGAGTGAGACATGGCACTTGTGCCACATCTTGTTCCAGAAAGGCTTCCTAATGACTTGCAGGAATGTGTGCACCATACTGTTGCTAAACTGCAGAGATGAGCAGATGAGTTCAGGACTGAAGAGAAGGTTGAGATGGAAGCACCCCTCTCTACACAAAATACTAGGCTGAAGTATTTGACATTTGTTAGGAGACCTTGCTTTTCATCAGAGATTCAGAAAGTGTAATTGTTTGTGTGGTTCAGTAACTATAAGAGAAAAGAGAATCTGGTTTTCCTTTGGATTCTCAAAGATTCCATGTATGACAGATTCCTCAGCTATACCCTTAAGTAAACATAGTGGGTGTTTCAAAGGGTTGTGTTGTTATAATCTATGTTTTAGTGGGACTTCTGGCCTTACTATGTAGGCTGGTGATATAACATCAACATTTAACTCAGTAAAATCAGTTCTATGCTGCACCATAATGTAATCTGAGCTTTTAGGTTAGCAATTAAGGATCTGCTTTAGATTATCTGGATGAATAGATGGATTACACTCTTTGAAACTACCTCTAGGTAGTTTGTTCCTCTAGGGAGCCTCTACAATGAATTTGTCAGCAGTGGGGTTAGCTTGTGCTTTGTGACAAGTTCTTCCAGTACCTTTAAATAGTGCTGGCCAATCTCAGAGCCTTGTGCTTTAATGACATACTTTATCCTGGGGGCATTTGAAGGAAAACCAGCTTCCCTCCACAAAGAGAGTCAGAAGGAGTACCACACAGTTGGCCTAAAGCTATATCCCAGAAGTAGGTTTTGGTATTTAGCTTCAACACAGAGGGCATTAGTTTGGAAATTTCCAGGCATATAATTTTCCTTCCTTCCCTCCCTCCCTTCCCTTCCCTCCCTTCCCTTCCCTTCCTCCCTTCCCTCCCTTCCTTCCCTCCCTTCCCTCCCTTCCTTCCCTCCCTCCCTCCATCCCTCCCTTCCTTCCTTTTTGGGAGGTAGGTATGTATGTGGGGCCTGGGCACTTCCCTAAGCTTTTTCATTCAAGGCTACAGCTCCACTTCTGGTTTTTTGGTGGTTAATTGGAGACAAGAGTCATGGATTTTTCTACCTGGGCTGACTTTCAACTGTGATCCTCAGATTTCAGCCTCCTGTGTAACTATGATTACAGGAATGAGCCACCAGTGCTTAGTTGGAAATTACTTTTAAGATGAGAATAGGTCCATTTATCTTAGGGCTGTCTAGTAAGTTATTAGTTCTGGTTTTTGTTCAAACTGATGAGCTGTCCTTTCAAGTAAGAATAATTCATATTTACCTACCACTAATACAAGCTAGGCCTACAGTTAATAGAGACCATTCTTCTTCACCGGACTTAATAAACAATGGGTGGAGCATCCCTTTCCTAAATATAGTTATGTAATAATATCTGATCTCTTAATTACATTTCCAGTCTTTGGCATTGTTTTAAATGTGTTCCTGAAAAATGAGTTGGACTTGTGAATAAAGTTTTGAACAGACTATTACAAGGGGAAAGTAAATAAAAATTATAAGCAACAAACTTGTAGGTAATGAAATAGACTGATTTAACTAGGGCACAGGCTTTGTACACCTCTCTCTCTCCCTCTCTCCCTCTCTCCCTCTCTCCCTCTCTCCCTCTCTCCCTCTCTCCCTCTCTCCCTCTCTCCCCCCCCCCCCCCCCCTTCTTACCACTTGAGCCACAGCATCACTTCTGGCCTTTTCTGTTTATGTGGTACCGAGGAATCAAACCCAGGGTTTCATGCATGGTAGGCAAGCACTCTACTACTACACCACATTCCCAGCCCTGTACAACTTTTTTCTTTCTTTTTGTTTTTAAGCCAGACCCGGGGCTTGAACTCAGGGCCTGATCACTGTCCCTGGCTTCTTTTTGCTCAAGGCTAGCACTCTACCACTTGAGCCACAGCTTTTTCTATTTATGTGGTTCTGAGGGATCAAACCCAGGGCTTCATGTATACAAGGCAAGCATTCTACCACTAGGCCATATTCCCAGCCCCCCTGTACAACTTCTTAAAGACGATGATGATGATGATGATGATGATGATGATGATGATGATAATACTAAATAATTAATAATAAAGGTAAGCCAGGTGCCAGTGGCTAACACCTGTAATCCTGGTAACTCAGGAGGCTGAGATCTGAGGATTGAGGTTCAAAGCCAGCCCAGGCAGGAAAGTTATTGAGACTCTTACCTCTAATTAACTACCACAAAGACAGAAATGATGCTGTGGCTCAAGTGGTAGAGCACTGACCTTGAGCTGAAGATTCCTCAGCACCACATGAGCAGAAAAGGCTGGAAGTGGCTCTGGGGCTCTAGAGGTAGAATGCTAGCCTTGAGCAAAAGGAAGCCAGGGACAGTGCTCAGGCCCTGAGTCTAAGCCTCAGGACTGGCAAAAAACAACAAAAAAGATTGAGAGCCTTCTCAGAGGTATTGGGGTTAGGTCTTCAACTTTTATGTGTGTGTGTGTGCACGTGTATGTGCATGTGCATGTGTGCGTGTGCTAGTAATAGCACTTGAACTTGGGGTCTGGGTGCTGTCACTGAGCTTTCTTTGCTCAAGGCTAGCAATCTACCACTTGAGCCACAGTTCTACTTTCTGCTTTTTGGTGGATAATTGGAGATAAGAGTCTCAAGGACTATCCTGCCTGGACTGGCTTTGAACAATGATCTTCAGATCTCAGGCCTCCTGAGTAAACAAGATTACAGCTGTGAGCCCGCAGTGGCAGGTTCAAACTATCTTTTTTCTTTCTTTCTTTTCTTTTCTTTTTGGTTGTGGGGCTTGAACTCAGGGCTTGTGTGCTGTCCCTCATCTCTTTTGCTCAATGCTAGCACCTTACCATTTTAAGCCACAATGCCACTTCTGGCTTTTTTTTGTCAGCTTTGGTGGTTAATTGGAGATAAGAGTCTCAGGGGAATTTCCTGCCCAGGCTGGCTTTGAGCTGTGATCCTCAGATCTCATCCTCCTGAGTAGGTAGGATTACAGGTGTGAGCCACAGGTACCCAGCTTCAACCTATCTTTTTGGAGACGTAATTCAACCCACAGCAGATGACAGATAGTTTTAGCAGCCTTTTACATTTTCGTTCTTTTTTTTTTTTTTTTTTTTTTGTAGGTCCTGGGGCTTGAACTTTGGGCCTGGGTGCTGTCCCTGAGCTCTTCAACTCTAAGTTAGTGCTCTACCACTTTGAACCAAAGTGCCACTTCCATTTTTCTGGTGGTTAATTGGAGATAAGAATCTCATGGGTGGCTGGGAATATAGCCTAGTGGCAAGAGTGCTTGCCTTCCATACATGAAGTCCTGGGTTCAGTTCCCCAGCACCACATATATAGAAAACGGCCAGAAGTAGTGCTGTGGCTCAAGTGGCAGAGTGCTAGCCTTGAGCAAAAAGAAGCCAGGGACAGTGCTCAAAAAAAAAAAAGAATCTCATGGACTTTCCTGCCTGGCCTTGCTTTTTTTTTTTTTTTTTTTGCCAGTCCTGGGCCATGAACTCAGGGCCTGGGCACTGTCCCTGGCTTCTTTATTCTCAAGGCTAGCACTCTACCACTTTAGCCACAGTGCCACTTCTGGTCTTTTCTATATATGTGGTGTTGAGGAATCAAACCCAGGGCTTCATGTATATGAGGCCAGCACTCTTGCCACTAGGCCATATTCCCAGCCCCCGGCCTTGCTTTGAATTGAGATCCTTAGCTCTCAGCCTCCTGAGTAGATAGGATTACAGGTGTGAGCCACCGCTGCTGGGCTGTCTTTTGACATGTTCTATAGAGTAATTACCTTGAATTTTTATTACTTTCTTCATAATATTTAAAGCAAGTTCATTTTATTGAAACTTGGAGGTTGATTATTATAGCTTAGATGCACAGCAGCATTTGCTAGCAGCATAAACAAGGGGAAAAAAACCAAAACAAGCCCCCTCCTTCCAGAGTTTATAATGTGAGTTATCTCATGAATATATTTACTATTTACAAAAGTATGTTTATCAGTAACATTTTAGTGTATCATGCAGATTCTTTTTTGGAGGGGGGCAGATATGGGACTTGAACTCAGGGCCTAAGCACTGACCCTGAACTCTTTTGCTCAAGGCTAGCTACCATTTTGAGCCACAGCACCACTTGCAGTTTTCTGGTGGTTAATTGAAGATACGAGTCTCATGGATGGACTTTTCTGCCTGGGCTGGCTTTGAACCGTGATCCTCAAGTCTCACCTCCTAGCTAGTTTTACAGGTGATCCACCAGTACCTGGCTTTGATTGTACCATTTTGTTTGTTTGTTTCTGTTGCCAGTCTTGGGGCTTGGACTCAGGGCCTGAGCGCTGTCCCTGGCTTCTTTATGCTCAAGGCTAGCACTCTACCTCTTGAGCCACAGCGCCATTTCTGGCTTTTTCTGTTTATGTGGTGCTGAGGAATCAAACCCAGGGCTTCGTGCATGCTAGGCAAGCACTCTACCTCTAAGCCATATTCCCAGCCCTTGATTGTACTATTTTGTGTTAGCATTTTTAGTTCAGGTTCTCAAATAGTGTATGAATTTTTTAATGATTAGTAATTAGTCACTCATATGAAATGTATGCATTTTAGTTTTTTGATAAACATCTTTTAGTACAGTTGCTAGTGCAGCCAAGTTGAACATTTTACTGACATATCTTATATTTTAGGAAACTGTTCTTAGAAGCCTTAAACATAGTATCAAGCTGAGCATGGTGGTATATACATATAATCCCAGCACTGATGAAGCAAGGCAGCAAGGTTGTGAATTATAGACCAGAAGGGTTACATAGTAAATTCAAGGGCAACCTAGATTACTCTGTAAGACCCTGTCTCAAATCACCAAGGAGAAGGGGGCTGGGTATGGTGGCACATGTCTGTAATTCAAGCTATTTAGGAGCTTGAGAAAGTAATGGTTCCAGGCTAGCCTGGGCATGACAGTGCATGTGATCCCAGTTAGCTGGGTACATAGGTAGGGAGATAGTGTATCATCAACAACCAGGACTAGAGAGGTAGTTCAGTGGTAGAGCATCTGCCTCATGTGAGGAAGGTCTTAGATTTCATCCCAGCACTGCAAAAATAGTCATATCAGCAAAAATAAAACAGTGCAGATATTCAGTCACTTATACCTTCTAACAAATCCGAGTCAATACTTTTGTAGTCTGTTGTATTTCTCTTAAGTCTCTTGTGTCTCTGTGTGTCAGACTATTAAGGGAAGGCAACAGCAAAGCTAAAACTAACATACAACTGGAAAAGAAAAGACAAAACAACCAACTTTTACAGGTAGAGACCATTTCATGTATTGATATTTTCAGTTTGATATTATTTTAGGTAGAGTTTAAGAGAAGTAACTCTTTCCTGGGTACTTACGAGTATAGACTGGAAACGAGGGTAGAGAATACTGGAAAGTAGCCTAATGCAGCCAGGTTATTTTGCATGTGATGCTGAGCTGTTAGCCTGGGCTAAGGCATGCTCAGATGAGAGTCATAGTTTGCTCAACTGCAGAGGGTGTGATTCAGTACAGTGGAAGATTGTCTGAAGTCATTTCTTAAGAATGCTGCTCTGCTGGCCCAGCTCATTCCAGCAACACTAAACTCTGCCTCCTGTAGGGTGGGGTTGGTGGTCATTTGGAATTATTTGGGATACTTGGTTTTGTTACATTTAACAACAGACACATTGATTCTCTGTTTGATGTTAAAAATTGGTAAAACTTGGATACAAATTTGAAACAAGGAATCTGATTAAAATGTGGTGCCTTCCCTCTGTGTGTGCATGTGTGTGTGTCTGTGTATGTCTGTGTCTGTGTCTGTGTCTCCTTGGATTTGAACTTAGGGCATTATACTCTTAGCTTTTTTTGCTCAAGATTGGTGCTCTACCACTTGAACTTCATTTTCTCTTTAAGCTTTTTTTCTGATTAATTGGAAATAAGACTCTCATGGACTTTTCTGCCCTGGCTAGCTTTGAACCATCAGCCTCATAGATCAGCCTCCTGAGTAGTTGGTATTACAGGTATGAGCCACCTGCACCTGCCTGATTGATGCCTTCACTTCTAGAAGAATATGGATAGTTAACTACTGCCAATAAATATTAATCAAAATGGTTCATCTTCTTAGGGAAATGCACAATAAAACAAGAAGCATGGACTGCAGATGTAGCTCAGGGATAGTGTGTTAGCTTTTTATGCTGGTGGCCCTGGGTTCAATGCCCACACTACCACAAAACAAAGAAAGGAAAGAATGAATCCAGTACGCTAGCAGCCTCTTTAAGTCAATCCTGCTATTCAGCAGACTGACACAGAAGTATTTCAGGAGGCCACAAGTTTGAGGCCAGTCTGGACAAGATAAGATAGCAAGATTCTATCTCTTTGAGAGAGAGAGAGAGAGAGAGAGAGAGAGAAATCAATACTTTAAAAATTTGCTTGTTTTGTTTGATTTTTGTCTGTCAGATTGGCAAACATCAAAGTTTAATAATACCATGTTCTGAGGTTGTGGGAAAGTTGTTTCTCACAGTGCCAGTGGGAAAGCAAATTGGTCAGGCCAGTCTGGTAATAGATACCAAAAATTAAAATCATGTACTCTTTTGACATCCCATGTCTGTTTCTAGGAAAATATTTACTTTGTATGTATCAGTCCTGAACTCAGGGCCCTGTCCCTGAGCTTTTTTGCTCAAGGTTAGTGCTCTACCACTTGATCTACAGCTTTATGACTTAAAAAAAAATTGTTTGGTGGATAATTGGAAATGAGCGGTCTCAAGGACTTTCCTGTCTGGGCTGGCCTTGAACCATGGTTCCCAGATCTCAGCCTTCTGAGTAGCTAAGATTACAGACATGAGCCACCGGATATGAGCCACCGGCATCTGGCTTCATTCAGTTTTTGTTGTTGTTGGTTATGGGGCTTGAACTCAGGGCTTGGGCACAGTCCCTGAGCTCTTTTTTCTCAAGGCTAGCCCTGTACCACAGCACTACTTCCTGTTTTCTGGTAGCTAATTGGAGATAAGAGTCTCACAGACTTTCCTGTCCAGGCTGGCTTAGAAATGTGATCCTCAGCCTCCTGAGTAGCTAGGATTTCAGACATGAGACACCAGTGTCCAGCTTCATTGACCTTCTTCAATAGATTGTTTTATGTCCTTGTCCTACTGAGCTGTCATATATTTAGTCTTTTTTTTTAGTACTATAAAATGCTTCATTGTTAGATCGAAATATTTTTTCCATTCTCTTTTGGCCATTTTGGTTACAGGTAAGACCTTTTAAAAACTAGATGGGCTTTAAAAAAATTTACATACTCAAGTTTCATTTCCTTCTTTTTCCTGAATCTTTTTAGCTTTAAGTAATTCTTACCTCTGTGGGACTTTCTTAAGTATATAATTTTAGTTCTTTCAGTTTTTCTGCTGTCTTTAAAAAAATCCTTTAACGGGCTGGGAATATGGCCTAGTGGCAAGAGTGCTCGCCTCGTATACATGAGGCCCTGGGTTCGATTCCTCAGCACCACATATACAGAAAATGGCCAGAAGTGGCGCTGTGGCTCAAGTGGCAGAGTGCTAGCCTTGAGCAAAAAGAAGCCAGGGACAGTGCTCAGGCCCTGAGTTCACAGCCTAGGACTGGCCAAAAAAAAAAAAATCCTTTAACTGGGGCTGGGAACATGGCTTAGTGGCAAGAGTGCTTGACTCATATACATGAAGCCCTGGGTTCAATTCCCCAGGACCACATATATAGAAAACAGCCAGAAGTGGCGCTGTGGCTCAAGTGGCAGAGTGCTAGCCTTGAGCAAAAAGAAGCCAGGGACAGTGCTCAGGCCCTGAGTCCAAGGCCCAGGACTCGCAAAAAAAGAAGAAGAAAAATCCTTCAATTCATTAAGGTGCCTGTAAAATTAATCTTGAGTGTGGTAGGTTGTTGACTAATTATTCTAAAACTGACTATAGAAAACTTTAACTTTTTTTTTTGTTGTTGTTGGTTGGGGGGCTTGAACTGAGGGCCCTGTCCCTAAGCTCTTTTGCTCAAGGCCAGCACTCTACCACTTTGAGCCACAGTGCTACTTCCAGTTTTTTGAGTAGCTAATGGGAAATGAGAGTCTCATGGGGATTTTTTCTCCCCTGGCTGGCTTTGAACCATGATCCTCAGATCTCAGCTTCCTGAATAGCTAGGAATCCAAGAGTGAGCCACAGGTACCCCTTCTTAACTTCCTTAATATTAAATTACCTTATATGTTACAGTTTGTTTGCAGAATATATTTCAGAAAAATTAAGTTAATTTGGGGGAAAAAAAACCTTGCCCAGTACTGCTGGCTCACACCTGTAATCCTAGCTACTCAGGAGACTGAGATTTGAGGATTGCCATTCACAAACAGACTGGGCAGGAAAGTCCATGGGACTTTTATCTCCAGTTAACTACAAAAAACCCATAAGTGGAGCTGTGACTCCAGTGGTAGAACACTAGCCTTGAGCAAAAGAAGCTCAGGGACAGGGTGCAGGCTCTGAGTTCAAGCCCAGTACGAGCAACAGCAACAAAATTCTTGCTTATTTATTCTTGCTGATGACACATACAATCATTTTGCTAGTTCTAAAAAATCTTAGAGAATTTTTATTATCATTTATAGCAAACACATTTTCGAACATTTGCCATTTTGTTTGTTTGTTTTTTGCCAGTCCTGGGGCTTGAACTCAGGGCCTGAGCACTGCCCCTGGCTCAAGGCTAGCACTTGAGCCACAGTGCCACTTCCAGCTTTTTTTATTTATGTGGTGCTGAGGAATCAAACCCAGGGCTTCATGCATACAAGGCAAGCACTCTACCACTCGGCCAGATTCCCAGCCCTGCTATTTTGATTATATTTAATGCTTACTGTATCTTGGTGTCTTCACATTATTTTAAGCCTTCTTTATATTTCAAATTGATTTTTTTTTTTGGCAGTACCAGAGTTTGAGCTCAGGGCCTTGCACTTGGTAGCTCTGCCTCTTGAGCCATACCTCCTACCCTTTTTGCTTTAGTTACTTTTCAGAGATTTATGGTTGCCCTGACTTGGCTTGGACTTAAGTAATTCCTCCTCCCCAAGCTTCCTGCATTGCTGGGATAACAGGCATTCACATCATACCAGCTCTTGTTTTCTGTTGAGATGGCACTTGCTAATTTTTGCCTGCCCTGACCTCAGTCTGTAATCCTCCCAATTGCTGCCCTTTCCCAGTGTAATCCCTGTAACTGGGATTATAGATATAAGCCACAGTCCTGGTGTCTGCCTCTTAATATTTTTATGTAGGCCACACAATTATCTCACCAAAACATTACTTAGGTTTTTAAACAACATATGGACACTAATGTGAACAGGATCTCTTTTTAATTTTCTAACTTGTTTTATCTAAGGGTTCCATAGATTTCACAGACATATATTTTGCTTGTTTCTCATAGACATGAATTTAGTAGCTTTTAGATTAATTCTTCAGTGTTAATAGTGCAGCCATATAGTCAAATCTCGAGCCAGACAATAAGCTCCACAAGGACTGTTTGTTTGTATGTTTATTTATTGGGCTGACCCTGGGACTTGAACTCTGGGCCTGGGTGCTGTCCTTAAGCTTTTTTTTTTTTTTTTAAACTAAGGCTAGCACTTTACCACTTGAGCTCCTGCTCAACGTCCTGCTTTCTCACTGATTTTCTAGACAGGGCTGGCTTTGAAGTGATCCTCAGAGCTCAGCTTCTAAGTAGCAGGGACTACAGTAGAGTCACTGGCACTCAGCTGATTGTAACTAGAGTGTCCAAGGCTTTTGCTCATTTTGAAATTCTGTGTGTGTGAAACTAAGTGACTACTTAGAAAGAGAAGGGAAAGAGGGAAGGGAGAAAGAGGATAAATATTTTTTTCCAGTCCTGAGGCTTGAACTCAGGGTCTGGGTACTGTCCCTGAGCTTCTTTTTTTCAAGGCTAACACTGTACCACTTGAGCCAGAGCATGTTCTGGCCTTTTCTGTATATGTAGTACTGAGGTATTGAACCTAGGGCTTCACGCATGCTATGCAAGCACTCTACTACTAAGCCACATTCCCAGCCTAGGATAAATAATTTTTCCATGCAAGTATATGTGACCTGGTGCTGGTGGCTCATGCCTCTATATAATACTAGCTACTCAGGAGGCTGAGATCTGAGGATCACAATTCGAAGCCAGCTTGGGCAGAAAAGTCTGTGAGACTCTTATTTCCGGTTAACCACCAGAAAACCAAAAGTGGTACTGTGGCTCAAACTGGTGCTAGCCTTGAGCAGAAGAGCTCAGGGATGCACCCAGGTTCTGAGTTCAAGATGACAAAAAACAAAAAAGATAAAGTTGGCTACTGGTGGCTCAGGCCTGTAATCCCAGCTACTCAGGAGGCATTGCAGTTTTTGTTTGTTTTTTTTTCAGTCCTGGGGCTTGAACTCAAGGCCTGAGCACTGTCCCTGGTTTCTTTTTGCTCAAAGCTAGCACTCTACCACTTGAGCCACAGCACCTCTTCTGGCTTTTTCTATATATGTAGTGCTGAGGAATGGAACCTAGGGCTTCATGTATGAGAGGCAAGCATTCTACCACTAGGCCACATTCCCAGTCCAGGAACGTGGTTTTGAAGCTAGCCCAGGCAAGAATGTCCATGAGACTCTTACCTCCAAGGAGCTACTCAGAAAAAGCTGGAAGAGGCATGTGGCTCAAGTGGTAGAGTGGCAGCCTTGAGCAGAGAGAAGCTCAGGGTCAGAGCCCCAGGCTAAGTTCAAGCCCCAGGACTGGCAAAAACAAAACAACAGAAAAAAACAAGTATAATGACAACTATAAGGAAAATCAAGGAAAGCTGTTGGTCCACAGGGGTGTGGAAAAAGAGAAACAGACTACCAGGAGTGGAAGGGATTGAATTCAATGGGAATGGAAGGTTTATACTGTTGAAGTAGATTATTTGCAACTATGAAAATCCACCAATGAAACATGCTACAATTGCTTTGGGAAAGGGGAAGTGGTAGAAGGGAGCAAGAGTGATTTGAATACATTGTAACAGTATGGAAATATGGCAAGGGCATCCCTCCCACATTACTAATGTAAGCTAATAAATAATTTGGTGGATTTTGATTGGCTCTTTATCACATTTTATAGTTGAGTCCTTATCACATTCTGTGGTTAAGCCCCTGAGGAGATGTGCTTTCTTGACTTCTCTCTCCAGTTTCTCCTGTGCTTTTTGTTCTTTGGGGGTTTGTCTTTTCTTTCTTCTGTTCAGAAAGCTTCAAGTGTAGCTATCCCTTCCTGCCATGTATTTCCACAACTATCTGCACATTTGGGGACAAGCCGTAGAAGGACAGAAAAGTGTAGCTCTCTGGTCCACTCCAGTGGTGGGCTTCTGTGGGCTCTCTGTGGAGTCACTGTGGTAGAAACTGCATAGTGGTCACCTACTTCAAATGATCAGACCCTGAGCAGTTAGAGGAGCTGACCCATTTATGCTGGAGGAGGAAAACAATCTTGCCACAAGCTCAGTGATACTTTATTTACTTTTACTGGTCCTGGGGCTTGAACTCTGAGCATAAGTGCTGTCCCTGAGCTTCCTTTGCTATCTATGGCTCTGTCACGTGAGCCACAGCACCACTTCCAGTGATATTTTATGTTTTAAAAAAAAATTGTAGTTTTTTTCTTTTAAATTGTTATTATAAAGGTGGTGTGCAGAGAGGTTACAGTATAAGTTAAAGAGTACATTTCTTTCTAATTTTTTTTTTTTGCCAGTCCTGGGGCTTGAACTCAGGGCCTGAGCACTGTCCCTAAGCTTCTTTTGCTCAAGGCTAGCACTATCACCTGATCCACAGCGCCACTTCCATCTTTTTCCATTTATGTAGTGCTGAGCAATCGAGCCCTGGGCTTCATGCATGCAAGGCAAGCATTCTACCCATAAACTACATTCCCAGCCCTACATTTCTTTCTTTCTTTCTTTCTTTTTTTTTTACTTTTATTTCAACTTTTATTAAACAAAGTCCAAACACTTTTACAGTGCCTCACTGGAGAGCTGCCTCATAACTGAACCATCATTTCTAGAGATGAAGGAACCATGATTTCAGGTACATGACTGAAGTTTGACCATGTCCCATCAAATACTCCAACACCACCAGGGACTGAAAGCTCAGCAAGAGGGCTTCTGCCCAAGTCTCCTCATGAATGGCACTTCTTCAGTTCTTCCACCACCTCTTGGGGATCCGGAAACTTGAGTTTGCGAGGAGGCCCCTTCTTAATCCCAGTTCAGAGCTGGGCGCCGGGCGCCGCAGTGTCACCTCGAAGCTGCCCCTGCGGGGCTTGGCGGGGTTCACCTCCACCGGCAGCCCGGGGGCCGCCTGGTGCAGCGCCTGGCATTGCTCCCGTAGACCCGTCAGCTCGTGCAGTGTTCAATGACGACGACCGCCGCCTCCGCGTCCTCCCCTCCAGCCGCCGCTTATCCACCGGGTCGGCCTCCACTTCCTCCCGCGAGGAGCCATAGCGCCGACCAGACGGCCGGGAGCTGGGGGTGGGGGGGGGGGCAGCTGACAAGGGTGCTTCCCCTGGGGAAGAGCCCAGCAGCTCAAGGGTCCCGAACCCCAGCTCCCCAAAGCAGACCGCTTCCAAGTGAGCACAAAGCCCAGGCCCGGGAACCCCTACATTTCTTTTTTTTTTTTGACAGTCACCTCTTTTCTTTCTCTTCCAGTTTTTTCCTTCCATCCCACTCTCAAGTTATATAGTTCGATTTCTCAGTGATACTTTAAATCCTGGTTCCCTTCCCTAACTGGACTCCTTTTCTGCTTTGTTCAAACATCCTTAAAAATAGTGCTCAAGGGGCTGGGGATATGGCCTAGTGGCAAGAGTGCTTGCCTCCTATACATGAGGCCCTGGGTTCAATTCCCCAGCACCACATATACAGAAAATGGCCAGAAGTGGCGCTGTGGCTCAAGTGGCAGAGTGCTAGCCTTGAGCAAAAAGAAGCCAGGGACAGTGCTTAGGCCCTGAGTCCAAGCCCCAGGACTGGCCAAAAAAAAAAAATAGTGCTCAAAGTGTACTTTCCAGATTTTCTAACTGGATGGTCTGTGAAATCTTTATCTACTGATACCTATGTTGCTCACCCCCCCCCCCACCTTGTTTTTGTTTTATATCTGACTTCCTTTTAGGGTGTCATTCTCTGTCTGCATACCTTAATATTCAGGCAAAGATTATATGTGCCAACAAAGTTGGGATAGTACTTCAGGTGAAGCTTCTGCTTGGACCAGCAGAACTCCTGTGAACACGGGAAATAAAGGAGCCCTAGGGAATGTGAGGGAGGGCCTGACTTCCAAGCAGGAGCATCCCATGTCTCCCTCACATGCACCCACCTGCAGACCTGCAGAGGGGAAGTCGCTTCTGAGGAGGGAGATTTATTGTCTTCCTCACTTTGTCATGCTAGAAGACAGACTAATATTAGTCAGCTTTCCATCACTTAGACAAGATGCCTGAGCTAACCATATAAAATGGAAAAGTTTATTTAAGCTTTCAATTGTGAAGATTTCAGTTGATGGTCAGGTGAACTGTGGTGAAGCAGCTCATGGTGGCTGGAGTGTGTGGTGAAGAAAGAGCAGGGAGCAAAGCTGGGTGCCCGTGGCTCATGCCTGCAATCCTAGCTGCTCTGGAGGCTGAGATCTGAGGAAGCCAGTTCAGGCAGAACAGTCACTGCAAGACTTTCATTTCTAGTTAACCACTCAAAAACTGGAAGTGGTGCTGTGGTAGAGTACTGGCCTTGAGCAAAAGCCCTCCCATGGACCAAACCACAACAGAGCAGGGGTCAGGATCCCCATGACCTCATCTCTTACTGGCTGCCCCATTTTCTCCCAGTTAGTGCCACAAGCAGAGGATGCATGGGCCTGTGAGGAATAGTAAGGATTCAAACTACAGAATCTCTCAAGACTTGAGTTTTTTTTTTGTTTTATTTTTTTGCCAGTCCTGGGGCTTAAACTTGGCCTGGCCACTGGCCCTGAGCCTCTCTGTGTTCAAGGCTAGCACTCTACCACTTGAGCCAGTGCCACTTCTGGCTCTTTTCTGTTTATGTGGTACTGAGGAATTGAACTCAGAGCTTCATGCATGCTAGGCAAGCACTCTACCACTAAGCCACATTTCCAGCCCAGGCTGCAGTTTTTTTTTTTTTTTTTTGCCAGTCCTGGCACTTGGACTCGGCCTGAGCACTGTCCCTGGCTTCTTTTTGCTCAAGGCTAGCACTCTGCCACTTAAGCCACAGCACCTCTTCTGGCCTTTTTCTATATATGTGGTGCTGAGGAATTGAACCCAGGGCTTCATGTATATGAGGCAAGCACTCTTGCCACAAGGCCATATCCCCAGCCCTCCGGCTGCAGTTTTTTAAAGTCATTGTAATTTCCCTTTACATACCTCACATCTTCCGTTTATGTCTAACTTTTTTCATATCCCTCATGTTCCACATTTGCTTTCCTGACTTGCAGCTTTTGTGACTAGAGAATGTCCTATCTTTTACATCATCTTTTTAAGATCCTTGGAAGTTCAATTCCAGGTCCCTTAAGTCTGGTGTTTGCCCCTGCTCCCCTCCCTCCATGTTCTCCACAGATTCCTAGCACTTTCTGTGTTTCAGTACTCTTCAGTCTTCCATGCTTCTTGTTCTAATAACCTTCACAGGCTTCCATCTACTCCATCACCAGTGGCACTTTGTAAAATGGTTTGTGCTGCATGAGTGGTAAAGTCCCCTTGATATGGGGCTTACTTTTGCAGCATATTTGAGTTTCTCGAATGCACACAAGAGTGCTACCTTTTTCTTTGTTGTTCTGCAGTTTACTTGTTGTAAAGAAGAATGAGGACTATTTGAATAGAAATTATTGGGTAGCAAATTCCATACTTTTTTTTTTTGGCCAGTGCTGGGGCTTGATCTCAGGGCCTAGGCACTGTCCCTGATGAGCTGCTTTTACTCCAGGCTAGCACTCTACCACTGGAGCCACGGTGCCATTTCTGACCTTTTCTGTTTATGTGGTACTGAGGAATCAAACCCAGGGCTTCATGCATGCTAAGCAAGCACTCTACCACCAAGCCACTTTCCCATTCCCTACATACATTTTAAATGAAGGAAAGAAAACTGACTTTGGAGCTTATTAAGGTGTTATTTCAGCACTAACACGTGACTTTAGATAAGTGTCCCACTCCTTTAAACTTTTATTTCCTCAGCTCTGAAGGGGAGGACAGAATTCCTTAGTTTTGACCGGAGTATACTTCAATTTGCAAGCACTTGGTTGACACATAGTTTCCCCTCTCTCCAAACCAGTTTTATCTCTTCTGTATGTCAACAGAACCTCTGCCTCTGTATTCATGTTTTTCCTGTATGGTCAGCAGCGGAGGAAAAACAGAGCCTCTGCCTGTTTTCTTGTTCTTCAGTGATTCTTGCTTATTCAACCTGACCTCAGTATCTATAGTATGGTAGCAAAAAAAAATAGGCTTTGATTAAAATGAATCTATAGGGCTGGGAATGTGACTTAGTGGTAAGGTACTTGCATAGCATGCATGAAGCCCTTGGTTTGATTCCTCGGTATCGCATAACATGGAAAAAGCCAGAAGTAGTGCTGTGGCTCAAGTGATAGAATGCTAACCTTGAGCACAGAGAGTCTCAAGGACAGAGCCCAGGCTCAGAGTTCAAGCCTCAGGACTGGCAAAAAAAAAAAAAAAAAGAAATCTATACAACATCGCTAATATCCAGTTGACTATCAAAAAGGCTACCTTGTTATATTAAATGTATCAGATTAGGAAACAGCTTTGCAGGAAACCCAAATTATTTTCCTAATGGTCTACTAAGGAAAATAGAAGTTTCTCTAGTTTTATAATCAACTCAAGACACACTTTATTTCCCTTTTTATTGAAATAGCTTTCTAGCTTCTAGAAGCCCTGATACTTGTGTCAAGTCTTAGAGACACATTCACATGAAGGAGCACAAAATTTCTCTGTCTTTATTCCAATCTAGAACATACCTTAAACACTTCAGCTCCCTTCTGAGTTACGTGGGGAGATAGTGCAGCCCCTCAAGATGCTCCTAAGAAGCAGCACACATAGAAACATTTTCTTCTAACAGTAGAATGTATCTTTTATTTAATTTTTAATTGTTATTATAAAGGTGATGTACAAAGGGGTTATAACTACATAAATCAGGTAAGGAATTTTTCCCTCCCATCCACAAGTTGTATAGCTCATGTTCAACATGTCTAGTGAGTACCACTGCTGCATTTGTTCACCCTTTGTCCTTCCATTTCTGTGTGGGATATATCTTTGAAAAAGCGAAGTATGGGGGACATTTTCTAGGTTGACCTATGCATGTGGATGATTTCCTTGGAAAAAGATGAAATGATTGGAATTTGTGCTTGAGGATATGAGTTTGAACAGTTAGAGTACATGGGATGTAGCATAGCATTTTGGTATTGCTAGCCAGGTATCAGTGGCTCATGTTTGTAATCCTAACTACTCAAGATGCTAAGGTCTGAGGACTAGGGTTTGAGGCTAACCCTGGCAGGAAAGTCCATGAGACTCTTATGTTTGATTAACCACTAAAAGAAAAAAGGCAGAAGTAGAGCTGTGGCTAAGGGATAGCACTGAAGTCCTGAGTTCAAGCCCTGGTATTGGTGCAGAAAAAAAACAAAACAGAATTTTGGAATTTTATCAGCCTTACCTGGGGTTCACTCCCTTTCCTGTTGCCTGTTTTTTTTTGTTTTTTTTTTTTTTTTAACTAGCTTTTACATACTTTCGGAAATTTCTCCAAGCTTCATTTTTCTCAGCTGATAGATAAAATGAGGATGACATCTGCTTTGGCTTTTGTGAAATTGAATAATTAGATGAAATACCCATCCCAATTTGGGGCATGTGACAAATAGTAGGCTTTGTTAGTCTCTGGATTACTGAGGTCCTTGAATGCCATGTTAGTGATCAAACTATTCTGATGCCTTCATTACACTCATTTCTGAGGTAAATGTACTATTTGAAGATAAAGTATTCACTTTCTTTTTTTTTTTTTTTTTTGGCCAGTCCTGGGCCTTGGACTCAGGGCCTGAGCACTGTCCCTGGCTTCTTCCCGCTCAAGGCTAGCCCTCTGCCACTTGAGCCACAGCGCCGCTTCTGGCCGTTTTCTGTATATGTGGTGCTGGGGAATCGAACCTAGGGCCTCATGTATCCGAGGCAGGCACTCTTGCCACTAGGCTATATCCCCAGCCCCTCACTTTCTTGAAACTGAAATGAAGTTGTCTTTTTGAGTCAAACCTTCTGTACTGAAATACTGAAGAGAGAAAGGAGATTGTCCCTCTGGTAGCAACCACGAGGATCCATTTGTTCTTTTTTATTTTCGTCTGTCATGGGTAGGAGACCTGGGTGCTATTTCTGAGTTATTATGCTCAATGCTGGTGCTTTATCACTTGAGCCACAGCTCCACTCCTCCCCCCACTCCCTTTGGTAATCAGAGATAAGAGTCTCACAGACTTTCCTACCCAGGCTGGCTTCGAACCATAATTGTCAGATCTCATCTACCTGAGTAGCTAGGATTACAGGCATGAGCCACCAAAGCCCAGTCAAATATTGTTTTTGTTTTGTTTTTAGTTGGCTGTGGGGCTTGAACTCTGGTCAGGGTGCTGGCCCTGAGCGCTTCAGCTCAAGGCTAGCACTTTACCACTTGAGCCATAGCACTACTTCTGGTTTTCTGGTAGTTAATTGGAGATAAGAGTCTCACGGACTTTTCTTGCCCAGGCTGGCTTTGAACCTCGATCCTTAGATCTCGGCCTCCTGAGTAGCTAGGATTACAGGCGTGAGCCACTGGTGCCTGGTGTCGGGCTCGGGTCGCCTCCCCTGGCGCGGGGATCAAGGCTCTGCTACGCTTCTCACAGCTCCCTTTCTCACCCTCTCCCCTGGTCACCGACCCGCAGGCTAGGCCAGGGTGGAGTGGGGGGCCCAGGAAAGACCACAGGTGCACGCGGCCGAACGAGATCGCTTTGCCTCCCTCCTTACCCGTGAAGAAAGCCAGGCGTATGCGGACCTCGGAGATGCTTCGTGAGCAATCTGATTTATTAAGGCGGGGGCAAGAACTAATATGGTAGGAGGGGACGAGAGAAAGCGATCGGCCAGGACGCTGATGATAGGCTCTGAGCTTGTCATATGACCCCCTCATGAGCTAACGTCACTCGGAAAGCGCCAGACCAGGGGGAGACTGGGGGCGCATGGGCTGGCGAGAAAGTTTGGGGGCTGTTTGCAAAGCCGGTTCTTCTGGTTCCGGACCCAGAGAATTGTGGCCTGCTTCCGCATTCCCCAGGGCTGGGGGAAGGGCGGCGTCTTGGGAGCACTCCCAATGCCCATCCCCTGTCAAGTCCAAAGGCTGGACCCCAACAGCCTGGCAAAATATAATATTTTTTAAAAGCAATAAGTGGGCCAGGTGCTAGTATTAGCTACTCAGGAGGCTGAGATCTGATGACAGAAAGTTGGTGAGTCTCTCATCTCCAGTTAAGCAGCAAAAAGCCAGAAGTGGAGCTGTTGCTCACGTGGTAGAGCACCAGCCTTGAGCAAAAAGGTTGGGTAAGAGATCACAAGACTCCGAGTTGAGGGTCTAGTACCAGCACACGTGGACACAAAATTTTATTCATTTATTAAACTACGTTTATGTACATTTACCATCTTGGCTCTTTTTCACTGTACAGTAAGTAGTGTTGGCCCCTGCAATTCCATCCTGCTTTTTGTTGCTAAGAGTTTGCTTTAGACCTCATGTAAGAGGAATCCTGAAGTATGTGTCTTTTTTATGAGTAGTTTATTTTATTCAGTAGAGTGTCCTCAAAGCTCACCTTATAGCATGGGTCTGGATTCACCATGGTGCTGCAGGCTTGCCAGGCAAAACCATGCCCCACTGCTTCTTTCCTGAGGTCAAATAAATGCCCTATTGTAGGCATATACCAACTTGTACGTATTCACTATTTAGGGTGTGTCAGTGCTTGACTGTTGTGAATGCAGATGCTGTGAATGTAAGGGTGAATATGTATCCAGGAATAGATTGCTGAGTTCCATGACAATTTTATTTAAAACTTTTTTTAGCATTATTAGAATTTGTACTGGTGGGGCGGGGGGGGGTGTCTCTGACTTGCTAGGCAGTCACTCTTACCTCCAAGCCATATCCCGGTCCTTTAGCTGTATTTTTCAGTTTGAGTCTCACTTTTTGCCAGGGACTGGCATCAGACTGAAATCCTCTTCTATATGTCTCATGTATAGTTGGATTATAGCTACATGCCTCAACTCCCAGGGTATTTGTGGAGATGAGTCCCTGTAACTTTTTGCTTAGGCTGGGTTTGAATTGCCTCCCAAGTATTTGGGACTACAAATGTAAGCCATTGTGCCCAGTTTGTTTGTTTATTACCCATTGTTTTTTTTTTCTTGTTGTTAGTCCTGGGGCTGGAGTCTGGGCGCTGTCCCTGAGCTTCTTTGTGTTCAAGGCTAGTGATCCGCCACATGAGCCACAGTGCCACTGCAATCCTTTATTGTCTTCTAGCTTTAAGATCATGGACTCAGTCATATATTTGTTTTTTGTTTGTTTTTGGTCAGTTCTAGGGCTTAAACTCTGGGCCTAAACTCTGTCCCTGACCTCTTCAGCTCAAGACTAGCACTCTACCACTTGAGCCATAGCGCCAGCTCCGGTTTCCTGGTGGTTAATTGGAGATAAGAATCTCATGGACTTTCCTGCCCCAGCTAGTTTTGAACCTTGATCTTCTGATGTCAGCCTCCTGAGTAGCTAGGATTACAGGCATGAGCCACCTGCACCCAGCTATATTTGTTAGTTGCCAGTCTTGGGGCTTGGACTCAGGGCCTGAGCACTGTTTCTGGCTTCTTTTTGCTGAAGGCTAGCACTCTACCACTTGAGCCACAGCACCACTTCTGGATTTTTCTGTTTATGTGGTGCTGAGGAATCAAACCCAGGGCTTCATGCATGTTAGGCAAGCACTCTACTGCTAAGCCATTCCCAGCCCTATATTTGTTTTTTATAAGCGCTCTATTTTTTGGTTAATATAATAATAGTGAGCTCATTTTCAATATCTTCTTTTGTGCTCTTTGGTTAGCAGGAAGATGAGCCTCAAGTCTGAACGCCGAGGAATACATGTGGATCAGTCGGAGCTCCTCTGCAAGAAAGGATGTGGCTACTACGGCAACCCTGCCTGGCAGGGCTTCTGCTCCAAGTGCTGGAGGGAGGAGTACCACAAAGCCAGGCAGAAGCAGATTCAGGAGGACTGGGAGCTGGCAGAACGGTAGGAGCATCCCTCTGGGCGTTAACAGTGACATAGCTAGGCACATAGGCCTGTTATTGCCTACATACCTTGCTCCCATCTGCCTTGAAACTCTTAGCATGAGAGTAAGAGAAATGAGTTTGCCTTTCTTCTCAGTCATCATTTAATTAGTTGCTTCCAGCAGTTTTTTTCATTATGTGTTTGTGTCCCTTTCTGATTGTTTTATGGTTGAGTTGTGTTAGTCTTTGTTCCCTTATTAAGCAGTATGCTCTGGAGTAAAACTGTTTCATTACATGGTAATTACGTATCTCTTTCTCCATTCCCACTTTGAGATTTTTATTTTTTGTTTATTTTTTGACAGTCCTGCAACTTGAAATCAGGGCCTGTCCCTGAGCTTTTCTTTGCTCAAGGCTAGCACTTTACCACTTGAGCCACAGTACCACTTCCAGGCTTTTCTGTTTATGTGGTACTGAGGAATTGAACCCAGGGCTTCATGCATGTTAGGCAAGCATTCTACCACTAAGCCACATTCCTAGCCCCACTTTGAGCTTTTTTTTTTTGGCCAGTCCTGGGCCTTGGACTCAGGGCCTGAGCACTGTCCCTGGCTTCTTTTTGCTCAAGGCTAGCACTCTGCCACTTGAGCGACAGCACCCCTTCTGGCCATTTTCTATATATGTGGTGCTGGGGAATTGAACCCAGGGCCTCATGAAGTACTCTTGCCACTAGGCCATATCCCCAGCCCCCCCACTTTGAGCTTTTTAAGGAAAAGGATTAGGTTTTATTTCACATAACCCTAATATAGTGACTTCATGAACACGATAGATGGAGAAGTTCTATTTTAAGTCTGTAGAGGCATGCACAACAGGTTTCTGTTCTAGCTGACTATCAGAGATTTCAGACCTACTTAATAATATAGTGTCTGTAAAATTTTGGGGTCCTCAATTAAGTGGTAACCTTTAGGTACAAGGAAAGCTTGGAGAATGTCCAGCTTATTTGTAGTCTTCTCTTGAAATTTCAGACTTCAACGGGAGGAGGAAGAGGCCTTTGCCAGCAGTCAGAGCAACCAAGGAGCCCAGTCCCTCACATTTTCCAAATTTGAAGAAAAGAAAACCAATGAAAAGACCCGCAAAGTTACAACAGTGAAGAAATTCTTCAGTGCTTCTTCCAGGGTTGGATCCAAGAAAGGTCATTTTCTTTCTTTCTTTCTTTTTCTTATTTATTGTCAAAGTGATGTACAGAGAGGTTACAGTTTCATATGTTAGGCCTTGGGTACATTTATTGTACTGTTTGTTACCTCCTCCCTCATTCCCCCCTCCCCCTTCCCTTTCCCCTCTTCCCCCATGAGTTGTTCAGTTGATTTACACCAAATGGTTTTGCAAGTATTGCTTTTGGAGTTGTTTGTCTTTTTATCCTTTGTCTCTCGATTTTGATATTCCCTTTCACTTCCCTAGTTCTAATACCAGTATATACAGTATCCAGTGTACTCAGATGAGATACAGTGATAGTGCAGGTACAACCACAGGAAGGGATACAAGAGGATTATCAACAATAGAAGCTACGGTTTCACATGGCATCTTGAAAGTAATTACAACAGTGATGTAACAGTCATTTCCATAACATGGAGTTCATTTCACTTAGTATCATCTTATATGTTCATAAGGGCATAGCTTTTAGGCTCTTGTGATCCTTTGCTGTGACTAGCCTAAACCTGTGCTAATTATTCCCTATGAGGGAGACCATAGAGTCCATATTTCTTTGGGTCTGGCTCACTTCACTTAGTATAAATTTTTCCAAGTCATTCCATTTCCTTATGAATAGGGCAATGTCAATCTTTTTGATAGAGGCATAAAATTCCATTGTGTATGTACCACATTTTCCTGATCATTCATCTACTGAGGGGCATCTGGGTTGGTTCCATATTTTAGCTATGGGGCTGGGGATATGGCCTAGTGGCAAGAGTGCTTGCCTCTTATACATGAGGCCCTGGGTTCAATTCCCCAGCACCACATATACAGAAAATGGCCAGAAGTGGCACTGTGGCTCAAGTGGCAGAGTGCTAGCCTTGAGCAAAAAGAAGCCAGGGACAGTGCTCAGGCCTTGAGTCCAAGCCCCAGGACTGGCCAAAAAACCCCAAACAAACCATATTTTAGCTATGACAAATTGTGCTGTGTTGAACATTGTTGTGCTGGTGGCTTTAGTGTGTTCTTGTTTGTGGTCTTTTGGGTAGATGGCCAAAAGTGGAGTTGCTGGGTCATAGGGGAGCTCTATGTTTAGCCTTCTGAGGAATCTCCATACCGCTTTGCAAGGTCATTTTCTAATACTCTTTTAAGGACGGGGAGGAGGAAGAGGAAAAGAGGGGAAAGAAAGGGGATGGGGAAGAGGAGGGGTATTTGCTTGAGATATAGAATACATTCACAGAGCCTGGGTTCAGCTTTCTGCGAGCTACCAACTTAGGGGAACAGAAAGCTTTATGGTCAAACAATATATGAAAGTAATACTTTTTCATATGAAACCAATGTTGGAAGATACTGTGTTTCTTAAAAGCTTGTTTCTTCTATAGGAGAAATTTTGTTTATAAAAAATAAATCTGTTCCTGCTGGCCAGTGGTTCACCTCACAATAGCTATTCAGGAGGCTGAGAATCAAGGCTCAAAGCTAGCCTGGGCAGGAAAATCGCCCACCAAGTCAGAAATAGAGCTGTGGCTCAAGTGGTAGAGCACTAGCCTTGAGTGAAAAAGCTCAGGAACAGTGCTCAGGCCCTGACTTCCAGCCCCTGGACACACACACACACACACACACACACACACACACACGGGGACACACACACGGACACACACACACACACACACACACACGGACACACGGACACACACACACCTATTCCTGTCCAAATGACAGCTTTATTTAAGGATTTTTGTTTTCAGTTGTTGAATACCTCCTCTTCATAAACTTATCAAAAGTGGCTGCTTGTAGGCTTGAGAGTAATCTAAGAGACAGACTTTTTTATTCTGTAAGTTTCAGAAGTAGCGTTTATCTTAGGAAACAGGATCTTAGTGAGAAAAAATATTTCAGAAAAATGCTCCTTTGTGTTTGTTTCAAATCAGACTGTTGGTGTGCTAGATAAATGTTTAAAAAATAAAAAGTCTATCAAGGTTTACTTTCTGTTCTTTTTTTTTTTTTTTGGCCAGTCCTGGGGCTTGGACTCAGGGCCTGAGCACTGTCCCTGGCTTCTTTTTGCTCAAGGCTAGCACTCGGCCACTTGAGCCACAGCGCCACTTCTGGCCATTTTCTGTATATGTGGTGCTGGGGAATCGAACCCAGGGCCTCATGTATATGAGGCAGGCACTCTTGCCACTAGGCCATATCCCCAGCCCCTACTTTCTGTTCTTTATCCTTAATTCTGAAGCACTACCCCCACCTTTCTGACTTATTTACACACTAATTTCTTAGTATCTTTCTGTGCTTTTAGTCTTGTTGACAGTTGTTTGCATTCATTCACTCCCTCTGTCTGCTTTCCCCTTTCTCCTCTATTCCTCCCTAAAACATGGCCTCACTGTGTAGCCCAGCCCGTCCTGGAACTTTCTCTGTAGCCCAGGGTAGACTTGGAGCTCAGTCTCCTCCCTTAGCCTCCCAGTGCTGGGACTATAGAAATATAGCACCTTGTCTAGCTGACAAACATATTTTTATTCCAGTTCCTACCGCTTACATAAAAGATAACATTCTGCAGAGTTCTTTCCATATCAATGTACAAGCCAACTTTTTATTGTAAAGCTATGTAATGTTGCATTTTAGTGATTAAATTATTGTTTATTTTGCCCGAGTGGTGGTTCTCGTATTTTACTGTCACAGGTGCTGCCAAAATGAGCAGCTGTAATATGAATGTACTTGTTGTGTGCACGTGCCATTATGTCCCCAGAGCATCGCTGAGAAGTAGAAGTGCTCAGTTGCAGGAATTTCAGCACGTTGCCCTCCTTGGCAGTGACCTCATTTCACATCCGCTGCATGGAGTGACAGTACCTCTTCCTGTTCTCTCAGGATGAGATGCCATTTTCAGTGGATCTTACAGAAAAGATACACTCATATGTGCAAATTAAAGCTACCTTATAATAGATACCATTTACAAATTCAGCTCCACCTGTGTTCTCTCTCTGTGTACTGTCTTGTTCTTCACCTGTTTTCCTACTGGATTATTGGATTTAGTCCTCAGGGAAGTAGTGCTTTGTGACATTGTTTGCAAACACTTTTTTTCCCCAGTTTGTTGTCTATTATTTTGAGACAAGCTCTCAGTGCATAGCCCTAAATTCTTATTACTCCACTTTCTCTCCTCTCCCCCACAGGTGGCTTGTGTTAGCTCACCTAATAAGAATATTGCTTTTATTATCTTAAAACATTATTGCAACCTCATCACACAAATGTGTTTAAAATGCAAAGTGTGTATAAAAGCAGGAATTCAGGTTCTAGAGTTCAAAAAACAAGATGATAAATGACTCTGGGAAGCATGTAATAGGTTGAATTTAGTCTTTCAATGCTTCTTTTGCTTGCTGGGTAATTCCAGCACTCAGGAGGCTGAGGCAGGAGGACAGTGAATTCAAGGCTAGCCTGGGTAGCAAGACTCTTGTCTCAAAAAGTGGGGGGGAAGATATTTTTTCTTTTTAATTATCTTTCTTTTTGTGAATGAAAGGCCTTTGTGGAGTGCTTATGGTATTGAGTTAGAAAGCATAGTTCAGAGACCCAGTGATAGTTTGTACCTTTTGAAAGCACTTAACTGTCTTCTCATTATATACCCATCTCTGTTCTGAAAGATCACACTTTCAGATTGGGAACACTTGTGTTCCCAGTGGTTAAGTAAGTATATTGTTTGTTCATCCTGTTCCTTATGTGAGTTGGGTGCATTTTTTCACTGTGAGCAGTGTGATTTACAGACTGAAAGCTGGGTAAATAATGGTTTCTTCAAGTAAACACTTTGGCTGCTGCGATTTTTACATGTAAAATGGGATTTGGAAAGGTTGCCTGTTTTGTGAATCATCTGAAACCTTGTGCTTCTAATTGTCATTGTTGACCAGTTTTATAAACTCAGGCAATCTTTGAGAAAACTATTCAAGACAGTGGTGTCATTTCAGTATTAATAAGTATGAAGAAGATACCAACATGACAAAATTTGCTTGAGTAAAATGATCTTTTAGATGATGTTTTTGTACTTCTACTTGTAAAATACATATTGCTTACTTTAGAGAACTTGTGGAAACATTTAAGCATAAAATGAATTTAATTTTGACTAAATAAAATGGAAGCTATCTTAAGATGTTTAAAGTGACTCATTACTTTGTTTAATTTTTCTGGCAGAAATCCAGGAAGCAAAAGCTCCCAGTCCTTCCATAAATCGGCAAACCAGCATTGAGACGGATAGAGTCTCTAAGGAGTTCATAGAATTTCTCAAGACCTTCCACAAGACAGGACAAGAAATCTACAAACAGACGAAGCTGTTTTTGGAAGGAATGTATTATAAGAGGGTAGGTTGACAGCAGCCCCTTAGGGACATGAGGGCTCTCAAGTTTGAGAGAAGGTTGCAGAGATCCATCATAGAACCTTGTCTGTTTGTACCTGAGAAGACCAAGACCCAGAGTTGCTAAGCTGTTTACCCAAGAAAAGCTTTGAGCCAAGTCACAACCTGACTCCTAGGCTAGTTCTTTTCCACTTCAACTCAGTGTTGTGTGGAAATTCTGACTTTGAAAAAGCAGCTGAATCTATGTGCTTTAGAAACAAGACCTCCTGGCCTGTTACCTTGTGAGTACATGAACTGCCATAGTAGCCTGAATACCCTGTTAGGCCAGTAATAATCGTGTTAGTTTATTTTTTATTTTTAATGCTGTTTTTTATTTTGGATTTGGATATTTTGTATTATCTTTCCTTTTCAGTTAAAGATAGATTGAATTTAGATGCTGAAAGAGACCTTAGCAGCTATGCAGTTTCAATCTCTTTATTTTATGCATGAGGAAATTGAGAACTAACTGGGTCAGTGGTCTGTCTGATGTACTACAGCTGGGTTTTTTTCCACTAAAACTGTGGCTTCCACACTGGTGTCTAACCCAGAATTTCTAACTCATGAGAATGCCTGCAAAGGCAGAGATTTTGTAAACAACAAGTAATTCTGTTTAAACTTTTTTTTTTGGCCAGTCCTGGGCCTTGAACTCAGGGCATGGGCACTATCCCTGAGCTTCTTTTGCTCAAGGCTATCCACCACTGAAGCCACAGTGCCACTTCTGGGCTTTTCTCTTTATGTGGCACTGAGGAATTGAACCCAGGACTTCATGCATGCTAGGCAAGCGCTCTACCACTAAGCCACATTCCCAACCCTTGACTTCCTTTTTTTTTTTTTTTTTTGCCAATCCTGGGGCTTGAACTCAGGTCCTGAGCACTGTTCCTGGCTTTTTTTTTTTTTTTTTTTGCTCAAGGTTATCTACCACTTGAACCATAGAGCCTCTTCCAGCTTTTTCTGGTTATCCAGTGCTAAGGAATAGAACCCAGGGCTTCATGCATGCTAGGCAAGCACTCCACCACTAAACCACATTCCTAGTCTTTGACTTCCTTTTTTGTTAACATTTTATTAACATCTGTTGGTTGTCCTGGGGGATTAATTAGGACATTTCCATATGTACACACGTGCGCAACACACATCGTGTGTGTGTGTGCTCGAGTGTGCACGCATACACACACAGTGTATATACCCTGTCAAACTCATTGTTCCATCTCATCCCTCATTTTCTTTTGCTTCTTCTTAAAGTGATTTCAGCAGGTTTAATTGTCCCATTTTCATAACTGTATGCCAAGCACTTTGACCACATCAACCTTGGTACACCCTCCCCATTAGCCCTCCTCTGCCACCTCTTTTGGTACCTTGTGCCCACCCTTTGTCATAACTTACTTCGTCTGTTGAGCTCAGAATTCACTCTAAAAGTCTTCTCTTCTATGAGGTAAAGGCCTTTCACAGAGAGGTAAAGGCAATTAGAAGAAGAGTAAGATGTATACTGCTCTATCTGGCTTGTCACATAGCACTAGGCTAATAAGCAGTGGACTTTTGTCAAAATAATTTTTAAATATCAAGCTCAGTCTGGAAAGGTGAGAAACTTTTTTTATTTGCTCTTTAGAAGTGGAGGGACACTGTGTGAAAGCAGCCCTCTGTCCCTAAGTGTTTATTAGTAAAAGTGTCATTTAGAGTTGAAGCAAGCCACTGTTGGTTTTTTGTGTATGAGAGATGTGGTGATAGGCTTCCTTACGGTAGAAAACTTCAAGGTTCATATGGCGTGCAACTTTTACTTTTTATTAGCAGAGCTCATGTGAATGTTCACAAGGTAACAGTATTAAATCACATTCATTCTCTACTATAGTGTAGATACTGCACAGTATTGTATTTCAGAAAATGTCTCCAATTTGCTTTTCTTGTGCTGAGAAGCATAATGTATTCTTTCTTCAGCCATTCAGTTGACTTTTTTCCCCCCAGTCCTGGGCCTTGAGCTCTGGGTCTGGATGCTGTTCCTAAGCTCCTTTTGCTTAAGTTTAGCACTCTAGCACTTGAGCTGTGGTACCATTTCTGACATTTTCTGTAATTAATTGGAGATAAGAGTCTCATGGAGTTTGCTGCCTGGGCTGGCTTCGAACCGCAACCCTTGTAATCTCAGCCTTCTGAGTAATTAGGATTACAGGCATGAGCCACCGGCACCCAGTTTAGTTGACTTTTTAATCTGTGTACAAAAGTAGGGAGGGGAGGTGAATCAGGCAGTAGGTATATCAGAAGCCTGGCTGTGGCTTTAGATCCCACTGTTGTGGGAACACAGGTGTACACAATGGCTGAGTGCATCCTGTTGTGAGAGGGCTAGTCTACACAATGGCTGAATTTATCCTTCATGAGGGTGCTAGTGTACATGATGGCTGAGTGTATCCTTTTGTGATGGCACTGATGTACACAGTGTCTTAGTGTATCCAGTCATGAGAGTGCTGGTGTACATGATGGCTGAGTTTATCCTATTGTGAGAGTGCTGGTGTACACGGTGTCTGAGTGTATCCTTTTGTGACAGCACTAGTATTACATGATGACTGTGTGTATCCTTTCGTGAGAGCATTGGTTTACACAGTGTCTGAGTGTATCCTGTTGTTAGGGCACTGGTATACAGGATGGCTGATTGTAGGTATGCTACACAGTGACCCATGCATGTGTGTATCCTTTCGTGAGAGCATTGGTTTACACAGTGTCTGAGTGTATCCTGTTGTTAGGGCACTGGTATACAGGATGGCTGATTGTAGGTATGCTACACAGTGACCCATGCATGTGTCTCATGTATCTTCAGGATCTAGCTTGATGCCAGGCACATTCCTAACATGGAGCAGACGTTCTATAAACTGTCCTAGGGAAGCTCAACTCACCTAGCTAGCTTCAAGTCACTAATCTTGGCATCTTATTGAGACTCAAGTGTACTTAGTGCACTTCCTGAGAGGCATTGAAGTCCATGAGTGTGGAAGGTGCCTTCGAGCTCTCACTAACTGCTACTTTGGGGGCTTTCTGAACCTATGGAGAGGATCTTCCCAACAGAAAGATTTGTTCCTACTTGGATACGCTGTCCTGCCTGTGAACTACCCTTGTCCCTGCTGCACTGGAGCTCATAGTGGTTTTCTGAGGTCCAGAATAGAGATGCCTCCTTCCTGCATCTTTTCCCACACTTTTGTTCTCTAGTCTATGTGCCTGTGGTTGGGCACCCTTTACTGCATGCACACCACATCTAGAAAAGTGCATGTTTTCAGAACTGCATTACATGTTCCCACCAGTGTATCTGTGCTTGAACACAAACCTGCTGTAATTGAGCTCCTTGGGTAGGAACTGTAGAGGGTCTTGCAGCTGAAGTAGTCCGTCTGACATTGCTCTGGTAGGACTGGATCCCTGTAGGAGGCATGAGTCTCCTGGGTTGGTTTATGACCCCTGCTGGCAGTGGCTCTTGCACCATCAGGGCTGCATGGATTCCCTGGGGAGGGACTTTCTTGCTTTCCAAGCGGAGATCAAGATGCTCCTCTGTGAGCACTGTCAGACGAGAGGAACCTTGAACTTGTGCTCTTGAATCTTTTTTATAAGGCAGCAATTTAACCTGATCTTTGCTCTCTGTTCTCCAGCACAAATACTCTCATGGAGATGGTGTAGAACAAAGGCCACTTTAACCCTAGGCACCTGTAATCCTAGCTTTCATGAAGCTGAAATCTTAAGGATCACGGTTCAAAGTCAGTCTAGACAGGAAAGTCTGTGAGACTCTTACCTCTAATTAATCACCAAAAACACAGAATGGAGCTGTGGCCCAAGTGCCACAGCTTGAGCAAAAAATCTCAAGGTCAGAGCTCAGGCTCTGAGGTCAAGCCTCAGGATTAGCACTGTATGTGTGTACATACATATATCTGTACATATACACACAAACATATATGCATACATATATTACATATATACACACCCATACATACATAATACATATGGGTATACATATAATGTACATACCCCATATACATATATGTGTGTATGTGTGTGTATGTGAAAACTCCTGTATACATATAATGTACATACCCCATATACATATATGTGTGTATGTGTGTGTGTGTGTGTGTGTATGTGAAAACTCCTTAAATTGAGAGTTGTGCTTATGAACTTTATTCAGCTACCAAGTAACCTCTTTGTCCCATGGTTTCAGGAGTTGAGCATTGAAGAGCAGTCAGAATGTACGCAGGACTTTTACCAGACTGTGGCTGAACGGATGCAGACTCGTGGAAAAGGTAACAACATTGCCAGCCAGTCCTAGGACTTCATGTAGTTGTAGGGGCAGCACAACTCCTCTTTCTCTCAGGCTATCTGATAGCCACTTTGCTGACATCCCCATAGCTTGCCTCATACCAGTGCCTGGAATGATACCACTTAAGTTCCCATGACAATCAGAACAGTAAGGTGGTTGTTGAGAAATAATAAAGGGTCAAGATGAAACAGATTAAAACCTTTCAATCTATGTGGAAAATTTGCTGAATGGGCCCCTGCCTTGGGATCATCTTTATGATCATGGAACCCTAAGGCGTTGTGGCAGCAGAACATTGAGAACCCTGATGTAGTCTTCTCTGGCTGTGCACTTGCATTGATGTCTTCTGCATGCTCGTAGCACACATCCATCTGGGTAGTTGGCATGTGTGTGCTTTTACCATGAGCCTCAGAGACATAACGGGTACCTGCCAGCCTCATCAGTCTTAGGACTTTCTTGTGTCCCCTGGAGTGGTGAAACACACACCTATAGGTCCCCACAGGGCAGAGTAAAATACAAGTGGGATTCTGATTAAAGGCAGACTCAGGGTGGAGGTAGTTCATTTTTGTTTTAAACAGGGAATAATAATAATTATTATTATTTTGCCAGTCCTGGGACTTGAACTCAGGGTGGAAGCACTGTCTGAACTTTTTTATTTTTTATTTTTTACCAGTCCTGAGGCTTGAACTCAGGGCCTGAGCACTGTCCCTGGCTTCTTTTTGCTCAGGGCTAGCACTCTACAACTTGAGCCACAGTGCCACTTCTGGCTTTTTCTATATGTGTGGTGCTGAGAAATAAAACCCAGGGCTTCATCTATACAAGGCAAGCACTCTACCACTAGGCTACATACCCAGCCCCTGACTGAACTTCTTTTGCTCAAGGCTAGCACTCTACCACTTGAGCCACAGTGCCACTTCTGGCCTTTTCTGTTTATGTGGTACGGAGGAATCAAATTCAGGGCTTCATGCATGCTAGGCAAGCACTCTACCACTAATCCAGTTTCCCAACCCTAAACAGGGTATTTTTAAATCTTTCTTGACTTGGTGTGTTTAATCTATTTCTAGTGATTGAGTTTTACAATGTAGAAAATACTGTGAAAACATCCTCTTTAAAGTCCTTCTTGAAGTTTTGTGTCTATTTGTACATTTCAGTGCCTCCAGAAAGAGTTGAGAAGATAATGGACCAGATTGAGAAGTACATCATGACACGCCTGTACAAACATGTATTTTGCCCGGAGACCACTGATGACGAGAAGAAAGACCTTGCCATTCAGAAGAGGATTAGGTTCTTTTTCTGCTTTGTCTCTGTTCTTCCCACTAATGGGGACACATTGTGGGAAAATAAGGCCTTTGACAGGGCCTGCTGTCTACCTTCCTGCCAGGTTCTCACATGAGCGCTGGTCTGGCCTTGCTTGGTCACCCACTCCAGGTAGCTTGTTGGCATTTGAGATCTTGAAATGTTCCAAGGACCAGGAGGATTTATTCCTTATTTCCTGAGCTGTATTGTCAGGAAGGAAGCTGAGTTTCCATGTGCAGGCAATAAGTGTTCTCTCCTCATTCTCACCAGTAGAGCAAGCAGTGGAGGGCTCCACAGTTCCTGGGCTGTGCATGATGAGGGTGTTGGGGGAGAGGACATACTTATTTCTTCTGGTCCATTCCTGTCAGACTTGCTATACCATCTCCTAAGAAACCTTGCTAGTCTTCCCTAGTCCTACCCCAACCCACACAGTTCAGCTGTGGCTTCCTTTCCTGCACATTGTCCCTGTTGAATGGGAATCCCAACTGAGGCCCATGCAGAGTGGGCACTCAGTAGTCTGTGCTTGGAGATGGCACACCCGAAGCAAGATGTTGGTGCTGAGCCTGTCCTCAGGGTCAGAAGTAACTACAGGTATTGGCATGAGGGATAGGCTAAGAGCTTTGACAAAGTGAAAGATTAGGCCAGCAGCAGAGCTGGAGGGAAGTGAGGTATGGCCAGGAAGGCACTGTACTTGAGGCAGAGGACAGATTATTGGGCTTTGGTTTGAAAGCAGACAGTAAAAGGACATTAACATGCTAGACTGTGAGGCCAGGGAATGTATGGAGAATTCCTTTGCCTTGGTAAAATCCCCTCTCACCAGGGACACTACTTTCTCCCAGGGTGAGTGCAGAGCTACCTTGTCCAGGGGTCCAGCTCTTGTGTGCTGGGGTTAAGTGCTTGACCCTGGGACTCCAGAATTCATCAGTGATACCTCATTTTCCCTAACTGAAGGAAACCATGGGATTCCAGACCATAGCACCTTCTTGGAACCCTTCTTGACTGTTGCTCTCTTTCTGTAGAGCCCTGCACTGGGTTACACCTCAGATGCTCTGTGTCCCTGTTAATGAAGAAATTCCAGAAGTGTCTGATATGGTGGTGAAGGCAATCACAGGTCAGTCAAACTGAGACCCTTTATGTTCGGATATTTCCCCTTTACATTAACATTTTGTTATGATACTGGTCTATACTTCCTTACTGAGCAAAAAGTCATTGAAGTATTCCTAAAATAAGCCAGGCACCCGTAGGATTACACCTATAATACTCTGGAGGCTAAGATCCGAGACTCATGGTTCAGAGCCAGCTGAGGCAGGAAAAGTCTGTGAGGTTATTATCTCCAATTAGCCAGCAAAAAGCTGGGTACAGAGCTGTGGCTCAAGTAGTAGTGTACTAGCCTAGAGTGAAAAAGCTCAGGGACATTGCCTAGGCTCGGAGTTCAGGCCTCAGTACTGGGCACCAAAAAAAAAACAAAAGAACAGCTGTTAAAGATACATTAGAATGACTGGATGCTGGTAGCTCATGCCTGTAATCCTAGCTATTCAGGACCTTGAGATCTAAGAATCATGGTTCAAAGCCAACCTCTGCAGGAAAGTTCATGAGACTTATCTCCAATTAACCACCAAAAAGCTGGAAGTGGAGCTGTGGCTCAAAGGGGTTGGTAGAGCACTAGCTTTCAGCAAAAAAATCTCAGTGCCCAGACACTGAGTTCAAGCTGCAGGACCAGCGCACTTGTGTGCATGAGCACATGCACACACACATACACTGGAATGTAGTAGAAGCAGTTTGCAAGAGTTAGTTTTTTCTTTTGATGCATTCAGAAGAGCAGGTAAACTCCTTTAAGACCAAGTAGAGCTAGCATGGATGCAACAGAGTTACTGTTATAAAAAGACTTGGAAAAGCACCTTCTTTCTCCTGGAGTTTAGATAGTTTCCCTCTGTGGCCAGAAGATGAGTTTTAGGTTAGGTTTGTTTCAGATCTTCACCTTGCCGCTTGCTGTCTGTACAAGCTGACAAGTCATTTAACCTCTCTGGACCTCACTCCTCTTGGCTACCAAGTGGATAATCAGGTCCATTTAGGATACCCTGTGGAGTATCCTGCCTGGCTCCTGGCTTAGGCTTATGGGAGGTTTGGGGGTATTATTTTTTTTTGGTTGGTTGTAGGGCTTGAACTCAGGACCTGAGTACTGTCCCTGAGCTCTTCAGCTCAGGCTAGTGCTCTACCATTTGAGCCACAGGCCACTTCCCAGTTTTTGAGTGGTTAATTGAACCTAAGAGTTTCACAAGGACTTTTCTGCTCAGGCTGGCTTCAAAGCTTGCTCCTCAGCTCTCAGCCTCTGAGTAGCTAAGATTACAGGTGTGAGCCATCGGCGCCTAAAACTGGTTGTTATGTTCTGTGTAAACTTGTCCTTTGGTTTGGTGTCTTAAGTTCATATATTAAATGCTGGACAATGGGCTAATGAGGTAATCTCCATAAACTGCCTTCAAAATTATTCTGCTAGGGGCTGAGAATATGGCCTAGTGGTAGAGCACTCGCCTTGTATACATGAAGCCCTGAGTTCAATTCCCTAGCACCACATATATAGAAAATGGCCAGAAGTGGCGCTGTGGCTCAAGTGGCAGAGTGCTAGCCTTGAGCAAAAAGAAGCCAGGGACAGTGCTCAGGCCCTGAGTCCAAGGCCCAGGACTGGCAAAAAATAAAAATAAATAAAAAAAATTATTCTGCTAGGCATGATGGCTCACACTTGTAATCCCAGATACTCAGGAAGTTGCAGTTAGGAGGATCACACAGTTCAAAGTTATCCCTGAAATAAACTTAAGATCGTTTCCTAACCAATAAAGCTGGACACAGTGGTGTCCACCTGTAACCTCAGCTGTGTGGGAGGCATACAAAGGAGACTTGTAAGCTGGTCCTAAGCTGAAAAAGTACTAAAGCAAAAAGGGCTAGGATGTGGCTCAGAGTAGAACACCTGCCTATCAAATGTGAGTTTCTGTGTTCAAACACCCATACTGAAAAAAATAAAAATAAAAATACTAGTGGCTCACTCCTATAATCCTAACTACTCAGGAGGCTGAGACCTTAGGCCCACAATTCAAAGCCTGTCTGGGCATACAAATATTTGAGATGCTTATCCCCAATTAACCAGCAGAAAGTGGAAGTGCAGGCCTGGCTCAAGTGGTAGCAATTGTAAAGCCTTGAGTTCAGGCCCCAGTATTAGTGCACATACAGGTGTGTGCACGCATACAAAAGAGAAGGAAAGGAAGAAAAATACATTATCCTGTTGTTACATGTATTACGTCTCTCATAGCTAGTGCTGGCTCTTGTACTTTGTAGATATCATTGAAATGGACTCAAAGCGGGTACCTCGAGATAAGCTGGCCTGTATCACCAGGTGCAGCAAGCACATTTTCAACGCCATCAAGATCACTAAGAATGAGCCGGCGTCTGCAGATGACTTCCTGCCCACTCTCATCTACATTGTGTTGAAGGGTAATCCTCCACGCCTGCAGTCCAACATCCAGTATATCACGCGTTTCTGCAACCCTAGCCGCCTGATGACGGGAGAGGACGGCTACTACTTCACCAACCTGGTGAGCTTGGGCAGTGGGGGTCATGGAGAGGAGCTGAGGATAGTGACAGGCCTGTGACAAGTGAGAGTTCTCAGGCTAGGGAAGCTGTGGCCAGGTCAGGCTGACACCCTCCAGTATAGGGGCATCATCACCCCGCTGTGCGCTTCCTCTCTTAAGATGCTTCACCCTGGGCTTTGATAGGACATTAAAGACATAGCTCTCTCTGCTTTTAATAACACTCTACTCTTCCTTTGCCAAGGCCTCTTGTTTTGGGCTTCCAGAGTTCGACTTCCTGCGTGTCACCTTCCCCTGAATTGTTATTCCTTGATGTTCTCTCTCCCTGCACTGTCTTGCCTGGTCACAGGTCTATGTCACCACCCTTGAAGGAAGGAGTTTCATTCAAAACAGAAACTTTACCACTTCACCAGTGTTCCTGTCTCAAGTTTTCTCTTCATGCTCTGCCTTCCCTTGTAGAAAAGCTGAGTCTGCACAGGGGAGTATGCATGGATGTCCGTGTAACTGGGCACTTCCAGTGCTCTGTGCTCATGGGCTGCACATCACTGCTTGCCTATGCCCAGTCCCTGTTACTGGAGCTTGGCTGTACCAGGGCTGCTGTACCTAAGCCAGAGTGCGGAAGGGAGTTATTTTATGGGATCTGGGGAGGTATACCTCACATTTGGTTGGCCCTGGACCTCCTCAAAAGAGAAACACACCTGGCATGACGTGGTGTTTTGTTTTGTGCCAGTCCTGGGGTTTGATCTCTGGGCCCGGGCATTGTCCTTATACTTTATTATTCTCTATCTCTTGAGCCACAGCTCTTTTTTGGCTTTTTGATGGCTAATTGGAGGAAGATAAGCGTTTCACAGATTATTCTGCCCGAGCTGGCTTCAAACCATGATTCCCAGATCTCATCCTCCTCAATAGCTAGGATTACAGGCATGAAGCACCCCCCCTCCCCCAGCAGACTTGGTGGTTTGTGATGTTGAAGTGTCTGAGTATGTTTTCTAATTTGATCGCAACCCCTTTCTCTCCTCTTGGCAGTGCTGCGCTGTGGCTTTCATTGAGAAGTTAGACGCCCGGTCACTGAATCTAAGTCAGGAGGACTTTGACCGCTACATGTGTGGCCAGAGTTCCCCTCGGAAGCAAGAGGCCGAGAGTTGGTCTCCTGACTCTTGCTGGGGTGTGGAGCAGATGTACAAGAACTTGGACCTCCTGTCTCAGTTGAATGAACGGCAGGAAAGGCTCATGAGTGAGGCCAAGAAACTGGAAAAAGACTTAATAGATTGGACGGATGGGATTGCAAAGGAGGTGCAAGACATTGTCGAGAAATACCCACTTGAAATTAAGCCTCCAAGTCAGCCCTTAGCAGCCATTGACTCTGAAAATGTGGAAAATGACAAACTGCCTCCACCCTTGCAGCCTCAAGTGTACGCGGGGTGAGGGGCTTCCGTGGATGGTACTTCTGGACCTGAATGTCGGGGTCTCTGCACAGGTCACCGAGTGGGATCCAGAGTAGAACTTCCTTACTTGGGTGTCAGGGCATTTTCAAGGTACAGTTGTGGGATCGTTTGTTTTTCTTTCTTCAGGGGAGGTACAGTAGATAATAAAGCACTATTTATTGAGTTACTGAAATATACTCCTTAAGGCTTCTGTGAGAGTTTTGTCAACATGCTGCTGGGGCAGCTTTGACTGGAGTTTGGCTCTAGGTGAATTACTGCCTGTTAAAGGCGAGAAGAAATCATTGCTCTATTAAGGGTATGTGAAAGGCACTTGATGTTACCACCCTTCCACAGTTTGAAATAATTTTCTAATTGTAAAGATAGATGTAAAGATAGAAGATATATCAATAAGTAAATATGTAAAATTATAAATATGCTAAAAAAAGAAAGAAAACCACTCAGTGGTGTCTGCTGTGCATATGTTCTCTGTGTTAATTATTTTCATTTTGATGTTTAATGAGTATTTGCCTTCAGCATTATTTCATGTTGTTGGTCCACTGAAATGAATCAAAAAGTATTTAGATGTACTCCCTCCTAAATCCTGGACTTTTTGTCTTTAACCTTAACTTTGAGGTCCTGTTTAGTCAGAGGTTAAAGATTCAAAATAACAGTTTTAGGTTACACAGTGTTACTGTCCAGTTCAGCCAAGGGAGGATTGGGATCAAGCTTCTCATCTGTTCCCCTATCCACTCAATACTCTTCTTTTTGGTAAATTTTGGGTTTGTATCCATGACTGACCTTGAACTTGTGATCCTCCTGCCTCAGACTCCTGAGTGCTAGGATTGCAGCAGGCATGTGGTACCCAGCCTGGCTTCTTGTTTGCGGAGTGGTTTGATAGAAGGGGCAGGCCCTCGGTCAGAGAGTGTGGACTGTAGCCTCTGTACTGTACTTATTACTTCATAGCCAGCCAGCCAGCCCTCAACAGGCATGTACCCCTCTTTCAGAATTGTCCAGCCTCAGTACCTACTGACATTTGTGGCCTGAGGACCTGTGTTGTGGGGGGCAGCGCTGTGCATTGTGGGCATTTAGTCCCCCACAGTTGTAAATATACCCTGCAGCAGTCCTGCCTTCAGTTAAGAACCATCTTGTAAACAGGTAGTTTTCCTCCAAGTGGTTAATGCCATCTTACCAAAGAACACCGCATTAAATGCACACACTAATATTAACTACTGCAGTCTGGCTGCTACCTGCAGTGTGGAAACTTCTCTTTTTCTTGACAGTACTGGGGCTTGGCCTCAGGGATTTGCACTTGCTAGGCAGGCAGTCTACCATTTGAGCCACACTCCCAACTCTTTTTGCTTTAGTTACTCTTCAAGTAGAGTCTCATGCTAGTTTCTGTTCGCTTTTTTGTTTTTTTTGCCAGTCCTGGGGCTTTGGGACTCAGGGCCTGAGTACTGTCCCTGGCTTCCTTTTGCTCAAGGCTAGCACTCTACCACTTGAGCCATAGCGCCACTTCTGGCCTTTTTTTAATTTTTTTTTTTTTTTTTTGCCAATTGGACTCAGAGCCTGAGCACTGTCCCTGGCCTCTTTTTGCTCAAGGCTAGCACTCTGCCATTGAGCCACAGCGCCACTTCTGGCCGTTTTCCATATATGTGGTGCTGGGGAATCGAACGTAGGGCTTCATGTATGGGAGGCAAGCACTCTTGCCACTAGGCCATATTCCCAGCCCGAACTTCTGGCCTTTTTGGTATATGTGGTGCTGGGGAATTGAACCCAGGGCTTCATGTATGCGAGGCAAGCACTCTACCACTAGGCCATATTCCCAGCCTTTATGCTAGTTTCTGGGGGATTGTCTGGACTGCCAACCTCCTACCTACTTGTATCTCCCACATAGCTGGAATTACAGGCATGAGCCACCATGCCCAGCCTGTTTATTTAGATGGGGGCTCTCAGTAACTTTTTGCCTGTATTGACCTCGAACACCGGTCCTGATTTCTACCTCCTGAATAGCTATGACTATAGGAGGGAGCCATAATGCTGGCCCATTATGGAACCTTCTCTGTTCCCAGTGGAACTTTTCATACCCTGATGATAGTACTGAAAATAATTTTTCCAGTTTGATCTCTACAGATTGTCAGTAGTGTCCCTGTGAGATTTTTCCGATGCACCATTTTGAACAGTGTGGGTTCCAAGCAGTTAAAGCAAGGGTCCTTTGGTTTCCCAATGTCTTCCCAAGAGTAAACTACAAACTCGGAAACCAGGGAAAGTATATAAGGTTTTTGTCCTTTATTTAATGCACATTACCAAACATGTCAGCTTGCTACACCTGCCATCACCCAGCACTGGGACGTGAAGTGGTGGAGTCTGCCTGCCCCCATACTCTGGAGGAAGCTACCCTTAGATGCCAGTGGGAATCCTCTCAGATAAGCTCAGCAGAGAGCTTTCCTTTTCTCAATTTCTCTGTACTTCCTAGGTGCTAATTCATGCTTCTACAGTCTTAATTCTCTTGGAAACATAGTTCTTTGAGTTGTCCATTATGTTAAATCAAATATGCATCTCAGCCTACAAGAGTGTTTTGTGTGGATCCAGGTTGTTGAGTGAAGGTTTTGTAGATGTCTCACCTTGGTCAGGTTCTTGAGATACTGGCTTTTGCCTTGTGTTAGGGGGCTTGCTGTACACCAGCATCCAGAAGATGATTACATTTCTGTTTTTCTCAACAAGAAATGTGCTGCTTCATGCACTAAATGTGGTGGCTTGGGTAAACCTTTGAGAAATAAGTACGTATCAATAAAGCTTTGTGAGCCCTCCTTCTTACAGGTTCGTGTGGAGCTTTTTATTAGAATATACATGATTGCTAATATGCCCTTGTTACACTAGTTTTTCTGTTTTTATTTCATTTGAGACAGAATGTCATTGTGTAGCCTAGTCTAGCCTAGAACTCAGGATTGTCCTGCCTCCTGAGGGCTGGGATTATAGGTATGGCACCTTGGCCCAGCTCTAGAGGTTTCCTTTTTAAGGCTGCAACTATCTCCAATGTCCATAAAAATGAAACATTAGAGATATTTCCCAATGACTGAGAATAGAACAAGGGAATTTGCTGCTACCTCAGTTAACCTTGTGGAAATTCTGTCCAAGCTACTCAGTCTTCAGATACAGAAAAACATGGGAAGAGCTATGTGATTGAGCCATGGGAGCACTATCCAACAAGGAGACTGACTGCCTTGATAAAAGAGTACCAATGTCTCCCCACCGTGGGCTCTTATCCTGCTGTTAATAGCATCGTAAGGAAAAACACCAGCTTGTAAAGAGCATCTGAGCTGGGCACCTGGGCTCACACCTGTAGTCCTAGCTACTCAGGAGGCTGAGGTCTAAGGATCATGGTTTGAAGCCAGCCCAGGCAGGAAAGGCTGTGAGAGTTATCTCCAATTAACTATCAGAAAACCAGAAGTGGTACTATGGCTCAAAGTGGTAGCTACCATTGGGTAAAAAAGCTCAGCCACAGCACCTGGACCCTCATGAATAACCAAAAGAAAAGAAAAAGGATCTGGTGAAATCCAGGAATGCTTGAGGAAAACAGATTTTTTGTTAGCAACAACCCGAATTTAGTAAGTCAACCAGACTGGGTAGCTAGGATTCATGTCAAAATTGTCTTACAAAAATGGGTGCCGGTGGCTCATGCCTGTAATCCTAACAACTCAGGGGACTGAGATCTGAGGATCGCAGTTCAAAGCCAGCCCAGGCAAGAAGGTCCATGAGACTCTTCAAAAAACAACCCCAGGGGCTGGGAATATGGCCTAGTGGCAAGAGCGCTTGCCTCCTACACATGAAGCTCTTGGTTCGATTCCCCAGCACCACATATATGGAAAATGGCCAGAAGGGGCACTGTGGCTCAGGTGGCAGAGTGCTAGCCTTGAGCAGGAAGAAGCCAGGGACAGTGCTCAGGCCCTGAGTCCAAGGCCCAGGACTGGCCAAAAAAAACAAAACAACAAAAAAAAACCCAAAAGCAAAAAAACACCAGAAAACTGGAAGTGGCACTTCGGGCTCAATGTAGTAGAGCACTAGCCTTGAGCTGAAGAGCTCAGGGATAGCACCCAGGCTCAAGTTCAAGCCCCATGGACCAACCAAAGAAAACACACACAAAAAAAACCCCAAAACATAAAAAAAAAATGTCTTACAGCAAAAAGGACAGAATTGACCAGGATTCCAAAACAAAGGTAAACACCACTCTCAAAGTTTGTTGGTTTATAGGCCTTGTTACTCTGGTCAGGGTTTCCTAGGCACCCTCCCTTGGGTTGCCAATACCGAAGGCTACCTGTAGGGGCAGAGCTAGCCTCAGGGCAGCTGGAGGCCTGCCCTCTAAACCAATAATGAGTTGCCCACAGGGGTCTGGTGTATATTATTCCCTATACAGGACTTCCCTCTTCCCAGATGTTTCACTGCTTATTACGCCCTTAATAAAAAGTCAACAAAGCTCAAAGAAATACAGCTTCTTTGAAAAATGAGGGATAGGGTAACAAATTTGACAATATAATCACTACCTTACATATATAATGGTAACCCTTCTGTACATCACCTTGACAATAAAATTAAATTTAAAAAATACAGTTTCTTGGATTTGAGGTAACAGCCACAGGCATAGTAAGTACTCTTAAATGTGGAAGAAATTCCCCTAGGCACTGATATTGGGGGAGGCAGTTGTTGGAATCAAGCTGAAAGTGTCTTGGCACCTGCTGGGGATGGTGGGGTGGGGAGCAGGGGCTCTGGTCACGTCTCCAGGTATGAAGACAGACCAGTGAATGGAGGTAACTACTGTTTAAATACTTCAGTGTTGTCACTTGGTTAATGGTAGCATTCATTCTGAAATCTTCCTCGTGTCTAGATGAACCATTCAGTGAAGGCTGGACTACATTGTCATTTGCTGAAGGTACTTTACTTTAAAGCCATGTTAATCCTACATCCTAAATGAAGCTGCTATAATTCTAGTCCTGAGTATGCTGAGGCAGGAGGAGTCAGTAATTTTGGTCTACATAATGAGACACTTTCAAAAAATGAAATGCCTAGTATTGGTGGCTGGCCCTGGTTATCCTAACTGCTTGGGAGGCTGAGGTTAGGAAGATCGCATTTCCAGGCCAGGGTAGGAAGAAAAGTCCATGAGATTCCACCTCAGTGGAGGGAAGCCAGACACTATGGTTTGCATCTGTGGTCCCAGTGAGGACAGGAAGCCTAAAGGAGGCAGACTGAGTAGGAAATGAGACTCTATCCTAATAAGGAGAAAAACAGGGCTGAAGGTGTGACTTAGTGGTAGAGTGCCAATCTAGCAGTTTGAGGCCCTGATTTTAAATTCCAGTATCACCAAAATATCCATGCATTCATATACTTGCACACACATTGAGGTCAGAAAGAAAATACACATTGGAGAGAAGAGAGATAAGCAAACACACAGGTCCTCGTGATCACCTGCAGTCCATTTATAATCTGGCAGAGGTGGGAAGTTGTAAAACTATGAGGAGTTGCTAGCCTGTGACTTGGGTGACCTAGAAACAGAAGAAGTGATAGGCAGGAGGCACCTATTTCACTGCTGAATGCAAAAATTACAACGGACAGTGGTTCGGCCCTCTGTCCCAGGTGCCGAGCTAAGCAAGCAGTTTGCATGTGTTGCCCTTAGGATATTTAGAACAAACCTTGTGTGGTGGCAATGATGGTAGGTAGCCATTACCAGGTGCTTCATTCATGTTCCACATCAGGCAAAGAACAACACATTTAATGCTTGCAAGAACCTGTTTAGCTCCTCAAAATCTCATTGATCTGGAAAGAGAACAATAAGAAACTGGGTTTCAGAAAGACAATGAGAGTTTTATATCAGGAAGTTGTTTATTGGAGAAGAGGGAGAGTACCCTTTAAGCGTAATGTTAGGTCCCCCACCATTAGGATTATACCATTTCTTTTTATGACTTTTTGTTTTTAATATTATGGGCTAAGGTTTTGCGGAGCTTTCTTTGAATTTGACCATTTCCTTATTAAGCTCAGTTTTTTAATTATTATTTTATTTTTTGCCAGTCCTGGGGCTTGAACTCAGGGCCTGAGCACTGGCCCTGGCTTCTTTTTGCTCAAAGCTAGCACTCTACCACTTGAGCCACAGCACCACTTCTGGCTTTTTCTATATATGTGGTGCTGAGGAATCGAACCCAGGGCTTCATGTATATGAGGCAAGCACTCTACCAGTAGGCCACATTCCCAGCCCTGTTTTTATTTTTTATACCACTACTGGGTCATGAACTCAGGGTCCTGTGCTCTCACTTGCCTCCTCCCCCCTTTTTGTTGTTGTTGGTCATTGGGCTTGAACTCAGGGCCTGGGCATTATCCCTGGGCTTCTTTTGCTCAAGGCTAGTGCTCTGCAGCTTTGAGCCATAGTGCTACTTCCAGTTTTCTGGTAGTTCATTGGAGAGAAGAGTCTCACAGACTTTCCTGCCTGGGCTGTTTTCAAACTGTGATCCTCAGATCTCAGCCTCCTGAGTAGCTAGGGTTACAGGAGTGAACCACCTTCCCTTGGCCTTTTCTGTTCAAGGCTGGCATTCTACCACTTAGGCCATACTGGAAATATGGCCTTTTACTGGCTAATTCGAAATAAAAGTCTTTGATTTGTTGCTTGGGCCAGCTTTGAGCTGCTAAAAGTAGTTAGAATTATGGACATGAGCCACCAGCACTTGGTTAGGTTTAGATTTTTGGTGTTCGTGACAGGAATGTAGATGTCAGGGCAATCTGTCAGTAGACTTGGTGATCACTTTATTATTGAAAATGTTTTGTGCTGGGTTAGAACCCAGGGCCTCACACATGCTACATACTTGCTCTACCACTAAGCAAGCTATCTCCCTCCAGTCTGCTCCAGAAATCATTTTAAAATGCATAAATCTGTCAACATAGTGGAAGGCAGGTATGAATTATGTCTTGTTAGTTTCCCATGGCTGTTGCAAAATACTTGAGAAAACCAAAGGAGGTTTGTTTCAGATCAGGGTATCACAGTAAAGAAACAATGTATCAGAACATCCCACCCAATATACTTTATCTTCAATAAGGGATAAAATGTCCATTGGATGTGTCTTTTTTTTCTTCTCTTTTGTCAGTCCTGGGGCTTAAACTCCCCCTGAGTAATGTCCCTGGCTTCTTTTTGCTCAAGGCTAGCACTCTACCACTTGAGCAAGAGCTACTCCTGGCTTTTTCTATATATGTGGTGCTAAGGACTTGGACCCAGGGTTTCATGTATGCAAGGCAAGCACTCTACTACAAGATCATATTCCCAGTCCAGGATGTGTCTTTGATACAGTGTGTCTTCTATGCAAAGAGCATGCTACATGACCACTCCTCTGCTCATTCTGGAGAACATACCCTTCTGATGGTTGGTGTACCCTTTATGTATGATGGCATTTCTTTGGAGATTCCCTAGGGATTATTTACTAGAAGACTTTTTTTTTGCCAGTCCTGGGCCGTGAACTCAGGGCCTGAGCACTGTCCCTGGCTTCTTTTTTTTTTTTTTTTTTTCCTCAAGGCTAGCACTCTGCCACTTGAGCCACAGCACCACTTCTGGCCATTTTCTGTATATGTGGTGCTGAGGAATCGAACCCAGGGCCTCATGTATACGAGGCAAGCACTCTTGCCACTAGGCCATATTCCCAGCCCCTAGAAGACTTTTCTGATAACACCAGTAATGTGGATTTTTCAGGCCCTAATATTATTTTGTGCCCTTGTGTATGGGTAAGTGCCCCAAAGAAGCAGTAATTTTTATTAGAAGTGGTCTAATGGGACCAGAGTTCTGTCATTTTGTAGTTCAAAAGCTCACAGTTCAGCTGTCTTTGGCTTTTGCTACAGACCTCACCAACAGGGCCAGGCCTGGTTAATATGAGGTGAGAGGTTCCATTTTCATGGTGTGAGTGTCCCACACATGCCATTATCTCAGGGGTAAGGATGAAAGGATCCTAGTGGAGTAGATTAGGGTCCACCTCCTGCAGGTATAAGAAGGTATGTTGTTTCCCACCAAAGATGATCTTTTTTCTTTCATTGTAGGGCTTGAACTTGGGACCTGGATGCTGTCTCTGAGCTCTTAGCTCTAGGCTAGTGCTTTACCACTTGAGCCACTTCCGGTTTTCTGGTGGTTACTTGGAGATAAGAGTTTCACAGACTTTCCTGCCTGGGCTGGCTTTGAACTGCAATCCTCAGATCTCAGCCTCCTGACTAGGATTACAGGCATGAGCCACCAGCACCAGCTCAAAGATGATCTTTTAAAGCTGGGTGGGATGGTGCTTTGGGAACCAGGATTTCTTGAGTCTGTGACTGAGACAAGCCAGAGCAATACCAGTGAGACTCCATCTCAGGAACAAACAACAACAAAAAATCCCAGAACTTTTTTCTTTGCATGATGTTAAAGGTTGAGGCCAAAAAAATTCTGATGTGTGGGATTTGAATCACTTCCCCAAATCTAAATAATCCTGTTAGGTGAGAAACTCTAGTTTAGTTTGAGGGATGGGGAATGATAATATTCACTCTAATTCTCTAATTCATTCTAATGCTCTGTGTATGGTATGTTGTAGGTTGCTCCTTCCCCCAAATTGTAAGCTCATTCCTTCAAAATTACAGTCTGTGTGGACCCTGAATTTTTACAGTCAACCATCCCTAATCAATAAATAATGACTTATGACCTTAATATGATCATTTTCAGATAATCCTATCATTGAGTTTGGGCACCAGTGGCTCACACCTGTAATCCCAACTACTCAGGAGTTTGAGATCTGATGATGATGGTTCAAAGCTAGCCTTGGCAGGAAAGTCTATGAGCTTTTCATCTCCAATAAACTACCAAAAAAGGTGGGAGTAGAGCTGTGGCTCAAGTGGTAGAGCACTAGCCTTGAGCAAAAAAGCTTGGGGACAGTGCCCAGGCCCCAAGCTCAAGCACCAGGACCAGTATACATGCGCTATCATGGAATTAGCAGATTAAAACAAAGTGCAGTTGCAAACCTCTGTACTATGTTGTGACAATTTGCAAGAGAGTTTAGACATCTTTTTATTTAAAATTTTTTATGTTTTGGTAGTGCTGGTGATTGGACTTAGGTCCTTATGCTTACAAGGCAAGTGTCACATTTCCAGTCCCCTTTGCCTTGGTTATTTATTATTTTATTTTATTTTTTGCCAGTCCTGGGGCTTGAACTCAGGGCCTGGTCTCTGTCCCTGAGCTTCTTTTGCTCAAGGTTAGTGCTCTATCACTTGAGCCACAGTGCCACTTTCAGCCTTTTCTGTATATGTGGTAGTGAGGAATTGAACCCAGGGCTTCATGCCTTCTTGGCAAGCATTCTACCATTAAGCCACATTCCCAGCCCTGCCTTGGTTATTTTTGAGATAGGGTCTTAATCTATGCCCTGGCTGGCCTAGGATGTTATGCTTCCTGTTGTTGCTGGGGATGATGTGTACAATTGCACCCAGCCATTAAACTTTATATACTGGAATTATATATTAAGGTTATTTATATATAATGGTATAATTATACTACATGTTATATAACAATTATATACTATATTTTAAGTGTATATATACTAGGATTATGCTATGATTTTCTCTATAATTACCTCCCGAGATCCACCAACATTATTAGCATGAGTTGTGCTAATTTTCTGCTCTTTTGTATTTGATAATGCACAAATATTCCATTTGACTTATGGATATCTAAATTTCTTCAAGTTTTAGTGACTACAAATAATGTTGATATAAATATGTGTCTGGGGCTGGGAATGTGATTTAGCTGTAGAGTGTTTGCCTAGCATGCATGAAGTCCTGGGATCGATTCCTCAATACCACATAAACAGAAAAAGCCAGAAGTGGTGCTGTGGCTCAAGTGGTAGAGCGCTAGTCTTGAGCAAAAGCAGGTCAGAGACAATGCCCAGGCCCTGAGTTCAAGACCCAGGACTGGGGCTGGGAATATGGTCTAGTGGCAAGAGTGCTTGCCTCATATACATGAGGCCCTGAGTTCGATTCCCCAGCACCATGTATACAGAAAATGGCCAGAAGTGGCGCTGTGGCTCAAGTGGCAGAGTGCTAGCCTTGAGCAAAAAAGAAGCCAGGGACAGTGCTCAGGCCCTGAGTTCCCGGCCCAGGACTGGCCAAAAAAAAAAAAAGACCCAGGACTGGCAAAAAATCACATAAAAACTATGTGTATCTGGGCTCTTGTTCAAGTACCTGGCCACTCACTGTCTCTGCGCTTCTTTGCTCAAGAACAGTTCTTCACTACTTAATCCACATTTTCACTTCCATCTTTTTGGTAGTTAACTGGAAATGAGAGTCTCACAAACTTTTTTCCTTGGACTGGCCTTGGGCTGTGATACTCAGATCTCAGCCTTCTGAGTAGCTAGAATTAATCACAAATGCAACTTTTTTTTTTTTTTTTGGTATTGGTTCTGGGGCTTAAATTCAGTGCCAGTGTTCTCATTAGGCCTTTTGCTAAAGGCTGAAGCTCTCTTACCACTTGAAACACACCTCCAAGTTCTGGCTTTTTCTTCCTTAAGTGGAGATAAGTCTCTCCCATTCGTCTGTTTCGAACCTGGATCCGAGGCTTTCAGCCTCCTGAGTAGCTGGGATTCTACGTATGAAACCATTTCATCCGGTTGATAATTTAGTTTTTGCAGTGCTGGAGGTCAAATTTCGGGTCTCACACTGGTAGTTAAGTGCAAAATTATCCTAGTATCAGCCGTGCCCAATACACAGCACAGGGGCACGCGCACACTGCGGTCACCGTCCACGAGCGCGCAATACGGACGCGCGCATGCGCGCACGCAACCCTACCTTTCCTGAGTCCACGTCAGTAGAAATGGCCACAAACCTGCCCCAAACACACCCTTGCACTCCAAGCGTACAGACACACGCATAACCACCCAGATCTGACGTGCACAACTCTACACCCCGGCACAGGGCCCCGAAACGCACGTCAGCACTCCACGCGCCGCCACGCGCCGGGGACGAGGACGGGAGACGGGGCTCTGCTTTTCGCGTTTGAAGAATTCTGTCCTAGCATCGCCGCCGTCGACGTCAGGGGTCAGAGGTCACGGGAGCGCCGGCGCCGCCGTGGTTTTTTTTTTTTTTTGTTTGTTTTTTAATTTTTTTCTTCCCTTAACCCGGAAACCGCGGCCGCCGGAGTCCGAGCGGAGCCTGTGCTGCTGCGGTGGAGCCAGGTGGCCTCAGCCCCGGGTCGTTGGGTCGGCCCTGCGGTGCGGGACGCTGACCCCGGCGTGGCGGGGAGCATGGTGCCGAGTGGCCCCCGGCCTGCCGCCCGCCGCCGCCAGTGAGCTCAGCGTCGCCGCCTGCGGCCGTCCAGCAGCTGCCGGGGCCGGGCCAGGCGACGCCGCCCGCGAGGCGGGTGAGCGGGGCCGGCGGGCGTGAGCGGGGCGGGCGAGCGGGGCGGGCGGCTCTGAGCGGGCCGGTGTGAACGGGGCGGGCGCCGCCGGGGCGGGAGAGCCCGGGACTCACAACCCCTCAACCTGGAGCGAGGGTCCCCCCCAACCCCGCTCCACCCCGGCCCGGCCCGGCCCGGCCCGCGACCCTGCCGACTCTGCGGGACTCTCTGTACGCAGGAAGCCCGGGCCTGCAGAGTTCGGATTTGTCCCCGGAGCATTTTGGTCGTTTGCCATCTTTGACTTTGGGTAGTGTTTGAGACACCGGTCCGCTTGCACATTCGTCAGAAGCTTTCCGAGGAGGCAGGGACTGAGGAGGAACCAGTGGTGTTCTAAGCGGAGAGACGGGTAAATGCCCATAGAGGGTGGGTGCGCACCCCGAATCGGGTTTTATAGTAAAGCACATTTGAGGGTAATTTCCAGATCTTACATGAGAGGCAGGAGGAGGAAGTTCCAGGCCAGATTGGGCTACTGAGACTCTGTCTCAAAAAAACCAAGAAAGAGAAAAAAGATGCATGTAGATTGAGAAGAAATGCACGTAGATCCAGCTTGCTCATCGTGGTTCTTTCCCCCGCCCCCCCCCCCCCCATCCTTGAACTCTGAGGGGCTTGAACTCTGAGCCTGGGGCCCTCTCTCCCTGAGCTTTTATGCTCAAGGCTGACGTTCTGTCGTTTGAGCCACAGCTCCATTTCTGGCTTTTTGGTGGGTAATTGGAGAGATAATTCTCGGACTTTCCTTCCCTGCTGGCTTTGAATTTCGATCTCCAGATCTCAGCCCCCTGAGTAAGGAAGATTACAGGTGTGAGCCATGGGCACCCTGCTATGACTTTTCTTAAACATCTGTCATACCCCAAATACTTTAAAAATTTGTTTTTGTTTTAAAATGGTCAGCTAGCAAAAACCAAACACAAAAGCGGAAGAATGACTAAAGAAGGAATAGAAATTATTTTCAGTCTTGGAACTACAGAAGATTCATTTATTTAAAAAATGTGGTGCTTAATTGTGCTTGTTATTGGAGCCAGTAACTAAAAGGCCCCCTACATCTTTGGTGCATGAAGTTGGTCATTGTATTTTTCAGCTTGATATTGGACTTGATACCTTGGTGTGGGCCCTAGCACTGAATGAAGAAGAGCACAGCTTTGGGAGATGAGTTAACTCAGAATCTACTTAGCCCATGCTTGCAGCATGACTATTCAGATTCCTAAGCCTTTGACACAACTTCCTCCTGGACAGCAGGGATAGTGGTGTCCACCTAGCAGTGCCAGGAAGCTTAAAAAGTGAGGTGCCCATGATGCCTGAGAGTTGGTTCCTGGGACATGGTGTTATTGTAGATAGCTGTTAGCAATGCTGTTTGGTCACCCCTTGATCCTCAGTAATCGGATTTTGCCTCTTAGCACTCTACTGGAAGGGGTTTGCTTACATTACTCTAGATGTGCAGATGGCTTTCTTTGCTTTGTGTTACTAGGATGGATCCTAGGGTCTCACTCATGCTGGGCAAGCCCTCTACCATGGTTTTATGTCCTGTTGCAGAATTGTATGGATGCACTCTTGTCTTTGCCCCATTTGATGGAATTTGCTCTTCCTGAAGGAAGACCTGTCATATTTATTAGGGAGCAGTAGAACTATCTGGAAATGGATAGCCCTGGAGGCTGGCTGGATTTGAAACCAAGTTGACTTACTATATGGTCCTAGGCAAATAAACCAACTCTCCATATCCCTTAATTTCACATTCCATAATTTAATCTCATCCATAAAATGCAGATATCATAAGGATTATGTATAATTTTTGCAAAACTCAATACAATGCCTCATAGAAAATGGGTGATAGCTAGGTGCTGGTTGCTCTTACTTGTAATCCTATCTACTCAGGAGGCTGAGACCTGAGAATTGCGGTTCAAAGCCAGCACAGGCAGGAATGTCCATGAGACTCCTGTCTCTAACCACCCCAAAAAGCCAGAGGGTGGAGCTGTGGCTCAAGTGATAGAATGCTATCCTTGAGCACAGAAATTTAGAGACAGTGCCTAGGTCTTGAGTTCAAGCCCTAGGACTGGCACAAACAAACAAAAAAGAAAGTGATGGTATCAGGCCTTATCCCCAGTCCCTTTGGAGAAGTGTGGAGATGGCATCATGGCCATGAGAGGCCGTGTGAGCAGTCTGCATTTGGAGTTTCTGTGACTGAGGATGGACTGGAGTTAATTGTGTCTTTTGAAGATGGAAACTTGGTAGCTGTTTGGATGCAGGAGAGCAGAGAGTCGATGGCTGGCTGAGGCCCTGGTTGTTGACTGATAGCCTCGCAGGCCATGTAGGTATGAGATCTGAAAGGAAAGAGGTTGCAGGGCCTGAAGCCCTGACTGACCCTGGTGGAACAGAGATCCAGCTGGAGCTGGGGAGCCAGAGGGGAGACCATCAAGGAGGAAGTGGTGAGGTGAGGCCCTCAGCAGGGCTGCTGTCACCAGGCTCTAGGCAGGAGGGAGAACTGAGGCTGAGGCCTGAGCGTGGCCTCTCAGATGGCCAGAACCATGTAGAGCCCTGCTCCCTGTCTCTGAAGGTCTGCTGTGTCTTCCCCTCCTCTGTGACCATGTCCCCCACCTCTGTGACTGCATCCTCCACCTCTGTGACCACGTCTCCCCACCTGTTTCCTTGTCCTGCACCTCTGTGACCACATCCCCTCACCTCTGTGACCGCGTCCTGTGGTGACTACATTTCCCCACCTCTGTGACCCACCTCTGACCAGGTCCTCCACTTCTGTGACCTTGTCCTCCACTCCGTGACCACATCCTCCCACCTCTGTGACCTTGTCCTCCACCTCTGTGACTGTGTCCCACACCTCTGTGACCACGTCTCCCCACCTCTGTGACTGCGTCCTACACCTCTGTGACCCTGTCTTGCACCTCTATGACTATATTCCCCCACCTCTGTGACCCACCTCTGACCAGGTCCTCCACTTCTGTGACCTCATTCCCCACCCTGTGACCACATCCCCCCACCTGTGTGACCGGGTCCTCCACCTCTGTGACCTCATTCCCCACCCCGTGACCACCTCCTCTACTCTTGTGATCATGTCCCCCCACCTCTGTGACTGCGACCTACACATCTGAGACTGTGTCCTGCACCTCTGTGACCCACCTCTGACCAGGTCCTCCACTTCTGTGACCACATGCCCCCACCTCTGTGACTGGGTCCTCCACCTCTGTGACCTCATCCTCCACCTCTGTGACCACATCCTTCACTCCTGTGACCACGTCCCCCCACCTGCGTGACTGTGTTTCCCACCTGTGTGGCCAGGTCCTCCACCTCCATGACTGCCTCCCGCCCCTCTGTGACAGGCTGCGTGGGTGCATGCCTTTTAACCCCAGCAGGCGCTCTGCCTCAGCTCTTCTGGGGCAGCTGCCGTTGGGTTACTGGATTTTTTTTATGAGGCTCAGGTTCAGCACTATATATGAGGCTGTTGCAGCTCAGACGTGGCAGGGATGGAACCCAGGCCTTGCTCTACTTTGAGCCACACCCCAGCCTTACCTTCTCCCCCATCTGGAAACCTGCTCCTGTCTGCCCAAGGCCCGACTGTTTCTCATGGGGGTCTGCCACTCTTTTCCCATTCTCCCACTCCCAGTCGTGGTGTGTCTACTATGAGAAGTTCCTCGTTAGCCTAAGGTACAGAGTCTAGTGGAGGGTGAATGGTGTTTTTGTTGTCCTGTAAAGGGAAGTTTGGTTCTGGGCACAGGTGGTACCTTAGTATACCTTAAGTGAGAACACCTTAGGTAAAGTGTTGACACTATGTAGGAAGTACGTCTGGGAATCTAGACTCCTTCCCCAGTCCAAAGAGACCAGGTTAAACTAGAATACACCTATTTGAAAACTTGAGCAAGTAGTCATGTGAGAAAAGTTAAAGTACATGAGAGACAGAGATGGAGACAGAGATAGATAAGCCCCACAGGCCTGGAGGCTTCATTATGTTAATTTACTTCCTGTCTAATAAATATTTTAATCAGATTGTACAATTCTGTGTGTGGGTTTCCTCTTTTCCACACTGCATCTTTCTTGCATGTGTTTTCTGAGTCATGAGAAGTGAGCCCCATTCAGCCCAGGCCAGTCCTGAACCACAGAGTTCAGCCTCTGCCAGCCTCCACCCTCTTCCCCAGTCTCCCCTGAGGGCATGGTAGGACCTTTTCTTGTTCTCTAATGGGGTTCTTGGTCAGCTGCTTGGGTGGGTCCCCTCCCTCCTTCTCCCTGCCCTGCAGCCGTCCTGTCCCTCTGTGCTGTGCTAGGTGCCGGTACTGGTCACTGTCCCTCCCCTGGGTCAGTGACTCCTACTTGTGCTTGAGCTGCTTACAGAGCATGCACTACTGATGGAATCAAGTTAAGGGAACCTTAGCACCAGAACTGGTAGGATGGTCCTGTTTTCTACTTTGTTTATTCCAGATGTATTTGCTGAAGCATCCTTGAGCTTGGGTGTAGTTCAGGAGTAGACCCTTCTGAGTGACATATAGGCCCCAGGTTCTATCCCAGCATGGTGGAACAAAAAGTAGATAAAACTATTTATAATTCCATCGTTTTCCCTGCCTGTTGTCTTCATTAGTGAATGGAATTAAAATTTTATGAAGCTGTGTTTTTATTACTAAGTCAGCAGGATCAGTTAATGGTTACATTGGTGGATTTTATTATTGTTGAAAATGATTAGAAATGGGACTGGAGGAAGCCTAAGGAGAGGGTTCTCACTTCACATACGTGAGGCTCTGGGCTTCACTGTGATTAGAAAGAGGACAATGGGGACTGGGAATATGGCCTAGTGGTAAAGTGCTCACCTCGTATACATGAAGTCCTGGGTTCGATTCCTCAGCACTACATATATAGAAAAAACCAGAAGTGGTGCTGTGGCTCAAGTGGCAGAGTGCTAGCCTTGAGCAAAAAGAAGCCAGGGACAGTGCTCAGGCCCTCAGTTCAAGCCCCAGCACTGGCAAAGAAAAAACCAAACCAAAACAAAAAGAGGACAATGTGGCAGGGCACCTGTGGCTCACCCCTCTAATCCTAGCTACTCAGCAGGCTGAGATCTGAGGATCAAGGTTTGAAGCCAGCCCTGGCAGGAAAGTCTGTGACACTCTTATCTCTAGCTACTAAAAAAAGCTGTAAAAGTTGAGCTGTGGATCAAATGGTAGATCATCATCCTTGAGCACAAAAACTCAGGAACAGCACCCACCCAGGCCCCAGGACCGGCACAAAAAAAAAAAAAAGAAAGATTTGTGTGACTGCAGCCGTAGGCTTGGGCTCTGAGGAGACACCATGCGTTTTGAACTCTTGATGTCAGTGGAATGGTGGGGCCCTGGAAACAGTCCTCCAAGAATGTGAAGGGGCAGGATCTGTGTTTCCTATGCTGTTTTTTTTTGGCCAGTCCTGGGGCTTGGACTCAGGGCCTGAGCACTGTCCCTGGCTTCTTTTTGCTCAAGGCTAACACTCTACCATTTGAGCCACAGGGCCACTTCTGGCCATTTTCTGTATATGTGGTGCTGGGGAATTGAACCCAGGGCCTCATGTATAGGAGGCAAGCACTCTTGCCACTAGGCCATATCCCCAGCCCCTTCTATGCTGTTTTTGATGGCTGCTTATTTTCCTCCTGAGGAGATGCAATGAGCCAGTCCCCTGCTGTTACTGCAAGTCACCATTTCCAACACTCCTGAGTGAATGCCTCAGTAGCCAGTTCTTTGTTTTCAGCATGGACATTTACTCAGGATACTCTATTCTTTTTTTCTTTCCCCTTCCTCATCTCCTAAGAAAGTCCCTTAGTTAGATTCATGTTCTGTGTTATCCATGTATATAAGCATGGGAAGGGATATACACATGTCTCTCTATATAAATGCCTCTTAGGTCTAACTTCCACACATGAGTGAAAACACAATATTTTGCTTTTTGAGTTTGTTTTGCTCAGTCTGATGTCTTCCATTTGCATCCATTTTTCTACAGATTTCCATTGTTTGGCTGTTGTGAGCAGTGATACGGTGAACACAGTTGTGCAGGTGTCTTTCTGGTGTTGGCTAACCCTCCTTTGGGCACATGCCAGTAGTAGAATGTCATGGTCCAAGGCCCGTGTTTACACTTCTGAGGAAGCTCTACATTGACTTATGTGGTGGATGCGCTAGTGCACATTCTCACTTAAGATGTGTGCGGTTCCCTCTTCCCTGGCATCCTCTTCAGCATTATGTTCTTTTTTTTTGTTTTGTTAATGATTGCCATTTTGACTGGGGTGAGATGGACTCTTAGTGGGTTTTGTTTTTGTTCCCTGTTGGAGAACTGAAGATTTGCATTTCCTAATGGCTAAGGATGTTGAATATTCCTACATGTATCTGTCAGCCATTTGTATTCTTCTTTTGAGGACCCTCGGCTCAGTTTGCTTACCCACTTATTAGTTGAATTATTCTTGCTGTTTAATTTTTGAGTTCTCTGTGTATTATGGATATTAATCTCCTTATATTTTGGACCTAAATTTTTTTAGCTCCCTTTTCCTCTCTCCCTGTATTAAAACCGCCTAAAAATGTATATATGTATTTATTATTTTTAAGTAGTTGTATAAAGGAGTTACCATCCATCAAATCACTTTATGAGTACAATTCATTTTGATTGATGTCACCCTTTTTTCGTTCTTAATTTTGTAGGATATGCATTAAATATTATGACCGTCTTCTTACCCCCTTCCTCTCTCCATTTGTCTGTGCCCTGCCTCTTGGCCTCCCTTTCTTTTCTTTTCTTTTTTTTATCGGTTGTAGGGCTTGAACTCTGGGCCTGGGCACTGTCTCTGAGCTCTTCAGCTCAAAGCTAGACTCTACCATTTGAACTATAGTAACACTTCCAGTTTTCTGGTGTTTAATTGGAGATAAGAGTCTCACAGACTTTCCTGCTCGGGCTGACTTTGAGCTGCAGTCCTCAGATCTGAGCCTCCTGAGTAGCTAGGATGACAGGCATGAGCCACCAGTGCCTGGCTTTTCCACTCCCCCCTTTTCAAGTATCAGTCTCCTGCTATTCATTTTGTTGGACTGTGAGTTAGTTTTTCTAAGGAATTAGACCATTTGAATTCTCCCCTGCAAATTCATTTGTGTGCACTTGCATGTAATCCTCATGTTTACTTGTATATGTACAGATCTAGCTTCTTCATATCAGGGGAAACATGCATCCTTTGTCTCTGGGCCTGACTTGCTTCACTTAATTTTTTCCAGGTCCTTCTATTTCCCTGGAAATGATATAATACCATTCCTCCTAATGGATGAGTAGAATTCCATTGTGTGTATATACCATATCTTCTTGACCCATCTGCCCATTGAGGGGCATCTAGGCTGATTCCATACTTTGGCTGTGGTGAATAGGGCAGCAAGGGACATGGTTTTGCTGTTGGCTTTACTGTATCCTGACTTGTAATGTTTTGGGTAAGTGCCCAAGAGTGGAATTGCTGGATCAAAGGCTACTTCAATGTTGGTTTTTTGTTGTTGTTGTTGTTTGTTTTGTCAGTCCTTGGGCTTGAACTCAGGGCCAGTGCACTGTCCTTGAGGTGCTTTTGCTCAAGGCAAGCACTCTACCACTTGAGCCACAGTATCACTTCTGGCTTTTTCTGTTTATGTGATACTGAGGAATTGAACACGACTTCATGCATGTTAGGCAAGCTCTCTACTACTAAACCACATCCCCAGCCAATGTTTTGTTTTTTGAGGTGTCTCCCAACTGCTTTCCAGAGTGGTTAAACAAGTTTACACTCCCATCAACAGTGTATATTCTTCTTTGGAAAGAGCAGAGCAGTCAGGTAGTGCCTGGCAGTTCTGCTGGCAGCCACAGTGAGGTGTCCCCACAGGTTCACACACATTCTAGTGGGGTTGTGCACGATAGCTAGAGTGGTAAGGGTAAACTCTTTTGTGCAGTGGTCTGTCTTTGCAGTGAGGAGGAGGAAAGCGGGGGCTGATGGGGACACTGAGTGCAGTGTGGCTCAGCCTTGATGGATTCATGCTGAGTGAAGTGTGTGACTGTGTTCATTTGAAATGCCCAGAACAAGGGTCCCAAATGGTCACCCAGAGCCAGTGCAAGGGGTGGAAGCCCTTCAAGAACCATGAAGACAGTAAAAAATTAAAGCCTCTTGTTTGTGATATTATCCGTTGTATGAATATATTGAAAACCATTGGATTGTATGATTTAAATGGGTGAATGGTTATATCTCAGAAGAGTTGTTAGAAGTACCAAGAATATTTTGTATGAGAAGCCTACTATAACCTCATTAAAAAAAGAGCTAAACTTGTTAAAAGCTCAGAATCCAAAGCAAGGAATTTTTTTCTTTCTTTCTTTTTGTTGCTTGTGGGGCTTGAACTTGAGCACTGTTCCTGAGCTCTTTTGCTCAAGGTTAACGCTTTACCACTTTGAGCCACAGCACTGTTATGCCTAGATTTTGGGTCCCCAAAGACCACCAAGGAGCCGATTCTGATGCAAACGCACGAGAGTGTCTTTATTACAAGCTGGAGCCTGGACTCTCAACCTTCACAGAGGCAATGGATCTGGATTGAGAGCCCTGACCCTCAGGCAGCATTTTTATTGTGATTACAACAGGGCCAGGGTATTTCCAACTTGGCAGATACTTGATTGGATGGCACTTAGCAAGCAAGTCTTGTCCTATTTCTATTGGCTATCTACCCTTTCATTTATCTATTTTGGCTTTGATAACGGGTATCAGGAAATGACAGCAGGTGGTCACGTAGCACTGATGCAGGGGGTTAATGCAGGGGGTAGCTCAAGTCACAAATAAGCAAGCTGTTTACAGAAGCAGAATTCTGGTCAGGCTGACCTAGTACCAACTTTATTTTAACAATTGCCACCATGTTTTCCCATTACCACTAAGCAAGCTTGAGCAGGCTAAAACAATCCAGTACTCAATCATAAGTAAACCAACCCAACAGTTACCATGGCATTCCTACTACTATTATGGTTATTTCTTTTTTTTTGTTTTTTTTTTTTTGGCCAGTCCTGGGCCTTGGACTCAGGGCCTGAGCACTGTCCCTGGCTTCTTCCCGCTCAAGGCTAGCACTCTGCCACTTGAGCCACAGCGCTGCTTCTGGCCGTTTTCTGTATATGTGGTGCTGGGGAATCGAACCTAGGGCCTCGTGTATCTGAGGCAGGCACTCTTGCCACTAGGCTATATCCCCAGCCCCTATTATGGTTATTTCTATAGTCTGTGACTGTGATCATTTTTTAACTGTCCGTTACCATGGTTGCTATCCAGGTACAGAGGGGAACAAGGGCTCCCTATATTTTTAAATGTCAAACTACAAGAAACTAGTCTCATGGATGGGGGTGCAGCCCTCTAGCATGGAGTCATCACCAGAGTTTAGAAACTGGTATAATTTTAACACTAAAACTTATATTTAGTCACTCAGGTTCTCAGGTTAGCCCTTACAACACCACTTCCAGTATTCCTCCCTCCCTCCCTCCCTCCCTCCCTCCCTCCCTCCCTCCCTCCCTCCCTCCCTTCCTTCCTTCCTTTCTCTGGTCCCAGGGCTTGAACTGAGGGCCTAGGTGCTGTCCCTGAGCTGCTTTTGCTCAAGGCTAGTCCTCTACCACTTGAGCCAGAGCCAGAGAGCTACTTCTGGCTTTTCTGAGTAGTTTATTGGAGATAAGATTCTCACAGACTTTCCTGCCTGGGCTGGCTTTGAACTGAGATCCTCAGATCTCAGCCTCCTGAGTAGCCAGGATTACAGACAGGACCCACCAGCACGCAGCAAAAGAATTTTATTTTTGTCTGAGACCAGAACTTGAACTCACTGTCTGATGCTTGCTTTTGCTCATTGGCTGGCGCTCTACCACTTGAACCACACCTCCAACCCCACAAAAGAACTTCTAAACCTTTATAAGAAACAGACTAACCCCCAGAGATGAAAGGTCAGAGGTCAGCCATTCACTTTTGAGTGATCCTGCAAGGCCAATAAAAACCAGAAAAGATGCTCAGTTTCTGGGAGCTACAGTTTGGAGTATAAAGGCCATTTCTGATCTCTCTGGGTGTGCCTGAGGGCATTCCTGCAGGGTGTGTGTAGGGTGTAGTGTTGGGGCCCCTATGCAGATCAGGTGGCGGTCCTGTGTGGCTGTGGAGTTTCCACTCTCGTACCTCTTGCACTGCCTCTGTGGGTGATGTGTAGAAGACCTTGGTGGCTCCCAGTGTCACCTCCCGGAGAGGTGCTGTGTGTGGGTAGCCGCTGCAGCCGGTGACTGGCCAGGGGGAGATGAGTGTTAGAGAGGTGAGAGTACATTTTCAGACACAGCATCAGTAATTGTGTCTGTATTCACATGTAGTAGTAAGTCAGAAAGTGTGTGGATAATGATAATGTACTCTCCTTTTCCTTTTTTTGGAAATGGGTTTGGACTCAAGTCTTCCTGGTTGATAGGCAAGCATTCTACCACTTCAGCTGTACCCTCACGATTGTTGTGCTGGGTTGATTTTTTTTTTTCAGGTACTGGCTTGTGTTTTGCCTGGGCCAGGCCTCTCACTGGGATCCTCCTCCTTTTGTCTCCTGAATTGTTGAGTTATCAGTGTCCACATGCCCAGCTTGCTTACCTGACTTTGCCTGGGCTGACCTGAAACTGCAGTCCTTCTGATCTCTACCGCTGAGTAGCTGGAATTACAAGCCTGCGGCCACAGGGCTAGTAATGATCGCCTTGTTAAGGCCTGAGTTTGCCTGTGGGGAAGGGAAGTTCTGTTTACACCTCAGAGGGCTCTTTGGAAGACAGGCTAGCACAGCTTGGCTTGTAGCTGCTGGTTTTCTTGAGAGTTGTTTTGCCTGTAGAATTTAGAAGCTGGCCCAGACATTTTAATTTGTTTTGTTTTTGTTGCCAGTCCTGGGGCGTGGACTCAGGGCATGAGCACTGTCCCTGGCTTCTTTTTGCTCAAGGCTAGCACTCTACCACTTGAGCCACAGCGCCACTTCTGGCCATTTTCTATATATGTGGTGCTGAGGAATTGAACCCAGGGCTTCATGTATAAGAGGCAAGCACTCTTGCCACTAGGCCATATTCCCAGCCCCAAAAGTTGCCTTTTGTTAATATTGTTGTAGCATGCTCATCTTTATGTGCTCCTAGAGTGTGAAGACAAAATATTCCCCCCACAAAGGAGGGGTGACATGATACGCAAGGGGTCACATGGGTGAACTTCATTTGGGGGTTCTGCTAGTGGGTGAACCCAGGCCTCCTGCACACTAAGTACATGCACACTAAGTACCCAGCTGCAGCCCCAGCCGCCGAGCAGCCCACACGCATCAGGGTACCGTGTCCATGTGGCTCTCCCATGTGCTGACACTGGTGTGGAAGAGCACCCATGGCAAGGAAAGAAGAAAACAGCTAGGAGCGTAAGCCTGTAGAGTTGGGGGGAAAGCATCTAGGGTGGGTGAGCAAGTTTTCAGATTAGGTTCAAAACCTATAGGGAGAATAAAATACCAAAGAATAGCACAAGTGCCAGTTTATAGTCTGAATGCAGAAAAACATGGTTGAAATTAGTTTTTTGTTTTTGCCAGTCCTGGGGCTTGAACTCATGGCCTGGGCACTGTCCCTGAGCTTCTTTTGCTCAAGGCTAGTGCTCTACCACTTGAACCACAGCGCCACTTCTGGCTTTTTCTGTTTTTGTGGTGTTGAGGACTTGAACCCAGGGCTTTATACATGCTAGGCAAGCACTCTACCACTAAGCCACATTCCCAGCCCACATTGTTGAAATTAAGGAAGGAACACCCAAGTAAAAGGATAGGCATTCCAGGTCCATGGGCTAGAAGCCAGCACCAAAACCCAGGTTGATATTCGACTCTTTCAGTCCCACATGACTTCCCCCAAGAAATTAAGCCAGTGGCTCCTGAGAGGCAGCCAGGCCCTGTGCCCCAAGCCCAGTGCAGAAGGGGAGGTGGATGGCACAGTTGGGAAGGTGGGCAGGCTTTCAAGTCATGACCTGGGCCATGATTGGAGCTGTCATTGGCTTTATCTTAGGCGTGGCAGGGTGCTGGGGGATCTTGGCAGGAAGCAATAGATAAGTCCATTCCTAGCTTGGCAGATACAGGCCCAGATGTTGAAGCACTCAGTGAGAGGATGTGGGGAAACCAGCAACCTGTCTGGCTTCTCAGTGGTAGGGCCTGTCAGCCTGTGTTGGTCAGATTATTGATCTACTTACAAATTGCTTTTGGTGGTATTGGGATTTGAATTCAGGATTTTGCAGTTGATAGGCAAATGTTCTACCATCTGTGCCACACCCAGCCCTTTTGCTTTGATTACACTGGGACTAGTATCTTGTGCTTTTGCCACATAGCTGGAAACCGTGGCATCCAATTGTTTGTTGAATGAGGTGTCACCAGCTATTTTTTGCCCAGGTTGGAATTGAACCATGATCTTTCTAACCCTGTCTCCTCAGTGTGGGAATTTACAGTGTACATCATCCTGGTTGAATCATTTTGTTTTTGTTTTTGTTTTTTGGCCAGTCCTGGAGCTTGAACTCAGGGCCTGGGCACTGTCCCTGGCTTCTTCCCGCTCAAGGCTAGCACTCTGCCACTTGAGCCACAGCGCCACTTCTGGCTGTTTTCTATATATGTGGTGCTGGGGAATCAACCAAGGGCTTCATGTATGCGAGGAAAGCACTCTTACCACTAGGCCATATTCCCAGCCCTGAATCATTTTTTTTTTAAAGAGATATAGGAGCAGTAGTTTTTATTATAGATTATTTAGAAGATTCACTGTCTGTCAAGCTACAACCACTCAGAGGCAGTGTCAATTAACATATGGTATCTTTGCTTCTACTTTTGTGTGTCAGTATCCCACTGTGTGGCCCAGGCAGGCCTGGGTCTTGCTCTGTAGCCCTGATTGGCCTCCAGCTTATGATTCCTCAGGCCTCTGCCTCCTGAGTGATGGGATTATGGGCATACTTCCCCATACTTGCTTTTCTTCTGGTCTTTTGAATTATTATAATTTTGAATATAATTTTGTTATTATTAAGGTGTTGTGCCAAGGGTTACCAGTTCTTAAGTCAGGTGAGGAGTACACTTTTTTTTTTTTTTGACAACATCTACCCCTTCCTTTTCTTTCCTTCTTTTTTCCCCTCCCATCCCTGCCCACATGTTACATAGGTGATTTCCACATAGTGCATACTGAAAAGCATGATTGCATTTGCTTTGCGATTTATTTTTTGAATGCATTTATGCTACTCTGACCTCAGGGCCTCGCTCTTATAAGTCAAGGTGCTTTGCCACTTGAGCCGCTCCTCTAGTTCTTCTTTCACCTTTGTCCTTTGAGATATGTTCTTATTCCCCTGCTCACCTGGGCTGGGGTCCTCCTACTTGTGCTTCCCCTGAAGCTGGGATGACAAGTGTGCCCCACTGCACACAACCATTGAGTGAGATGGAGTCTCAAACTTTTTTGCCCTGGTTGGCCTTGAACTTCGATTCCTCTGATCCTTGCCTCCCAAGTAGCTAGACTTACAGGTGCGAGACACCATGTTTAGTCTTCAGTGCATTTATTGATCAGGCATTTTTCAGATTCAGCAACTTGAATCCCTAATACAATCAAGGGAAATGGAAGGGAGTCACAGCTTTCTTTTGGCGTCAGTCACGAACCTTGGATTGATTTCTTCCAGGGACTGCTGCTGAGAATGATGCTGAGCATCAACCCCCTGGAGAACCTGAAGCTGCACATCAGTAGCCGGCCCCCGCTGGTGGTCTTCATGGTCAGCGTGAGTGCCATGGCCATCGCCTTCCTGACTCTGGGCTACTTCTTCAAGATCAAGGAGATTAAGTCACCAGGAATGGCAGAGGTACACTGTCCCAAATTTTTCAGGCCCACTGCTTTGCTCATGGCTTTGTAGGTTGTGGGACTTGAACTCAGGGCCTGGGTGCTGTCCCTGAGTTAGTGCTCCCCCACTTTGAACGATAGCTCCACTTCAGGGTTTTAAGTGGTTAATTGGAGATAAGAAGTCTCACGGGGACTTTTCTGTCTGTGCTGGCTTTGAGCTACATTCCTCAGATCTCAGCCTACCAGCACTCAGCTGGGTTTTTTTCAGTCTGACAAGAGGGGATCTTAAAGAAATTCAAAAGCAGAATTTCCAAATCTTTCTCTTTTACATTACCTGTGAGGGGTGTGTGTGCGTGCGTGCGTGCGTGTGTGTGTGTGTGTGTGTGTGTGTGTTGGAGCTTGAATTCCTGAGCTTTTTTGCTCAATGCTAGTACTTTACCACTTGAGGTACTTTACCACTTGAGTCACAGCTCTACTTTCAGCTTTTTTGTGGTTAATTGGAGGTGAGAATCTCATGGACTTTCCTGCACAGGTTGGTTGTGAACCGTAATCCTCAGATCACAACTTCCTGAGTAGCTAGGATTACGGATGAGCCACCAGTGACTGGCTCTCTTTTCTTCTGCAGTACTAGAAATCAAACTGAGGGCCTTGTGTGTGCTGATGTTTTACAAGTGAGCTCTACACTCTTAGCCTATTTGTCTCTCTCTCTCTGTTTCTTTCTTTCTCTTTCATTTTTGAGGTGCTTTTTAAAAAATTTAATTAAAAAATTTTGTGTTGGTCCTGTAACTTGAACTCAGGGCCTGGGCACTGTCCTTCAGCTTTTAAACTCAAAGCTTGTGCTCTACCAATTGCGACACAGCTCTGCTTCTGGCTTTTTGAGGTGGTTAGTTGGAGTAAGAGTCTCCAGGGCTTTCCTGCTTGGGCTAGCTTTGAACTGTGACCCTTAGATCTCAGCTTCCTGAGCAGCTAGTATTGTAGGCCTGAGCAACTGGCAGCACAGGCTTTGCTGTGCCATGCTTCTGAGATTGTGGGCTATCTTGGTGGCAGGGATAGTCTTTCCATGTGAACTCTGATACAGTTATACTGTAACTTATTTCTATCATGAAACTCAAAGAGTTTCTTATCAGAACCATAATGGCTGGCTTAATTCTTCTTCTCTTCTGAACCTTGGGAAGCAAGCCTTAACATGTACACAAACATACTTTGCCCATACTTAGCATGAACATCTGGGCACACCCAGACCTGTGCTGCATCCTGGCATTTCTTCCTCACAGAGCTGGAGTCACATGGTACCTTTGACCCAGCAGTGCTTCAGCTGTCACCTGGACTGGCCCACAGTGCTTCCCATGGTTCAGCACAGTTCCAGCAGTGCCACGAGGCAGCAGAGCATGGCATATGATTCCTTTGTGGTTCTTTTTCAGTTAATTGATGTAGTAATCTCTTAGGCTGTAGGAGAGTTGGTGATTCAGGACTTGATGTTCTTTCTCCATGGATTCTTCCTGTTTCTACCTTGGAGTGGAGAGCCCAAGTTCCTCTGGGCCTCTGTGTCCTCATGTCCACAGTGTGGAAGCATAGGACCAGAAGGGACTGCTCCACTCCTGTCAGGGAAACTTAATTGCTGCAGCTACTCTACAGTCTCTCTAAATGTCACATTCTGGGGGACTGAAGCTCTAATGACAGATAGCTTGGCCATGGGGATTATTTAGGTGGCATTTTTAAGTCATCAGCACTGTTAGTGGCACCAGAAGTGCATCTTTGCTCGTCTTCACATTGGGCCATGTTTCCCACACTCTGTAATGGGCCGGGTTAGGTTTGCTACCTCTACCAGTGTAAGCTCTCCTTTGGTTTCCTGCTGCATTAATGTGGGCCCAACAAGTCCTTTATTGTGTTGGTGTTTGTTTGTCTAGGACAGAATTAGCCATATGTGTTTTCTAAAGCTGTAGCCTAAGCTTTAAGTCATTCGTCTAGGCTGTGATAAAAGGCTGGAGATGTGGTTCAGTGGTGGGGCACCAGCCTTGCACGTGCAGCACTTAGGCCCTCCTCAGCACAACAGGTAGGTGAATGAATGAATGAAAACAACTAGTGCCCTCCCCTGTGGAATTGTTCCTGCAAAACCTGTGACCAAGAGCAGCTGGAGTGGCAGTGGCAGGGCATGGTGTGAGTTGACGCCACAGTGCAGTGACGACAACAGCAGAAGATGCAGCAGTGGAGGCAGCAGCAGCAGAATGGACTCATGCACACGTGCTGTAGTCCTCACCGTCGCCAGGCTGAGTGTCACGCTGAGGCTGGTGGGATTCAACGCCACGGAGGTAACTGAGGAGAGAGGTGGAGAGAGGCACCTCCTCACTCCCGCCACCGTTGGACTTCAGTGCCCAGTTCTCAGCTCACCAGCCTTTTTTGTTGGAATGTGCATTGCACATTTGTGGCTATTCTGAGTGTGAGGGCAGACTTCTGCCAGGCTCAGCACAGCGTTTTTGCTGACAAGTGAACTTGGAGGGTTGTTTTGTTTTTGCCAGTCCTGGGGCTTGAACTCAGGGCCTGGACCCTGTCCCTGAGATTCTTTTGCTCAAGGCTAGCACTCTACCACTTGTGCCACAGCTCCACTTCTGGCCTTTTCTGTTTTATGTGGTACGAGGAATCAAACCCAGGGCTTCATGCATGCTAGGCAAGCACTGTACTGCTAAGCCACATTTCTAGCCTGAGCTTGGAGGTTCTGTGTACCATAATTAACATTGTCTTGAAGAATCTGGACACTCTGAGACTGGCCTCATCATAGTTGGCTTTTTAATTAGAAACATATTTCTATTAATGACTCCATTAAAATTAATTACCAAGTAAACAAAAGTGGAAAACACTTTTAACTTGTCTTACTAGTGCCTAAATGTAGTAAAGACTGCTTAAGTTTTGCATATAGTTGGATTGTATTTTGGAGTCATAGGTATCTACATCTGCAGACATTGAGGCCCACGTTGAATTTGGATTCAAGTGGGTTCTAACACTTTTGCCCATCTAGAAGAGAGAAGCTTCATAAGGAATAAACAAGTTGAATAGAGAAAATACTGGCCAATAATAGGCATTTTAGTGGTCTTTTTAAATGTTTTCTGCTGTGGAACATTTCAAGATTTATTGATTTGGTTTTCATTTTCCCCTTCACACTTATACAAGCATGCTCACACTTTTTGCCATAATGAATTGTCCAGCCCCTGTGGAGATCTCCTTTGAGAATATGTGCTTCCTGATAACTCATGACCCTACCAATGCTAATGCTCAACAAATTCACAGAGGAACTTAAGAAGTATGGGGTGACAACTTTGGTTCAAGTTTGTGATACTACATATGATAAAACTCCAGTTGAAAAAGAAGGAATCTGGGCTGGGGATATGGCCTAGTGGCAAGAGAGCTTGCCTTGTATACATGAGGCCCTGGGTTCAATTCGCCAGTACCACATATACAGAAAACGGCCAAAAGTGACGCTGTGGCTCAAGTGGCAGAGTGCTAGCCTTGAACTAAAGGAAGCCAGGGACAGTGCTCAGGCCCTGAGTTCAAGGCCCAGGACTGGCCAAAAAAAGGAATCTACATTCTAAATTGGCCATTTGATATTGGAGCTCCACCCCCTAATCAGATAGTAGGTGATTGGCTGAACCTGTTAAAACCCAAATTTTGTGAAGAGCCAGGTTGCTGTGTTGCAGGGCATTGTGTTGCAGGATTGGGAAGGGCACATGTGCGGGTTGCACTTGCCTTGATTGAATGTGGAATGAAGTATGAAGTTTCAGTTCAGTTTATAAGACAAAAAAGAAGGGAAGCATTCAATTCCAAACAGCTGCTTTACTTGGAGAAATACCAACCTAAGGGAGAAGCAAACAAAGGCTTATTTGATTGTGGCATTTAGAGGGAACTCTTGCTACCTGGAAATGTGAATTGGAATCTTACCTTTGTCATCAACGTAGTAGTACTCAATCCCTAATGATTAGGAAAGAAACCAATAAGGTGGAAGTGGCGCTATGGCTCAAGTGGTAGAGTGCTGGCCTTGAGCTGAAGAGCCCAGGCACAGCACCCAGGCCTGAGTTCAAGCCCCACGACTGACAAAAAAACTCCAAAAAGGTCCCTCCATAACATGAATAAAATGTTTGAGAATGGAAAAAGGGGTTAATTCAGTGAAGGATGATTTTGCTTCTAGTTTTGGAGTTTTAATTTCTGCCACGATAGAATGATTTCAAAATCTCCTTTTTTTTTTTTTTTTAAACTTTTTCAGAATGGTCTCTAAGGAAAACCAGCAAAATATTAACCTGTGCAGAACCATCTATTTGGGGAGCACATTCTTCCATTATGCTTGGCACATAGACCTTGTGGTGGGATTTGTGGGGTTGAGGAGCTTATTTTTCCTCTTTTCTCCTATCTCCTTCCCCTTGTCTTTCCCTGATAAACATTGTAGATGGAAAAGAAACCCTGTTACTGTAGATGTGTGTGCAGTCTGGCAACCTTAAGACCTGGACACTTTTAAAGAGAAAAAACAAAGCACCAAGAAACAAAAAATCCAGTTATGCATATATATGTGAATGACCCAGGTGGTTTTTAGTCTTTACTGAGGATGAGGTGTTCATGTTAGTTTCTTTTCTTCAAAGACCCAATCTAATATTAGGCAAAGTAGCCAGGAAGGAGCCTTTTTTTCCCCCTTTTTTATTATTGTTATTTTTTTTAATCTATTGTCAAAGTGATGTACAGAGAGGTTACAGTTTCATACGTTAGGCCTTGGGTACATTTCTTGTACTGATTGTTACCTTCTCCCTCAAAATGAGTTGTTCATTTGGTTTACACCAAATGGTTTTGCAAGGAGCCTTTGTTAAATGACTGTGAAATGGCATTTGAAGAGGGGTGTGCTTCTATACCTTTGCTGAAAGTAGAAATCTTTTTCAACTATTGAGGCTAAATGTGTATCCCAGAAGCTTGTTTGCTGAAGAAAACAACTCAGGTCATTACTGGAGATGTGTCTAGGCAGTGAATTAGTACATAGTGGTACACTATAGATTTGTGGGCTATAGCTCTATTCTGACTTTACTGTCTAATTATGTCAGAATGTTTATAGCTTCAAATTATTTTAGGATGTATTTGTACCCTAGATTTCCAGAAACAAAACAGCAACAGCAAATTCACAGTATTTTGGTCCTGAGAAATGCCTGGTTATTTTCCAAACTGCTCCCTATATAGTTCAGCTTAGCCACCGATTGCCTTATTTTCATACTAGGTTCTTTCTGAAATAAGGTGAAAAAAAAAACCCGACCAGTTTGGATTTAGCAGTGCTTAGCGAGTGTGTGTCCACAGGCTGTACAAGGCAGGGTAAACAAGCAATACCAAGCAACCCAGATGAGTAAGTAGCAAAGGGGTTGTGTTGCTTGGGAGGTGGTATGGTAGCACGTTTGCAGATTCTCCTCTGGATTCAACATTTTTCTCATTTGCAGAAGGCAGTTACAACCAGGCTGCAATGACAAACGCAGTAGAGGGACTTCATTGGGGGCTCTTACACTATTTTTCATGTAAAAGTAAAATTGCAGATTAGTATTGCTCTGCTTCTAAGGCTCTGATTCCAGGCTTACAAGTCATTGTGTCCCACTGGAATTTGCTGTGCTGAGCTATAAGTGTCTCATTTGTAGTATGAGCGAGGCCAGTAGGAATGGACTGGGACTTCGTCTCACACTGCTGATAATACCTCACACGCTGGTTGGCTGTGTGAACTGCCTGCTTCCTATTGCCAGAATTTTGATTTTTAACTTATGTGCAAATCTGTAGACTTTCTTCTCCCTCAAACCAGAAGATATAAATAATGCTTTTGCCATTCATTCTAGAATTTTAAAGTAAAAAAAAAAAAGATGGTACTAACCAAAATTCTTCTATTTTTGAACATGACAGTAGATACATAATATAGACTCAAGATCAGAACATCATACCTTCTAAATATAGATAAAGGCTATTGATCAATTCCATCAAAACCCTTTTTCATTTGACATGCTCTAAATTTTATCAACTGTGCCCATTGTTGTCAGTACCTGCCTAAGGAGAGTTACATTCCTGGTTCTGTGTGAGAAGGGTATATAAAGCAACGTGAAACATTTGTTCTTATTTTGTTTTAAACTACAAACTAATGTTCTCAGAACTGGATTTTCTTTCTCTCAAAATTAGAACTTTTTGTTGTTGTTTTGGATTTAATGAAGTATTGCTGCCTGAAGCCAGTCTGACATGGGAAGAGAGGTGTGCAGCCTGATGAAAACCAAACCCTGAGCCCTTTTAAAGAATAAAACACGGGCTGGGGATATGGCCTAGTGGCAAGAGTGATTGCCTCGCATACATGAAGCCCTGGGTTCAATTCCCCAGCACCACATATACAGAAAATGGCCACAAGTGTTGTTGTGGCTCAAGTGGCAGAGTGCTAGCCTTGAGCATAAAGAAGCCAGGGACAGTGCTCAGGCCCCGAGTCCACGCCCCAGGACTGGCCAAGAAAAAAAAGAAAGAATAAAACACATTTTTACATTGGGAGGCGGGGACACCAAAAACCTGTGACCAGGGGGACAGGGAGTGCTGGAAGTTTCTGCTCTTCTCACTCTAGGAAGAAGACTCAGGATGGGCAGCATGGGCCTGAGGGCCTATCTAAGGTGGCCTCATTTTCAGAATGAATAATTATAGCTGCTGTGCACATTATGCCAATGATTTTCATATATTACTGCTTTTGTTAACACTGTAATGTTTGATTCCCAGGTGAGGCAGCTTTTTCTCTAATGTATAATATGTGGGATTTAAAATAACCATTATCCTGAAGTCTGCTGTCATGCATGTTTAAAATCCTCATGCCAAGGGAAAAACTGGATGAAAATGAGGAAAGAGGTAGCACTTTTGAAAAAGAAATGTACTTAAGTACCTGCCTTATGTAACTGTAACCCCTCTGTATTTCACCTTTACAATAATTTTCTTTTTAAAGGGAGACATAATAAAACAACTTCATGCCAGTGTAGAGAATAGTTTGCCAAGAGGAAAGTGACTAGGAGTGCCACAGTGCTTGCAGTGCATGAGGCCTCGTATTTGGTGTGACAGAATCATGGTTTTCCACATAAGCTGGTGGCACACCAGGCAGGGCTTGCCCCCATCGGGGGTCTTGGGATCGCTCACGTTTCTTCTCTTTATTTCCCTTCTCGGAAGGACTGGAATACTTTCCTGCTGCGGTTTAATGATTTGGACTTGTGTGTATCAGAAAATGAGACACTGAAGCATCTGTCAAATGACACTACCACTCCAGAGAGCATGGTGACCAGTGGGCAGGCCCGAGTGTCCACCCAGGCCCCACAGGCCCTGGAGGACTCAGGCCCCGTCAACATCTCAGTGGCCATCACCCTGACCCTGGACCCTCTCCGGCCCTTTGGAGGGTACTCACGCAATGTCACCCACCTGTGCTCTACCATCCTGGGCCATCAGATTGGACTTTCAGGTGCGTGAGGAGGGGGGCTTCCTTTCAGGCTTTCTTGCTAGCTGTGTGTGGATCTGCCTTCGCCCTCTGCACAGCTCCAGCCCTTATGTGCTCCTCTTGCTTAGAGGCAGGTAGGGCTATCTCCAAGTCTCCTAATCTGGTGCTCCTCTGTTCCACATAGCTGAGGGTAAAGGCTCCCAAGAATGGATGGGGAACTTCTGCAGCCCCTCCTGGGCTCCACCCTAGTGAGGAGGGGTGTGCCAGGAGGAGTAACTGAGGCCTAACGGGCCTTAACACAGTTGAATCTAGACCAACACAGGTTTGATACAGGTCTAGTGATACTTGGAATTAAAAAAAAAATCTTTATTTGTGGCATTGAAAAAAACAGATGAGTCATATAGCCTTAAAATATCAAAAAGCACAGGGCTGGGAATGTGGCTCAGTGGTAGAGTGCTTACTTAAGGGCATGCATGAGGCCCCAGTTCAATTCCTCAGCACCACATAAACAGGAAAAGCCAGAAGTGGCACTGTGGCTCAAGTGATAGAGTGCTAGCCTTGAGTACAAAAAGGCTCAGGGACAGCACCCAGGCCCTGTGTTCAAGCCCAGTGACTGAGAAAGAAAGAAAGAAAGAAAGAAAGAAAGAAAGAAAGAAAGAAAGAAAGAAAGAAAGAGAGAGAGAGAGAGAGAGAGAGAGAGAGAGAGAGAGAGAGAGAGAGAGAGAGAGAGAGAAGAAAGAAAGAAAGAAAGAAAGAAAGAAAGAAAGAAAGAATAGAAATACCCCAAAGCAATGTAAAAGGTATGTCTAGCTGGGTGCTGGTGTTTCATACCTATAATCTTAGCTACTCAGGAGGCTGAGATCTGAGGATTGTGGCTCAAAGCCAGGCTGGGCAGGAAAAGTCTGTGATACTCTATCTTCGATTAACCACCAGAAAACCGGGATTGGCACTGTGGCTCAAGTCTAGAGCACTAGCCTTGAGCTGAAGTGCTCAGGGACAGCACCCAGCCCAGAATTCAAGCCCCATGACTGACCAAAAAAAAAAAAAAAGATTTGTCATGACTGCATTAAATGTATGTAGATAATTGTAATGGTTTTAAAATCACTTGCTGTTGTAAGATATGCATATCTATAGTAAGATGTTAAAATTTAGGGTCAGGTATGGTGGACATGCCTGTCTGGAATCCTAGTGATTCAGGAGGCAGAGATTGGGAGGATCACAGTTGGAGGCCAGCTCAGGCAGAATGAGATCCTATCCAGAAAAATCCTGAGCAAAAGAGGCCTGGGGTGAGGTTCATGCAGTGGAGTGCCTGCCTGCAAGGGTGAGATAGGATTAGGATCACATAGCACATGCGTGTAGCAAAGTGAAGGAGCCTGGCCAAGGTACAGCTACCAGTGATGCACCCTGCATACTCCCGCCACTTCCTGCTGCCACGAGTAGGATGGGAGGCTGGTGTGCATACTGGAGGTCTTGCCTACATTGCCCTGGTAGGGATCTGGCGAGGTAGTGCCCATGTGGCACACTGGTGATTGAGAAGAGTGGGAGTGGAGGCAAGCCTGGGCAGTACAGTGAGACCTTGCCTCAAAAAACTTCAAAGCTGAAAACGGAAAGGGAGACCCACAGTGTGACGCTGAGCCGTGCTGTCTGTCCAGCAGATTGTGTGTTACAGTAAAAAGTGATCATGCAGTTCTGTGTTTTGTCACATGTGACACACAGCACACATGCAACACACACAACCATACATGTAACATAGCATATACAATACCTAAGAGCAATAAGCAGCATGTATGTAACATAATCATGTTCACCACACATACTATACATGTAACATACAGCAAACATGTAGCACAGACACATGACACACATGTAATAACATATATATACTTCTAATGCACATAGTACCTGCACCTAACAAACACAGCATTCACATGCAACACATATAGTATACATAGCATATGTACATAGCAAACAATACATGTAATATACACAAACATCCCACACATGTAACAAAACATAAACACTGCATATACAACACACATGGCACACATATAATGTGACACAGAGCACATGCAACATAGTGCACAAGTGCAGCACACATAGGAACACAGCACAAACCCATGCAGTAGATGACACAATAGATAATATGCACGCAACACATAGCATATAGAACACACACCTCGCATACACAGCTGTGAGCAAGTGGTAAGGAAGGTTCTAGGGGAGTCAGAGCTATTCTCCGGTTTTCCACTGGGGGTGGGCATTCATGTGGCTCCAGCACCCACTTTTTAAAAACCATATCTCTTATACTCCGGTTTATTCTTCTTTATATTCTTGCCAGTCCTGGGGCTTGAGCTCAGGGCCTGGGCACTGTCCCTGAGCCTCTTTGTACCCAAGGCTATTGGTCTGCCACTTGAGCCACAGCACCACTTCCAGCTTTTTCTGCTTATGTGTGCCTGAGGTATTGAACCCAAGACTTCATGCATGCTAGGCAAGCACTCTATACTCCGGTTTATTCTATTGGACTTTTCAGTACATTCTGCAAATGCTCTGCCATTTATCTGCTTGTCCCCTTGTTCTAAGGGCTGGACCCACCCTATGCACGCTAGGCTGGATCTCCCTTGCCTTGTGTTGTGATCAGCTCAGCAATGCTTTCTGCCAGGAGAGCTTGACAAGCTTTCAATCAGGTCTTGTCCCCTTGGGTTTGGGGACATAGAAGAGACACAAATAGCATGAGTTTCACATCTATTGGGCACTTAAAATAGTCCTGGCACAAAGGAAACTCTACATAAATGCTTGTTAAGTAATCCCCCGTAGACACCTAGCACCACTCTGACAGTGCTGAGCTGTGGTGGTACACAGTGATCAGAAGAGGCCTGGGAAAGCCACAGAGGCTTCCTCTGGCCTGGCCTGGAAGAACAGCCTTTATGCTTGAAATCCTTAAGGGAATTGTGGGTGCCTGTCCATCTCCTGTGGAAGGAGAGCCATACCCATGGTGATAGGATGTGGGAGGCTTCTGGGCTTCCATGTGATGTGGACCTCCTCTCTCCCTCTCTCTCCCCTTTCCTTTCCCTCCCTCCTTTCCCTCTCCCTCTCCCCCTTCCTCCCCTCCCCTCTCCTACTTTCCTTCTCTCTCTTCTCTCTCCTTTTCCCTCTCCCTCTCCCTTTCCTTCCCCCTCCTCCTCTTCCCCTCCCCCCCCCCCCCCCCCCACCGCTCTGAGTTGGGACCAGACTGCTGCTCAGAAGTCCCACAAAGGCAGGGTGAACAACCGAGAGTTTCACCTGCTTGCTCACTGAGTCCTGGTTTTCTCTCTTACAGGCAGGGAAGCCCATGAGGAGATAAACATAACCTTTACCCTGCCTGCAGCCTGGAGCTCTGACGACTGTGCCCTTCATGGCCACTGTGAGCAGGTGGTGTTCACAGCCTGCATGACGCTCACGGCTTCCCCTGGCGTCTTCCCAGTCACCGTGTAAGTCCTTCATGCACACAGTGGGTGTGTGAGGCAGGACAGGGCAGCCATGCTTGCTTTACTTTGTAGGACTGTCAAGATTGACCTGAATGGTTGTTGGTGGGAGTGCAAATTAGTACAACCACTTTGGAGAACAGTATGGAGGTTTCTCAAAAAGCTCAATATAGTCCTACTCTATGAGCCAGCCATACCACTCCTAGGCATCTATCCTAAACAGCAAAACCCAAGATATCAAAAGGACATTTGTACTTCCATGTTTATCGCGGCACAATTCACAATAGCCAAAATTTGGAAACAACCCAGATGCCCCTCCACAGATGAATGGATCCAAAAAATATGGTACTTATACACAATGGAATACTACATAGCGATTAGGAATGGTGAAATATTGTTATTCGCAGGGAAATGGTCAGAACTCGAACAAATAATGTTGAGTGAGACAAGCCTAGAACACAGAAAACAAAGGGGCATGATCTCCCTGATATATGACTGTTAACAAAGGGAGATAGAGAGACAGTAGAGACCAAGTCTGTGAACACTGTATATGTGCTTGATACATTGTATATTGCATATGGGTCTACCTGACCTAGACAAGGGATGGAAAAACAGGTTGTAAGATATCACAAGAAATGTACACACTGCCCTACTATGTAACTGCACCCTCTTTGCACAACACCTTGTAAAAAAAATTTTATGTTCAATTAATAATAAAAAAAATTAAAAAAAAAAAGATTGACCTGAATGGTGATTGAATTTTAAGGTACAAGTAGAATGTCTGCGAGAGGATACCTGAACATTAGTGTCTCAAAGGTGGCAAAGCATTGGGGCTGTGTCAGGAGTCTGAGGCAGCTTTTCCTACCAGATTAGAAAGAACCTGTCATGTAGAGAAGAATGAAGCACTGGTCCTCCAGCCAGAGTGGCCCTCAGCAGCCTAAAAGAAATGTTTTGTGCATTTCCACTAGTTGCAGTGTTAGGTTTTAAATCTAGAGTACATATTGAGCCTTATTTATTTTTGTTTGTACTGAGGCTTAAATTCAGGGCCTTGTGCTCTCACTTGGCTTTTTCTGATCAAGGTTGGCTCTCTACCACTTTTGCTATACCTCTCTACTTCTGTTTTTTTTTTTTTTTTGGTGGCTATTTGAAGATAAAGAGTCTCACCTTTCTTGCCCAGGATGGCTTCAAACCACGATCCTCAGATCTCAGTCTCCTGGATAGCTGGGATTACAGGCATGAGCCATTGGTGCTCTTCATATTGGGTTTTCTTTATGTCAGCTACTATTTCTCAATTTTGCTTCAGGTTTTTGAGAAGCAGTGAATGCTTTGCTTTAAGATGATCCTCTCAAGCTGATGGCTGATGCCTATAATCCTAGCCACTTAGGAGGCTGAGATCTAAGGATTGAGGTTCAAAGCCAGCCTGGGCAGGAAAGGCCGTGAGACTCTTATCTCCAATTATCCATCAGGAAACTGGAAATGGCTCTGTGGTTCAAGTGGTAGAGCACTAGCTTTGAGCTAAAGAGCTAAGGCACAGTGCCCAGGCCTGGAGTTCAAGCCCCATGACCACCACCAACAACAAAAAGATGATCCTCTCTCTTGCTCTCTTACTTTCTTCCATTTCTTTCTTTTGTTTACCATTTATTTGCTTATTTACTTTGAGATAGGTCCTCACTAGGCTGGCCTAGGTGCTTTAGGATTGTTCTACTCCAGCCTCCAGAATAGCAGTGTCTTTGGGGCACATCATCACACCCAGATAAGGATTTCTTTTCCTTTTTCTTCCCTTTCTCTATAAAAGAGTGGTTCTAGATAAATATGTAAATTACATACTAACCGCCTACTTAAAGGAATTCTATGGTGAATCTTTGTAAGATAAGAATTAACCTTAGGATTTGTCTTAGTGGGAAGTTTGTAAGACAGTATCAGACAAATTAAACTTGATTTGCTGTATTAAGACTTGTCATAGGAGTTTGGACACAAATTGATGATTTAGGCAGCTCAAGGAAATAGTTTTAAGAGGAGCAGGCCTTCTTTGCTTTTGTGTGAGAGGCCTTTGGTGGACTCAGAAGGAAGTATCTACACTTATTGTCCAGGATGTCGTACACCCCCTTTCTGTTATGTGCTTGTTAAGCAACAGCAGTCAACTCTGACTAAACACTCATTCCAAAGGACCACGATGTTGCTGGAAATATTTTGTCTCTTACTGTGGCTTGTCCTATGTAGTGTTTGGCATGGTGCATGGCAGGGGAGCTCAGGTCAGTGTCTTGGTCACAGAACATAACTCCCCCTTTCTTCCCTATGCAGCCAGCCCCCTCACTGTGTTCCTGACACATACAGCAACGCCACCCTCTGGTATAAGATCTTCACCACTGCCAGAGATGCCAATACAAAATATGCTCAAGACTACAACCCTTTCTGGTGTTACAAGGGAGCCATTGGGAAAGTCTACCATGCTTTAAATCCCAAGCTCACAGTGATTGTTCCAGATGTAAGTAAGAAAATTGTGTGTGTTTGTGTGAGATACCTGGGTGGAGGCCATGTTATATCCTTAGGTTAGCTTAGACTCTGCTAACTAGATTTCCAGCTGGGTTGGAGATTGGCCACTATTATAGCTAAGAGAAATCTTGTTCTTTTTTCTTTTCTTCTTCTTTTTTTTTTTTTTTTGGCCAGTCCTGGGCCTTGGACTCAGGGCCTGAGCACCTTCCCTGGCTTCTTCCCACTCAAGGCTAGCACTCTGCCACCTGAGCCACAGCGCCCCTTCTGGCCGTTTTCCATATATGTGGTGCTGGGGAATCGAACCGAGAGCTTCATGTATATGAGGCAAGCACTCTTGCCACTAGGCCATATTCCCAGCCCGGAGAAATCTTGTTCTTAATTTTATTTTATTCAGCAGTCATTATTTATTGAGCAACTGTTGTATTCGTAAGCCTTAGGGGCTCGAGTTCCATGTGTGGCTTACTGATATGTTCCTCCTTCATTGTTCATGGAAGGATGTGGGCTCAGGGTCACATGAGCAGTAAGGAATGCTGTTGGGGTTCAGAGGTAGGAGTCAGGGTGGAGGGTCTGAAGTACAAGCTGGAGGGGATCTGGCTAGACACCAAGTAAAATTTAACTCGGCCAAGGAATGGGGAAGGCCATACTGTCCCTCCACCTGGCAGGGATCCACTTTCAGGTTTCTGCCTAGTCTGCAGTCCCTGCATGATGTTTGTAGGCCCTTCCTTTCCTTCCTGCACGTGTAGTAGACTCCTTTTCCTTGGGCCTGGCTCTTTGCCTTTCTTGTGACTCAATTTTGGAAGTTGATAGACAGGGGCTTGCAGGTGTGTGCAATGGAAGTCATTCCTGATGTAGGGCAGAAGGCAGGTCCAGAAAGTCCATCTCCCTCAGTGGGCCAGCCTCTTACTGGGCCAGATAGCCATTGCCTGTGGTGGGCAAAAGCCTCTTAGGAAGACTGTTGTGTTGCCTGATGCTTCCAGTTGGTGTGTGTAATTGGCCAGAAGCGAAGTGAGGGCTGGTGTGAGGACCACCTGTGGGAGGAGGAAAGGAAAGGAGGTGTGTCTGAGGTCCCTTGCCATCACAGAGCCAGGGACTGATGGCCTGTAAAGCCACGCAGACAATGCAGGCTTTCAGCAGGGATGAACAGAAAGGGGAAAACACAGATGGAAGCAAGAGAGGAGTGCACAGGCAAGGGCATTCCTGAGATGGTGGTAGCACGCAGCTAAGAATGCTGACTCAGAAAGAGTGTGTGCCCAGAGAAGAGGTCTCTGGGGGTGGCACCAGGAGTGAGGGCTCAGGTAGCAGCCAGGGCAGAGGGAGTGGGTGGTCCGAGTGGCCATAGCTCCCAAGCATGGTGTCTGTGTTTAATGGGAGTCATGCAAGGGAGCCTTTCCATTCCAGATGGGGAGTGAAAGTTGATGCAAGTTTGCAATCCTGTCTTCAGGAATAGTGCTGAAACTGTTTAGTAACTCAGTGTAGATGTTTCTGGATTTTTCTCTTGTTTATTTAGGATGACCGCTCATTAATAAATTTGCATCTCATGCACACAAGTTACTTCCTCTTCGTGATGGTGATCACGATGTTCTGCTATGCTGTTATCAAAGGCAGGCCTAGCAAACTACGTCAGAGCAATCCTGAGTTCTGTCCTGAGAAGGTAAGCAGGGGCAGGGTGTGGCCTTGTGTCTTGGGGAGCCCCCAGCTAATGCTCCCCAAACTTATGTGAATAGCATCTTTCTTCTGCAGAAATGACTCCTGACTTTGCATTCCTTGGCCTGTTATGGTGTTGTGTTTTAACCAAGTCCCCACGTGTTCTTGGCTGCTACCTGCTCCTAACTGTGGCAGTTCTGAGTCACCCCTTGCCTGGATGGGCCTCCTGCAGGCCACTTCCATGACCCAAGAAGGCAGGCACAACTGCTAATGGGTCCCCATGGTCAGCCCTCCACGCAGCAGTCCACAGCGCAGCAGTCCACAGCACAGCTGCTGCTTTCACAAGATGTATAGGTTTGTGTTCGCTTCCCGCCTGAGAAGGGGTTCAGTGACTCTCTGCTGGCCCTGACATGGTCTCTAGTGTTGCTGGGGCCCCTGGGGTATCTGCAGGGCTGGTAGGCCTTGGCCTCCCTCTGTAATACATTGCTGTCTTGCTCTCTCTTAGGTGGCTTTGGCTGAAGCCTAAACACAGCCTCGTTTTCTGAGAGAGACTGAGAGAACCATAATCATTGCCTGCTGAACCCAGCCGGGACCTGGCCACTCTGAAAACATGACCTTGCAGTGTTGGTTATTCCAGCCAAAGACATTTCAAGTGCCTGTAACTGACTTGTACATACTTATAAAATCTATTTGGAAATCGGTCCAATGATGCACGTGCTTTGCACTGGGAGCCAGAGCCTCTGGCCTAACCCAGGCCTTTGCACGTGGGCGTTCGCATCCAGTGTGGAGAGGGGTGGCGGTCGCTGTGCACATGGTGTTCCTATCTAGTGTGGAGAGGGGTGGCGGGTCACTGTGCACATGGTGTTCCTATCCAGTGTGGAGAGGGGTGGCAGGTCATTGCACAAGGACGTTCGCATCTAGTGTGGAGAGTTATGGCAGGTCACTGTGCATGTGGGTGTTCCCATCAAGTGTGGAGAGGGGTGGCCGGTCACTGTGCACATGGTGTTCACATCTAGTGTGGAGAGGGGTGGCAGGTCACTGTGCACACGGGCATTCCCATCTAGTGTGGAGAGGGGTGGCAGGTCACTGTGCACACGGGCATTCCCATCTAGTGTGGAGAGGGGTGGCAGGTCACTGTGCACACGGGCATTCCCATCTAGTGTGGAGAGGGGTGGTGGTTGCTGTGCACACGGGCGTTCCCATCAAGTATGGAAAGGGGTGGCGGGTCACTGTGCACATGGTGTTTCCATGAAGTGTGGAGAGGGGTGGCAGGTCACTGTGCATACAGGCGTTCCCATCTAGTGTGGAGAGGGGTGGCAGGTCGCTGTGCACATGGCATTCGCATTAGTGTGGAGAGGGGTGGCGGGTTGCTGTGCACATGGTGTTGGTTTCCATCTAATACAGTCATTGTAGGTCCAGGGTCCTTGTTGCTGCTGGGAGGAGGGTGTTCAAGCTTCCTGTTTCCACTGGATATGCACTGGATAGGCCCCTTGGACCTGACCCTGCACTTCAGAGCCCCTTTCCATTCAGTGGATGTTACCTATCTGGCTTAATTGTAGTAAGAACAATACTTACTTGTTCTTTTTGCTTGCAAGGAAACATATCTTCAGTTTTTTTTAAAGAAAAAAATAAAATTATCACATTTGAATACTCCTTAGTTAGGACAGGTGTGTTTTTGTTATTGTTGTTGTTGTTGGTGGTGGTCATGGGGCTTGAACTTGGGCTTGGGCGCTATTCCTGAGCTCTTCAGCTCAAGGCTAGTGCTCTGCCACTTGAACCACAGCACCACTTTCGGTTTTCTGGTGGTTAATTGGAGATAAGAGTCTCATGGACTTTTAAAGCCCTGGCTGGCTTTGAACTGCGAACTTTTAAAGCCCAGGCTGGCTTTGAACCGCAATCCTCAGATCTCAGTCTCCTGAGTAGCTAGGATTACAGGCATGACTACCAGTGCCCAGCAGGCATCTGCTTTTATCCTGAGTAAAAAGTTAAGTATGTCACCTACTTGGTGAAGGTCTTAAGTTTCATTTTCCACATAGACTGTGAAGTTTGGTCTTGGTTCAACCAGCAGAGAATGCTGTATGGCCCCGTCCCTCTGGCGCCATCCCTCATCACAAGCAGCCCCCACACGTAGGGGAGCTTACAGGTTGACTCAGTGGCTGTTTTCCTTTGGAGAAAGTAGATGGCTTAGAAAGAATGGATGAAAGAATGACAGGCTTGGCAGAATAGTCATGAAAGGGTTTTCTTCTTTGAGGAGATGAGTTTTATTTATAAGTTTGCATTTATTTTTCATGCGGCCAGCACGGCACATGCTAGATATGTCTGCTATGACTGGGGTGCCTGTGGCATGATCAGGAGGGCTGTTCTGTCTGCCGGTGCCAAGGGAAGGGGAAGCGTTTTTGTTGCAGGCTCACCCTTGCCACCTACTCTTTCATACATTGTAGGAAAGTCATGGATCGTCTTTTCCAGTCCTTTCTTGTCCTTTGTATTCTTGTTTTCCTCAACAGCTCTTTGCCTTAATAACTCATTATGATTCTGGAGCTCCCAGCAGGACAGTGGGGGATTGTTGGCACCTCTCCACTTCATTGTGTGGTCTAGTTGAGTATTAATTCTGAAGTCTGAAATTTACTAGAACATTTTATCCCAAGCATTTTTGAGTTGAAAACAGTTGTGTCCTTTTATTGTTAAAGTAATACTATAGTTACTTGGTATGGGAGTTTTCCTTTTTTTCCTTTCAGGAGCAGTAATCATGACTGTCCAAAGTCTTGTTGTAGTTGTTTGAGTTGCATACATACTGCATGGCTAACTTGTTAGTTTTCTCGTTAGAGACTTGGAGAGCCTTTGGAAATGTCATTATCATCAGCACCATCAGATATTAGACTTACATTGTTACTGAATTAGGCTGTGCATTACGGTTCATGTCTGTAGTTCCGGTCACTCATGAGGCAGAGTTTAGGTTTGAGATCAGCCTGAGCAAAATGTTGGCAAGACACATGGTAGTGCACGTGTGTGACTTAAGCTATCTAAGAGGTATAGGCAGGATCACAGTCCATAGTTGGCCTGAGCAAAAGGCATGAGACCTTATCTGAAAAAGTGTCTACAGCCAGAAAGGACTGAGAGCTGGTTCAAGTGGTATATCACCTGCTCCCAAGTACAAAGCCTTGAATTCAAACTCAAGTATGGCAAAAAAAAAAAAAAATCCCAGTAAAGCAGAGTTCTAGGAATAGAGTAATGCAAAAGGAAAGAGTCCAATGAACAAATCCTGCTTTGCTGGTTTGCCCCACAAGGTCCATTGCTGTTCCTTAGTCCTGTGTGAACTGCAAGAATGGTTGGAGTAGGTGGGCCAGACACTGTTAGGCATGAGAGGAAGTGCCAAAAAGGCCTGACAGTATGCCTTGTTCTGAGGCCTGATCACACATATTGCAGGCGAATCTCTGAGGTCTTCAACAAATAGGTGTTTGAAGGGAAGCTGGGCTTCCTGGGGCAGGAGCTGGGGCCCCAGATCTGGTCCTGGTGGGCAGGGCCCTGTTTTTGCAGGTGGACCTCAGGGGTGGAAGAGTTCAAGACAGGCTTTTTTTTTTTTTTAACTAGAGATCCAGTAGAAAGTCAGTTAAAATGGTTCTTTCTGATCATATTGATCTCTTTCCTTTCTTTTTTGTTCCTCCTGTGACTTGAGTCAGTTTCAATTCTGAGTTTCCCATTGGGTGTCTGTGGTTCCTAGCCCTCCTGCAGGCACTATGGGGCTGCCAGAGCAGGTGGGTCCGTTTACCTGTCTTGCTGCATGATCTGCCCTGGCAGTCACCTCCCGGCTCATTTTATTGTGTTTGAAGTATGTGCTTTACAGAATAAAGTACCTGAATTTGCTTGCCATGTCTCTTGCCATGGAGTCCGGGGAGGTGCTTTCTAAGGGGAGAGCAGTGGGCAGATGAGGATGTTTTATTCAAGGCTGTGTCACTGGTCCCTGGGATGAGGAATGGGCAATGGTCCTGGTGAAGGGGCCATCAACAAGTGCTGCCTGTCTCAGCCAGAGAGCTTGCTGACCATCTTCACAGCCCTGGCATCCTTCCCTAGCATCGCCCCACCCCACAGAAAGGAAGAAGAAAGAGACCTGTGGGAGCATGGAATAGACAGACACGTGTTGATTATATACTCTTAATACACACCGAGCCTGTTACCTGCAACCTCCTCCTGGCCTGTGCTGCCATCTGCAGAGCCATGTGCCTTGGGCTGTCTGCCCTTGCCCTGCCCAGACCTGGACTGCTCACCATGGACTTCTCCTGTGAGAACACTTTGTGGAACAGCTTAATGTCTGGACTACTGGAGGTGGATTCTTATGGGTAAGTTACCTATTCCTCTACAGTCTAACTGGGAAATACAGTATGTTTAAAATGTGCAAAAAAGGGGCTGGGAATATGGCCTAGTGGCAATAGCACTTGCCTCCTACACATAAAATGTGCAAAAAATAGTTGTGCAGAATAGTTAGGTTTCATGCTCAAATATTGAGGGATTATGAGTCATGTTTCTGACAACTCATGCTGCCAATGTTCACATTCTGGGAGCAGACCACTCTGATGAGGGCCAGAGGATCCCCTCCCCAATTCCTAGCCTGTCCCCTGCACAGGGTTCTTGCTCTGGAAACAAGTTCTGGCATTCTTTCCCTGACTCAGTCTCCCAGTTGCCTCAGCATATCCCTTGTCCCCTCAGAACTGCTGCCATGCCCTGACCAGCCCTTGCTGTGATGAGCACCTGGTTTGCACAATTGGCCCACACTTCCACATTACATTTTGGTCTACAGAGGTTTTGCCTTCAGAAAGTGGCAGGTGGGGCTGGGAACATGGCCTAGTGGCAAGAGTGCTTGCCTCCTACACATGAAGCTCTAGGTTCGATTCCCCAGCACCACATATATGGAAAATGGCCAGAAGGGGCGCTGTGGCTCAGGTGGCAGAGTGCTGGCCTTGAGCGGGAAGAAGCCAGGGACAGTGCTCAGACCCTGAGTCCAAGGCCCAGGACTGGCCAAAAAAAGAAAGTGGCAGGTGGACAGCCATGCCCTGATGTCTCTGCAACTCAAGCCCAGGTCCCCCACCACAGCTAGTCCTCACATCTGCTCTTAGAGGCCAGGCCCATCCTCCTGTGTGCGCCCTTTTCCCATCTCATTCCCTGTGGTGACTTTATGTCAGAACACAAGAGCCTACCTTAAGTGTTTTCTGATTGTGCCAATTTTCACCACACTAGAGGAGATTCACAGATGGAACAGCGGAGAGGAGTTGGGCCCACATCACATCCTTTGCCTTTTGTAGTTTTTTCCTTTATTTCTTTTTTTTTGGCCAGTCCTGGGCCTTGGACTCAGGGCCTGAGCACCTTCCCTGGCTTCTTTTTGCTCAAGGCTAGCACTCTGCCACCTGAGACACAGCGCCCCTTCTGGCCGTTTTCCATATATGTGGTGCTGGGGAATCGAACTGAGAGCTTCATGTGTAGGAGGCAAGCGCTCTTGCCACTAGGCCATATTCCCAGCCTTCCTTTATTTCTTTTCACATATAATTTTTATCACTTTCAACTTAGCTACAAGTAATTGAGTATACTCCAAGCCCAACATTACATTCCAGCAGGACATTACCACTTCATTAGCAGATGAGCAAGATGGTTATCTTAACAGATTTGCACTCACAGAAAAATAATTTTTTTTTTTTTTTTTTTTGGCCAGTCCTGGGCCTTGGACTCAGGGCCTGAGCACTGTCCCTAGCTTCCTTTTTGCTCAAGGCTAGCACTCTGCCACTTGAGCCACAGCGCCACTTCTGGCCGTTTTCTGTATATGCGGTGCTGGGGAATCGAACCCAGGGCCTCATGTATATGAGGCAAGCTCTCTTGCCACTAGGCCACATCCCCAGCCCCAGAAAAATAATTTTTAAAAAAATATCTGCTCCAAACTAGAAAACTGAATTAAAATGATGTGGCAGTAGCAGGGTGTGGTGGTGTACCTGATTTCAGCTATGTGGGAGGCTGAAATCTGGGGGATTTGGGTTCCAGCCAAGTTGTGGCAAAAAGGCTCATGAGACTCCCCACCCACCCCTGGAAAAAGCTGGTATGGTGACACACATCTCACATTCTAAGCCATGGCAGGAAAGTGTGAATAAGAATGCAATTCAGGCTAGCCTTTACAAAAATAAAGCACAGAAAGGGTTGAAGATGTGGGTCAAGCGGTAGAGTGTCTGTCTAATAAGTCCAAAGACTTGAGTTCAAACCCCAGCACTACCACCAAAAAAAAAATATAGGCTTATGCCTATAGTTCTAGCTACTCAGGAGGCTGAGACCTGAGGATTGTGGTTCAAAGCCAGGCTAGGCAGGAAAGTATCTCCAGTTTTAATGACCAAAAAGCTGTAAATGGAGCTGTGGCTCCAGAGGTAAAGCACTAACCTGGAGCAGATAAAGCTCAGGGACAGTGTCTAGGGTCTAAATTCAAGCCCCAGGACCAGTACCAAAAAACCCTCCACTTTGTATTTTACTTATTGGATTTTCCAGGTGCAGTATTAGTTCCTGCTCTTTTCCCTTTTTGTCAAAACCCTAATCCAAAATTACAGGTTCCCAAGATACAAAGAAACAGCCTCACCCAATTAGTTTTAAAACATTTTTCCTGGTATTGCAGATTGAACTGGGGGATGCATGCTTTAGTGCAAAGTCTACATTTTGAATAAATTCTCTTTGAATTGCAGTAAGTTCTCCAGTATTTGAGTCACAGTTGATTTTTTTTTTGCGGGGTGGGGGCTGGGGGAGGTCCTGATGCTTGAACTCTTGGCCTAGGTGCTATCTCTGAGTTTCTTTTGCTCAAGGCTAGCGCTCTACCACTTTGAGCCACAGTGCCACTCCTGGTTAATTGGAGAGAAGAGTCTCAAAGACTTTCTGGCTTGGGCTAGGTCCTCAGATCTCAGCCTCCTGAGTAGCTAGGATTACAGTTGTGAGCCACCAGCACCTGGCCTAGTAAGCCATTCTTTTCTTGCCATATTTTGAAGTACCTGTAATCTACACTTTCTACTTCTGACATAACAAATTACACATGGCAGCCTAAAATCAGTCTTACGACCTGCCATCTTATCTGTTAGGGCTCTTTGGCAGGGTTCTTTTCCACTTCAGAGGCTCTAAAGATAATCCATTTCTGCCCCATCCAGGTTGTTGGCAGAATGCTGTTTTTTTTTTTTTGCCAGTTCTGGGCCTTGGACTCAGGGCCTGAGCACTGTCCCTGGCTTCTTTTTGCTCAAGGCTAGCACTCTGCCACTTGAGCCACAGCGCTACTTCTGGCCATTTTCTATATATGTGGTGCTGGGGAATTGAACCTAGGGCTTCATGTATACAAGGCAAGTGCTCTTGCCACTAGGCCATATTCCCAGCCCCTGCTGTTCCCTTTTAAGCCCCATTTCTGCTGGCTGTCAGTGCAGGGCCCTCAAGGCTGCCTGCATTCATTAGCTATATTTTCAACTCCACATGTGGTGGCTTGACTATCATCTTTAGATCTTCATTGACATACTGTTGGTGCTGCTTATTAATATAAGCGTATTGGGTTCAAGCTCTAGGAAGAAACAATATACTAGTGAAATCAAAGCTATGTAGTCACTAGTTCAAACTACTTCAGTGTTCATTTTCATGTTCTTTACACTCTACCACAAAAATCTTGGCTTTATAATTTCAGTTGAATCTGCTTAAAAATAGGACATTTCTAAGCACTTGCCTTGAGTGTATTTAAATTCAATTAGGAGCTATTTAAGTCAGTAAAAACCTCTCTCCACAAAAGCATGCATCTGGATGCTCATTTTCAGAGCATCTCTAGTTAAGTTACATTGTAGAACATTTCACAGAGGACAATTAGGATTTAAAATACTTGCAACAAATATATCCATGTAGGTGGGTAAGTACTAAAATATTAGATCATATCCCAGGTGATATTAATGGTCATGAGGTAGCAATTTTCTAAGTGCTAACTGAATCCTCCCAGCAGACCTCTTGCCCCCACCTCTCTCCACCACCACTACCCCATCACAGAGGCTAAGACAAGAAGGGAGATAGGAAGTCATCTAGAAACACAAGCCAAAGTTTGGAAAAAAAATAACAGTAGTTTTATTGATTGTATATAATTTTAGTAGTATTAATATATATTATAAACTTTTAACAATTAGAAATGACATGGGTCTCACACTGTCACCAAGCTTCATGGGGGCATGGCAGGTGCCTGCGCAGTGCTGCCCAGGTCCACCGACACAGCTTTGCAGCCAGCATCGTTCTGACGAGACACCACCATGCAACATACATTCTAGAACCATCCCCAGGGTGCATTCACGTCCCCATCACCTTACTCATACAGCACACATTGTCTCAAATGACTGTCACTCTGGAATCTATGAGGACATGAGATGGCTACTCAACTCTGGACTTCATATATTTCAATTTTCATTTTGCCTAAAATCCCAATTTACAATTGAAATGAAAGCATACATGGCATTATATTTATGAAAAGGGGTAGCAGGACATTAATGTCTGAGCAGGACTTGGGCGGCTCACAGAAATCCAGGAATGGCCCTGGGAACGAAAGCCTAGCGTTGGCATCCAGCTTACAGCTGAACAGACCAAGGTGCATCATTCCAACTTCTCATCTCCTTCTTCCACGTCCTTCAAGCTCAGCACCTCCAAGGAGCCTTTGCCCTTTGTCTCCTTTTTGATCAGCTCATCAATCTCTCGGAAGCAGCCTGGGTCGATCAGACATACCTGGAAGGGTATCGCAGAAAGATACACATGGGACATTCTGCCCCCACCCAGGGGCTGCTTCAAAAGGCCCCTCCTGGTGGACTGACACTGGTTAATGCTGCTTCCTTCAAATGCACTATGCTGAACAAGGCAGCCATCACTATTTTTGTATGAGTAGTCTAATGATGTGTGCAGCCCTCCTTCCACCCAACCATGCTTCCTGTCCACAACTGCTTCTCAGTATTGGCAGCACTAGGGATTGAACTCAGGTCCTCCCCCTTGCTAGGCAGGCGCTCTTATCACTGGAGCCATGTCTTGCCTGTTTGTTTTTTTCCCCTTCCTTTGTATTTATTTTTTCTATTTTGGATAGGGTCTCCTGTGTTTTTGCTCAGGGCCAGCCAGCTGGGGGAAGGTCACTGGGCAGGCCTCTGAAGGGATACTCCCCCTTCTGTTTCCTGCCCTCCATGAGGTAAGGAGCCCCCTCCCGCATTTCTGATGCTAGAACTTTCTGCTAAACACATGGGGCAAAGCAGCCATGGCTTAGATCCTGAGCCAAAAGGAGTCTGGGTCTCACTGTGGTAGGTAGTATGACTTAAGTCTTACAATTTCCAGCTGCTGACCGTAGTCCTCACTCTCCACAACATGCATCAGTGGCTTCAGCTTCTCTTTCAGCTTCTTTCCTTCATTCACTGGCAGGATGAACCTCAGTCTCATGTGAGCACGCTCTATCTTCATCTTCTCCTTCAACTGCCTTATCACTTCCAGTGCCTAACAAGACAGAGAGGAGACACCAGTGATGGCAGGCTGGATGTGTGCCTGCTGGACTGTCTTACATGACACCGAGACTCAGCAGTTCTCATCTAGGTGCACTAGACAATGGTTTCTTGGCTATAATATGAAGAATGAAACAGCCATGGAACTGACCAGACATACTAGATACTGATGGAACTCCAAAGTCTGTACTACAGGGACACCATCAAGGGCTGGGGTGGGCTAAGAAGTGGAGTGCCTGCCTAACATGCCTAGGGCCTGGGCTCCATCCCAGCATTGCAAATAAACGAACAAGCACCATCAAGGAAAAGAAACAAAAGCAAAACCATCGACTCTCAGAATAATCAGCAGTACTGGCAAATATGTATTTGGCTTCCATAGTTCACAAAGAACATCTAAGATCTGACAAAGTAAAGACAATCAATAAAAAAGTAGGGGAGGAACCTGGATAGTGCTATCTCCAGAATAGAGGCAAGGCACCAATAAGCACATGAAAACATGGTGGGTCATGTTAACACAGAAATGCAAACCACGAGATACCACTAGATGGTTCTAATACAAACATGGATGGTTCACACCCTAGGGTGTGGGGACATTAGACACCTGGCTGGGAAGCCTTAGAAAGTCCAGCAACTCTTTTCCTCAGAGAAATAAAAACCCACCCCCAAAACTTACAATGTATTTCATGGCAGTGCATTCCTAATAACTGACAAGTGGAAACCACCCAATGTCAGCTGATGAAGAAAGCATGGTCTTTTCATATGATGGCATACTACTCAGCCAGTACACAGTGCATTGCTGACTCAGGCTACAGCACAGGCCACCAAACCATCCATTTCCCTTACTGACATGTTCGCATTGGACTCACACATAACAGACTGAGCTAGGGGCTTGGGTGAGGTATATGTGTGTGTGCACATGGAAAGGTGACAACTGCGAGGGGTAGAGGTGCCAAAGCTCAGCAGCTCTACAGCTGAGTTTCACGCTGTAAAAAAATTGGCTTTTGTTTTTGACCAGAGTGGCTGCTGTAGTCCAGGCTGGCCCCAGACTTGCCATCCCAGCCTTGGCCTCCCAAACTGGCATGTACATCCAACTTGAAAAAAGAGGTAACTTTTATGGTGTACCAATTGCATCTAAATAGGAAAAATCTAATGAGTTAAAAAATGACCCTTTACAGGTTTGATGTGTACAGGGAGATGAGAGTCCTATGTGTATTTTTGTTTAAAAAACTCTTCACGACCTCAATCCCTGGTGTCCCCTCCCCAAAACTTCCTACTCACTTGCTTTCATACAGACCCATTAATTTAATAGTTTCCACAGACATAAGTTTTGATCACATTAAAAATCACTCACCTGTTGCTTTGTACTCTTGTTGGGTTTGACTGAATAGTGGATATCTTTCATGGCTCTCTCGATAAGGATGACAGTATACGGCCTCTTCGTTTCTGGGTTCACACACTTGTCTGCCACAATGGTTGCAATGTCCCTAAACATCTGCTCCAGCTGCGTGTGCCTTTCTTTATCTGATACTTGAACCTCTCCTTTTGTCAAAATCTACAAAACACCACCACCCCAAGATTCAAGAAAATGACTTTTCTCCTTGTTAGGTAATCACAGGAATGAATCAGCTGACACCAGTGGCTCACACCTATAATCATAGCTACTCAGGAGGCTGAGATCTGAGAATCATTTCAGGCCCGACAAAACCAAGAGACTCATCCCCAACTGACCAGCAGAATGCCTCAAGTGGAGGTAAAGCCTCAAGTGGAGGTAAAGTCTCAAGAGGAGTTATGGCTCAAGTGGAAGAGTGCCAGCCTTGAGTGAAAAAAGTGGAGTTAAAGGTTGAGGCTCTGAGTTCAAGCTGCAGTACCCCCACACACACATACCAATCAAAAGACAACAACAACAACAACAACAACAACAAAACAGGCCGGGGGAGAAAGTAAATATGCAATTGGGAAAAATGAAGTAAACTTTTAAAATTTAATTTCTGGAGGTTTCGCCCCAACTCCATTATTAAGTCCAGGTACCAGCACGGTAAGGGTCTTTTTGTTGTTTTGTGTGTGTGTGTTTTTTTTTGCTAGTCCCGGGGCTTGAACTCAGGGCCTGAGCACTGTCCCTGGCTTTTTGCTCAAGGCCAGCACTCTACCACTTGAGCCACAGCACCCCTTGCGGCTTTTTCTATAAACGTGGTGCTGAGGAATCTGAACCCAGGGCTTCACGTTTACAAGGCAAGCACTCTACCACTCACTAGGCCATATGACCAAACCCAAGGGTCTTGTTTTGTGCATTAAGAATAATATACTTTAAGGCAGGTAGCAGAACCTACTTGTTTACAGATTTCAGTTTGGTCATCTGTTCCAAATGCACTAATGAGATCTTCCTTCTTTGCAACCTGACCTTTGGAAACGTTGACAAACACTGAGTGGGTCTGCAGGACTTCATCGAGGTCTTTTTCCCTAGGAGGGCAGAAGAGAGTCCGTGAAAATACACTTCACACCCTTGGAAATGCGCTTCACGTCTAAGTAAGTAGAAGCTGGCACGGACCCAGGCCAGCAGCGGGGAAGGCTCCTCCTCCATGACCCAGGGCCAGGAGGGAAGTTTCCAGACGCCCCACTTACTCATCGGGGAAGAACGGACTGGGAAAACCAGGGCGGAGCAGGGCTGGGGCAGTGAGGCGCCGCGCTTTTCGGCGACCTCAGGGTCCAGTCCCGACGGTATTTGGGGTCGGGCTACCCGGGTCTTTACCATTATTTCAGGAAGTGGCCACGGTCATGAGGTTTCTAGGTTGTTGCTTTTATGATACCAACAAAACAGCCTCAAAATGGGCGACCCTACCCGAACTTAACGAGAAAGAAGCCCGGGTCTGGGGCTTCCTCTTCGTGGACGCCGCCTCTCCTCCGGCCGGGTCCCCTGGCCCCGGCTTCCTCCCCTCGGCCCCCGGCCCGGCCCCCTCCCCACGTCCTGGCCCCCGGCCCGGCCCCCTCCCCACGTCCTGGCCCCCCGGCCCGGCCCCCTCCCCACGTCCTGGCCCCCGGCCCGGCCCCCTCCCCACGTCCTGGCCCCCGGCCCGGCCCCCTCCCCTCCTCCTGGCCCCCGGCCCCGCCTCCTCCCCTCCTCCCTTCGGTCTCCGGCCCCCGGCCCGGTTCCCGGCCTCTCCCCTGCCTGTCCCGGCCCGCGCACTCACACGCCGCTACGCCAGCCGACCACCTTGTTCTTGTAGCAGGCGATCTCGAAGCGCTTCCCGCCCCGCTTCACGCGCACCACTGCCACATTGGTCAGGCGGATCTGGTTGGTGGGGGTGAAAATGGACATGGTGGCGGCTCGGAGGACAGGGCAGACTCCGCCCGGGGCCGCCCTACCTAACGACCCGGCGCGCGCACCGGCAACGCCCGGCCCGCCTGGCCCGCCCTCTGCGCAGGCGTCAGACGCGCCGGCTCTGCGCCACACATCTTTTAGTGCGGGGGAAGGAGGATTCTTTCCTGACGTAACTTCCGGTCTCCAGGAGCTGTTGGAGAGAAGGCTGAGGTTTCTTGAACGCCCAGCTCAGGGGCCACGCCCACTCTGACCTACGCTAGAGAAAATAAAAACATTGGCGCTTCGAACTTCAGTACTGGGGCTGCTGAGGCGGGAGGATGGGACGTTCAAGGCCAGCTTGGACTTTATGGTGACACTGCTCCAATAATTCAACAATGATAAACTTTTGCTTTAATAATTAGCAACGCTTCCATCTCTGTTTTATTCCTCTGTCCGTGTACGTGCTGGTCCCGGGCTTGAACTCAGGGCCTGGGCTCTTTTGCGCAAGGCTCTCACTCTCCCATTTGAGCCACAGCTCCACTTTCCAGCTTTTTGGGGTAGCTTATTGGAGATATGAGTCTGATGGACTTTGCTGCCTGGGCTGGATTTGCACCTCAATCCTCAGATCTTCACTTGTTGCGTAGGTAGGATTACAGGCTGAGCCACCGGTGCTCGGCTTGTGAACACGATTTGTTTTTTTGTTTGTTTGTTTGTTTTTTCAACCAGAAAATAAACACCAACTTTATTAAAACAACAGCAACAGAAAGGGTTTCCAATTTCTCAGCAGAAAAATAACCTGAAACCAGCACCACCTGGTGAGTGTTACCAGATCAAAAGCTCACGCCACATTTGGTGTCCCATGGCACCCTGCCACACAGAGGGCCATTAAGGACAAGTGCCATCCGTGGGGCTACGAGAACATGCTTTTCACTGGGAGGTGGCTTCACCCCAATTCCTCAGAGAGAAGGCTGAAAGGACATTCCTGTTTAAGTCGGTGTAGAGAGAATATAGCGATGTGGAGAGCTTGGTTCTTGCATTCAAGAAAACCCACGAACCTATCGATTTCTGATCGTCTGTCAGACGGCTCTCTGTAGAATCTTACTCCATCCCCACCCATCCGGGTGCGGTGGTTGGGTTGGTGGGGGTAGGGAGGCTGGCAAGTGCCCATGCGTTAACAGGCAGTTTTGGTGATGCCGGGCTTCACTCCCTTTCTGCTAGTGGAGGATGTCTTTTCTGGCAGCTGCAGTAGCTCGATGGCGGGAGGCTGGGCTCACCCGCCAATCACCTCTTCTTGAAGCCATATTTTTTACGTTCATAGAACAGATCTGTCTTAGAGCTCCCCAAATTGACAATCTTTGGGCAACCATCTCTATCCGTCTCCTGGAGGGTGCACTCTTTACATAGTAGGCATCGGAGACTCCAGGACCTCCACAGATCACACAGCGACCCTGGTAAGATCCATAGTTACACTCATCACAAATGCGCACCAGGGTGCAGGGCCATCGCATTTTTCACACAGTCTTCCGATGGCAACGCCAGCCTGCTTGCGGCAGAAGATCAAATCGGGATGATGCTTAGCCATAACTGCCGATTTTGGTTTTTAGATAATTAAAAGTTCGTTTTCCAGTCCACTCATTTCTTGACAGTTGTTTCCGGACCCGCCTCTTCTCGATCTGGGCCAATCCAAACGGAGCCGGAAGTACCCTATCTTGTTCGCCAGGTGCATCGGTGCCCGTCCATTTCCTGTCCTAGCGGGAGTTCGCTTGGTTCCTCCCCTTTTTCCCCTCTAATCCAATCATCAAGGACGGTGGTGGGGGCAATGGCTTTCTGTCCAATGCAGGAGTTCGCTCTGCTCGATGCCCGCCCCCTTTCCGCTCTAAGCCAATCAGCAGGTCCTGGAGAGCTCGGCTTCCTGCCTCCGGGCGCACGGAGTTCGGTCGGTGCCCTCCCTCTTCTCCTCCGCCCTGCTTCTTCGGCCAATCCGGAGGCTCCGCGGGTGGCATGGCTTCCCCGGCACTGTGAGCTCGGGTCACGGCTAGTGCGGGCGGGCGTCTGGCTCGCCAGGTCCGTTCCTCCGGCCCCTAGGGCTCGGGCTCTGAGGAGAATGGGTGAGGAGCCAGCGGCGGGGCAGGGCCGAGGGCGCCGGCGTCCTTCCCGGACTTCCGTCGGGAACCGCCGCTGCTGTGGACGGCGGGGACGTGTGAGGACGGGGTGGGCCGTGTATAAGGCAGAGTGTGTGGCTGTGTGTGAGGCCATGGTGGGCCGTGTGTGAGGACATGATGGGCCGTGTGTGAGGATGTGTGAGGACGTGGGTACTCTATAAGAACATGTGGAGGGCGCTGGTGGGCAGGGGGTGGCAGATGTGATACGACGACTGTCTTAGCCCGAGGGAAGGGGAAGAGAGAGGGCCATGCTGCTCCTCACCTTAGCATGTGGAGACCTGGGAGCTCTATTTGGTGTTCTTGGCTGTTGCTCTCCCATACAGCCCATGTCTCTAGTTTGACTTTTTGCGGCTTGACTGGAGATGTAACAGTGAGAACAAAACATGCTCCCCTTTTTCTTTCCTAAACCAGAATAAATGCAGCCTTCTAGCTGGAGCTGCTAGGGATTGAACCCAGGGCCTCCTCATGTGTGCTAAGCATGTACTCTACCACTGAGCTATATACCCTGTTGCTCTGGTTTATGAAATTGCTCCCAGGTCCAGCAATTGGAGTCAGGTCCTTTCATATCTTCCTTTCAAAAAACAGGCCATAGGTTGTGTGTGGTGGCTCACTTCTGTAAACCTAGCACACAGGGCGCTGAGCAGGAGAATGGGTTTGAGGTCAGCCTGGGCTACATGGCCAGATCCTGCCTCAAAAGCCAGCACAAAAATCAAACAACAAAAACAAGCAACTAAAAAAGTATAAGCATCATGCCAGTTATTTGAGAGCACTTTATAAGTAGCCTTGGGTCATTAAAACTACAGTTAACAAAAGGAAGCGTTCTTACATCATTTATGTTTACCTGTTGGAGCAAGCGTAAGAAAACAAAACATTCCCTCTGTATGGTATCCTCTCAGTTTATGCTCCTTCTCTTCCAAATATGTATCTTTAAATCTAAGTACAGTTTTGTGCCAGTACTGGGGGTTAAACTCATGGCTTGGGCATAGTCCCTGATTTTTAAAATGTTTCTTTTCCCCACAAGGCTGGCACTCTACCACCTGAACCACAGCTCCACTTCTGACTTTTCTTAGTTGGAAGAGTCTCACACACTTTCCTACCTATTCTGGCTTTTAACCATGGTCCTCAGAGTCTCCTGAGTAGCTAGGTTTATAGGTGTGAGTCACTGGCACTGACTTTTTTTAAATTAGCGTAATCATTATGATACCTTGGTTCATTGTAGTATTATTTTATTTATAAAAAAATATAGTTCTTGGCTGGGGATATGGCCTAGTGGCAAGAGTGCTTGCCTTGTATACATGAAGCCCTGGGTTCAATTCCTCAGCACCACATAGATAGAAAATGGCAGAAGTGGCTCTGTGGCTTAAGTGGCAGAGTGCTAGCCTTGAGCAAAAGGAAGCCAGGGACAGTTCTCAGGCCCTGAGTTCAAGGCCCAGGACTGGCCAAAAAAAAAAAAAATACATATATATATATTTCTTTGGGGACCCATCTTTACTTGGTGGAGTTTTCCTTTCCTTCTACTTTCAAGTAAATTTAGTTCACTTAAAAAAAAGAGTTTTCAGCTGGTGTGTGGAATTTTTAAATGAAAGTAAAAGTGGACATCTTAGTGTGTGTAGCCTTAATTGAAGTTTTGCGTATATATCATTTTAGATTCATCTCTGGATGTGTGGGACCTCACTTCTCCTTTGCTATCATTGTGGATAAACCGCTTTTACATTTACTTGGGCTTTGCTTTGGGCATTAGCCTTTGGATTTGTGTCCAGATTGTCCTCAAGAAGCAGGTATATTGTGTACTTTTCTTTTTAATAATAGAGAATTTAGGTAACAGATTTTATTGAAGTTTAGAGTGAAGATGTTTCAGGACTCTCAGGAACATACAGAAAACCTAAAGGAACCTTGAATCATTTTTGATTGGTCTCTAGATTAAAAGATGCCTTTGTTTGTTTATTATTTGGCCTTACTGGGAATTAGAGTCTGGGTCTCTTGCTTGCTAGGCAAGCAGTTTGTCTCTTGAGCCAAATACAGACTACATCAGGAAGTTTTTTTTGTTTTTTTGTTTTTTTTTTGCCAGTCCTGGGGCTTGGACTCAGGGCCAGAGCACTACCTCTGGCTTCTTTTTGCTCAAGGCCAGCATTCTGCCACTTGAGCCACAGCGCCACTTCTAGCTATTTTCTATATATTTGGTGCTGGGGAATTGAACCCAGGGCTTCATGTATATGAGGCAAGCACTCTTGCCACTAGGCCATATTCCCAGTCCCTCAGGAAGATTTTTTGTAATGAAAAACTAGGCTTAAAAAATTATCTTTAATTGTACAAAGGAACTGCCATTAATGAGGCACTGGCTGGGTGCCAGTGGCTTGTTAATCCTAGCTACTCGGGGCTGAGAGCTGAGGATTGTGGTTTAAAGCCAGGAAAGTCTGTGAGACTCATATCTCCAAGTGACCACCAGAAAACCGGAAGTGGTGCTGTGACTCAAGTGGTAGAGTACTAGCCTTGAGCTGAAAAGCTCAGGGACTGTGCCCAGGCCCAGAGTTCAAGCCCCACAACTGACAAAAACAAAACAAACAAAAAAAAACCCCAAACCCCAAACCACAAAAAGCTAAAAAACAAAAGAACAAAGCAGTCAATGAATATAGTACATCTTGATCAATGTCACCTTTTTCAACATTTTCATCCAACCCCAAACTTGGCTTTTATTTTAAAAAAAAAAAAGCAAAATTCTTGCTTCTAAAATAGGTAATTATCTTGTCTCTCCTTTCCACTAATTAAAGGAGCAGAGAATAAGCTCCTACTGTTATTTTGCAAAAATACATCACCGATGAAAGTATTGGTATTTCATGTCCTGGGACAACTGCAGATTGAAATAATTTTTGGGGTGGGGGATTGACCAAACTGCCCTTCTGGATATGTGCAGACTTTTGTGTCATTGTTCCTTAAACACAGCATAAGAGAAACAAAGTAGCATTTGTATTGCATTACTATTTAGTAAATTATCTAGAGATGATTTCATGGGAGGAGGTTCTCTATGAATCCCCCCCCCCCCCCAGCTGAGTGTGGTGGCACACACTGTCACCAGCCTGTCATTAGAAAAAAAGAGAAAAAAGGACATGCACATCCTTGCGGCTTTGGTATTGTCGAGGGTGATGGCATGTGTGATGTGATGTGTGCTATGTGTGTGGAGTATAGTTCTGTGTGCTGTGTGGTTCATGTATGAGTCCTGAAACCAGTCCTGCTTGGACACCAAGGTAAGACCGTACAGCTCTGACCTCTAGGGAGTGGTGATAGTGTAGTCTTTAAAGGTGGGGGGTCCTGCCTTTAAAGGGTGGAATTAAGAGTTTCTTTTTTGAAGAGGCCAATCAGAAAGATTAAGAAAGTAGCAAACCAGAACAGAGTTCATTGGTGTTCATCCTACTGAAGTTAGGGAAGGACAGAGACATGATGTATTCTTTGCAATTGTTTATCTTCAAGGCCAAGAACTTACAGGAGAAGGGTATTCCAAAAACATCTCAGGATTTGATGACAAAAGGTTCGATCTCCCTTCAAAAGAAGCAGATCTTTGTGTCTGGAGTGAAGATTTTCTATGGATCCCAGACAGGCACGGCAAAGGTAAGAACCTAGCGATGTTCAAGTGTTGGCTTTTGACATTCTAAGAAAATTCCTGAATGAGTCCTTAGCCTTTGACTCCTTCATTCCCACCATCTGGTTTTCCCCCTCATACTTTATTCTTTTTGGGTATGGGGAGTGGGTTTCTTTTCTTGTGCCTGGTAACAGTCGATTGGGGGTGTGACAGTTTCTGTCATCACTGGGTGTTGTGGGGCTTCTGTCCCAGCAGCATGGAGAGATTTGCGGTACTGATACGGTGGGTGTGGGACCAGGCTCTGTGGACAGCAGAGGCCAGCCATGGTATCCAGTGTAGGTGCTGACAGACAAGGAAGTGTGTGATTGTGTCGTTAGTGTTGAAGGTAGTGTGTCGCTGAAAGCGCCTCCTCTCTGTAATTGTATCTAGATGTCACTGCTCCTTTGTTAGGAAGGACATGCCATTTAGTGCTTTTCAGGAAGAGTCCCAAGTAAGGCTACCACAAAAATGAGTTCTAAAACATGCAGCTCTGTTGTGTGGACTGGTAAAGTGGGCTCTCCTGCCCTCTTGTGGGCGTTGAGTAGAACAGCACTCCTCATCAGTAGTGTAGTGTAATGTAGTACTTTAGTGTAGGACTCCCTATCAGAGCAGAAGGCCTCAAGTTCCATCTTAAGCGTGTGAGGTGTGGAAACCTGAAGAATGACAGAAAGGTGCCTGAGAAGCCAAAACACAAACTTTTCATGTTCCCTATGAAATAAAAGTCATTTGCTTATTTACTTGTGATGCTGGGGATTTATTCCAGGGATATGCTAGGCAAGTGCTCTAACATTGAGTGTATCCCTAGCTGTTGTTTTTATGTTTTTTAAAAGATCAAGCTAATTCTTTTGGATGGTGACAAAAAGGTTCATCAGGAAAAGGGCTGCAGGGGAGCTTCTTTTAACTTCTGAATTTAACTCCTCTGACGTGGAGCCTCTTAACTAGTTCTGTGTTTAGCTTCTCTAATGATTGTTTCTTCAGTGAGCTGCTCACGTGCCTGTAGATTTACCAGTGGTAGGTAGGTAGTGCTGCATCTGTGTATGAGGAGCTCACTCAGCTTCACTTGGGGTTCATGCTGCTGTCTGCATTGCAGTGGGTGCAGGTCAGGTGGTTGTTGTCGTCATCATGATCATCATCATCATCATCATCATAGTCGTGGTTGTGGTCGCTGTCTGAGTCCTTGGTCCTGCTTTCATGTCTGATTGGTCTGTCCTTGGAGAGAAGACCAGTCCCAACCTTTTCCTGGATCTTTGAGGACTGGAGGTTGTGTTACTGGTGAGAGGCGGATGCCTATATTTCTTTTTGGATGACTTGATTTTGTTTCTCAGAGTGTGAAATGTTGGAAATTGTGTGAACAGACAACCAGGTTGGATGTTTTTTGTCATTGTTGCAGACTCTTGGGCTCCTGCTTTGGATAGTTTTGTATATGAGCTCTAGCACATTTCCACATGTATTTCTTTCCTTTCTTCTCTTTTTCTTTCTGGGATTCAGAGTTGAAGGTTGGACCTGTCTTCTGTGTGTCAACTCTCTCTTATACTTTTCTTAAGTTTTGATTTCCATCCTGGGGTTTTGGATTTCCATTTTAAACCATTTCTTGAGTGTTTTATTTCAGCCATTATGTTGTTTTGTTTTGCTTTTGTTGGTTGTGGGGATTGAATTCAGGGCCTGGGAGCTGTCCCTGAGCTCTTTTGCTCAAGGCTAGCAGTCTACCACTTGAGCCACAGCGCCATTTCTGGTTCTCTGGTGGTTCAGTGGAGGGAAGAGTCTCACAGACTCGTTCACTCAAGGATGCTCCAGGCTTCACCTCCATCCTCACCTTGCTCAGGATGGACTTCTCACTCTCTTCACTCCCCACTGCTGCTTTTTTTTTTTTTTAAACTTCATGTTTGGTGCAGTGGCTCTCATTCTCTGAACACCCTTGCAGAGTGAGAAACAAGAGGAACGTGGGCAGCAAGCTCTGTCTTGGGCCTGAGGAAATGGCCACAGTAAGGAGACTGATGAGAAATAGTCTGAATGCCCACCATGGGGGAGTTCCTTGTGAAGAGCACCACAGGTCTTGCCTGGTAGGGCTGTGTGTTGTTTATCTCCTTCCTGAAGATGTCACTTGATTCTTTTCTTTCTTACTAGGGATTTGCTGCAAGTCTTGCCAAAGCTGTTACCACCCTGGACCTGCCAGTGACTGTTGTTAATCTGAAGGAATATGATCCAGATGATTGCCTGGCAGGAGAGGTAATTGTCCTGCTGTTACTCTTTTTCAATCACAACTTAGAGAGCAGGGGCTGGGAACGTGGCTTAGTGATGAAGTGCGCTTGCCTAGCATACATGCATCCCTGGGTATGATTCCTCAGTACCAGATAAAACAGCAAAGATCAGAAGTGGCACTGTGGCTCAAGTGGCAGAGTGGTACCCTTGAGCAAAAGAAGCTCAGAGACAGAGTCCAGGCCCTGAATTCAAGCCCCAAGACTGGCAAAAATAAAAACAAACAAAAACTTAGAGCCAGTACTCGGGGGCTGAGGCAGGAGGATCTTGAGTTTGAGGCCATCTTGGACTACATATCGAGACCTTGTTTCAGAAGAACCAACCAAAAGATGATCTTAGTTTAATTGACCTCATGACTCTGGGGAAGACTACAGTCTTGGGTCTCCTGATAGTTTTTAGTGTGAACGAGAGGTGTTCCTATGTAGCACACTGCTGCTGAGGCAGTGGCCTCCTTTGCTGTTACTCCCTGCATGGAGGCTGGGTGGAAAGCTTTGGAGTATGCAGTTCCCATCTCCTAATGATGAAGGTAGGGCTGCTAGTGTAGCAGGGGTGTGCATGGGACCAGGGTCAGCCATGGTGGAACAGAGAGTATGGGTTCAGAGCTGTAGAACATGCATGGCCCTATTGTGGAGTGTTACTTAGCATCTATGAGTATCAGCTGCCTCCACTGGGAGCTCTCACTCCTTCCTCCAGTCATGACCAATCAGGAGGGCATGCCTTGTAGCAGTGGTTCTGGAACCCGCAGTGTCAGCATCTCCAGTGACCGTGTGAGAAGTTCAGGGTCTGAGATCTCGACAGTAATGGGGAGTCAAACCCTTGGGCTGTGCTTCTTCTAATAAGGGCTCCACTCAGTTTGTGGAGCTGTGTTTGAAGAAGCAAAGGCCCAGGGACTATGTATCTTTAGTATTCTGGACTGTGATCTATCATTGTGGCATAAAATAGCATAGACAACATAACATAACAGCATAAACAAATTAGTGTGCTGTATTCCAATTAAACTTTATTTAAAAACCAAGCAGCAAAAGCTGGGAGTACTGACACTAGTTCCAGGTACTTAGAAACAGGCCCAGAGGATTGCTTAAGCCCAAGTGTTCAAGGCCAGCCTCGACAGCATAGCAAGACCTTATCTCAAAGACAAAAACAAAAAGTGTAGTGGCAGACAGACTTGGTCTCTTCTTAGTGGCTAAATGTCTAGCCCTCACTATCCATTTCTTTCTTATAAAAACATACTAAAGTACAGATGACTGAATTGTCATAAGTCATTAGCAAATGTTGGTAGTTATTTGCAGGCAAGACTACATTGCTACCAAGACTGTAGACCCAAAACTGTAGTCTTCTCTGGAGTCATGAGGTCAATTAAACTGAGATCATCTTTTGGTTTGTTCTTCTGAAACAAGGTCTTGATATGTAGTCCAGGATGTCCTCAATGTGATTTACCTCTCATCTGGAGCTAGAGATCCATCCCATTGCCAGGCTAGCAGAATCCCCACAGTCCTGCTCCCCGACATGGGACCATGCCAGGTGCTGTCTTGTATCAACCCAGTGCCTGGGTAACTCTTGCCCGGGCTCTACTCCTGAGCTCTGCTCACAGCCCTTTAGAGTTGAAAGTTTATTGCTTTACTTTTTCCAGTATTTCATTTTTCCCCTTGTGGTGCTGGGACTAGAACCTGGGGCCCTGTGCATGCTGGGCAGCTGCTCTGCCTCTGAGCCACACCCCAGCCCTCAAATAACTTTCATAGGAGACTAGAAGTAGTAGGGATTTATAGTTTGTTTCTTGTTTTTTGTTTTGTTTTGTCAGTTTGGGGGCTTGTACTCAGGGCTGTCCCTGAGCTTTTCTGCTCAGGGCTAGTGCTCTGCCACTTTGAGCCACAGCTCCACTTCTGGTATTCTGATGGTTAACTGGAGATTAGAGTCTCAAGGACTTTCCTGCCCAGGCTGGCTTTGAACCATGCTCCTCAAGTGTCAGTTTCCTGAGTGGACAGGATTACAGGAGTGAGCCACTGGTGCCTGGCCAGATTCATAGTTTGAAAAACAAGTTGGAGTGGCTAGCAGAGTACCAGGAGACAGACTGGCAGTAGTGAGGGTTGGTTTTTTTTCCACTGGTGAAAACATGTGATGCTGGGCTGGAAATATGGCCTAGTGGCAAGAGTGCTTGCCTCGTATACATGAGGCCCTGGGTTCGATTCCCCAGCACCACATATACAGAAAATGGCCAGAAGTGGCGCATTATACAGAAAATGGCCAGAAGTGGCGCTGTGGCTCAAGTGGCAGAGTGCTAGCCTTGAGCAAAAAAGAAGCCAGGGACAGTGCTCAGGCCCTGAGTTCACGGCCTAGGACTGGCCCAAAAAAAAAAGAAAACATGTGATGCTGAGGAAAAGTGCCCTTTGACTTAGGAAGATCAGATGACAGTGTTTCAGGAAGAGCTTTTCTGCACTGACATTTGTGTGTGGTACTGTGGGGTAACGTGTACTTCAATGTCCTCTGTGTTACCTAGGCTACCAGTAGGGGTGTGTGTGTCTTCCTGCTTGCCACATACACAGATGGCCAGCCCACTGAGAGCGCACAGTGGTTCTGCAAATGGCTCCAGGAAGCAGCCCATGATTTTCGATTCAGCAAAACTTACCTGGAGGGGATGAGATATGCCGTATTTGGCTTGGGAAACTCTGCCTATCAGAACCACTTCAACAAGGTATGTGAAGTTACAGGTGAATTCTCTTTTAATAAACAAGATCTCAACTGGGAAAAAATGGCTCATGTTTGTAATCTTAGCTATTCATGAGGCTAAGATCTGAGGATCACAGTTCAAAGCCAGCCTGGGCAGGAAAGTCTGTGAGACTCTTTTTTTTGTTTGTTTGTTTATTTGTTTTGTTTCTTGTTGCCAGTCCTGGGGCTTGGATTCAGGGCCTGAGCACTGTCCCTGGCTTCTTTTTTTTTTTTTTGCTCAAGGCTAGCACTCTACCACTTGAGCCACAGCACCACTTCCGGCTTTTTTCTATATTTGTGGTGCTGAGGAATTGAACCCACGGCTTCATGTATATGAGGCAAGCACTTTACCACTAGGCCACATTCCCAGCCCTCTGTGAGACTCTTATCTCCATTTAACCACCAAAAAGTTTAAATGGAGCTGTGGCTCAAGTGGGTAGAGTGTTATCCTTGAGCAGAAAAGCTCAGAGACAGCGCCCAGGCCCTGAGTCTGAGCTCCAGGACTGGCACAGGAAGTTTCTTATGTTACTCCCTTTTTTCTCTCTTTGCTGAAGCTGGAACCAGGGCCCTTGTGTGGGCCAGGCATCTGCTGGTGCCCTCCCTAGCCCTTCAGTTATTCTTTTTTTCTTCCCTTAAAAAAAAAAATTTATTGTCCAACTGATGTACAGAGAGGTTACAGTTTCATATGTTAGGCATTGGATACATTTCTTTTTATTTATTTATTTTTGGTGGCCAGTCCTGGGCCTTGAACTCAGGGCCTGAACACTGTCCCTGGCTTCCTTTTGCTCAAGGCTAGCACTCTGCCACTTGAGCCACAGCGCCACTTCTGGCCATTTTCTATATATGTGGTGCTGGGGAATCGAACTCAGGGCTTCATGTATATGAGGCAAGCGCTCTTGCCACTAGGCCATATTCCCTGCTCTGGATACGTTTCTTGTACTGTTTGTTACCTCCTCCCTCATTCCCTCCTCCCCCCCTCCACTTCCCCCGCCCCCCCTTCAGTTATTCTTCCTGGATGCAGTTTATGGTCACGCTTTCAAGCTGATGTCCAGTAGATGCGCATATATCTTTGGTGGTGGTGCCTCTGTTTATTGTGTTGTACTGTCTGCTGTCCTAGTGGTGGACATGTAGTGGTCAGGCCCAGCCTCCTGTCTCCTGAGAGGACTTTGTAGGTAGAAGGTCATTGGGTCTTTAGTTGTTTTCAAAGTGCTCTAGTTTTGAATAACTTTTACTGCCCAAGGAAACTCTTAAATAGGTAAACTAGTGTCTTGAAATCACTTAACAAGGGAAATAGGGGATAGTTGTGCACATGACCAGGTGGCTAAGACAGCTGTGGAAACAGCTTTTATGTAATAAAACATTTATTGTGTAATAAAAGGTTAAATTTTTTTTTTTTTGATGGTACTGGAGTTGGAGTTCAGGGTTCTTGCTGGGATGAAAAGCACTTGTTGCCACTCTTAGTCATGGTTGAAATGGAGTCTCACAGACTTTTTTTGGCCTGGGCTGGCCTCCAACTGCAGTCCTCTAATCTCTACCTTCCAAGTAGCTAGGAGTACAGCCCCATCTCACTGTGCCCGGCAACATAAATGTGGATTTTTCTTTGCTTTCTTGAGTCTTAAGTCTTTTGGTACCATTTTTTTCCATCCTTTTCTCTTGCATCCTTTTATTTTATGAAGTAAAATTAGCTTGGCAAGGGACACATGCCTGCTATCGTAGTACTCAGCTGTAAGTTCTAGGTCTGCCTGGAATGCATTGCAAGACCCCGAAAAGGAAGAATTTCTAGCATGCAGCCCTTGTGAATGCCAGGCTTGACTCCCTTTTTGTGAAGTCCTTCCATCTCTCAGCACTTGCCCTGATGAGGCTGCACAATAGCAATGGGCTCCTCCAGCCCTTTTGTTTTAGGTGTGCTTGTCCTGGGTCCTGAGCTGAGGGCCTGGGCAGTCTCTGAGCTTTATATGCTCAACCTCTTGAGTCAAACCTCTGCTTCTGGCTTTTTAGTGGTTAATTGGAGATAAGAGTCACATGAACTCTGCTGCTTGGGCTGGCTTTGAACTTGAATCCTCAGGTCTCAGCCTCCTGAGAAGCTAAGATTACAGATGTGAGCCACAGGTACCCAGCCTCTCCAGCCTTTTTTGCTTTTAGTTATGTTTCAGATAGAATCTGTGTCTTGCCCGGGGCTGGCCTCAGACCATGATCCTTCTACCTCCACTTCCTGTTTAACTGAGGTGGCAGGTGTGCGCTACCATGAGTGGCTCAGTTGAGGTGGGTCTTATTTTTACCATGGCTGGCCTCAAACTACGATTCTTGCTGTCTCTACTGCCTGAGTAGCTGGGGTTGCCAGCTGAGCCCTCTCATTGTTTTGCAGGTTGGCAGAAATGTTGACAAGTGGCTCTGGATGCTGGGTGCACACCGCATGTTGGCTCGAGGAGAGGGGGACAGTGACGTGGTCAAGAGCAAACATGGCAGCATTGAAGCTGACTTCAGAGCTTGGAAGGCCAAGTTCACCTCCCGGCTGCAGGCTCTTTGTAAAGGAGAGAAAAAACCTTGCAGTGGGAACTGCAAGAGAGGCAAGTGCAAGTCCAAGCAACGAGGCTCAGAGCGAAAGGAGCCAGAGTCTCACCCTCACGAAGGACTACAGCACAGAGACACTGAGGTTTGTCCCCTGTGTGTTCAGTTCTCACAGATACCTCTAGAGTCTCAAGAGATGTGATCTTAATTTCTGCACTGAGAAACTCGCTCTTCCTTTCTTTTTCCCTCTCCCTTCCTCCCTCAAGCTGAGGACTGCAAGTCATCTCAGTTATCTCTTCCCTCCTTCTGTCCTGAGCATCTGTCTTCACATTGTGGCCGGGGCACTGCTGCCACACTGATCTCCTTCATGCTAGAGATTCTTGTTGAACCAAAAGTGGGTTTAAACACTCTGTCTTCCATGTTCCCGTAGTTCTTTGGCTCAGGCCAGCATCCCATCCTCCTCAGAGCATTGCATTGAGTTGTAGGCTCTTATTCCTGTTGGGATGTCTTCTCTGTTCCCAATATAAGTCAGTCTCTGAGGTGCAGAGCTATGCAGTGGTCCTTCATGTCCACAAGCTTGTAGCTTGGGAGCTGCACCAGGGAGGGATACAGATGCTTAGAGTACAGAGTTTAGAGCTGCATTGAAACACTGCCTTTCAACAAATTGCAACCACATTTCTGCTTGATCTCACTTGTTTTTGTTGGTTGTGGGCCTTGAACTCTGGTCCTGAGCACTGTCCCTCAGCTCTTCAGCTCAAGGCTCTATCACTTGAGCCCCAGCGCCACTTCTGGTTTTCTGGTGGTTAATTGGAGATAAGAGTCTCATGGACTTTCTTGTCTAGGCTGGCTTTGAACTTCGATCCTCAGATCTCAGCTTCCTGAGTAGCTAGGATTACAAGCATGAGCCACTGGTGCCCGGCTTCAATGTTAATTTTGTCAAGTGTGTTACTGTTTCCTGCCTTTTGCATACCATTTGCTTTTTGCTCAAAGGTCAGGGAGACCCCAGCAGACTCCTCAGTGGTATAAACACAACCAACAATAACATGAGCTTCTCCACATCAAACGAGTGGCAGAATGCACACCTGAGAACTGACCTTGTTTTTGAAATATCTTCTTTAAAATTAATTTATTATTATATTTGGCCCAAACAGTGCACTGTCCCAAGTCCACATGTATGGCGGGTTTATTGCATTGTTTTCTTTAGATCACTTTAGAAGCCATCCATCCTTTCCTCACAGGACAAAGAGGATTCTGTGTGGTCTGTGAAGGCTCCAGGCCTTCCTCCTTGTGTTAGCCTTTACTTTTTATCTCCTGGAAACTTTTTTGAGTTACTGATAGGTGCTATTTGCCGCTTGTCAGTTGCCTAAGTCACTGCCCATACTTTCTCTAGCAGCTTTCCACCTTAAATTCTTGTTTGTAAATTTCCTCTGCACTTCTGTTCCTGCCATCAGAACATTAGGAGCCTAAATGGCCTACACAGTTACTTTTGCCTGTGCTGAGCACATGGCTCTGTGGCCTTCCTGTTGCCCATGATCCTGACCACAATGGTGGCTCCTCATGTGCTCCCACTTCCTGGCGTGTGTGGGCATGTGCTGCTTTCCCTGGACTGGAGACCTTCTGAGGAGAAGGGAAATGTGATCTGTTCCTTCTAGCCCTGATAGCTCCCATGAGTTGTGTTGCATGTTTAGTGTAGGGAGTTTTTAACCCTTTCTGAGGTCGCTGAGCCATAGTAGAAGCAGTGCTGGTTAGATTTATGTGAAGATAAAATGGAGTCCCTCGGGATGTGGTAAATTCCCCATATTGGACTTTATGCCTTAAACCAAAGGCCTGAGGAGAAGCTGCAGAGGAGAGTCCAGGGTCAGGCCCGGGAAACTGACTCACTGGCCAAATCCAGCTGGGTCCCTAGTTTAAAGTTGCTTACTTATATTTATTTATTTATTTATCTATCTATTTATTTATTTTTATTTTTTGCCAGTCCTAGGCCTTGGACTCAGGGCCTGAGCACTGTCCCTGGCTTCCTTTTTGCTCAAGGCTAGTACTTTGCCACTTCAGCCACAGCACCACCTCTAGCTGTTTTCTATATATGTGGTGCTGGGGAATTGAACCCGGGGCTTCATGTATACAAGGCAAGCTCTCTTGCCACTGGGCCATATTCCCAGCCCTACTTATTTTTTTAAGTTACCTTTAAGTAGTTGTACAAAGGAGGTGCCATTTGACAAAACAGATTATGACTATAATGCCTTTTGATCAGTGTGACCCCTTCAACATTCTCACCCCCCCCTTTGACACACCCCTTCCTTTACTTAATTTTGTGATATATATGATGAATTCCTGCCTGCATTCCCTGTTCCCTTGCCCCCACCCCCTTCCTATATATTTCTTTTTGGGGGCTGGCTGGAGCTTGAACTCAAGGATTTGAATTCTTATTTTGGTTTTTCACTCAAGGATAGTACTCTACCACTTGAGCCAGAGCTCCACTTCAAGTTTTTTGCTGGTTAATTAGGGATAAGAATCTCTTGGCTTTGTCTGTGTTGGTTGTCCCTCAGATCTGGTCCTCCTGTGTAGCTAGGATTACAGGTGTGAGCCACTGGTGCCTGGCCTTATTGCCTTATTTGTATTGTCTAAAAGTGTGACACCTTCCATCATTCTCTCCCCATCTGCCTATTGTTTTAAATAAAGGTTTGGGGAACATGACCCTGCTTGTTTATTTTTGTAGAGGCATAGCTGCTTTTGTGTTTAGAATGACTGCACTGTGGAGCAGAGGCAAGTCAGATTCTCACCCTCCCGAACCTCAAGAACTAACTCGGATCACCTGAAACATCCTGTCTAACAGTCAGCCAGTCTTGGTTCTTCTAGTTCAATATTTCCCAACACAGGTCAATTAGTGCTACCCATATGCCCTGTGCCCTTATATCCTCCTTTCCAGTATACAAGCATCCTAGACCCAGACAAGACACCAAGGGGTGACACAGCTCAAGCTCCTGTCTGACTACACTAGGGCTCCAAAAGCCCTTCTGTAAGGGCGAGGCTCTTGCCTGGCTACACTAGGGCTCAGAAAACCCTTCTGTTAGGGTGAGAGACGCTGTGTGGCTGTGTTTGTGGTCCATGGCTATCTGCAGGGTCATGAGAGGAGCTTGTTCTTGTGACCTGACAAAGGAAAGATGGCGCAGAATCAGCCCAGCTTCTGTAGCCAGGCTTGGGCTGGGTGTGTAGTCCTCTGGGAAAGGATGGAGGCTGACTTGAAGGAGAGCTGTGGCATCTGGGTGCTGTGCCTTAGGGCCACACGGGCCAGCACATAGCACACAGCACAGCACAGCACAGCACAGCACAGCACAGTGGCAGGGTGAGCAACCTCTGGTTTCTCTTTCTGTAAGTGGCCCTGGGTTACTGAGCATGGGTCTGCTGTTTCAAACTCGTCCTTCACTCCTGGCCTCCTTTCTTCTACTGTAGCATCTCTGGAGGAAGGATGAGGGCTAGGCGTCCCTGCCACTCATTTGCTCTGGTTTTTAACGTCTCCTCCCCTCATCTCCAGGAGCTGAGCATAGTGACATTGTGTGAGGGTCGAAGAGAGACCGTGGAGAACTGTGTGCTGGGCTGCTCCGCTGATATGCGACATGCTTCTCATTGGAAATCGGGGGTGCAGCCTCTCCTTCACCTGTGGGGATGGACTTGTGTCCTGCACTTGCCCCACTCTGCCCCACTGTTTCCTCTCCTCTGCCACTTCTGAGTGGAAGAACGGTGGCATTAGCTGTTGTCACTTTATGCTGACTTCTTGCAGTGATGTGTTGAGTGCAGGGCCTAAGATGGCGTGCTTTTTAAATTAGGAATTTAACCATGGTGAATGCTCAGTGTGGGAGATGTGTAAGAGAACTTGGCTTTGCTATTGTGAAGCATTTACCTTCCAGGAGGAGGAGCCCTGCGAGAGCAGCAGCGAGGAGGAGGAGTATGGCAGCCATGATCACCAGAGCCTGAATTCTGTGGTTGATGTGGAGGACCTTGGAAAAGTTATCAATCACATGAAGAAGGAAAAGGTACCAGTATTTTGGGGAACACTGAAATTGGGTCTTGCAGTTGGATAACCTTTAGTGTTGCATTGCATTGTCATTCTTTGGAACTCACAATTGCATCAGAGGTGACGCTTCTGTTTTCCTCAGGACACTTACATAACCCCCCATGTCTGAGAAATGACCTTGAATGTCTACACCTGCCTCATGGAACTGTCTGAAAATACTTTCTAACCTCAGGGAGCCGATGAGGAGAGCTCACAGTTGTTCATTTAGTCTCTTGGCAGGTTTTCTGCTGGTAAACTAGCCCGGTCCAAGATGTTTTTTACTTTGTAAAAACAAAGAATATTTTCTTAGGTTATACATTTTCTGAACTGATAAAACTGGGCCAAAGGGAATATGAGTCTATGGCTCTTAATTGATAATGTGAATAATTTTCACTAGTAAAACCATCTTAATGTGGTACATGAAGTAGCTAATTTAGATACATTTCCAAAACCTCTAGCAGGAAGCTCTATTTGAACCTTTACTTGTGGGCAGGAAATTTGGAGTAATTTGTGAGTTTGCTTCTTTTCTTTGCCTTTTTTTTTGCCTCTTTCTTTGCCCTTTTTGCTTCTTTCTTTGCCCTCTGGCCAGCAGAGAGCACTGGAGAAAACATGAATGAAAAATTTGAAATCCATGTAAATTAGTTTTCTAAATGAAATAATTTTGGGGGCTGGGAATATGGCCTTGTGGTAAAGTGCTCGCCTTGTATACATGAAGCCCTGGATTCAATTCCTCAGCACCACATATATAGAAAAAGACAGAAGTGGCACTGTGGCTCAAGTGGTAGAGTGCTAGCCTTGAGCAAAAAGAAGCCAGGGACAGTGTCAGGCCCTGAGTTCAAGCCCCAGGACTGGTAAAAAATAAAACAAAACAAAATGAAATAATTTTGGACTTTATGAAGTTTACAAATTTAAAACAACCATTTTATTATATTTTAATGTTCTTTAGCAATTTCTCATGAAAATCATCAAAGTAGAAAGAAAAGGGAAAAGTAGATATTTTCCCAACTTCAGTAATGTGCAAATAAGCTGTCAATGTTTACTTTATATTCTTGTATTTATTTTTTTCCTTTTCTTTCTTTTGGGATTGCATTCCTGCTCTGATTTTCATTTTTGTTACATGACAGCAGGTTGTTCATTTATGCCTTTTGTTTCTGTGTTATGTTGGAAGTTGTATATGATCTGTACTAAACTCAGTGATGACATTTCTACTGTGTGGGTTTTCTTTCCTTCCCTCCCTGCCCCCGCATCACCCTGCAGATTCACAGTGCTTTCTGTGTGATCATCACATGTTGTATTGCCTCATCCTGGTATTATTATAGAGGGAGGCATTGTGCCTTGTGCTTAAATGTTGGCTTGAGAGCTTTGGGATAACATTTGCTCAATTGTGTATGTGTGTGCGCGTGCGTGCACGCATGCATATGCTTATCCTGAGGGTTGAACTCAGTGCCTGGGCATTGTCTTTGAGCTTCATTGGCTCAAGGCTAGTGCTCTAATGCTTGAGCCACAGCTTCACTTCTAGCTTATTTGGTAGTTTATTGGAGATAAGAGTCTCACAGACTTTTATGCTCAGTGTGGCTTTGAACTATGGTCCTTAGATTTCAGCTTTCCGAGTAGCTAGGATTACAGACATGAGCCACTGGTACCTGGTTCATTCACTCTTATGGGCCCATCTGTCTCAATTATTTGTCTGAGGGGGTTATTTTACCCCTCTGTGCTTTAGTTCTCTCATTCGTCATATGGAAGATTGGGCTCCCTGCTTTATAAAGTTGTTGCCATCTGTGTGGTATGTGTGTGGTACGTGCTACCCTCCATGTCGGGTGTGTTAAATGCTTCCACTAGTGTTGTGTGTGTGCGGTAAGTGCTGCTATCCATGTAGCATGTGTGTGGTAGTGTTGTGACATAAGCCGGTGTCACTGCGGGGGGGGGGGGTTCTGTCCCTCCTCCTCCCTCAGTGTCTGAGACCGAAATACAGAAAGGGATGCATGCTGTCCTGAAAGGACAGTGTGTGTGTGGAATGGGACATGACTGGTTGAACGTGTGGGAGGGCTGGTGGCCCTGCCCGGGCCCCCAGTACAGTATTAGAAATGTGTGCACATGCAAGATGACCTCAGTCCTGGCTGACTGCAGATCCCTGCACCCTCAGGTGCACGGTACACAGTGTGTGTGGGTCTCCATCAGGTAGATAGCTAGAAACTTGGGTTCAAGCTGTCACCTTCAGGGCAGGGGCTCCTTGAGTAGCTGTGGAATTTGAGAGTTAGGAGTCAGACAGCCTGGCAGTTCTGGATCCAACGTGATTTGTCAATGTGAAGCCACTTGCTGTGTTCCTTTCTGCATTAATAAGCAGTGCTAAATGCTCCCTGCAGCTTGTTCTGTGCACACAGACACAGCAGCATCAGCATTGTTACTGTTAGGATAAACGGCTCACCAGAGAAACATTTCAGTTACAGACGCTCCATATGTGTAGTTCTGATTTAAGCTGCCGTGGAGTTGTAAGATTATGAAGTTTGGAGGTATTTCAGTGGAGGACCATGAGGCTTGTGCAGGGTCATTCATGTAGAAAGGCAATATGCCTTGGCCTCATCCCCTCCTATCTCCACTCCCAGCTGTGTACTCAGCACTGTACACTTCCCAAGCTATTTCCTTAAGTTGGTGGGTTGATGTAGTCTCCTGAGGGTGAAGCTCTTGACATGCCTGGTCACCCTGTTTTTTGTACAAGTTGAAACATAATTCTAAAGCCTATGTTGCAAAAGGCACCATTTTGGTAGTTAATTGGCAATGAGTCTCACAGATGTTCCTTCTCAGGCTGGCTTTGAAGTATAATCCTCAGATTTCAGCCTCCTGAGTAGCTAGGTTACAGGTGTGAGCCACCAGCACCTGGCTCTCAGTTTTTAAGTAATACCCCTGGCCTGCCTTAGATCACAGTCTCACTGGAAAATAATCTCTCTGAGGTTGGAGTTTGTGCCCTGGCTTGCCGTAACCTACCTTTCTTTTTTTTTTTTTGGCCAGTCCTGGGCCTTGGACTCATGGCCTAAGCACTGTGCCTGACTTCTTTTTGCTCAAGGATAGCACTCTGCCACTTGAGCCACAGTGCCACTTCTGGCCATTTTCTATATATGTGGTGCTGGGGATTCGAACCCAGGGCTTCATGTATAGGAGGCAAGCACTCTTGCCACTAGGCCATATTCCCAGCCCAACCGTAACCTTTCTTAATGGTGCTAGGAGTTCTTAATTCCTGTACTGTTCTTTTCCTTATCCATTGCCAATTCTACTCTTTGCTTTGTATATTATACAGAAAGAAAAGGAGCAGCCAGAAGAGGAGATGAGTCTATTGAGAACAGGGAAGAATGAAGATGGAGAGGGAAGAGCCATGATAACACCTGCTCTCCGAGATGCCCTTAAGAAACAAGGTGAAGCTCTGTATTATGCACTCTGCACACTCAGGGTTGCTGAGGGGCAGAGGGGAGTCTCCCTCTGGTTAGCATGGCAGCTGCGTTGCATTGGCAGGTGTAGTTGTGTTATTTCTCTGCATCTCTTGCATCCTGGCCTGGGCCACCTGGCCTCCATGCATGGTCCACTGGGACGCCACTGTCCTGGAGGGTAAGGTTGCAGGTGGAAGAGCTCACTGTCACTGGCTTCTTTACCAGTCAGTACAGGAAACAGTGTATGTGATACAAGACTGACTGAGCTAATTAGAATTGTTTTGTGTGTACAGTGCCATGTCTGGATTTTTGGGTCAAATCTTCTTAAGGAGCTTGTAGTTCAGTGAGTGCAAAATGATACTGTGTAGTGAATTAGGAATGAGATGACTACTGGCCTACTTCTTCCCTGTGTCTCTGTTTCTGTTTCGTGACAGGGCCTCATTTGGCAGTTTTCATAGATATCTTAGTCAAGGAACTGTCAGCCTGTATTTTCTGTACAGATTAATATTTGTGTGTTATTTGTCTTTTTGTTTTTGGTGGCTCTGGGAACTGAACTCAGTGCTTCATACTTGCTAGGCCAACTTAAGCTACACCCTGGTTCTTTTGCTTTTAGTCTGTTTTCTAGGTAGGGTCTTGTCCTTTTGCTCATGCTGGCCTCAGACTGATCTTCCTGCCTCATTTCCTGGGTAACTGGGATTACAGGCCTGCACCGCCATGTGTGGCTTGTGCCACCATGCCTGGTTTGTTTGTGTGTTTTAGACAGGGTCTTGCTAACTTTTACCAGGACTCATGTTAAAGGGAAGTCCTCCTGCTTCTCCCTCTCTCTTATAACTTCGATTACAGGCATGTGTCACTATGACCTGTCTGTACCCTCCCCCCCACCTTTTTTTTTAAAGCCATGATCTTCCTGTTGCCTTTGAGTTTGTAATGTAGTTCAGACTGGCCTCAAACTTACGATCCTGTTGCCTCCACCTCCTGATAGGTGGAAGCATTATACTTCTTTATTATATATCATATCATCTATCAGATTTGAGTGGTCAGGTGAGAGCAGATTTAATATGAAACCCTGAAGTTCAGCCTTATCTTTCCACTCACTTTTCCTCCATCATCCTTTTGTTTGTTCCTTTGAATATAATGCTGCTGTTAGGATTTTTCACTTAATTACTGATTTTGGGCAGTTGAATTACACAGGTTGAGTGTCCTTTATTCAAAATGCTTTGCTTCCAATTTTGGAGTTTTTTGGATTTTGTAATATTTGCATAGGCTTTACTTAGCATGTATTAATTCCTAATAGAAAAAAATCCCAAATGATCCAAAATCTGAAACTCTGACTACCAAATGTTTTGAAATTTGGAGCATTCTAAATTTTTGGATTAGGGTTGCTCAGCTTATATCTTATTGTACTTTTCTTCTTGTTTCTTTAACTTGGGGTTTTTTTTGTTGTTGGTTTTTTTTGTTGTTGTTGTTCCTGTAGATTTATAGTTTTCATCAAATTCAGATAAATTTTAGCTGGTATTTCTTCCGATAATTGTTTTTATGTCAGCTCTGGAACTCAGGGCCTGGGTACCATTCCTGAGCTCTGTTACTCAAGACTTGATCCACAGCTCCACTTCTGGCTTGCTGGCTAATTGGAGATAAGAATCTCATGGACTTTTCTGCCCCGGCTGGCTTTGAACTGTGATCCTCAGATTTCAGCCTCCTGAGTAGCTAGGATTACAGGCATCAGTTATCATTGCCTGGCTTTTTCCAGTGGTTCCTTCTTCCCTTGCCTCTTCGTTGGGAAGTGCAGCAATGTTTAATGACTGAATTCCACCCACAGCTCATTGGCATTTTGTTGTTTTTTCAAAAAATAATTTCTTTTGTCTCACTTTTCTTTCTTTCTTTTCTTTTCTTTCTTTTTTTTTTTTTTTTTTGCCAGTTCTGGGGCTTGGACTCAGGGCCTGAGCACTGACCCTGGCTTCTTTTTGTTCGAGGCTAGCATTCTGCCACTTGAGCCACAGCACCCCTTCTGGCCTTTTCTATATATGTGGTAATGGGGAATTGAACCCAGGGCTTCATGTGTAGGAGGTGAGCACTCTTGCCACTAGGCCATATCCCCAGCCCCATCTCAATTTTCATCTTAAATAATTTCTGTAGCTGTGTCTTCAGGCTTGGTAGGTTTTCTTTGTATGTCTAATTTATCCTGTTAATCATTTCCTATGTGTTTTCTAGTCTTAGATATTGTAGTTTTCACTCCTTGAAGCTCGGGTTGGGTTTTTAAAAAGTCTTCTGTCTCTTGGCTGTTTCAGTCCATGAGATAGCTTTCTATGTTGTGTCCTTCTGTTCATGTCTTGACATTTCTGGGTCAGCTTTGCTGGTGGATTATTTTCCATATTACTTCATGTTTTCCTACTTGTTTGTGTGCTTGGTACTCAATTAGATACCAGACCTAAGTTGTTTCTGTTTTTGTTTTTGTTTTTTGCCAGTCCTGGGGCTTGGACTCAGGGCCTGAGCACTGGCACTGTCCCTGGCTTCTTTTTGCTCAGGGCTAGCACTCTACCACTTGAGCCACAGCACCACTTCCGGCTTTTTCTAGTTATGTGAGGAATCGAACCCAGGACTTGATGCAGCACTCTACCACTAAGCCACATTTCAAACCCCCAGACCTAATTTTTTTTTTTTTTGGCCAGTCCTGGGCCTTGAACTCAGGGCCTGAGCACTGTACCTGGCTTCTTTTTGCTCAAGGCTAGCACTCTGCCACTTGAGCCACAGCGCCACTTCTGGCCGTTTTCTGTATATGTGGTGCTGGGGAATCGAACCCAGGGCCTCATGTATACAAGGCAAGCACTCTTGCCACTAGGCCATATCCCCAGCCCCCAGACCTAATTTTTTTTTCCTTACTAGTTGTTGGATAGCTTCATATAAATGCTGCTATCCACATTGAGCTTTTTTTTTTTTCTGGGACTAATGTAGGTTAATTGGAAGTAGTTGGAGCTTTGAGATGTTAGGTGAGACCTGTTTCAGCTCACTATCAGGGCAGAACCAGTCCTGTGCACTCTACCCAAAGCCTGTGTGACTTGAGGTTTCAGTTGGTAAACAGGTACAGTTCCCTGTTCTCGGAGAGCCAGACGCACTATGGGGTCTTTCCTCAGTAGCTGTTTGTGAGTCTCACCTGTGCTATAACTGGTACTCAGATAAATACTCAATAGGGATCTTCTGCAGGCTTCTGAGTCTTTGTGGGGCTGTGCTCTCTGTAGCCACCTTTGTCTCCCCCAGCTTTGGCTCTTTCTCCTCAGCTCTGCAAGTCCACCGGCTTTGCTCGGGTTGCCCCTTCCTGCTGCCCTGCCTGTTGCTGCACTGCCTGTGGTCTCTGGCGACTGTCCTCTGTTGCCTGATGTTTTGGCTCCTGAAAACTGTGGTTTCTGATATATACTGATCCCCTCTGTTTTTTGGTGTTTAGTGGAAGAGTAAACGGAAATGGTGCCTGTCTTGTGTCTTGGCTGGAATTGGGCACCAGGATTTTCACCATTGGCTACTGTTGAGTTTCTGTGACATATGATCAGCTTAGAGCTCTGATCTCTGTCTTGTGGTGTGCTGTTTTTAATGGCTCAGTACAAAATTTTTAGAGCTTGCATCTCAGGAGAGAGATTGAGAGAAGGAACATACATAACAGAATGTGCCTTGTGTATGTCATGGGAGACTGAGAGGAAGAACACACAGGACATGTTTTCTGTGCTGGAAACCAAGAGGAGACCTGGCGTTTTCTTTGGTGATCTTTTTTTCGAATTTCCCTATCAGAGGGCACTTACTCAGGTGGACTCAGCTCTGTCTTCAAGTAGATAAGCAGAGATTTGTTGAGTGTGTGTGTGTGTGTGTGTGTGTGTGTGTGTGTGTGTGTGCGCGCGCGCGCGCATGTGCGCAGTCCTGGGGCTTGACCTTTGGGCCTGATGCTAGCATTTTACCACTTGAGCCACAGCTCTACTTGCAGCTTATTTATTAGTGGAGATTAGAGTCTCACTGACCTTTCTGTCCAGGCTGGCTTCAAATCATGAACCTTGGATCTCAGCTTCCTGAGTAGCTAGGATTACAAGTATGAGCCACTGGTGCCTGACTGATTTTTATTTTTATTTAAGATGTTTTCACAAGCTTGGGAGAGGATAAAAGACAAAACCCTGTAAGTGCCGCCATGGAGGCTTGTAGTCTACATGGACAGTGCTCCATTAATCACACCCTGAGTGCACACATGCACCCAGCCACCAAGGTACTTATCATTGCACCCATTATCTGAGGCTTCATGTTTTCTGGAATCTCAGTGTTCTACCTGTTTGTTCTTCTATGTGTGAGGAAGTGTGAGGCTTTGCTATGCTGTTCATGTACTTGGCTCAGAATCTTCAGGTGATGTATTGTGGAATGGTTTTGAGAATTCATGTTAGGTTGCAGTTCCTAGAATTCAATTTCTTCTTTGAGTCAACATTGCTTTTAATCTCCTGTTGCCAGCCTGATACTTCATTTTTTTCCCCCCAAAGATTACTAAGCATAGTTTCCTGGTCATGAATTTGAAACGCATCACTACTTGCCCTGTGGCTTGGAACAGGGTCCATTTTTATAAATCCATAGGTTCTTAAGGAGACTGTGTATTGTGTACTATTGACTGTGTAATTGTTGGTCAGGTATGTTCTCTGTGTTGCTCACGTCTTGAAGAGCTTTTCTGAGCCTGTGTTTGCCCTCTGAGTTATTAGGTCCCCATGTGACTTTGGGTTGGATTATTGTTCCTTTTGAGTCTCTGCTCTCTGATACATAAACATGTTAAAGTTGCTTTCTCATCTTTGTAAATCAAACTTTTTGTATTTTCTGCTACAGGGTTGCAACTGCCAGAATTCAAGTAAAGCAATGATTTTGCTAGGATCCTCTGCCTTGGTTCAATGCTGTATTCTCTGCTTTTCCATTCAGGTTATCAGCTGATTGGGAGCCACTCTGGGGTGAAGCTATGCAGATGGACAAAGGTATTTACCTATTGGTATTCCAATTTTATTTCTTTTATATGAGGCTTTTTTTTGGGAGGGAGTGCCATTTCTGGGGCTTGAATTCAGGATAGGCACTGTCACTGAGCTTTTCTGGTCAAGGCTAGTGCTCTACCACTTAAGCCAGCCCCACTTCTGGTTTTTAGGAAAGTCTCAAGGACTTTCCTGCCCATTCTGGCTTCAAACCTAAATCTTCAGATTTCAGCCTCCTGAGTAGCTGGGATTATAGATGTGAGCCACTGGGATCCAGCTGTATGCAGTTTTTGTTTATTTGTTTTGTTTTTGTTGCCAGTCCTGGGGCGTGGACTCAGGGCCTGAGCAGTGTCCCTGGCTTCTTTTTGCTCAAGGCTAGCACTCTACCTCTTGAGCCACAGTGCCACTTCCGGCTTTTTTCTACATATGTGGTGATAAGGAATTGAACTCAGGGCTTCATGTATACTAGGCGAGCACTTTACCACTAGGCCATATTCCCAGCCACGTGTATGCAGTTTTTATATGGCCACTACATGTAGACAAGAAGTCTACTATTTAAAGACTGAATTTTCATTTAATAAAATGTACAGAGTTCTGGATAAATTTTTGTACTGAGTTCAGTCACTTGGGATGGATAGAGAACCCACATGTGCCACCCAGCGAAGGTTTAAGTTACCTCCCCTGCCCCACCCAGCCCTGAACTTCCCTGTGTCTGTTTTTTGTCAGTGCATCTCCATGGAAGCTGTTATTCTCATTGCTACTGGTGTTTAGTTTTTCTTTCCTAAAATTTGAAATAAATAGTGTCAATTGTAGTCTTCTGAGAGAGGGCTCACCTTACCCCCTTCCTCATCTGAGGTTTTTTCATTCTTATTGTTTGCTGTAACTTCTGTGAGGTAACACAGTCACTTGACCACAGTCTCTTTCAGTCACTTGACCACAGTCTCTGCTATTTTGGATGACTTGCTCCTCCTTCAAGAGGCACTGCCTATGCAGTGTCCTTCTACCTCCCCTGACTCAGGCTGGCTCTATCTCTGTAGTGCCTTCCTCGTTCCTCCACCAACTAATCTCACAGCTAGGTCATCCTCATCTCTTCTAAGGCCTTCTCATAGGCTTACCTACTTCTTCCTTTGCCCAAAATGGAGCACATTTTTAGAGTTTCCAGGGAATCATTCTGATGATACTTTAAAAAGGTTAATATTGTCTTGATTCTAGTCCTGAGCTTGATCTGAGATATTTCTTTAAATCACTGTAACTGACTTAAGTGGTTTTATCACTCATGTGGTATGTGGTTTGGTCTGCACATTAAATAATGTTCCTTTTGGGATTATCCGTCTTGTATATGTGCTGTGTGTCCTACAGCTGTCTACTCATTGAATGGATGGGGGATGAACTTACTCCAGGATGTGTTCCCTTTTCCCCTTCCCTTCCTCAAAGCATATGAGCCTATCTTACCTCTCTCCTGGCACTGTGTATTTTTGAAATACTATATTTGAGGTATTTCCATGGGTTTGTATGTGGACGCATTACTGTTCTTCCCTATAGCACCTTTGGAGTTACTGCATCATAAGTTTATTCCACTGGCTTTAGAAAACCCAAAGCAGTATGGACACCTATAATGTTAAGATTTTGGGTTTGTGTACCATGTAGACACTGGCAAGGTCTGTTTGACTGTTTGACGATAGTGTTGCCTTTATAGTGATGCCTTTTGCGGCTTTGTTTTTGCACCCTGGTGATCTTACTTGCATAGTGATTTGGTGTTTCTTGTTAGTCAATGCTTCGTGGGAGAGGCGGTTGTTATAAACACACCTTCTATGGCATCGAGAGTCACCGCTGCATGGAGCTCACCCCAAGCCTAGCCTGTGCAAACAAGTGTGTCTTCTGCTGGCGGTGAGTGGACAGAATGGCCTGGCCATGGGTGTGGATCAGTGCATGTGGCCTGGGCACGTGCAGGCACCAGGCTTAGGGAAGCGCTCTGAATCCTCTGATAGTTCCTAACTTTATGTTTTGCTAATTTAGTGAATTTCTCTTAAACAATTTTGTCAGGTGGTTGTTGTCATCAAGTTTTCAAAAATATTTTTGTAGAACTAAATTTTGCTGATGAACCTTCCCACTGTATTGTTGTTTTCTAGTTCACTTATGTATTACTATCTCCACCTTTTTTTTTTTCTGATTTTAGGGAACTGTTAGCTTACTAGCATTCAGTCTTAATATTAACAATGTCTTTAATTATAAACCTATCTCTAAGCAATTCTTTAGTCACATTCCATAAATTTCAATTATTGTTTAGTTATAAATCTTTACCAGTTTCCATGTGACTCCATGTAATACTTTCTGAGAAATGTTATTTTAGGGCCAGGCCTGGTGCTGCACATTTGGAGATTTAGGCAGGAGGATCTTGAGGGCTGTATGAGGTCAACCAGGGCTGTCTCAGAAGCCAAGCACCTAAGGTATAGCCCAGTCATAGAACTGACATGCACAAGGCCCTGAGAATGGTCCCCAGTGCTGAAGATCTTTTAGCTGGGGTTACAAGCATGAGCCATTATGCCCAGTTTAAGCATCACTCTTTCTCAGGCTCTCTCAACATGATTCCAACATGAGTATTCCAGCTTTCCTCACACAGTGAGTACAGTATTGACACACATGATGGCCATGTGCTACTACTGCCTGTGTTGGAGTGTGTTACCTCTTTAGTGTAAAAACTGGGAAGCAGTGTTTTCTTAGCCTGGTGTTTACTCGGCAGTCAGGAGTTGGGCAGAGGTGTCAAACGACCCCTCCCTGCCTGGTATCCTGACCTGTGGCAAGTTGGAAGATGCTGCAACAGCCAAGCTCTTAGGAACTTCCTGTTTTTATGGGCTGCCTGGCAGTAGGTAGTGAGTGGTTGATCATTACAGGAGCCCTGAATGCTTTGCCATTTCTTCTTAGACACCACACCAACCCTGTGGGCACTGAATGGCGGTGGAAGATGGACCAGCCAGAGATGATCTTAAAGGAAGCCATCCAAAGCCATCAGCACATGATTAAGCAGTTTAAAGGTACTGTCATCTTTCTCCACAGGGTTGCTTTGCTATGGCTCAAGTCAGACTACAGAGGGCTTGAGGGGGAGACAAGCTTCCTAGAAATGCTAAGGATATTTCCCATTTTATAGAACTAGAAGTTCAAGTGGTAACTTGCAATGTGGTACCCTCAGGATATAAGTTTCACAGAGAGAAAGTGTGTGTGTGTGTGTGTGTGTGTGTGTGCGCCTGCGCACATTGAGAATTAGCTTGATTCATTCACTTGAACTTGACTAATGAAATTGTAGAGGCCTTGATAAGTCTAAAGTATGATGGGGTTGACTGGCTGGTTGAAACTGGCAGGTTGGAGATGCAGGGAAGAGTGGAAAGTTCAAGTCCAAAGTCTATGGGCTGAATCCTTTCTTGCTCAGGTGGCCAGACCTTGCTCTATTCAGGCCTTCCCGGATTTGACCTCCCCTACAGTGTAGATGGACAGTATGCCTCACCCAAGAGTCCACCAACAGAAATGTTCATCTCTTCTGAAAAACATATCCACAGAAACATCTGGAATAATGTTTGGCCAAATGTCTGGGCCTGTGTCTGTGGCCCATCTAAGTTGATGTGTAAAATTAATAGCTATTTGCAGATTAAAAACCAACCAACACGACTGGGCACCAGTGGCTCACACCTGTAATCCTAGCTACTCAGGAGGCTGAGATCTGAGGATTGCTGTTGGAAGCCAGCCAGGCAGGAAAGTCTGTGAGACTGTAATAAACTACCAAAAAAGCTGGAAGTGGAGCTGTGCCTCAAGTGGTAGAGTGCCGGCCTTAAGCAAAAGCAGCTCAGGGACAGTGCCCAGGCTCTGAGTTCAAGCCCCGGGACCTGCATAAAACCAAGCCAAACCAAACCAACCACAGATAGTAATATCAGACACCAGGAATACCTGGAAGTTTATACTCAAACACCTTTATTTTTGCTGTACTCCTTAAAGAGTCGTTTGGTCCTTGAATAATGGGACAGTGACTAAGGATGTGTCTCCTGGCCACGTGTCCTGCAGTCTCCTTGAATGAACTGGGTCCCAGGTGGGGGTGAGGGTGGGGGGGGGGGAGTAGATGCAGTCTTGAGGACAGACATTCATCCCATGAGAGATTTCTTGAAGGAAAACTTCCTGTCCTGAGGTGTCCTTGAGGCTGGGTATGGATTTGAGGTTTGATAGTAATTTTTGTGACAGGAGCATTTTTGCAGATGCACTTTAAATTGACATTGGTAATGAATAAGTCATGAAGTCGATGTTATTCATGTTAATGGGATGGGATAGTTGAGCCCAGTGAGTTGAGGGATTCGCTGTCAGCCAGGCATGTCTGAGGGGCTTGCCGGTGTGAATGGGGTGACTGGCTCCTAACCTTGGACAAACTTAGGTGTGGGCATCTCTGATGGTTTCTCTTTCTGTTCAAATGGTATAAAATACAAACTAGGAACTTTTTTTTCTTTTCTTTGAGACAAGGTTACCCTATGTAGGTCAAGCTGGCCTTGAACTCTTAATCCTTGTGCCTTAGTCTCCTAAGTGCTAAAATTGTAGGCATGTATCACTACACCTGGCTGAAAGGGGAAGTTTTCATTTCCTTTCTTTTTTGGAATTTTTAAAAATTTCTAAGTAGTTGTACAAAGAGGTTACAATCCCATAGTCAGGTTTTGAGTACAGTGTATCTTAATCAGTATCATCCCCCCATTGTTCTCCATCCCCCCATCCTTACCCTCACATTATGTATAGTTCAAGTTTTACATAATGTATATTGGTATAATGACTGCATCTGTTCACCCTCCTTCCATTCATGTATGCACTCTTTCTCCTCCCACATTTTTAATTTTCCAAATGCATACTGCCTTAATGGGTACCCACAAAGCCTTGCAGGGAGAAAGAATGGAACCGCTCTATGGTGAGTCTTGAGTGTTTGGGGGACCCCTGCCACCAGTTTCTTTTCTTTCTTCTTTCTTTGGCCAGTCCTGGGGCTTGAACTCAGGGCCTGGGCTCTGTCCCTGAGCTTCTTTTGCTCAAGGCTAGCACACTACTACTTGAGCCACAGCACCATTTCTGGCTTTTTCTGTTTATGTGGTACTAAGGAATTGAACCCAGGGCTTTGTGCATGGTAGGCAAGCACTGTACAACTAAGCCACATTCCCAGCCCCCCTGCCACCAATTTCATTCCACAGATAGCATTATAAGATATTCAAGTTACTCAGAATTCCCAGGGTTTTTTCCCCCCATACCTGACAAAAATGTCACCATGTCAGCAAAATACATTTAATTGGCAGTAGTTTTGACAGAAAGGTTTTTGAGGTAGAACTGATTGGTATTTGTAAATTAATACTCTTCAGACTGGCTAAGCAGTTTTTCTTTGAACCAATAGGAAATCCAGCATATGTGTGAAAGTGTGGTGGATGTAGCAGTGCAGGGGTGGAGCCAGGCCTGTGCAGGGGTGTAGGGAGCTGTAATTCCTTCTTTTTTCAAATGTATACAGGTTGCTGGAATCCCAACATTGAGTCTGCACAACTGCCCTTCATTTTGAGTCAGCATAAGCCACATTACTTTTTGGAAATCTGTCTTAGTGCTGTTCACAGCAAATCTTGCTGTGAAACTGTAGTATTAGTAAAAAGACCTAGGTGTCATCATTGTGGTTAAGTTTTATTTTTACTCTTTTTTGATACATGGTCTGTCTTTGTAGCCTGGAATTTGTAGCCCAAGCTGGCCTCAAACTCTCAATCCTCCTGGTCCAGCTTGTCAGATGCTGGGACTTATTAGTAGTAGTAGTATCATTATCATTATCATTATTATTACTACTACTTGAGGGTCTTGCAATATAGCCTAAGAAGCCAGTCTTCCTGCTTCAGCCTTCTGCATCCTGGCATATACCCAGAACAAACACCCTTTTTAGTTGAAAAATACATAATTCTTTAAAAGTAAATACTTTCTAGTTGAACCATTGTCCCTTCCAGCACTGCCAGTGCAACTGCCTGGTGGAGGTCACAGGGCAGTGTGACTGTTCCAGTGGTTATTATCTTTCTGTAGTGGAAATCTGTGTGTGGGTCTGTTCCTCAGGGGCAGGCTGAAACACAGCAGGACCTCTTCCTGGCTACGGCTGGTGGAGACAGACAGAAAGTCATTGTACTGAGTGTCCTCATCTGGCACGGGCCTGTCGTACATCTCACTCATGAGCTCTAAAGACACTGGTGTAGTTCTGGGTCTCATTTGGCTTGGGAGTTCTTCTCTGAATGCCTCCTTGGAGCCTGGCCTGGTTTATCTCTTGTGCTACAGCATTGCACACCTATAGACTTCTGGCAGGAGGCTGCCTCCCTCTTCTCCCACACCTGTGCTAGAGTTTTTCTGTTACAGCCTTTTTGATTAGCCTGTGTCCCCTGTGGCTTAAAAGACAAAACAGGAAATCAAGAAGAAATGTGTGCTTCTGGCTTCCTTAGTTGAAATTTAGAATATTTTCTTACAGGAAAGCAAAATTGAATTTGATTAGGCAACAATGAAATAGATTTGTTATGACTATCGTTTATGTATGTCCCAGGTTAATTTGGTGTTTGCATGGCTATTAATTTCAATTTTAGTAGTAGTGCCTCTGTGGGAATACAAATTTCAGGATTAAAAGTGCTTAGAAATAGGATTCTATTATAAATTAGAAAATGGATTCAGTTCCTTCTTGATTGGTTGTACTGTATTCTGGGCACCTCCACTTTGACCTCTCTCTGAGTACATTGTTGTCCTTTTCTTGGGGAGATCTTCCCCCCGAGGAAGAGCACTGATGTCTTTGTGGGTTTGGTTCAGTCATTGATGGCTTTATTTTTGAGGATGGGACTGCTGATGGCTATTATGTCCTATTGTCTCAGTTTCCAGCTGTAGCCAAATGGCCAGCCATGAGTAGACTTTGACGATGGCCTAATTTCTCCAGTGCTTCCTTTTGTCCTGCTGTTCTCAATTCTGAAGGCAATTATTGTCTTTTCATTATTTTGCTGACTCATTAAAGTATTTTTTTTTCTCATAACCTTTATTACCCTTCCCTTTTTCACATGCAGAATTAACTTCATACTGATTGAAAGTAGGACAGAACCTAGTGCAGCTCTGCACCTCCTCTGGTGCCGCCTGCCTCTCCTGAGTCCTAGCCCTGCCTCGTGAGCTTGTTCTCAGGACCCATTCAGCACGCACTGGGTGAGCGAGCACACTGTCAGGAGGGCCCTTGGTCCTGAAGAGGCCCTGATGGAAAATGCATCACTTGTCACTGGCTGTCCTTCCTGTACTTGTCTCCAGCAGATGGGGCTTCTAACGAGATGTGCTCAAGTACCTATTACAAAGAACTTGGAGGCAGGGAGCCACCTGCTCAGTTTTCTGATGCGTATTTATGAAAAACCTTGGAGTATGAGTGAGATGTCCGACCTGTGTGGAGTTGAGAAAGGGTCAGGATTTGGGAAACAAGAACAGAGCGCGCGCCTGTGTGTGTGTGTGTGTGTGTGTGTGTGTGTGTGTGTGTGTGTGTGTGTGTGTGTGTGTGTGTGTCTGTGTGTGTGTGTCTGTGTGTGTGTGTCTGTGTGTGTGTGTGTGTGTGTCCTTCCTTCTCCAGGACTTTTCTGTTCCACTAGACCCTAGGTACCATTGTATTTTCTGACACATTCCTTTGAGATCAGTGAATTCTGTAGCAGCTCTGGCAGTGAGCACAAAACCAGTGGGTGCTTTACAAAGCAGAGAAGCAGGACTCGGCATGTCCTTCTCAGCACCCAATGGCTTGACAGAGTCAGGGTAACTTTAAGTCCCCAAACCTTACTGTACAGGTTTATCTCCAGGACTCCCCTTGTTCCTTTCATGCACTTTCTGCTTGCTTGTGTTGTAGCTGTCTAGTGGGCAGGGTGGCTGTGACATTTCACATTGTAGCTCTGTGGAGAAGGTGGCACATACTCTCTTTATTTGTTTATCATGTTTGTTTATTCTTTCATTCCTCCATGGCTGCTCCTTGGTAGTGTTCTTTGCTGAGCCTCCTCCTCTGACCAGAGCTGTGTGTGTCCAGGGTCTCAGACTTAGGTCCTCTCTGTCTACATCTCCTGCCTTAGTGATGTTAGACAGTCCCTGAATGTAAGATCCATGTGCCAAAGTGTATATTTCCACAGAATCTTTCTTCCCAGATTCCAGTTTGAGTAGTACATTCATATCCAGATATTAGCTCCAGGTTTGTTTATTTTTCTTATAATTGGTGAAAGCTCTGTTGCTCAGACTAAAGATTCAGTAGAGGTCATTAGTATCTCAAATTCTCTCACACCTTACAGCTGATCCAGTGGAAATCCTGCCAATGCTACATTCACAGCTGGAATACCTGGATCAGGGAAAAAACCTGTAATGTGGGCTTCTGCCCTTGCCTTATCAGACCAGTCTGAGCTCTCTCTCTCTCTGTTCTGTTTTTTCCTATGGCCACATAGGACTGGTGGCCACTGTGCTAGAGCACAGGGAGAGGACATTCCACCATTGAAGCAAGTCCTGTTGCTGTTTCCCTGCTGTAGAACTTGCTATTTTTCATGTTTGTTTATTCTTTCATTCATTTGCTAGAATGTAATTTTCCCAACAACTCACATCTTTCTCTTTATTTACTCTCCTAAAACAGTGCTTGGCACAAAGTAGGTGATTGTCATATTCATGTCATTGAGTACAATTAACATTTCATTTAAAGTAATTAGAATATTTGAATTTATTCTTCAATCCACAAAATTAAAATCTTATTTGTAGCTAACATTTTTTGAATGCATCTATGTGCTAGGCTTGCCACCGTACTAAGTATTTATTATACTTTATTTCATTCAAACGTGTGAGTGTGTGCGTGTGCCCATGCACGCATGCGAGTACTGGGACTTGAAATTAGGGTCTCACTTGGGTAATTTTGCTTATAGCCAGGGCTCTGTTATTTGATCTACACCTACAGTTCCAGTGTTTTATTGGTTAATTGGAGATAAGAATCTCATAACTTATCTGCCTACTGACTCTGAACCTTGATTCTCAGCTCTCAGCCTCTGGAGTAACTAGGATTATAGGCATGAGCCACCAGCACCTAGCTTTTATTTAATATTTGTTAATAGCTATGTATATGCATGTGCACATGTACATGTGTAAAGACACCATTAAATATTAGCAAAAGAAGGTGAGAGGCTCTTTAAGGACTTATTACTGGTTCATGGTTGGGGTAGAATTTGAACCTAGGGCATCTATCTGGTCTCCAGTGGCCAGTGTGCCTAGCCATTCTGAGCTTGGGGTCAGTTTTAGAGTTAGGGTGAAATTCACCTTTCTACTCAGCTGCTCGTAGGGGATTGAAAGTTAATGATACTGTTTACCAAAAGGAAATGTTATGCTTAGTGCTAAGTTGTCTTGGTAACACAGACTGAGTTTAAGGATCAATTTCTGCTTGAGTTAAGATCTTAAATTTCAATAAATGAAAAAAATTACTCATCCAAAAATAGTGATGTGACATGCAGTCTTAGAGTTGAAGTTAGTCATCAAAGAAAATAGCACCTGCCACCATCGGATTTCAGCCTGTTTCATGTTGACCTTTACTTGCTTTCTTCTGAGTAGATTGTGTATGTGCCTCATCAAATTACTTCCTGAAAACTTCCTGAAACTTTGTTTCTCTAGGTTTTTTGTTGCTATTTTTAGGGAAACAGTGGTATTACTTGCTGATCATAATTGTGATTACTGCTTAGTAATCATTAGTTTTAGTAAACTGGGATAAAGGTGTTATATGTTCTAAGTGACCATTTCTCTAGTGGTAGGTCCTCTCCAAAGGCCTTGTCTTTTAATCCTATCAAAAATTCTGTGAGAGGCTGGGAATGTGGCTTAGCGGTAGAGTGCTTGTCTCGCATGCATGAAGCCCTGGGTTCAATTCTTCAGCACCACATACACAGAAAAAGCCAGAAGTGGCGCAGTGGCTCAAAAGGTAGAGTGCTTGCCTTGAGCAAAAAGAAGTCAGCGACAGTGCTCAGGCCCTGAGTCCAAGCCCCAGGACTGGCAAAAAAGGGGAAAAAAAAGTTTTGTGAGATAGATAACTACTCATAGTCATTTTTAAAGAAAATTCACTACAAGTCATAGCTCCTAAGTGAGGGACAATCTGAACATTACCCCCAACACCAATGCATGGGGAGAAATGGAGGAGCTCAGAAGCACCAGAAGTTGAAGGAGGTGTTCTGAGACCATGGAGTTAGAGGCACTGGAAGTGAAGGAGACATTCTGAGATGGAGTTGGAAGCACCAGAAGTGAAGGAGGTGCTCTGAGGCAGACGGGCTTTCAGGACAGGCAACTGCATGCCTTCCGCACGCAGCGGAGCACAGTGCTGTTGCTTGAGCTGCACACTGCCATCACTGCCACCACATGCATCTAGGCAGCATTGGTGCTGCATCCCTGCCCAGCCTCCCAAGCACCTTCATTTTGTTGGTTTGGAAACAGCCTTTTTTTTTTTAAATTGGTATACGTGAGTTATACAGAGACTTTTATTGTACATTTCCACACATATATACAATGTATTCCAGTCCCCCTTTCCCTTAAACAACTTCAGCAGGCTTCATTGTTCTGTTTTCATACATGCAAATAGATGACCATATTCATTCTCCTTCACCCTCGTTCACCCTCCCCCACCCAAACCTGTTTTCTTGTCAATATTTTCGTTTGTATTAATTGCATCAAAGAGTTTCATTGTGTTATTTCAGAAGTGTGTAAATTATATTTTGCTCAGAATAACCCTCTCAATTGCTTTCTCTTCTACCCCAAGACTTTTAAAAGTCCTTTAGATAATTCTTGTCCAACGGGGATAGAGAACCAGAGGTGTGAGTCAGCAGTTCCCAGACTTACTTGCCTTTTGGCTTCCCTCATGGGGCCTCAGTACTAGTGCCTGTACCCCTCCCACAGGGTGACTTGGGTGTCAAAGCTATAGTTTGCATTGGGAGGTTTAAGTAATAGAGGGTTTGGAGCCCTCTGGTTATGCAGTGGTTTTCCATGGCAGTTGTATGCTGGAATCACTTGAATATCTTTCAAGCTTCCTGTTGCCCCAGCTGGCATGACTTTTAGGAAAGGGTTCTTTGAAGCTAGGCTTCATGGCTGTAGGTATGCTTCTCCTAGATGATTCCAGGGTGAGGCCAAAGGCAAAGCTCCTGCTCTGTCCTCCCCTCTCATTCCTCTGTACCTGGAAATGAGCACATTAGTTTCCCAAGCCAGGAGACCTGAAAAGTGTGTGGGGAATTTTGTCAGTAAGGGGCTTTTCCTCATGCAGGCATGTTAAGTCCTTTTCTTAGACATAACTGAGTGCATACCTAGAGCCATGGTGAGGAAACATGTCAGCTAGTGATGCTAGTTCTTCTTGTGCTGGTGCAGTTCACCAGGAGCTGAATCTCAGAATGAGTTGATGATGCCTTTTTTTCCATATAGTAAGTCCATGCCTTCCCAACTTTGTTTTTATTCTTTGGTATTATAGTACATCAAAGAATCACTGAGAAGCTTATTGGTGACAGTCTGTGTTCTTCCCCTCCCCTGTCCTCAGGAGTGCCAGGTGTACAGGTAGAGCGCTTCCAGGAAGGGCTGGAGGTGAGGCACTGTGCACTGTCTCTGGTAGGGGAGCCCATCATGTACCCCGAAATCAACACATTCTTGGAGCTGCTCCACCAGTGTAAAATCTCCAGCTTCCTGGTCACGAATGCACAATTTCCCAAGGAAATCAGGTGGGTAGTCCAGCTGTCATATTGGGTCTGTTTATGTGGTGCTTGGACCCTAAAAGGATTTACTTACTTAGTGCACACACTACCTTTGCTGCATTTTGAGTGGTAGATGTGGCCCTACCCCTTACCTCATTGTGCTAGAAAGGAGAACATTGGTCAGAAAAATAGAAATGAAAACAAATTGCTAGGGGAAATCTAGGGTGAATGCAAGGACAGGGTGGTGCTGAATGCCAAGATGCTGAGGACTGCAAGTGTGAGACCAGCCTGGGCTACAGTGTGAACTTACAGAGGAGGGATGCGAAATGAAACAACAGAGAAGTTCTTACCTCATCTGATCTTAAGATATGGCTGGAGTTTCAACTTTAGGAGAGGGGAAAGGACACTTTTTAATAAGGAATCTTGTGAGAGAGATGTGGAGATTGGGTTTCTGTGACAATTGGCCTATTAATATAGTTGGTGTGGACCACCAAGGGTGAGAAGGAATCTGGCAGTTGAAACTGAGGTTGGAAAGGAAGACCTTGCTCTTACGTGCACATGCCATGCTGCCCCATGGTGCGGAATGGAAGAGAAGTATCAGAACTAGGGGAGGAAGTCAGATCTGTTTAGCGTGGAAGGGTGGACCCCGGTGGTAAGGCCCAGGCTCTTTAAAAGCTGCTATGGAGGCAGTAAGGTTGAGGTTGTCTGTGAGAGGCTGGCATGGACCAGAGCTAAATTATGATGCTGAGTTTCAGATATGTTGATGTCTAGGGTGGGGGACCACACAGTACAGGGTCAAGTGATGTTGACATGGAGGAGTTAGAGGCCAATTTCTCAAATCTAGAATATAAGAGTTTAAAAATGTAAGAGTCCATTCGAGGGAATAGTCAAGAAAGAAGAGCCTGGTGGTGGTGGTTTGCACCTATCTGTAGTTCTAGCTATTCAGGAGGCTGAGATCTGAGTATTGAAATTTGAAGCTAGCCTGGGCAGAAAAGTCTGTGAGACTCAACTCAAAAAGCCAGAAAGAAGTAGAGCTGTGGTTCAAGTGGTAGAGTGCCAGCCTTGAAAAAAAATGCTAAGGGACAGTACCCCCTGAGTTCAAAACTCAGTATTCACACACATGCATGTGTGCGTGCGCTCTCTCTTTCCCTCCCTCCCTCCCTCCCTCCCTCTCTCTCTCTGCATTCATGGGGGTCCTGGAACTAATCCCCCATGGACACTGAGGGCCAACTGTAGTACTGAAGAAAAAAAAAACAACCCTAAAAATAAGCGCTGTGAAACCTGCCCTCTCAATCGGCCTGTGTCCTAAACCTCCAAGTTTTGTGTTCTGGACCTTAAAGAAACAGAATGTCAGGGCTGGGAATATGGCCTAGTGGTAGAGTGCTTGCCTCGCATACATGAAGCCCTGGGTTCGATTCCTCAGCACCACATTTATAGAAACAAGCCAGAAGTGGCACTGTGGCTCAAGTGGCAGAGTGCTAGCCTTGAGCAAAAAGAAGCCAGGGACAGTGCTCAGGCCCTGAGTCCAAGGCCCAGGACTGGGAAGGGAGGGAGGGAGGGAGGGAGGGAGGGAGGGAGGGAGGGAGGGAGGGAGGGAGGGAGGGAGGGAGGCAAACAATCAGAATGTCCCCAGGATGCCTTTGCTTTTCAACTAATGTTCCCATGACTTGAGGCCTCTCTCAGTTTAGGGCTCCCTCCCTCTCCCCACAGGACCAGAGGGAAAATGGCTAGTGCAGATCAACACCTGTGCTCTCTGCTGTGCTGGTCTCAGACCAAGGCAGGATGAGCATTGGCTTGTGCAGTTTGAGTGTTGGCTTCATGTTTGCACACCAGTCCTGTCAGCAGGTCAGCTCCTTCAGATCAGCTGCTAGGCAGCTCTCACCACTGCTATCATATCAACTTAGTAAACTTGGCTCTGGGCAGCTTCCTGAGTTTTACATGAAGGAAAAACATGTTTGCTGCAATTCTGTCCATAATCTTTTGAGGAGAATCTTGGCCTTACCCTTTGGTTCTCCCTTGACCCACAGGCAAGTGTTACTCTGAGCCTAGTGGCATTTTCAGGCATGTGGCTTTTGCTAAGGGGCTTCAGTGTCTTTCAGGCCAAGGCAGTGTTTGGTCCAGGGAGGCCTCGAGTAATGTGGCTTGAAGTATGTACATCTGTAAAAAACAATCTAGTCCCAAGACTTAGTTTGGGCTTCATTTTGGGTTTGCAGTCACAATCTGCATTCCCTGAGTCACTATGTTCTGGGTTTCCTTTCTTGGGACACTGCGCCAGGCAGTGGCTGTGGCTTTGTTGTTGTGTGGGTTAGAAGAATGGCTATGGATCCTGAGGGAGGCCTGGAGTTCATTACTGGTGATGGCTGCTCTCTGTGGACCATTGCACAAATGACTCTGCTTCTTTGGAACCTCGGCTGTCTCCATGATGGGCAGAGGCACGTCAGAGCAATTGTCACGTTGTCATAATGAAGGGACTTGGTGACCTGCCAAGGGTGAAGCAAGCTGCAAGGTGTGCCAGCTCACTATGTGTATATACACTGGTGTCCCGCCTGGCCCCTCACTCTACTCCCCTCTTCCTCCCCCTCTCCCCCTGCATCCCTTTCCACCCCCATGTCTCCATCCACTCTTAGTCCTAGGTTATTTGGTTTGATTTGACAGCCCTTCATTGCCTTAGAGATTTGAGTTTTAATAACATTGGATGTTTGGGCTGTTCTGGTTATTTTTTGTCTTAAGAATTGAATCAGACTATTTACTTGGATTTCTTGGAAGCATAAATCTCTCTCCCACACTGCTTTTTTTCCTTTTGTAGATGTATTAGACCTCATTCTGCATTTCAAGCTACTTTTTTGTGGGGGGAGATACACAGTCTTAATAATCTCTACAGAAAGGGCAAAAGGGAGAGACATTTCTTTATTTTTTGCTCACACTTTTTGTTTTAGACTGGATGGCCTGGCTAGGAGTAGGCTAAGGCTTTTACATCCTCTGAAAGTGGGGAGTAAAACCCCATTGTGCGGGGTAGCAAAACCATGGTGTCTGTACCTTTCAGAGTTGGGGTTAGATGAACTGTCATCACAACTGCTCCCAGACCATCCTCCTAACCTAAGGAGGAGGGATTTCTATGCACATTTTGGATACATTTCTACATAATCATTCTTTTTTTGTGTGTGTGTGCCAGTCCTGGGCCTTGGACTCAGGGCCTGAGCACTGTCTCTGGCTTCCTTTTGCTCAAGGCTAGCACTCTTCCACTTGAGCTACAGCGCCACTTCTGGCCTTTTCTGTATATGTGCTGAGGAATCGAAGCCCTGGGTATACGAGGCAAGCACTCTTGCCACTAGGCCATATTCCCAGCCCCATAATCATTCTTTGAGAGCACTGGGGCTTGAACTCAGGGCCTTGCAGTTGCTAGGCTAGCATGATATTGCTGAGCCAGGTGTCTAGACTACCTGCTCAATCTTAACTCAAATTTGAAATCAGCAGATGAGTTATCACAGTAATCACGGAGTCATTGGACATTGTTAGTAGGGACTGGGTTTTTCATTTCCCAAATATCACCCTTTTCACTTTTTCTCAGCAGGGACATAAGAGTTATCATGATGCCATTAACAACGGCATTTTCTTGCTCTTTGAAAACAGAAATGATGCATCTTCATTTAGACTGATGAGTGGGCCTGCTGGGGCCTTGGTGCCTGTCCTGGGCAAGCAGAGGCCAGTCCTAGGCAAAATTAAGAGCCCTGAGCATTAGATTTCTGCAAGTTCCTTAGTGACCACCAGCTCAGCCCCTCTGAGGTCCTTTCCTCTTGTTCTTCTCTTTCTTGCTGTGTCTCAGACACTAACATGGCTCTTGTCTGTGTCCATACAACAGACTTTTACAGAGTGAGTGTGGCCTTTGGAATGTACTCTTCTCCTCTTAGCAGTGGAGGCATAGTGAGAAGGTCAGGCTGGTTTCTACACTGCATTGGACAGCTTTATACCAAAATACAGGTTTCAAGTGATGGTGGCCCACAGTGACCATCCGGACAATCTATAATAGTAATTACTGTCAGTTATGAAAAAGGTCCTGACAAAAGGGTGGCAGTGTGGGTGTTGCCGTCCCAGATGCCTTGTGTGTATTCTGTGTGCCTCATGCACTGGGCTCAGCCTCCATGGACCACTTCCTGTTAAAGTCCCCTTATCTAGTCTGTTTGTTAAGCTAGTCATGGCAGACATTTGTTTGGCCTCTGTTTCCCTGTCTGTCAGTTAAACAATCTCCACTAAAAAAATAGCTATTGAAGTCCTGCCTGTCTGAGGATAAGGCCCCGGCCTGTCCCACCTTAAATGACAAGTGGCGTCCCGTGTGAGTAGTCTACGTTTATATTCAAGTAAGTGTTACTCTAGGGGTGAGTGTGGGGCAGATTATGAAATAGTTATAGGAAACAAATGCAAAAATTTGGCCAGAGGCTTTTTCTGAGCACTCTTTCTTGGCTTTCTTCTGAGTTTTGAACTCAAGGCCTATACCTTACACTGCTCAATTTTTTTTTCTCAGAGTTAGTGCTCTACCACTTGAGCCATGCTTCTAGTACAGTCTTTTTGCTGTCCAATTGGAGATGAATTGTGGTAGACTTTTCTGCCTGGGCTAGTCTCAGACTATGATCCTTAGATCTTAGCCTTCTTTGTAGCTATGATTCTAGCCATGATCCCTGGGTTTAGAGGTTTTTGTTGTTTTTTTTTCCCCTCTTGTAGTTAGTTGTAGACTCACTAGAGACAACTAGGATACCTATTTGATATGCAGCAAATGAGCCATCTAGGTTCACATATAGGAAATGTGATAGGTAGAAATGAAGTTATGAAAATGAGTCAGTGATTTTGCAGTTAGACTTTATTATGTTTATTTGCCATTAAAGACACATCCCTTATGTTGGAATAAGGATCAGTTTTAAGTAATGAACATGTGTAGTTTATTGAAAATGGTATTCAGTCTTGAAAAAATAACCAAGGATGTTACATTTGTCACATTGTTGTATGTGGGGAAGTAGAGGCCTGTAGACTGAATGAAACATCTGGTCACTAGTGTTTGTTATAGACTGCAGATTTTGTATCATGCAGAGCCTGATATAGGCATAATTTCCCTTTTTCTTTTTTAATTACCAAGAAACCTGAAGCCAGTCACGCAGCTCTATGTCAGCGTGGATGCTAGCACCAAAGACAGCCTGAGAAAAATTGACCGCCCACTCTTCAAGGATTTCTGGCAAAGGTTCCTTGACAGCTTAAAAGCCTTAGCAGCCAAGGTAAGAATTACGATGTTGCAAAGAGAAGGAAAGGAAGGAGGAAAAAGAAACCAGACAAGTATTTTTCCCCCTCTTTTCTCTTTGAAATAGAGTGAACAAAATCTTCATTTTAAGGCGTCCCTGCTTTGAGGAGCAGTGAACGTTTTCACTCGAGAGTGTGCTGCCCAGTGTGGTGGTGCATGTCTGCAATCCAGCCCACTGCCAGCCTGGACGACCACAGTGAGACTCCCAGTAAACAATACAACACATTAGAGAATGTGCAGAGATCTCTTAGCTTTGCCTCACTGTGTCTGATATGTAGCTCTGCCCTTTATGCATACTCCCAAGGTAACCAGCAACCTAGATGACCACTTGTGGGTAGTTTAGGTTTAAATATAAAGTTAATTGTCCTGGACTTCTAGAGCCAGGTCTTTACTCCGTGAGTAACACTGCTCAGCGTGTCCTTTCCTTTTCCTTGGGCCTAAAGTAATCTCCTATCACTTGAACCATCCTCCCTCCCCACCCCTGCACCTTTTAAATTTTTAGTTATTTTTCAGATAGAGTCTCATGTGTTTTGCTACTTTGAACTTCAATCCTCCTCCTGTGTAGCTGGGATTACAGGCATGGGCCACTAGGCCTCCCCTTGGCTCTCCTCTTTCACAAATACCACATCTCAGTTATGAGAATGATTGGTCCTGCAGCACAGTTCCTTGTTCTCTGTGCATTTGCCCTGCACCCCTGTCTTGGCTGTTTCTGTAGCCTCTAGGCTGTCCTTTCTGCCACTCTTGCCTTGTAGGAAGGATCACCACAGCAGCTTATAAGATCCCACTTTCCTCTTTCTGGTGTCTGTTGAAAGGGTGATGCTGTCTGGGCACTGATGTGGAGGCAGTGCCCAGCACCTCGCTCTGGGTCTCCAGCACTCACTTGATCACTGTCACCCTTACTGCCTGGCTGGGAACATTTCCAGACTCACTGTTCACAACTTCTGCATTCAGTCTCCAAGGCCTTTCTCGCCTGGATTCTTTCCCTATGCTTGAGCTCTTCAGTGTTCAGAACATCATGTTTTAACTGCATCAATTAGTGTTGTTGATTGTGTGTGTGTGTGTGTGTGTGTGTGTGTGTGTGTGTGTGTGTGTGTTGTTTTTCTTTTTGCCAGTCCTGAGGCTTGAACTCAGGGTCTGAGCACTGACCCTCGCTTCTTTTTGCTCAAGGCTAGCACTCTACCACTTGAGCCACAGCGCCACTTCTAGCTTTTTCTGTTTATATGGTACTGAGGAATCAAATCCAGGGCTTCATGTATGCAAGGCAAGCACTCTACCACTAAGCCATATTCCCAGCTTTAAAAAATTTTTGGATTAGTTGTACAAAGGGGTTACCTTTCAACATATCAGTTTACTGGTACAATGCATCTTGATTGACATTACTCCTTTGATCAATTAGTGTTTTCTTCAAGAACGAGTAAGCTGAGACCAGCGAGCTGTAGTGCATGGTTCCTGTCTTCCTGACAGTTCAGCCTTTTTTTCCTTGCCCTTCTATGCCTGAGAACTTAAATCCTGTCTTTCTTTTTTTCTTTTTTTTTTGCCAGTCGTGGGCCTTGGACTCAGGGCCTGAGCACTGTCCCTGGCTTCTTCCCGCTCAAGGCTAGCACTGCCACTTGAGCCACAGCGCTGCTTCTGGCCGTTTTCTGTATATGTGGTGCTGGGGAATCGAACCTAGGGCCTCGTGTATCCGAGGCAGGCACTCTTGCCACTAGGCTATATCCCCAGCCCTAAATCCTGTCTTTCTTGATAACTGACATTGATGCTTTTTAAGAAAGGCAAAGGCATCACTTTGGTTTCTCAGGTGTGGTGCATTTGTACAGTGGCCTTGTCTTCCAGCTCCCCACTTGTGGCTGAGGCAGGAGACACCATGAATACTAGCACCAGCAGATGAGCAAAAGCAGCAGTGTGGCCTGTCAGATTCCCCTGAGGCTGGCTCACCACACTGGCCTCCCACTGTGAGAGATGGCTGCTGTTAGAGATTAGCTTGGTAGCTTGCTTTATTTCTTTGATCAAGGTTTTCCAGAGCGTATTCTTGGGAAGTTACTATTGGGATGTTCAGTCTGACTACAGCTACTCTGGGTGGTCATGTACTAGTTAGTTAGCTAACTGATGACTTCTAACCCAGGAAGCATTTCAAGAATAACTTCACTCTGACTCCTTGTAATTCCGGGGGCAAGCTTTCATGTGCACACATCAGGGCATTTGTTTCCTAAGCATTTTGTAGCAACTTGAGTTAATGTTTCTCCTTGTGTCACTCATATTGCCATTTATGAAGGTCTGGGGTAGAGGCTGCTCTTAGAGGATTTTCTTTTATCAAGATGTTACTTACTTTTGAGTATGTGCTACTAATGCAGGCCATAGTAGGTTCTATCAAGAAAGGATCCCTTTACCTCTGTTTAAGGCTCAACAGTCAACATGCTGTTGTAGCTGTTTCTTAGCTGTTGTCAATCACATTGTTACCAAGTGTGATGTCATTTGAGTTTTCACCTTAGAGCATCCCATCAACTTCTTGGGCCTTTAATATACCTGAGGAAGGAAAGGCATTTGAAAAAAGAATTTCACGTGCATTATAAGAAAATTTGATTTATCTCAAGATTTCCTGTCTTTATGAGGCATTGCTGCCTAGGGGAAAAGGAATTTTGTGTTTTCACTCTTGACAAGCAGAATGTTTACATTTCCAGATTGTTATCCTTTGTCAAAGTATTCCCTTACTATGAGGAGAGAAGTATGATAGTACCTGAGTATGTGGGGCTAAAGCACAAGGTAACAGCGAAACTGTGTTAGCATCAGCTTCCCTCTGACCCAGCTGCTTGTCAGGCTGCCTTAGAGCATTCTGCACACATGATTATGCCCTGGTCAAATGTAGCACAGCAAAGTACTTAGTCCTCTTCCCTGGTGGAGTGGTAACCCTGACCTTCTTGAGATGGTATATTTAAAGAGATAAATCAAGCACAGTCACCTGCCTCAGAAGTGGGCGGCAGCCCTCTCTCTAAGATGTTTGGGTGAGTGGCTTCATATATGGATGTGATTACTCCCTGCCTAGTATCAAAATAAATCAGAGTGGTGTGTGGGACCCTCAAGCATGTTAAGTGCTCTGGCCTTCTCCTGTCAGATTATAAGGCTATTAGGTACTGATTATGGCAGTTTGGGCAAAGTAAGAAGGCCGTGAAAAAGGAAAGAGAAAATTCCTGTCATCTAGAACCCAGAAGTGATGACTATAGTGTTTGATGCTCTTCTGTTCCTTTCTCTGGGAGTAAGGGGTGCATTCTTTTGTTTTGTTTTTTGCTGGTTCTGGGGCTTGAACTCAGGGCCTGAGCACTGTCTCTGGCTTCTTTTTGCTCAAGGATAGTGCTCTACCACTTGAGCCATAGCACCACTTCCAGCTTTTTCTATATATGTGGTGCTGAGGAATTGAACCCAGGGCTTCATGTATATGAGGTGAGCACTTAACCACTAGGCCATATTCCCAGCCCTGAGGGGGTGCATTTTTGCACATGATTTACTGTTACTTTCATTGTGTTTATAGCATCGTGTCACAAGTTTGTTTTTTTTTGTACACCATCATATGTATGTGTATAGATGTTTTGCCAATACTAGGTCTTGAACTCAAGGCGTAGATGCTGGCTTTTTGCTGTCACTTTATCATGCTACAGGTTTTTTGCTGGTTAATTTGATATAAGAGTCAAAGACTTTCCTGCCCAGACTGGTATAGGTTGGACTTGGGTTTGTACATGGTTGTGATCTTCCTACCTGTGTAGCTCTGTTTGTTTGCAGCTTCACTGGAGTCCCGTGACTAGGGCAGGCAAGGCCTCTAGTGTCTTGGTGAGTGGGGGTGGGATGGGAGGGAAGAACAGAACATAAATTTGACATTCATAGACACCAGCTATGAAGATAATGTGGCAAAGCCCTGTCATGCAGTAATTTATAAGAATCCCAGGATTCGTATTAGATGAAAGGACAGTGAATTGGTGAAAGAATCCCGCTCAGAGACATTCAAAATTGATGCAAAGGTGAATCACCTCATTTGGGATTCTGATTAATGGCATTTGGCCCAGTCCTCAATTAGTGAGGGGCGTTAATTGAGTCAGAAGTGTCTTTCTTCCTCATAGAAGTCTGTTATATGTGAGGGAAGAGCTCAAGCATTTGGCTTTAATTCCACTGTTTTTTTATGAGTCACAGTAGTTACCAGAGCTTCAGCCATCACATTGACATTCCAGCTTGCGTTTTGAGTCAGCACTATAAGGATGGGTTAAGAGCGGAGTAAGTCCTTTTATGATGATTTGTATAACGCTTTCTTTCATTTACATCTAGTTCCTTCATCACACTGGGCCAGAGGGAGGCCAGTGTGTACCTTTTAGTCAGTGCAGGGGTCCTGCTTACCAGGAGAAAGGGAGAAGGGGGACTGGCAGGTGGCTAGCCATCTACTAGCAGTAGATTTGCCATTGGCTCCAAAAGTTAAACAGGTAAGAGCCAGATATGCCTAAGAAACTGGGAGGAAGGGAGTAGTGAAGATGAAAGGAGTACTTAGTTAATTTAGCCAAAAAAGGAGCTTGTGTCTGCCCTACAGAAGGTTACTAATGCCTCTTAGAGTGTCTTGATGTATTGGTGGAGATTGAAGGCAGATTGTGGGTGTTGGTCAGGACAGACACAAAGTAGCATGTTGGTGAGGGGCAGGAGGCTGCGGGGGCTGGGGGGACTATTGTTGAAGGGTGAGAGATTTGGACTGTGATGGGCAGGTGAGGAGACAGCCGGCCTTTGTACATCTCAGATATGTGCTTCTGTTTCTAGAAGAATGGTTTCACCAGTGCTGCTGGACCTGGAGGATGTGTGTATGTGCATTCATTATGCATACCCAGCAGTGTTGTTGAAGTTGTGCTGGTTCTGGCTTCCGTACAAAACTGGTGTCACTTAATGAGGCTTATTGAAAAGGAGAGTTACTTTTATTTTTCTTGTTTGCATAGGTCTTGATTTTCACCTTCATCTGGAGGAGAACCTGAGAGGGGGGCACTCCAAAGGGGCCTGGGAGGCTTGAACATTTTCAAACATCAGTGTCACTTTTTATGACATTTTAATGAAATACACTGTGAAATTTCAAATGCAGCATCCTTCCTGATTTGAGGTTTGGCTTTTTGCAGTTTCAGTTAGCATGGTCAGCTGCTGCTGAAAGTACTAAATGGAACACTTAAGAAATAAGCAGGCTGGGAATATGGCCTAGTGGCAAGAGTGCTTGCCTCCTACACATGAAGCTCTCGGTTCGATTCCCCAGCACCACATATATGGAAAACTGCCAGAAGAGGCTCTGTGGCTCAGGTGGCAGAGTGCTAGCCTTGAGCGGGAAGAAGCCAGGGAAGGTAATCAGACCCTGAGTCCAAGGCCCAGGACTGGCCAAAAAAAAAAAAAAAAAAAAAATAAAATATATATATATATATATATATATATATATATATATAAGCAATGGGGCTCGGAATGTGGCCTAGTGGCAAGAGTGCTTCCTTTGTATACATGAAGCCCTGGGTTCAATTCCCCAGCACCACATATACATAAAATGGCCAGAAGTGGCACTGTGGCTCAAGTGGCAGAGTGCTAGCCTTGAGCAAAAAGAAGCCAGGGACAGTGCTCAGGCCCTGAGTCCAAAGCCCAGGACTGGCAAAAACAAAACAAAACAAGAAATAAGCAATTCCTAAATATTATACTGTGAGCCATTCTGTGTTGCAGGACACCTCACCACCATCTCTCCTAAGACCAATATATACAAAGTGTGCTCATCCACTACCTGCTGGTTAGTCAGATGACAGTCCTGTCAGTTATCGGATTGCCTGACAGGACAGAGTGTTAACACTGTATGCATTACTTCTGTCAGTCACTTAACCACCTTCAGTCACCAGGTTGACTATTACAGATCACATAGCTTGTGTTGACATAATTCTTATTTTACTTAATTCTTATTTTTTTGCCAGGACTGAGGGCCTGAGCACTGTCCTTGGCTTCTTTTTGCTCAAGGCTAACACTCTGCCACTTGAACCACAACGCCACTTCTGGCCATTTTCTATATATGTGGTGCTGCGGAATCGAATCTAGGGCTTCATGTATATGAGGCAAGCACTCTTGCCACTAGGCTATATTCCCAGCCCCTACTTAAACACACTTTGTACCTGACAAAGAGAAGCCATAGGGAAAAAGGTGGAAGACATGTTGTAGCCTGTCCTTGAGTAAGGAAAGAAAGGAATTGCATGCTGAGATTGCTGTGATGTTGTAACAACGCATCTGCCACATGTGGAATTAGGAGAAGCAAAGAATGTTGTCTTGGTTGGGTGTTGTCCCTCTGCCACAGTGGAAGCCAGTGCAGCTGAGCAGGCACTGTGTGTGTGCAGGGACACCTGTGATGGGGTGCAGTGCCATGGGGGTAAGAATGTGCACACGGGGATACCCATGGATGCCGAGCTGTGCCTCCCAGGGTTGCAGGCATCCCCGGGGTCCTGGAGTGTGTCCCCAAGGATAAGGGGGGTTGCTACAGCATAAGGGAAAGCTCATATTACTTATGGGAGGTCTTCAGCCCCACCTTGGGGGAGAACAGGGCAGCTTTCCTCGCAGCTAGTAGATTTCATCTGTTTAATTCCTTCCAAATACAATCATTTACAGCCTTCTGCTTGAGGCTTATTTTAAGCGTTTTAGCCTAACTAACATCATTTGGATAGGAATATAGAACCCTTTTAGGAGAATCATAGTGTTTGATTTATGGAGAATTTAAGAGAAAAGGGAAATTAAAAGAAATCAAAAGATAATTTCGTAAGATAGCACATCCTCAAATTGACATTTGAAAACCTTTCTTAGTGCTTTTGGGAAATAAAGGCAGGAGAAATGATTTGGGCTTGTTTGATTTCTGGCAGTGTGACTACAACTTGCTCTTGTGATGTTGGCTCAGGAGAAGTGAGCGCAAGTGGCCTTTGTAGGAAGAAAAAGACATGCCGCCTTTGCCTGTGACACTTTGGAAATGCTACAGCTCTCACCAGTGGAGCCATTCCTTAGCTGTAGGTTTAGTCTTTCTAGTGAGATATTTTTCTAGGTTTGGGTTTGTGTTATATAAATACCAGTGTGTAAAGCTGAAGTGGGCATGTCCTTGCCTTGTACCCCCGTTACTTAGTGTAGGAATCAGTCTGCCCTGATGAGACCTGGGCACCATCCATCCACTTTCCCTCCTCCCCAGTCACTGCCAAACACTCATCTTTTTTCTGTCTCTGTAGTTTTTCAGAAAGTCACGTAATTGGAGTCATGTGGTTGGTAGACTTTCCCCTGTTGGTTGTATGCACATACATGCATCTGAGGCCCCTCGGTTTTGTAGCTTGATGGCTCTTTCCATTTCCTTGTTAAGTAGTATGTTCCCCAAGGCCACTAGTCCCTGGCCTCAGGCACATCACCACAAAGTTAACCAGTCTCTGGTCTCAGGCACATCACCAAAGTGTTAACTAGTCCTGTCCTCAGGCACATCACCACAAAGTTAACCAGTCCCTGGCCTCAGGCACATCACCAAAGTGCTAACTAATCCTATTCTCAGGCAGGTCACCACAGTGTTAACCAGTAGTGACTATATGCTTTTTACCTATTGCCCTGGAGATGGCCCAGGGACAAGCTTGGGCCAAGGACCCTTTGTGCATGTAATGCTGTGCCTTATTCCACACCAGTATACTACACTGTGGCCTCTGACACTCTTTAACTTATACTTATACTTGTACAGTAGGGCAGTGTAGAATGCAGAGATAGCGAGGCTGAGAGCTTCTCTTAGGGTTCTTTCTGCAGCCCCCCCCTCCCTTTTGCCTTACCCCATCACTCTCCCCCTCTTTTTCCCTCCTTGCTTCTCTCTCTGTCTCCCTGTTGTTTTTTTCCTCTCTCCCTCCCCTCTCTCCTTCTTTCCCTCCCAACCCTCCTTCTTTCCCCCTTCCTTCCTTCCTTCCTTCCATCTCCCTTGTCTCCCTCCCTCCTTCCCTCCCTCCCTCCCTCCCTCCCTCCCTCCCTCCCTCCCTCCCTCCCTCCCTCCCTCCCTCCCTCCCTCCCTCCCTTCCTCCTGCCTGGCTGCTTCCTTTGCAGTCATTGTTCTTGTCTGCTACCAGTACTCTCAGCCACACTGTCTACATTCTTCTGTGCTTCCAGTCTTCCCTCCTTTACCTGTGCTCAGGCTGCTGCTGTGGGAGGAGGTCCTCAGTCTTAGCGGATTCCCGTGGTAGTCCTGGTCTAGGTCCTCAGGCGTCTCTCCTGATTCCTGTTGTAGTCCTGGTTGAGGTCCATGATTCTGTCCCATGCTCTGATACCTGTGCAGGGTCTTCTCAGGTGTGTTGAGAGGACGAATCTTCTGTATGCCCTTCCCCTGGCCTTTGAGCAGAGGAATTTTCTTTGTGGGATCTGTTATAAAGACAGTGGCAGGAGACTTAAGCCCATCCAGTCTCATCTCCAGCCAGTATCCTTCTTTTCCTGTGTGAATTTGTTTCTGTCACTAATGCTATATCACATGGATAGTTTTGTTTCTAGCATTTTAAAACTTATTATAAAAATAACTCTCATTAAATGTTCTACTCTAGAGCAGTTATCTACAGTAGGAATAAAGTAGAAAAAAGTCAAGCTCCCCACTCTTTTACTTCTCTCCGTTCTGTAGTGACTCTGCTATGTTCCAGTAGATCCCCTGGAAATGTGGGGTTCGGCCACACCATTCTGAAATGTCATCGTTAGTGCTAATTGAATGGCTGTTAAGTCAAATGCATAGCCTTTCCTTGAGAGTATGTAATATTCAGTGCTATAAGTAAAGCTGGAAGGGATGTCCTTATTCATTGCTGTCTACAATTTTGTCATTTCCAGTGGCTTAATGTTTTAGAAAATGCAACAGGCAGGTCAACAGATTTTTCTGCTTCTTGGATTCCTTAACCACGTTGCCACCACATTCCTTTCCAAACGTTTGCGCAATGCCTGGGGACGCCTGTTGTGCTGAGCCCCAGGCAGCACTGAGCACTGCTATTTTAGACTATGCCAACTCGATCAGCCAACATGGCACCTCATTACTGCTTCAATTTGCATTTCTTTGATTACCAGTAAGCCAGTAACGTATTTTAGGAGACAATTTTATCTTGTTTTGACACAGCCTCGACTAGTTTGTCTTGAATTGCAACTGTCAAAGATAAATCATTGAAATTAAGGGCTGCAGACATGGGTGGACTATAATAACCTTATCCAGAATGTGAAGCAGCAGAATTCAAACTCTTAGCCATGTACTTTTTTTTTTTTTTGCCAGTTCTGGGGCTTGAACTCAGGGCCTGAGCACTGTCTCTGGCTTCTTTTTGCTCAAGGCTAGCACTCCGCCACTTGAGCCACAGCGCCACTTCCGGCTTTTTCTATATATATGTGGTGCTGAGGAATCAAACCCATGGCTTCATGTATACGAGACAAGCACTCTACCACAAGACCATATTCCCAGCCTTACCCATGTACTTTTAAACCTTTTATTATAGATATGTATGATAGCCAAGAGAAGCAAAAAGAACACAGCATGGCGTTGGCTCCAACACCTGCCAGCCCCTCACTTCTCCTTTCATGTGGGGGAGGCGTGGAGTGTCTTATGTCACTTATCCATGAGTGCTTCTTGCACTTCTAATGTGTTATTTTTTTCATAAGCTTTTTTATTGAAGTGTATTACATACACGGCAGAGTACACAGATCTCAACAGTCAGCTGGGTGAATCATTGTGACACTAGGGCAACCAGCAAACCTCCTACAGAACCCTGACCACACCCTCTGAGTCCTTTCTGGGTCCCACACCCACACCTCTCCCTCTCACACTGCCCTGTGGCCCTGCATGTGCTTGAGCTTTATGGGAATGGGATGGTGGCAGTTGACCATGTGAGAACTGTGTAATTTTCCTCTGTGTGTGTCAACTCCACCTGTGTGTGGAACTGTCCAAGGGTCACTGCTCTGAACCTGCACATGCCCGTTGTTCTGCTTTTGACAGATTCTCACCCTGCTTAGGTTGGGGCTGCTAGGAATAATGCCAGTCATGCACAGTATACTGGTTGTGTGTCTAGGGGGAGAGAATTGCTGGGCATGTGGGCATCTTGTGAGGCATATATCCACTTCTCCTCCTCCTCCTCTTCCTCCATCACTCTTCTTTTTCTCCTCTTTCCTTTTTTTGTGTGTGCCATTACTGAGGTTTGAACTCAAGCTTGCTGAGCTTGTTTGGTTGGCTGGTGCTCTGCCATGAAGGCCTGACTCCAGGAGCTGGTCCAGTCGTGTTGGTCCTTCAGCTGTATGCTCCCCAGAGGTCGATTTGGGTACATTAGGCCTTTGCATCTAGGCATGGTTTTTAGCACCATCTTATGTTTTTTGTTGAGCGAGTACGGTTTTAGGGTTTGCATGCCCAGAGGCAAACCTAAGGATATGCTGTAAATTCTGCTATAAGAGAAGTAGCTTACAAATTTGCATTTGCAAAATGCAAAGCAATAGTGATGAAGTGCAGTTTTGACAACGCAGTCTAAAGGGAACATGTGCTGAGCTGACCTTGGCATGGAACACTGTTGGAGTGGACTTCATGTGGGCACTCTCTCATCAGATCCACGGTAATCTTCGTGGTGAAGCTGCATTAGAACAGGATGAAGACGGCATGTATCCGTGCTCCATCTTTGCTGGTCTCGCATCCCTGTGTGTTGACACAGGTTCATGAACAGTATCTTTTCATTTATTCAGAATGCCCTCCTTATACATCAAAGATTACTTTGTGCATCACTTTCATAATAACAAAAAATAGTAATAAATGTGCTGTTTTATAGTTTTCTCTAAAGAGAAATGATTTTTGTTAGGGACATTACAGATACAAAATAATGTTGGGGACCATTGGAAAAGGATATTTACATTTTTTCCAGTTTTAATTTTAACTAACGTAGAAATAAAATAGATTTATGAACATTTACTGTAAATTTAGCAACTGTTCTAAAATAACTAATACTTTTTAAAATCATATATTTATTTCTTGCTGTAGAGTACAAAGACAGGATTTCTTGTTTTTTTCTCAAGATTCAGGGTTGGAATTTTTAGTATTTACTATTAAGTATGAATTTTGCTAGTCATTAGAAGGTTTCTTTTCCTAGCTTTCAGAAACTTGTTTTTTGTTAAACCATGAATGGCTGTTGAATTTTTAATTCTACATCCACTGAGATGATATGATTTTGTTCCTTACTTATGAATTAAAGTAATTTTTAAACACCAAACCACAGTGTATTTCTAAAATCCATCCAATCACTCGTTATGTATCTATTTTGTATATCTTGAGTTGTCATTTAAAAGATACTCCCATCTCTGTCCATGAACAGTGCTACACTGTGGTTTTCGTTTTTTGTTTTTGTTTTTTTTTTTTTTGCCAGTCCTGGGCCTTGGACTCAGGGCCTGAGCACTGTCCCTGGCTTCTTCTCGCTCAAGGCTAGCACTCTGCTGCTTGAGCCACAGCACCGCTTCTGGCGGTTTTCTGTATATGTGGTGCTGGGGAATTGAACCTAGGGCCTCGTGTATCCGAGGCAGGCACTCTTGCCCCTAGGCCATATCCCCAGCCCGTGGTTTTCGTTTTTTGAGTGACTTTGTCAGCGTTTGATCCCAGCATTATGCTGACTTCATAAAGGAGGGGGAATGGCCCTTCATTTTCTTCTCTGGAGGAATTTGGTATCAGTGAAAGCCCATTAACAGTGATGGGACATTCAGACTTTTCTTTCATTGGTTTAGTAAGTTGCATTTTCCCAGGACTTCATTCAGAGTGGTTGTGTGCAACCATCTTGTAATGCTTTCTTCTCTATAGTTCTCATTCACAGCTTTACTGTTATTTCTTAACAGTCTCTCCAGTTATTACTCAATGTTCTCAACATTTTCCTATTGTTGCTCATCTTTATGTTCTGACTATTTCCACTTCCATTTCTACCTTTTTGTTTTCTTGCCCCCTTATTTATACTACTGTTTACTTTCTAACATCTTTAGGTGTGTGTTAAGTAAGTTATAGATACTATTCCTTTATTTCTGGTTGGCAGTATCCCTGAGCTTTGTACTCAAGACTAGTGCTCTACCAGTTGAGCCACAGCACCACTTCTGGATTTTTGAGTGGTTAATTGGAGATAAGAGTCTCATGGGGACTTTTCTGCCTGGGTCAGCTTCTGAACTACGATCCTCTGATCTCAGACTCCTGAGTAGCTAGGATTACAGGCATGAGCCACTGTCACCCAGCATATTTCCATTTTTAATTGATATAGTTTATGTAGCATAAAGTCACTTTGTAAAGAATTGGATAATTCACTGGCTTTTGGTTTATTCATAAAACTGTAAATATGAAGATTTGCTAATTTCAAAACATTGCAGTGCTATTGGCTTCTTAGACTTAGGGTACTAAATAAGAAATGTTACACTCAGCATGGTGGCACATGCTTAGAATCCCAGCACATGGGAGGCTGAGGCAAAAATCTCAAGTTTAAGACCAGTCAGACTATATAGCCAACTTGCCTAAAGAGTAAATAAATAACACAGTACACTTGTCATCCTAGCTACATGGGAACCATAAAAAGAAGGATCCAAGTCCAGGCTAGCCTAGGAATAAAAACAAGAAAAATAGTTATTTGAAAAATAACTGAGGGCTGAGGATATGGCCTAGTGGCAAGAGAGCTTGCCTCGTATACATGAGGCCCTGGGTTCGATTCCCCAGCACCACATATACAGAAAACGGCCAGAAGTGGCGCTGTGGCTCAAGTGGCAAAGTGCTAGCCTTGAGCAAAAGAAAGCCAGGGACAGTGCTCAGGCCCTGAGTCCAAGGCCCAGGACTGGCCAAAAAAAAAGAAAAAGAAAAAGAAAAATAACTGAAACAAAATTGGCTAGGAAAGCACAAGGTCCTGAGTTCAAACTGCAGCACCACAATGTAGAAAGAGAAAGATTTCATACTATTCATGGCTGGTCGTGTGTGTGTGTGTGTGTGTGTGTGTGTGTGTGTGTGTGTGTGTATACACATGTGCATGTCCTCACCCTTTGCTAGTTTTTCAGGTAAGTCAGCCTGGGGCTGGCTTTGGACCAAGATCCTCCTATCTTCACCCTTGGGTTGGCTGAGATTACAGGCACTTGTCACATGTCACAGCACAAGTTACTGTAGCTGTGGATGAGGTTCCATCAGGATTTCCTTTCCTATTGGTTTTCTTTACAGCAATGTGGAGCAGTTTGTGCTTTCATTGTTGCTAGATCTGTGCTTCAGTTCCCAGTTGTGGCTTAAATTGTGGGTTATTTTTGACACACATAGTTTGGTCAATATTCAATTTGTTTTTTATAGATTGAAGAGGCAGCAGAGATGGGGCTAGTCCTGCTGGTCTCAGGCCTGCCTCCTCCCACTTTTTTTTTTTTTTTAAGGTTCATAAGGAGGTTTATTAGTGGTGCCATGGTTCCCACGGGAGAGGGAGCTACATGGCGTCTGCACCTTATCCAGGTCTCCTCCCACTTTCTTAACAGTTATTTATCTCATTTCTCAATCTGGGTTTGCTCATCCACTTAATCATGGAAGCATGGTACTGTCCATGGTGCTGCTGCAGTAGCAGCCAGAAAGCTGTCTGGGAGGGCCTCCAAGTGACCTCCCTGTGCTGTCCGTGGTGCTGACTGTAGTAGCCAATAGCTGTCCTGGTGCACAGGATTGTGACCTCACCCCCCCCATGTGCTGTCCATGGTGCTGGTGGGTCAGTCAAAAACCTGTCCAAGGTTAGCTGTGTGCCAATCCCAGAATCCTTGGCTTAGCTCACTTTAATTTCATGTCAGTGCTCTGAGGGTGCAGATGGTATCCCTCTGCTGATTTTGCAAAAGTTCAGACATGTTATTAAACTCAGCTCAGCCTATAGTGAACTCCTCCTTGCTCCCTTAAAGAAATGCAGACACACACCCAGGTTGGGCACTGCCATTTCTACTGAACACGTTTTCATATGGAGCAACAGTGTGCTGGGGACACAGATAATCAAATAGATAAACAAGTGAATTTCCTAGAAAGAATGCACAGTGACCTCAGTGTATTGAGTGCAGCAGCATATCCCTGTGGGAACAAAGTGTACCTTCCTAACACCATATCATATCCAGAACTAGCTACGGTGGAGTTTAGGTACAAACATGGAGGGCAAAATGGTAAAGCTTCTAGAAGAGAAGACAAGATCATCTGCACCTTCCTGATGTGGGGAGTCTTCAAGAAGACAAGAAGGGGCTAGGAATATGGCTTAGTGGTAGAGTGCTTGCCTTGCATGCATAAAGCCCTGGGTTTGATTCCCCAGCACCACATAAACAGAAAAGCCAGAAGTGATGCTCTGGCTCAAGTGGCAGAGTGCTAGCCTTGAGCAAAAAGTAGCCAGGAACAGTGCTCAGGCCCCGAGTCCCAGCCCCAGGACTGGCAAAAAAAAAAAAAAAAAAAAAAAAAAGGCAAGAGAAAGAAGCACTAGCCATGAAAGAGAAGAGGGAAAGTGGGATGTGCTCACATGGGAGCTGGTGTCAGCCATGAGGAACGTTGGAAAGGCGGCCATAAAGCAAATGGAAGCATTGCCTGTATGTCTGAAGCACAGTTCTCTACCCAGGAAATAGAAGGCATTCAAAAGTCAGTAGTTGGAAGAGGGCCCTCACAGGGTCTCCAAGGCAGTGACCCACATAGCTACAGAACAGAGGACAGCACATTCAGCTTCACCAGAACCAGGAAGACACCCAGCAGAGCCATGTGGGAGCAGCCAAGCCAGAAGATGATCGGCACTGAGTGGTTGCAGAGGAAGATAGAGCTGTGCTTGCTGCACTGGGTGCTGGGTGACGTGGCACAGTCGTTGAGGTGGGCGGTACTCAGAGCCATGACCTGGCCTTCTTTCCTGAGTTTAGGTGGTGGGTTCTAGGGCGTACATGTGTGCACTTGGCATTCCCAGACGAGTACAGGGTCAGCCGTAGGAAGACACCAAATGGGCCTCATGAGTCATAACTCAGACCACGAAGTGCACTGTGGCTGTATGAAGCAACTCTAATTTATCAGAAAACATTAAGTATAGAGGAATAGGTGGTACAGTAACGTTTTATATAATCCTTGTATCAACAGGCAAAAGTCAACTCACGTCATGGGAGATGACCTCACTTTTTCTAAGAATAGCTAACACCAGGAAATGACCCACGTGTCTGTCAAGGAGAACAGTTGAATAAATTCTGACATGTTCATGTAGTGGGAGACTAATAACAAAATAAACCACAACATGTAGCAGCATGCATGAATTTAAGGTTTGTTCTGTTTGGGGTAGGGGAGTAGAACCTAGTTCCATGGGTATGCTCAGAAAGGGCTTTAGCCTCTGAGCTACACCCCAGCCAACATGGATGAATAGTAACACAATCTAGGAGGACCTGCTCTGAACTCCTGGTGCCTAGGTTCACAGCCTGCCCCTGCACTGTGTAAAGGATAGTTTCTTTAACAAGCTTGCCTTACTTTGCTGTCCGTAAAGTGAAAGTATTAGTTACATGTGTCTTGTAAGGTTTGTTTTGGATAGGAGCCAGATGTTGGCATCTTTATGGACACCCAGAACACAGTAACAGCTGGCACATAGGAAGTGATGACTAATGCCCAACTCCTGCTGTTGTTGCTACTGTTGCCAGCTTATTTGTTCAAAGCAATCCTAATTCCTAATCTATTTAAGAATTCATTATGGCCCTCTACATAGGCAAGGTTTTGTTTGGATCTTTCAGAAACATTTGTTTGTTGTTCTGAATATTATTTCATAAGTTAATCACTGGGTTTTTAATGGGTGTTTCTTAGGATTGTGAGTAGAATATTATTTGCTTGGAATTTTGTAATTGATCTTGCTGCCATGTAATAGCTACTACTTGGCATAATTTGCTGCCATCAACTTATTTTGGTTCTAAGAGCTGCATGGATGAACAATCTCCATCCTGCAATAGAGCACAGGTAGAGCTAAGAACCTGGATGCTGGGGTGTCATCTGGAACTTAATCTGGTCCTTATTTTTCTAACCTTTGGCTCTATATTAAGAAAGCTGTTGGTTTTTTGGTAACTGTTTTCTTGTAATCTATTCTTCTTGGTTTTTATTCATAGATTTCTAAGAGGCCAGTTATATTATTTGCCGTTTACATTCTATTGCATCCCCTCCAATTGTCTTACTCTGTCGGCCTTGCTTTGATTATGACTTGCAGGCAAGTGTTAACAAGAGCCTTCTGTTACTCTCCCTAACTAGGGCTGTCTCTTTTTGTTAACTACTAAAAAGTGCATGGATTTTTGACCAGGAAGTATTTTTCTTTATCTGAGGGATGCAATTTAAATTTGATTTTTTATTTGTTGTTTTATTTTAAAATGAGGGCTCTCTCTGCCTTTGCTATCTGTGAAGACAGATGAGGGCTGATTGTATTGAACTGGTAGTACCACCACTGTTTACTGTGTAGCCTAGCATTGAACAGCAGTGCTGCAGTTCACTAGGTAGTGCTGCTGAGTTTGCTACATTTCTGCCAAGATGTGTGTATGTATGTGTATGTACATGTATATGTGTGTGCACATATACACACATTTGCATATGTGAGTTGATGTGAAAGCGGCCTGTGGTTTCCTCCTGGCTTCCTGGAAGCAGAATTGGCAGGCATTAGTTGTAAAGGGAGTCTGGAATTCCAGAGTTCTCATCTCTGCCCCTCATGAAGGCATGTGGGCCTGTCCCAGAACATAACTTGAGTTCACCTCAGGCTGTGCCAGCTCTCATCTGACCTGCTTCCCTGGGGAATGAGAGTTTGAGAATCCTCACAGGTTTGTTGGTAACTTCCACTGTGGCTAAAATGAAGGTGGCTTTTCCTTTCTTGTAGGAACAACGCACTGTCTACAGACTGACGCTGGTCAAGTCTTGGAACGTGGATGAGCTCCAGGCTTATGCCAGGCTTGTGTCCCTGGGGAACCCTGACTTCATCGAGGTGAAGGTAGGTCCCAGGCTCTTGCCCCTCATGCAGTGCTGGCCGAGGCACAGATCCACCGAGGCCCTTCACTTCCTTCCCCATCCAGCAGGATTCACCAAGAGCCTTCATGCCCCAGTGTCTTTCTGGGGGAACTACAGTAGGGAAGACTAAACTTGTCTGCGAGAGCTTGCATGTAGTGAGGCCAAGATGACACAGAATGAGTTGTTCTGCACAGCAACAGTAAGCCGGGAAGTAAGTGTTGCAGTGAGGACTGGGCTGACTTTTAATAGACGTTTACTGTGGTATACGTGGAACATTGTTACAGAAGTAGATGGCCATCTGACCCCAAGCATTTGTCACCCATTTTCAACACTGAGCAGCGCTGACAGTCTCAACTGCACCTGTGCCCAGCCCATTCTCTCCACTCTCACCCCAGACTCTCAACATTGCCTCATTCATGCAGATCTGAGATCTGTGCCAGGCTTGCACTTAAAAATTTTAAATTATTGGAACACTGAGGCTACAGATTTTTTTTTGGCCAGTCCTGGGCCTTGGACTCAGGGCCTGAGCACTGTCCCTGGCTTCCTTTTGCTCAAGGCTAGCACTCTGTCACTTGAGCCACAGCGCCACTTCTGGCCGTTTTCTGTATATGTGGTGCTGGGGAATCGAACCCAGGGCCTCATGTATATGAGGCAAGCTGTCTTGCCACTAGGCCATATCCCCAGCCCCGAGGCTACAGATTTTAAAGATAATTTTTTTCTTGACGTAAACTATATATTTTTGCTAGAGATGGGATAAGATCTGGGGCTTTGCACATGCTAGGCAAGTGCTCTATGCTGAGTCATGCTATTAAAGTTTCTCTCCTTTTTCTTTTCTCCTTTCCTTTCTCCTTTTATCCTATCCTTCCATCTTTTTTGGTGCTATACTAGGGCTTGAACTCAGGGCCTCTTGTTCTTGTTTGGCTTTTCCACTCCAGGCTAGCATGCTAAATCTTGAGTTATACCTCCTTTTTGCTTTTTGGTGCTTAATTGAGATCAGAGACTCACAGATTTGTCTACCTGGACTGGCTTTGTAACTTGATCCTCAGATCTCAGCCTCCTATGTAGCTAGGATTACAGGAGTGGTTAGGACTATAGGAGCTTCCAATGCCCATGTCTTAAATTTCTTTTATCAGTTCCTCTTCTATGCTTTTTCTCCTTCTTACATATGTATACTTTACATATATATGTATACATATATATACATATATGTATGTATGTATACAGAAAATGGATCATTTGTCGTGGCTGACTCCTGACATTGAGGTCCTTACATTTTAGTTTTTGTTAATTGCTGTTCCTTTCCCCCCAGCATTTCCTGTGGACTTGTACTTAGATCAAGAGAAGGCCAGTTACTATACTGTTGGTGGGGAATTCAACTAGTGCAGCCACCATGGCAATCTGTATGGAGAATCCTTGGAAAACTATAAATTCCCATACAGTCCTGTTATACCACTTCTGGGCATATACACAGAGGAGAGCAAGTCAGTGTGTAATAGAGACACCAACACACTACAGTCAGCCTAGACATTTGTCAGCCAGTGAGTGGGTAAAGACAGTGTGGTGTTTATATGCAAGGAAATATTATTCAACCATAAAAGAGAATATATGTCATTTGAAAAGAAATGGATAGAACTGCAGATCAGTGTGTTAAGCAATGTCAGCCAGATCCACAAAGACTGATAACACGTTTTTTTCATATATAGAATCTAGACTAAGAAGAGACAACATGAAAGTAGAAGGGAACAATTTGGGAAGAGGACAAGGAATAATCAGGGCAAGAGGGCAAGAAAGGCCCATGGGATGTTAACGTGATCCAAATGCATGATGTGCATTTATGAACATGCCATAGTGAAGCCTATGCTGAACAGTTAGTGCACACTAACAAAATGTGTGGAAGGAGCAGTGAACATGTAGCATAGTGAAACCCACTATGTCGTACAGCTAATGCACACTAACAGTGGTGAAAAGAAGACTGAACAACAATCAGAGAAAGAAACAGTATGTGTCCAGAGAACATCTCCATGGTGACTAGGATTGCTTGTTCCAGGAGTATTTTGGCAATATTCTTAGGGATGGATCCCTCTAGATGGATTTCTGGGTGAAGAGTGAATGTATATGCTGTTTTGCTAGTTATATGGCTTCTTGATTTAGGAGGGCTCTTCTGAGAGGATGGCTTTTTTAGAAAGCCTGGTGCCTGGGTACTAGAAGCAAGACAGTAGGCAAAGCTGAGGGCGGGAGCATTGTGGCTGGTGGCAGGACGGCACAGAAGGAGCTCACGGGGTGGTTGTGCACAGGGTGAATCAAGCTCTGGGATGGATTGATTAAGCATTTTGAGTAATGGGGGAATTGGACTTGAACTTAATTTTAAGCTTCTTAAATACCAGGTGCACTAGGGTATTACTCCCTGAGGGCATAAGCTGGGCACTGACACAGCCTGGTTAATGATTTTAAAAGATCACCCACTGCTGGGCCATGAGTAGACTTTGGAGGGTAGTGACAGAAGTTTGTAGACCAGTTTTGGAGTTACTGCTCAATCCTAGCAAGATCTGTGATGGTTGAGGAGCTCACTGGTAAGGTGGCTGGAGAACAGCGGGTGCCTTTAACATATACCTTGGAAGTAGAATGTATAAAGCTTGTTCCTACACATGCACTGAGTGAGGAAAATAGGGATCATGAATAATACTGAAGGCTAGGCACATGACACACTCCTGTTATCTTAGCTACCTGGTGGTAGGCGGAGGTGGGAGGATTGCTATTTGAGTCTAGCCCAGGCAAAAAGTTACCACGATGTTGATCACTGTGAGGCCAGCCCTAGGCAACAGCATGAGACCCTGTCAGAGAGACAAACTAAAGCAAAAGGGTTGGAGGCATGGCTCAAGTGGTAGAGTGCCTGTCAGCAAATGTGAGATGTCAAGTTCAGTTCCCTGAACTGTCAAAAGAGCAAAAAAGAATATCACCTTGGTTTTGGCTTAGACAGTGGCATGGAAGGTAAGGTGGTTTACTGCGGTAGGGAAAGCCAGGAGGCAAGTTAGGGGAGAACCCTGTGAATCTCCTATTGGCTCTGTTAAAACAGATACCTTTTAAATACCGTGGATAGGTTTAAACAGGCCACGGAGTCTGGGGATAAGGCTGGCAGTCATGATTTGCAATTTATCAGTGTGAAATGATAGTTAGGGCTGTGGAGGGTTGGGAGGCAAATGCCTTTTTGTGTGTGTGTGTTGGGGAGTGTGTGTTGAACTCAGGGCCTGGGTGCTGTTCCTGAGTTCTCTTGCTCAAAGCTAGTGCTCCACTTCCAGTCTCATGGACTTTCCTGCTAGGGCTGGCTTTAAATTATGATCCTCAGATGCCACCCTCCTGAGTAGCTAGGGTTATAGGAGTGAGCCACCAGTGCATGGCCTGCAAATGACTTTTTTGTTATTGTTTGTTTATTAAAACAAGGTCTCACTATAAAGCCCAGGCTGGACTTGAGCTTGTAGTTCTCCTGTCTTAGCCTCTTGAGTAGTGAGCATTACAGGTGTGCACTACCACACCCAGCTAAGAGGTACATGACTTCTGTTGATAACTAAGTGCCCACAAAATGAGAGAAAGTGGCAGGAAAACTTCCCATGTTGTTGAAAGCTGGCCCTATTTGTTTGTTTTGTTTTTTTGCCAGTCCTGGGCCTTGGACTCAAGGCCTGAGTACTGTCTCTGGCTTCTTTTTGCTCAAGGCTAGCACTCTACCCCTTGAGCCACAGTGCCACTTCTGGCCGTTTTCTATATATGTGGTGCTGGGGAATCAAACCCAGGGCTTCATGTAGACGAGGCAAGCACTCTTGCCACTAGGCCATATTTCTAGCCCCCTAGCTGGCCCTATTTGTAAGCATATGTTTTTGAGAGTTCTGTGTGCATATGAGAGTGATGCAGATGTTCACAGCAGTTTGTAAGTTCACTTTGGAGGCCCGGCAGAGCAGCGGAGGCGCTGCTCCCTGAGTGGGTACTTTTTATTCATGCCTAGGCCAAAGACTTCTTTTCTTTGGAAATTGCTCTTAATTTCAGAAAGTGACTCTTGGCCAGAGGTTTAATGATGCAAAGATACAAATTGTATCTGAAAATACATGTCCTGGCTTAAAACTGTGCCAACATTAGCAATCAGTGGTGCTTTATTTGATTTATGATTTAGCTATTAAAGTATGATGCCTCAAATTATGACGCAGTAAAACCTCTATTATTATAAAGCAGCTTGGCTGATGACTTGGTCACTTTTTAATCTCCCTTTTTCCTTTCCTTTTCTTCTCTTCCTCCCTTCCTCTTTATCCTTTCCCATCTCAGTTAATAAAAGATGGGCATAGTGGTGGACACCTGTCATTCCAGCTCTGCAGGAAGAATTGAAGGGTCAAGGTTCAGGCCAGTTCAGGCATAAACATGAGACCCTGTCTGAAAAACTACAAAAGCAAAAGGACCAAAAGACTGGCCTCATGGTCACGCGCCTACCAAGTAAGCTTAAGGCCTGAGTTCACACCCCATTACATCAAAAATAATTAATAAATTTTAGGACTTGAAAATAGAAACATACGTGTGTGTGTTTGTGGTATTGTACCAAATCGTGTGCAGATTAGCAGACACAGGCTGAGTTGTGGAGGTGACACCCTTGGGTCAGCATCCGCAGGCAGAGGCAGGATTGTGAGTTCAAGGCTAGCCTGCACTACATAATGAGACCTGGTTTCATGAGGAAGAAGAGTTAGAAAAGAAATGAGAGAAGAGTGGGCAGGGTGAGTACATGCTGGGCTGGCACTGTGGCTAGCCAGAGCCCTAACATCTTCTCTCCCAAACATACATGGTTCTCATGCTGGAACGTTCCCTGGTAGACATATGTGTCAGGCCCACGCTCTAGTGTGCCGTGGGGAAGGTGTGTGTGCAGGGCCCATGCTCCAGTGTGCCGTGGGGAAGGGATGGGGGGGGGGGCGTGCACGCATGCGCACAAGGCCCACATCACCTGATCATTGCTCATGTAGTTGTGCTTGGTGGCCAAGCACCCAGGCACAACCCTGCTTGCTGAGAGTTGAGCTCAGGCTCACCATCACCCCTACTGTCAGATGACTTCTGCACAGGTGATGATGAGGCTGAGGTCAGTGGGGACCCAGCCCCGTGCAGGGCTCCGAGTAGGCCAGCTCTGAAGGCACTTGTGCATGTGTGCCGGGTAGGGGCTCCTGAATGTCCACCAGCACCTTGTGAGACAGTTATGGAGAAAGGTAAAGATCTCTACGGCAAGCCATGAGGCCGGGCTGAACTGAGGGGAGCTGTGGACCCTTTTAGGGTAAAGACATGTTTGAGTATGTTACCAAAGTCAGTATTTCTCTTGTCATTTAACTTGGGACAAGAAATCACAGCAATCTTTTGGCCTCCCTTCAATTAAAGTGGAATATCCCAGTCAGAGTGCCCAGATACTGCTCTAGCCTAGACGGGGACCCCAGAGCAAACTTCCCCCTGGCTCCCAGCTCCCAGAGCAGCACCTGACCTTATGGAACTGCTCCCTCTCAGCTGGTGGTTCTGCACCGTGGCTTTGCCTTTCAGTGCCCCATTGCACAGTTTCCTCAGGTTGCTGTGGGGAAGAAGTGGCGGCTGGCAGTGAATGGCTGGGGTGGCTGAGGAGGAGCAGGCAGCAGCCTGTCCTGATGGGAGGCAGTTGGTGTTTAGATAAGTCAGTCTGCTGTGCTTTCTCCGGCGTGGCTGAGCAGAGGGAGCTGTGGGCAGCAAGGTGTTGGGTCACAGGGGTGACCTCCACTCCTGCCACTGAGGCCCAGGCTACTTGTCCCAGAGGTCCCTGTCCTGTTCCCAAGGGTCCTGGCTGACTTCCAGGAGAGCTCCTGTGCAGCCCCAAGGAGCAGCAGAGGCAAAGGTGGCGGCCTGTGGTATTCCCTCATTCCCTTGCCAGACTTGGTTTCCTTTCATGTTCACTATTTCTCATTGCCAGATAATAAAATGGCAAAATGTTTTCAGAAGCTGTTGTCATGAATGTAAGATCTTATCTGAAATCTTCATGCTTCAGTGAACTTTTTAAATAGTAAGTCCCTCTGAATTAGCTACTACATGTACAATTATACTACTCCTATTCATAAGCACTTTTAAATTGCAGTTAAGTGTATTTCATGACCTTATCAATAAATAAATCATTTCCTGTTTATGCATTTGGGTAAATTTCAGCAGTTTTCAACAATATACATATTTTTACATGTATTTATTTTAATTTTTTTTGGTCAGTTGTGGGGCTTAAACTGAGGCCCTCTGCACTGTCTCTGAGCTTTTTTGCTCAAGGCTAGTGCTCTGCCACTTGAGCCACAGTTCCACTTGCAGCTTTTGGGGGGTTGTCTATTGGAGATAAGAATCTCACAGACTTTCCTATCTGTCCTGGCTTCAAACTGCAATCCTTAGCTCTCAACCTCCTGAGTAGCTTGGATTACAGGTATGAGCCACTAGTGCCTGTCTATTTTAATTATTTAATAGAGTTACTTTTATTCCTAATCTGGTTTATGTATACTTTCTAGGTAGCTGAGATGCCAGGCATATACCACCTCACCCAACTTTATATTGGTTGAAATTGGGGCCCTGGGGAGATCTTGTATACTTTTTGTCTGGCTGACCTTGATCTGTGCTCTGCCTTCTGAGCCACTGTGCCTAGCTCAGCCCTGCTTTCTATATTTATTATTATTATCATCATCATCATCATCATCATCATCTCTGCAAACCCAGACCCAGTTTATTGAGTTCTGTGAGTTTGTACACTGACTGAGAAGATTTTCTTGTTGGGCGTAATTCAGCTGGGTTCTGGGTCATTTGTATCCGGCCTGGTACCAGTCATCTTTCTGAGCAGCCATCTGGAGCAGAGCATTCTGCAGCCTCTGAGCCTCCAGCTGAATCCCAGCTGGGCATCGGCGGGGCACATCCCTGTGGGGCTCACTAGAGAGTGAGATGCTTTTTAAAATGCCATTCTGCCTCCTCCAGTCATTGTGCTATCTCTGTGCGCATGTCTGTATGAGGGGAGGACGTGTGTGTGTGTGTGTGTGTGTGTGTGTGTGTGTGTGTGTGTGTGTGTGTGATTTTACCTCGGGGCGTACAGCCACATGGTGGCACTTGGGAGGCAGAGGTGGGAGCACCAGGTGAAAAGGGCCCGGGCCATGATGCGCACTGTAGCCATGGTTGAATCTCTAGGTCAGGGGTCAGAGTTTGATTTGGGGGAATTTGAAAAGCTCAGAGAGTTCAGATAATTGCTTATCATCAGAATCATCTGTCACTATGTGATTGACCAGGTGGGGCACTGAGTTATGAAACTTAGGTCATGTATATGTCTGGTTTCTCGAGTGGGTCAAGAGTTAGAAGCTAATTGATATCTTCCAGAAATTCAGATCCCATCTGCCACAAGCACCATGTTCCTGAATTTGAGGAAGTGCTACTGGCTAAACACAGCTTTCCACAGCTTCCAGGTCACTGCAAAGCACGGCCCAGTGGAAAGAAGCCTGGCAGTCCGTCCTGTCCTTTCCTATCTGAGTATCAGCTTCCAGCTCTGTCGGGTACCATCAGGCGCCTTTGCCTCCCATGGCTCCGGAAGCCCTTCTGGCTCAGGAAATTTTACTCTGTGATGACTCTGTGAGGTCTGTAACCACCTGCCTGTTGTGATGTTCCCACAGGGTGTCACCTACTGTGGAGAGAGCTCAGCCAGCAGCCTCACCATGGCCAACGTGCCCTGGCACGAGGAAGTGGTGCGCTTTGTCCACGAGCTGGTGGAGCTGATTCCTGACTACGAACTCGCCTGTGAGCATGAGCACTCCAACTGCCTCTTGATCGCACACAGGAAGGTGAGAGCGCTTTCCTTCTACTCCCCTCACTCCCTGCTTCCTTCCCCACCTCCCCCCACCATGTGCCGTCTTCCCAAGAAAAGCAAGGCCCTCAACTCTCTCAGGTTCTCTCTGCCTCTGAGCTCTTTTGCTCAAGGTTAGTGTTCCACCACTTTGAGCCACAGTGCCACTTCTGGAATTGCTCTTTTCTTCAGCCTCATCTAGACATCCCAAAGGGCCTTCTAGTTTGTAATGTTTAGAAAGGTGCATGCTAAAAAAACCAACCAAACGAAAGAAAACCTTGTAATAACCTCTAGTCCTTCATGAAATGACAGGAAGAACAAAAATAGTCATCAGCCCCCATTGGAGCCTCTAGCTGTCAGGAGAAATTCTGAAGTGTTTATCAAGTAGTTTTGAGTTTGGGCTTTTGGAAGATTTGGTTTGGGATTCTAGTTCATGACACTTATTTGTGCTTTCCCTCTGTAGCATGTTTATTAGGCAGGCCGAGAACCCTTTCTGGTGTTTTGAAGTAAAAGTGCCTAACAAAGGGAAAATCCAGTTCTTGATCACTGAGAACGGTTTTGTTAGAACATTTGTGGTGGTGGTTGTGTCCTGTTGACGCACACAGTGCCACATCTGGGTATGCTCACTGATGTGGGCAAGTGAGGTCAGGCCTCACACTGACTGGTTAGACAGTATGTGTTGTATGCTGTTAGACTGTGTACACGCGTGGGTGTGAAATGTGAGGTCAGGCCCTCATGCAGACTATAATTAGACTATGTATTTGCACACGATCACTGTTGGGAGAGTGAATTCTGGTCACACAAAGACTGGAGAGGACCTGAGATTGAATGTTAAAGTAAGCACAAATGACCTTGCCAAGGTGACTGCTTTCAAGGAAGGGCAGAAGAGAGCATTGGCAGGGCTCTGTGTTTCCTCTGACGCTCATAAGTCCCCATGTGTGCCTATGGGGTTGCCCTTGACACTAAGGACTCAAAGCTGAGTAAAAAAATGGTCCCTGCCCTGGGAATGATCTGCAGAGAAAGACCGCAGCTAAAGAGGGCACAGTGTCCAGATGTTTTATCTGAGCTGCGTGGGGCGGGGCACAGAGGGGTGTGCTGGGGACAGTGACTGTAGCAGATGCTTCATGAGGAAGGACTTGCTCCCTAAGTGGACTGCAGCCAGTACAGACACAGGACCCAAAGCTGCTGTAGAGTTTAAGGGAAGCAGGTTGTCATGCAGCAGGGAAACCCCATTGCAGAACAAAGGAGTCACAGTCCTTCACTCAGAACCAGCTTCTGATGGGAGAAGAGCTCTGAATACCCACTGAATACACACCCAGCCCTAGGGCTGGGCCCAAGGGAGGGGCAGCCAGGTGAGTGAATCCCCTGCAGGTGTGGCCAGCCTGCTCCTGAAGTCCAGTGCTCAACCTCTGCAGACCAGAGCTCCAAGACACGCCATGCCTGTCGGTTTTGTCTGGGTCAGAGAGCATTTCTCCTGCCTCCTACTCCACCATCTTTCTACACTATCTGGAGCTTACACTTGGGGAAATTCTGAAGTTAGCCTTGTCATCAGCCCCCAGCACAGCACCAAGGAGTTCCTGCACCCTGCAGCTGGGACTTTTAGATTAAGTATGAACACAACACTTGTTCACCTGCTGGGTGTAGTTTCCTGTCAAGGAAGGTGAGTGCCAAGGTTAGTGAAGCTAGTGTCGCCTGCTGCTCTCCATCTCACTCCTCAGTGGGAGATGATCCAGGTAGAAAAACGCCTGTGAAGATGCTCCCATCTCCTGATCTAGTTTCTGTATGTACATTTCTAGAAGTCAAAGTAATCCATCATCTTTAATAGAATTTTTAAAACATTTCTAATAGTGTAGAACACATCTTGCATTGTTCTGTGTACTGAGTCTTTCCCTACAGCAACTCCACTTCACAGCTTTCAGTCTGGGTGTCTGGCCAGCCCACCGGCTTCGTCCATCAGGGCTGGGCCTCACTGAGCTGTGGTGTGTTTTGGGGCTCACCTGTGACCTTTTGAGCTTATTTGTGATCGTGCATACATTCCCCTCTTCTCTGCATCATGGCCACTTAGCCTTGGGGACCAGTCAGTGTTGTTGTGTCCAGTTTTAATGACTGTGGCCATCTCTACACAGCTTGTTTCTTCATCCTAATACAGGGCAGAGCTTCAGCGTCAGCGCCAGGTCCTCCAGTGGCAGTGGGGTTCAGAAATCACTGAGCTGGGTTTCATGAGTGATGTGCATTCAGTACTATGGCATGTGTGCACACGAGATTGAGCAGTGAAGTATGTTGTCTACTGCAAGCCTTGGTACCTTGAAAACGTTAGTGTCTTGCTCCTCACCCATGGCCAGCATGATTGGAGTTTAATTGAGTTGGCGAACAGGACCTAGGCACTGAGGGGTCAGACTTCATGCCTGGAGATCTCAGCCCCAAAAGAGAGAGAAGTGAGCAGGGAAAGCAGAGCCAATCAGATGACTCCTGTGGGCCAAGCCTGAGGTGGCAGCGAATCATCATCTTTCCCTGTGCTCCCAGAGCCACGTGCAACCTCATTACTCCTACCAGAGCGCTGAGATGGGGCCACGTCCATCGCTGCCCTCCACAATGTAGAGAGGAGGCAGCAGTAGCAGATGCCATCGCTGGCCTCGGTCACTGCATAGCCGCAGGGAAAAAGCTGTCCTCCCAAGCCAAGCAGTTCATCCAAGCCACATGAGCTCTTCCAGGAGTGGAGCAGTGTGAACCCACCAGGACCCTGCACCTGTGCTGCTCTTCTAAGCGCAGTTCTTTGTGTCTGCGCCTGTACTGGCTGGGTGGGCATCACCATGTTGGTGACAGGCACCTGGGAGTGCTGCAGGAAGCAGCACATTCTGCTCTGTGAGCCAAGCTGGTAGCGGCACGGTACCCCCTTGTCCTGCATGTCAGTGGAGGATGGAAGGTGACGGGGCTAGGAAGGGCTGCCTGCACGGTCTAGATGATTCAGCAACGTTGGGGTGAGGTGGGAGGTGCACAGGAGGCCACACCGGGTCGTGACAATGAGCCGAGGTGAGCGAGCTCAGCGTAGAGCTGCTGTGGCCCAGCTGTGTCTAAGGGGGATTCTCCCCAGAGCAAGGATGGAGGCCCGGGGAGGAAGGAGGTTGTAGTTGAAGGACAGGGACCACCCTGGGAGCCACATGCAGACCTCTTGTTCCACATGGTGGCATCTCTGCCTCCTGGAGCAACGCCCCCAGCAGCCTGTAAAGCCACAAAAGCCGAAGTGCTTGCCATGAGGCTGTGACCATGAGCGAGCAGGCCAGCGAGCACCTGGCTGCGCAGGTGCTGGTGGCCAGTGGGCTGCCAGGTGTGGTTCTGAGCGGGCCCGGGGTGCTTACCCTGGTGCGGATCCGAGCGGCCCCGGGGGTGCTCACCCTGGTGCGGATCCGAGCCTGGACCGTAGTGGCTTCCTCCACAGTGGTCAGAACACTTGGCTGTTGGTCTTTTAAAAAAAATTAATTTGCTTTATTGTCATAGAGGTGATGTACAGAGGGATTGCGATTATACGAGTTAGGTACATTTCCTTTTGTACAGTGTCTTCTGTTCCCTTGCTCCCAGTCCCTCCTGTCTCCCACCATGAGTTATATAGTTCACTTTCATCAGTGTCCAGTGAGTTCCACTACCGCACAAAAATGTTTCATCCTTTTTCCCTTGAGTTCTGTACCCTCCAGCCCTCCTGAGGAAACATACCTGAATATACCATACATAAGGAAAAGAAGACAGAATCATCAAAAATTTTAAAAGTTTATAAAAAAGAGATCGATGTCTTGTTTCCATATCTTGGAGTTTGTTGTAATATAAATATTATTTTTTGTAAATATCAAGAGGCAAGAGGCACATAGGCATTGCACCTTGTGTTTTTTTTCTTTTACGAGTTTCCTCTGTGTCAGTGTTGGGAGAGAATGTGAAGACTTTGGGAGAGCAATTCATTTAAGAGAGCATAAATTGGGTTCTTCCCCTTTATCAAATTGGATTTCTTAACAAGGCTTTCTCCTAATGAGATGCTGTGCACATGCCAGGCTGTGAAGGCTAGTTTGAGTCATCTAGTTGCGTTTCAGAATTGGAAGCCACTGATTAACACTTTCCTAATAGCTCAAGCATATTCAGTAATAAAAAGCCTTTTGCTAGCATCTCTAACACAGCCCTGGGGTCCACAGCACAGGGGACGCAGAACTGACTGACCACGAGCATGTGGTGGTCCCCACAGCCCACTGCTGCGGGCCCCCTGCCTGCCACAGGGCAGCTCCCATCCAGGAGGGGGCCCGCCAACCTCCCGTACCCCTTCCTCCGCTCCCCTGCAACACGTGCCCCACCCCCAGCACCCCCCCAGGAGGCGGCTCCCATCTAAGAGGAGGCGACCACGCCCCCTGCTCCCTCCTCTGCTCCCCATCCAACATGCCCCGCCCCCCCCACCTACCACAGGCAGCTCCTGTGCAGGAGGAGGCCCACCCTGGGCCCCCTGCCCGCCACAGGCCAGCAGCCCATGGAAGGAAGCCTCCTTTACTGTACTATATCTTGCCTTCACAGGAAGCTTATTTTGAACATGGATTTTTTTTTATATGATAGAAAAAAAAATCAGGCTTCTTTGCAGTTTTTCCGTATTTATTTGATGTTTTTCCCTGTGGGTAGTTCTGCTTCTGACTGAGCATCATCTTTCTTCCAGTTTAAGATTGACGGGGAATGGTGGACGTGGATCGATTACCGACGCTTCCAGGAGCTGATCCAGCGGTATGAAGACAGTGGTGGGTCAGAAGCCTTCGGCGCAAAGGACTACATGGCCCCGACGCCCTCCTGGGCACTGTTCGGTGCCCGGGAGAGAGGCTTTGACCCCAAGGACACAAGGCATCAGAGGAAGAGCAAGTTGAAGGACGTTTCTGGATGTTGAGCATAGCTGCCTTGAGGATGCTGAAGGACACAGCCAGACATCCCGGGCTGTTCCCGGGCTCCACGGCCTTAGCAGGACGCCCATCACACCACTGCCCTTAGAGACGGCGCATAGCCCTTCTGACCAGATTTTATTATTTCATCACTCTTTCCCAATTCCATTTCTGAGAAGAAAATCATCTGTAGTGGCGGTGAAGTAGACAGTCTTTAAACAATTGGAATTTAATAGTTTTTAAATTATATTTTGGTATGACTTCCTAAAATGCTATTCATAAGAGTGCTACACAGGAATAAATGTGCTCTACCTCTTTCTGGGCTACTGGTTTGGGTTGTTGTTGTTTTTTTTAATTTAAATTTTAAAAAATTCTTTTTCTATAGCCCAAATTGGTCTAAAACCCAAGATCCTCCTGCCTTGGCCTCCCTGCACTGGAATTACAGGTGTGTGCCACAGCACCTGGCTCTTGAGCTATTGGCTTATTTTGAGGTAGCCACTTTGCCTTGAATTGGACTGCCCTGATTAAAACATCTGCTCTACTCCGTTCTTGGATTTTAAGATAACACCTCCTGAAAATAAGTTGTGCATCGATCACTTCAAATTTTGCTCGTTACCAACTTCTTGTGATATTGCCATGGCTCTCAAAGGATGCTAGATTTCACCCTGTTCCCAAGTTAGTATAGCAGGTGACACAGTCCCAGAGCCAGCAGCAGCCTCTTCCAGCAGAAGGAGGGGCCTCCCTGCCACACTCTGTGTCTCGGAGGCCTCCTCTCCACATTCCCAGCCCGCCCGCGGCTTCTTCCATGCTAGCCCTCACTGATGTACGTGTCTGTCCTTTACATTTTCTCTTATGGAAAACACTGAATATTTTTCCAAGTTGCCAAAGGTATATTGGGATTCTCTTATCCAAAATGAAATGAATAAAGCACTCTTATAAAGACTTGGAACACAAATGCTCTTTCACTGGCTCAGGCTTAAAGCTGCTGGCGATCACAAAAGTCTGATAGGTCAAACCTGCTGCTGTCTTTTCCATCTTTTTTCTCCTCTTCTTCCTCTTCCTCCTCCTCCTCCCCCATTCCTCACATATCACTTTCCTCTTTTTCTAAGTAAAAGTAAAATTGTAGCTAACTTAATCTTCCTAACTCACCTAATTGGATTTTTTGCTCAGTGTGGAATTCTTTCCCTTGCTGAGGTAGCCACGTACCTTATCAGTAAGCCGCATGAGGAGGAAGGATTTCCTGGGCTTGTGGGTTTAGTCCATGGTGACTTGGCCTGAGACAAGGGTGACCATCATGGTGGACAGGCGATATGGAGGGGCAGAGTGGCCCTCTCATGGCAGCTGGGAAGCAGCAGGGCCAGGGGAAGGGCTGGAGCAGGGGCAAGCTATACCCCTCATGGGCGCACATCCAGTGATCTGCTTCCTCCAGCCAGGCCCACCCACCTTGCCTCCCACCCCAGCATGGCATCGGGTTCTGAAGCCATGGATGGAGAACCTGCTGGTACACCCTGGTCCCTCCTGCTCCTGTCATTTCCCTGGAACCCATCAGCTATGAGGATGGATGTCAGAAACCATGGCACCAGGGTGAAAACAGCACCTGCCCAGGTTCTGACCTGAGAGGAGTCAGCATGTGAGGTCCATCACATGCCTTGCGGGTCCCTCCACTGTCCACACCTTCCGTCTCCCGGTCTGCTGGTGAGCCATCCCCACACTCCCGTCTCGGGGTTGATCATTTCTTACAGTAACTCTCAGGACCAAAAGAACAGTTCACCTGCTCTAGATTTTAAAGGAGATATGCAGGGGAAGAAATGGGCAGGGAGAGCTCTAGAAGGGTCCCCTGTACAGGAGCATCCCTCCCTGAGGAGTTGGGGTGCACCACCTTTCCTGCATGGATGGGTTGGTGGCAGATATTGGCCCTCAGCCCTCATCCCCTTCCCCGCAGAGGGCCGGGGTTGCCTGAGCCTGCCAAGCTTCTGCTCATGGCTGGCTTGATCTTTCCAGTGACTGGCGTCTCCCCCTCCCTAGGAGCCCAGCAACCACGCAGCTGTGCTTTTATTTATGATGAACTGAGTTTCTGCTTAAGATCTAACTCAAGCAAAGATAGTTGTCTGTTCCTTCAAATGAAAAAAAAAAAAAATTGAGAAACTGCTCACCTAGAGAACAAGCAAATTCCCTGACTGCACTGACTTTCCATGTATCAAAGAGTGTTCTCCTTTCAAGCCAGAAAATGCTGATCTGTTTCTTGATATTACATCAATAATAGCATGGCCCCGTTACTCTCAATTCACAGTCACAATGGAACATGTTAAATGCTTAGCACACAGTGGCATCTATATAGGTTGGGGGCAAGTAGTGTTTGCCAAACAGTTAAAAGTAGGGGGAAGTGGGAGGCTGTGGTTCTACAAAGGCGGTCAATTTTACCCAATAACCTTCTAATTTCCAATGGAATCTTCTTTTGTGAAACGTAAGTAAATTGACTCTAACATCCAACTGAAAAATTAGCCAAACAGGCTGGAAATATGGCCTAGTGGCAAGAGTGCTCGCCTTGTATACATGAAGCCCTGGGTTCGATTCCCCAGCACCACATATACAGAAAAAGCCAGAAGTGGCACTGTGGCTTAAGTTGGCAGAGTGCTAACCTTGAACAAAAAGAAGCCAGGGACAGTGTTCAGGCCCTGAGTTCAAGCCCCAGGACTGGCAAAATAAAAAAATAGAAAGGTCAGAAAAATTAGCCAAACAGGTGGGAATAGTTGAGAAATTTTGGAGAAAATAACAATGAAAGGGAAGTTGTTTTAAAAGATAACTGGGACATGTTTACTAAGTAATTAAATGAGAGAAGACCTGTTTCAGAATGACTTACGAAAATATGGGCAAAGCAACTAAAATCAGCCAGTTTTAGAATTCTGAAAAACAACAAAAGCTTCACCGCAAACTGAAAATCATCTTCTGAAAAGAAAAAAAAAATCTTGATGCAATTAGCAGTTAATTTCTCATCGGTGGCCAGAAGACAGGAGAGCAGTCGGCAATCAGCAGCCAGACATGCCGGTCCTTCTCTCAACATTTCTCTCAAGTGTTTAGAGAATTTATCTATCTATCTATAAATGAATAATCCCTCCTTTTTCCTCCCTTCTCCAACCTTTAATATCTTGCAGTGATTTTTAGATTTCACACATTGTATTCTTCAGTAATGAAGTTATCCATGGGCAGTTTTGTCTTCGGAGACTTTGTGTCTCTTTGTCCATTGTGCCCATTATTTTTCTGTAAAACTCTTTACATTGTTATTAGTATGTTAAAGTCCTTCCCACCTAATTCCAGCCCTTGGGTTGTCAATGTAATTTCTTCCTTACTGCTTTGTTTTTGCCTTAACTAGTTTCTTATTTCTTTATGTCTGCGATTTTTGTTGCCATTGTTATATAATTTACATTGTACACTTTCTTTCCCCTCCCCTCCTCTTTCCTCTCCTCCCCTCTCTTCCCCTCTTCTTCCTTCTCTTCCCTTCCTTTCTCTTTCTCTATGTAGCCCAGGCTGGTCTTGAACTCATAAGCTTTGTGCCTCAGCCTTTCAGGTGCTGTGATCACAAGCATGCACCATCACCCTTGGCTACTCGCTGGCTGATTTTTTACATTGTATCCCCTCCTGTCGGTGTGATATATCTAGTAGGGCCAGTGGGACCCATTGTTCTTGGCCTTGTCCAGGGGCAGGAACTCCTGGATGTGGGAGCTGTGTGGAAGGAGAGCCCAGCACACTACTGAAAGATCTCTAATCAAAGAACTGGAGGAAAAGAATCACCAAGCGAGGCATGGTAGTGGACACCTGTAGTTTCAGCACTCAGGAGGGGGAGGTGGGAAAATGGTGAGTTAGACACCGCCTGGGGTACCTAGCCAGACGCTGTCTCAAAAAAGAAAAAGAAGAAAGAAAAGAAAAGAATCACCACCCGTCTTTGTGTTCATTCAGCATAGGGCCCCAGCAGTGTGGCACCTCCCAGGCTCTGAGTAATAAATGAAGCAGGGTGAGTTTCTCAGAGCAGTTGCCCTGGCTCGGGTTTGGGCTCTCATCTTCCTGGCTTTGGTCAGCAGAGGGCAGTGCAGAGCGTCTGAGTGCGGGGTCTCTGGGCTGCAGGGCTCTGTTACTCTGGGGACCAGGACATCTTGTAAATCCTCTACTTGCACGTGGTCAGAAAACCTCACCCACACATCACAGCCACAGGGTCCGGAGCCAGGCGTTCAGCGGCTGTTCACACACATGCATTCACCTGCTGGGAACCAACAAGGTCACTTACGCAAGACAGGGAGGGAGAGAAAAGTGGGCTCAGTCTTCCCTCTGCTTTTTATCAATCATCAAACTGTGTGAAGATTTCTCAGATGCCGTATTATATCTCTAAGAAAGATGCTGTAAGAATTATGTAGATGAACCTCAAAAATGTGTGCAAAGTGAAAGATACCAATCTCAATGCACTGACTGTTGTATGTGATTATATGATTCCATTTCTAAATAAACAAACATATACGTTGCAGTCATGAGAATTGAACTCAGGACCTGGTGCTCACTAGCTGGCATTCTGCTACTGAGCCACACCGCCAGCCTTGTTTGTTGCTGGCTGTTTTTAGGATAGGGTCTTGCTTTCCACATGGGTATTGAGCTAGGATCTGTCATCTACAGGCTTGCTGTTACTGCTGGGATTACAGGCGTGTGCCTCCCACCCTCTGTGGAGATGGAGACTTATAGGGTAGGCTTTTCTGCCTGGACTGGCCTGGAACCCAGCTCACACATAGTTAGGATTGCAGACATGAGCTGCTGGTGCCCAGCTTAGACTAAACCCAGTGCATATTAAGCACACGTTCACTGTACAAAGAATGCAGTGGCTTGGCTAGTCACCCGTGCGTGGGATGTGCCTTGGCCTTTAATAGGGCCCTCTGTGGACACAGCAAGTGGGAGAGCACCCCCCCCCCCCGGCTGCCAAGGCCAAGGAAGTCACCACTGGGGAATGATGGGTAATTGGTGTGGCATTTCTTTTTGGGTTGTTGAAAAATGTTTCAAGATTAGATTGTGGTGCTGGACATGGAGGTGCACACCTGTAATTCCATCACTGAGTAGGCTGAGGTAGGAAGATGGAGGGTTCTGAGCCTTGTCTGAAGAAAACCACAAGAAACATAAACCCAGCTGTGGTGCTGTACTCCTGTAGTCTCGGCTTACTTGAGAGGCCACCTGTGGAGGAGGCAGCTTAGCAGTGAGGACAGAGCTGAGATGAAGAGCAGGTCCCCCGGCTCAGGCCGCAACGGTGTGCAGCCTTGGTTCCTCGCATCAGCTTGTGTTTCTGCCGGCCCTTTTGCTCCCCTAGGTTTGCTGCCTGGTCCCTTTTCCACAGTTGAGGCCACGCTGGGAAGTGAGTATGTTTCTCAGGGCTGCACCATTCCCAGCTCCCCAGCCCTCCTGCAGGGCACTTGGGCTGCAGATGGAACCTGCGCCTGAGGGCTCAGCTCTGCACACGGGCAATGTCATTGGTTGCTGGCAGAAGGTAAGAGTTCTATTTCTGTCTTCTCTTGGTCTTGGAGCTCAGGCTGAACTGCTCGCCGGGCTTCCTGATGGCTCTGCCTTCTGCCAGGGGCTGGAGGGAAGCACTCACCGGGTCTCAGCATGAAGACAAGGGTGTATCAGACCTTACGGCCTCCTATTCGTGTCCCCTTCTGCTGTCTACTTGTCTACCGCTGAGGACCCTTGTCCATCACTACCAAAGAGCAAGGAGAGTGGGCGCTGGTGGCACACGCCTGTAATCCTAGATGCTCAGGAGGCTGAGATCTGAGGATCTGCTATTGAGGACACATGACGTGACAATTTCCTGGCCATACGATATATTTCTGGCAGTAGAAAATGTAGTTCCAAACATGGTGGTCTTGCTGCCTTCTAGGTTATTAGCTAGCTTTGCTTCTAATGTAGCAATTTTATTACTATTGCCATTAGTTTCTTCTTCTTCTTCTTCTTCTTCTTCTTCTTCTTCTTCTTCTTCTTCTTCTTCTTCTTCTTCTTCTTCTTCTTCTTCTTCTTCTTCTTCTTCTTCTTCTTCTGGCCACAGTTCTCTGTGAAACCGACTTTCAGCAAGGGACCCAAAGAGGTCTGAAGGCCTTATTTGTCTTAGCTTGGGAGGCCTGGTGGGGAGGGGTGGGGCGCCATGGGTTGCGGGGTTCCCTGGTGGCCATGGTTGTGCTGTGGGTAGTGGGGTTCCCTTCGTGGCTGAGGGGTTTGTTCCTGACACACCCAGAGCTGAGTAGCATCACCCAGCTCAAAGCAGTAAGTTGCTCCATTTCAAATGCTTCCTTCTGATGCAGTGTGAATTTTACTTAAAGAGTATTTTTAAGAGTTGCTAAAGCAAGGTATTGGAGGGTGTCCTAGCACAGGCCTGGCCTCCGTGCAGGGTGGGAGGCGTTGGGGGCCCCCAGAGGCTCAGCCAGCGTCCCGGTGGTTGGGAGTGACTGGCTCCTCCCCCGCCGGCTGGCCTGGGCGGGCAGGGCTCCCGCTCCGGCCGCTTCTCCCGGGCAGTTGGCACACGCGGCCTTCAATGGGCTGCAAGGACAGGAGCGGGGTTCCGGCTGTGTGGCCTCTGACAATTCACCTTCTCCGGCGCTGGCAGCACCAGGGGACTTCGGCTGCTTCAGGGAAGGGCAGAACCTGCCAAGAGCTCCAGACAGCTCTGGTAAGCTCCGGCCTCAGAGCCCTGGCCCCCATGTGTGACACCCTGGTCCCTGGTGTGGGCGGTGTGCATGACCCAGCAGGGTCTGCCCTCGGCTTAGGGTGCAGGGATCTGCACTGATGGGGTTGGGGAGAGTGTGCAGGGATGAGCTGCAGGCCCTGCTCCTTGGCCTTTGGAGCGCCACACCAACCGCCTCCTCCAGGAAGCCTTCCTAAGCCCAGGCGCCTTCTCCCCATGCTCCCCATGTCCTGGGCTTCCATGTGGCGGCTCTGCCTGCCCTGGGAAAGGCCAAGGTCTCTGTTTCCCCATTGACACCAGACGGCCAAGCTAGACTGAGGAAGGTTCCCCATGGCTGAGCTAGGCTGAGGGCCCCGTGGCTGAGGAGCCCCCATCCCCCTCTTCCAGCTATTGACACAGAAAGCACACATGCACACATGCATGCACACACGCACACCCCCAAGGAAAGTTCAGCCCATCCCCTCGTGGCCAAGCTCTCCAGCCCGCGGGTGGGCATGGCGGAGCACCTGTGACTCCTGCCCGACGCGCTGGCAGCAATGTCTCCCACGAGCGGGCGAGGCTGCCTGCCCACACCCATGGACGCCTGGCTCCATGTGGATCCTGTTGGCCCCACTTCCTCATTCCCACTCCACACCTTCCCCAGGCCCGCGCTGCTCCCTTCATGGGGTGCCCCAGCCCCTCATCAGTCTCAAAGACACCCCCCACCCTCACTGCGCAGTGTGCAGGACCAGGCGTCTCCTAGGCAAGTGCTCATCTCCTGCCGGGCCTGCCCACAGAGGGGCTCTGGCTCCTGGGCTCCTGGGGGGCCCACGCGGCCTCTGCAGGGGGAGGTAGTCTCTGTGGGGCCTGGGGCCCTGTCCTTTGCACAGAGGACACATCACAGGCACAGTGACGTGGGCATCGGCCAGGAAGATCAAGGCCACCTCAGGATCAGGGCCCTGAGGTCCTTCTCTCACGTAGGGGAGCATCTGAGAAGTCCCAGCCCTTCGCCCTACACGTGGCCAGGCCTGGTACCACCACAGGTGCCATGCAGCCGAGGGGCTTGGGAAGCCACAAGGTCGGATGCGTGGGGAGCTGTTGCAAATGGGTGCAGACTGGACGATCCTGGAGACCAGCCAGAGCTGCCCAGGGTGCTGCGTGCAGAGTCGCGCTGGGCATCCAGGGGAGGGAGGGAGGGGCGGCAGTGGGCTAGGAACCCAAGGGCTTCACTCAGCCAGAGCTGGCGAGGATGGGAGGGTTCGCAGCCTCCCATGCAGGAACCAGGAAAGGAAACTTGTTGGGTTGTTGTTGTTGTTGTTTTTTTTTTTTCCAGTATTGGGGCTTGAACTCAGGGTCTCTCGCTCTCGCTTGGCTCTATTGCTCTCAGCTAGTGCTCTACCACTTTGAGCCATGCTTCTAGTTCTGTTTTTGTTGTTGTTTGTTTTTGTCTTTGTTTCTTTGATGGTCCATTGGAGATAGAGACTTCTAGACCTTTCTGCCAGGGCTAGCTTCTAACTGTGATCCTCCAGTTCTCAGCTTCCTGAGTAGCTAGGATTATAGGCTTGAGTCATCAGCCCCGGCTAAAAAGTCATTTTGATGTGGTCTCTAAAGAGATATATTATGAGGCACACCCAAATCATTTTGCTTCTTTCTCAGTCCTGCCTGTAGAGGAGGAAGCATTTTGTCTTGTTCTCTATGCCAGCATTTCCATGCCAGCCTTTGCCTGTGCCAGCCTCCCCAAAGGAGGGAACTGGTTAGTCACCAGCTCAGGCAGGGTCCTGGACTGATGGGTCTCTGAGGTCAGAGTTCATTGCTGTGCCTCTACTTGGTTCTTCTTCCTGTTTTTTGTGTAGAGCAACTGAGGCCAGCCTGTCTCCCCCACCCTCCCTCAGGCTGCTCAGCGGGGTCACCTCCTCTCTCCACCAGTGAGTTGCAGGATTGATTCTCCAAGCTTCGTTTGTGGCCTGGCCCTGAGTATGGTGGTATTGAGAGTAGCAGCAGGGGTGGGTGGGGTCGGGGGAGGGGGGCACTAATGGATGAAGCAGGGCTGGCCTATGGAACCCTCAGTGCTTGGATTGTCTGGGCTCTCCTAGAGGAATAGAACAGGGGGACAGAAAGAAGCACAGACAGATGGGTGGATGCATGAATAGAGGTAGATAGATCCTACCTATTATATATATATATATATATATATGTCTATATCGGATATGTATGTGCATACATGTAGATTTCAGAGGGTCTTGTACTAACAGTGATCTTCCTGTTTCTGCGCCCCGAGTAGCTAGGGCTGCAGGCACGTGCCACCATGCCTAGCTCAGTGTGACCCTCAGGGGTTGACCTGACATGCGTATCCTATAGTCGTCCAGTTCCAGAATATTAATGGAATGTGCTACCATTGCTTGGCATACTAAGAATAAACAGTTGTCTCAGACTCTGCTGGAATTTGCTTCACTTCTTCTTTTCTTTTTGGGTACTAAGGATTGAACCCAGGACGTTGCACTTGCTAGGCAAGTGTTTTGCCACTGAGCTACATCCCAGCCCTATTTGCTTCACTTCTACCTGGGTACAATTTCCAATTTCCCCTTCATGTTTTTTGTTTAGAATTCCATAGATATAATATTAACAGATTTGACATTTAACTTTTTTTTTTCATCTTGATATGCATCAACTTGGTATAACATGACAAATTCATGATACAGGAGTGTTCCGATAGGGCATGAAGCTTGACTCTCTTATAATTTCCCTGGTCTGTAAATGTCCACGTTTGTACTCTAGGATGTGTACTGTGTGCCAGAATGTTCTGAGGAAGGCTCAGTCGTGACTATGAAAACACTCCAATTTGGGATCTTCCAAGGAAATTGGCAGAAACAACCCAGAGATCACTAACGAAGAGCTAGCCGCCTCACAAGCTGGGGCCAGGAGGGAAGGGGTGGGGCCCAGGGGTGGGTGCTCAGACCAGGAGTCGACCCTCAGAGGCCTGTGCCTCTCGGTGCCACTGCTGAGGGCACGGCCAAGTCTCCATCATCACCTCCAGCATCCTTAGGCCAATGTGGGGGCTCCATCATCACCCGCCTACAGGGGTTAGAACCCCGGTTGTTTTCTGCTCAGCTCAGGGCACAGAAGCCTGAAGATGGAGGAAGGGCAGCCTTCTCACTTGTGGAAGGCCGCAGGTCACACGGGGTGGCCTGGGCAGGGTGGAGGAGGCCACCAACCATTGGGCCTCGCTCTCTGCTGTGTGGGCCTGGGGGTGCTGGGGACTTCCTGGAAGGGGGAGGGGGGGCTGTGGACAGCACAGTAGCCACAGTATGGTGTTTTTTTATCCAGACAATCTGGCCCAGACAACCCGGCCAGTCAGCTCCGTTCTGGGGACCAGAGGCATGTGGGGGCATAGGAAACTGGGACATGGGGACATGGGGGTGTGGGGACCTGGGGCGTGGAGACCTGGGACTTGGAGACCTGGGGTGTGGGGACCTGGGGCATGGGGACCTGGGACAAGGGGGTCTATTTTAGGGACCTGAGATGTGGGGACCTGGGGCGTGAGGATAGGGCTCCATTCTGGGGACCTGGGATGTAGGGACAGGGCTCAAGGGGGGCCCAGGGAAGCACTGTACAGCCCAGGCTCTGGGTGCTCTTCTCCGACGGCTGGCCCGCGGGGGGGTTGAGGTGGTACTGGGGGCAGAGCACTGTGCCCCGGCTGCACATGCTGTGCACCTGACTGAGATGCCCGATGGGCACAAGGGCTGGGACTGGAATCTGTGGAGTGCTCTCCTGCCAGGTGCTTAGTCCCCCCACCCCGAAGAGGTCACAGGGAAGGGAGGGCTGGGGGCAGGGAGGACCTCTGGCTCCCGTTCAAGGAGGCAGCAGATTCGAGGTTGACAAAGCATTCTCGCTGCTGGGCTCCTTGAGGGGGAGCCATTCGGGGCTCAGGTGGCCGTGAACTCGGAGCTTTTGTCCAAGGCCCAGTGGTGGTTCCAAGTGCCAGCAATTCCTGCCCTGGGTGGCTCAGGGTCCCATCTCTCAGGAGAGGCCGGGACGGGTGTGTGTCCCCCACACATCCCCTGCTCGCTGAGTAGGTGTCTTCAAGGTGCTTCGCTCACGCTGCTGTTTTTAGCGGCCGGCTGGGAGGCCAGGCGAGGCTTGCTGTCAGATAACAGAACAGGTCCACATCCTCTCAACCCACCCTCCCTCCTGCCGAGAGCATGACTGGCATCTCTCGGCAGACTAGAGGCCAGCCTGGGGTGAGGAGAAGCCCCTCCCCATGCCACAGCCCACTCCCCAGACGTCCTGAGGGAGGAGGGTCTGCTGGTGAGGGCATCCTGAAGGGTGGAGTCCACTGGTGAGGGCATCCTGAGGGGTGGAGTCCACTGGTGAGGGCATCCTGAGGGGTGGAGTCCACTGGTGAGGGCATCCTGAGGGGTGGAGTCCACTGGTGAGGGCATCCTGAGGGGTGGAGTCCACTGGTGAGGGCATCCTGAGGGGGAGGGTCTGCTGTTGAGGGTGTCCTGAGGGAGGGGTCTGCTGGTGAGGGTGTCCTGAGGGGGGGGGGCCTGTTGGTGAGGGTGTCCTGAAGGGGAGAATTCCTTGCTCCGTCGAGGCAGCAGGAGGGCAGGGAGTCACACGTGCCCTGTGCTTTCCCTGCATCTTGCCACCTCACTCCCACCATGGTTTTCCCGTCACGCTCCGCGCGGCCGCGTCCCTCAGTGTTCTACCTCTTGGTGCAGGACAGGGGCTGGGTGGGGTGTCTGACTGTAGACTGTTGTTTTTGTGTCTGGGTGCTGGAAGGTGGGCACACCTGGTGGATGTCTGTGTACCTGAGTAGGAGTGTGTGTGCATGGGCAGGGATGTGTCCACATGTATGTGGATGGGGAAGGCATGTGTACACAGGAAGTCATGTGCTTCAGACAGGCACATGTGTACACATGTGGGAGTACTTGCATGTGCACAGGAATGTGGGCACACGTGTACACACGAGGGCACAGGTGTGCATGCCCAAGCAGGTGCACACGTGTGCATGGAGGCACATATGTGTGTGGGAACATGGGTGCACAGGGAAGCGTAAGCGTGCATGTGTGCAGACAGTGGATGGGCAGGCAAGGAGAAATATACAAGCAGGCATGCGTGTGGACACGGGCAGGTGTGTGCAGGCTTGTATGTGCTGCTTACCGTGCCGGTGCTCTCAGGAGAGGTTCACGTGGCAGACAGTGCTTCCATTCCGGCAGTGCCCAGGCACGTTGCCCTGGAAGCGCTGGGACCCCGGGCTGTGGAGGAGGCGGCCGGTACTCACAAGGACATGATACCCACAAGGGCGGCAGGCCTGGCTGCCTGGCCCTGCAGTTATGAATCAACCTTGTACCCGAGAGCCCCTCAGGCGAGCGCCCCCCCCTTCCACCTCCCAGCTCCGGCGGCTGCTCCTGGGCTCTGCACCAGAGTGAGCGCGCTCGGCAGGAAGTGTTCCCAGCAGCGGCAGCAGCCCGAGCCGCAGAGGCACCCTTCAAATTGGGACTCTAGCCCTTTAAATCTGCTCAGTTACCAAAAAAGAAGAGATCAGACCCTGTTAATTAAAGCTCGCCCGGGCCCATCATCCCATCGTCCCATCCATCGCCCCATCGTCCCAGGGAGCTGCGCTGCTCCAACTTCAGCCATGGATCCTGGAGACTTTCCCCCGAGCCCAGCAGGAGGTATGACCCTGTCAGATGGCACTCGGCCTGACAGCCCCTCTCCCTGTCCTCCTCTCAGCCTCCAGCTTGTGCTCAGTTGAGACAAAGCAAGTTTTCCTGGGGTGTGGAGGAAGGGAGGGATGGAGATCTGTTTGTCATGGCCCCAGCTTCCTGGCTGCCAAAGTGATCTGGAAGACCGAGGAAGCGTGTTTCCTTCAGCTCCGGCTCCTCCAGCATCCTTTCTCCCAGCAGGGTTATTCCCCTGGCTCTAAGGGAAAGGGCCCAGGGCAACTGGCCCTGCTTCTCCAATCCATGACCTGTGCTGGGTCTAAGATGGCTGTGCAGCTGGAAACTCGTTCCATACAACTTTCTAACCGCCCCCCCCCCCATCCCTGAGGACCCCGGTGCTGGACCCCAGCCCCTGGACTCCACTCCGTGGCCCCCTGAATGCGGCCAGGTGAACATGTTCGCTGTACAATTTCAGGAGATTCAGAGACTTCCCCCTTGGCCTTTTGAGGAAACTCACTATCAGCTGAGTATTCGGTTCTGTTGCAAAGAGTTGCTGTTATTCAGGAATCTCCTCCTGCCATCAGTCAGGGAGGAGATTTATCTTCTTTGTGCATGGCATTTTGCAAATTGTTCTTGGGCCGGGAGAACATCTGTCTGCGACTCCTTCATTGATTGGTTTCTGCCCCCTCAGTCTTCTGGGCAGCGATGCTGGGCTCTAGACACGCCCCAGAAAGGCGTCCTCTCACTCTGCTGCTCAGGGAGTCCCAGACCTCCCTTAAACACAGACTGGCAGAGAGAGCTGTTTTCATTGTTCAGAGGGACCACTGAGGAATAGTCCCTGACTCTGGGATGCGGGTGGGTCCCTGCAGCCTGGGACGGGGCTGCCATCGCTTCTAGCCCTCGTGGAGAGGGTCTGAGGAGGCAAGCACATTGCCTGGTTTCTCCAGGGTGGGTGATGGGCACAGTCTTGAGGGCTGTGGGAGATAGGTGAATGACAGCCCAGCTCATGCAGGTAAGGCCCCCCCCAAAGCTGTTGTCTACAGAGTGCTTGCTATCCATCCTCCCAATGGGGCTATTGCATGTCCAGCTAGACACTGTCCCACCCCTCCACAAATGACCAGCCCTGCCTTTGGGAAGCGTTGTGGCATTCCGCCTGTCTGCCTCCCACGCACTGTAGGTACAATGCAATTTATATTGTTGGAGTAATAGAGCTCTGCGTGACAGAGGCTCTGGTTAGAGGAAGCAGTGCTGAGCTATGAAGGAAGCTCTGAGCGGAAGTCCTCACTTCCATGCCCACCGCTGGCTTGGTGTGGTGATTTGGAGATTCCAAAGAGTAACATGGTAGAGATGTTTTCTGAAGAAAGGAGGTTGACCGGGAGCCTGGGCCTCATGAGATGGAGAGGCCTGCGGCAGGCAGCGGCCAGGCCTCTGGATGGTCTGACCAGTTTCATTGGGGGCTCCATCAAGCCGGGGATCATGGCTGTCAGCATGCTCCCTGTGGTCTGGGGTCACAGCCCCAGTCCCAGCGGGCTCCATCCAGCCAGGACAGAGCTGCTCTTCCCTATGTCCCTGGTCCCTGGCCTCTCTGTGCCTGTCACTCAGCTCGTACCCCTCCACGGCCAGGGGTTGCAGAAGAGTGAGAGACAAGCGCCCTGCCTCTCCTTGGCCTGTCCGGGCCACTAACAATGAGGAAACAAGCGAGCACTGCTGTTTGGCATCGTGTTTCTCCTTAAGTTAATGGCGTGTGTTTGTTTTTAATCTGCTGACATCTGCCGGCTTTCGGGGAGCTGTGTGTGTGTGTGTGTGTGTGTGTGTGTGTGTGTGTGTGTGTGTGTGTGTGTGTGTGTGTGTGTGTGTATGTATCCCAGGAGAGGTGCTTTAGCCTCCAGCAAGTTGGTACTGTTTCATGGCCCAGTGGTATTTTGTTTGTTTGTCTTTGAGACAGTCTTACTATGTAGCCCAGGCTGGCCTGGAACTCTCAATCCTCCTGCATATAAAAGAGAAACCAAGGTGTGACATTCCCTGGGAATTTAACCTTCAATGTGGGTGACTTGATATTGCCCCACATAGTTCTCCTTCCATTTACTAAGGAGCGACATCTGAGCCTCGCAGACCAGTCCACCCCACCACCTTAGGAACACTGGACTGGACTGAAGTGTATGCATTGGCGGAGATGTTGGCGGGGTAGTAAAACATGTCTCCTGTACAGAGAGCTGATCCCAGGAGCTGGGAGCTCCTTGCGGCGGCCTCGGGCCTCCCGCCTGCCCAGGCCTTTCCTCCTCGTCGGCCGCTTTCTGAGAGTCCAGGCTCTGGGGAAGAAGGTGCTGCAGCTAGTCTCGGGCACCTGGGGCTCAGGATGAGCCATTGGAAGAGCTCCAGTGAGGTGTATGCAGGCCTCAGACCTCTGGTTGGACATTTCACGAATTCTGTGTTTATCACAGACAGTGAGCCTGGTAAAGATGAGTGGCATACCACCACCAACACTCACAGGTGGGGGGGGGGGTCCCACCTTCTAGGTAGAGGACAGGAGAGATGGTGGGAGGGGGCAGGCCTGAGCAGGAGAGGCTCTCAGACAGGAACCCAGTGGGCTTGGGATCCTGCCCAACTTCCTTCCAGGGGATCCCAGCACGGAGCCCCTGAAGAGGAGGCCCTGGGTGGACATTCTAGGGGAAGAGCGGCCGCTGATCAACGGGGCCCTGCTCCTCCAGGCCCCACTCCTCCAGGCTGGGCTCTAGCCCCCGGCTCCCGGCAGTGAGCAGCGCACACAGAACCCATGCACTCAGGAAACTTCTCCCCAGTGGAGGGACGGCTGCACACACCAGGAGGGCGAAGCCTGGGCAGTGCTGCGGAGGGACTTTTGCTGGGGGTAAAGAAGAAGGGGAAGATGGGGTTCCACTGGCCGGGTGGCACACGGAGTGGGGGTGAAAGGGAGAAGGTATTGCGAGGTGATATTGGAGCAAGGACTCCAGGAGGCATTATAAGAACTGGCTCTCATGAGATGGTATCTGTGTCACTGGGGGCATGGAGAGTGCTAGAATGCTGAGCTTTTTTCACAGTGGGGGGTAGCGGGGGGCACCCAGGGGGCACGAGGGGGAGGGGGGCTGGGCCACCCTCAGGAGTCACTGGCGCATCCCTGGGAGATGGAAGATGAATGGAGACCACTCAGGACCCACTGGCAACTCCGGACTATAGCGGGCTAAGAGGGCTCTGCAGAGCCCTTGGCTGGATCTCAGGCCTGGATGAGGTGGGCGGGATGGTCACCAGTCCAGCTCCCTTTGAGACACCCCAGGAAGGCGGGGGGGGGGCTGAGCCCCTAGGAAGGCAGGGGGGCAGGCTGAGCACTGAGGTTGGTGCAGAGACACAGCCCAGGCTGTGCTTTCTGCCGCTGGCTTGCCCCTCCTTCTCACCCAGCTCGGCTGGGAGTGACCAGAGGTTCGTCTTCGCCTTGGTTTATTCCATTATCTGGGTGCCCGGAGCATAAGTCAAGCAGATTCTTGTGTCTCTGGCAGGTTATTACGCACTGAATTAGTGTGGTGAAATAAAAACCGTAATAAAGCTGTAGCACGCTCTTAAATTGTTAAAATTTATTGTAAAATGTGCAAGTTATTAACTGCTCTTCGCCTGTGTGCTTTGCCGGTCGGAAGACAGGGAACACGAAGCGAGGCCTCTAGAGAGACTTGGCTCCGAGAATCCTCCGGAGTCCAGAACCCGGCAGCAAATTCACACGTCGGCAGAGCTTGGCAGCGCTCCCTGGCCAAGCCGTCCTGGCACCGCCGGCACCGCCACAGGGCTCCTGGCTCTAAATCTTGTCCCCATGGGAGAGGAACCCATCTGTCCACCTCCCCCAAGGCCCTGGGCAGGCTGAGGGGAGCCTGGAAACATGAGGCTTTGTGTTTTCCCCTCTGAGCATGTAGTCTCTGGGTCTTCTCGCATCCTGGGACCCACCATCTCTCCTGTCAATGCAGTGGTCTGTTTCCCGGAACCCAAAGAGCCCAGGCCGTCCTGTCTCCCGCCTCTCCACATGAGTGTCCATCGGGGAGGGCTGCTCCCTGCTGCCACTCCTGTGTGGGAAGCCAGGGGCTAAGTTTCCTCTGATGCCAAAAAAGATGCAGGGGATCTGGTGATTTCTGTGCTCCTTCCTTCTTTTCTTCCTTCCTTCCTTCCTTCCTTCCTTCCTTCCTTCCTTCCTTCCTTCCTTCCTTCCTTCCTTCTTTCCTTCCTTCCTTCTTTCCTTCCTCCCATCTCCTTCACTCCCCCTTCCCTCCCCCCTTGCTCCTCTTTCTTTCTCTGGTTGTATCAAGGATTAAACCCAAGGCCCTACTCTTGCTCAGCAGGTACTCTACCACTTACACCATACTTCTAACCTCTTTTTGCTTTGGGTTATTTTCTTCCACTTTTTTTGTTGTTTTTGTTGGTCATGGGACTTGAACTCTGGGCCTTGGCACTGTCCCTGAGCTCTTCAGCTCAAGGCTAGCACTCTACCACTTGAGCCACAGCGCCACTTCTGTTTTTCTGGTGGTTATTTGGAGATAATAGTCTCATGGACTTTCCGGCCTGGGCTGGCTTTGAATCACAATCCTCAGATCTCAGTCCCCTGGGATTACAGGCGTGAGCCCCTGGTGCCCAGCTTCTTCCACATTTTTTAAATTAGTGTCAACTAATATAGGAAGAGGTTTTCCTATGCCCTGTCCATACATGCATGCCATGGGCTTTGATCAGCACCCTGTCCCTCCATCACTCTCCTCATTCCCTCATCTCCCCTCTGCTTTCCCAGACCAATCTCAACAGGCTTTTCCCCTCTGGGCCAGCATGGAACCAGGATGCTGGGCTTATGGGCATGAGTCACGGTGCCCAGCCAGGTTGGGCCCCAGGTTGTGGTGCTGGCCCTGGTGCCTGCCTCCTGAGAGCTGCCTCTGAGCCAGCAGCGGTTCCTCATTGATTGGCTGGCCCTGAGTCCTTACTGCCCACGAGACTAGCCAGACAAGGCTGCTTGAGACCTCAGATACTTCTGCCACTGCAGAAGGGGAGAGAGATTATGAGCAGACACCAAAACCAAGGCCTCAGCTCTCCTGTGACTCTTCAACCATACTGAGTCTCTCTAAGGGTTTCAGTGATCTGAGCCCTGGATTTGCACATGGGGTACCTGGTCTCTGGGGCCCAGCCTTGCCACGATGTGTGTGGTCCAAGGTGAGCTGGAGACTCTAGGGACAGTATGGGGAAGCACCGACTTGGGGTGCTGTCCCCCGGAGTGTCTTCCACTAGCCTGCTTCTTCCTCATTCAGAGGCATGCATGGAGCTGCCAGGCGTGGATGGCCAGCTCCTGCCCACCCAGAACAAACTGCTCTGCCTGGATGCGTCAGTGTGCATTTCAGATGGGAGGGCCTGGGAGGGATGAACTCTGCACTAGGACTGCTGGATACACAGGCCCTTCTCCCCATAGCACCAGGCAGAGCAGGCCTTTCTCCCTGTAGCATTGGGTTGCAGGAAGATGAAGCCATGTAGTGGGACTTCATGCAGTTAAGCCCCAGAGAGATTGTCGACACCCCTCATTTTCCCTTTTCAGTCTGACACCCAAGCCATTCACAGGGAGGGTGGTGGTGAGTGGCAGGGCTTGGATTCCAGCAGTTTGGGCGTCACTCCTCTTCTCCTCTCTGGTGGCTGAGGTGAACTCACAGATTATACAAATGTGTCATGGAATGACATCTGTCTAGGTCTGAGTGGCAGTGAAACCACTGCTGTAGTAAAGCGGCCAGCGTGCGGGGGGCCACGCGTGGTAAAGCAGGCAGCGTGCAGGGGCCACACATGGTAAAGCAGGCAGCATGCGGGGGCCATGCATGGTGAAGCAGGCAGCTTGCGGGGGCCACAGCATGCTCCAGAAACCCAACGTTTTGGAGACTTGTAGCCATTTGTCACATTGTTCCAGAAAGGAGAGAAGGCAGCTTGCAAATCACGAGACATAATTAAATGGGAAAAAAGTAGACAAAGCAAATAAGAGAAAGGGAGGGTGCAGGGAGCAGGTGGCAGCCAGGAGGGAGGCTGGGGCAGGACTCTCTGAGGTCAGGACCTGTGCAAATGCAGGAAGCAGAGCTTGGGTAGCCCTGAGCCTGCTGTATGTGGGCCATGCAGAGAGGGAAACAGCTCCCTGGCTGCTTCCAGGGGAGGCGGTGTCCACCCTGCAGGCAGAGGAAACAGCCCCCGTGGGTCCTTATGGAGAGGTCTCTGTACCCTGCGCCAGTGTCCTAGGTGGCCCTCCAGCCCTTGTGGCCGCCTCTGTGCACATCTTCAGCACAGGAACACACTTGCCAGTGAGTGTCAGGGTCTCAGCCTGGGGTTGCTGGGCCCCTTCCTGTCAAGAGGTGACAACACTGACCAGATGCTACCCTGGAGGTGACTAGGACATATGGAGAGAGGAGACCAGGCCTCAATATCCCAGGCAACCCCGTGATGCAAGCCCAGCCACTAGGCTCTTCCTCTGGAACCTTCCGTACTGCAGTCCCCAGTAGCTCTGTCATCTGGGGATCGAGCCTTTCCAACACAAGCTTTTGGGGGACAGTTAAGATCCATGCAGGACAGTTAGGGGACCAGAGTCAAACCATTTTCCTAAGGCCTGTTTTTCTTGATTAGAATGTGGATTACTTGTGGTGGGCTGTCTTGCTGTCAAGCCATCCTTCATATGGGCCATCCAGGGTTGTTCCAGTGTTTAAGATGTGTGTGCATTCGTGTGTTTGTGTGTGTGTGTGTGTGTGTCTGTCTGTGTGTATGGCATGATGGCAGAGAATGGGGTGTACCCTGTTCATCCTATACCCTTAGCTCTGTTTCTGTTGTCTTCAGGTTGGGGATCCTCATAGGACTTTACTTCAGGAAAGGGGGCCCCAAGACTGCTAAGCTTTTAAACCAAGACTCTGAAAAATGCCAGTTTTCACTCCACAGGGACTTCAGTGAACACTGAGAGCACCACACAGTGAGTCTGAGGTAACTCTTCTTGACAGGTGCTCAGAGGGCAGTGGCCCCAGGCTGCAGGTTGGGTACAAACCCATATGCTTGAACAGTTGGCAGAGCTGGAGGTGGCACTGAAGTCCTCTTACGCAAACTGAAGTGGTGGCCAGCACACTTTCTGGAACAGAAGGTTGAGTTGGGATGCAGCCAGACCATGTCCAGAGTGTTGGCGTCTCTTCTGATTGGTCGGTGCCTGACTAGTGTCTGTTGTGATTGGTTGGTACCTAGTGCCCATTGTGATTGGTCAGTGCCTACTAGTGTCCATCATGATTGGTTGGTGCCTGGCTAGTTTGCATCATGATTGGTCAGTGCCTACTAGTGCCCACCATGATTGATTGGTGCCTGAGTAGTGTCCATTGTGATTTACCAGTACTAGTGATTGGTTGATGTCCAATTAGTTTCCATCATGACTGGTCAAGGCCTGTGTCCAACAGGTTGTCGATTATTTTAAAAACCCACCCTGCTTATAAGCAGACTGAAACTCCTCAAGTAGAATTTTAATTCCTTGTGAAATCTAGAATCAGGGTAACAACTCCCCAAACTTTGACAGTGGCAGGAAAGCTTCTATTCCTAGACGCAGCTAAAGCACCTGCAGATGCATTACGCTTTCCATAATGTACTTCTGAGGCTCTTTGCATTTCCGATTTGCCATTCTAAGTACAGGGATCCATGAAGGAACAAACCTGACACAGATCCTGCTTCTATGGAGGGGGCTCCCATTCCAGTGGCGAGAGTAGCCACTAAACCCTTAGCAAGCCTTTTCTCTTTGGACTCGGAGCTAGTTCTAACATTGGAAGCACCTTGAGGTGGGTGTCTATCACAGTATTAGTCCTGTCCTTTGGGACAAGCTTTCAGAACCTCAATGGGTGCTGGAAATCGCAGGCAGTACCCAACTCTGTGTATACGGTGCTTGTTGTCTCATACCTCCACATTGAAGAGAAAGTGCAGTTGATAAATTGGGCCCAATAAAAGATCAACAGCAAAAACTCTTAAGATTGAACCACTTAAATAAAATACTCTAATAAAAGTTGTTGTTGGGTATGTTAGTACCTGCTTGTAGTCCTGGCATCTGGAAAGCTGAGACAGGGGTTTAAGGCCCACCTAGGCTGCCTAGTGAGATGCTGTCTCAAGAAAGAAAAAATAGATATTTAAAACTTATGAATTATTTATTTCTGGAACTTTCTATTTAATATTTTGGGGCTGAGTGAATTTTTGGAAATAGAGGCCATGGATAAAGGTGACTTACCCAAAGTGCCCTTTCCTTTTGGACGAATTGCATGTTTTTGCTTCTTGTTCACCAAGTAATTCCGGGCCATGTCCTGGATCCAGGAGGAGCAATGTGCTGGGTGACTTTTTTTTGGAGCATGTGTTGCTCTCCATCCCAGCTGGAGGTTAGCTTGGCTGGATGGTGGCTGAAATGTCTGCTCAGGTCTGGGTTCAGCTGGGCAGTTTGGAGGTGGCCCATGTGTGCACAACTTGGGGTTGAGCCAGACATTTGGTAGAAATAAGGACAGAACCCAGTCCCTTCTGTGCCATTTGCCCCTTCTGGGGGCATGGCTCTGTGTCGAGTTGCCACGTTGCCCTGATGTCTGGCTGAAATGCCACAGGGCCAGGAATTCCTGTTCCTAGCTAACATTGGTACTGACAGCTGTGTGGCCCTTGGGTGATCACACAGCAGCGGTGTCACCCATGCAAGCCCCTCCTGCCTCCTCCTGGAAACTCTGTTCTCTGCCGGCTCCTGGCTGCACCGCAGGCCTCGGAAGCATCGGCTTTTATATGGTGTCTGGAATTTATGGCTGGATTTGAAGAAGACTTGGTCAAATATGAACTACTGGGTTATTTTAAGAACTCTAAATAAATAAACAGATAAGATCCTTCCAGAAGGTGATAAGTGCCCAGATGGGAAAAGTAGGGCAGAGGTTCTGGACTGTGGGTGAGGAAGGAGACTCCAAATGAGTGTCGGAAGGGTATTTGTCTGACAAGGGGACACTGAGCTGACCCCTGGGTTATAAGACCAGGTGTGACTGGATCTGAGCAGTGGGGGCCAGGTGTGACTAGGGCTGGGAAGTGGAGACCAGGTATGTCCAGGGCTGGGCAGAAGGGTCTAGGTGAGCAGAGGGGACCAGGTGTGGGGTGTTTGGGGGTAGGGAGCTGGTGGGAAGCTTTAGTGTGAGGATTTGGGGGAGGAAGGAGCCTGGCTGGCCAGGCAGGAATCTGACTGTGGGAACAAGGAAACCACACAGGCAGCTATAGGTCTGTGTGGCAGCACAGCTGCAGGCCACGTGGCAGGACAGGCATGGGCCGTGTGGCAGGTCTTGGTGTTTATTCCACATAGATGAGGAATCGCTGGTTTGTTTTCAGCAGGGCCATGCTACGCTCTGTTGTATGCCCTCATATGTGAAGGCTCTGGGTCTGCAGGGAGCAGTGAGAAGGAGGAGCCAGAAGACATGGTCAGCTCCATCCTGGTGGGGGGCTGTGGTACATGACCACCAGCATTGGTATTGACCTTTGCTGGCCACAGCCCCCAGATCAGTGACTGAGGCAGAGTTAGTTCTAGGATCCTCTCCTTAGGGGGTCAGAATGGGGCCTCCCTACTTGGCTGCTGGTCCTCAACCCTTCTCTAGGGGTCAGAGGGGCAGTCTGCCTTTGTCATCTGTGTGAGATGGGTCTGGATCCAAACCCAGGCCTGTGCTGCCTGTGTCACTAGTGGACAGGAGAACCAGATGCAAAGTGACCCCCAGCATCCTAGAGCCCAGCCCATGAGGGGTCTTGGGGACAGCAAGGCACCATACAACAAAGGAACCACACCGAGCAGAGAGGTGATGATGGGTGAGTGGCAGAGTCTGAGCACACCTCAAGACAGGAAGCAGAAGCCTGGGTAACAAAGGCTGGTGTTGGGGTTGGGGTTTTATCCAGTAGGCTATGGCAATGAATGGGGATAAATGAAGGGCCCTCCCCAAATGGTTTGGCAGCTGGGAATGGGCTGTGGGGGGTGGGGGAGGTAGAGGCAGGTGGCTTTGGTCCCCTTTGCCTTCCTCAGTCACCCTGGCACAGGGAGCACTCTACAGGGAGGGTGCAGGGTCCTTACCTTACTCACCGGATACCTGGTATGGGTCTTTGGTTCATCCTGGGCTTGGGCGTGGCTGGCCCATGTGTGGACTATTGGCTGGTGCTCCCGGAAGGGAAATAGCCAGGCCTGGGCTGGCATAATCCCCATGGAAGTCCAGGTGGACAGAGAGGAGCTAGGGAGGACCACCAAGTGGAGAGTCCACAGAGAGGTGCTATGGGGACCCCTGTGGGCTGGATGCTCACCCCAGTGCAGCCCCTTCTGCAAGGGGCAGAGAAGAACTCGGGGTGCACCTTGGAGACTCAGTACCCCCTCTCCCCACAATGGAGCCTCAGAGCACAGGCCACATCTCCCGGAGCCCCACGATCACCAGAAACTCCAAGCCTGAACACCAACAGGTGTTCAGGCCAACAGGTTCCTCATCCTTCTCAGCACGCCTGCCACTAGGAGCAAGAAGCATCCTGAAAATCATGATACATCTGGATGAATCTGCTGCAGTCTACTGGATTGAACATAATCATGTTAAAATACAATGAACATATTCAAACGCACACTGCTTGATTAAACAGTCACTTGGGAACGCAACAGGAAAGGACTCTGGTGGGTAACAACGAGTGAGGAGGCAGAGCCTGGCCCTGGTGGGGTGCAGCTGGGCGCCCTGTTGCTTCAGATGCAGGGCCTGGCTTCCTACCCTCACGCAGGCATCCGCCCAAGCTAGCTGAGCTTCTGGCCTCCTGACACGCTAGGGTGCAGGGGGTGCTGGATTTCTAAATTGTTTGACCTGGGAAGAGGAAGCGAGGGGTGCAGGAGGCTTTCAGTGTGATGGGGTCCAAAGCTCCCAGGGCTGTAGCACCAAGGCCTCTCCAGCTTGGGGTCTGCTCAGCATGGAGGCCCTGTGCAATACCACCACATGGTGTGCCTTCCCTCCGTGGAGTCGCCCCACTCGAGGCTCCCGCACACCTGCGTTCCTGGCATCTCTATTCACAATGCCCTGTGGCGGAGGAAGAGATTAAAAGCGTGCAGTGTGTATGCAAGGGAATGTTATCCAGCCGTAAAGAAGAATATAATGATGTTGATTTCATAGAAGTCCATGAACTGGAGATCTTCATGTTAAGGGAAGCCAGACAGACTGAGATAGACATGCATCCAATGCTCTTTCTCACGGGGAGACATTAGACCCATCCTTCCTGTCCACTCAGCTGAAGACCCCTGGATACCTGAATACCCTACTTTTCTGAAATTAGCCATTGTGTGAAGGTGATCAGGACTCAGACTCCACACCTGAGAGCAGTTGAGCCAACCGTGCCTGCCAGTCCTTCCCCAGGCCCAGTGTTTCTCAGGATGGCAAAAAACAGTGTGCTAGTTCCTTCCTTCCCTTCCCTTCCCTCTTGCCCTCCTTCCTTTTCTTCCTTCTCTTTCTTTTTTTCCCTCCCTTCCTTCTTGCCTTCCTTCTTTCCTTTTGGAGTACTGGGGATTGAACTCAGGGCCATGTGCTTGCTACACAGGTCCTCCACCACTTGAGCCACATACCCTAATCCTCTTTTGCTTTTAGTTTTTCAGACAAGGTCTTGCCTTTGCCAGGTCTGGCCTAGTGTGGCATCTTCTCCTATCACTCCCCCCACCCCCACCCAAGTCATTGGGATTATAGGCATGTACACCGGGCTCACAGTGCTATTTTTATTCAGACTAGCTTGCAGGGCTTTACTTAACTTTAAATGTTTATATTCATGGCTCTTGCTTCCTACTGATACAGTGGGAGTCTCTTTTTTATGATTGACTTGTGGTTCTTTCTGTCCTCAGGCTGTGTCTCCATAATAGGCATGGGCAGAATACTATGTTTAAGAGTTTTTTGAAAAGAGTTATTTCCCTTGTTAAGCCATCAATTGGAGATGTGGTTATGTTTTCATGTTTTAATTTTTTTTCTGTTTCTAGGAGTCACTTTGGTTTTTCTTTTTTCTTTCTTTTTTTTTTTTTGCCAGTCCTGGGGCTTGGACTCAGGGTCTGAGCACTGTCCCTGGCTTCTTTTTGCTCAAGGCTAGCACTCTGCCACTTGAGCCACAGCGTTGCTTCTGGCCGTTTTCTGTATATGTGATGCTAGGGAATTGAACCCAGGGCCTCATGTATCGGAGGCAAGCACTCTTGCCACTAGCCCCTGGTTTTTCTTTTTGATACAGTTTTTTAATTATGCAAAGCAAATTTGTATATTTTGACTATTACTAGTAGTTTCTTTCCAGATGAGCACTGTTTCTAATAAGGTCCTCCTCCACCGTAAGTCCTGGAACCTTATTAAATTCTGGTAATTTGTAGTAAGTTTTTCGTAGATTTGGGCGGGGGGTAGGGGGCGCCCATACACATAATCATATCATCTTTGAGAATATTCTTTTATTTATTTATTCATTTATTTAGGCTTTCCATCGTGTGTCTCTCGTTGCTTAACTGATCAAGGTGATGAATGCCATGCAAGGTTCATCCTGAGAGCAGACATCTTTGTGTCTCTCCTGATTTTAGCAAATAAAGTGTCTGGTTGTTTCCTCCTGAGAGGCTGGAGATGGACTCAAGTCTGTAGTTTTAGCTGCTTGGAAGACAGAGATCAGGGGATCATGGTTTGAGGTCATCCCAGGCCCACCAGGAAAGAAAGAGTCCATCTTTACTAAAGGCGCAGGGCAGTGGTGTGTGCCTGTACCCCAGCCATGTGCGGGAGCACAGGGAGGAGGACCACGGCCCAGCTCACTGGGCCTATGGCAAGGCTCAACACCAAAATCTAACCAACACACTAAGGACCGGAGGAGAGGTTCAAATGGTAGAGTTGCCGCCTAGCAAGCATGAGGCAAAGTTCAATACCCAGGTACACCTCTCCCCCACACACACACAAAAGGGAAAAGAAAAGAGGTTGATAATTGGCTTTTGAGCTAATGTGTAAGCATGTGTGTGCATACTGGACATCGCAGTGCATGTCTGTAAGTCCAGCAGTCAAGAAGCTGAGGTGGGAGGATCTTGAGTTTGAGGTCAGGCTAGGCTACATAGTAAGTCCCTGTTGAGAGAGACAGAGACAGAGACAGAAAGACAGAGAGGAGGGAGACAGAGACAGACACACAGGGAGATTGATGAGCATGATTTTTTTTTTTTTACTTTTATTGAGGTGAGTCATTTATAGTTGGTTTCCATTTTGAGCCTGGATGTGTGATGTTTGTTGAGTGGCTGTGAGCTGGGAGTTGAGGGGCTCTCAGGGGTCCTGCCACGCCTGGGTGCTGGTGTTTGAGGAGACCCAGCGTGGGGGCTTGGGCCTGGCACTCAGGCTGGTGTGGGTTTGTATTTATTTTCATGATGTCTCATGGGGGCAGGGAGCGAGTAGTGTTCATTTCTGTCCCACATTTGGGGATGTGACATGGGGTCTTGCATTTCCCAGGAGCTCAGAGGACATTTCTGGTGTGCTAGACCAGCACTTTGGGATTTTCTCTAGGATTGTTACTGTGCTGTGAAGGAATACTGCGTAGTGTCACGATGCTTGCAGCGGTGCTGGAGTTCACTGCAGAATGGAAATGCACCAGCTGCAGGCTCCAGGGCTCTGGGCTGTGGGTTCCAGGGCAGCGCTACCCGCCCTCCCGCCCCCACACCTCCGTGTCTCCTCTGCAGGCTGCACCACGGGCAGCTGCTCTGCTCTGGGCATCCAGAGCCCCCTGGTCTCAGACCCTCCTCTCAGGGCGTAACTCAGGCCACTGCCCAGAGTCTCCAAGGTGGACTCCACAGTGGTGAAATTCTCAAAGTGGATGCGGCCACCACAAACCCCAGAAGGTCTTAGAAGAAAAACTTCATGGTCAAGCATTGAGGGGGACACCACCACAAGCAGGGCCCCCCCACCATGTCCACCCTGCCCAGGGAGGGGGAGGCATCTCCTGGGAACCTGTGAGCTACAGCAGTCAGCCAGGGTGCACTGCAGCTGGGGCTCCCAGGCTCGTGAGTTCTTCATGTCTGTACATGATGCTGGCGTGTACCGCTTACAGGCCGAGAGCCTCAGCCGTGCCTTGCTCCCCGTGGCCTTTGAAGGGACCAAGGCTATGGAATGACCACAGGCTGCTACATCACCCATCACTTCCCCTCACAGGACCCCCTCACTGGGGTCCATGTAAGAAGCTACCGGAGGAACCAAGGGGGCCACAGACCGAGGGCACAGCGCTGCCTTCTGTCCCCCAAGTGCTTGTCCCAGCTCCCAGCCCAGCTCTGGGCATGCTGGAGCTGAATCTTCTGCGCTCAGGCGGGCTGGATCCTGCTGGCTCTCCTCCACCGTCCAGGTTCACCCTACTCTGAGCCCAGCCTGGCCCTCGCCCGAGCAGCACAGAGCCTCAGCTTCTGCAGATGAGGTCAAAGAGGACTGAAACACTTTGCAGTACCTTACAGAAGTCAGGCCCATCTTGTAGATGAGCAAAGAGACGTGAAGTAGCTTTCACATGGCCACACGAGCCCAGGATTCCATCAGCCATGTTCTTAACTGTTGCAGAATATGCACATTCGCTGCATGTTATGAATGGTGACTATGAGGGATGTGGCAAGGCATGGCCTATAACTTTACTTTACTCAGGTGGCACAGATAGAACGACTGCGGGTCCAGGCTAGCCCTAGGCAAAAGGGAGTGAGACACTGCTTCAAAGGCAAGCTCAACATGGTGTTGCAAGCCCAGGCAAAGTGGAAGACTCCATTTGAAAAGCATAAGGACAGCAGACCCTGCCCAGCCCATGGGAGACCCTGAGCTAACCCCAGGTCAACCTCCTCCTCCTCTCTGTCCTCCTCCTCTCCCTCTCCCTCCTTCCCCTCTTCCTCCTCTCCTTCCTCTTCCCCCTTTCCTTCCTCCTCTTCCTCTCCTACCTCCTCCTCTTCCTTGCTTAATCAACAACAACAATGAAACAGTAGGGCATGGAGAACCCTGCTGGGCAGACCCAAGTAACAACAATTTGGGGTGAGCTGGCATGACCCACCCCCCCAGGAGAGACTGGGTGAGGCAGCCTGGGCACCATGTGAGCCCAGAACTCACCTGACCTCAAGATTTACACTCAATCTGGCTCCTGGTTGCTCTGGAGAGATGGTAATAAAGGGAGCTGGTGAGCTGGCCTAGTGGTAGAGTGCTTGCCGTGCATACATGAAGCCCTGGGTTCGATTCCTCAGAACCATGTGTATAGAAAAAGCCAGAACTGGTGCTGTGGCTCAAGTGGTAGAGTGTTAGCCTTGAGCAAAAAGAGGCCAGGGACAGTGCTCAGGCCCTGAGTTCAAGCCCCAGGACTGGCAAAAGAAAAAAAAAAAAAGGTAGCTGGTGATGGACTGAGGGAAACGTCTAGAAATTTCTCGCCCCAAAGACTCTCAGCAAGAAGCGAAGGAACCTCTGGCCAGGGTCAGAGCCTGTTGCAGCAGGAGTTCCCTGTGGGTTCTGGGGGTGCACTTGGCCCTCATGACAGGAGACACTTTTAGCATCTGGAGAATGAGCAGATCCAGGTGTCCATGCTGCGCGCCTGGCAGGCCCCGGGTGTGAGCAGGCTTGTGGAGCACAGCTCGGCCTCCTGGTGTGGGCCACAGCAGGGTGGGGACTGGTATACTCGCTTCTACCAGGAGGCCTCAGCATTGGACTTGGTGTCCCCAGCACTGGAGAGTATGGCGGTGGAGACGCAGAGGCCAGCAGACAGCAGGAGCAATGTCCTCCCGTGTGCTGCCACCTCTGGCCACAGTGCTGGGCCACGGGCATCAGCCGAGACAGTGCGTGGTACTGCGGGCTCTGGATGGGGGCCCAGGTGCAGCCCTGTGGGTCCTTCAAGCCTGGCTGTTCCCAGGCCAGCGCCACAGCCCTGGCCGCTGTCCCCTGCCCTGGGGAGCCAAGGGGGTCTCCATGACTCCGGAGAGGTGTGTGGGTGGACAGCCCCTGCCACTTCCACACCCCCCATCCCCCCGGCGTTGAGTGTTGGTGCTGCCTTGGCAACGGCAAGAATGTCTGAAAATAAATGTCAGGTGAAATCTGGCAGTGCCGAGCCTGTGTGCACAGTGACTCCACGACACAGGGAGCTGTGGGGGTCCCGGCACACTCAGCCTGGGGCTGTGAGGCCTGTGGGGCTCCGGGGGCAGCAGGGATGTGGAGAGCCCAGGGTGGGAGCCGGCCATGGCCTGTACCATGCACGGTGCCTTGGCCAAGCCTGTCATGATCGACACTCGGCAGTGGGGTGTGGGCCATGGACTAGGTAGCCACAGCAGATGCAGTGTCATGGCTCATCCCCACTTCTGCTTCCTGGAGCCTTGTTCAGTCTCGTCCCTGGTGGCGGTTCTGTGGGAGAGCCCGTCCCAGCGTGGACTCGTCCTCTGGTCAGAGATGGGGACTGGAAACAGACCAGGTCTGGCCCAGGGTACGGGGCCAAGGGGCCCGGGGTGTGGAACTGGGGCCCAGGGTGCAATGCTGGGGGCCCAGGGTGCGGGGCTGGGGCCTTGTCTCCCAGGTGCCAGGAGGGAACATTGCCTGTCACCCTCCCCTTCTGTGGGTGCCCCTTGCACTGTCTACAGCTGCCCTGCGGGCCCCACTTTCTCAGACAAAGACTTGGGGGTCCTCAGTGACCCAGGCTCTGTCTCAGCGCCTAGATTCCCTGCCCCTCTCTGAACTGTGGGTCTCTAGAGATCCTTCCTTCTATGTTGATGTTGTGCCCAGGCTGACCTCAGCCCCAGTTCTGGGCTCACAGGCGAACCCCACCAAATCCAGCCATGTCGTCATTATTTTAAAGACGAACACGGAGCAGAGGGAACACATATTCGTGGAATTTGGGCTTAACACACAAATGCGGTTGGATGCCACTTTGTGGGAGGGCGGAGCTGTCCCCGGGGCCGTGCTGGGAGGGAGACGCAGGCCTGGGGAACCACGCTCAGTCGATGCAGAGCTGAGCCTCGGGGGACAAGGGTCACCCTGGTGGTTTGTGTGGTCAGAGGGGAGCCAGCAATGGTGCTCTGCTGGGCGCTCCCTGCTCCGCATGGGAGGCTGGGTGACATTGCTGGGATGGGGACCGTGTCGCACATTCGAAGGCAGCCATTTCCAGCTCTGCCCTCTCCCGCAGGCTTCCCGGGTTTCCGTGGGCGGACACAAATGCTGCTGCTGGGAGCCGGGGGTTTCCCTGTGGTCCAGTGGCAGCTGCCCAAGCGCCTGCCACGTCACTCATGTTCCAGCAGAGCCCGTGGGCGCCAGTGGAAAAGTACCTGGGAAGATTCAGGTTGGCTTCAAAGGCGCAGTGTTGTCGCTTGGGTCACACCCTCGCTCCTTCAACTGAGGGGATGGTGCAGCAACCTGCCCCAAGCAAACAGGGAAGGGTGGCCGTGAATTATTTAGGAGCTATCCCGAGGAAACACAGAAGGGAGGATGTGAATTATTTAGGAGACTGACTTCAGCTGCCAGCACTAAGTTTCTGTCACTCCTTCCAGACTCTCGGATCCTTTCCTGAGTGCCCGGAGCTCTCCGAGGTCACCGCCCTGGACCCCCGATGCGGCTGCCCGATGAGCCTGGAGCCGGGACTCCTGAGGATGAGGAGAAGGGGGAGCGAGGAGCCCCTGAAGGGGGCGAGGAGCCGCCGAGGAGCCAGGCCCACGACTTCCCCCCCTGGCAAGTCTTCTCCCCCCAGCCCCCAGGTAGGGGGTGGTCTGGCGGCAGGACAGAGTATCCATGGGCAGTGCCCTGGGGTCTCCACGGGTCCACTCCCCAGCAGACTCAGTGGCGGGCTCCTGTCTGTGGCTGACAGGTCTCCGGTGGTGACCGTAGGCCTGTGTGCTTGGGGCAGGCTGGCACACTGACTATTGGGGAAAAGGTGCTTGGGAGGGTGACCGCAGCGGTCACCTGGCTGCCCCTCCTTGCCGTGGCCCCATTGGTACAGGGGAGAGAGTAAGACCAGCACCTAACGATGCTCTCCAGGTCAGAGGTGAACACAGGGCCCCAAGCCCTACCTCCGAGATTGTAGCCTTTCTGCTGGAGTTACTGGGGCTTGAACCCAGAGCCTTTGTGCATTCTAGGAAATTGCTCTGACATTTGAGCTTCAGCCCCAGCCCTTTGGCTTTGTATTTTGATTTTGAGCCAGGGTCTCATTAATTTTGCCACAGCGGACCTCAACTGTGCCCTGGTCTCTCAAATATCTGGGATTATAGGTTTATACTACCCTACTACTGAGCTCTGGGACCCTTCCCTGAGTGAGGTGAGGGCTTTATACACTACCCTAAGTTCCCCTGGGGTTTGATTTTGCTCTTTTTCTTTTGTCCAGACAACCAAATTGAAACAAACTGAACTGTAAGGCTATCCAGAGCCTTCTCTGTGAAACTCATTGTTTGGGAAGTTGAGGATGGGAAGCAGAAAACCCCTGGCCAAGGGCCACTGTCCTGCAAGATAAACCTTTCCAAGGACTTTAAAAAGGTCTAGAAGACAGCAGTGTAAAACCAGAGTGATGCTAGCAAGGACAGGCTCCAAGTGGGGCAGGAAGGCCAGGGATCCAGGAAGATCTCCCTACCCAAACTACAGGGTGAACTTTCTGTCCAGCCTTTCCCAGCCTGATGAGCATAGAGGCCTGAGTGTCCTATTGGGGCAGGGGACACACTGAGGGAAGCAGGGGAGAAGTGGGACTGTCCCTGTGGGTATGGTGGCCAAGATGGGTCAGGCTGGCACCTCGGAGGAAAAGGGGGTAGGAGTGAATGTGGCACACAGCAAGCAGACAAGGAAGCCTTTGGTGAGGTCAGAAAGACGTGCATACACTGCAAATGCCTCCCTATTGGGGCCTTATAATCGCCATTCTTTGGGATGATCATCAGCTCCTCTGTACCTCAGCACTGGGGTCTCCAGCCTCCGCTGTTACCTCCACACTCACCCACAACTGATGCTCCTCTGCTTAGGCCTCCCTTGGGGACCACCCTCACTTTCCTCAAAGATTTCTTTGTGCCATAGGTGGAAAAATATGGCTAAAAGCATGGGATTGAGTTGGGGGCATGAGAGATTTCTCTGGTCTAGTCCACAGCACCAGGAGCGAGCCATGAGTGCAGAGGGTGAGGAGCACACTGGGATGGCATCCACTGTGTGTCCCCCAGCACCTCTCCGAGCTCGCCATCCCCGAACCTTCAGGGCAGGTTGGAGGGGCGTGGCCTAGGACCGGCCATCTCCTGTCCATCAGGGAAAGGTTGGAAGGCATGGCTGAGAACTGGCCTCCCCCATCCTTCAGGTCAGGTTGGAGGGAGTAGCCTAGGACCAGTGTCCTCTGGGTGCAGCCCTGGTTTCTACCAGCTGTGGTGGCCCCAGAGGCCATGCATGGCATTGATAAGGCCAGGCGGTCTCTGCCACATATCCTGTTCCTGCTCCCGATCATGTTCCCAGGTCCCTATACCATTTTGGTTGTCCATAGCAGAAACCCAGTAGAGCTCCCAGACGTGAAATAGAACATTTTGAGGAGATGGCAATGAGCACAGGTGGGAGTGGAAGCACCAGGAAATCCAAGGCTAGAGATGTAGCCTCAGATCTGAGAGGATGCAGAGCCTAGAAGGATGTAATAAACCACATACCCCTGCCCATATAATGACCACTGCCAAGTAGCCAGTCTCAACTTGGGGACCAGTGTGACCTCAGTTCCACACTCCTTGTGGAGTGTGCCCACCCCTGCTCAGATCAGCAGTGTGCAAAGGAGGCAGGGTCAGAGTGCACAATAATGGCAGCTTCCATTCCAGATGCACAGAGGGACAGTGAGCAGAGGAGAGGGGAAGAGAGTAAAGGAGAGGGACAGTAACACTACAGTGGACTGTGTGTATGTGTGTGTGTGTGTGTGAGAGAGAGAGAGAGAGAGAGAGAGAGAGACACAGAGAGACAGAGAGACTGAGACCGAGAGAGCAACCTTCTTCTCAACCTGTTCTCCCGAATGCCAGAATTGTGGGCTGCCCATTCTCATCTCTGCAAAGATGTGTTTTCTCATGGTGATAGGAGGAGGTGGCCTCAGGCCTTAGGTGGGACTGCCCCCGTCCCCATCTTCTTTCCCTAGGGAGTCAGGTGCTGGCTCCTGGACCTGGCAGAATGTCTCCTTTCTTGTGTGGACGATGAGGTCTGGGGCTCCCTGGCTGCATCTGCAGTTGATTCATGGGTCCTGGGTAGGGATGGAGGCTGCCTAGAAGAGTCCACAGGGAGCAGAGTGGCCTGGGGGATTATGATCAGCTCAGAAACGCCCTACTAGGTGGTGTGGGTCCCGCCAGGTCTGAAGGGAGCCTTCTTCACGTAGGAGAAATGGTTGTGCTCTATTGATATATGAGCTAAAAATAACCTGTGTTCCAAACAAAGTGTTTTTTAGTATTTTGAAATGAAAATGTGTAGACAAAGCAAGGATTTAGATCGTATGAGTCATTAAATTGCTCACTCTGAAAGCAATGGAAATTCAAAGGGAGTTTGTCTCTCTCTGCTGCTCCCTCCCACCCTGCTCTGAATAGCTTCTAAAGAGCCTCCTCTACATAAACAGAGCCCACAAACTCCTCCAGCCACTTAAGGCCCTGCACAGCAGGAGGCTGAGAGGATTCAACTTTCATTGCCTGGTTACTAAGCTGGCTTCCCCTTCTAGATTGGGTTCCTGTCACCCAGAGTCCTGCACTCTGTTGCCCCCTCGTTCCCTGCTGCACCACTCTCATCTCACCCTATCAGGAGTTCAGGCTCTGACACAATCCATGGCAGGCACCTCTCCTCCCTCCCTCCTTGAGACCCTGCGGGGCTCAGCCACATTGGACTCAATGCTGGGCATTGCCTCCAGGAGCTGCTTTGTAAGGGTGAGTGCATCCATCATAGGGTGAGTGAGTCCATCATAGGGTAAGCGAGTCTATTATAGGGTGAGTGAGTCCATTGTAGGGTGAGTGCTTCCATCATAGGATGAGTGAGTCTATCATAAGGTGAGTGCGTCCATTATAGGGTGACTGAGTTCATCATGGGGTAAGCGAGTCCATTATAGGGTAAATGAGTCCATCGTAGGGTGAGTGCGTCCATCATAGGTTAGATGTGTCCATCATAGGCTGAGTGAGTCTATTATAAGGTGAGTGCATCCTTTTTAGGGTGAGTGAGTCCATCATAGGGTGAATGAGTCCATCATGGGGTAAATGAGTCCATTATAGGGTAAGTGAGTCCATTGAAGGATGAGTGCGTCCACCATAGGGTGAGTCCATCATAGAGTGAGTCAGTCCATCATAGCGTGAGTGATTCCATCATAGGGTGAGTGTGTCCTCTTTAGGGTGAGTGAGTCTATCATGCATGCCTGTCACCCCACCAGCATGTATCCCAGTCACCCCCACACCATCGTGCATGCCTGTCACCCCCACACCATCGTGCATACCTGTTACCCCCCACACCATCATGCATGCCTGTCACCCTCAAGCCTCCCCTCCCCTCAGGAGCACCATCTCCCCTCCAGCCTGAAGATCACTGCCACTTGCAGTCAGAAAGCCACTCTGTGCCCTCCTTTCTTTTGGGCCTTCCTCCATTCATCATGGCAGCCAGATGTCTTGCTCTCCAACTTTCTTTTTCTCCCATAGCATAAACACGTACTTATATCACCCAGGGTTTTTTTTTTATTAAGCTATATCATTTTCCTCACCTTTCATTTCTGCTTACCATTACCTCTATGCATGTGGGCACACACGTAGCAGGCATGCACCTCTGCACATGGCACACACACAGCAGGTGTGCACAGTTCAGGTGAGCCCAGGAGCTCATCCACGGGCATGTGTGTGCACATGGACACACACGCGGACACACACACAGCAGGCATGCACCTCTGCACATGGACACGTGCATGGCAGACACACACCTCGGCACACAGGTACACACATGGCAAGTGTGCATTTCTGCACACAGGCACACACATGGCAGGCGTGCACTCCAGAGCATACCATTCCTTCACTCCTAACACAATAGCACATGGTGGACAGCTTCCCTGAAGATGCACACCACACTTACAATATGTGAGCTAACATGTGTATTATCACTTATTTTTATGCCAGTGGTCCTATGGCTCTGAAATATTTTTCATTCAATAATTTATTACCAACTTCCTTTTCCATTGTACTGTGATTTATGTAACCAACCCCTTGTTGCTGTTGGTGTCTGTTTAGCTTTCTTTTCTCTCTCTCTCTTTCTTTCTGTCCTTCTCTCCCTCTTTCTCCCCCTTTCTCCCTCTCCCTCCACCTTTCTCTCCCCCCTCTCTCCATTTCTGCCCCCTCCCTCTCTCTCCCCTCCTTCTTTCTCCCTAACTCTCTCTTTCTGAGAATTTCTGTAAGCTTATCCTTATGAACTTGTCTGAGCAACCTAAAGACCGATTTTCTAAAAGCAAATAGTTGGAGTGACAAAGTGTGTATATTATTTCCTTTTGTGAAGTTTTCCTCGCTTCCTCAGTAGCCACCTCAGTAGCCACCGAGGGCAGGAAGAGTTCTGAGGGGGGGAGAAGGGAGCGGGCAGAGAGAGAAGTGTCCCCAGAAGAAGGGGAGTGAAGAGAAGGAATGGAGTCTGCAGTGGGAGAGAATCTCTGTGCATAGCCAGAGAGTAAGCTCCAGTCCACAGAAAATACTACAGATGATCTCAGCTAAGACATGCTAATGGTCACTTTGTGGGAGGTCAGAACCAATCTCTTGGGACTCTTCTTGTCGCTAGAACCACACATTACTGACAGGCAGAGCCTCAGGATTCCCCAACCGGTATGTGTGGTCAGTATGCCAGTTGGCTCTGGACAGCTCATTTCTTTGGATGGACTATGCCTGGGGGCCTTTGTGCTGTGACCTCATAACGTTTTATTTCATTTTTTATTAGCATCAATTAGTTGCACAAGAGTTCCATGCAGACATGTCTATAACCAAGCTTGCCCTCCTCACTCTCCCCTGCCCTCTCCCCCCTAATTGTCTTGCAAAGCCCTTTCATGGGAGACTTAAAAATCATTGAGACTGGTTGGATTCATCTAACACACTCTTTTTTTTTTTTTTTTTTTTGCCAGTCCTGGGGCTTGGACTCAGGGCCTGAGCACTGTCAGTGGCTTCTTTTTTGCTCAAGGCTAGCACAGCGCCACTTCTGGCCGTTTTCTGTATATGTGGTGCTGGGGAATTGAACCCAGGGCCTCATGTACACGAGGCAAGCACTCTTGCCACTAGGCCATATCCCCAGCCCCATCATCTAACACACTCTTGGTGTGCGTGCCCAGTTTTCATTTGAGCATTTTGACCCCACTGAGAAGGCGGGTGGTGCGGAGCAGAGCTCTTGGAGTCTGTGTCTTGTTCTTAGCAAACAGCTCCTCACCTGCATCCAAGCCACTCTGTCCATTGGTGGGGCGCTGGAGGGGGCAGGTGGCTTCCAGGCCTGTCCTGCCCAGGGCCCCATCGAAAGCCCAAGGCCCATTCTCCAGCCATAACTGTAGACCGTGCAGCATATCCTGAGAGGAGCCTGGGAGAGTTTGGCAGCCGTATTTGTAATCAGCCATACTTGCTTTTCCTCTTGGACACTGGGCTGTGCTGCAGGCTCCTCAGGAGTCCCTACTAATGGGGGTTGGGGGAAAGAGAGGGAGGGGGGGAATGGGACACCACTAGGAGGCCTTCCCAGTGATTTAGTGGTCTAGTGGATCCCTGTGGATTGAAGTGTGTGTGTGTGTGTGTGTGTGTGTGTGTGTGTGTGTGTCTGTCTGTCTGTCTGTCTGTCTGTCTGTTTCCTACCTGATCCAGGCTTGGTGTTTTCCCTGCTCCCTGCACCTCACCATGCCCAGGGCTAGAGATGCAGATTCTTTAGTTCCCCAAACCCCACCAGGCAGCTGTACCCCACCACAGCACATAGCAGCCGTATGTAAGCCACAGATTTTACCCATGTCTTGGGGATGACTGGGAGGGGATTTGTTTGACAGTGTGCGAGGAAATCTTAGCATCAGAAGAAATATTTTAAGGGTTCTTTATATGCACAGATCTCTTGAGCAAGTCTAGTGGGGCCTGTGAATTATGTTTTTAAGTGCAGGAAATGGATTGCTTGTGGCAACAACAAAGGAATCAATTCTATTTCCGTGTGGTGTCCCAACACTAAACAAAACAAATGTGTGCTGTGTAATAACCCCGCACTCCCTGGCTGATGCATTAAGCAATAAGATTAAGTTGTGGCTGCGCGCGCGCAGTGACTTCATAAATCCACATGCCGCAGCCGAGACACACAGTGATTGGGGAACAGGTGACGGCTGTGAGGCAACAGTGCCCTGGCGTGCTGGGTCCAGGGTTGCGGAAACAGCCTTGTCCCCTCCCTGTTCACCCCACGTGCCCTCTCAGGTCCCTCCCCATGCCCCATCAGGTCTGATGAATTTCTCTCCCTCCCTCCCTCCCTCCCTCCCTGCCTCCCTCCCTCCCTCCCTCTGTAATCATGGACTCATGGCTGTCGGCCTTATAGGCTGGGCTATAATGCAATCCAAGCTTATTTGGCTGCTCGGATGCTGCAGCCTTGGCCACTGGTTGAGGCACTGGATGCGGTTCCAGGTTTCTCTTGCATATTTTCCACCCTGGTTTCTTGTTAGAAGGACACTGAATCCTAACCTCTGGACCCCAGGAAACAGTTTGTTTTTCTTGTTGTTGGTTGTGGGGTTTAAACTCTGGGCCTGGGTGCTGTCTCTGAGCTCTTTTTGCCCTGGCTAGTGCTCCATGACCTCTAACCACAGCTCCACTCCCAGGAATCCTGGATTTCTTTGATCGGAGAGTGATGTTAGAAACCAGAAGCTGGACACCGCATGTGCTGCGGCTCTCACACCCCTTGGCGTGGTCCAGCCCAGAGATGAGCACACGACTCCACATACTTTGGTCATCACATCCACAGTGAGCTAACCGTGAGCTCCACATTGATTGGTTTGTTTGTTTTGTAGGCTGCAGACCAAACCCCTGGCCTCAAAGGTAGACAGGTGCTCTGCAGCTGAGCAACACTACAGCAACAAACACAAGCTCACAAGGGTGTTTCCCGGCTAGTCCACTGCCACGTGGGTCTCCCTGGACTCCCTCCCTCCTGCTGGTCCATGACCTCCCACCCAGCACTGCACGCCCTTGCCAGCCATTCCCTAAGCCTGCAAGCCTGCAAGTCATTCACAGGATACCTGAGCCCTTGGTGGACGCCAGCCCTGGCGCTTGGGAGCCGTTCCTGTGCCTTCAGTTTATGTACTCCATTGTTTTCAAGGCTACTTTGTTCAGCACTTTGCAGGTTCAAAGTCTTGTCTGCTTTTGTTCGAACTGAGTGGTTTGACGTGCTTTGCATTCCATTCCGGGCTTCAGTTCCTGAAAGGATTTTTAAATTTTATGTATATTCATACTCATACTCATAGTGCTGAGGCTCCGTTGCGTGTGCCCACACAAGAGCCTCACAGAGGGACAGACAGGCCGGCTTCCTCTATGACGCCTCCCCCGCCTCACAACACCTGGAACCTGGTGTTTCCTCCATTTGGTTGGTGTTCTCTACAGTGTAACTGGACAGATGCAATTATCATCGGTATGAGACTAAGAGTATTAGTACACGAATACAGTAGGTTAGCCTGGCAGAGGTTACATCCGCACATGCATTTTCAATACATCTATGGCTTTCTGTGTCTCCTCGTCTGATACCCCATTTCTTTCATAGACTGAGTTATATATTCCATGTTGTAATTCACCACAGTGTCCTAATGACCCATGCACTGAATGAATGATGCCTCTTGGCTGCCTTCGGTCCTGAGGAATATGAGTAAAGCCGCTGTGAATATTTGCATGCACATTTTCATAGGGATGTAGATTTTCAGATGTTCAGTGGCGTTTTCTATGTTTATTTTCTGTCCATACATTTTCTTCAGTGAGGCCGATCTCCCACCGGCTTGTCTTATTGTCAGGCTCTGAGCTTTATATGTATATCTGTAATTTTGAATCAGGTATGTGTGTTCTCGACACTTCTCTCTCCATCTGTGATTTGTCTTAAAGTTCTTACAGCAGTATCTTTCATAGAACAGAACATTTTAGTAATGTTCAATCTAGCACATTTTTTTTCTTTTCTAGATCACTCTGTGGGTGTTGATACTTGTAACCAAACTCAAGGTCACTAAGAGTTTCTCCTACATCCTTCTGGAGGTTTTGTCGCTCTGTGGTCTACATTGATGACTGGGACCTGTTTTGAATGATTTCTATGAGAATGCTATGGTCTGTGTCTGGATTTTTTTTTCTTCATCTGGATGTCAGATTGTCCCTGAATCCCCGGTGGAAATCAACCAAGACCTCATTCTTCCTTTGCTCTGCTGGTCTCCTGGGGCAGGTCCTGGAGAGAGATGGTGTGTGTACAGGTGTATGCACAGGTGTGTATTCCTCACTCCCTGTGAGCACAGGCCTGCACTTGCTCCCCCATACCCACACCCCGGCCTCAGAGAGGGTGTCCAGCTTCCAAATTATTCATGAGAGATGAAGTGATCTACAAAATGTCCCCTGCCCATGTGGGAGGAGGCGCCCCACCTGCTTTCTCCATGGCCTACTCCAGGGTAACTGTGCAGACATGGAATCGCAGGGCAGTGGGTGCAGCCACCCATCTGCACCCTGGGTAACTGTGGGCATGGGAATCGCGGGGCAGTGGGCGCAACCACCCATCTGCACCCCGGGGTAACTCTGGGCGTGGGAATCGCGGGGGAGTGCGTGTAGCCACCCATCTGCACAGTCCTCTGCACAGGCCTGGAGCAAGCTAGGAAGCCCTCACCTTTTTCTCCATCCTGGCTGGGGGTAGAGTTTTAGACAGGACTTTTCTGTCCTTCATTAAAAGGACCACCCTTCTTCACACTTTTCCAGAGTAGTCCCTGGGGACAGAGGGGCAGGGGGGACACATGGGCTAGCACCCCCTCCCCCTGGGATAGTATCCACGGTGTTGTTCACATTGTCCCTGTCTCTGGGGATCACCAGCCTGAGGACTTCCACCTGCTTTCTGGAGGCCACCCACTTGCCGCTGGCTCTTTGGGGACTACGCCAGTGTGTGTTCCAGCTCTGTCTGTGTTCCTGCCAGGCTCTGGATGTGGCATGGCCTCTGAGCGCCTGGGTTCTTCTAGCTCAGTTCCCCGGTACAGAGGTGTGGTGGTGGAATTGCTTTCATTGAGGATGTACACTCACAGAAATATGTTCCTTCAAGAGGAGTGACAGAGGGATGGAGAGAGGGAGGGAGGAAAAGAGGGAGGAGGGATGGAGGAGAGAGAGAACGGGAAGCTTACATTTCAAAGGGAGGTAAACAGGTAGTAAACCCCAAGCATTATTTTTATTTTGTCTGAATGAGCGTGATGGTTGTGGATACATCTCTTTTTATTGTAGGTCTTTCTTCCACATTAATTTTGTTTCTTTGTAAAACATTGAATCTGGCAGATGAATTCAAGAATCATTTCATCTGATTCTAATATGAATCTCACAGGGGATCTTAGTTGTAGATTGCCTTGAATTTTGAAATTAGGGATATTGGTTGTAGTTTTTACATAATCTAGTGACAGGCTTGCTTCTCTATTCAATTTTCGTTTTTATTCACGTGTCTTCTTATGTCTCTCAGCAGACATTTAAGCAGATTTTGAATGCTTTTTTTGCTATTGTGAGTGAAAAAGTAATTTGGCTCTCATTATGTTTTGTGCCTTGTTTTCGTATATGAGGAAGTTATTGATTTTGGTATACATTGCTTGTAACGTGTCATTTCAGCAAATTACCATAGTGTTCCTAATAGGTTTTCGATTGGTTTGGAGCTGGGGTGTCTGTGGCAGAGGCCTTCGCAGTGGGGTGAGGGAGCTTTCTGCAGGGACCAGAGGCCCTGCCTCCCTCTGCCCTGCCCAGAGAGGCCATCTGGCCTGGCCGCCCATGTGCCTGGTGTCCTGTGGCACTTCCAGTGGCCTTTCTGCTACGAGGAAATCCTTGCTTTTCCTGGGACACAAGTGCTGCTCCTCATGTGGTGTCCTGCCATTCACTCTGACATCAGTTCTGTTTTTTGTTTTTGTTTTTTTGCCAGTCCTGGGGCTTGAACTCAGGGCCTGAGCACTGTCCCTGGCTTCTTTTTGCTCAAAGCTAGCATTCTACCACTTGAGCCTCAGCACCACCTCTGGCTTTTTCTGTATATGTGGTGCTGAGGCATTGAACCCAGGGCTTCATGTATACAAGGCGAGCACTCTACCAGTAGGCCATATTCCCAGCCGCTGACATCAGTTCTGAACTGTAAGGGGCTCGGGCTCTGAGCAGGCTAGGCCCCAAACACTCATACTGGGCCGCCTGCTGTGAATTTGTGTTTCCAGGCCCCCCCACCCCCAGGGGGGTTAGCAATTGTCTGGAGTCATTCACCAACTCAGGGAGCACTGACTTGTGAGCAGGGGCGTCACTCAACAGGGAGCAGAACCACATCTCAGAGCGCATCTCAGCATGCACCTCTGGCATGCTGCAGAAAGACCAGGGAATGGGGAAGGGACCCGGGAACGGAGGGACCCCAGGAGGATCCTCTGGCATGCTGGGGGGGGGGGGCGGGGGACTGGGGGCTCCTCCAGCATGCTACAGGGGGAATGGGGGGACCGGGGGCCCCGGAGGCTCCTCCACTGTCATGTGATCCTGTGGGCTTCGCACCAGCGTTTATGCTAAGAATCAGCTTGTGGATCAGTGGGTAGCAGCGTTTTATTTGACATCTATTACATGAATGAGTTTTATAGAAAAGGATGTTCAAAATACTCAGCACCCAGTCTTAGGAAAGCTGGCTGGGCAGGCTTCTGACAAGCTCTGGCTGCTGGACTTGGGGAGACCCAGGAGGTGGAAGGCGATGAGAGGGCTCAGGGCACATGGGGCCATGTGGGGCTGCTGCCAAGTCCTGCTTAGACATAAGTTAGTAGAGGATTTGTGTGTGTTGCTCGTCTTTTTATTTTTCTTTTCCCCTTTGTCCCTTCCCTTCCCTCCCTCCCTCCCTCCCTCCCTCCCTCCCTCCCTCCCTCCCTCCTTCCCTCCCTCCTTCCCTCCCTCCTTCCCTCCCTCCTTCCCTCCCTCCTTCCCTCCCTCCTTCCCTCCCTCCTTCCCTCCCTCCTTCCCTTCCCTTCCCTCCCTCCCCCCCCTCCCTCCCTTCCCTCCCTTCTTACCTCCTTTCCCTCCCTTTCCTCTCTTCTTCCCTCTTTTCCCTCCCTCCCTTCCCTCCCTTCTTACCTCCTTTCGCTCTCTTACCTCCCTTGTTCCCTCTTTTCCCTCCCTTCCCTCCTTTCCTTCCTTCCCTCCTTTGAGTGGGGAGGGCTTGTTATATAGACCAGGCTGACCTTGCTATTGCTACCCTTCTGCTTCAGCCTCTCTACTGCTGGGATTACAGACATATACAACTGCACCAAGAGATAATTTTTTTTCTAATTATAAAATTAAGCTATTTTTGTACAAAAGATCAACAAGGAGTCCATCCTCATGCTAGGATGTGCCAGCCAGCGACAACGGAATAGAACCAGCAGAGTTACTGCCTTTGCTTGTCTCACCCTCAGAGGTGACCGGGGTGGGGGGGTGGGGAGGGGAACAAAACTGCCAGTTTGGATTTCATTAAACCCAATTCTACTTATAGAAGCATGTGTGATGTCATCTCATTTTTTTTTTAAAATTTTGATAATTGTAGATGGAAAAATAGCAAAAGTAGAGCAAAATCACATGCATAGCCCTGGCACTTCTGATCTCTCTCTGTTTCTCTGTCTTCCCTGAACCATTGGAAAATTAGGTGAGCAAAAACTGAAGAGCTATGGAAGACTGACCCAAAAATAGTACTTGCCCCCAGCTTCCTATGAATGGCGTGTTCCTCCCACATAGTATAGTCACCATACTGCATCAGCACGAAACCGTCCCGTCACCATGCTAATGGTCACATCATACTCGTCATATGAAGATCAGGAATTGTAACACAGGCATAGTAAATACAGCCTCAAATTAAATTTCTCAGAATGTTTTTCACAAGAGTTCAGTTTTTAAATTCCGGATCTGCTCACATATCATGGGTTACCTGTTAAGTATCAGGCTTCTCATGTGGGAGATTTGTAGTGTCCTTTTATAAACACAAATTTGTGTGGTGTCTGCTGGTGGCTGTGTTTTGAAGGGACCGCCATGCAGGTGGTGGTGTCTTGGTGAATCGTGCCAGAGGCAGGCGATGCCCGTTTGAGCTCCTGGGCACGTTTGAGCGTTGGCTGGTGTGCTGTCTGCCAGACTTCTCCAAGTCCCCATATGCTAAAGGCCTGCCCCCCCCCCCCCCCCCCGCCGCTGGGTGCTGTTGGGAGGTGGTAGGGCCTTTAAGGAGCAGAATCTAGAGGGAGGTCCTTAGGTCATTGGGGGCCTTGGCACCCTGGCCTCTGCCTGTATTTTTCCTGTCTGGCCATGAGTTGAACATGTCCCCTACATACCCTGTGCTAGGTGCAGCAAGCTGCTCTGGCACAGGCTGGCATGGGCAAGACCCTCTGAAAGTGTGATTCAAATGAGCCTTTCTTTAGCAGTGCTGAGGATGTACCCACCGGGCCTCCTTCCTGCTAGATGAGCAGGGACCCAGCCCCACCAGCCTCACCTTTGGTCCCCTTTCAGTTCATTTTCCTCAGGTATCTGTTACAGCGATGCTGAGTGGCTGGGCACACCTTCTCCCTCCCTAGCTTCCACTAGTGCCAAGGAAGGTAGGCAGGCTTTTCTTGTAAAAGGCCAGATGGTCCCTACGTATTTTAGATTTTTGTGGGCTGCCAAACACTTTAAAATATGAAAACCACCCTTGGTGCAGGGCGCAGAGCAGATCTCTAAGTCCGCCACTGGCTGGTGGTCTGAGTGCCCGTGGCGGGTGGCCTTTTGGCCATTCCTTCTCCATGCATTTTCTGGCATTCCTGGGCAAAAGCAGGCTCTCCTGTCTCCCTCTTCCTCTCCTTTAAAGACACTTTTGGAGTCAGTAGGGACTTGTGCACTTTCTGTTTCCATTTCGTTCATGACTGGGAAGAGTGCTGGGTGTCTTTAAATTTTTTTTAATTATCTTTAAGTAGTTGTGCAAAGGAGTTTCAATTCAACAAATCAGTTTATGAGTACAGTGCGTCTTGATCAGTCGCTGCCTCTATCATTGTCCTGCATCTGTCCTGCCCCTGCCCCCCCCCCCATGGTTACCCGGTTCCACTGGCCCATAGTGTGCCCTTGGAGTGTGGTGAGCATAGAGGCCCACCCTTCCCCTCTACTCACCTGCCCCCTCCCCGTGGCCTCACCTCTGCCCCTTGACCTCACCCCTCCCCTGTGACCTCACCCCTCTCCACTCCTATGCCTCCTCCCCCTTGACCTCCCCCCTCCCCTTGACCTCCCCCCTTTCCACTTGACCTCAATCCTCCCCCCCACCTCCCCACGGCAAACATGTTTCAGATTTTGGTATTTGTTCTATTTAACTGTCAGTTCGTTGTTTAGAGGAGTTACACTATTGGAATTTTCCTCTTGCTATCCCATGCTTTAGTCAATTTGTGTATATGTGCATATGACCCTGTATCTATTTCTTCATATACATTTATACTTTAGATCTAACGTCCACATATGAGAGACAAACTGCAGCCTTTGTCTGAGCCTGACTTGTCTCTCTCACTTGACATAATTCCTTCCAGCTCCATCCATTTCCCTGAAGAATGATGCAGTTATTCTTCCCAATGGGTGAGTAAACTCATATATATGTGAAGACATCACACACACACACACACACACACACACACACACACACCTACACATATGGCTATGTGGCTGGGTCTATACGTATCCCTAGTTGACAGCCTACTGGGGAGGGGGGCAGAGAGGAAATAGTGGACCTAATTGGAGGGTGGCCCTCGAGTTCTTAGCCACAGGGGTATATCATGAATACTTTTCTCTTTCTGTGGTCTGTCTATTCAATTTTTTTCCTAAGATGCCTTCTGAAGAGCACAAGACTTAAAATCTAATGAGGCCAAAATTTTTGGCTATGGTTTGTGCTCTTAAATTCCCTTTGAAGTAATTGTTGCTTACTCTGGTTTGCAGGAATCGCTCCTCTATGTTATCTTTGAATGTCTTGTGGCTTTAACTTTTGTCATTATGGCCTGAATAGGAAATGTGTCCCCTGGACTCGTTTGTTGAAGCCCGCATCCCTAGCTGATAGCATTAATTTGGAAGGTTCTGGAAACTTTAGGGCAATTAGCTGGAGGAAGTCATTCACTGAGAGTGAGTCCACTGAAATGTCTGGTCTCTGACCTCTTCTTGTGTCCTTCCTCTCTACTTCCTGTCCTCCATGAGGGAGCAGCTCAGGCTCCCTGTGGCCATGCTGTTTCTCTTCTGGTTCATACCCTTGGAAACAGGGACCAAAACCACTGAAATTCTGAGCCAAAGTAAATCCATCTCCCAGGGTTGTTTGTGCCTGGGATGGTGTCATAGCAATGCAGGGCTGACTCAGCCTGTGACCCCCCGCTCTGTGTCCTGGGCAAGGTAAATAGGAAAGGTCAGCTCTTGCGTATGAATATGCATTTCCTCAGCAGATCAGATGAGGATCTGCCCTCCCCTTCACTGAATTAACTTCACCCAGGCTGTGGTCAGGCATGAACACCACCTCCACCATCCTCCTCCTCTGATGCACAGCACCATTCTCTGCCAAATGCAACATTCTCTTGATTAGATTCTGAAGTCTTGAAATCAGGTAGTCCTTTCCAACTTTCTTCTTTAAAAAATTGTTTTGGCTAGTCTATATCCTTGGCATTTGTATATGAAATTTTAAGCCAGCCTGTCAAATTTTGCAAAAAAGTACAAAGAAAAAGCTTGCTGGGATTTTGATTGGAATTGTGTTGAACCTATAGCTCAGTTTGGGAAAAATACCCAGAGTCCTATGTAACTCTTCTTTGCTCTTCCTGCTCCCAGCAGTGGTCAGTGATTTTTTATTATACAGACTGTGCACTTCTTTGGTTAACCTGACCCCTAATTCATCCCTCCCTCCCTCCCTCCCTCCCTCCACCCTCCCTCCCTTGTACCCTCCCTCCCTCTCTTCCTCCACCACTCCCTCCCTCCCTCCCCACCCTTTCTTCTTTTCCTTTTCTTTCTTTTCTGATACCAAGATTTCAATTTAGGGCCTTACACTCTTGCTCAGCTTACTTGCTCAGATGGCACCCTACCATTTGAGTCATGCTTCTAGTTTGACATTTATGTTGGTTAATTCTAATAGAGTCTTATGGACTTTCCAGGTTGAATTTGAACCTCGGTCCTCAGATCTCAGTCTCTTGAGAAGCTAGGATTATAAGCACAAACCATTAGCACCCAGCTTCATGGTTGTGATATTATTATAATGGCACTAATTTTTAAACTTTTCATTTTTCTATTTGCTTGTTGTTAGTATCAATCTTATGAGTCTTAATAGATGCCCCCTTCTCTCTCTTCCTCCCTCCTCTTTCCTTTCCCTTCTCTCCCTACTTCTTCCCCTCCTTCCCTCCCTCTCTCCTTCTTTCCTTCCTTCCTTCCATCCTCCCAGGATGGCCTCGCACTGTTTTTAGATTATCCATGTGTACAATCATGTTGACTTTTGATAGTTTTCTTTTCTGCTTTCCAGTATTTATGCCTTCTCGGTATTTTCTTGTCATATTGCACTGGCTGGAGCCTGCAAGTATAAATAGAAGCTTCCTCATGATTTGACAGAGAAACATTTAATCTTCCAGCTTCTAGAACTATGGAGGTTGATGGCTGACTCCTCATCCGGTGACGGAGGTTGGATTATGTCAGATTCTTTTTATGCTCCCATTAGCATTACTGTGGGTTTTCATTTATAAATAAGATTAATTATATAGATTTTTTTTAGAATTTGTAATTTAAATCAAATTTCATGTGACTTTGAAAACACCTTGTGGAGATGAATGATTCATTTAGTATATTGCTGAATTCCATTTGCTGATATATTTATTTATTGCCAAAGTTAAAAAAAAATCATCTTATTTATTTATTTCATACCTGTACCTGATTTTGCTAACAGGGTGACCCTTGCTTTCCAGAATGAGTTGAGATATGTTCTACCTTCTATTTTATGAAAGAATTTTTTTTTTTAAATTTTAAGATGGACATCAGTTCTCTATTAAGTGTCTGTTAGAATTCAGTAGAAAAGCCATCTGGACATCAAGGTATTTATGTTTTTTTGGGATATAGTCAATTAATTGCAAATTAAATTTTGTCAGATACAAGGTTATTCAGATTTTATTCCTCTTCTTGGGTCTCTTTTGTTAATTTGTGACTTTTCAAGGACTTTTTCTACTTCATCTTAATGATCAATTTTTGGCATAAAGTTATTTGTGATACTCCTTTGTCATCCTTTTGAATATTTTAGGTTCTCCCTTCATAGTTCACCTTGGCCATGTACTTTTGCTATATGTTTATCATTCTCATTGGTGATATTTTCATTGATTTTTTTCACTGTTGTTGGTCTATTTCCTATTTCATTGACTTCTATTCTTTATTTCCTTCTTTTTTTCCAGTTTAATTTTATTTTCTCTTTCTACCTTTTTTTTTGGCCAGTCCTGGGGCTTGGACTCAGGGTCTGAGCACTGTCCCTGGCTTCTTTTTGCTCAAGGCTAGCACTCTGCCACTTGAGCCACAGCGCCACTTCTGGCCATTTTCTGTATATGTGGTGCTGGAGAATTGAACCCAGGACTTCATGTATATGAGGCGAGCACTCTTGCCACTAGGCCATATCCTCAGCCTGTCTTTCTACCTTCTTGAGTCAAGACTTGTCTTGGAACATGAAATAAGTATTCTAAACAATACCCTTTAAGTCAATTTTGGCCGGTCCTACAACTTTCAACACATGGGCCTTTATTTTGTTCAGAGTATCTTTAAACTATCCATTGTGGTTGATTTATTCTTTGACTCATGCATTTTGTAAAACTGTTTATTTATTTGCTTATTTATTTTTTGGCCAGTCCTGTGCCTTGGACTCAGGGCCTGAGCACTGTCCCTGGCTTCTTTTTGCTCAAGGCTAGCACTCTGCCACTTGAGCCACAGTGCCACTTCTGGCCATTTTCTGTATATGTGGTGCTGGGGAATTGAACCCAGGGCTTCATGTATACAAGGCAAGCACTTTTACCACTAGGCCATATCCCCAGCCCTATTTACTTATTTTTGCTTATAAAATGTTGGGGAAAAGCTGGACATTGGCGGCTCACGCCTATCATCCTAGCTACTCAGGAGGCTGAGATCTGAGGATCATGGTTCGAAGCTAGCCTGGGTAGGAAAGTCTCTGAGACTCTTATATCCAATAAACTACTCAGAAAGAGGTGGAAGTGGAACTGTGGTTCAAGTAGTAGACTGCTTGCCTTGAGCACAAAGAGGCTCAGGGACAGTGTCTAAGCCCTGAGTTCAAGCCCCAGGAACTGCCCCCCCCCCCCACATACACACAATGTTGGGAGAGTTTTCCAGGTATCTTTTTATTATTGATTTTAAGTTAATTCCATTGTGGTCAGGGGATGTTTTCTGTATGATTTTACTAGGTTAAAATTTATTGAAAATCATGGTGTGATCTAAGATATGATCTCTCTTTTTTTTTTTTTTTTTTTTTTTTTTTTTGGCCAGTCCTGGGCCTTGGACTCCGGGCCTGAGCACTGTCCCTGGCTTCTTCCCGCTCAAGGCTAGCACTCTGCCACTTGAGCCACAGCGCCGCTTCTGGCCGTTTTCTGTATATGTGGTGCTGGGGAATCGAACCTAGGGCCTCGTGTATCCGAGGCAGGCACTCTTGCCACTAGGCTATATCCCCAGCCCATGATCTCTCTTATTTTGCTGTGTGGTTTGAACTCAGAGCCTCGTACTGCAAAGAAGCTGCTCTGATGTTTGAGTCATGACTCTGGCCTGGATTTCTGTGGGTTTCTTTGGAGTTGGAGTGCTCTAGATTTTTCTTACTCTGGGTTCCAGCCTCGATCTCCCAGGTTTCAGCTGTCTGAATAGCTTGGATTCCTCATGAGGCACAGGTGCCTGGACTACAAACTTCCCACTTTGAGCTTCCTGCTGTTGCTGGGATGGCAGGCCTGTACGGCTGAGCCCGGCTTTTCCTCTGTTGAAACGGAGTCTCACAGCCGTTGTGTCAAGACTCGCCTCCCAGCCTCAGTCTCCCATGTAACTGCAATGACAGGTGTGAGTCACCAAGCTGACTGTATGGTTTATTTTAATGAAGATACCAAAGAACGCATGAGAAGCCTCATAAAGCCAAGTTGGCGGATGTGCTTCATCGTGTTCTGCGGCCTTTGTGTGTTCACACATTTTATCTGTCATCGAGGGAGTGTTGATATCTTTTTCTACATTAACAGGGTGTCATTTCCTTTGTGAATATTCCTTCCTGTTCTCCAAAGCTTCATTAGAGGTACACTTGAGATTTGAATATTTTCTCCATAAGTTGACCCTTTACCATTCTGAATGAACTCTTCATCTCCGGCAATACTATTTCCGACCTGGTCTCAGGCCACTGATGGCGCACTCCTTTCATTCCAGCTACCCAGGAGGCTGAGAGTCAGAGGATTGAGTTTCTAGGCCAAAATGGGCAGAAAAGTCTGTGAGTCTCCATCTCAACAGAAGTTGGGCATGGTGGTGCCCCCCCCCCCCGCCCAAATCCCAGCTGTAATAGGAACTATATAAATTGGGGCAAAAGCAAGGCCCTATCTTAGCAATAACCAGAGCCCCAAGCCCTGGCACATGGGGCAGAAATTTCCGAGTTCAAACTTCAGTCCCAAGCAGTGGACCCTCTGCCTAGCAAACAGGAGGCCCTTTCTTCAAATGACAGCTCTGCCACAACAAGAAATATTCTCACGATGTACATTTTTCATCCTTATACTTTTAAAACTTATTTATGCTCATATATTTTGGGTGTCTTTGTAGACAGTGTATAGTTAGTTACGTCTTATCCATTTCTCTTTGCCTATTAATTATAGCATTAAAATCTGAGAGTCACAACGTATTTTAAGTTTAAATCTATCACCTTTCTATCTTTTTTCTATTTATCCTAGCTGTTCTTCTACCAATTTCCCCTTTTTGATGTGAGATCTTCTCAGTTATTCCACTTAATCTCCTTTATTTGTCCAGCTTGCTCAATCTCATTGCTAATGTCTTTTTCTTAAACAGTCTATTAAATTAAAAGACACTTGAAGATAATCTCACAAATCATTTCATATTTAGTCTCATTCTCAGGTCCTAGAGTTTAGTTCCTGAGTTGAGATTTTATTTTCAACTGAATGGCTATGGATTCATTTAATTTTTTTTAACCTGAAAACCTCTTTATTTTGCCTTCAGGTTTACAGAATAATTTTTATTGGAATTGTAGATATATGTTTCTGTGTGCCAGCACTGGGCCTTGAACTCAGGGCCTGGACACTATTCCTGAGCTTTTTCCCTCAAGGCTGGCACTCTACTACTTGAACCACACCTCTACTTCCTGATTTTTGATTGTTAATTGGAGATAAGAGTCTCTCGGATTTTGTCTGCCCAGGCTGGTTTCGAACCTCCATTCTCCAATCTCATCCTCCTGAGTGGCTGGTTTTACAGGCATGAGCCACTAGTTCCTGGCTGTTTTTCTGATTTTGAGGTTGTTGGGCTTGGGTTGTTGGGGCAAAAATCCTTGTGCACCCCCCCACCCTCCCACCATGTCTACGGCTGGACACAAGGTTCATTGCCACAAGGCATGGAGGGCCACAGGCACTGGGTATGTGGGGCGGGGGGGTGGCAGGGCCAGGATGTCACACTAGAGCACCAGCTCTCCAGGAAGGCCAATGTCACTGGTAGGGGCCTGCAGGGGGGTGGTGGTTGGGAAGTGAGGCCGTGCCCTGCTACCATCAGAAGGTAAAGGACATGGGCTGGGCCCTGTCTCTCTGGCAGTGGACAGGCCAGGCTGCCTGCCTGCTCCCTCCCTGGAGGCCGGGCGATTCTCAAGTCTCTCTTCAACTAGGGAGCAGACTGTTTACTCCCTAGGAGCCTAGGAGAGGAGGGTGGCCTAGCTTGCTGGGGGCCAGGTAGGCAGCACTTTCTTCTGAGTCTCATGATGGGGCAGCCTGCCTGGTATCAGTTTCCTCTTCTTGATGACACAGCTCTTGGTAGAGCTGTGTATGGAGTCAGCGCCTGGGCATGGGGGAGGTGGCCAGGTGGAGGCCAGGGAAGGGGACCCTAGGTCCACTGCAGCCCCAGGCTCCTCTGGGGAGACTAGGAGGCCATGTGGTGTGGACAGGCAGAGTTGGGGGCCTTGCAGTGTGGACAGGCAGAGGTCAGGGCGCTGTGTGGTGTGGACAGGCAGAGGTCAGTGCCAAGTAGCTGTGGGACATTTCTAGCTCAGCCTGGGTCTAAAACCTATTCCACTCCACAGATGCCCCCTGTGACCTTGGAGGAGGGGGACCCCAGGACGGGGTGGGCTCCTGGGGCTGTCCCGCGGCTAAAGCTAATGCTCGTGGTGCCTGGGTGGCACGGAACCTTCCCAGGGCTCAGCACTTGCTGGTCCAACTGCTTACTCCTGGCTTCCCCTAGGCCCGGGCTAAAGGGGGCCAGGAGCTAAGTGGGGGGAGGGGGGGTCGCTGGCCGCTCTCACACCCGGGCCAGCGGGTTGCAGGGTAAACGTAGGCATCAGCTTTGGGGGGAAGGAAGGAGTCTGCCTGCCGGCCGCGCGGGCCCGGGCGTGCCCGCGTGTGCCAGCCTACCCGTGTGCGCCCATGTGCGTGTGTGCGTGCACACGTGTGCCCACGTGTGCTCGTGTGTCCGCCGTGTGCGCCCATGCGTGCACACATGTGCCCCTGTGTACACGTGTGTGCGCGTGTGCACGCGTGCCCGTGCGCCCACGTGTGCCCGTGTGCGCGCGCGCGCCGCGTTCCTCAGGTTGCGGAGAGCCGCGGGCGGGGACGGCGGGCGGGTCCCGGCCCAGCGGCGGCGCCGAGCGAGCACCGGGCCCGGTGGGGCGGAGCCGGGGCGGAGGCCGGGGCTGCATGGAGTTTCCGGGGCGCGCAACTCCGGCGGGGCCTCGGCCACTGGGCTCCGGGGCGCCGCGGGGCGGCCGCGCACATGGGCTGAGCCCGCGCGGGCCGAGGCCGCGGGAGGGGTAGCGCGGCGCGGGGCGCCGTCCGCACACGAAGCGGGGGACGAGGACCGGCGGGCCGCGCCCCACTCCGCGCCGCCAGCCACCCGGGGTCCGCGCCGGGCCGCTGCCGCGAGGATGCGGGGGGTGTGAGCCGGCCCCGCGCCGCCGCCGCCCGCCCGCCGCGCCTCCATCACCGCCGGCCGCGGAGCCGAGGAAGCAGCGCCCCGCGCCGCGGAGGCGCCCGGGGCCGGGCTGCGGGGCCCCGGCCGGGCCAAAGGTGAGTGGCGCCCGCCACCCCGGTCCCGTTCCCATCCCGGTCCCCGTCCCCGTCCCTGTCCGCGTCCTCGCCCTGCCGACCCCGGGCTGCGGACAGCGCCTCCTGAACCTGTTGGCACCGATGCGGGCACCCAGCGTGCCGGGGCCGCCGGGGCCCCGCGTTCTCCGCGGCTCGGGTCCTGGGGGTCTTGGGGTGAGGGCTGACCCGGGGTCCCGGGCGGCTCCACCGGGGTCCCGGCCCACCCGAGCCCCGGGTGTGTGGGGCGGAGGAGCCGCAGCGCCGCGCGTGGGAGCCGCCGGCGCCATCCGCGCCCCCGCGCGCGGCCCGAGTCATGGCGGCCGGGGTCGGTGCGAGGTTGGGGTCCCCGCCGGCAGCCCGGCCCTGGTGGGGGGTGGGGGGAGAGACGCTGGCTCTCGGGGGGGGGGGTGGGCTTGCCATGGGGGGCCTGGGAGGCCTCCGAGGCCCCGCGGGAACCTGGACCCCGAGATCCGCGCGTTCGCGGGCTCCGCTTCTCCCCGTGGTGCAGGTCCGGGTCCGGGTCCGGGTCCCGGCGCCTCCAGGCCCGCAGCGGCAGGGATGAACTTTCCGACTTGGCCCCACTTGCCCGCGGGGCGCCGGCAGCAGCAGGTAGTTCCGGCCGGCCGGCCCGGGAGCCGCCACGTGCGCCCACCGTGATGCCCACCGCGCGGTGGTCTTGTCTGGAGGCCGGGAGGGGAGGGCAGTGGAGAGGAAGGGAGAGGAAAGGGGAGAGGAGAGGAGGGGAGAGGGAAGGGATAGGGAAGGGAGGGGAGGGCAGGGGAGTGGAGAAGGGACCGGGAGGGGAGGGCAGGGGAGAGGAAGGGAGGGGGGACAAAGAGGAGAGCAGGACAGGGAAGGGGAGGGTGTCCTCCTGGTGCCCAGGCCCATTGCTCCAAGCGCACCTTCCCCAGGTGCTGATTCTGTCTTTATGACAAAATGAAAATGAGGCTTTCCTGGGTGGGCTGTGAGGTCTGCAGTCTCTGGTGGCCACACACTGGTCAGTGGACTTGAGACGACCTTCCTGGGGTAGAAGGGGTGGCGTCCACCCTCTATGCATTGGCCTGGGGCCCAGGTAGGAGCACCTGACTTCAAGTGGTCACTTCCACCCTTTCCTCATTCAAGGTGGGCATTGGCGGGGTACACCTGTGAGGGGGCTGAGATGTGAGGCTGGCTTTCTTTTTCTTTTCTTTTCTTTTTTTTTGTGAGGCTGGCTTTCTGAGGAGCACAACTCCGGGTCTCATCTTGGCCTCCTTGGCGTTTATTTTTAATAAATGAGGGAAGGAATGGAGTGCTGGAGTACAGCCATGGGAGAGGGCTGCTGTTGCTCTGGGGTGCTGGGGTGCTGGGGAGGCCTCGGCACTTTGCTCTGCACCCCTGAGTGGCAACCCAGCCCTCTCCTTGCTTTTATGTGCTACCTGTGTCCCTGGTATTGGCTGAGGCTGGTTCAGACCCCTCCTAGCCTTGCACCTTCCCCCATTAGAATGCACTCCTGGCTTATCTGTGCACTTGGGCTAGCTGTCAGGCAGTGGGTCACCCCCACCCCCTAGTCTGGGGTTGCCTGAGCCTGGTGGGGTTGAGTCTGGGGAAGTGTGATGGGTTGGGCAAGTTGTGCAGGTTGTGGGGAGCAGTAGTCCCCCATGTTTAAGTAGCTGAGCTTGGTCATGGGGCATCCGTCTAGTCACAGCCCTGAAATCCTGATCTCTAGAGGTTTCCTTGGAGGAACTGACCACCAAGTGGCCCAAGAGTCGCCATGACCGGTGTGGCCAGCTCTTGGCCAAGGCTGAGCCAAGGTTGTTTAGAAGAAGGAAAAGATTTCTCTGTTCAGCTGGTTCCATGGAGAGGCCACAGAAGCTTGTAGCCTGTGCTGTGTGTGTGTGTGTGTGTGTGTGTGATCGAATCTCCTGCCTCACGTATGCTGGGCAAATGCTCTGACACTCGGGACACGCCGTCTATTACATTTTTTTGAGACAAAGGTTCACTGATTTTGCTCAGGCTGGATACTGAATTCAGGGTCCTCTTGTCTCTGTCACCGTGTAGCTGGAATTACAAGTGTGCACCATCACACACCTGGCGATGTGCGCCAGCTGTTTGCTTGTGGCTAGAGGAAATCCTGGCCCACAGTAAGCACCAGATGCTAAGACTCTTCCAGACCCTCCTTTGGGCCATGCCCTTCCCACGTGGAGCGCTTGTGGGCTTTCAGACTTGGCAGTTGCATAAGCACTAGGCTAGGGCGTCTGGGCCATGTCCCAGGCTGGGCCTGGATTCTTGCCCAGTGCTTGCTCAGGTCTGAAGCGGTTGCAGTGACCTCTGACCCGCAACGCCTGGCTTGGCCTCATTCACGCGGTGTAGTGTTCTATGTTTGTTGAGTGAATCTATGCCTAGGAGGCTATGTCTGGTGCGGTTGCCCCTTGCACTCAGCACTGGTCCTGGCCCAGGGACACTTCGTCTGACCACCATTCTGGATGTGGTGAGGAAGAAAGAAAAGGAGAATGCTGCCGTTGCCTCTAACCGGGCTTCAGAGTGAATTACAGTTTTAATCAGAATGCTAACAAGAACTTGTCGAGTGCTGGCTGTGTGGCAGGAGACGGCTGGGGTTGTCCCTCTGCGGCGGCGGGTGCAGATGGGGGTGTGCGAGGCCTGTGTCAGACACAGACAGTGCAGCCGGGTGGGGCGTAGGAGCTGTGTGGCAGACCACGGGTGACGGTAAACTGGCTGGGCGCAGGGGGGTGCTCCAGTGAGTGTGGGCAGAGGTCAGGGGCAGGGGGCATGGGGAGGGGGGTGGTAATGCAGGAGCAGGCTGTCTCCCGCTCCTAGAGCTGGAAGGTACAGGCAAGGGAGGGCAGAGAAGAGGCCAAAGATGGACTGGATCCTTTGGTTGTGCCCAGGGACCCATATTTCTCCTCGGGGGACAATGACCGGATGACCACCGGGGCTGCGGGGGCACAGTGGTGGCAGGGACAGTTCACAGGAAGGACAGGACGTGGGCCATGGGTGGCAGGGACAGCCCGTGGGCTCCTCCAGTGGAAGTTGTGGTGCGTGGTGCTCTCAGTGCCGGATTTTCCTCCTGACCAGCTCTTGGACATGGTGGCATTGCTGGGGCACATTGAGCTGGGGTTCAGGTTGGGTGGTCAGATGAGGAGAGGCCGAGGCCGCAGTCTGGGGGTGGTGACATGGATGTGGGGGTCCCCATCACAGAAGGTCGTGGCAGGACTGTTAGCAGACGAGGGGTGATGAGAGGCGTGGGTCTGGGTAGCAGCCCTGTCTGAGTGGAGCCAGGGCAAGTTCCAGGTGCCCCCCACCCCCCCGGGGGGGCTGGGCTAAGCTTCCAGGCCCAGATGACCTAGTTTACAGAGCCTCATTGAGGGCCGGGCCGGCCTGTTAAAGTGTGTTACTTCCTCCACACCCCACAAGCCTTGCTCGTACATGAGGACATTCTCCTACACCCAGCCCATGCATACCGGGCATTTCTGGGTTAAGTACTGGAGAAAACGGTGGATTAGACAGACAGAGGTCATGCTCTCCTGTTCTAGAGATGAAAGACGTCATAATTAAAAACAGTGAAATATAGAAATAAAATGACAGGCTATAATTGAGTAGCAAGGGCTGTTTCAGATGAGGTGGGCGGGAGAGGTCTCGCCAAGGAGCTGTATTTACACCAATACCAGGACATCATGAATGCAAAAGTGGGACCCAGAAAGGAACCTGCATGCAGTAGGGGCAGCCAGTGCAAAGGTCCTGAGGTAGAAGTGAGCGGGCAAGTTAGAGGGATAGGAAGGAGGCCAGTGTGGCCGGGGATGAGTTGAGCTTGAGCGAGGCTGGCTGCGGTTCATGGGGGAGGGGCGGTCAGCACACGGAGTCTGGATTCTGAGCTTGGAGGGTGCCCTGGAGGGTTTGCAATATGTCTGTGACATGATTTAATTGATATTTTCTAAAGATCATTTTGGCAGCCACGCACCCTTATATGCACCATCTCATACAATAAAGCGAGTATTTATCCCCCAGAGTGTAAAATGAAATGCAGTGTTTCAAAGTAGCAGATGGGGAGAAAATGCTTTTCTGACCTTAATTTAGTGATTTTTTTTTTTTTAGTGTGCCAATTAAATTGTGGGCACATAAAGCTCTGTCTAGTGTGGGATTTCAGCATCGCTTATAGAAGAACCATGGAGAGAAATGGACCAAAAATTGTTAACAACTTGTCCAAAGGTGTTGGCGTGAGGGATGAGGTGTTTTTTTTTTTTTTAATGAGAGCAACACATCTCTTTTATTATTATACACTATCAACTCTGCTATCACAATCGCTTTGAGTGGCACGTGTCAGAGAATTGCACTAAATGCTTTTCCCGACACTTTGCTTTGGAGATGTTAATGCCCCAAAGTTCTGATTGGGTCAGAAAATAGGTCACTCATTTTGCATGGGGCTCCTCCATGCTTAAGGAATGTTTTTTAATTAGGGAAATAAATGTTCTTTCGTTTAATTCGTTTTTCCAATTGAGCGTGTCATCGTGCGCGCAGTCCCTTTCGGCCAGCGCCGCCCTTCGCATTCTTCACGTTTGAGACAGCGTCTGGCTGCACAGCCCAGGCCAGACTCCAGCGCGACCGTCCTGCCTCAGCGTCCTGCCTCCAGCCGCAGGGCCGGTCTGGCCATCCTACTGGAAAGAGGCGTCACAGATGAAGTGAAGGAGTAAATGTCAGGAGGGACCGTCCTCCCATGCCAGCCCCGTCTTTCTTCCGTGCATTTCCAAGACACTGTCCAGACCTGCTTGGCTTTCAAGATTGCTCCAGTGGCCGGCCCCACCTGCCATCTCCCCAGAGTTGCTTCCTGCAGACTTGAACTGGTGACTTGGCTCCCCTTTGAAACAAGTTCATTAGGAAACATCCACCTAGCTGGGAGAGACCAAACCTTCGCTTTTGAGCATTCAGTGTTTACTGAGAGTGTGATTTACACATATACAGAATAGAGCAATTAGATATTCATTAAAAACTCAGCTCTGAGCATTAAACATTATTGCTCTCACACTGGATCCCAAAGGCTCCTATCACAGTGACAAATCACTTGTACTTTTTCATTAACAAAAGTCAGGCAACAGGAAAACTTCCAAGTGCAAATTATGCAGCTAGGCTAATTATTTTGGTGACATATTTATGCAACAGAATATTATCATTGGAAAACAGGAAAAGAGAAATAGAGTCATTGCTGTGTGTCTGCAAGGGCCACTGTCTGCCGGGCAGCCTCGTGGCCGGGAGGGCTTGGGGTAGGGTGTAAGTGGGCTCATGTCCTCAGTGGAGGATGCAGCCATGTTCTGTAATCCATCCTCATGGCCGGGCGGGTTTGGGGTATAAGTGGGCTTGTGCCCCCAGTGGGGGATGCAGCTGTGTCTATAATCAGCCGCATTCCCACTTTCCTGTCACTGCTTCAGTTAAGTGCCCCTTTCCCTGGTGAAGGGAAGGACGAGTGCTTGGTGCCTTGCATGAAGTCAAAGGTGACCACTTCTCTGGCCCCCGCCAGTCTCTGCGCCTGCTGCTGGCATCCCTCCCCAAAGCCGGGCGCGGGGAAGGCCCTCTGGTCCCGGCGACAAATGGGAGGCCTCACGGCGCTCATTCATTCCACAAAGTGTAATCCGTCTGTGTGCTGATAGCATGCCTAATTACTATGTAAACATTTCCATAGCTGATGAGGTGCTCGCACATCTGCACTGCACACCCCAGGCCGTGGGGCCCCTGCGTCTGCAAACCACCTGCCCTGCCACCAACCGGCCGCACCCTGTGCCTTGTGAATGTACACACATGCACGTGCACCTGCACACACCCATGCACACAAACTCAGGCACACATACCGCACATGCACACACACTGCACATGCACATGCAGGCATAGCACACACCACAGATGCACACACACTGCACATGCATACACCACACATGCACACACAAGCACATTCATGCACACACACCACACATACACACACACCACAGGCGCACACACTGCACATGCACACGCAGGCACACCACATGCCACATGCACACCACACATGCACACATACTGCACATGCATGCACACACACCACACATACACACACCACAGATGCACACACACTGCACACACACAGGCACACCACACACTACACATGCACACTTGCACATACACTGCACATGCACACACAGGCACACCACACATGCACAGGCACTGCATACACAGGCACACCACATGCACAGACACTGCACACACACACGGGCACACCACACATGCACATACACTGCACATGCACACACAGACACACCACACACTACACATGCACACACCCCACATGCACACAGGCATACCACACACACACATGCACATACAAGCACACCACACATGCACACACACTGCACATGCACACGTAGGCACAACATATACATGCACTCACACACATACACTGCACACACACATCACATGCACTTGCACACATGGGCACACTCCCCACACATACACATGCACACACAGCACACACACAGCACACAGGCACACCAAACACACCAGCTTCTGCCCTGGAGATGGAGTCTCTTAGGCTTTTTGCTTGGGCTGGCTTAGAACTGTGATCCTCCCAATCAGCCTCCCACATAACAGGGTGAGAGGTGCTTGTACTGTGCCCAGCTGTCAGCTGAAAAGGGGCCTCTCGGTCCAGGCAGGTCTTGAGTTGTGCTCCTCCTGACCTCCGCCTCCAGGGAGGCAGGACTACAGTGTGAGCCGGCCATGCCTTGCTGAGATCTTCCCCATGTTGCTGGTGAAGAGGCAAGATGCAGGCCCAGCACAGCTGAGCTCCGAGTCGGGGCAGACTCCAGTGTGCAGCAGTTCAAGTCTTCATCCTCACCTTGCCACACAAAGCAAGCAGCCTCCCTGCAGGAAAGACCAGGATGGGAGTTTGTTACGTCACCTGAGAGAGTTGCTGTTTTTCATCTGTGCTCACTCCGGAGTAGAAGACAGCAGAGCTGACTGTGTGGACTGGGTACTTCCAAGCTGGCCCTGAGGCCTGCCTTGGGGCTTCTGCTGGTGTTGACAGGTCAGGTCAGATGTCTGCCCTCAGACACAGCCAGTGGTTCTCTTTCCTTAGCCTGGCTCCTCACTCAGGATCTCATCCTCAGCCTGGGTCCTCTCTCAGGATCTCATCCTTAGCTTGGATCTTCACTGGGGATCTACCCTTAGCTTGGTTCTTAGGATCTCACCCTTAGCTTGGGTCCTCACTTAGACTGTAATTGGGTGTTAGGATGCAGGCTCCCAGAATTCCACACACTTGAGGCGCCAACATCAGGGCTGGGACCCCTTGCGTGGCTGGCCAGGACCCCTGTGGTTCTAGTCCTGGGCTTAGAAGAGCCTGTGTTTGGTAGAATTAGGGCTTCTCAAGCAGGAAGAACTGTGGGGATTTCCCAGCATAATCCATTTGGTTTGTGGGGAGCAAACAGACCAGGCCTAGCCGAGCAGGCCAAGGCTGTGGTGGGTGGGAAGCCGGGAGAGGTGTGTGGCAGGCTGAGGCCTGGGAAAGGCACGCCTTGCTCCGGGCACACAGTGTCAAGAGACAGATGTCTTCAAAGACCGTGGGTTTGTTCACGTGGAAGGTACCTGTGAGTCGAGAGCTGTGGCTGTGATCTCCCAGCGTCTCCCCAGCTTCCCCGGTGGGATGTGGATGGGCTGGCCTGTGGCATGGAGCTGACCGTGTGTTCTGGGTGGGGCCTGGTGCAGGCTGCCCTGCTTCACCCCCAAATCCTTCCATCGCCATTCCCACCCAAAATAGTTCTTCTACATGGAAACAAAGGGCCCTGGCGACGTGCAGGCGCCTGGCACGTGTCACAGCCACCATGACTCAGAAGTCACATTTCCGTGGGCCCTTTTGTCTGCTCTTCTAGTGCGAGGCTCCTGAGACAGCGTGTTGGTGGCGTCAGCGACATTTTCTAACTGACGGGATGTGACGGCAGCGAGCGTGGCCTCGGGGTCTCGCGCAGGCAGGTGGGCGTCTCTCCAGGGGAGCGCATCTTTAAATAGGGGAGAAGGAGGCCCGGGGAAGGAGAGCAAAGCCCTTGGTATCACAGGGAATGCCTGTAGAAGTGATCTACCCTAAGTCACTCACAGGTGAGGGGCCCAGGGGTCTTCCTGCAGCCGGCCCAGTGGGCGTGGCCTGGTGGGTGCAGCCTGATGGGTGTGGCCTCGGGTTCACAGACAAGGCAGCAGCCCAACTCATCCCTGCATGTGCCCTGAGACCCCGTGCATGACCCCGCCGGCTCCTACACACACCCTGAGACCCTAGCGGGGTGCTTGCACCCTAGCCAACCCCGAGCCCATGTTGACTATGTTCCTTCCTGAATGAATGTCAGACGTGATAAAATTTGATTTCCTAAGTTGGGCCTGGGGAGCAATGAACTCTGGGTTGTACAGCTAACAATCGCATTAGAATTGAGACTAATGAAACGCTGCAACAACTATAACCCAGGGAAGAAAGACCTCGCCCGACTTCTGAAACCTGGTCTTGGCATCCTCACCACCTCACCTGGGTTGGGATGCTGCTCCAGGACTTGAACTCAGGGCCTTGCTTGCAAAGCAGGTGCTCTGACACTTGAGCTACATCCCCAGCCCTCTTTTGTTTTGGCCGTTCTTTGGATAGGGCCTCGTGCTTCTTTCTTGGGCCAGTGTGGACCGTGATTTTCCTAACGCCACCTCCCACATAGCTGGAGAGACAGAGATGGAGCGCGACGTGGTGTGAACCCCTGAACCCAGCCTGCACTGGGATAGATGGTTCTGGTAACTTTGCCATGGCTAGCTTCTCTTCTTTGTCTCTGGAATAGATGGGGTTGCAGGCATGGGGGTGCTACATGCATCCCTGAAGGCTGCTTCTCTAGGGCCTGGCAAGTGTCTATCAGGTGCGAAGCACTGCTTGGAGAAGTGTTTTGGACTTTGGAATTTTCAGATTTGGAACACAAGCAAACACATGCATGCACACAAACATGACAGTCCTTGAGGATGGGCCCAAGTCTAAACACGGAATTTACTCAGGTCTCTCACACCTGGTCCTTGCCGGCTCGCGGCGACTGTGGTCCTCCTATGTGGCCAGGGGTGGAGTCTTCAACGTGCCACGTCATCTCCGAGCTCAGTAGTGTCAAGGCAGGGGTGTCTCAGAACCAGAGATTTGTGTTAGGGACAGATACTCACCCTGCCAGAAACATCTTGGGCTTGGCTGGCTGTGTGGCATCTGTGGGAGGGAACCACTCAGCTGCGTTGTCATTGGCAAGACCTCCCTGAGCCTCTGTGTGCCTCTCTGCAGGGTCCCCTGTGCCCCCAGGCATGGCAGTTCACTGCCGCTGCTGGGGCTCACGGCCTGCATGACTTGTTTAGTGATGTTTCTTAAATGTTGTTGGAGCCCAGTATCTGGGGATGTGGTCATACACTTGTCCCCGTAGGGTGATTGTGGCTCTCCCGTGTGGCTCGCCAGGGCTGGCCTCACTGTCATCATTTGCTCTGTGGCCCATGATGGGCTAGTGCCCGTTAAATGGTGAGTGCAGTAGCTCATGTTCTTCTGGCCCAGGCGCCGGCTGGCCACCCCAGGGGCTCCCTGTGGTACTGTGAATTCACTGGAAAAAGGAGTAGGAGAGGAAATGAAACAAACTCAAGGTGTTTCTTAAAGGAACCCATTAAGAAAATATGAACTTCCGAGTGCCAGTATTTGCCTGGAGATGACATCATCGTGAGGCCCTTTGACACAGGAACTCTCCTCAGAGCTGGGGAAATTTCCAGATCCTGAGGCTGTTGACAGACATTACACAAGGGTTCACATAGGCAGTCATAGAAATGCTATCAGAAACAGCCACAGGCAGCCATGCACCCTAACACAAATTGCCAGGAACCAGAATCTGGCCCATTTTACAAAGGAAAAATCTCTTCCTGACCAGTGGGGAGGCCAGTGTGTGTCTCTCCACCTTTCCAGTATGCGTGCACCTTTCCAGTCCCCTGCCACAATGGGGGTAGCAGCCCCAGGTCTGTGACAGGCACAGCCGCTTTTGTGGGGGAAAGCTGAGGACTTCAAGCACACAGGCAGGTGCCCCTCCTCTCAGTCACGCCTCCAGACCTCTTCTGCACTGGTTATTTCTGAGGTAGAATCTTGAGTGTGCGCCTGTGCTGGTTATTTCTGAGGTAGTCTGGTGTGTGTGCCTAGACCTTGATCCTGCTGTGTATGCTTCCTGCAGTATCTGGCCCATCTGCAGGGCTTTCTTTGGGGGCCGCACTGGGGAGGGACGGTCAGGCTGGGCATCAGGGAAGAAGGGATCTAGCCGGGCTCTGTTGCTTTGTTGAGGACTCTTCCCAGTCCAGCTCCAACTAGACGCCTGAGGCCTCCTTCTATACCCTCCCCCACCCCACCCCCAGGGCTAGATTTGGGCCCCGGGTCCTTTTGTGAAATCTGAAGGCCAAATGGGTGTGAACTGTTTGATGGTGGCATCTGGGGTTCCAGCAGGTATGCCAGCACACATTGTTTGTTTTGCTTTTTTCTTTGATGAACTTTATGTCTTGTCATCTGTTGGTGTTTGAGAGAGGATCATGAGCACTCTGGTGTCCCAGTGGGGAGGCCCCCATGGACAGGCTGGGGGTGGGACGCCACCAGGGTCACACAGTGGGGCCCTTGGGATGGGCACGCTGCCGGGGCCCCGGAGTGTTCTAGCTGTCACATCCGGAGTCCTTAGTGTCCAGTCAGAGCCTGGGGCCAGGCCAGGTGAGGCGAAACCGCCTACAAAACCTGCAGCCCTCTCCCCCTCCCCGCAGATGCTTAAGGGGTTTTGGGGAGAGTGGGGGAAGCTAGCGGGCTCCAGCACCTCCGCCGGGGTGGAGCATGGAATCAGGCCAGGGCTGAGGCTGCGGGCAGACGGCTGCGGGCAGCCTTGCTGTCATGTTTGTCAGCCCTGTCTGCTGATTCATTGCTGCCCTCTGGTGCCCCGGGCCAGGGCCTCCTGGGGTTGCCTTGTCCTCAGGCTAGAGGCCTTCGTCCAGCTCCTTGACACCACTGTCTGGCCTCCGACAGTATCTGTTTGGTGCATTCCCTCTTCTCATGCTCCCCCCTAGCTCCCTGAGCTCTACCAGGGGATGGGGCCTTTCCTGAACCCCAAAACCCTGAACCCTAGGGCTCCTCTGAGCTACTGCCAGCTTCCACTGTATTTACAGGTGATGTGAGTGTGGTTCTGAGAGCAGAGGCCCTGCCTCCACCACAGCCTGCAGTCGGGGCACCTCCATGCACCACCCCCCCCAAACCTTCTACTCCTGCGCTCTGCTCTCTCCTCTTTCTCTGCCCCTCTCTCTCTCTCTCTCTCTGAACCACTCTCCAGATCCCCCTCCCCCCATCTTGGGTGAAAGAGAGCAGGTGAAAGAGGCAGGTCTCAAAAGTCGGTTCAAGTATTACCTCCAGAATCCGAGTGCTTGAGTTAGAGTACCAGCTGGGCTTGGGGTGCTGGATTCGGGGCACTTGTTTAGTTCCCTTCCCCTCTCTGGATCACAGGTGTGTGTGTGTGTGTGTGTGTGTGTGTGTGTGTGTGTGTGTGTGTGTGTGACCATGCCTGGTGTGGTACACTTTTATGGGCACTGGGAGTTCACCATGGGAAGAGTGCTGCCCTTGTGGAGCGCAGGCTGGTTGTGTCTTGGTGAGTGTGGTAAAGCTCACATCTCATGGTGGATTCTGTCCCAGTGCTCTTGTGGAGGCCTGGTAGCAGGTGACAGGCTCACGTTAAATCTCCTTCTGGAACTCTGCATCAGGTGTCAGGTTGCTTCTGGTCTCCCTCTGTGCGGTGTGAGTCCTTCCTGGGCTGGCAGGTGTCAGGGGTGGTTGGCTGTCTGCTGCCTGGAGGTTGGGGGGTCTTGGTGTGTAATTGTGGCATTCTGGCTGCCCTCGGCAGGGCCCCAGGGCCCAGCGGCACCTTCCCACACCACCCAGCCTAGAGGCTGGCCATGCAGCTGCAACCCTGAGCCAGTGAGGGTGCGTTGGTTGTTCTGGGCAGGCAATGGAGGGCCCTCAGGGGACGCCAGGGGAGTGGCTCTCCCAGGTCACCCTGGGAGGAGCTGCCGGAAACAAATGCCATCCCTGCGCTCTTATTTCCAAACATTCCAATGCCGTCATCTCAGGAGTAGCAGGCAGATTTCAGACCACTGTGGGAGGGGAGGACGGATTGAATGAATCTAATTTGTGTGCTCTTCCTTTCATGTAAATTAGACCAAGTGAAGCTGCTCTCCTGTGTCTTTCTTCTTGCATCTATTCAAGTCTCTTCTGGCGAGACAGGGCTAAAACAAGTTAATAGACTGCACAGGGAAACCCCTTTATATAATTAATGGACACTAACAAGATGATCATTCTGGTGTGACTAGATCCTTTAGGACATTTAAAGATGGATGGATAGTCAAGCCAAGTGCAGTGGTATATCCTGTAAACTCAGCTGTGGTGAGGAGGCTGAGAGATCAAGGTTGGAGTAAGTGTGGGCTAAGTGAACTCAAGACCCTATTTATTTATTTATTTATTTTTGGCCAGTCCTGGGCCTTGGACTCAGGGCCTGAGCACCATCCCTGGCCTCTTCTTGCTCAAGGCTAGCACTCTGCTACTTGAGCCACAGCGCCCCCTCTGGCCGTTTTCCATATATGTGGTGCTGGGGAATCGAACTGAGAGCTTCATGTGTAGGAGGCAAGTACTCTTGCCACTAGGCCATACTCCCAGCCCTCAAGACCCTATTTGAAAAGCAAGACCAAATGAAAGCACAAAGGGCAGGTGGCATGGCCCAGTTGGTAGAACAGCTGCCTAGCAAGCAGAAGGCCCTGAGTTCAATCCTGATTACCACAAAACACAAACAGAACAGGGGCATCTTCTGTGGGGCAGGTGTGAAAAATCCTTCCTTCTGTACAATCACTCATTTGGAAATAGGATTAAGATTCTTCCACGTTTTTGTTTTTGTTTTGCAGCGTGGGTACGCCCACCAACCCCCTGGCCTTAGGAACGATATCTTATGGATGGACTTTCACTCGGGGTCTCACCTGGTTGACCCACCATTAGACACTGACGCCCTTGGAATCAATCAGTTAGTGAATAAGAGTCATTACTGCCATCCTTACTGTGTTTTTAAATAAAACACCTTGGGGGGTGGTAGTAGGAGAATGCAGTACTGGTGAGACAGTGTGGACTCTCCTTGCACCTCACCGTGTAGATAGATTCAAAGCCAGGGCTTGAAAGGGTGAGTTCTCTTTGAGATGGAGGAAGGCAGTGACCTTACATCTGTAGAAATCACTGGAACCGGGTAAAAAAATTACAGAAAGCAAAGAAGACACAGAGTCTTTGTTTGACTCCTATGTGGTTTGGCTGGCCTGGCCAGCCTTGCTCTCCTGTGGACTGACTCGTATTGCTGTGCCACGGCCTGTCCCCTGCCATCAAAGGCTCTGGTTCTGGTGGCTCCTGTGGTTCCCCTGGCCTCCAGGCCATGGCAGCTCTAACCTCAGCTGGGAGGGTACTTGGAGATGGGCCTGGGAGGTGAGCAGGCTGAGATGAGGCCCCTTGTGATGGAGTGTAGGCCTTAGTGACTAGAGACTCCCAGGAGCTTGTTCTGTGACTCTGGCCTTGTGGGGACATGGGGAAGGTCGCTGTGTGCGAGTCAAATAGATGTGCAAGCCAAATAGAGAGGGAGAGGGGAGGGAGAGAGAGGGAGGAGGGAGAAAGAAGGGAAGAAGGAGATTAGCAAAGCTAGCCCTGCCGCCATCTTGGCTTTCCAGGCTACAGACTATGAGAGGATGTGTGTTACCCCTGGAGTGTGGGATCTGTTAGAGCAGGCAGCCTGGGTTGGCCTGACTGCTAGTGAAGGGCCTCTAGAAACTATGGTGTGCTGGATCCCTGGAACAGAACCTACTGTCCCAGGAGCCCTCTCCTCTGGTGACCGGCTCTCCTGTCTTTTTGGGAAGCCATCCAGGGCTCTGGGTGTGACATGAAAAAGCCAGCGGGACTCTAGCTTTATCAGCACGGCCGTACATGGGGGTCTTTAGAGAGCTACGTGGAAATCTGCTAGAGTGAAATCCTTCCTCATTTAACTACAGATTAATAAGTACGAAGGCAGCCTTGTTTGAGATGTCCATCTGACAGGAGATTACTATCCATAGTATGCCAAGAGCCTGGAAAATTAACCAACCAAAAGGACAAAAAACCCAGGGACTTCTTAGGCAGTGGGACAGAAGAGACACATTCCACCTACAGAAGTACTCGTGGCCAGCCACTCCAGAGCCACATTCAGCCCTGGAACAGGAGTCGGGCCACCCTGAGCCCCGCCCAGCCTCGGGAGGGTGGCCGTCCTCCAGGGACAACCAGGCCCACTTGGGATTCGGGAAGGGATGGGGGTGTGAACTCATGTAGACACTGTGGAAGTCAGCATGGAGGTTCCTCAGAACTTTAAAAGCACAACCACCCTGTGGGGGAGCCATGCTGTTCCTGGAATATGCATGAGAGAATCAAAGCGGCTGATTGCAGACACCCGCGCACACACGTCTGTGGCAGCCCCGTTTACCCTGGCCAGCTCCCCTCTACCCAGATGGGGTCTGAGGACTTTCCTGCCCATGCTGGCCTGGGACTGCAGCGCTGCTGACCTCAGCCTCCTGGGCAGTGAGGTGGCTGGGTGGGAGCCGCTGGGCGCCTGGCCAGCCAAGCCTTTTGTCTGATTGCTTTCAGTAAGAGCAACTGCAGCCATTTGCCCAGAGCTTCCCTCTGGACAGCAGGCTGTGGGTAAGGGGTGGGGGTGAGGGTGGGAGAGGGGTGGGAGGCTGGGCTGTGGGCCGGCTGTGGGGGAGTGGGGTGGGGTAGGGGGACTGGGCCATGGGTGGGGGCGGGGAGGGCCATGGGCGGGTTTCCACATAGTCCTGGCACCCCTGGCACTGGCTGCGGCCCAGGCCCCCGGGAGGGCGTTGTCTCGGCCTCTTCAGTTGTTAAACTCCATTGAATCTGTCTGTAAGGATGAAACAGACCACGACTCCGGGTGAGGACAGGGGAGTGAGTGTACACTTGTAACGACTCTATCAGCCAGAGCCAGCAGAGCGGTCCATTATACATGTGTTATAGATATGAAGGAATATATACATAGGCTGTAGGTCATTATCTTTTTATAGCTCTGATTATGCACTACATATCATTTTACCGCCCGACCTTATAAAAGCAAAGCAGGAAGGGAGTAGTGCAAATCAATATAAGTGGATGCAAATAAGTCGGAGCCATGGGGGCCTGCGGTGGCCGCGTCCCAGGGCACCATGGTTGCGGGCAGCTGGCCGGCGCATTCTGCTCTGGGGAGGGCAGTGCAGGGCAAGGGGCCTGGCTCTGGCCTCTGTGGCCACTGAATCTCTGTCTCGTCTGGCCAGGGTCATCTCCATTCCCGGAGCCGCCTTTCCTCTCTCAGTTCTGCCAGGCTCACCTTTATGTGTGAGCGTTATGTGGGCGTTGATAGCCCACTGGAGCTTGTAATAAAGTCTTTTATTTCTTACTTGAGGGGAGCACTCCTTGACCTCCCACTGTGAAGCCCCCTCCCCTTGCTCCCTCCTCCAGTGGAACTGTCTCCTCGTCAGGCTTTTATGACATGTACATTGTTCTCTGTGTAGAACTGAATTTTTTTTTTGTTTTGTCTATCGATTTCAAATTCAAAGATAAAAACATAGCACCGGGGGCTGGGGATATAGCCTAGTGGCAAGAGTGCCTGCCTCGGATACACGAGGCCCTAGGTTCGATTCCCCAGCACCACATATACAGAAAAAAACGGCCAGAAGCGGCGCTGTGGCTCAAGTGGCAGAGTGCTAGCCTTGAGCGGGAAGAAGCCAGGGACAGTGCTCAGGCCCTGAGTCCAAGGCCCAGGACTGGCCAAAAAAACAAAAAAAACAAAAAACAAACATAGCACCGGTGGTTCTTGCTTGCCATCCTAGCTCCTCAGCAGGCTGAGATCTGGAGGCTCTTGGTTCATCCCTGTGAGAAAAATCTTTGAGACTCCATCTGCAAAATAACCAGCAAAAAGTTGGGCTGGAGGCATGGCTCAAGTGGTAGAGCACCAGCTGTGAGCACATGTAGTAAATATGAGGCTGAGTTTAACCCCTGGTAGCACAAGAGAGAAAGGGAGGGAGGAAGGAAATGAGCCTGCATTTAAGGGCTCAGTGTATATAGGTGGGTTGTGCGGATTGTCAGCTTTCATTTTAGGGTTCAAGTCCTGGAATGAAGAACCTGTTTCCCCATGCAAATGCTGCTGGAGAAGGGTCTGCCCTGGCCACCGCCTGCCTGTGGGCAGGTCCTGCCTTTCCCCCTGTCCATTCCAGCTCTTAGCCCTGGGCTGGGCTGTCCCAGGCTCTGCTGCCTAGTGAGGCCTTCCCGCCGCATGCTGCCTGTGCCCAACTCCACCCATCAGTGGGTAAAATCATTTCTGTCTGGGCACAGCGGCTCATGCCTGCAGTCCCAGCTACTTTGGAAGTGGAGGTAGGGCATTAGCTATGACAGCAGTTCAGGCAGACCTATGAAACACTAGCTGAAAAACACGCAAGCAAAGGCCTAGAAGAGGGGCTGAGGTGACCGGGGACTTGTGTAACACGTGCAAGGCCCTGCGTGCCATTAAAACAGGCTGGGGGCCCTGAGTACCCCAAAAAGGAAAATACACATTCCAAAAGTTTATTGTTAAAATATTCATAAGCTCCTTTCACCCCCCCCCCCACTCTGATAGGAGAGTATTTTTCTGTCTGTGTGTGTATCACACATATATAAGTATTTGTATATAAATATATAATATATAAGACATATACATTATTATTTTTTTTCTGGTCTTGGGGCTTGAACTCAGGGCCTGGATGCTGTCCCTGAGCTATTTTGTACTCGTTGTGGCGCTAGCACTCTACCAACTTGAGCCTCAGCTCCACTTCCAGCTTTTTCTGAGTAGCTTAGTAGAGCTAAGAGTCTCTTGGATTCTCCTGCCTGGGCTGGCTTCAAACCACAATCCTCAAATTTCAGCCTCCTGAGTAGCTAAAATGACAGGCCAGGCTGATTTCTGTGTTTTCAGCTTTTTCTTTTTCTCAGTTTTAGATATAGTGCAATGAGATACTTGACTGTATGGAAGTCCACTGAGGGAAAGAGTAAGAATGATAAGTTGAACTCTTGACACATAATTGCCAAGTTGCTTTGAAGGGTTGTTTCACAGAATGTGGGTTCCATTACATGCTTGCCAGTATTGAGAGAGAGAGAAAGAGGAGGGAGGGAAAGAGAGAAGGAAGGAGGAGAAAGGAGAGAGATAAATGCTGGCTCTTCTCTCTTTCTCAGGGTCTTGATTTGTGGCTGAGGGCAGTCATGATCTGGCAGTTCTCTGCCTACTTTGAAGTGCTGGCATTGCAGGCTTGTGCTGCTATGCCCGTATAACAGAGTCTTTTCAACAACAACTTTTCTTTCATTGGTTGTGAAATCAATAATGTTTTTCACATTTTTCCCCAGTTTTTTAGTTCTTTCTGCTTTTGTGAAATTTCTATTTATGTCATTTTCAACCCCCCTATTACCTCTTTTATGTACGCCCTTCATAGTAGCTAAAAGTTTATATTTTTATATTGGTGAAGTTACTTAGTCATTTCCTTTGAAATTTCTTTTTTTTTTTTTTAAATTTGACTGTGTCAAGTATGGAAAGCTGGGTTGAACACACACACATACACACACACAAACACACACACAGAATCACTGTAGGTTTTTGATTATTTCATGAATTTTTTTTCTCACTTGTTTGTCTTTCACTTTGCTCCTTTCAAGCAGTCTTGGTTTTGTTCACGTCTTGCTTCTTCGGGTTGGATTTCTAGGGTATTATTCCCTGGTGGTGGGTGGAGGAGCCTCCTTGCGCCCATTCTCGCGGTGAATTCACGGTGGGGAGTGGGGGTGCCGGCAGCCTATGGGCCAGCGTGGAGTAGGAGGTGGCGGGTCACACGCTGATGGCCTTGTCCCGGGGGAAGGCAGCTATGGGTAGAGACAGCCTAGCAAGGGCAGGAGGCCCCGAGTTCAAGCCCCAATACTGGCATGGAGTGTGGGGCCGGGCCCGGGGCGGCTCTGGTCACGAGATGGGAGGGGGTAGTTCGTGTCTTCTGGGGTGAGGGGGATGTTATTGACATCTCACACAGATGACATTTTAATGAAGACTGAAGGAAAGCAACTGCTTTTCAAAAGAAACTCAAGCTACGGGAAGATCGTTTCTTGCAAATGGCCATGATTTTGCTGCAAAAAGAAACGTTGAAAGCACGTTATGGTAACGTCTGATCTGAGAAGTTGGGAAATCTGGGATTAGAAATTTGCCAACTGCTTGAGGAACTTCCAAGTGAAGAGATCAGTTTTTATATTTATCTCTCTGTGTTTCATTTTTTTCCTGTGCTGGTCTGAAGACCCTGTCCTCCCACCTGAGCCTTGAACCCTGATCCTCCTAACTCTGCCTCCTGGGATTACAGGCATACACTGCCCGACCTGGCCTGGTGAGACCTGTGGCCGTCCCCTCCAGCTCATGACCGAGGCTGGCAGGACGGCTGTGCCCCTCCTGCGGCTAACTCCCCTCCCTTCGTCCCTGTGGAGAGGACAGGTCATTGGTGCACCTTCCTTTGGGGAGGTCCTGGCCCCCCGTTCCTGCGGAAGGCAGGTTTGGGGGTCTGAGGTGTGATGGGCGAACACCCTGGTGCCCTGAGCATCTGGCGCTGGCATGGCTGTGGTTGGGTGAGGGAGGGCAACGCCCCTGCCGGCCACTGCTGGACGTGTGGCCTTCTGGGGTGGACATGAGTTCCTTCTTGATGCCCTTGGCTGTGGCTGCCCCATGGCCTTGGCACTGGGAGCCTGGGCTGTGGAACCTCATCCTCCCTCACTGGCTATGCCTCTCCCAGCTTCATGGCTGCCCTCCTGGAGAGAAGCAGGCATTCAGGAAGGAGGGCAGGGCCCGGTCCTCTTTCCTCCCCCATCCCGGCCAGGGAGGCTGCTCCTGCGTGTAACTGAACCCTTCCTCTCCCTCCCTCCTACCTCCCTCCGTTCTCCCTTCCTCTGTCCTCTGTCCTCTCCCTCTTTCCTTTCTTCCCTCCCTCCTTGCACTGACCACATAGATGCTGTGCTGCTGAGCTGAACCCGAGCGGCACCACCAGGGCTTTCCTGGCCATCTGTCCCTCCATAGCAAGCCCCCTGCCAGCCCCAGGCTTGGGGAGGGATTCTGGGCTTCTCCCCTGGCACCTGCAGCAGGGAGGCCCCGGCCTCCTCCCCATGGTGGGGAGTCCACCCCTTCATGTTCGCTCCTTCTTTTCCCACGCTGTGGGTACAGGGCACGTCAAGGTCACAGTGGCAGCACATGGGGTGGGGCTGCCTGAGGCTCCATCGCTGGCAGTGTGTATGTGTGTGTGTTTAACTCTGCGAGTGTGCAGGAAGCACGTCCTCTAGGCACCTAGCACCCTGCTGTGCTCCATGGGGAGGTATGACTTCCACTCCTGAGATTGGTGTGCCCTGTGGGGAGGTGTGACTTCCACTCCTGAGAGTGGTGGAGAGATGTGACTCCTGAGAGTGATGGGAAGGTGTGACTTCCACTCCTGAGTGGTGGGGAGGTGTGACTTCCTCTCCTGGGACTGGTGTGCCCTGTAGGGAGGTGTGACTCCCACTCCTGAGAGTGGTGGGGAGGTGTGACTTCTATCCCAGAACATGGTGTGCCCTCTGAGGAGGTGTGACTTCCACTCCTGTGCCTGCTGCCCCCTGCATGGGGGTGTGACTTCCTCTCCTGAGTGTGGTGTGCCCTGCAGGGAGGTGTGACTTCCACTCCTGAGCTTGCTCCTGCCAGCGGCGTCTTCATCACAAGCTTGGCATCCCAGAGAGGCAAACTGCTGCCCTTATGAAGGGCATGGTCTGGGGGTAGTGGCTCACACCTGTAATCTCAGCACTTGGGAGGCTGAGACAGGAGGATCTTGAGTTTGAGGCCAGCATCGTTTCCCTCCCGGGTCTGTGGGCTGTGTGAATGGGACACCCACTTTCCCAGGGAGGAGGACACATGTGAGTCTCCGTGTCACAGCTAGGCATCCTGTTTCTGGCTATGCCACCATTTCTGTGATGCTCAGTCTCCTGATCATGGAGAAATCATTTTAGTCCCACTTACCTGTAAGCCCACCCCCTCAAATTGGAGGAGCCTTGGTTCATGGCCACCTTGGTCAAGATGTCAGTGAGACCTCATCTCAATCAGTAAGCTACAAGGAGGCGTAGGTTGTGGTCTGGGGCCGCCATACAACAGCACAAGACCTTACCTGTCAGATAACAAAGACACAAAGGGCTGGGGTGTGGCTTAAGCGGCAGAGCACCTGCTTAGCAAGCCTAAGCCCTGAGTTCAAACCCCCTAAACCTCCCAAATTGTCTTCAGACCCAGGGAAGGGGCAAAGACCCCCTTGTTTGCCTGAAGCGGTGGTCTGACCATGGCTGAAAATTAAATGAGGGGCATGAAGGAAGAAGTCAGGGGAACTTGGGGGTTGCGGGGGACCCTGGGGCAGTACCCGGGGCTGGAAGGAAGGGGTGGGGAGCGAGCAGCAGCCTGGCATGGCACGTGATCCTGTGCTGTTCCCACAGGGAGAAGATGCCCTTCCACCACGTGACCGCCGGCCTGCTGTACAAGGGGAATTACCTCAACCGCTCTCTCTCGGCAGGCAGCGACAGTGAGCAACTGGCCAACATCTCCGTGGAGGAGCTCGATGGTGAGAGGCGGCCATTCCGCGTGGGGCGGCCTTGGGGGTCGGGCATTCAGGGGAGAGGCTTGGCCTCCGGGCATGCTTGGCAGTGTGGCTGTGGGGAAGGCTCCCATAATGGCAAAATGACTTCGTGTGCATGGCCCTGCAGTGGGCAGCCCATCCGTGGGGAGTGCTCTGGTTTCTTGGGTACACGTGAGGCATCTTGAAAAGTGCTGTCCCACGTCAGGTGAGGGGGTGCACACCCGTAATCCCCACACCCGGGGAGCTGAGGCAGGAAGACTGGGAGTTCCAGGCCAGCCTAGGCCTGCCCTGCCACACTGCCTCCCTGCAGTGTGTTGTCTGTCAGCGGCCCAGTCTTTAATTACTGGGGTGGGGACGGGGGAGGGCCTCTCCTGTGCCTCTACTCACGTGGGGACCCTCTGTCCATGAGCTCTGTTCATGGCTGTCTCTTGATTTGCCATGGCTGTCTCTTGATGCTTTCAGGACTACCCAGACAGAATGATCTGGAAGCCGTGGTGGGGAGGGGATGGCCAGCAGGTATTTCAGTTGCCACTCTTGGTAGAGCTCAGGTGTTCAGAGTGATTGGAGAGATGGGGGTAGGAGTAAACGGGGACACCCATGTCTGATTCCCCTAGGACGGTGTCCTGACAAAGCAGTGCTCTGACTAGAAAACGACATGAAAAAGAGGGAGGAGCTAGGATCCAGGACTAGCTTGATGAAGCTGGTTGCCCACGCTGGACTCAGTTTCCTCAATGAGGTGTTTCTTGCACCATTTTCCAGTAAGGATTTCAGAGTCACCTCCAGAGTGCCATGTTCCCTATGGAACAATTTTTATATTTATTTATTTTGAGACAGAGTCTTGCTATGTATTTCTGGAATTTGCAATCTTTCTGCCTCAGCGCCCTGAGCAGCTGGGATTACAGGTGTGCGCCAGCACGCCTGCCGGCTGGTGTGTCTTATACTTGAAGCTAAAAACATCTCAGAAGGGTTCCCTGGGCTGGCAGAGGCAAACTGGCTTGGCCTTGGGCAGGAGGCTGGGGGAAGGAGCCCAGGCCTTGGGTAGCTTTTCCTCACTTGTCTGCCGTTTAGAGCTTGTGCATTTACTGCTGCAGAGGCTGTAGGCCACCTGGACCGGCTGAGTCAAAGGAGAGACCTGGAGGTGTTAGAGCTGCTGGGTTTGGCCCTGGCAGTGGGTATGGCTTGACGGCATGCCTGATAGCATAGGGCGTGGTTCATCTATAGGGGTCCTAGCTGCATTTGCTCTGGGAAGATTCCATTTTTTCTTCCAAACAGAGCTCAGAAATGAAGAGTGCAGAGCTGACCCAGCTCTCCCAGGAGGACTCCACTGGGGTGGCCTCCGAGCTGCTCATTTCTGTGTCCTGCCTGCACGTTCCTTCCTATTCCTGTGGTTGCTTTCTGGTACTGTAATGAACACTGGAAGGGAAGAGGACTGTGAGGTTCCCAGGATGTAGAGGTGAGACAGTCTCAGTCCAGTGAGGCTCTCACATGGACGTACTGTCGTAGCCGGAGCCATGGGAAATGGGAAGGGGCTGGGCAGGTGTGGGGGCCCACAATGGGTGTGGCTGCTGAGGGCCAGGCTAGTTGGTAGTGGGTGTGGTCCAGTGGAAGGGGCGGGGCACAGGGGCAGCAGGCGTGGCTCATCAGTGGAGGTGTGGCCAAGTGGGAGGGGCAGAGTTCATTAGCAGTGGGTGTGGTCCAGTGGATGTAGGTGTGGCTTGGCCATAGAGCACTAGTCTCACACACACAAGGCCTGGGTTTGATCCTCAGCGCTGTGGGACTAACACAGGAGCTGTGTGGACAAGTTTCCAGCGGATGCTGTCAACACGGCTCGGCCCAAGGGGGCGGCTGGCCACTGGGCTCCTGGCTCTTCCCAGGCCATAGGGTGTATGGTGCCGGGAAGCACAGGCCCCGAGGCCGCAGTGCTTAGTGGCCCAGCCCGCTGTCCTCATCTCTGTGGGGTTGAGACTGATTTTCCAGGACTGGAAACTGGGCGGTGCAGGGCACAGAGCCAGGCCAGGTGGAGGATGAGGGCCCTGCCCAGCTCCTCAGTACAACTTGCCTGTTCATGAGGCCCACCACAGACCATCACGGTGAGGGGGGGGACCCTAGGCCCTCACCAGCTGAGCATACAGCCTTGGGCTTTGGTCCTCCTGTCAATGCTTTCAGAGTAGCTGGGCTTACAGGCCCGTGTCACCATGGCAAGCTCTTGTTTATTTGGTAATCCTAGCGTTTGAGCATGGGGTTTTGCCCTGGCCAGGTAGGTGTTCTGCTACATGAGCCACACCTCCAACACAGCTTGTTTTGAGATGGGGGTCCCGCTAAGTTTTTACCTGTAACCCTGAGCCTCCCATTTCCCTCTGCCACACTGCTGGGATCACAGGAATGCTCCACACTCAGCCAGAGGCAGCACATTTTGAGGAAACTGCACCCTGACCCCCTGTGGCCCCAGGTGGCCCCTCCTGCAGGTGTCCTTGGGTTGTGGGGCTCCCTCAGGACACACAGGCTGATGTCCAAGCTGGACATCGGCGGCCTGAGACAGGCAGGGGTGAACCTTCCAGCCAGGACAAGTGGGAGGGATTTGGCATCCCCCAAGCTTGGGTTGGGGCCTGGCTGAGAGAAGCTGGCACCTCGTGATCAAGGCTGGTTGGGAAAGGTGAGTCTGCCCCTCAGGAGGAAAGTTTTAGCTTCTGAGCCTGGAGGAGGGGTGTTTATTCCCCCTCGAGGACTTCATTCTCCTTATTTATTGATAGTTGCCAAGGTGAACACTGAGTGATGACTGTTTCTGCTGTGTTTCGAGCATCCTGGGGCTTCCAGGCCATCTTGGTTTAGAGCGGCAGGCAGGGGCTGAACTCTTCCCTGGGCTAGGAGCTGGATCCTGGGGCCCCCAGGGTTTCCAAGGCAGTGTCTCTTGGTTTCTCTTGGGGTGGCCAGACACTAACGTTCTGCCGCTCAGAGTCACTTGTGTGTCCTTGGAGGAGGTAGGGGCAGACATACTGGCCACAGTGGCCACTGTAGTACTCTTAGTGGATGCTGCATGCACAGAGATAGCTGGGTACCACTCTCCCTGCCCTCCCCCTCCCCCTCCAGGGCAGCCGCAGCCCTGGGCATGTGGGCAGTGCACTGGCTTCCTTGTGGGTACAGCATCCTTCTATTTTGTCCTGTAGAGGTGTGCCCTGGGGATGGGGTGTGCAGAGAGAGCCCCGCACCACACAGATGTCCTAGCTGCATTTGCTCTGGGAAGATTCCATTTTTTCTTCCAAACAGAGCTCAGAAATGAAGAGTGCAGAGCTGACCCAGCTCTCCCAGGAGGACTCCACTGGGGCGGCCTCCGAGCTGCTCATTTCTGTGTCCTGCCTGCACGTTCCTTCCTATTCCTGTGGTTGCTTTCTGGTACTGTAATGAACACTGGAAGGGAAGAGGACTGTGAGGTTCCCAGGATGTAGAGGTGAGACAGTCTCAGTCCAGTGAGGCTCTCACATGGACGTACTGTCGTAGCCGGAGCCATGGGAAATGGGAAGGGGCTGGGCGTGAGTACAACTACCTCTCCAGGGGAACCCACCAGGGACTGAGAGGGAGCTGTTCCTCCCCAAAGCCATGCCCCACAGTGGAGTGGCCTTCCACTGGGTCCCAGCTCTTAAAGCTGACACCGTGGCTCCCATCCTCACTCAGGGAACTAAGTCCCCAGCACTCAGACTGTGTATCCATCCATCCACCCATCTCCCATCTATCCATCCACCCATCACCCATCCATCCACCTATCTACTCATCCTTCCATCCTCTATCCACCCATCCACCCATCCACCCATACACCCATCCTTCCATCATCTGTCCACACATCCATCCTCCCACCCACCCATCTTTCCATCCTATATCCACCCATCCACCTATTATCTACCCATCCATCCATCCATCCACCATCCTTCCATCATCTATCCACAATCCATCCCTCCATCCAGCTATGCATCCACCCATCACCCATCTATCCATCTATCCATCCACCCATCACCCATCCATCCATCGACCCATCATCCATCCATTCATCTTTCCATCCTCTATCCACCCATCCACCCATCTTTCCTTCATCATTCATCTATCATCCATCTACTATCCACCATCTGTCCCTATCTGTCCATTCATCCATCATCCAATTGTCCCCTCATCATTCAACCATCTCTCCATACATCTGTCCACCCATCAGTCATTTGTCAACCATCTATCTACCCATTCAAGGAATATTTCAAGTGTTTCAATGTAGAAGAGGAAACTTAAGAAAAACAGTATTCATTGCTTGTCCCCAGTCTATCCCCTCCCCTCCCTTTTTTCCCCTCCATTTTCCTCCCCTCTCTTTTTCTTCCCTCCCATCCTCTCCCCTCCTCTTTCTTTCCTACTTTGGCCCAGGCTGGCCTTGAACTTCGATCATCCTACTTTTGCCTACTAAAGTATCTGGGATTCAGGCATGTACCACCAAATCTAGCTCCTATTAACAGTTTCTTGTACTTTTAGTGTGTGTCATTTTTATTTATTTATTATTAGATATATGAACTATATTAAAAATAGTTTTCTCAATGATAATTATTTTAAAGACGTTGGAATGTGATCTTAAATTCCCCTCTACTCAAGTCCATTTATTTCCATTAATGAATGTAGTGTTCAACTGTATATAAATGTACTTTGTTTTTGTGGTCAGTCTTTTCCTGGTACTGGGATTTGAACTTAGGGCCCTACACCTGCTAGGCAGGTGCTCTACCACTTGAGCCATGCCTTCAATCCTTTCTTAGTTATTTTCCAGGCAATGGTCATGTTCCTTGCCCAGGCCAGCTTTGCTCTGTGATCCTCCTACTTTATGCCTCCTTTGTAACTGGGATCACAGGTGGGCACCACCGCCCCCCCCCCCAGCATTTTCACTGAGATGGGGAGTCTTGCTTGTGTTTTGCTTGGGCTGGCCTTGAACTCCACCTCTGCCCTTTGTCTTTATCTAGTTTTCAGAGAGAGTTTCATGCTTTTTTTCCCCAGGACCAGCCTCTAATCACCACCCTCCTACTCAAGCTCCCAGCGCAGCTGAGATTGCATGCATGTGTCACTGTGCCCTGGCTCTTCATTCTGTTCCTGGTGGATACTCTGTTTCCCATAGGAACCGCTAGAGTCTGGTCAGCCTCACTCCCACACCAGCTGTGTTCCCCGGTGGCCCTGCCCTCTGGGGGGCCCTTCCCAGCTGCCCACCCCAGCCTCTCTCCCCCTTTCCTCAGGCTGCAGTTTTTAATCTCTCCTGATCCATTGTCTTATTGAGAACAGCTTGCCTGCAGTTTATGAAAATCTCTCTGTGCCTTGGCATAAATTAGGTATTTTTATTAATGTCTTTTCCTCCAGGTTTTCCATCGGGTGGGACTTTTTTTTTTTTTTTTTGCATAAGATGACCGTATTTGGGCTCAACAATATAACTCTATGTATACCCATATGTATACAATGTATACATACATATATATGTATATGTACATAAAATTCTATCTTTATTTTAAAACCTGTATGGTTTGCAATACATAAACATTTATACATATTGAATATAAGGAGCATTTTTCTTTTCTTGTATATGTATATGTGTGTGTATGTGTATATGTGCCTCCCATCTAATTAAAGAAAAAGATTTTATAGCATTTGCCTTTTCTTTCTCATTTCATCAACACATTCCTGCATGTGCACATGTGTATATATGCATTCACACATGCATGCACACATGCACACACATGCACTCACATGCACACACTCATGCATGCACACATACACATATACACACATGCACACACCTACAGGCACACATACACACACACAGAGGCTTTTTCCCATTCTCCCCACTTTACTTGGCTCCTGTGTTATGACCTGCTCTCCATTGTTCTGCAAGCATAGCTGGCCTGTCCACTAACAGAGACAATGCTTTTCTTTTCTTTTTTTTAAATTTTTTTTTTTGGCCAGTCCTGGGCCTTGGACTCAGGGCCTGAGCACTGTCCCTGGCTTCTTCCCGCTCAAGGCTAGCACTCTGCCACTTGAGCCACAGCGCCGCTTCTGGCCGTTTTCTGTATATGTGGTGCTGGGGAATCGAACCTAGGGCCTCGTGTATCCGAGGCAGGCACTCTTGCCACTAGGCTATATCCCCAGCCCGACAATGCTTTTCTTGAACCACTGATTGCGTTTTCCTGTGGTACTTTGGCCTCAGAGCCAGATTCTGCAGGCTGGCGGCTTGGTGCTGGGGTGTCCCGCCTGGCGATCAGTCTGGCAGCCTGCTGGCGCCTTGTGCTGGTGTGTCCTGAGTGTCCCCGGGGAACGATGATGACCTTGCTCCAGGCTCAGTTTTATGCTATTCTATTTTTTGGTGGGGGGTGGTGGTGTTAGTGGTGGGATTTGAACTCAGGGCCTTGCTTGAGGCAGGTGCTGCTCCACACCATGATGCTCCCAGGGTGTCCTGCAGAATCTGGGAGGTGTGTGCTGTGAAGTGGTGTGAAGTGTCTGCAGGTGCCTGGGGTGCGCGTCCTCAGGGGTAGGGTCACTTTCTGTTCTCAGCACCAGAGCAGCTGCTTCCTGGTTTAGTTTTTGCCTTTTCTGTCTTCCTTCCTCCTTGTTGCCAGAAAGGGCAGGCTAGTGTTGGACTCCACAGACACAAGGCCTGTCACTCGTGGATGGAGCTGGGGTGAGCTGGAGGAGGGGGGGGAGGGGAGGGGGGAGGGAGAGAGAAGCTTCCTGCCACCTCCAGCCGAGCCCCCACCCCTGGGGCTGCTGCTTGTGACAGAAGATCGGCTGCCCCAACCCTCAGCCAAGGCCCACTTTACCCCAGTGTCTCTCCTAGGACACCCCTCAGGGATCGGCTGCGAGCTATCTGCACCCACAAAAGGTCATGCACAGAGGTATAGAAAATTAATTTATATAGGTAGAGCCATAATTTTGAAACAGAAGTTTGTCTCCTCTGTCTCTTTCTCTCTCTGTCTCTGCCTGTCTCTTGTCACCTGTCTCTCTCTGCCTGTCCCTTCTCTCTGTTGATCTCACTCATACACATACATTATATTCGCAGTTCAACTACTGAAATGGGAAGGGGGCCCTTGAGTGTGGTCTCAGGGACAGAGCTCTTGGCAGAATCCTTCCAGGCATACACGGGGGCATTGAGGATGGGGAACCAGCCTCACCATGCAGGCAGGACTGGGTCGGCTTGCTCCCTCCTCCCCCCCTGGAGGTGGGACCAAGATGGTGTGCTCCCCTCCTCCAGCCCCACAGGGGGACCCTGGATGGCATGTGGCACTTGACTCCTCAAGCGTTTGAAGACCACAGGTGCCTGCCCCCCCCTGGAGGTCAGGGGAGCCTGTCCACAAACCTCCCTCTACAAGTAATGGACGGGGCCTTGGTGGCAGGGCATGGCTGAACTCTCAGCTATTCAGGAAGCAGAAGTGGGAGGACTGAAGGCTGGTGGCTCACAGCTGTCATCCTAGCTACTCAGGAGGCTGAGATCTGAGGATCATGGCTCAAAGCCAGCCCAGGCAGGAAAGTCTGTGAGACTCTTATCTCTAATTAACCACCAGAAAACCAGAAGTGGCACTGTGGCTCAAGTGGTAGAGCACTACCCTTGAGCTGAAGAGCTCAGAGACAGTACCCAGGCCCAGAGTTCAAGCTCCACAACCGACACACAGACAGACAGACAGACACACACAGACACACGCTCAGGGACAGCACCCAGGCCCAGAGTTCAAGCTCCACAATACACACACACACACACACACACACACACACACACACACACACATACATACAAGCTCAGGGACAGCACCCAGGCCCAGAGTTCAAGCTCCACAATACACACACACACACACACACACACACACACACACACACACACACACATACATACAAGCTCAGGGACAGCACTCAGGCCCAGAGTTCAAGCCAAAGAAAAAGCCAAAGGGCTGACCTGTAGTCCAATGGAGAGAGCTTGCCAGGCCCTTGGTTCAAACCTCATTTCTGTAGGATAATCTGGTATGCCCCATGCTACTCTCCCCACAGACTGCGGAAGAGGGGATGGGGAGACAGCAAGGCGGGAGTTGAGGCTGGGTGTGGAAATGCTTGTACTCAGCTCACAGCACCTGCTTCCTTCCCATCTTGACAGTGAAGTGGTCTGGACACAGCAGAGCTGGGCCATCCAACTTGTGGGGGTCTGCCGTGGCGCCCACCCCACGTTTCCACCCCTTCCTACCACATCCATGCCCTGCTCATTGGAGCCACTTCCAAGGCCTTTTTGTGGTTGTGGCTCTTCCCAACTCTGAGCGCCAGCTTGTTTGTTAAAGAGCAGTTTTATGGTGATAGGGAAGAAAGTGCTCTCTCTCTCTCTCTCTCTCTCTCTCTCTCTCCAATGACCTGTCCCAGGGCCACGAGTAATGCTGGCCAGGGCTGCCACCATTTGCGTGCTCAGGTGTGGGGTGGACTCCATGCCGGTCTATGTGATGGCTTCTGTTTGCCAGGTACCTGATTGGTACCAGGTCAGCCGGTCAGCTAGCCGGCCAGCCTGTCCCGTGGTGGGAGCCCCCCCCCGGGGGGGGGGTACAGCTGCCAGCTGGGTGGGTCGGAGCACTTATGAGCCTGGGCGCGCTATGGAGCATGGTAACACTTGGTCAGCTGCCCCTCTGCGACTGCAGGAGGCTGTTGAGCTTAGCCCCATGCCATTTGGTGCCCAGGTGCGAGCGGGGAGGTGGCCACGTGAGATGCCAGCGTGGAGGGCGCCGCTCCAAACTTGCATGGCCCCTGCGGGCAGCCATGGACAGTTTATTAGCCAGCAGGTTTTGGAGCAGAGAAACTGTCTGAGTGCGTCTGACTCATGGTAGTTTTATGGTTGTTTTATGGTAAGCCTTTTGAGACCCATTGAGAGGTGCCAGCTATTTCTAGGAAACGTGTCTTGGCTGGCTGCTGAGACCTGCTGCCGGGTTTCTGGGGACCCTGACCATGAAAATGAAGAGACACATTGTTTCACATTCTAGATTTCAATGATGAGGTAGGCCCACCTAGGCTAAGGGTCATGTTCCAATCCAGGGCTCTGAGCCTGGGGTCCGTGTGCCCTGTGGAACGGGGCATCTTTGTGTGTTTCTAGATAGTGTGTGTATGAGTGTGCGTGGGGAGCATCTGGGGGCTGAGAGCCGCTTTCTGGGCTTCTCCTCAGCCTTCCCCATGAATTGCCTGCAGCGCCTCAGGCTCAGACCACAGCAGGCCTGGCCTCTAATGTGCAGGAGACATGAACTTCCGAGTCGGCCACAGCTTGAGTTTTGTAGGCCTGGACTGTGGGGTTTTGGGAGCAGGGCTGGGGGGACGGGCACCTGTGCCTCTATTGGACAATCTGGGCCACAACTGTCCTTGCTTGCTTCATGACCCCACTCCTCCTCCAGTTCCCTTGCTTGTGAGCTCTGGTTTTACAAGGTTCTGGAAATGAGGACACTGTCTAGGATGAAAGGGCCTACACCATCTTTCATGCCTGGCGAGGCCTAGGTTGCTAAATAGTTAAGGAAGAATTTTCATGCAATGTCTTCCATGAAGTGAAGAGTTGTAATAAAACCTTCTATCTAATGTGACACTAATAATGTCCCCACAAGTGGCGAGTTCCTGAGACGTGCTCATCTTCTCAATAGATCTCTCTCTGAGTGACATTTATTTCCAAGAGGGCGCCTTCGGGGCAGCGGGAATGACTAGGGGCTGACCGGAGCCACCGATCTTTGCCCTGAGCTCATAAACAGACTCTGGCCCTTCTTGGAAAGTGCTGTCAAGGAGAGCTGTCTCCCCCGAGCCTCTGCTTCAGTACGTTTGTGGGCGCCAAAGCATTGCTTGCTCACAGCCTGGCCCAGCTCTCCTCACCTGTCCATTGCCGCCCGGGGGAAGCTGATGGAAGGGCCACAGCCAGCGAAGGCCGTGCACCAGGCCAGGCACGTTGCCCAGGGCCTCAGGGGTCCTGGCAGTGTTGGCATGGTTTGCCAAGGGCAGAGGGGCTCAGTGGTCAGAGCCAACCAGGAGAGCAGGAGCGGGGCCCGAGTCTATCTCCAGGTGAAAGAGGAGATTTCAGATCAGAATCACGCCTGCTCAGCAGTGTTTCTTCACATTTGCTGCTAGGGAAGGTGTGGGGTGGAGACAGGGGAAACCCCAGATTCTAGGTACTTACGGGCTGGGTCGACTGGAAGGAAGCTGGAGAAAACCAGCTCAGTGGGTAGAAAGCCACGCACGCTTGTTAAGTATGTTTGTTGGGGCGAAATGCCCTGGGGTACCTGTGGAGATTCTGAGCCGGCCATTGGGTGATGGAGACTGGGGTTCAGAGAGGACGGGCACCCTGTGCCCTGAGTCTGACTGCCCCCAGTGTAAACTCCCTGATTGTCCATCACAGTCAGGACACACTGCTGGTCACCTCGCCTTCCCGATCCACACAGTCCTCGAGCGGCCATGGGGACTTGAATGGCATCCACTGGGGCCATAATTTGTGTGCTGCACAGCCCATAGCTTTATGGAAGTGTCGTTTATGGGCCATAAAATTCCCCTGTGTTAAATGTATAGTTCAGTGACTGCTCAGAAATGTACAGCCATGTGCACAAAATCCAAATCCAAACAGATTTACAGAGGCCCCCTCAGCCACTTGAACTAATACTGTAAGTGTGCCGATGTCAGGAGTGGCCCTGGTGTATTACAGAAACCCCGGCAGGCATGTCCATCAGGGAACCGCAGGCACGTCTACCAGGGAACCGGTGGCTTCCGGGAACCTGCTGTGACTCCTTTAGCCAGTGTGATCAGAGAGAAAACAAATGTCAGGGCCACAGCCAGCTCTTTTGGCATGAGCCCACCTCTGGCCCAGTGACTGTGGTGATGCCAGTGGACATGCCCATGACAGCCCAAACCTTCCCTTTGGGGTTCACCCGACATTCCCAAACCCCTCTGAACCATTCTGTGGCTGGGAACTTAAATCTGACCTTGCAGTTGAGCAGAGTCGGCAGAGGTCCTGGGTCAAATCCTTGTCAGGCTGATCAGAGACTTCCAATATGGTGCCCACTGTGTAGCCCAGCATCCTGGATCTCCGGGCCTCAACTTCCTAGGGATGCAGATGCTGTGTCCTCTTCTTTGTGTTCATGGGCTCGGAAGAGTTGGGTGCCAATGGCAGCTTCTGTCCTGTCCCTGCGAGCCTTGGATGCGCTGGATGATGGAGCTTGACCTTGGATGGTGACCTTGAATGGTGTGTTGGGGTGCCAGGGCTGAAGGTGGGCATCTTCTGTAGGGCTCCCTCCTCTTCCTGCAGTTCCAGTCAGTAGGGGATGGGGGAAAGACCACAAACCGTGTTCCAGGCCGTGTTCTGGGCACTCTTAGACATGACAGTTTTGTGGCAGGTCAGAGCTGTCACCATGCTGAACATGAGGAAATTGTGGCCGGGACGAGGAAGATCCAGATTTGGGAACCATTTCCCGCAGCTGTTTCTTCCCCTTGTGCCCTTTTGCCTGACAGGAAACACGTGAGACTGTGGTTGATGCCTTCGGCGCCATGGAGCAAGCTTGCTGAGGGTTCGGGGACAGCTGAATCTGGTTTTTCTTGCAAAGAACACATGGAAGTGGGGAACACACTAGACGGGTGACATTCTATGCCCTTTCAGTGTAAATTCTACAGAGCCATCAAGGTTGGCACCAGGGCTGTTTTAAATAGAACAGGCGCAGAAGGCGATCCTTCTGCGCCCCGCCTGCATGCCTGTGGAACACCAGCCTTGGGCACAGAGGGCAGAGTCACTTCTGTGACCGCCAGGGACCACAAGACTCAGATCCCACTTCTTTGGAAGCAGCCCCTTCAGGGAGCCCTCACCCTGGGATGGGCACCAGAGAGCGGAATCAGCTGAAGGAGAGACCAGAGGACCACAAGTCTCTGGTCACCGCCAAGGCCCTCGGCCTTTGTTTGCCCAGCACAGAGCTCAGCCTGTCCTGCACGACCATTCATGCATAACGGAGGGCTGTGGGGCCTGAGCACAGCTGCTTTTGGTGATGACTAGGAACATTCTAGAAGTCTCAGAGCCACAGAGCTAGACTTCCTTCAGCTCCACTGGGGTTTAACTCTGAACGTGGGTCCCGGTGGTGGGAGGAGGCCGTGCCCATTGCCAGGGCTTGGCATGGTGGTGACACTTGGCACTCAGGGGCAGGAAGGGCCCTGGCTGAGGACAGCCAGGAAAGTCACAAACTCCCCAGACCTGGGAAAAGAGACCAGAAAGGACCGGGGCTGGGGCTCCCGTGCTTGCCTAGCAAACACAAGGCCCCAACAATCATGAAAACCTGGTCACCTCCCGCACAGCGCCTGAGCCACGCTCTGTTTCTGGGTGTCGCCTTCCTGTTTTGCCTCCACACGTGGTGCTTTGTCTGTTTTCACTTCCTCCAGTGTCTTGGAGGTCATTCCTTCAGATTTTTTTTTTTTTTTTTTTGGCCAGTCCTGGGGCTTGGACTCAGGGCCTGAGCACTGTCCCTGGCTTCTCTTTGCTCAAGGCTAGCACTCTGCCACTTGAGCCACAGCGCCACTTCTGGCCGTTTTCTGTATATGTGGTGCTGGGGAATTGAACCCAGGGCCTCATGTACACGAGGCAAGCACTCTTGCCACTAGGCCATATCCCCAGCCCCATTCCTTCAGATTTTAAATTTCTGCCAGTCATAGTAATGATGATGATGATGATGATAATGATATTGGAATTATAAAATGATAGTGGACAGTAAGCTTGTTTGTTACAATCTGCAGCATGCATCAGTGGGGGCCTAGGAGAGCACCTCTCTGGGCCTCAGTTTCCCTGTCTGTGGTTATGCTGGCTGAATGAGGTCACATGGGGGAAGCAGGTGCTGAGCCCAGGCCTGAGGCATAGCCAGAATCCTGTAGTCTCAGATGGGGCTTGGCTCTGTTCTGTTTCCTGAGATGGTAACTTCTCTTCCCCACAAATAGAAGGCATCAGGAAGTCACTGTTTTGCTGTCAGCATCCCTGGCCGTATCCTAGGGCTGACCACTCTCCAGGAGCTTGGAGCTCAGCTTGTCCCTCTCCTGCCCCATGCTGGCTGCCCTCAGGTCCCTGAATGGTGATAGATACTAAACCACATCCTGAGGGGTGGGGATCTGCCTGGGTCTCCCACATGGGAGGAGGGACCAGGGACCCCATCTCACCTGCTGGCATTTTCTGGACCGGCCTGCAGGTGTGTTGCTGGGTGGTGGCACTTCCTCCTGGGCCATTCTGTGCAGGGGGGAGTCTGGGAGCTCCCTGCGTCACAGCAGGAATGATTTTCAGAAGCCAGGAGTTCCTGCTTAGGGGGGACCCAGCCTCCTCAGCCTCCAGGTGGAGCAGAAGGTAGACAACTCAGGGGAGATTTCCAGTGCATTCTGTCCGTCCCCACCATAGGCCCATCCCCAGGGACGTTGGCTCTAGGTGACATGGGTCACCTGCGGTGGGATTCGGGCAGCCTTCTGCATGGGGGCTCCAGGCATGGGGACTTCCAGGGCAGGTACACACCCTGGAAGAGCTACCTGAGAGCCTGTTGCCTGTGTCATGCCCTTTGCCTATGCCAGATTGGCCTCTGCTGGGGTTTCTCGGACTCCTCACTGACCTTCACCCTTGAGAAGGGGGCAACAGTGCTCTGCATTTCAGGTAATGACCAGCTTGGGCACCTCCTGGAGTCTCTAAGCATGTCTAGGGCCTCCCATATGAGCATGTCCAGATCATCCTATGGGAACATGCCAGGGCCTCCCACGGGAGCATGTCTAGGGCCTCCCATGGGAGCGGGTCTAGGCCTCCTGGTCCTTGTGTGACAGTAGGTCCTCCCAGGCTCTGGCTTATCCAAGCTCTGCACAGCTGCTCCTCCATCCCCAGCTTGTGAGCCAACTTCCCAGCCCCACCTGGGCTCTGGCATCTCTGGAGGGGCGATCTGGAGGTGCTGATCCTCTCTGGGCCACTCTCCAGCTCTGGGGCACTGGAGCCTGCTGTCTGCCTGGGACATGGCTGTAGTCTGAGTGCAGCCACAAAGGTGGCGGGTGAGTGAATGGGTGCTGCTGTGCACAATGGCTCCAGCCTCTCCGTCTGTTCAGCTTTGCTTTCCTCTAGACAACTTCATTGAAGTGTAATTTATTACAGCCCGATTATGTACATCAACTTGACATCCTCACAGTTGCCGCCGACACCACCCGCTCCTCTGCCCTCACCGTTCTTCCTGGCTCCCGCCCTGGGCACCGGTTGCTTTCTGCTTGGTGGAGCTGCCTCTCTGGTTGGTGGCTTTGCCTTTGGCTTGGCTGTGTAGAGAGCCTAGAGGAAGACACATGGACAATGATCTGGAAAATTCTTTGATTTCCAAGGGTTGTCACGTGGCCTCTGTGGTGAGGCGTGCACCTGACAACCCTGGACAGAGCTCTGGCATGGAGATTGCTGGGGTCAGCCAGCCATGGTTTCCACCAGGGCACGGGGTACATTCGCGTGTGGGGTGGACGGGCCCCTGGTGGACAGCCCTGTTTACTGAGGAGTTCTCCTGGACAGAATCTCATCGCCTGTGGCAGGAGGTGTCGAGGAGGCAAGGAGGACCCGGGTAGGCCAGTCCTGCCAGGATCTGGCCAGGACACACTCCCGGGAAAGGCCAGTGCAGACACTGCTGTGCCCTGGGGTTTTGCGTTGTAACCAGATGCGCTCCAAGTGGGATGGTGTAGCTGGCAGTCAGAGACCTTAGGGCTTCCTTTCTCCTTCCCCCCTCCCTCCCTTCCCCTCTGCACTTCTCCCTCTCATCTCCACCCCTCTGTACCCTGTTCTTTTAACTCAGGGCCTCTTGCTGGCTGAGGTGGAGCTCTGCAGCTTTCAGCCCTTCTCCTGACTCCTCCCTGTCTCTCACAGGCATGCTAGGACCTATGTGAGTGTTTGGGTCACATTTAGTGTTTCCTCATTTGCTTAGAGAGTTGAGCAAGAATAACACACAGGGGGCTGGGGATATGGCCTAGTGGCAAGAGTGCTTGCCTCGTATACAGAAAACGGCCAGAAGTGGCGCTGTGGCTCAAGTGGCAGAGTGCTAGCTTTGAGCAAAAGGAAGCCAGGGACAGTGCTCAGGCCCTGAGTCCAAGGCCCAGGACTGGCAAAAAAAAAAAAAAAAAAAAAAAAAAGAATAACACACAGGCACATTAGAAAGCAAATGGATTTGAGGGTACCGGGGTTGAAATCCGCGTGACTCAGCTAGCTTGTGACCTGATGGGCTCAGGGCTCCTCTCCCTAATCCCTCATGTGGATAAATGACATAATACCATGCAATTCTTCAAGCGGTTTTCACTGGCACCTCCCAGCTATGTGAATTAGGATCTTTTTCAATTAAAAAAAAATACTTAAAGCGGGACACTGGTGGCTCGTGCCTGTAATCCTAGCTCTTTGGGAGGCTGAAGATCGTGGTTTACAGCCAGCCCAAGCAGGCCCATGAGTCTATCCCCAATTAACCACCAGAAAACCAGAAGTGGCACTGTGACTCAAGTGGCAGAGCATCAGCCTTAAGAAGAAAAGCTAGAAACAACGCCTAGACCTGAATTCAAGCCTCAAGACTGGGGAAAAAAAAATAAAGTAAGAGAAGGCCAAAAAATAGGGAAATGGATATTTAGCAAGAAGATGGCTTCAGTGGAGAGGGAGCCCTCCTGTCAACAGCAACCCAAACCCGGGGTGGACTTGGGGTGCAGTGGGGCAGGAAGCAGAGGAGTCCTATATGGACAAGGTGAGCTGAAACCCCCTTGTGCTTTAGTGTTAATAATAAGTAGGTCGATTCATGTCTGTCTTGAAAAGGAGAAGGCCTGCCCATGCCAATCCCTACCACATGTATGAAGTTCGGGTCTTACCCACATTCCCAGTGGGTCCACGGAGTCTTCTTTTACATCGAATTCCATATTTAACATGTTGTTCTGCATGCTGGTACGGAGCTGAGGAGGCAGAGCCATTCTGAGAGCATTTGAATGACATTATGGATTGGGCCTTGCTGGTTCACATCTGCATCTATGGATCATTGCTCTTTATTCTTACGGGAACACCAGCCCCTTCCCCAGACCCCGGCCATCAGACACAGCAGCTCCTGGGCAGCCAGCCTGGACAGCACCCATCAGGGTGGGGGTTGACTGAATGCACCCTACTTTCCCAGGCCCCCCAGAGCCAGCCTGCAGGAAGTGAAACCAGGGTGTCTTTAAATTAGACATGCACATGTCTTCAAAAACAAAACAAGCTGTTATCAGCCCTACTCTGGTGTTCAGAGAGTGGAAGAAGCCACAGGATCTCAAGTGATTGAGCCCCAAACACAAGCTCATAGGACAAGGCTGGGGGCAGGGAGGAGGGAGAGGAGGACAAGGTCTGAACTTGAAGAAGGAGCCAGCCTGGTGGATCCCACACAGTGGATGGCAGGACTGGATCTGCAGGGCCGTCCCTCTGCAATGGACACAAGACTGGAGCTTCAGGGCCCTCCCTCCGTGATGGAGACAGGACTGGAGCTGCAGGGCCCTCCCTCTGAGATGGAGACAGTGCTTGAGCAGCAGCCGGGATGTGTGGGACAGGGACTGAGCGAGAAGGCTGCGAAGGTGACAGGAACGACCCGGTATGTACATAATTTGTATTTTTGAAGGAGAATCAAAAACAAAACAACAGCTGTTGTGTTTCAAATCAACAACTGACAAAATTCCCACTGGGCTTTTTTTGGAATGTGACAAAAAACCCTCCACAGATGAAATTGAGCCGATTAAATCATTAAAATGAAAACAAGATTGAGAGTGAGCACTTGCTCTTTCAGACAGGAGCATTTACTTTAAAACCACACACACAACAATGTTAAAATAGGAAGAGCCGGCTAGTACCCCGTGGCTCACCCTTTGTAATCCTAGCTTCTCAGGAGTCTGAAATAGTGACGATCACAGTTCAATGCCAGCTGGGACTGACCAATCTGCGAGACTCTTATCTCCAATGAACCCACAAAAAGCTGGAAGTGGAGCTGGGACTCAAGTGGTAGAGGGCCAGCCTTTAGTGAAATAACTCAGGGACAGCACTCAGGACCTGAGTTCAAGCCCCAGTTCTGGCACCAAAGGAAAGAGAAGAGTGCAAACCTCTAATTCCCTCTCAAACCCCTACATCTTACAGCTTATTGGATACACTTAAGTTTCTGTGGTTAATACGGGATGAGAAAGAAACTCAGTTAATATGATCATGAAGATTTGTTAATATTTTCAAAGAAAATTGTCCATTTCTTTCCTAGTGTTAATGCAAAATTAAATTGGACTTGGAAGAACTCCATATAACATGAGAAATCAGAGACCACTGGAGATTTCCATGGAGGTGAATTACACTAAAGAGCTTGAGCTTGTAAATGCTTTTCCCCATCATTACTCCGAAGTCATAACTTACAGAGGAGAAAACTCACACATTCGATATTACAGAATTTAAAGCTTAAAAAAAAAAGCCCTAAACCATTGCAAAGTCAAAGTCTGATGATAAACTAAGATGAAATATTTCCAATGTATTGTAAATGTTTATTTCCAATCCAGCAAGTATTTTTGGCAATTGGTTGAGAAAGATTCTCAACAAACCTGGTTAGCAGTGGGGAAGTGTGTGTGTGTGCGTGGGGGTGGGGGGGCGTGGCGGTGCATAAACAGATTGTGTTCCTGGGATTCTGATCTTTCCTTCTACTTTGTGGATGGCATTCTCATGTTTGCTAGAACTTTCTACTGCAGAAAAGAAACCACAATCAGTTTGATTTTTGTGCCTTTGTACATTATTATTTCTTCATCTTCTCTTCCTCATCTTCCTCCTCTTCCACCTCCTCCTCCTCCTCCTCCTCCTTTCCTTTGTCCTTCATACTTCTTCTTCCCTAGATCCTTCAGTGATTCAATAGTTCAACCAATATTTTGCCAAGATATGTCTGTCTAGGAATCTTTTTCCATTAAACTCAATTGTTCTAAGATCGGCTACATGCTTTTCCTCACTTTGTTGTTTGTGCTTTGTTCAGTTTTTGTGAAACATTGATTACCCTGTATAGTGGAGTCTTTAAAGTTATTTTTAATTTTTTTTTATAGTGGTGTCTTAAGGTTGTTTTTGTTTTTGCTAGCTCTCCCATTCCTGATTCCTGGCCTTTCTCTCTCTGCTTGTGCGTTCCTCCTCCTCCTCCTCCTCCTCCTCCTCCTCCTCCTCCTCCTCCTCCTCCTCCTCCTCCTCCTTCTCCTCCTCCTCCTCTCCTCATGACCCATGGGGTCTTGCGTCAGAGGCTTGCCTTCTTGTTTCTTGTGCCTCTTCAGTTGCTTCAATCCCTCTCTTCTTCTGTCTCATTTCCCCTCTGCTGTTCTCTTGCTGTGATTTCCCTCCTATTTCATGGATTTCCTAGGTCCCTCCTTTGACTTGGAGGTGGCTCTTCCTTGTGGCCTGAACAAGCCAGGTCTGTCCTACAGCCGTCCTTGCTGTGACCGAGGACTGGGCTGTCTGGCTGCCCTGGGCACTTGGTGACCGTGATCCGCTGTCCTTCCTGGGGCACAGGAGGGAGATTTGATGGATGGTGCTCCAGATTTAGGACTGGCTTCTGGCTGGCTCTTACATCCTTCAGCCCTGTTTCCTCCTGTGGCTCCTCCTCCTCCTCTTCCTCCTCTCTCCCTCTGTAAACCCCTACAGCACTGGGAAACCAGTCGTCCTTGCTCCCCACCACTCCCAGTTGGGGTTTGCTTTGTCCCTTGGACCGTCTCGTCTGTCCAGTTTGCGGCCCATTCACTCATTGCTTAGTTTAGAGGCTGAATTTTAACCTTCCTGGGGACCTCGGGCTCTCCCACTTTGACCTGCCCCTCCTCCCTCCACGTGCCAGTGGGGCACACCAGCCACCACGCAGGGCACCGGGCCGGGTGGCCTGGGTGCCATCTCCATGCAGTGGCTGGAGCTCATGGGCTGTGTCCCCGTGGAGCACACAGGATGGGAGTGGGGCCTGGGAGCCATTCTCCTCTCCGGCCCAATTTTGGTGGTAAATTCAGTGGTTCCGTTGTATTTTTAGCTGGTCGCAGGCTATAAATGCAGTGGTGAATTGGTGGGAGGGGGTTATTTTAATCCAGCATGGGCCTGGGGAGGGAGGAGCAGCGGGAGGGTGGGCGCGGTGGAGGTGACTGCGCTGTGGGATGTGAGGAAATCCTGCGCAGGAGGTGCAGTGGGGACAAAGTGAGCCCTCCTTGAGCGATGTCTTCCTATTTTGGGAGAAAGCCTGGCAGGGCTTGATAACGGCAACGTCGTCATCTAATCTCAGGTAATAAATAAAGCCAGGTACCTGTGATCCTCTGCCAGGACTCAGATGTCAAATCCATTACGCAGAAAGCAGAGGAAGCCGAGGAAGCGGCATCTTTACGAGCTCCATCTCTGGCCGTCCATCTCACCGGAGCGCAGCCCCCACCGGGATGGCGCTGACCAGATGCTGACTGCCGGCCCCGGCTGGGCTTGGAGTTGCTCAGGCATACCTCCAGGGTTCAATTCCAGGCAGGTTGCTTGCACTACCGGTACATCTCTGAGAAAGCTGGCTGGGTTTTTGTTGTTGTTGTTGTTGTTTTAATTTGATTTTATTGTCAAGGTGATGCACAGAGGGGTTACAGTTACATACATAAGGTAGCGAGTTCATTTCTTCTCAAACTTGCTTGCACTACAGGCACATCACTGAGAAAGCATGGCTGTTTTTAAAGTGAATTCAGAAGGGATTGTCATTTCTGGTTTTTTTTTTTTGTTTGTTTGTTTTTTTTTTTTTGGCCAGTCCTGGGCCTTGGACTCAGGGCCTGAGCACTGTCCCTGGCTTCTTCCCGCTCAAGGATAGCACTCCGCCACTTGAGCCACAGCGCCGCTTCTGGCCGTTCTCTGCATATGTGGTGCTGGGGAATCGAACCTAGGGCCTCATGTATCCGAGGCAGGCACTCTTGCCACTAGGCTATATCCCCAGCCCGTCATTTCTGGTTTTGAAAGGCCGTGGGAAATAAAAATATATTTTCCATCTCAGGGCAGAACTATGCATGCCTTCTGTGAAAAGAGGGTGAGGCTTTCTTATTTCAGAGTCCACGGCCTTCTGCAAGACTTGATGATGCGCTAGTCGGAGTACATTGATTAGGTGTATTGATTACGCAAACTATATGGGATCTCTTAATTCAGAAACTATCTAGGCTCCACTCTCCAGCATGTTAAGGAACAAGCCTACCATATGATAATGGGGAATGTAAATAGCAGGAAAATGTGGAGGGAAACAAATTATATAAGACAAAAAAAATTTAGGTCAGTCTAAAAGTTCACACAAAAACTAGCTGGAGGGGCTGGGAATATGGCCTAGTGGCAAGAGTGCTTGCCTCGTATACATGAAGCCCTAGGTTCGATTCCTCAGCACCACATATGTAGGAAACGGCCAGAAGTGGCGCTGTGGCTCAAGTGGCAGAGTGCTAGCCTTGAGCAAAAAGAAGCCAGGGACAGTGCTAGGACTGGCAAAAAACAATTTTTTTAAACTAGCCGGAGGTAATTTAATAGATTTTAAATACTTTCATTATTAAAGAGAAAACAAAGTATTCATTCCACTAAATAAATAGCCTGTCAAAGACTCTGTTTCCTTAAAGAAGGAATAAAAATGGCAGTGGAAGGTCAAGAGTGGGATAGGTCCTCATATGAACAGTAGAGAAAAAAAGTGAAAATAATCCCAACTTATTGCAACACAATTTATTACCATGGATCGCCTATTCCTGACCAAGATCTTATAAATCTTATAGGACCGAGCCCTCTTGGGAGCTAGAGAGCACGCGGTCAGCCCACAAAGAAGCAAAATCCTTCTCTGTAAAACCAGCAGTGATGCAAGCACACCCATGTCCCAAGGATTTTGGAAACTCTGAAACTCCACTCCGACACCCCCTCTGGAGCTCATTCAATTCCTAAACTGGCCTATCTTGGGGTGCACCTGTCTTACCTTCAGTCCCGATCACAGACGGCAGCCTGGGGCCCACAGGGCTCCTCCCCTCGCCAGTCCCATCCACCACCTCCTTACGCAACGCAGGCCTTGGAGGCCCAGCCTGGACAGGGAGGCTTGGTCTCTCTTCTGAGATCAGCACTTCTCTCCGTGTGTCTGCCATTGTCTATCGCTCTCCGTCTCTATCTCTGTCTCTGTGTGTCTATCTGGATCTCTAGCTCTCTGTCATTTATTTTCTCTGTGTCCATCTGTCTGTCTGTCTCTCTGTGTCTCTGTCTCTGTGTCCATCTGTCTCTTTGTCTGTCTTTGTCTCTGTGTCCATCTGTCCTGCTGTCTCTGTCAGTCTGTCTCTGACTCTGTCTGTCTCTGTATGGGGGTGGGGTGGGAATATCCAGGATCTCTAGGAGGTAAGCGCCTGTCTGCAGGCAGGCCCTCAGTTGCTTGCCCATTCCTGAGTTGATCCTTTGGTCAGCTCCAGTTCCCGAGGCAACAGTGACCCTGAGGTCCATGTCCTCTGCCTGGAGAGGCCAGGATGACCTTCCCTGGCCAGGCCCAAGGTCACGGTTGCCACTGCAGGGGCAGAGCCAGCCTTGGAAGGAGGGGTGGAGCTGGGAGGAGCTCCGGGCTGCAGGGGTTCTGTGGTAGCTGTAGCCTGGTAAAGTATTACTGGATGAAGTCTTGAAAAAGTGGAATCATGACTCTCATGCCGATATAAAATGAACGTGTGGCAGGGATTTTATGGAAGTCATCAATTGAGCTGGCCAGGAGAATGTTGTGAATCGTGTTGAGGACAAGTCCAAGGACTGCATAGGGGCCAGCAAGGAGGGTGGTGTGCAAGGAGGAGGAGGAGGATGGGGAGGGGGAGATGCAGCCCAGCTACCCTGCATCTGTGTGGGCAGAACTCCTTGTGTGCTGTTTCCTGGAACTTCCGGGTTGTGTAATGTGACAATCCAGGAAAGCCTGCTGGATAAGACATGGAGAACATTTTCCATTGGCTTCAGAATCTCAACTCCTAGACACACACTGGTGGTGAATACCACTGAGACACGGCGTTCTGCATTTCTCATGTGAAGTAGTCACAGTCTTATACCGAATGGCCACTAATGGGTCCACATCTCATCCTTCTGAGTGCCCTCTGGTCCCCGCCCCAGGGTGGCCCAGCCCAGCTCCTCTCCTCTGGGTGTCAGCTCCTACCCTGCTTGCTCCTCACTGAGCTCTTCTTTCCAGACTGTCCAGCAAAAGTCCATTCCCTGTACTCCCTGGGGGGCATTCCTTGGCATCCTTCCTCTCCCTTCCTCTGGGATGGTAAGCCTTCCTGTAGTCAGGACCTACCCCCATGGCTTCTGTCCCAGGACCCTTACCACGGTCAGCATGTTTGTGCCCCGAGGCAGCTCAGGCCGCTGCTGGGGCTGGACTGGTGGCCTGTGACATGCCATCCTTGGAAGGCCTGCTCTGCCCAGCCCTGCTGCCCTCTCCCTGCTCATCCCTGGCCTCTCCTAGAAGAGCTCCCTGCGCACTCCTTGTGCTTGGACTTTCCCCGCCTTTGTGGGCCACAGGCTCCTTCCTCCCGGGAATTATTTGTATCTTTTCCTCTTATAGCCACCTTTGCCACCCTGTGGTGAGAGCCTCTTCCTTTGTGTGTCTTAATGGGCTCTCTTGCCACGGACATGTTGCCAAAGAGAAGCAGAGTCAGGGAGGCAGTGCTGACAACACTGGTGGCAGGTACCATGACATTCCCATTGTGCACACGGGGAATCTGAGGCACTCCTTCCAGGCCACACAGGCTTCGGGATCCAGAGCTGGTAGAGGGCCTGTAAGATGGTGGCCTTATGGGGCTGGGGATATAGCCTAGTGGCAAGAGTGCCTGCCTCATATACACGAGGCCCTAGGTTCGATTCCCCAGCACCACATATACAGAAAACGGCCAGAAGCGGCGCTGTGGCTCAAGTGGCAGAGTGCTAGCCTTGAGCGGGAAGAAGCCAGGGACAGTGCTCAGGCCCTGAGTCCAAGGCCCAGGACTGGCCAAAAAAAAAAAAAAAAAAAAAAAGATGGTGGCCTTGGAGATGTCCATCTGACCTGTTGGGGCCCTGATAATGTTCTGGGAATTAGGGATTGGCTAGAGGGAGGGGACCCTCCCCACCGTGCTGGCTGAGGCCCCCCTCTCCCCGTTTCCTCTCCCTGAGCCAGAATCACAAGGTCAGGATTAAATGGGCATTTTCCCCCGAGTTGTGCTATAGACCCATAAAAAGACTTCATTGGGGGAAAAGTGTGTCGGCTTTCTCTGCTCAAGGGTACGCTAGTTGCTAGGCAACCCAGTCCTCAAATTCGAGAATCTTTTTTAAACTGAAGGGAAAATAATTTTGATTAGCGTGGATTAATTATGCAGATGAATGAGCATCCATGTGAGGTTGCCACACGTGTGCAGGGCGTGGGAGCCATGGCCCGGGTTTGGCTCACTGGTGGGAACACAGGAGGCCCCGGAGGCTGAGCCCTTCTCCCCTGCACATGTCCGGGAAGGGCAGCCCCTTCCAGCCAGCCTCCTTCCCCGGCCTGGTGTCTGCAGGTATCCATGGCACTGATGGTTCATCATCGTGCCTTCTGACCAGGCCCCACCGATGGCGTGGCAGCTGCTCCCTGTTCATGCTCAGGGTTCTTGGTGCCCTCTGACTCTCTTTCTCTTTGACTTCTCGCTCCCATTTCACTCACTAAGTTCTGAGAATTGATTTTTTTTTTTTTAACCTTTGGTGGCACTAGGGTTTAAACGCAGGGTCTTGCATTTGCTGAGGTGGTGTTCTACCACTTGCACCATGCCACTAGCCCTTTTTGCTGTAGTTATTTTTTTCAGATAAGGTCTAGAGGACTGCCCTTGGCTTATGAGCCTCCTGCCTGTATCTTCTATCTAGTGAGTTTACAGACATACGCAACAATATTTGGCTTCCTTATTGAGGTGGGGGTGGATCTCACCAACTTTTTAAAGTTTTAGCCTTGTCTGAACTCCAACCAAGATCCTCCCCACGCCTGCCTCTTTAGCAGGTGGGATTGCAGGCCTGCTCCACCATGTCCCGTAGAATTTGAACTTGGAACAGTTCCTTGCATCGATTTCTGCTTCCTTTCCATCAGGTTTAGGGAAAGGAACCTTCTGGACCTCGGATTTTTTCCTTCTTTTCATATGAACTACAGTAGACATTAAGTTTACCTTTCTGCCTCTACCTTTTGGCAGAATTTCTCCTGCTCTTTCCCTTCTTTCCTGAGTTGACTTTTTCAAACTTAACTTGTGGCCTAGGACTATGTAGCATCCTCCTGTGGTGGCCTCAGGAGCACTTCGCCCCCTGTCTTCTGACTGCACGGAGCCTGTCGCCATTGCCTGTCTGGTGGGCGCGGGGTCTTGCTTGCTGGGCTGTAGCTGGCCTTCCCGTCTGGAATGTCTTTGTTTTTCTCTCCCTGGTGAATGTGGACAGGCTTTCCAGCTAGGGGATGGCTGCCGCTCCACTCTGTTCCTGTTCTCCAAGTTCCTTCAGCCCTGTTAGGGTGGGGCTGTGGTGCGTTGCCTTGGTGACACATTTCCCAGTCAGTGGTACACATGGAGGCTGCCATGTGCAATGCCGAGTGCCCCATGGTATCTGGCCTGGGGCCCTGGGAATACTGGGGCCTGGCCTAGGCCAAGACCTTGTTTGTGCCAGCCATGAATGGTCAGCTGACCCTTGGATTGGCCAGAGGAGGGCATGGATGGGAGGCAGAGCCAGGCTCTTCATCCCCTGAGTTATGGGCATCGGGTCAGTGCAGGGGCTGGTGTGGTTGTGTTCAGGACAAGGCATTTTCCTCTGCACTGGTGTGTCAGTGTGAAATGATGCCTCATCTGAGTGCTTTCAAACACTGCAGCAGTGAATGGGGGAGCAGTTGAAGCAACGGTCACATCACTGATCACTCCTGAATTTGGGGTGTAGTATGTGGAGATGTGCATTTCTTTTTTTGGGGGGGGAGGCCAGTCCTGGGCCTTGGACTCAGAGCCTGAGCACTGTCCCTGGCTTCTTCCCGCTCAAGGCTAGCACTCTGCCACTTGAGCCACAGCACCCCTTCTGGCCGTTTTCTGTATATGTGGTGCTGGGGAATCGAACCTAGGGCCTCGTGTATCCAAGGCAGGCACTCTTGCCACTAGGCTATATCCCCAGCCCGGAGATGTGCATTTCTATCTGTGCTGTGGATTAGGCTTGAAAGTAAGGTACAATGTGAAGTTACACAGCGTTCATGCAGGCATGTGCTTGTATACACCCTCTTCAGTTTCAGTGGTCATAGCGATTCATTAAACAATCAACAGTATGTAAGGAGACGAGGCTCTGGGGAGGGCTTGCCCCGTGTGTTGGTGGTAGGAGCTCGGCTGGCACTGTGGTTAGCACGCACGTCCTGCTCCATTCAGTTTCCTGTGGGCAGCTGTGTTTTTCCTGGGCCGGCCGCCACTCTGCGTCATAGTGGAGACCTTCACAAACCGGAATGACATTTGAAAAAGAAATTTTAATCTGAGGCACGTTAGTTTTCATGCAAATGATATTAATTATCCGTGACGCTTCCCTAAGCTTCAGAGCTGTCTTGGTTAGAAATAGAAATAGGATATTTTTCTTATCTACTTCCTTTTGTTATTGAGTGCCCTTGAAAGCGATGATTTTTGAATCCGTCTTACAGGATTTCTAATTCAAAGCAACTTCCCATGCCCGGCCCCACTGAGCTTTACCCCCACTATGTGCTTCTGATGTTAGAGAAAAGTTCTGTATTCTACTCATTGTGCCTAAAAAATCACCTCCATTTTCCTCTGACTTGTGTGACAAAAGAAGTCATATATTGTCTTAAGATGCATCTTTTAGAGTAGGCCACCAGGGGGAATGATGGAAACAAAAATCAAACATAGAAGTTTGGACACCAAACTTCTTTGGTGTGAAATACAAGATTTGATGTGAAATACAAGAAAGGTGTGTTTCGAAGTTTACTGCTTAATTTCCAGTGGCTTGAAACCTGGCAAGATGGGTGTTGCATGAGGGAAATGGATTCCTACTCTCCTTTTCCAGATCCTGGCAGGAAGGGGCAGTGCGGGGTGGGGTGGAAGGTTGGCCATGTCACACACCCCATGTCCTGTCCACAGCCCGTGCTAGGCACTCCGTTCCACCTGCATCGGGTGTGGCCATTCCTGCTCAGTTTCACAGCAGGGCTGAGCTGCGGTCCTGCCTGGGGTGGGCCTGGAGTGGCCCTAGGCTGACCAGGTGGGCTGGACTCGGCCTCTGTCTCGAGCATCCCCGTTCTGCCGTCTCTTTCTCCATCCAGTGCACACGTGTGGGGCTGCCTTCTCCCTTGGAGCCACTGTTTTTCACTGTGCTGCCAGGGTGAGACTTGGAAGGATTACACAAACTCCTGGTAGCCCAGCCTGGCCTGAGTGGAGGTGAGCTGGAGCCCCAGTCCCTGGCCCACACTCCTTGCACTCCTTTGGTGTGGTCGGCCACTTGCCTCTCTGCCTAGAAGTGGTGGTGGTGATGGGCAGAGAAGGGAGGTCCCCGTGGCGGGGCAGCTGTGGGAAGACAGCCCCTTGGCTTATCTTCAGGCACTTTAGGGGGACGGGCACAGGGTTGGAGGACAGCCGTGAGCTTTCAACTCTGAGTAGAGAAGGGGTTTGGTGGGTTGCCGTGCTGCATTCACTGGCTGTGGTTACGATGGATGCAGCCTGGCTGGGCCTGACCCCAGCTCAGGTTCCCTGAGGAGGTGTCATGGCTGCTGCCACTCAGTGCTTCCCCTGCTCCAGGGTATAGGTGGCTGTTGTCTGCTCTGATGGTTGTCCTTGGGAAGGAGGGAGGGTAGGATCCTTGGGGGGGGGGATCCCCCATGGGGGGAGGGGGAGGGCCCCCACAGGGGGCGCAGGGTCTGTCCTGTAGGGCTCTGCTCTTCTTGGGTGGGGGGGGGGGCGCAGTTTCAGTCCCTGTCATGAGGCTGTTAACTGGGCCCTGCAGTGACTGTGTAAGGATGACAGACAGAGACAAATGAACATGGGGGGGGGGGTGCCATGCTCTCCTCCTACTTTGTAGGAATTCATGGCATTGCAAGGGTAGATGTGAGTCTGCCCCAGACATGCAGCAGCAGGTTGGGGTGCAGAGGCAGCAGGACAGGCACAGCCCTTCCCCCTGTGCAATCTGAAGCCCATCAAAGCTCCCCGTGCCCTCCAAATGCACAGCATCTCCCGTTACCCTGCACAGATGTAAAAACCCTAAGGCACATAAACCCAGAAATCCACAGGGGCAGCTTGTGAAATGCAGTTTTTATTGTGCTTCCTTTTTTAAAAAACGAATCTTAACCTCTTGAAATCTCTCCTTTTACGGATGGTACAAATTGTACAATTGCACTGATTGGGCTTCAGGGTCATTGCTGTATTGTACGTATAAGGGTTTCCCTCAGTTTACCCTCATCTCCCCTCCCTTGGGCCCTCTCCTCCTCCAGAGCTCTCTTCTTCCATGCCTTTCTCCCCTCGACTCCATGATGAGGGAAGTCAAGTGGGCTTGCCCTTCAGAGCCAGGCGCATTGTCCATGAGGGGTGTGACAGGGTGAGAGGCAGCTGTGCCCCACATTGACTCCCACGTGGCCAGCCGCTCTCATCCACACCCGCTGTGGACTCCTTCCCCACACTCTCACCGGCATCGGTGGTTGTCTGCTTCCTGGATAACGACCATCGTGGCTGGGGTCCACTCCCTTCCTGGCTACAGATGCAGACACCTCTTCATATTCTTCTTCTTTCCCAGAGTCTCGCTCAACGCGTGGGCCATTGACCGCCTGGCTCATTGGAGTTTGTGGTTCACGGGTTTGGTGTTTTCTCTCCAGCTTTGGGAGGCCAGGGCCTTGCTGGCTTAGGAGCTGGCCAGGGCTCTTCTCCTCCCTCTGCTGATTGTGTCCCTTGCTCCGTCGAAGCCTCCTAATTTGATGGGATCCTAGTTGTCAATGCTTGCCTTTATTTCATGAGCCTTTCGAGACCCATTCACAAAGATTTTCCCTGGGCTAGCAGCAGGAGCTTTGTTCCTGTTTGTCTTCCTCCACTGATTCTTGCCCCTGGCTTCCTCCTCCCTGGGTTGGGCTCACCCTCGGGGTAATGGTGAGACCCCCACACTACCCCATGTCATGAGAGTGAAGAGAACATCTTGGGTGCATTCTGGGTGACTGCGGAGGGCAGGAGTGATCTCCTGAAGTTCCCCTGCTGTGTCCTAAATGATGCAGGGTCCAGCACAGCAGCAGAGACACAGGTCAGGAGTGGGTGTGGGTGCGGAGGGCGCTGAGGACATCCCACCATCGTTTGCAGGCTGAGAAGCCACTCTGCCATTTTGTTGGTGCTATTAACCAGCTACTCATCACAGCTCTTTGAGAGGACCAAATCCTGGAACCATCCATCTTCAAGATAATGGCTCCTGGGCTAAGTCGAGGAGGTGAAAAGTCCTTCTCAGCACCATTCTGACACTCTAGTTATCAGCGTGGTAAGTGGCCAGCTGTGGTGACAGGGCTTTGTGCTGTGGTGTTTCCTAGACTGCCAACAGACAGCAGAGGACTACTGGTCTTGTAAAATTCTAGGATCTTCAGGCTGGAGCCAAGGGTCTCTGCCCCTCAACATGAGTACTTCTGAAAGCACCGACTCTGGGGTGGGAGGAGGGGTGGTGGGTGGGCAGCTGGGCATCCTGGCCTGCTCTGTGTTTGTGTCCCAGACCTTCACTCAGCAGCCGCTTTGTGATGGCCTTGGGGTCCCGATACATAGGGCTGGCCAATGACATCGATAAAACCTTTTAGCAGGAACTGAAGCTACCCCAGAGGAGCAGCAGAGCCCTGCAGGACAGACCCTCCCCCAGTGTGACAGTCACCCCCGGTGGGTTGTGCTGACCCCCCTCTCTAGTGCGGATGTGAGGGGCCCTGGAGCAGGGGCTTAGGTTTCCCCCTTAAATGACAACCGCAAAAGCAACTTCTCCGGGACTCTTAGAGAACAAGGACAGAGACAAGGGTCACCTCTCTCTTGTCTTCTGGTTCTTTGTCCATTTCACACGGAAGCTCACGTCTGTCCCCTGATAGTAACTCAGCGGGGGCCATGCTGTTGCCCTTGGCTGCCAGCCACTAACTCCGCTCCTAGCCCTTGGCCCCCGGCCGCTCTGTTCCACATCCCTAAGAGTCCTGCGTGGCTGCACCTGGTGTTTGTGGGTCCCAGGAGTTTGGGCCCCACTTCACTTCTGTGAAGTTCTGGGCTGCACTGTTTCCAGAAGTGTCTCTATGCCGAGAATCACTTTCCCCAACCCTGTAGCTGTTTGCTCCTCAGATTTTTCCTTCTTTGGTAGAGCAGATGCTTCTCTTTACACAGGCAGAGTTCGCTGTCTTGCACCCCTTATTCTGGTCTGTGCTGTGGATTGTGGGGCTCCCCCTTCTGTCTCGGTGACACCTCAGGGTGCTGAGGACCAGTCGGTGACTGGACCAGAGAACCTCAGATCTGTGTTTTCCCACTCTCCCCTATTCTCAGGTGGGTCTAGCTTATTATTGTAAAAAAGTTCAGTCGGTCCCTGGGCCTTGGCTTCCACAGACACGCACCCAGGCAGCTCTGTGGGTGGAGATTTCGAGAGAAAGATGAACGGCACGGGAGCGCTGGGTCCACCAATGAGGACTTATCTCAGACTGCATAAAGCACACATAAACGTGAGGGGAGGGAGGGCAGAAGTGGGGAACAGACCTCGCTGTCTGCAGCCTTGGTTGGGCTGTCGGGAGAAGGGGACACAGAACTTCCCACATGACCCCGGAAAATGGGGAGGGCGTCACGGAGCGAGGGTGTTGTGGAGTGAATCAAGGGTTCATAGCAGACAAAAGTCTGGCAATGGCTTTCACCAGCCTAAAACTGCAGTCTATAAATCTGTTTTTGAAATATAATGGGAAAGATGGATGGGCCCAATGTTGAGTTTTGTGCAAACATCATAAATAAAACATTTCTTTCTAATCCTTGGAATTTTGCTTGATGCGTTTTAAGAGATCTGTATTTTAAAATCCCTGGGCTATAGATTCACAAGAAAATGTAATTTTTACTATGGATGCTCTACATATATATGGGCCCGGGTGTTTTTTCTACAGCTCGGATACATTTTTTTAAGAAGGAATTGTGCAGTCTGCTTCACAAATAATCAGCTCTGGTGTCTCTGCTCTGAAGATTGTCAAAATTGTAGATTGTCCGAATATTTCATCTAAGGCCTTCTGTTCTAGCCACGACCCAGGTTCCTCTTTGCAAAAAAAGAAAAGAAATCAAATATGCTGAGGAAGCTTCATGCTAATAACAAGGGAGAAAGAATTGTAAAATTTTGCTGCTAAAAACAACATCCCCTCCCAAAACAAAAACAAAAAACCTAGCACTTGGGAGGCTGAGGCAGGAGGGCTGTGAATTTGAGGCCAGCCTTTGAGGCTGTATATAAAGAACCTATCTCAAAACAACAACAAATAACTACCCTGGCTCCCTCAGGTCTAACGCAAGCGTGTTTCGGCTATCCAAAAAGCTGTCACAACCATGTCAGCGCCCCCTTCCCACCTAGAGCCCAAGTCCTGTCTGTGTCTCTTGTGCTCACCTGCTGAGAACACCCGAGGCCGTCACAGTGACTAGGACAATCTAGTCTCCAATCTAGTCTCCCGTCTCCTGCCCAGATCGTTCCAGCCGGGAGTTTGGGACAATCCATTACAAAAACTCTCTTGACAGGACCACATCCACACTTGCATCTCTATTTTGTGATTTCTCACAAATGCAGCAATGTCCTTGACCCAGACTCAGTCAACTCACCTGGACTGAATGTCAGATGTCAAGATTGTTTTCTCCAACATCTGCGGGTTCCTGTGGGTTTACGGGGCCTGAAGCGGGGCATGGAGACTAGAACTGTGGTCCGAGGGCTCCGTATCCAGTTCTCAGTGCGCAAGCGGTGGGCAGCCGAGCCGCCGGCTTGAAGCCAACGTGGTTATTGGTGCCATTTCTTTAATGTTCTTTTATTTTTTATTTTTATTTTTTGAGACAGGGTCTTGCTGTGTACCCCAGGCTGCCTTGACCTTGGGATCCTCTTGCCTCCGCCTCCCCAGTGTGGGATTGCAGGTGGGATCTGCTATACTCGGCTTACTACAGTTTTTAAGAGTGAACCGAGTGAGGAAATTATCTTGAATGCGGAACAAGATGTCTGCCCAGTCACCCCGTGTTTGCAGAAATGAACATCTGAATGCGGTGGGCAGAGGAGAGCAGCTCTGTCTCCCCAGGATCAATTCTACCCCCATCCCTACCATGGAGCTCAAGGCTCAGATATTGCTCAGGTCACCAGAACATGCTAGAAAGATTTCTTCCACCTTTTCCTGCAATAAATGGCTTTGCTTTTACATTCGTGATTTGTTTTTAACTGTTTTAGATGTTTACTTTCAATGAGCTTCAAGCAGTTATACAGAGTGTTTCAGTTCAGCACGTTAGTTTAGGGGCACAGAATGTCATGATCAATACTGCCCATTCCATTCTCCCCCCTCCCCCCCTCCCCTCAGGTCACCTGGTTCCATGGTCACATGTGCACATGGAGTGTTGGGAACTCATTCCCCCACCCTTTCTCTCTCCTTGTCTGGCCATTCCCTCTGACCGCACCCTCTTCAGACAAGACACGGCTCAGCTTCCTGGTTTTCTCTGAGTTAAACTGTCCAGTCAGTTGTTCAAAGGAAGTTAGGCCGCGGGAACCCACCCTACGTATACTCCCTTCAGGTGGCTTCATTGTGTGTAATGTGCGCGGGCTCTCGGTGTTTTCATAGATATTTATATCTTAGGTCCAACTTCTACCTAGGAGAGAAAACATGTGCTCTTTGTCTCTCTGAGCCTGATTGACTTTACTCAGCATAAAAATTTCAAACTCCATCTATTTCTCTGCAAGTGATATAATCTTATTTCCTGGCGGGTGAGTGAAATTCCATTGTATATACATATATATATATACACAAATATATATATATACATAAGTACACACACATATAATCTATATATCTCATACTTTCTTGATCCACTCCTCGGTTATAGGGCATCCTGGCTGTTTCCATAACTTGACTGTGGTGAATAGTGCAGCACTGAACATAGGTTTTCTATTGAATATACCACTTGAATTACATTTTTCCTGTACTGTAGATGTTCTTTTCATTTTATTAATGCTTTCCATTGCTGCATAGGATCTTTAAGTTTGATGTAATTCCGAGCTGGGCTTAGCATATGGTGTAAGACTTTATCACTTGAGCCACAGCTCCATTTCAGGCTTTGTGGTAGTTAATTGGAGATAAAAAGTCTCCTTGGATCTCAGCCTCCTGAGTAGCTTGGTTTATAGGTGTGAGCTGCTGGGCCTGGCTCTGTTTGTGTTAGTTAACTCCTGACCTGGGCAAAACCCTATTGAGACCTAACTCTGAGCCTATGTGCATCACGTTAGATGGCAAAGTGAATGTCGTAAATGTGGCCAGAAGGCTTCTGTGAACTCCGTGTAATTACAAGAGTCCCAGTGTGCTGGCTTTGAAGGAGGAGGAAGGACCCAGAGAAGCTTCTGGAAGCTGGAGTGGAGGAGGCGTGAATTCTGCCAAGAGGGTAAATTGTGTGGGCTTTGGCCTGCAGGTGTGAGGAGTGGGAGTGTGCTCACACTCGTGTTCCAGCAAGCCTGGGTAGAGAATGGCACAGCTCAGAGGGCACACATGCATGTTCAGTGTGCAAACACAGCACGAAGCCATTTTGGTCTACTCAGGCCTCTGTCATGGCAAGTGGCCTACTGTGAGGCTTAAGCAGGGTTCTGGAGGCTGGAGTCTGAATTCAGGGCATTTGCAGGCCCTGACTGGCTCACTGAGGCTCATCCCGGGCCCTGGGCATGGCCTAGGCCTCTCTGGGCAGGCAGTGGAATGGCAGAGTGAGAACGCTGGTGTTTCCTCCACCCCAGCTTCTCCTTTTTGTTTTAAAGAGCTAATTAGAACGTTCGACTGTGTTCCACAATAGTAAATACACGCTATGGGTCACGCACAGGCTTCAATGATGAAATTAAATGACATTTTGGAAAAGCAGCTGGATTTCATAAATATTTTCGGAGCTGTAGACTATAATTTCTGTGAGGAGCTCATTGGGTGTTTTGATGTAGTCTTTGCAGAGTGAAATGCATAACTCGGTAATTACAGAAAAGATCTGACTTTAAAAATGGTAATCTAGGCGCTGGTGGCTCACACCTGTAGTCCTACCTACTCAGGGGGCTGAGATCTGAGGATCCTGGTTCAAAGCCAGCCTGGGTAGGAAAGTTCGTGAGACTCTTATCTCCAATAAAGTACTCAGAAAAAGCCAGAAGTGGCGCTGTGACTCAAGTGATAGAGTGCTTGCCTTGAGCACAAAGAGGTTTAGGGACAACATCCAGGTCCAGAGTTCAAGCCTCAGGACTGGGGAAAAAAAAAACAAAAAGGTAAACCACTGAGCTTAGAAATTTCAATATTTTTTTCCCCAAACATGTAGGCTTTTCCTCTTGTTTGCCCTCCCTCCCTCCCTCCCTCCTTCCCTCCCTCCCTCCCTCCCTGCCTCCCTCCCTCCCTCCCTTTTTCTCTCTCTTTCTTTCTTGAGACAGAATCTTTCTATGTAGAGATCTGTGTGGCTGTGAGCTCATTATCCTGTCTCCCCGTCTCGGGCTGGGGTTATGGACCTGTACCAACATATCCAGCTGTGAAGGTGGATGGTGTTTTTTTTTGGGGGGGGGTTGTGCTGCTGGGGATGGAAGCCAGGGCCTTGGCCATGTGGGGCTAATGCCCATCCCTGAGCTGTGTGGCCTGGGTACCTCACATGGCTCTGGACCCAGGCCAGGGTCTTGTTGTGTGCCCCTGAGTTTCTTTCCACTTCCTCCAGTAGTGGAAGAATGTGGCCCAAAGCTTCGGTTGTGGCTTCCAGCTTCAGGCTTTACTCCAGCCCTATTCCCCGAGTTGCCTGGTCACCAGACCCAGTTCTGGAGACCCTTCCTGTGCGTGCTGTGTGTGTCCTGTGTGTCCTGGGTGTGTCCTGTGCATTCTTGGCATGTCCTGTGTATGCTGGGCATGTCCTGTGTATGCTAGGCATGTCCTGTGTGTACTGGGCATGTCCTATGTATGCTGGGTGTGTTCTGTGTATGCTGGGTGTGTGTTCTGTGTATGCTGGGTGTGTCCTGTGTGTGCTGGGCCTGTCCTGTATATGCTGGGCATATCCTGTGTGTGCTGGGCATGTCCTGTGTGTGCTGGGTGTGTCCTGTGTATGCTGGGTGTGTCCTGTGGGTGCTGCATATGCCCTGTGTGTGTTATGTCCCGTGCATGCCGCATGTGCTGCATGTCCTGTGCATGCTATATGTATCCCGTGTGTGCTGGACATATGTCCTATGTGTGCCACGTGTCCTGTGTGTATACCACATGTCCTTTGTGTGCTGGGCCTGTGTCCTGTGTGTGCCACGTGTCCTGTGCATGCTGGGCATGTGTCCTGTGGATGTCATGTGTCCTGTATGTGCCACGTGTCCTGTGTATGCTGCGTGTCCTGTACATGCTGAGTGTCCTGTGTGTGCCACGTGTCCTGTGGGTGTCACATGTCCTATGTGTGCCACGTGTCCTATGTGTGCTTCATGCCCCGTGTGTGCCATGTGTCCTGGGAATGCTGGGCATGTGTCCTGTGTGTGCTGCGTGTCCTGTGCGTGCTGGGCGTGTGTGCTGCATGTTCCTCCTCAGGGGTCTGCCATGCTGGATTCCCATCCGTGTCGGGGGGGGGGGGCGGCGCTGGCTTCCGAGGGGATCTCAGTTGGGAAGAGCACTGGCACACAGAGCCTGGTTGTGTGGAATGGTGCTGCCCAGTGGACACTGGGCAGGGGCTTCTGAGCATCCTGCAGAGGCCGGCGGCGGCCAAGGCCTGCTGACCTGGTGTCCTAAGCTGACAGGCCGCACACAATGGAGCCCTCCACCCTGGGAGGACCTGGGTCCGCGCGGCGTGGGCAGGCGGTGGTGCAGCAGGGTCTCTTCACCCCTGCACAGTGGCCTGGGGGTGGCAGGGGACTGCCTGGGGTGGAGGATGCCCCTGACACACACAGTGGGATAGGATTTGCCTTTGTTACCAGGAAGGCTCCATCCTGGCATTTGCCGTTTTTGTTACTTTGCTGGTATGGGATTTGAACTCAGGTCCTGGCTCTTGCTAGGCAGATGCTCTACCACTGGGCCACACCCCAGCCCTGCCAGTCACTGTTCGACACTGGTTTATGAGCAGTGGTTGGACCACTTGAGGCCACTGTGGCATCTGCATAGGCCAAGTGTCCTGAGGTTCTTCTCCAAGAACCTGGGGCTTTCCTGGGCCCCTAGGGGAGCACTGACCCCAGGAGTCATGTCCTCATTTGAGAAGGGGAAGAACGAGCATATGCTGGACAGACGTGTCAGCCCAGAGCACCCGCATGGTTTGTAGCTCCTCCTCCAGTGTGCCCTGGCCCAGCTGAAATACCAAGGACAGGACATGGGGCAGGGTGAGACTCTCACAACACCACAAAAGCCAGCTGCTGGTGGCTCCCTCCTGTAATCCTAGCTACACAGGAGGCTGACATCTGAGGACTGACAATTGAGGTTCAAAGCCAGACCAGGCAGGAAAGTCCATGAGACTCTTACCTCCCATTAAACCAGAAGTTGAGCCGGCACTCACGTGGTAGAGCGCCAGCCTGGGGCAAATACCAAGGCCCTGAGTTCAATCAAGCCCAGTTATTATGTGTCCTTCCCCTCCCCCCTGCTAAAAAATTAAATGGAACTACCATATAATGAAGGGACTCTCCTGTGTAGAAGAATCGAGCCAGAGCCCAGGGCTTCATGAGGAGGTCAGAGTGCTCCCATGTGCCAGGCTCTTGCAAACCTGGGCCGTGCCTACTTTCTGCCCGGCTCTGCCCTCTGCCCAAGCAGGACACCGGCTGTTTATGACTGGCAAGCTTTCTCTTAAGACTATGACCACTGGCTGCCTCCTGTCCCCTTTCTGAGAGTCTCCCTATGTAGCCCAGGCTGGCCTTGAACTCTCGGTCCTGCTACCTGGGCCTTCTGAGTGCTGGGACTAGGTGTTGCGCCTCACACCAGGCCCCCAGGCTCTGTGGACTGGCATTGGTTGGGTGAACCCACGAGAGGAGCTGGGGCAGAACGAGGTTCAGACATGAACACGACTGGACACGGTGCGCAGGCACCGCACACCTGGACATTGGTGGTGCCGAGAGTGAGGCCTGGGCCCAGGGGGACTGTGGGGGTCAGCAGTGGGCGGCAGCACCTTGGGAGGTATGTTTGGTGGAGGATAGAATGAAGAGATGTTCTGTGTGAACAGCCCTGCTTTGCTGCCTGTGCTAGGTTAACGAAGTGAAGTCTCTACCTGCTTCCTGTTAAGAGAGCCTCGTTTCTATTCAGTGGCGTGGAGAGCCAGGGGGAGCAGGGGCCACGGGGGTGAGGGTGCAAGGCCCCAGGCCTGCGGCATTCCTGCACTCGGCGTGTGCCTTATCACACTGGGTGTTGTAAAACCAATTTCCATGTGGAAATGGCTTTTCTCCCCATATGAATTGCTTTTCATACTGCTGAATGGAGCGGCGGCCTCCCGTCTGACATCAGTGAACCTGTTCTCAGCTGGTGCTAACCACATACCCCGCACCCGCAGCCCTGGGAGGGGCCGAGGCCGCTGCAAGTGCAGCTCACCGCTGAGCTGATCGGCAGCGGACTGCAGAAAAGAAGTTCCACAGGAGTGCGGAGGAGAAGCAGCAGGACTTTCAGATGGAGTGGAGCCTAGGAAGGAGGGGGTCGTCCTCCAGCTTTGGCACAGTCTTGGATGTGGTGGTGTTTTCAAAACAATGTCCTCTGCTTCCTACACGGCTCCCACACAGGGAGAGATTGTGTGGGAGAGAGTCACAGAGAAAGAAGAGCAGTGCCTCGAAGCTACCATGCCGCCTCTTGTCTGTCTTGGGTCAGCCTGTCCACACACACTGTGGTTCCCTGTTTGCATGTGTCATCCTCGCTACAGCTGGCATCAGTGTGCGACGTGTGTGTGTGTGTGTGTGTGTGTGTGCGCGCGCGCGTGCGCACTCACGAGCCGATCCTGGGGCTTGAACTCAGGGCCTGGCCACACTCCCTGAAAAGCTCATCACTTGAGCCTCAGCACCACTTCTGATTTTCTGATGGTTACTTGGTGATGAGAGTCTTATGGCCTTTTTCTGTCCTGGTTGGTTTAGAACCTGGATCCTCAGATCTCAGCCTCCTAAGTAGCTGGGATTACGGGTGTGAGCCACCAGCGCCTGGCTGCCGGCACATGGGACCTCTTCTTTGCTTATTTGGCTTGACCATGCAGGGTCTGCATTGCCGGTACATTCCCAGAGGCCTATAGAGTGTAGAGTGCCCTTGCTCCCTGCCCTGTCCTGGCCCCACCCCCTGCCTTCCCCTGCAGCTGGTGACCCAGCTCTGAGTCTGCTCCCCTCTGCTTCCAGTGGAGAGCTGAGTGGAGGGCCGCACACTGTTCTGTACGTTTTCCTATCCACACGGGAAGGACTATCTCAAGTCAGCGCAAGGCATTGTTTACACACTTTTCTCTGAATGACCTTGGGGTTGACCCTTGTCTTCTTAGTCTGTAAGGTGAGACTGTAGACAGCTCCACAGCAGGAGTGCCCTGGGCCACCGCAGCCTGATGCAGACAAGGCGCTGTCTTCGACCACCTGTCAGCCTGCTCTCCCACCCCCCACCCACACACCTTGTTTTTTTACATTTATTTATTTTTTGGGGTGGTGCTGGGAGTTGGATTCCGGGCTCTCCCATGCTGTAGCACCTGGCCCACGGTGCTTTTAGTTTGTTCTTCTGATAGATCTGGGCTTTTGTCCAGGCCAGCCTCACACCACAGCCCTCCTGCTTCTTCCCCTTGAGTTGCAGGGATTGCAGGCGTGAACCACAAGGCCACACGTTTTATTGAGATAGGATCTTGTTAACTTTTGCTTGGGCTGACTCTAAACTATGACCCTCCTCTCTTTGCCTTCCCAGTAGCCGAGATGACAAGTATCTGCCATCACCCCTGGCTCCCCCATCTCATTTTTAAGCAACTCCCTAATGCTATGCCACTATAACTGTAGATTTTAGTATGTATCTGCACATATAGGAAGACTTAAAAGTACCAACATGGCTCTTGACAGAGGTAACCATCATGCCTCAGTGCATTAAATCTGATGGTGTGTGGGTGCGTTTGCATCTATGCTCACCTGACACATTTCTAGGCTGCCCAGTGGCCCTTCAGAGAGCTCTCAGGCCACGTCCACCTCGTGTGGTGAGATTTGTCTGTCGCGTGCATGGGTGTGAGCTGAGCGTGTGCTGGACAGGTGTGGCGGGCTGGAATCTGCATCTCTCCAGGAAGAGCCACGGGCTCTTTCTGCTCTGGTGGGAGTGGGTCATGGTTTCTTCGTGTCACATCCTGGCTTCTGGCTGCTGGTGTGTCAGCTCTTCTGGGCTTCGGCTTTTTGTGTTCAAGGTGTTTCAGGGTTGTAATGGTTTCCCTCTCTTCTTTAGGCAACTTCTCCTTCCCATTTTATTTTCGTGTTTTGTGGAGGAGTGCTGGGAGTTGAACTCAGGGCCTCGGAGTGTGGGCCTCACACATGCAGGGCAGGTGATCTGTTCCTGAGCGATAGGTGCTCATCCCCCTTTAAATGTACCAATCTGCCTTCAGTTCTGGTTTAGAAATACCTTATTATTCTTTTCATTCTTTCTTCCTTTTGGCTTCTGAAAAGTGGATTTGGTGTACAAAGAAATGTCTATTTACAACCAGTGCTTTTTTGTTTTGTTTTGTTTTTTGTTTTTCCAATTTCTGACCTCCTTATAGCAACCTGCATGCTGAAAAGCCCTTCTTTCCTCCGGTGTATAGTGATGCTGCTTTCATCACCCTGTTCCCTGGAGGACCTCCAAGTGGGCGGAGGTGTGGGGCCCGAGTTTCCCCAGGACCTGCGGCCACGCGGTTTCTCCTTGGGAGGAATCGTAGAGTGATGTGCGTGTGAGTATGTGCATGCACATGAAGATGTGCGTGTGTGTGTGCACACACAAGTGTGTGTCCTCTGGGATGGGCTGGGATTAGCATCTGAAGAGAATTCCCAGGGCGGGCAGGCGTTCCCTTTCCTGAACTGCCATTTTGACGTTGGAGGCCTGGGTCCAGGCAGCTGCCGTGGCTGATGTCAGGTTTATTTCTCAGGCCAGTGCGGGTACGAGCCCTGGAAATGCCTGTTTGGAGGTGCAGGCTGATTCTGGTGGGAGCAGCTTGTGGCACAGGGTGAGAGCCTCCGCCATTCACCCTCCCCACCCCCACCCTCATCCCCGGTTAGGACAGGGTGAGGCCTGACTGGTGGTGGGATGTTTGCCCTAGAGTAGAGGGCGACTGCTTCCACAGCCAGTCCCCATTGGTTACCCTGCAGGCACCAGGGGGGGGGGAAGGTTGGGCAGGGGGCACGTGGGAGGCTGGTGTGCATGGGGTATGATGACCTGGTATGGGGAGCCCTTCCCCTTCTTTCCTGGGCCGCTGAATCCATCTGAACTCACTGTTTTGCTCTCTTAGTGGTACGGCTTTGAACGCAGAGCCCTGTGCGTAGCTAGCTGGTGCTTTTCCACTTGTGCCATGCCTCCAGCCCTGTTTTAAGGAGTGTCTGGGTCCTGGGCCAGTGCACTCCTGAGCGGCCCTTTGCCCTCCTGAGACTCCTCCTGGCAGCCAGAGTGACAGGCACCCACTGCTGCGTCCCTTCTTGTTCCCTCCCCTCTCCCCTCGTCTCTTCCCTCTCCTCTCTCTCCTCTCTTCTCTCCTCCCTCTCTCCTCTGCCCTGTCTCCTCTCTTTTCTGTGTTCATTTTGCCTCTGCTTTCTTTCTGGACCCTGACTTTGTTCTCCTAGCCTGCATATCCATGTGAAATCCACCAAACAATGACGGTATTTTCTCACACTACGGTTTTTCCTTGGTGTCTGAGCATTAACTTTTACAGTTGAGCAACAATAAATTGACTGAAAAATTAACTGTATTGATTATGACCAATAATGTTCACGAATAAATTACACTCAATTAGCTACTTTGGCACGCTCCACGTGGCCTTCCCATCCATGCCTGCTGTCTGGTGTCCCTGTCACCCTCCCCAGGGGCTGCGGTGAACAGCTCCCCACACATACCCCTCTCCCCATCTGTCCACAGTGTTGGCCATGAGATCTGGTCCTGGTCATTTGCAAAAAGACTCCGCCTCCACTTATCCTCATACATATTCAAATAGACTTCAAGCCCTTCAGCCCTGCCAGGGGCCGTGCCCGTCTGTCCTGGATGGGTTTATACTGTCAGTTTCTGCTCTAATTTGCCTCATTCTTTGACTGTTGGGGAATTTTCCATGTGCTTCAGCCTATGTGGTATGTTAAAATCAATCTGGTTTATCTATCAGGTATAAAATCTGGTTCTGTCTCCATGGGGTGGGTGTTTAGATGGAGTCTTGCTGTCTAGGCTGGTCTGGAATTTGTGATCCTCTTGCATCTGCCTCCTGAATGGCAGGACTACTGGCCTGCACCAACACACTGTTCTAGTTGTTTAAGACTTGGATAGGCCTCAGCTTTCTGACTGCCTAGCTTAATAACAACAAAAAAAGGGTTACATTGTTCATGACCTATGAGGGTATAATGTCTCTGGGGTTTGGGGAAAGGAGACCTCCACATGGTTAAGGCAGAAAAGAGTTTACTGCAGGAGGAGAGCAAACTGCTGGCCTGTACAAGGTGGAGTGTGCAGGGCGAGAACTAATGGTGGAGACTGATTATATAGGGGGAGGGTGGGAGGAGGAATGGCCACGGCAGATACAGATGTGATTTCAGAGCCTAGGGTGTCCCCAGGTGCACCAGTTATCTGGGCTACAGATGCTGGGGGGGGGGGCTTATAGAAAGGGGCCTCGTGTGTGTAAGGAGGGAGAATGAAGGGAAGGGGCCATTTTTATGGGGGCAGACCTAACGTTCCAGCCTTTTGATAGTTATAAAGGGCCATTCATCCTCTCTGGCTACTTCCTGCTGGCAGGAGGCGTCAACATTAGGTATAGAAAGCGGAGATGTCGGCTGTGGGAGACGGCAGCTGTAAGAGTTCCTTGGTGGTGAACATGTGTATGTGTCTGCCGGGCTAGATTTACCTCCCCTGGTGTGGGGATGCTAAGCTTACTCCCTTATCAGTGCTCCCCTTTTCACCCTCTCCCCTGGGCACCCGACCAGCAGGTGGCCAAGGTGGAGCGAGGGACATGGGCTAGCCTAAGGTGCACGTGGCTGAACAAGATCCCCTTTTCCTCCCTCCTTACCCACCAAGGAAGCCAGGCGCAGACAGATCTTGGAGACGCTTCAGAGAGCAATCCGGTTTATTCGGGAGGGGCTCACAGTAATATAGTAGTGATGACGAGGATTGAGCATGAGCTGGCGATAGGCTGCCGAGCTTGTCCATCCAAGAGCAGTTCCCAAGGACCTCCCTCATGGGCTAACATCACTTCCCATAGTACCGCCCTGTGTGCTCGCTGGTGCAAGGTGGGGGAATGGTCTCAAAGCTACCCCTTCTGGTTCCAGACCCAGAAGGAGATAGGTGTGGCTCACTTCCACACTGCCCCAGGGCTGGGGGAAGGGCGGCATCTCGGGAGCGCTCTCATCGCCCTTCCCCCCTTAAGGCCAAGGTGAATCCCCAACATGTGTCCTTGGATGAAACCTGAAAGTCTTACCAGGCAAGGGCTACACAGAAAAGAAAAAAAACATGATTGGAGGGCACACAAACAGCAAAAGGAAAAGCAGACATCTGTTCAGGGAAGAAAGGAAAGACTTAGCTAGTTCCTTACTCCTGTGTTTCAGGTGGTTCTGGAGTTGGTGGATCATATCCCTAACTACTTCTGACTGATTAACATCTGGTGACTGGGTAGGGGAGAGCGTGGTGGATTAGTTGAGAATAACCAGTCAGAAGCTGGGGCTCGACAGTAGTGGTTAAGGGCCCAGTGGGAGGCCTTGGTCATTCCTGTAACGAGACTACAGATGTCTGGACTATAGAAGTCTGGATGGAAGACCCAGGAAGGTGCAGAGGCAAACTGTCCTTAGTCTAAGACTCGTTATATAAGTTCCTGTCCATTTAGAAGAAAGATAGGTATGAACATTGGGTAGGCATGCTCAGTAACTTCTTTTCTTTTAACTTCCCGGCTCTGGTTAGTTTTGAAAGGGCAGGCACAGAGTGATCCATTTAGGATCTGACATCATCCCCTCTTACTCCTCTCCATGATCCCTCATCTCCAGGACTAGCTTTGTCCTGGGGTCTAGGTGCTCGTTGCTTGGATGGCTTGTCCCCATTGGCATTTTTGCTCATTGCTGGGATGGCATGCCCCAATGGGCTGATGGCATGCCCCACATTGGAGGGGCAGAATGACAGATCAAGTGAGTTTTTTGTTTGTTTATTTGTTTGCCATCAGACCTTTTTTATTCCCAACTGAAGCAACAAGATCTATAGAAATAGTTTCTAAGCAGGGCTTAACCTGAAACTTGTTAAGAATAGAAGTTAAGTGTGACCAATAAATACTTGTGAGAATTATTATCGCTCTGTGGGCCTGACTAAATGCCGCAGAGGGTAAAAGATATAATGACAAAACTCAGTAGTGGTCAAGATGAGAGTTCTGAAACAGCAACTGATTAATCTAGTTAATTTTTAACTGAGGATATTAATTAAGATTGAAACCATTGTCAGCTCTGTACCCAAGGTGGCTTACACACGTGGGAAACAGACATAAGATACATTGGTTCCCACACAAATCTGATGACTTCTTTGTGGCTTGAGTTTAAAACTGCCCATTTTAAATTTTGGTCTGTGGAGCCAGTTAAGTCTTGGTTACCTTAGGAAACCTTCAAAACACTTTTGGTAAAGAGACACATTAGCATACAGATTGACCTTTGAACACTAGCTAGAAAGGTGGGGGTTGCATGGAAACCCACCACGTGGCCAAGATGGCGAATTTCTGGACAAGCCATGATGGTAAGGAAACTTGCCGGAGCTTTATTGGGTGAGTAAGCAAGCAGACAAGTAGACAGCAGACAAACAGACAAGCAGAAAGGCAGGGGCACACAGCATCAGAGTGTGGGTACTCTCTCTGTGTCTTGAGAGAGAGAGAGAGGTAGAGAGAGATGATTGCCTAAGAGAATCCAAGCCCAGAATGGCTAGCCTTCAAGAGGAACCTAGAGGGGGTCCCCGGGACCCAGCCTGCATCTCACTCTCAAGGGCATAAGTAGAGAGTTGGTGGGGGGGGGGGAGAAGGAAGGAGAGAGGGAGAGAGAGAGAGGAGATTGATCTGCTACAAGACAAGAAGAGTTACTTTTCTGGAGGAGGTGGCTGAGAAGCTTATGCCTATGCCCAGCCTGTGTCAGCTACACAGGGGTGAAGATGGACAGAGGGAGACAGGAGACAGAGAGAAGGACGAGCAAGTAGAGCAAAGAACACCTGGATGTATAGAACCTCTGGCCATTTACCATTGCATTGGCTGAAACTGTGGCAATAAAAATAAGAGGTTTGAGCTTAATAGAGTCCTTGAATGGAAGGACATCTAGAGGGCATAGTAAGAACCACGAGGTGGTGGTGGGGGTGGGGGGAGTCTGGTGAGTGCAGCGGCACTGGGTAGAAAGTGTCTCTATCCACCCAAAGTCTAAGAATTGAATTCTCAATTCAGGTGTCCCTAAAAGATTTGCCAAAAAGGTGTGTGTGTATGGGGGGGGGGGTGGTCCTTCTTGGTGGTACCACATCAAAAAAGACAGACAGAGGAACAGAGGACCTGTAGACAGACATCACTCACCAGGTGTAGGGGGTGAAATGGCATGGTGGATTCGTAGCTACCAGTAAAGTAAACGGGAGAAGTCTAAGGTGGGGTTTGTTCGCCTTTCAGCAGTTTGGGTCCCAGGAAGGGTGGCCAGGAGGTAAATTGACCCTTGGAGAGAGAGAGAGAGAGAGGGAGAGAGAGAGAGAGAGAGAGAGAGAGAGAGAGAGAGAGAGAGAGAGAGAGAGAGAGAGAGGATGAGGGGTCCAAAGACTCCTGACTCTGTCCCCTTCTGGGTCTCACAGCATATGTAAAGTTTGGGGAAAGGAGACCACCACGTGGTTCAGGCAGAAAAGAGTTTATTATGGGGAGAGCAAAGTCCTGGCTCACACAAGATAGAAGCATGCTAATGATAGAGACTGGTTATATAGGGAGAGGGTGAGAGGAGGCATGGTCACAACAATGCAGACATGACCTCAGAGCCTGGGAACTGCTCACAGTCAGAAGGAGGCATGACAGGGCAGGTGAGGACATGACCTCAGAGGAAGAGGAAGTGACCTCAGGGCCTGGAGGACTTCCCACTGCCCCCAGGTGCACCAATTACCTGGGCAACAGACGGTGGGACTTCTAGGGAGGGAGCCACATGCACGGAGGGAGAACAAAAGGGCATTTTCCCAGGTGGACCTAACAATGTCATTCCTTGGTGTGTTTTTGGAATGTTATTTCTTCAGAAGAGCAGCTTGGTAAAGACTTGGGCTTTATTTTTCAACTAAAGATATGACTTTGGCCCCGAGATGATGCAAAGGCCAGGATCAAGAGTCCTGTGGCAAACTAAAACCAAACAACTACTCAACATATAAAAGTCAAAAATCGACCTCTCAGTGGAATACAATAGCTCAAAAGTTATGTATGTACGTTCATATAAGACTACTGTCAACATATTGTCTAATATCGACATTACATTTAAAGCCCTAGGTGAATTTTCTTGGGCTTGGCCACGTGGCTACTGTATATGTTCTTGGTACATTGTGTATTGTATATATGTCTACCTGACCTAGAGAAGGGAAAGAAAAACAGGGCGTAAGATATCACAAGAAATGTACACACTGCCCTACTATGTAACTGTACCCTTTTGCACAACACCTTGTCAAAAAAAATTGAGTTCAATTAATAAATAAATTAAAAAAAAAGAGTCCTGTGGCAGCTCAGACTCATGGAAGCAGCCAGCCTGACTCAGCAGTCATGAGCACTGGGCCTTTACCTTCCCTACCTCCAGTGCATGGTCTCCCTCCCCTGCCTCCAGCCTCCCTCCCCTGCCTCCAGGGTGCACCATCGCCAAAGGACCAAACCCCCAAAGGACTGGACCCCCAGCTCTGTCTCTTCACCCCCAGCCCTGTCTTTCCTCATCCCAGCCCTGTCCCCCTCACCCCCAGCTCCATCTCCTCACCCCAAGCTTAGTCCTCACCCCAGCCCTCCTGACTTTGACTCTAACTCTCAGCCTTTCTCTGAAGTCTTACCCCCACCCCCACCCTAGGGCTTCCCACTGCATGTTTCAGCAATCCTTGACTCCAGAGAGTCTTTTATTCCCTCTGAGTAAATCTTCAGCCCTTTAAGCTTTCTTAAGCTTCCTAAAATCCTTTGCTGAAAGAAGACTTCTGATAAACAGAAGCACAGATGCAGTACCCGCCTGGGGGCCGGGGCCCCATCCTCGGGGACCTGGGGTCTCTGGGGGACCCATCCGGAGGACCTCAGATCTCAAGGCGCAGGCCAGGCAGAGCACAGTGAGTTGGCATATATAGCAGGGGTCCTGAGGGGGCATTCATGAGTTCTTTTGAAACTGTGCCCACAAGAAAAGCCAGGTCACTGAATGGGGCATGTTCTGTGAGGCTGCACTGTGCATGCCCTCCCGCTCCCCCTGCCCTCCCTCTCCCCACCCACCCCCCATCCTGCCCTGGGCTTGGCTTCTCCTTCCACAGCCCTCCCTCTAGGTGCCCCCCACCCTGAGTTCTCACCTGGGGTCTCCAGCCACTCAGATCAGTTGGATGTCCTCCAAAAATGTGTGTGCAAAAAAAGGTATGCAGCTCCCCCCCCCCCCCGACATTCCCAGCATCAAGTGCCACAAGCTTCAACTTCCGAAGGCCAGAGTATGAGTACTCCAGACCTTGTGGGCCAAAGTCTGTGCCACGTAGGGCTATCCACACGTGCCGTGTGCACAGAACTAGACAGCCACCCACCCACACTGTGCAGTCAAGTGGCGGGAGGTGGACACACAGGTGCTCCACGAATTCCTGGCTATCCTGGTAGAAGCCGAGGGCTGGCTGGTCCCAGCATGCTGTCCTGTCACTGTGCTGTGCGCTGGTTCCTCCATCCCAGGTGTCTTCATTGGCCATTTAGAAGAGGTGGGGGCTTCTCCAGCTTTGCCACCCCTAGTCCCACCTGAGCCGTGTTGTCCCCTCTCAATAAAGACCTCTGGGGTGTCTGACACTTTCTGTGCTAGGTTTTAATCATTGCTTTGCTGAACTTTACTGAACGTCATCTCTCCAGTTTTGTCGCTTCTCCGTGATCTTTATCAACAGAACCCATCTTTTGCATTAACAGACCCATTGCGTATTTAAAATAAGAATAAAACTCGCATTATTCCTATGGATACACTTCAGTGGAGAATAAATGGGTTTTGTATCTTCAGTGGAGAATTAATAGATTTTGTATCCTCAGTGGAGGATAAATGGATTCTGTATCTCGCAGGGATTGAGTTACTAAAAGTTACTGTTATTCAGGACTGATTTTTCCCTTAAGGTAATGGCGGTGACGCAACTCAGGGCCTCACACTCTTTTGCTTGAGCAAGGCCCCAGGCCCTTTTTGCTTTATCTTCTAGATGTGGCCTCGGGGTTTTGTCCAGGCTGCCGTCCATGCCCCATCCTCCTACCTCTGCCTTCCAAGCAGCTGGGTGGGATGACAGGAATATGCTCCTGTGCCCAGCCCCCTCAGTACTAATTTTAAGTTTCAAATTGTACTGTACGTTTCCGCTGCTGCTTCAAAGCTAGATTATTAGTCAGTCAACTGATATTGACTTGGGCTGGCGTCTGAACTTCAGCCGATGTGTGGGAAAAGAATCTGTCATGCCTGAGAAAGGTGTCACGTGTTGCATGAGACTGAAAAGTGCACTTGAACAAAAAACCAAGAGTACTGAAGCACAAGGGACTTTGGAAAAGGCAGGATAAGCACATGGCATCAGCAGCTTGTTTCTGAAGACTGGATCTGCGCCCCCTCTTCACAGAGGAAGAATGCCCCTCTTGGGCTACAGTGGGAGGGAGGGCCTGCCTGCCCCACCCTGCTGGTTTTATAAGCAGAGTGTCACACCCTGTGCCACTGTTAGGAGTAAAATGAGAAGCAGCTTACATTTCTCGGGCTGCAAGCCCCTTTCCTCTTCCTAAGCCTGCAGTGTGCTGGGGTCCCCTGGTCCTAGAAAGATATGGCCTCCGTCACGATCTCTCAGCATGCCTTCCTAGTCCGGTGGCTTGGTTTTCTTCCTTGTCTGCTGGTCTGAAAGAAAATGAAGTTAGTGTCTGCTTCTGCAGACAGACACACAGACAGTCTCTGTTTCTGTCTCTGTCTCGCCCTCTCCTGGAAGCCAGGCACCAACATTCTATGCAAACTCAGGGCGTGTTGACTTCTTACCTGCTCCCCCTGGTGAGCCCTGTGGGCTCCCTGGGGTGCCCACAGTGAGGACAGAGAGACCCCAGCTGTGGCACTGCTGCGATCTGGCATCTTCTCCTTTGGCAGCATCTGTCCCAGTCCTGAAGCAAACATGTAGATATTAGAACGAGATCAAACCTTACTCATGGGGAGGGTGAGGCTGGGGTCCCCTCCCATGGGCTGGGCCACACAGGAAGGCACAGGCCTGCAGTATTCGTAGGGAGCCCGCTCTGCATCCTGTGGTCCTCCACAGTGGGGTCCTGGCTGGGCTGTGTGGGGCTGGGGTAATGGGTCCAGTGCCCACAGTGCCAAGGCCTCGAGCCAGGCAGTGGATTCCAGCTTTCTCAGGGCACTGGTACTGGGTAGGAAGACATAGGCCGCTTTCCAGACTCATGGCTGGTCAAAGCCTAAAATGCAGACAAATGTCCCCACAGGCGAAGGCTGCCATTTGTTCTACTCCAGTGATAGTGGAGGAAGGGGCCGGCCAGGCAGCAGGTGAACAGTGGGGAGGACATAGGCCTCCTCCCCTCCACTTAAAGACCTCTGGTGTCTACCACTGGGTGAGAGGTGGAGTGGGGCTGGAAGGTTGGAGGGACCTGGGCAGTCAGCTCAGGCAGTGGAAGGACCCAGTGGTCAGCTCAGGCCATGGGGAGCCAGTGGTCAGCTCAGGTCCTTCTCACACACCAGCACATGGACATCTCTGGCTCTCTGGCTGCAGAAGGATCCAGTGATCACGGCTGGCAGGAGCCTGGTGCCCTGGCCCACAGGAGCACATGCGCCTGCGGCTTTGGTCCACATCTGCCCACTGCCCACACATTCAGGTTTGGTGTGCCGAGAGCCCTGACCATACATCACTGTTGATGTGGGACTCGGTGCGGCCAGGCCTCTCACCCATTGGGTGCCTTCCTGTGCTGTGGCGGAGACGGAGAGTCAAAGGAGCTCATGGTGGACCCCAAGCCAGCCGCCACATTTGCAGACATTAGGGCCACTCCTGGGGTGGTGACTGGGCTGTGGGGAGCAAGGACACTTGTGTGGAACTGGTGTCCTTGATCTGTTCTTCCAGGGCAGGAAGCTGTCCAGGTGGGAGGGAGAGGGGAATAATCTTGGGGGGAAACCAATCAAGGCAGAAGACAAGAGTCTGGGTCCCTGGAGTGTGTGAGCGTTACCTTGGAAAGATGGCTTTGAGGCTGCATTGGAGGCTCTCAAGGTAAGGGCCTTTCCCCTGGGCTCACTGTGGTCTCCAAAGCTCCCACAGGAAGGATGGGAAGGAGGTTGCAAGTATAAGAGGGAAGGCAGAGATTGGAGTGGTGGAGCCCCAATCAAGGAATGAGGCAGCCATCAGAAGCTGTCCCAGGCAAGAAGGGATGCCCCAGCCTAGGCCCCCCGAGGATGCCGGCTCTGATCTAACCATGAGGACTAGACCTGTGGTCCTGACAGAGGTGGGCCTCTGGGTCTTTAGGTCCTGATATCCTGTACAGAGCAAGTTGTTGGAGCAACCTTAGGACTTAGAGGCAGTGAGTGGATGGGAGGGGCCACGTGGCTGGAGTAACTCAGGACTTAGAGTCAGGGAGTGGATGGGCGGGGCCTTGTGGCTCCTGGGAGGAGTGCAGGGAGGTTTCCTGGTGCTGCCTGGTAGGTTGTGTTTTCATCCCGTGACATGGAGTGCTATGCTATACTAGGCCTGGGGCCCTGGCAGCTACCACACGCATGGGGCCTGCATGGGGTGGGGGCAGGCAAAGCTGTGGAATGTCAGGGGACCTCCCCTCCAGCCATGGCTTCCACTGCCCCACACCTCCCCGTGTGGGGTCTGGTGAGCACCATGTGGTGGAACAGGGGACACTGAACCTGGTGGAGCCTGGAGGAAGGGACTGTGTGTTGGGGAGGGGGGGAGACACACAGCAGCTGACCCTCGTGGTGCTGTAACAGACTGGGGTCTCTGCTGGACTTGGGGGCCCAAGGTACAGCCAGCGTTCTGACGCTCTCTCTGACCTGAGGTCACTCACATTCCCAAACAGCTGTCAATCAGAGGAGAAAGAGAAGCATCAGGACCCACCGAGGTCAGGAAAGCTCTACATGGAACTGGGAGCACAGGAGCTGTACACGCTGCAGGGGGGCCTCCCAGCCTAGACCACTTCTGCTCTGGAAGAAACCAGGCTGTTGGGCCCCTGTCAAATCCCCCTCCCCCTCCCCTTCCCTCCCCTCTCCTTCCCTCCCCTCTCCTCCCCTGCTCCATCTCCTCTCCTCCCTTCCCCACTTTCCGTCCTTACGTTTATCCTTGATTGGGCCCTCTGGCCTGGCGGAAGGCTTTGAAGATGCCTCTGTTTGTGTGTGGCCATCTCTAGGCCATTGCCGAGCGTTTCTGGGTGTGAATGCAATGGTGTGACCGCAGGACTCTCTGTGTTTCCTTCCAGAAATTCGGGAGGCCTTCCGCGTTCTAGACCGAGATGGGAACGGCTTCATCTCCAAGCAGGAGCTGGGCATGGCCATGCGCTCACTGGGGTACATGCCGAGTGAGGTGGAGCTGGCCATCATCATGCAGCGCCTGGACATGGACGGTGAGACGGGGCAGCAGGTGGCAGGGGGTGGGGAGGTGGGGAGATGGGGCTCTGCTCCTGCCTTGGTTGGCCTTGGTGGGATGGAAATCTGGAGTGGAGTTTTCCAGAAGAGTGCACACATTCCAGCCTATGGTGGGGATTTTAGAACTGTTAGAGGAATGGGGTAACCAAGTTGCTGGCTGGGCTGTGGAGCTGTTGGCTCCCACCTGCCCCCTTCCCTTCCTTCCCCTCCCCTTTATTGCCTTCTTTACTTTATGGTACCTACTTGGGGTTGAGCTCGGGCCCTGGGCTTGCCCGGCAAGCCCTCTGCTCCTTGAGTGGTAACTCAGTCCTTTCACTTATAATTCAGTTTTCCAGTGGGTCTTGCTTCTGTGCCTGGGTTGTCCTCAGATGGTGATCATTCTACCTCTACCTCCTGAGTGGCTGGGGTTACAGGCATGTCCCATTATGCTTAGATTCCTTAGGAAATTTTTTAAGTTCCTTCTTGCTCTGAAGTTCTTTTGTGTGCATGTGCTGCGTGGTATGTGCAAATACTGGGATTGAACTCAGGACCACCTTGCACCCTCACTCAGCTTTTTCTGGCATTCTACTACTTGAGTCACCATGCTACTTTTGGTTTATTGGTAGTTAATTGGAAATTAGAGCCTCACAGGCTTTCCTGCTGGGGCTGGCTTCAAACTGTGTTCCTTAGAGCTCAGCCTTCTGAGAAGCTAGGATTACAGGTGTGAGCCACTGCACCTGGGTCTTACTCTAGGAGTCTTTAGATTTATCCCAAACCAGATGTGCACCTCTTGGCATGTCAATCCCGCCTTGGCTAACGGCCCAGCATGGGGCTTTCCTCTAGTAAACACAGCTCCTCCTGTCCTGCAAGCAGCTTAGCTGCTCAGAGTCCAAGAGGATAGCAGGGTTTGGCGTGAGAGGAGCAGGATGTGTGGACGGCGTTGGGAACCAGAGGGCAGGTCCAGCATGTCTCTTTGGGGGATGAGACTGGGCTGTGGTGTGGAAAGGGGCATGTGGCACACTGACCTGTGTGAAGCTCCCTGACCAGTGCATGGCAGGAGCCTGGCTTTCCCATTGACTCTGGGTTCATCTGGAGGACAGTGCCCCGGCGGCTGTGTGGTGATGAAGGCCTAGCCGATGTGCCAGCTGTCATGGTGCAGATCTGTGCTCCAGTCAGGACAGGGCGGGCACTGCAGCCCAGACTGTCCTCCCGACACAGACAACCACATGTCTCTGCAGGCAAGAGCAGACTTGGCTCTCGTTAGAATCAGCTCTTGAGCTCAGAATGACAGGTGTGCACCACTGCACCCAGCAAATAGTTGGGATGTCTTGAAAGCTTTTCTCTCTTCTGGCCTTGAATTGCTGTCCTTCCAACCTCAGACTGCCATGTAGCTGGGATTACAGGCATGAGCCCCCAGTGTCACAGAGCTGGGATTATAGGCATGAGTCCCTGGTGCCACGTAGCTGGGATTATAGGTGTGAGCCCCCGGTGCCATGGAGCTGGGATTACAAGTGTGAGCCCCAGGTGCCAAGCTTGGTGAGTGTTTTTCAGGATCCCACTCTTAGTGGGGCCTTTGGAACTGTTCTGTTCAAAAGGTTAAGCTCGAGTTATACCCTTCCTTTCTCACTTCTGCAACACAGGCCTCCACCGAGGTATTTCTACCGCACTGAATCTCGACTTGTGTGGACACTTTTATGGAGATGATGCAAAAAGGGGAAAAAAAAGTATTTTGGAAAAGGCTTAGGACTTTTTAGTGTAAGAAGACTATGCCTCCAGTCACCAGGGGCAGCAAGAGAAATGACCACAGGGTATCCACCTATCTACCCACCTATCCATCCATCATCCATTCACCACCCATCAAACACCTATCCACCATCTTTTGATCCACCATTCAACCATCATCTTTCTATCCAACAGCCATTTACCACCCATCATCCACTATCTGTCATCTATCATCATCCACCCACCCATCATCCATCCATCCACCCATCATCCATCCATCCACCCATCATCCACCATCCATCCACCCATCATCTATCCATAAATCTCCCCTTCCCTACCTTTTTTGTCCTATTCCCTTTTCCCTCCCTTCTCCTTCTATCTATCCATCTATCTATCCCTCCCTCCCTACTTCTTTCCTTTTCTCACCCATCCATCCCTCCTCCTCCCTCCCTTCCTCCCTCCTTCTCCCTCCTCCTCTTTCCTCCTTCTATTTCTCCATCCACTCATCTGTCCATGATTAGGAGTGATTCTGGCCCCCACAGCCTTCTCTTTCTGGGGTCCCTTTTGCCTTCAGCCCAAGGCCTGGCTGGAATTAGCCTGAGCGAGGCTGTGTGTGTGCCGGGTCAGCACAGGAGGTTTTCATTAGGCAACTCTGGGTATGTGGGCCCTGATGTTATACAGAGCTGTAGTCTCCTGCATTGGGGACTCCAGCCACACAGAACAGCAGCTCACCTTACAGCTTGTGGGCATGATGGAGGGAGCAGAGGGGTCTTGGTTTCTCACCTGGCCTGCAGCCAGTTGGCCCTCTGTCGTGTGTGTACGTGTGTGTAGATGGTGCATGAGCAGAACTACAGAACTACTCTCACCAACACAGCAAGCCAGAAACAAACAACAGCCACAATTGGGATAAGATTCGTACCACCCCACCTTGAAAATTTGAAAACTAACCCCCTAAACCTTGGAATAGACCCAGGTACCAGTTCTTAAAAAAAAAAATAGAGAAGCACTAAATTAACAAAGACAGCATATGTAATTAAGGATGGAAGTGTTAGTGCCCAGATAAACAGGATAAGAAAGATAAATAGGGCAATTTTCCCCAAAGAATACTCATGTTTTATGCATTTGCCTCTCTACACGATATGGAGATTTTTCTGGAAAGATAAGAAGTTGTGAATCTGGTTCATGCTGAAGTAAGTTGGAGCTTGCAACTGGCTAGCCAAATGCAGGTCATGGTTATGTTTGATTTTCCCCTAGGCCATTTTATAAAGCATTTAGAAAGCAGGAACTATCACCTTAAAAAGCTCGACTTTACCCTTGTCTTAAAGTATTGGAGGGGTTGGCAATGCTAGACTTGCACTGTCTCGTTGTGGGCGAGTGGGGCTGTGCCTAGCCAGGGTGGTGGCCCCGCGGCTCCCCTTTCCACGGAGCCCTGAGGACAGCACACCACCTTTCCCTTTGCTATTTTAGCACACGCTCCCTTACCTGTTTTATGACTTTCATTATTCTCAATTTTAAAGATATTTCCAATTTTATGGCCAGATTGGAAGCATTTGTTTTGCCTGTGTCTTTGACTGTTTTCAGCGTTGCACCCAGACATTCTCAACTAATTTTCTGCTATTTGTTTTTAGTTAATATATAAGATTTGTTCGGGCTAACATTTCCCAAAATTTCATAGTTGTTGTATTTTTCAAGAAGTCTGCCCCAACCATTAATTTTAGTTATAAATCTGAGAAAACTCTCCCCTGGATGCTAACCAACAACTTGGTAGGATAGGAAAATTCTTGAGTTAGGGTTTTTTGTTTGTTGTTTTTTTTAAAGGTCTGCGCTTGTTGGGCTATGGAGGTTGGCTGTGGTGGCACACTCCTATAATCCCAACAGCTGGGACGGAGCCTCCTGACCTCAGCTCCCCGAGTAGCGTCAGGTGACAAGCCCATGTCACCATCCTGCCATGGGCTGAGAAGGGGTCTTGTGAACTTTCCTCCCCAGCTGACCTCAAACCACCATCTTCTCGTTCTTAGCCTCCCAGTGGGCTGGGGCTCTGGGTGCGAGGCGCTGGTGTCCTGGGAGGATATAGTCTCTCTCTGGCAAAGCCGGCATGACGCTGGGCTCTGAATTTTGCCACCCTGGCTAAGCTGCCATCTCCGTTTTTGTGTGGCTATGGGCTTTCTTTCTTTTTAATTAGGAACTAAGGGAAGAGAATGCAGACTCAGCCGTTCCATAGCTAGGATGCTGGGATGCTGGGACTCCCCTCAGGCCAAAGCTAAAGGGCTCATTGCGAGTAATGGGGGGGGGGACACTCATTCTCATTTTCCTTTGACATCTAGAGTGCAGTCTTTTTTCTGTGTGGCATGTTTTCAATCTGTTTTCTTCTCAGGGCAGCTACAGAGAATAGGACTTGAGACAGACATCACACGCATGTGCAGACACACATGCACGCACCATAAACATACACACACACCACACACACTGTTCTTCCTGGAAAGTTCTGCAGACAAACACTGGGCCACAATGTCCTCAGATGTGTTCCTCCTCCTCCCCCCACCGCCACACCCTCCAGACCTTGGGGAGACAGAACAGTAGGACTGTGGGAGCACCACAGGCAGGTGACTGGTAGACACCTCTCTCATTTGCACAGGTGTGCAGGGGCTGGGGTTGTCATGGTAACAGCCCCTTCCAGAGGGACCCGGGCCACCTGCACAGGTTCCCTGTGGAAACATTCTGGAAGCCGCCTGCTGCTCTGCCAGGCTGGACAGGGAAGGAAGACTTGGGCACAGGAACCCTGCGTTCTCCAAGATTCTTGGAGAAACAAAGGCCAGGCACTGAGCAGGTGGCAGAGAGCATTTTGCTGCAGCATCTGCAAAACTGTGGCTTTGTCTTCCTGCCTGTGGGTCCTCGAGCCAAGACCGCATAGTGGGGGTCAGCTGAACGGTGGGCGTCAGCTGAACGGTGGGCACCTTTTTGTCCCTGTCATCTGTCCCCTTGGACCCAGGCTTATTTGTGTGCACTGCTGGCACACGCACACATGTGTGCACATGACACATACATGCCTGCAGGAGGGCACAAGTGCACATACACACACACACATCCCTAGGGGTTTTATCTGGGGGGAGGCAGGGAACAGGGGCTGGGCAGTGACACAGGACAGGGGTGTGGGCGCTGTGTGCTCCACTTGTCCCTAGCATCTGGTGAGCGTCTCTCACCAGATGCAGACACGGCAGCAGTGCTGTGGGCCTGAGCTTTGCAGGGCTTCCAGCAGCCTGGGAAGGACAGTGTCGGTGCCTTTGTTCTGGCCATGGGGGGGAGAAGGGGGCAGCACATGGAGTGGACCATGTGGCCCCGCACTGACACCTAGGCTTTGTTCAGGTGCCAGCACTGCTGTGGCTCTGCCTTTTGAGGTGAGACCTCGGGCCACTTTGTGCTTCCTAGTGCGGCCGAAGGTCTCCCAGCTGATGTGTCAGCCTGGAGGGGGCCTTGGTGCCCAGGTGAGGGATGAACCAGTCTCTCCCCTTCCTTCCTCTCCCTTCCCCTCCCTTCTGTGGCTAGCCATGGTGGCTTCCCACCTCCCACCACCAAGGCCTCTGAGTGGCCCCTCCTAGGCCGAGGTTTTACATCATGTGGGGAGTGGCTCTCCTCCGGCTGTGCTGTGTGAGCTGTGCTGATTTGGGGGCTCCTCCAGCCTCCCTTGCTCTCAGGACCCCCCCAGAGGCCCCCAGAGCACACGTAGCATGGGCTGTAGGAAGCCGGCTCCCCCAAGCCTTTCCTTCCTCAAGCACGCAGACTTGAGCTGCCCCTGGAGGCCGAGGTCTCCTGAAGGCTCAGTCCCACCCCAGGGCTACAGAATTCGTAGAGCAGGCTTAGCTCCCACGTCCTCTCCTGCAGGAAACTGTGCTTCCTTCCACAGGCCTGATGTCAGGGGGCCTGCTCAGTCAGGGCCACCCCACCTCCAGAGATCAGCCCCGCAGGTCCCCAGAGCTAGCATTCCCCTGGCAGCCCGGCAGCATCCCCGTCCCTGGGGGCAGCTCCTAGGCCATGCACCCTGCTCCTTCTCAGGTGGGGAAGCTTGCCTGGGAGACCCCACCCTCCCCTGCACTGCCTTGGGAGCCATTTTGAAAGCCCCCTGCCCCCCATGCAGTGCAGAGGAGAGACCCTAGATTTCATTTCTTTAGAAACCTTAAGGTGTGGGATTTTTTGTTGTTGTTGTTGTTTTCATTGCTATTCTCAAGGAAGGAGGTGGATTTGAACTCAGGGCCTCATCCCTGTTGGTGGCACTCCACAGCTCTCTTCTCAGAGAAGGGCTCATGCTTTTGCCTAGGCCTCCAGCCTCCAGTAGTGATCCTTCCACTGCTGCCTCCCACCAAGCTGCACTACCGCCCCGGGCTTAACCGAACATGTGAAAACCACATGCAGTGTGGTTGGTATTTTTGGAGTATGTGGCTCTATAAATGTTTACCCATGGGGCTCATGTATATAGGGAGACGCATTCAACCTATGAGACCTTGAATTAGCTTTAAAAAAAAAAAAACTAATGGAAGGGGTGGCAGCAATCGAGACGCATTGTACTCAGAAATTGACATGCTGAATGGAAACTACTTAAAGTCACACAGCTACTTAAAGATATTACAAAATAAAAAGCAAAATAGAAAAAGTAACAAAGCAAAAAGAGAAGAAAGAAGCCTTCCCATGTTTTGCCTTTGTGTCTAGATTCATGAGAAATCCTGGGCTCTAATATGTTGCTTTTTCTTCAGTCTTTGGGTTGGGTATCAGAGAGGCATTAGCTCTAACCAGAGAAGTCTTTCTTCCTCTTCCCATGTTCTAGGAGGAACGGTGTAGAATCGGCATCATCTTCAATGATGTTCGGGTGATGCCATCTGTGTTGCAAGATTTATTTCTTGGAGTGTTGTTAATTATGACGGACGCATCTTTATAGGGCTGTTCAGGATGTCCTTTGTCTGCGATGGGTTTTGTGTTACCATGGGACTCAGTCCATTTCTCTTGTCATTCCTGCTAGCAGTGTAAATACTATATCCGGCCACACTGAAAACCCCCACAGTCAGTGGTACAGCTTTTATTTCCGACCATCCAATATACTGTAAATAAGGGGAAAGAAATGGAGGAAGAACAGCTCACTTGACCCAAACGCATTCACCATCCCTGATGGTTCTAATTTTTTCTAGTATCCTCTCTCTCTCTCTCGCTCTCTGAACATTCTTAATAATTTATTTTCTGGTTATTCAGAAATGTTTCATTGTACAAAGGGGTTTGAATTCAGTCTGTGTTGTGAGGCCCCTGAGGCCCTATGGGTCCCCCCCTCCTTCCATCCTCCCCCCACCCCCACCTCTCCTGGTCTTCCCCTCCTCTCCGCTCACCTGGCCCTGCTTTCACATGTGAACACTGAGCACCTGGCTACCACCTAGTCTTTTCTAGATGAGAACTCACCATGTGGCTCAGGCTGGCTTTGAGCTCCAGAACCTTCTGCCTCTGCCTCGGAGTGCTGAGATGACAGCATGTGCCCCCACGCCTGGCTTTAAAAAGGCTTTCCGAGCACTGAGGCTCTGTGTTCTGCGTCGGCAAAATGTCTTTCTTTGACGTTGCTCTGTATGTCAGGCTTGGGGCTGGGGGCACCTTGGCACCAGGACGCCGTGGCTCTGCTCCCATCCATCCTCCATACCTCAGGGTGAGAGGTCTGCTGACGTTCTTGGTTCTGTGCTGGCCAAAGAATCTTTTTCTCCATCTGGACATCTTTCTTTGTCTCTCTTCTCCTGCTGTCTGGCTGCGCATGTATTTCTATATGTTTATCCTGACTGGGGCTCCTGAGCTACTGCGTATTTACTTTCATTGCCCCTGGGAAGTGGGGGCCCTGGCAGTGTCCTCTGCCGGCTCTGGGCACGCCACGGCTGTCTGTCCAGCTTCCCCATGCCCTGCCTGTGTGATGCACAGGCTCCTGTGTGAGCAGATTGCAGGCAAACCCAGGAGTCCGCAAATAGGGCCGGTGGGGCTGTCACAGACACCCCACCCTCCCACCTCTCCTCGATACTTCCCAGTTTCTTGGGGCTCTGCATTAGTCAGCTTCACAGACTGCAACAAAGCACCCGAGACGAGTAGCACATAGACGGAAAGAGGCTCGCATAGCTCACAGCTCTGGAAGGCCTTTTCCTTCCAGGAAGCTTAGGCCACAGTGAGAGCCACAAAGATGACGGGGTGTGGTTCGGCTTGTCAGCCTTCTTCAGGGAGTGTGGATGCAATGTCCACCTTGCTTCTATTCCCTGCATGGTGCAGGTGTGTCCCGCCCCAGGCAGGGCTGCTAAGGGGTGGCTCACGTTCACAAGAACCTGGGCTAGGAGTGCCAGGCCTAGAACCAGAGACACAGAGATAGAGTTGAGACCACAGGTCAGACCCAGCCCCTCACAGGGGCTCTGTCATGCCCATTCATCAGGAAGTCTATGTGTTCAAAGAGATTGTTTGAAAGAAATAAATTTGGGACTTGTGTGTTTCCTGAAATGTCTTTGAACTGCTTAATCCTTTTCTAAAGTTTGAGTTTAAAAATATAGGTGAAATTGGATATTCACAAGCCAAGAAGCATTAGCATCCAGCTTTCTGTCCAAATCAAAGGCCTGAGTCTTCAGTGGAAGGGAAACTTGTCAGCACACCCCCTCTCCCTGCTGACAGCCAGCCCCCAAAGCCAGACATTTGGGGAGTTGTTTATTTTCAACTCATGATTTCAACACAGAATGTCAGAATGTCTCCCAGAGTCCACAGAGAGCGAAGGCACGTGTGTGTATGTGTGTGTGTGTGTGTGTGTGTGCGCGTGCACGCGCACCGGCCCTGGGCTTTGAACCCAGGGCCTTAGCACTGTCTCCTAGTTTCTTCGCACCAGGCTGGGGCTCTGCCACTCTAGTCACAGATCCACTTCTGGCTTTTTGGTAGTTTATAGGAGAGAAGAGTCTCACAGACTTTCTTGCCCGGGCTGTCTTTGGAGGTGTGGTAATCAGATCTCAGCCTCCTGAGTGGCTGGGATTCCAGGTGTGAGCCACTGGCCATCGGCCCAAGTCACACTTCCATGGCGGATTTTGTGAAGTTACTTTCTCAGAGGTCCCTTCAGAAGTTACAGTTTTTTTGAAGTCTGTCAACCTGGGTCCTCTGTCCAACGTGTGCACATGGGCTTGTGAAAATACCCAGCGTGTGCACACGGCCTTGCGAAAACCACCCCAGCGTGTGCACACTACCTTGCAAAGACACCCAGGGCATCCCCAAATGATCCCAGCTTGCTGCAGCCCCACACCTCATGGAATCCGCTCTGTCCCCAGATCTTCTGGTGGCTGGGGTCAGACACAGACAGTGAGCGGCTGTGGAGTTCTCATGGGTGGGGCGGGGGTGGCCCTGGTGAGCCAAGTGCCACAGAGTTCTGGTGTGGATGGAATGATCCGGATCGTGTCTGCACGGTGTCCGTTGTCGCCTGTCGCAAGGCTGGCAGCCGTGTCACGGTTCTCCTGAGCGATGTGACGGGCTATGGTCCATGGTCTTCCCAGAGCTCGTTTACCCTGCTAGATTCTTGCCTCAGAAATTGCTTCTGTGGATGTTGAAGGCTTGCGGAGAGGAATCACTTCTTGTTTAATTCCTTACACGTCCCAGGCCACAGACTTGCAGGTGTCTGAACTCAGAGGATGGGGGAGATGTGGCTGGCGGAGGACTAGGCCTGTCCCCCTCACAGGGCCAACACTGCCCCGGTGCTGTGGTAGCTGGAGGAAGGTGCTCAGCTGAATGTAGAGTGAAAATGAGATGTTAATTTCCAAATTTATTGGTGCAGGAGAAAATGGAGGGGAAAGATAGAGGTTGCCACAAGCCACATGCATTTCATATTGCCCGAACTGGACCTTTTCCTTGCGTCATAGTTGTGTTTTCCTTTGTGAGTTTGTTTTCTAGTCTCGGCATCCATCTTTCAGTCAGGTCCTCGGTAGTTGAGGAACATTATCCCAGTGCCAAATTCTTGGCCTAGTCTTTCCTCATTGAGGGCTGAAGGTTTAATTTAGTCTTTAACATTTCTTGTGGTACTGGGGCTTGGACTCAGGGCTTTGTGCTCGCTAGGCAGGCAGGCACATAGGTGAATTTTACAGTAGGGAATTGTTTAGTGCCTGGCTGTCCTGGACTGTTGTGCTTCCCGTTGTAGCATGGGGTGGCAGGCGTGAACTGCTGTGTCTACCACGGTGATTGAGATGGAGGCTTGTGGACATTTAAGCTGGAGCTGGCGTTGAACTGTGTAATTCTCATCTCTGTCTCCCAAGTTGCTAGGATTACAGACTGAGCCTCCATGCCTGGTCTACTCCTTCACACTTTTTTTTATGATGCAGAGTGCATCATGAAGTCTATGCATTTTTACTTTCTCTGAACATTTCTATTGATTTCTAGGCTTAGAAGAGTCTTCTGGCAACCTATATATTCTTCTAACCGTAGATCTCTACTACCGGCACCACTTGGCACTGAGGCTTGCTCTAGCCCACCCTGCCTTTTCTTTTTATTATCTGTATTTGGACATCCTTGGAGCTTCCTAATACAGTTTAATGTTAGATCTACCATCACTGTGCTTAAGTATTTTTCTAAAGATTTGATCTCCTTTTGCTCAAGGCTAGTCCTCTACCACTTGAGCCACAGTGCCACTTCTGGCTTCTTTGAACCACAATCCTCAGATCTCAGCCCCCTGGGTAGCTATGATTACAGGTTTGAGCCTGGCCCCTAATTATTTTTAAAGAGTTTTTTTTTCTCCCCTTGCTTATTCTTCCAAATCTTAAGAAACCTCCAAAAAGATTCCACAGGGTGTTTATTAGAACCATACCAAACAAATTAATTGGGGAAGAACTGAGATCTCTCCAAATAGGACTGTTTTCTGCGTCCTTGGATGGTGCCTCTGACAAGGGTTGAAGTTGTGTAGATCTTTTCACATGGGGTCCTAAATATAATTGCCAGTTTTATTCTTTGTTTTGTCCCTTTATGTGTGATGAAATCAGAGTGTTGTTTTTTTTTTTCAATACAGATCACTTTTCCTCCTCTGATTAATCACTATTTGTCAATCAGTCACTTTGTGGTTACAATCTGAGATGATGGAGTGGCAGGGCTGGGCAGGGCACGCCTTTACACCCGGCACAAGCTTGGCCCGCTCCCCTCTTCCCTGGCCTGTCCCACTGTGTGCTCCCCAGAGGGGGTTTGGGGGAGGCAGAGTGAGGAGGAACAGGAATGGCAGGAGCTCCCCGCCTCTCCCCTCTTCTGTTGGTCTGGGGAGAGCAGTCCCCATCTTATATAAGAGTCCAGCGATGCACCAGTCAGTGTTGGTTTGCTTCATTGTGTGAATTGGCTGTTGTAATATTAAGTTGGGCTCCAGCCCTGGAATGGTCTTGGTCTCTGGAAGCTGCTCCTGTTGTTCATTTGAAATCTGATTTGTCTTCTGTGCCGGTGAGGTGCGCCAGCTGTTTTCTTGTGTGTTTTGGGATTTGTCACACTGGCCCCTTGCCCTCCTCCTCCGGGAATCATGAAGGTAACAGGCTGCTCAACAGCAGGAACAATTCACATGATATTTTTTCTCCCCTTAATTTGAGAGCTTTTCTGGTCGTTTTGGAAAATTACATTTGTCTTAAATTGATAAATTACCTCTTTTTTTTTTGGAAAAAAGCAAGGCTACTACTTTCACAAAAAATTAAAAATGTTTTAGCTTTCAGTTATATAAAACCTTAATTAATCATAGTTTTTACATTTTGTGATTCATAGCTTTTCATGATTGCGATTTTAATTGGATCTTTCAGGATTAGATTTATCATTCATTTATGTGTTATAGAGTTGTTGGTTTGTTTTTTTTTTTTCCCAAGGAAATCCTCCTCTTTTTTCTTTTTCTTTTTGGCTGGTGCTAGGTCTTGAACTCAGAGCCTGGGCACTGTCCTTGAGCATTCTACCTCTTGAGCTCCACTTCCAGCTTTTTGCTGGTTAATTGGAGATAAAAACCTCTCAGATTAGTCTGCCAGGGCCGCCTCAGATCTCAGCCTTGTGAGTCTCTGGGAACAGACATGAGCCATTGGCGCCCAGCTGTGATGAGAAATGACACCAGAGGAGGTGAATAAGGAGATGTGTATATGAAAAATGTTCCAAGTGTTCAGACAGCAGCACATCTGGGCCCCAGTGGTCTCTTCCTGCCCCCCACCCTTCCTTCCTGCCCCCCCGCCCTTCCTTCCTCCTCCCTGACCTTCCTTCCTACCTTTCTGCCTTGCCTTCCTACCCTGTCTTCCTGCCCCCGCCTTTCCTTCCTACTCCTTGCCCTTCCTTCCTGCCTTCCTGCCCTTCCTTCCTGACCCCTGCCCTTCTTCTTTCCTGCCTGCAGACTCTGCATCATGCCCCCCCTCCCATGGTCCTCACAGCACACATACGCATGTGCACTGGAACAGATGTGTGACAAGATGGGCAGAGCGCCTGCTTGTGTTCTGGGTGCTGTGAGCACCCTGGTGCCAGGCTCCCTTTGGAGATGGGGTCCACCCCCATCTACTCTGCTGTGCCCTGCAGCAGTGCCCTCCTCTGTAGTAGACACACACACACTCAAGGCCTTGCATGTCCATCCTCTCGGCTCAGTTTCCCTCAGGGCTCCAGGGCCCAGCACGGTGGCTGCCACACAGTGGATTTGGAGAAACATTTGTGGACAGGAGTGGGAAATTGCTACCTTTGTGGGCCTCTTGTGGGAGCCCTGGTCCTGCCCCCCCCCCACCTCCGCCCCTGAGTCACCCATGTCCCTGCTCTCATCAGCTCTCATGCGTGCCTTGGTGTGGCCTCTAGCTCACCAGCACCAAACTGGTGTCTCCCAAGCCCCTTTGGCTCTGGTGGGAATTTTTGGGATGCACTGTTTCCTACAAACTCAGCGAGGTTTCTTTTCTCTTTTGGATCTGTCCCCAATCTCCTGTTAACCTAGAGACGGTGGCCCAAGCAAGCGTGGGGATCCTAGGCCATCTTCTCCTCCCATGCAGGTTCTTAGAAGGTTCCAGTTGTGAGCCAGGTGTCTGGGAGCAGTTTTTGCTATATGCAGTGAGTGCTCAAGGATGCTGGATAGAGGACAGGGGATGGAGGACGGGGGATAGGGGATAGGGGATGGAGGATGGAGGACAGGGGACGAGGGACAGGGGATGGAGGATGGAGGACGGGGGATGGGGAGCAGGGAACGGGGGATGGAGGGCAGGGAACGGGGAACACGGAACGGGTCCTCCCACAGCTTCCCCATCCTCCACATGCAGTGAGGGAGCCTGGGGTCCCCTCAGGGGCACCGTGTGAAATGGACATGCTCAGCCTATGTAACATGGGATGCCTCAGTCTCCCCTGTGTAGAGAAGTCACAGAAGGGGCTGGATGCCCTACCCAGGCCAGCACAGGGTTGGCAGCTGCCGGGATGTCTGCCACAGGTCAGCTGGACTGTGCCTGCCAGGCAAGGTGCAAACAGAGACCAGGACACAGGAGAGGGGCCTGGGAGGGAGCAGGTGTCAGACCCCCTTGCCTGGAGCTCACACAGCTGGGCCTGGCATCCTGGCATCCAGCTGTTGCAGGTCACCCATCTCTAAGCTCATGTGTTCCCTGCTGTTGCCGGGGCAGGCACGTGGGGTGTATGCAGGCTACGCTCTGGTTTCATCAACTTCCCCAGGGTGTAACCATTTACCCCCCTGCATCTGGACACTGCCGGGAGCTTTCATCTTCTGCTAGTTCCATAGGTACCTTACTGGGAAGGGGACCCAAGACAGGTGAAACACGACCTTGATGCCTGCATCCTGAGCTCACAGCCTTCGGAAGGCTTTGCAGGCTGCTGCCGGGTGAAACCCCTCAGACAGGAACAGGCTTCCAGGGTTCTGGCAGATGGACCCATGGCCACCCTGGGGTGCCTCTTTTGCTTTGACGGGGTGGTGATGATGACAGAGTCGTACAGGACGTGGCAGGCCATGGGTGGCAGAGCTGCAGAGCAGAAGCCCAGCAGGACATGACAGGGCGAGCGCATTTAGACCCCTGCAAGGTCTCCGCACATCCTCATAGAGCTGAGTGTCTCACACCTACATCACACGCAGCTCACCGCCTATGTCCTGCCCTGGTCCTCTCTGTCCAGCCCAGCTCCATGCTCATGCCCTGGCTCGAGCACATGAGGACAAGTCCCTCCCCTCTGGGCTGGCTCCACTCCTCAGCTCCTCCAGATCCCAGATCCAGTGCCAGGAGAGGGTGGCCACTGTCTCCAGGCAGCTTCCTGGACCTCCCCACTACACGGCTTGCTCGGCTGTCTCCCTACTGTGTGGCTTGCTCACCTGTCATCTCCCCACTGTGCAGCCTGCTTGCCTGTCTCCCCACTGTGTAGCCTGCTCCCTGTCTCCCCACTGTGTGCACACTGCTCACCTGTCTCCCGACTGTGTGCACACCGCTCACCTGTCTCCCCAGTGTGTGCACACTGCTCACCTGTCTCCCCACTGTGTGCACACTGCTCACCTGTCTCCCCACTGTGTGCACACTGTTCACCTGTCTCCCGACTGTGTGCACACCGCTCACCTGTCTCCCCACTGTGGGCACACCGCTCACCTGTCTCCTCACTGTGCAGCCTGCCCACCTGTCTCCCCGCTGTGTGCATATTGTGCCCCTGTCTCCCCACTGGGCATCCTGCTCTCCTGTCTCTCTTTCCAGCTTTTAGACTTCACCCTCCTTCATAGTCTCTTTGCGAATCGCTGCAGGACCACCTCTTTGCAGCTCAGCCTCTGCCCAGGGCACGGTCCCAGCCAGGCACAGTCCTCTCCAGTGCTGGCCCTGGTAATGGACTAGAGGCCTCTGGCGGCTCAGCTCACCTTCGGGGTCTCTCAGCTGCCCCTCCAGACGCCCACCCGGCCTGGGTAGGTGTGCCTCTAGGATTTAGCCAGCTGATCAAGAGAGAGTCATGCAGAATCTTTTCTTTCCCCTGAGCCATGCCTCCCTACATTTTGGTTTATTCTGCAGTGATTTTTTAAAAATATTATTTTACTTCTTTGGGAAAATTTCAGCTGGTTGGTCTTAATGAGTGTTGTACGGTCCGGGCCCTCCTGCAGCTTCCTGCCCTAGTTCAAGTTCATTATCTCCACTAGCACAGCAGCAGGGGGTGGTGGGCATGGAGGGCAGGTGGATGGGGGGGGTGGACACGAGGGGAAGGCGGACATGGGGGATGGGCAGGAGGACTCTGTCCCAGGAAGGTGGCCTCGTGCTGCTTGCTAAGTGGACCGTGGTGGTGGTGGTTGCCAGGGGATGGAGACGGGATGCAGCTTGCAGTGGATCCCATTCTCTCTGCAGCTATTTTCTCGTTCAGGATTCAGAAAACAATTTTGCAAAATGAAATTTTTGCAATTAAGAGTCTTTCTACATCCCAAGCTGGGTAATAGTCTGGAAACTTCTGCCTTTGTCCTTAGGGAACTCAGGAATTCATTATGGCCACGTTTATCTGACCCGTTCCTTTTCTGGTGGAAGGGATTTCAGGTGTGTGGCAGGAGCTATGTGAGTTCTCTTGGGAACAAAGCCATCTGTGAGAATGTGAGGATGCTGGCTAAGGCCAGCTGGTGTTGTGGGGCGCATGTGGGCAGCCCCCCAAAGCTCCTGCACTCTGCTGGCTATTCCTCGAGCTGACCTCCCATTACACACCTTCCTCCTGCCCAGATAGGAAAACATGAATAGCTGCCAGGGACTGGGATGTGTGCGGAGGGTGGGTCTGAGGTGTGTGATGGGGGACTGGGGACTGGGTTGTGTGCCACGGGGTGGGTAGGAGGGGGGAGGGGGCGTGGAGCTGGGTTGTGGGGGGGGAGGGCTGGGGGCTGGGGGGGGTGTTGGAGGGCTGTGGGGCTGTGTTAGGGGCCTGGGGTGTGTGTCAGGGGAGCAGGATGTGTGCCAGGAGCTGGGGTGCAGGGGCCCCATACTGTGGGGGTACCCTTGGGACTCTGAGCTGAGCCCCAGCTGTGCCATGCGCTCTCTATGGGACCTGAACTTGTTTTTTGGTGAAGGTGGTGTGGGAGGAGGAAATGGAGATGCTGGAGTGGGGTTCAGCAATGTGCTGCCCTGGAGGCCCCAAGCGCGGTGCCTGGCACCTTGCCAGCCTTACATAAGCACTTCTTATTACTTCTTATTACTCTTTATATTTTTCCCCGGGGAGTAGGGGAGGCAGCACTGGGAATGGAATTGAGAGCCTCACACTATACCACTTGAGCCATGCCTCCCACCCTCTGCCTTCTGGTTTTCTTTTGCTTAAGGTAGGTCGCCCTAACTTTTCCCAGGCTGACCTTGGGCTATGATCATCTTATCTCTGCCTCTGTGTAGCTGGCACCACAAGTGGGCACCACCAGACCCGGTTTCTATGACTGCCTTTTAAATGATTGCATAAGATCTCTGTGGCTGACCTGAGATCCAACACCAGCAAGAGCAATTTAGATTTAATTGGCCCCAGTGCAGGGAGGCAGCAGGCGGCCACAGTGCTCGCTCTATGCAGGAATACTGGGGCCAGGGGAGAACATTCCAGACAGAACTCCAGTGGCGTCTCTGTGCGTTTCTGCAGCCCACACACGCCCTCTGTGCTTCAGTCTTCTTACCTGTGGAAAGGCAGCTGGAAGCTGTGACTACGCCAGTCACCAGCCCTCAGCCTCTGTGGGCTCTGCATCCTGAGAATCAAGCAAGTTCAGATGAAAGGCAGGAAGGCGGGCGGTGTGGCTCAAGTGGTGCAGCGCCTGCCCAGGAAGGGCAAAGCCCTGCTCTTGCTCCTACCTCCTCAGAGCAAAGACAAGCCGGGGAATAAGGCTTTCACCTGTGCTCTTGCTGAGCAACAAAGCATGTGATTTAAATAGCATTCACACTGCATTAGGTATGGCATGGCGTGCCAGCCCAAGAACACTGAGAATAGGTGATTATGTGCCGATACTGTGTCTGTACATTTAACATTTAAAAAATGTTTTTGTGTGTGGTACTCTGGCTCAGACTCAGAAAACTCCCCTCATGCCCCTGATCCCTGCCTTCTGACAAGCTCTCACCTGCAGGCACTGTGCCATGCTCCCTGGCTGGGGCCCACATATGGTTGTGGGGGATGGGTACTGGGGTATTGTATACGAAGGTGGAGGGCAGGCTGGGAGCTGGTAGCTCACACCTAGCTAGCTACTCAGGAGGTTTGAGGGTTGTGGTTTGAAACCAGCCTAGGCAGAAAAGGCCACTCAACTCTTCCCCACTAACCAGCAAGAAGCCAGAAGTAGAGATGTGGTAGAGCACTAGCTGTGGGTAAAAAAGCTAAGCAAGAGTGAAAGGCCCCAAGTTCAAGTCGCAGTACCAGCGCAAAGAGGGTGAGCAAAGGTGCAAAAGCGACTGGGAGCCTGGAGCCCTGTGGGGAGGCGATAGTAGGTGAGGTGAGGTATAGAGATCCCGGGCTGAGACAAGGTTGTGCGTAGGAGGGCAGGACTGAGTGTGTGTGTGTGTGGGGGGGGTGAAGCATGGGGGGCAGGGCTGAGCAGGAGTGAGGTGTGGAGACCCAGGGATGAGCAGGAGTGAGGCCCTATCTGAGAAGCTACATAAACCAAGGCGGGCTGGAGGCCTGGCTCAGGTGGTGAAGCACCTGCCTAGTAAGCAAGCCTGCAGTGCTGAGCACAGTCTCCAGTCTAGCCAAAGAACATGAATGCTGGCCATTTCCAGTGATGTTCCGGCTCCTTCCCTTACCGAGGCCAGGCCTGGGAGGAAAGCGCGGAGCTGCGCTGCACAGAGCAGGGTGGGTTGGGACTAGCTTTCCCCTCACGCTCGCCTCCTCTCCCTCCAGGTGATGGCCAGGTGGACTTCGATGAGTTCATGACGATCCTCGGGCCCAAGCTGGTGTCCTCAGAAGGCCGGGATGGTTTCCTTGGCAACACAATCGACAGCATCTTCTGGCAGGTGAGTGAGCACTTCCTGTATGAGGCCGTTTTGCGGTCATGTGTGTCAGGACGGCTGGGTGAAGGCGGAATCCCTCTCCAGGCTCCCTTGGGACTGGACTCGACCTCATCCCTTGAACTCCACATCCAAGCTCAGGCCCGCCCTGCCTCCTGTGAGCTGAGGACAAGTGCAGGCCTGCGGGAGGCCTGGGGAGTGGCCCACCTCTCCAGTCTCTCCCCTTCTACCTGGAGGTTTGTGTGGGGGCCATGCTATCCCCACTTCTGAGTCCCTGAGCCCAGGGCCTGGGGAACCAAGGAGGTGGGTCTGGCTCAGCCCAGGTCCCAGAGGCCCTGGTGGGGGCACATGGAAGCTGTGTTGGGTTGTGTTTCGGTTTTATCTGCAGCGCCTCTTCTGTCCTGTCCAGCCTCTTGGGAGATTCTTGACAACTGCACTGTAATGATTAGAATAATGGCCCTTCCTCGCATCCCCTCTCTCATGTTATGAGGTGGCTGGTGTGTTTCAGCTGTGGAATGGAGGGACTGGATTATGAGCTCTTATTGCTACTGTCAGGAAGTGGTGGAGTTAAACGCGCTACAGACTGGGCATCTGGGACGCCAGGCCCGGCGCGGTCTCCTTAACCTCATGGTGTGTTTCTGGTCTTCTAGGAAGATGTTTCTCTGCCCTGGCTAAGGGCTGTGGTGGACTGAATCTTTTCTCTAAGGCACATAGGTTGACAGTAAATATTGAGTAAGAACTTGTATTACAAAAAAATAAATCAGGGTGCAAAGACCTGGGGGTATCTGGCATGGAGTACCCAGGCTCCATGTACATAGGGAAGAACAGAGGGGGATGCCAGCTCTTGCCTTCCCACCATGCTGTTGTGGTCAGAAATGAGATCACGGTGGGTGGGGGGAGGGTGAGGCAGAGCAGACTTTGCAGACCTGAATTCTAAACTGGGCCTGATGAAGGCTGACTGCCAGAGCGGGAAGGCGGTCTTCCTAAGGCCAGTCAGGCAGGGCAGGGACCTAGGCAGGAGGCTGGGGCTGGAAGGTGAAGGTAGAGGCAGGACCAGGTCATGGAGGGGGCTGGGGGAATGAGGAAGAATGGAGGGACAGACAGGTCTGGAGTTCATGCACATGTGCACAGTCGCACAGGCATGTCTGTCTGATTCTGTCCCCACTGCGGCTGAGGGAATTGGGGGTGGGGGGGGAGAGGAGGCTGCTGCTATGCCTTGGGATGCCCAGCTGGGTACAACTGCCTTCTGGGTGAGAGACGTCTGCGAGGTCTCCCTCCTGGGATGCGGCCAGGTCGCCATGGAGACAGGCAGGCCGGAGCACCTGGGCGGTGTAATTGTAATGTGTACCTGAGCATCACATCACAGAAGACCAGTGCCTTGGAGCCTGGAGCCCGTGGGCCCTCGGGGCCCGGGCAGGAATTTCAAACAGCTTCCTCCTGGAGGGGCTGTCTCCCACTCTCTGTGAGGGAGGCTCCAGGCTCTGTGGTCCTCAGAGGGTGGGCTGGTCTAGAGGGTGGGCTTCAGGCAGCTGTGCTCTCCTGGCCGGCCAGGGGGCCTGGGGTCCCAGCTCTGGGGCATCTCTGCATTGCTGGCTCAGTGTCCTTCTGAGACAGCAGCTGCCCCCCCCCCAGAGAATGACCCAGGAGAGGCCAGCAGAGGCCGAGGTCACCGCATTGTCCCCGTGTTGTCCCCAAGCAGCAGGCCTGCTGAGAAGCATGATCCTCAGACAGTGGGGTGCCATCTCTGTCCTCACCCCACCTGGAGTCTCACAGCCCAGTGGAAGCTGCAGTGGCAGAGGAAAGAGCTGCTCAGGCCCGCCAGGCTGCCATTCACATGGCCTCCTCCTCGACCTCATGTCCTGCAGCAAGTCTGCAGATCATAGACAGCGGCCAGACAGTGACAGGATCAGCCTGGCCCACGGATGTGAGGGCCAGCGGGCACGTCTCCTAAGCTCTCCTCTGAAAGGGATGGGGTGCAAGTCACTCATTTACTTGTCCGCAGCTGTGGTCCAGATCCAGGTTTGATTGCCAGATTGACTTGCTTCATCCCTCCCTGCTCATCCAGCTTCAGACCTGTTCTACTCCCCTGTGGCTGTCCACCTTTCCTCCAACAGTGGGCCAGTGCGCAGGAGATGGTCAGACGCCTGCGGATGGCCTTGGCCAGGATAAGAGTCACATGCCAATAACGAAAAAAAAAAAGAGTCACATGCCATCCTGCTAATCCTGGGGACCACTCAACACTTCCTGGTCATACAGGGTTTGAATTCAAGGCCCTGACGCATAGGGAGGTGTTTACCATTTGAACCACACTCCCAGCTCTTCTTTGCATTAATTATTTTTCAGTGAGGGCCTTATGCTTTCTTGCCTGTGATGTCCTTTGACTGTGATGCTCATACCTGTGCCTCCTGCAGGCTGGATTACAGGTGTGAGCCACTGGTGCCAGGCTGATGTTTTATGTCTAGTTTTTATTTTAAGGTAACTTGTTCTCTAGGAGCAGATCCTCCACACATCACATCTAGCGTCAGCAGACATCTTCTCTCTCAATATTTTGTCAATGTGCCAGTCTGCCAAAGTTGTGGATCCAAACTGGTGCTCCATGGTTCTTGTCTAATGGGGCCTAGAGACCACTTGACACACAGTGAGCTCCTCCTGACCCCCAAAGTGATTTTACCAAGCATGAAATACTGACAGGGAGACATTGCACAAGTGAAATACTGATGGGGGAGATGTCCAGCAGAGCACAGGCTCACACATGTGATCCCAGCTACATGGGAGGATTGCAGATCATAGCCAGCCTGGGCAAAAGCATGAACAAGACCCCATTCAACCAGTAACTGGGGACTGAGGTGTGTGCCTGCCGCCCAAGCCATGCAGGAAGCATACATAAGAGAATTACAGTTGTCAGGCTATCAGGGCATAAATGTGGCATGCTTTTGGAAAAAATAATAAAAGCCAGAACAGTTGGGGTTTTGGCTCACATTGGAGAGCCTGCCTATCAAATGCAAGGCCCTGAGTTCTCAAAGTGAGATCCAATGGGAAGTGCTAGATGCAGATTCCCAGGCTCCACCCCAGATCTACTGATTCAGAAATTCCAGCAGCCTGGGTCTCCTTAGTCCCCCAGAGGACAAAGGCTTACTCACATTTGAGAACTATATCTGAATATGACAACAGAGAAAAGGGCTAAGGTACACTTAAACACTGATAGAGATACTTTCCATACACATATCAAAAGAGTTACTTGATGCATAAATCTAGGAGATGCTAAATGAAAAAATAAATGGATAATTGTCTATACAGTTTACAATAGTTTATCCTATAAGACAAGAAAATAACTCACTATGCTTTAAAAAAGCAATTTCTCTGATCAATTAAATTTAATAGTTATTTGAGTGAAGAAATCAAAAGATCAACTTGATTCATGAATCTAGGCGCTTCCAGAACCATAGCAGGAACTGACAACTCGTACCTATCATGTGACTCCCATTAATAGGAAATGAAAGTGTGACCTACAAAACAATTTCATTGACAACAGCCTAGCCAGTCATCCAGTCAACCAGCTATAGCCTAGCCAGTTATCTAGCCAATCAGCTACGATCTAGGCAATCATCCACTTGGCTACAGTCTACCTATTCATTCTACCAGTTAGGTATACTTAGCCAACTATCCTACCAGTCAACTGCAGCCTAGCTAGTAATCCAGCCAATCCGTTATAGTTTAGCTAGAGATCCAGCCAATCAGCTATAGCCTAGCCAGTCACCTAGCCAATTAGACACAGCCTAGTCAGTTTGTTGTCTTGACCTAACCTATGCCCTTCCACAGATTTTCTTAGCTATTCTCAGTGCTGTTGAGGTTGAGAGAGACCAGGAACCCTTGTGCAGAGCTGCTACAGATGTAAATTGTGTGACTTCCCTGAAACTACTAGGTGATGTTTAGCCACAAATGCTATGCATTTGCACCATGCAGTTAAGAACAGTTCTATGTCTAGGAATTTATCATGTAAAAATCAGTCCGAGATATAGAAAAAATGGGGTGTTGTATCATTATTTAAAATAATGTTTTCCATAAAAGTCAGTGAGAAAGTCAAGATAGAATTTATGGTATAATTACGTGGTGGTACCACATCTATTATATATTCATTTGTATTCATTTATTATGCTTCCCTTTATGTGCATTTACATTCATCTAACCCATACCATTTATATTCATAGGGAGAAAGAAATAGAACTTGACAGTCCCTGTTATTACTGACAGGAGTAAAAGTCAGTGTGATGTTTTTTCTTTATATTTTGTATTTTTTGAAATTCCTCTAAGTGGTATGGTTTGTTGCATTATTATTCAATCAAGTAGACAAAAATCTCTAACAAAATCACATTGCAAAGCAGTCATTCTCAATGGCAAATAAAGTGTGAGCAGAGTTGAGTTTCTAGCGGGCATCCATTGTTTACAGACAGGCCTAAAGTTGATGTGGGACGAAGCAGCATAAAATCAGAATTAATCACAGCCTCCAGCTGTAGAGGCAGTGTGGCTGGAGCTGTCATGTTGAGGCTGCTGTGGTGGTCCTGGCCTGCAGACGGAGCCCGAGGGGGCCCTTCTCCAGGCTGCAGCAGACGGTGCCCCAGATTTCCAGGCACTCTGCTGGGTGCTCAGGCATTACAAGAATGCCCGACTCATGGTTCAAGCTGAAAGACATTAGAAGTAATTTTTGAAATCCTTTTAAAGTCAATTCACGGCTACCTCTGCAGCCCTTTGTCTGGCCTAAGTTGAAAGGTGACCTCGGGCTGGAAGAGGAGAAAGAACTGTGCTCGTGGGACCAGGGGTCCCATGGCTTCCAGACCTTGTGTGTCAGCGAGAACTAACTTCAGTGTCACAGAGAGCAGAGAGTGGTTCTGTGTGCATGTGTATGTGTATGTAAGTATCTGTGCTGCTTTGGGGGTTTTCACTCAGAACTTCTTGCTAGGCAGACCGTCTGTCTCTGGAGCCATGCCTCCAGCCAGGTCATAGATTTTCTCAGTTGTTTCTCTTGGGTGCTCTGTTTGCAGTGCTGTCTATAAATCGTGTGGTTTCCTTTCCTCCTCCTGGAAATACATACCTTAGCTCCTGCTTTGTGGGCTGAAGCCTGCCTGTCACTCAACATCTATTAAATATTTGGTGTTAGGGCTGGGGATATAGCCTAGTGGCAAGAGTGCCTGCCTCGGATACACGAGGCCCTAGGTTCGATTCCCCAGCACCACATATACAGAAAACGGCCAGAAGCGGCGCTGTGGCTCAAGTGGCAGAGTGCTAGCCTTGAGCGGGAAGAAGCCAGGGACAGTGCTCAGGCCCTGAGTCCAAGGCCCAGGACTGGCCAAAAAATATATATATATATATATATTGGTGTTAGGAAATGACTCTTTTCCAGTAGCCTTTTTAAAATCATGAACAGATATGATAGATCTTATCTATCTATAATAAGAGGATCATGTGGCTCTTTTTGTTTTGGCTTATTGATATGATGTAGTACTTAATACCTTTCCTAATAATAAATAATTTTTCCACAGTCCTAGAACTAATATTAGTTGTCCTGACAGGTCATTTTCTTGAGGTAATTTGAATTTATAATGCAATTTCTAAATTTGATTTGTCATTTTGATTTTTTCATGCATATTCATGAATTACAAGTGACACTGTGAGTGTCACCCTTAGTCACCCAGCGTGATACAATCCGTGTGTGAACTTTATGTCACACGTGCTGTGCTTTGCACTCACTTCCTGCAGCAGACTTCCTCCTAGACCACTTCCATGTGCCGGCAGTCTTGGTTTCCTTCTTGAGACAATGCTTTCATCAATGCTGGAACTTAATTATTTTGTAGTCTGTTTTGGAAATTTCCATTATCTTCAAGAACAGAACGGCACTCATTCCTTAAAATTACTTAACTCGCTGGGCACTGGTGGCACACACCTGTAACCCTAGCTAAACTAAAGAAAGAGCCTGGGATCTGTGGACTGGGTTTAGAAGACCAGCTCAGGCAGATAAACGCCAAGAGCCTCTTATCCCCCATTTTGCCAGCAGGAAGCGAGGAGTGGAGCTGTGGCTCAAGTGGTAGAGTGCCAGCTTTGAGAAAGCTAAGTGAGCGTGCCAGGCCTAAGGCCCAGTCCCCGATTCAAACAATAGCACTCGCTTCTCACTGTTATTGCTTCTCTTAATTATCACTTTGTGTTTCCTCGTTTTTCATTAATTGGACACACCAGATGGCTGTCTATTTTAGCGATTTGGGGAAAAAATATTCTCCTCTGTTTAGTGAGTATTTCCTGTTCCCCCCACCTCGTTTTCTGTTCGGGTATTTTCAGCTCTCATTCTCACTTCCTGAGTCTGCGTGTTTTCTTCTTGACTATTAACAAGGTCTCCTGTTAAATGATTATTTTATTTAGGTTCTGATTAAGTAAATGGTTTCGGATGCTATGTGGTCTAATGGTAGCCATTCCCTGTGTCCAGTCAGGGCCTGGGAGGCCGCTACGGAGGACTCGGCTTGAGCCCTCTCGTTAACTCCTCCTTTCTGCCGGCTACCTGGGGAGGTTCAGGGTGGACCCGCCTCATGTTACCTCGTAAGTCCACGTCTCTGGTCTCCACATGTGGGGCTCTGTGGGCGGGAACTGTGGGCGGGGCTCCGCGGGATGGACTGTGGGTGGGGCCCTGTGGGTGGACTGTGGGCGGGGCTCCGTGGGACGGCTGTGGGTGGGGCTCCGTGGGATGGGCTGCGGGCGGGGCTCCGTGGGGCAGAACTGTGGGCGGGGTTCCATGGGGCAGAACTGTGGGCGGAGCTCCACGAGACCCAACCATCCTCAGGGCCAGCACGGAGCCTGTGACAGTGCTGGACCTCAGGGTCACCTCCTAGGGGCTGAGGAGCAGGGTGCTTGGGGGCTTGGTAGACCGTGGGCGGGCTGTTCTGATGGAGGCCCTTCTCCCGGACACGGAAGAGGAGGCGCTGAGGTGGCCTGGGAACTTGGCCCTCTGTGCTCTGGAGGCTAGGTGTCCCAGAGTTCACAGGGGGAAGGGGTGGAGGGGGAGGAGGCGGCTCGTCCTCCATGGAGCAGGAGTTGGCCCTGCGACAGGCCCTAGCCACAGAGGCAGCCAGGGAAGCTGGGAATGACAGCCCTCCTCCGGAGGTCACCACCCCAGATTTTTCAAGCTGGGCATTTGGTTGCCAGTAAAAAGGATGAATTGGAACGTTGGGGCTCCCTGTGTCACTTCAAAGTGCAGACTTCGGGTGTGATTTTATATACATGCCATTCTTAGTGGGGTGCATTAGAACTGGAGTTGTGGGATTTATTGATTTCAGATTTCACTTTTTGTGGTGCTGAGTAGTGAGGGGAGGCCTCGCTCACCCCCAGTGCCTTCAGCTTCTGGTTTAGAGTTTGTGCAGAGTCTCTGGTCTTCTCCTGCCCCATCCTCCCACACAGCCAGGGTGACAGGTGGGGTCCACCAAGCCCCACTTGCTTCTGAGGGAGGCCCTGGCCGACCTTCAACTGTGATCCCCCCCACCTCTGCCTCCTAGTGGCTCAGCTTACAGACAGGGGCCGCCACACCACACCCGCTACTTTCATTAAGTTTTAAAATGATTTTACTGGCATATTTTAACTGTGTACACAAAGGACCTGCTCTTGACATTCGTATCTGTGAGGAATCTGCTTACCCCGCTACATCTCTCACACTGTTCCACCCTGCAGGAGAAGAGCTGGGCACAGAGGGGAAGTGCAGACCACATCTGTGTTGTCAGGACCAGACCTGCTGGAGGCCTGCCCTGGGGTGGGAGCAGCAGGGCCAGGAACTCTGGGAGGATGGGACACTCGGTGGAGCTGGACAGGACTTGGGTTGTGTGCTGGCTGGAGCACGCCTTCCCTCTTAACACCCGTGGTTATGTTCCTCTGTAAGTCTGCTTTTCCTTCCTGTTGTTTCTGCCGGGCGTTGGGTCCTCGCCCACCATCTCTGTTGACAGCCCCTCCTGGTCAGGCCTCCCCACCTCCAGTCTCTGTGAGAACCATGGTGTCAGGTTGTGTCTGTGGGAGGAGTGGCATGAAGCACGGAGGCCAATCCATGGCGCCCGTGACCTCCGAATGCGCACTGTGCTCCACCCGGGTTTACACCACTTTCTTTGTTGTCTGCCTTTGGCTGTATTGATTGTTTTGTAGGTTTTATCCCCTACATTAATTAGCAAGGAAGTTCGTCTTGTTGGTAAGCCTTTTACTACAGGTTAGCTTCAAGCGTGATGAAATCTGGATTTAGAATATCAGTCTCACTGTTAAAATACCAGGGGGTAAAAATAACCTCTCCCTTCTTCTGCAAGGAAATCCTGGCTTCTATCTGCTGTCTGTTCAGCTCCCCGGGCCGCTGTGCGTTCTGGGTCTTTTTTTGTTTGGTTTTGTTTTTTGCCAGTCCTGGGGCTTGGACTCAGGGCCTGAGCACTATCCCTGGCTAGCACTCTACCACTTGAGCCACAGCGCCCCTTCTGGCTTTTTCTATATATGTGGTGCTGAGAAATCGAACCCAGAGCTTCTTGTATACAAGGTGAGTACTTTACCACTAGGCCATATTTCCAGCCTGAGACTATCCTGTCTTTTTTGTTGTTGTTGCCAGTCCTGGGGCTTGAACTTAGGGCCTGAGCATTGTCTCTGGCTTCTTTTTGCTCAAGGCTAGCACTCTACCACTTGAGCCACGGTGCCACTTCTAGCTTTTTTCTATATATATGGTGCTGAGGAATCGAACCCAGGGCTTCATGTATACGAGGCAAGCCCTCTACCACTAGGCCATATTCCCAGCCCCGTTCTGGGTTTTAAAGACGTGGATGTGAGCTGCTCTAGAGTCCCACATGGTTGTAAGCAGCAATGCCAAAGGTCCGGCCCAGCCTCCACCCCTGTCCTCCTGAACACACCTTCCAGGAATCGCAGGACATCTCTACCCCAAAAGGCTGAGGACCACAAGGCAACAAGTGTGATGTAGTCCTGTAATCCTAGCATTTGGGGTACAGAGGCAGGAGGTTTGTGAATTCGAGGCCAGCCTCTACCACATGGAGAGGCCATCTCAGAAACCAGGGGCATGCTGCAGCTAGGGCAGAGCGCTGGCCTTGCAGGGGCCAAGCCCTGGGTTTTGAAGAAATATCTTCTCTAAGGTCACAAAATTTTAACTTCTGTATCTTACAGTTCAACTCTTTTTTTTTTTTTAACATTTTCATTCTTATCGACATGCATTAATTGCACATATTAATGTTGTGTGGTGTGACATTCACTGTGCTCCATCAAGTCCAATTTCCCCTTTCTAACTCCTACACTTGTTTTTTTGTTCGGTTTGTTTTCGCTTAACGTTGTAGGCTCCAATTCTGTCCATTGTGCTTCTTTGGGGCTGAGTAATACTCAACTGGTAATTCTTCATACTCATTTTCCTTCTCCATTTAGCTGTTGATGGGCTCTGGGCTGACTCCACAACAGCTGTTGAGAATAGGTCAATAGGTAAGCAGAGTCTCGCAGGCATGCCTTCCACTTACTGGTGTGTTTCCTTCAGATGAATTTCCAGAAGCAGAATCACTGGGTCCGCTGTCAGAGGCAGCATTTTTCAGAGTAGAGATGTTTAATTCCAGCTCACCCCTGGAGATTTGTAATGGATTTTCACTTAATGAAAGCCTTTGTTTTGGGAAATGAAGCGTGGAGCATTATACCTCATCATATCATCAACTGTGATGATAGGATCCTTCCTTGTGCTTTTCTTGTTAGCAAGTTTGGTCCTCTGATGAGGAGTGCATCCCTAGATCCCACCAACAGTGAATCAAAGATAATATGCCTGCTGGGCACTGTGGCTCTTGCCTGTCATCCCAGCTGCTCAGGAGGCTGAGATCTGAGGATTGCAGTTCAAAGCCAGTCTGGGCAGGAAAATCTGTGAGACTCTTATCTCCAATTAACCAGCAAAAGGCAAGAAGTGGAAATGTGGCTCACGTGGTAGAGCACTAGCCTTGAGTGGAAAAGCTAAGAGACAGCACCCAGGCTCTGAGTTCAAGCCCCAGCACTGGCAAGAAGGAAGAAAGGGAGAGAGGGTGGGAAGGAGGAAGGGAGTAAGGAAGAAAGGAGAAAGAACTGACACCTGCAATGAGTGTGTGCAGAGCATCTTCTTGCCCTCCTCTATGAGTAGTACAGCCGCACTTTCATGGTGTCAACTGGCCTGGGGTGTGGAATGATCTAGATGCAAAGCAGGCAGGATTTGCCCAGGGCACATGCACTGACTATTGGGTTTTCTGCCCAGGGTTTGCATCTGCAGATGGGGTTTCCAGAGATATCTGGGACCAAGGGCGCATAGGTACTGAGTGGTAGCTGTGTTTATACTCCCATCACATCCACCCTACACAAGAGAACCAACACCAGCTTAGTAAAATAAGAAATGACCACTAAAGATGGGGATCTGACTTCACAGCCAGGCACAGGGCCAGTTGAGGGGCTGGGGAGCCTTTCCTGCGCCCATGCACTTCCATCTCCCACTCGCATCCTCTCCCCTGCAGCTGGCTGCATGCAACACAACTGTCTAGCTCAGGATACTGGGATGGTTTGGAGTGGAGTTCGGGTGGATGCAAGATATTTTGCTTGCTTCTCTTTTTCCTCAGACCAGAAGCCTCCTGTCAAGTTTTCCCTTCACCTGCTTGGCCCCAGCCCACCCTGGGCCTCATCCTAGCTCCAAGGGAGCCAGGGCCAGCAGGGATCTCAGTCCATCCCACTCCTCCCTCAGCTGGGTCATCACTAAGCCACGTCAACTCAGTTTTTTGTTAGAGGAAGAGGGAAGACATGGTATATATGTCTGGTAGAGTGGACTAAGGCAAGTCCTTTATGGATTTGACCTTCTAGCTCTGCTGTCAGCGCCATAGATGAACTCAGAGGCTCGGTGCCTCCTAGCAGGCCAGCTCCCTCTGAGAGCTCAGACGTGTCCTTGCACTGCGCATTCTGTCTGCTCCTCTTAGGTAACTGCCGTTGTTTTCTTCTTTGTGGGAGGGAACTTGGAAGGCAGCCTGATATCAGTTCTTTGCAGAGAACCTGTTTGGTACAACCTGCCTGGGGCTGGTGGCGTGTCTTTCTCATTATTTACAGCATCTGTTGAGCGGAGGGGTCTATGTCTTGGTTTCCCAGGCCATGGAAAGTGGGGTGGGGGTGGGCATTGATGTGTTGCCTCTCTTTTGCCTGCGTCCCCAGGCACACACGCCAATGGACATTCTTCCAGATTTGTCTTCTGCCCTCTCTTATCCTCAGTTCCCACTGGTTATTTTCCTGTTGTTTAGAAGCTTACGCTCGTGTGTATTCTTGGAAATCCCAAGGTGTCTGACTGGAGTTGGAGCCAGCGCTTCCACCCAGCCAGCCCTGGGCAGGACTGTCCGCTCTGTGTCTCCCTTGCTGTGTGACCATCGGCCCTCTGCTGCGTCTCTTCAAACCCCTGGGTTCTCGGCTCTTACGGGCATGTCTGCTGTGGGGTGCTGAGAGTTCTCTGGATACATCTGTGGGGTGAGGACTGGTGTGCTCTCCCCTCTCTGTACTGCCCTGTAGAGCTTGTGAACGTGGCGTTTGATGCCAGGGCCTGGGGCCCAGCCCCTCACAGTCCCCTTCCCCTCCCCGCCCCCCCCCCCCCCCGCGCAGTTACAGATGCGACCACCTGCGTCATGGGCTCCCTCACTCCTTCAACCTGCTGTGCCCTGCCGTGGCCCCACTCCTGCTTCCCTTCCCATTATTGTCTTTTTTTTTTTTTTTTTTTTTTGCTACTGAGACTTGAACCCCTGGCCTAGTGCTTGCTGGGCAGGTGCTCTGCCATTTGGGCCATGCCCCCCCAAGCCCTTTTTGCTTCAGTAGTTTTTCAGAAGAGTCTCACATGTTCGCTGGGGCCAGCCTTAGGCGGTGAATCGGACCCTGTGCTCGCCGCTCATAGCTGGGATTACAGGTGTGCGCCATGGCGCTGGCTGAGCTTGTCCTGTCCTTTGCTCCCTGTCCTCATGGTTAGCTTGGGGGCCGTGCGGTGCCCCTCACAGGACTGACAGGATTGTGTGGCACACGGGGCACAGCTGCAGAGGGAGGGATCCCTCTGTGTCCACCCCCATGGTGACAGAGCTCACCACGTCCTCACCCTCCCCAGGTGCTCCTGCTTGGTGCTGGCTGCCTGCGCTCGCCCACCCCTGCTCCCCACATGCAGTATCCTGAGCCCCCAGGCCCTCCCCTGCTCCCCACAGGCTGTGTCCTGAGCCCCCAGACCCTCCCCTGCTCCCCACATGCAGTATCTTGAGCCCCCAGACCCTCCCCTGCTCCCCACACGCTGTGCCCTGAGCCCCCAGACCCTCCCCTGCTTCCCACACACTGTGCCCTGAGCCCCAGACCCTCCCCTGCTCCCCCACACGCTGTGCCCTGAGCCCCCAGAACCCCACCTGCCAGGCCCTGCCCAGGCCCCTCCCACCCCCTGACCCTGAGAAAGAGGAAGGATGGAAGCCGGGATGTCTTTGTTCTTGGAGACCTTGAGAGAGAGACAGTGCCTGGAGAGCAGTTAGACGTCTATCTGCCCCAGGCAAGAGACAGAACTGAGTAAGCCCTAGGCGAGAGATGAAACGGAGCCAGCCCCCCTCCAAAGACACCCTCCCCACCCAGGACCTCCCAGGCCCTCTACTCTCAAGGTCAGGGCCCCTCTGCTGGGGGCTCCAGGGCCTCCAAGGTCCCTCAGGACAGACTCGGTGGCTGAGCTTTTATTGTCTGCATTTTCAGCCCTGGCCCCCTCTCCCCACCAGGCACAGCCGGCTCCCGTGCCACGCTCCCTCCCCATCACTGAGGGAGGCCTGTGTGAGCAGCAGGGCCTTGCTGGTTACTCATGGCCTGGCCCCAGCCTCAGGGCCTTGGGGAGGCTGAGTCAGCAGTGCTTGCTACACAATCAAAGCACAGCCTCAGGCTTGTTCTCCTGTCACCTGTGTCAGGCAGTGTCCCACTGTGACCCATACCAGGACTGTGAAACCCTCCTCAGAACCTTCCCTCGGGGAGGAGTACTGAACAAGCCCTGGAACCTCCCCTCAGGGAGGAGTACTGAGCAAGCCTAGGACCCTCCCCTCAGGGAGGAGTACTGAGCACACCCAGGAAACCTACCTTCAGTGAGGAGTACTGAGCACACCCTAGAACCTTCCCTTCTGAGGAGTACTGAGTTTACTCTAGAACCTTCCCTCAGGGAGGAGTACTATTAGCAAGCCCAGGAACCTTCCCTCAGGGAGGAGTACTGAGCACACCCAGGAAACCTACCTTCAGTGAGGAGTACTGAGCACACCCTAGAACCTTCCCTCAGGGAGGAGTACTGAGCAAGCCTAGGAACCTCCCCTCAGGGAGGAGAACTGAGCAAGCCTAGAAAAGGTAACTTTATGCATACACAAGGCTTAGCTTGGTGAGCACCAGCCTCAAGGTTCCTTAACTGTGGCACCCCTGGCTTGCTTTCTCTCCCTAGTGGGAGTCTCAGATAAGACCTTGTCCTAAATCCTGATTTCAGTGACCTAACTGTAACTAGCTAGGCTTTCAGTTTTATTAAAAGTGCTTTTAGTGGGCTGGGAATGTGGCCTAGTGGTAGAGTGGCCGCCTTGGATACATGAAACCCTGGGTTCGATTCCTCAGCACCACATAGAAAAAGCCACAAGTAGTACTGTGGCTTAAGTAGTAGAGTGCTAGCTTTGAGCAAAAGGAAGCCAGGGACAGTGCTTAGACCCCGAGTTCAAGCCCCAGGACTGGCAAAAAAAAAAAAGTGCCTTTAGTGATGTACTGTACCCTTGTTGATGTGTGTAGATACAGATTTATTCTGGGATGATACTGGGGTTCGAACCCAGGGCCTTGTGCCTGCTAAGTGAGTGCTCTACCATGGAGACATACCTCCTGCCCTGTTCACTTTTAGTTATTTTTCTAACAGGGTCTCAAGTTTTCCAAGAGTGGGCTGTGGTGTTTTTTCTGTTTGTTTTTTGGTTGTGGGGCTTGAACTCTGAGCCTGGGCGCTGTCCGTGAGTCTTTTTGTGCTCAAGGCTGGCGCTCTACCACTTGAGCCACAGTGCCACTTCTGGTTTTCTGGTGGATAATTAGTTAGGAGTTCACAGGGACTTTGCTGCCTGGGCTGGCTTTGAACCACAATCCTCAGGTCTCGGACTCCTGAATAGCTAGAATGACAGGTATGAGCCACTGGTGCCTGACTGGACTATGATTCTTGAAGCACCTGGGCTGGCACGGGTGTCCCACCGTGCCCAGCTTTCATTGGTTGAGACGGGGTTCTGCTAAGATTTTGCCTGACTGGCATCAAACCTCAGTCCTCTCATCACTGCCTCCCCCGTAGCAAGGATGACAGGCATGAGCTGCCATGTCCCACTTAAATGATCATACATGAGGCACAGTGCAGCCGTCCAGTGTGCCCTGCAGCTCCCAACATTCACAGGGTCATGGTCGTGTCCCTCGTGTAAATGATGCCGCACCCGGTAGCTTACATGCACCTGCCGTGTCCTGAGCTCTCTGCCCAGAACACACACATGCAGGCCACAGAGGCCAGGCACCAGCGATGCCCGTCGTCCTCCTGTCTGTGGTCTCCACACCAGCAGTCACGCTTCCTGCCTGGGCCCGGGAGGCTAGGAAGCATTGCCACGCTCAGCCTGGCTCCCAGGGCGGTTCCTAGGCCGGGCCGTTGTTGCTTGGGCGCCGGTTCCTGTCTTCTTACCGTGCAAGCCGTGAGGCCTTGTGGCTCCCCTGTGTCCCAGGAAGTGGAGTCACACTGCCTGGGCCCGGAAGCTCCCCTGGTCTCCCTAGGTGTCCCATCGCCATTTAACGTGTGCAAAAGAAGCTCAGGGACAGTGCAGATGCCCTGAGTTCAAGCCCCAGGGCTGGCAAAAAAAAAAAAAAATCCCACCAGGACCAGAGGAGCCTGCGCCTGCCCGCGTCTGCGCCCGTGGCTGGCAGTGGAGGGAGCCCTCTGTTCCCTTCACTCTGCCTTGCAGGCTGAGAAGGTGGCCGTTTCCCTCTCCTGTGCTTACCCATGCCGGGCATTTGCCAGGCACCCAACCAGGTGGTTTCCATCTCCTGTCGATTCGTGTTCACTCATTTTCCCCCTCACTGCTGAGGGACACGGAGTTTCCCAGCATCAACCGAGGGAGACGTTTCTATCTGCCGTCCGCCATGTGGCTGCAACTCCAGCCAGCTCATCGGGTCCCCGAGAGAGGGGGGCCTCGCACATTTCCCCAGAGGGAAAGCGGGCCGTGCCACAAGGCCTAAAACCCTCCGTGGGGTCAGGACTTGGAGGTTCAGGACCACATTTGCATCTTCCAGCCCAGACGCCAGCCGAGCGCTGGGGAGATGCCCATGCTCCGTGCAGCCCAAGTCCTCCTGGGTCAGTTCTCTCAAAGTTGTTCCAGGAGTACCATTGGCCCCCCTCTGCCCTCCCTGATATGGAGAGAGATCTCACCTTGCCATCCCCAGCACACTGTGGCATCCCCCTGGGGGCCTCCTGGCCTTGACCCACTCTGTTCTCCATGGTAGCTTGCCTTGGGTGTTCTGTTACGGTAACAGCACTGGATGGTCATTCTGACTGCATCTGCGGTGTGACTCTGAGGGAGGCCTGAGCCGGTCTCCCCCAGGTTCAGGGGTAAGGAGTCCTTCAAGTGGTCCCCCAGGAGCAGTCCCATGCCCTTGATATGACCTTCATTCTACCTGGCTGGATGTCTGCTGCATTCTCACCTTTTGCAGTTACATAAAAGGTTAAAAAGAAAAGTCCTTGATTGGTTGCTTGTGCTTATCATTTCTGGAACTTTCTTTAAAAAGCTAGCTACAAACCCCATCTTCCCTACCATCTCCCCCAACTACTGTCTTTTGGTTCATCAGCTCCTTCTTACACATAAGTCATTGGTGTCTTCTCTCTGACATAATTCCATTCTGCTTATTTTCATTATGTCCATGCATTTTCCTTGGGTTTGTCTTTTTAACCCAGCTACATAGTTGGATTTTAAAACATTCAAGGAAATTCCTTTGTCTTTAAATAGATAAGCATGTGACCCATTCTCTTCTGTCTCTCTATCTCTTGTGTATGTGATTCTTGACTTTCAGGCTTACTTGTTCTGTTTTGATCTGTTGCCACTGGACAGATTACATCCTCTTATCTACCAAATACATCAGTTCCTCCCTTGTACATTCCTTTTTCTTTCATGTTTTGGAAGCCATAATTTGTATCTTGCTCATTTCAGAAGTTAACCTTGTCATTAAAATATATGTGCCTTATCTGTATTTTTTTTTCAGTAAAGTTAAAAGTTAGCTGGCATCCCGCAGCTTCCTGGCCCTGGTGACCTTGGTGTTGTTGCCTGTGTGTTGGTGGCCCTTAGGGAGGCCAGGGGAGGGTGTGAGTCTGCCCGCTCCCTGCCCCTCACTACTGGTGCTCAGCCGCACCAGCCCCAGAGAGGAGCGGGCTCCAGGGCCTTTCTTTATGTGTGCAGCGGCAGCTGTCAGTACCCTGTAGCTGTTCCAGAACCATCCTCCACCTCTGTGCAGGGGAAGAGCCAGCTCCGGGGTGGGGAGAATGGCCTGAGGGCCCTGGAAAGCCTGAGGAATTGCCTGGAACAGGACAAGACAGACACACATGCTTCCTGGGGGCCGCCCCGCCATCTGCACCAGGGGCCATTTTGCACAGCCCACGATGGATGCTGTAAACATCCAAGTGGCGCTGGCAGAAGGATAGTCCCACCCCTACACCTGCTCTGTCTCCCAGATGCCACCCCAGGCTCTGCCATGTCTGTGTGTGTCTGGATATGGTGGACCCCTGCACTGGCGGCCGTGTTTTGAGTTCTCCCTTGTGCTGGCGCACGTGGCACTGCCCAGACATTCCTCTGGTGTCACTGAGGCCAGAGCACACGTCATGGGCGGCAGATCTGCCCAGGACACCTCAGGAGTGCCGGACTGGCCCTGGCCCTGTAGCTGCCCCCTGTAGTCAGGGCATGCAGAGAATCTGTACCATGAGTGACCAGCACCCTGTCCTCTCTCCTACATCTCAGCTGAAGACCGAGATGCCTGGCTTCAAGAAAGGACTTAGTTGGTCTGGGCCCCAGTTGACACAGGTGACACCAGGAGCAGCCAGTGTCACCTGATGAGATTCCAGGAGGGGGGCCTCTGACCCCAACCTGGACCCTTTCTAATGGGTGCCATTAAATGTGGATGGGGAACATGTGTGTGGCCTTTCCATGGTCTCTAACCAAACTCACCATCTGAAGACACAGTGTCCTCAAAGGCTGCTCACCTGCACTGAAGAGAAGCCACCAGGTCCCCGGGGGAGGTGGGGGAGGAGGGGGGATGCGAGAGGCCGCCAGGTTCTGGCCATGTGAGAAGAGGAGGAAGAGATCCCAAATAGACAAATGTTGGGGCTAGGGATATGGCCTAGTGGCAAGAGTGCTTGTCTCATATACATGAGTCCCTGGGTTCAATTCCCCAGCACCACATATACAGAAAATGGCCAGAAGTGACGCTGTGGCTCAAGTGGCAGAGTGCTAGCCTTGAGCAAAAAGAGGCCAGGGACAGTGCTCAGGCCCTGAGTCCAAGCCCCAGGACTGGCAAAAAAAACCAAACAAACAAATAGACAAATGTTAAGATGGCTGCTGCTGTTTTTGTAATTTTTAAATTGTTATTATAAAGGTGATTTGCAGAGGGGTTACCGTTATGTAACTCAGGTAAAGAGTACATTTCCTTTTGGACAATGTCACCCCTTCTTTCTCTCTCTCCCAGTTCTTCCCTCCCATCCCCACCTACAAGCAGTGTAGATCATTTTCCACAGTGTCCAGTGAGCGCTACTGCTGCATTTGTTCACCCTTTGTCCCTCCATTTCTGTGCTTCCCCTTGACCTCCCCAGAACAGATAAACAAATAAACAAGACAGATAAGAAAACAAAAACAGACGCAAAGGAAAAAAAAACACTTGTTCCCATTTCCTGGAGTTCATTTTGATAAATATTCTATGTGATCAGGTGCACACAGGCATTGTGCCTTTGTGTTCCTTCCCTGAGAGCATCCACCTTTGGTCTCACTGTGTGTGAAAGCCTAGAGTCCTGTATAATTCATCATGTCCCCATGTATCTTAGATCTAGCTTCTGCATATGAGAGGAAACATCTACCGTGTGTCTCTCTGAGCTTGACTCAGCTCACTTAACATGATTGGCTCTCGGGAAGATGGCTGCTCTCTGCCCAGAAGGGATGCCACCCAGAGAGGCAAAGAGGAGGAAGGAAGTTAGTGTGTAGGCCAGGGGCCGGGGACAAGAGCCTTCGAGAGACAGGTGTACCCAATGAGGTATCTGGCAGGCACTGGACACACCTCCTACCCAGGGAGGCAGATGGCAGAGGGAATAATCACTTTATTGGTGTGTGTGTGTGTGTGTGTGTGTGCCCACCAGTCCTGGGGCTTAAACTCAGGGCGTGGGTGCTGTCCCTGAGCTTCTCCCCCCACCTCCCCAAAAGCTGATGTTCTACCATTTAAGCTTTAGTCACCGCTTTTTGTTTTGATTTTTTTTTTTTTTGGTGGTTAATTGGAAATAAGTCTTCCCTGAGCTGGCCTCAAACCATGATCCTCAGATCTCAGCCCCGAGTAGCTAGGAGTAAAGGCGTGAGCCACTGCCACCCAGCTCTTTATTCTTTTAAAGACGAAGATCACAGATCCATCTAGAGTGGCTTGTTTCAAATTGGCGACACAAGGAGGAGACACCTGCTTTGCATTCCTGCCTCGGCATCCCTCTGTGCTGGGCCCCGGGTCTGGAGCAGGCGTCTCTGTGTGCACACATCTTTGGGCAGTCCCCTTCCCTCCACACAGTGGAGACCCAGCCAGCAGCTAATTGCATTGGAGGGAGGCCCAGCTGGCAGGGCGGGCGTTGGCCACCCCTGCACGGCCCCGGCTCCCCAGTGGCCGCTGGCTGCAGGCTCAACCTTCTTTCCCCAGATGCAAGGTTAATGAGAAAAGAACAGAAGAATCCTGCAGCCATCATTCTGCTTCCCTGAACTTTTGCCCAAATGGGGCCTGTGTTGGCGTCCAACCTAATTGCTAATCTGAGCAGAAGTGGTCTAGCCAAGGGGTGGGCAGAGAGCAGCTCGAGGAGCAAGGCAGTGTACCAGGCTGGGATGGGCTCCTCCCAGGTTCCCGAAAGTTCCTTCCAAAAGACCGCAGGGCCCAAGACCAGAATGTGGGCCTCTACATCACCCTGGGTAGTGGTGCTGGTGGCTTGTTCATTAGGCCTGGCCTGCGCATGGCCACTTGTCCATTAATTAGCCCTGGCCCACTACATTGCCCCTAGACGTAACTGCCCCTGGCTACCTCCCCAGACAGCTGCCCCTGGCCACACCCCCTACCAACTGCCCCTGGCCACGCCTACCCCAGACACAGCCACCCCTGTGGCAAGGCTCCATCATTCCACAAGGGTGATAGAAATCCATAGGTCATTTTTGCTGGCTGCATATTTAATGTAACTACACCAACTCAGAGGTGACTGCCTGGGTGAGGTAGAAATAGCTCATTGTTTAGGCATTCTCCAGAAACGAGGCTTTATTACCGGTTCTCTCCCATACTTTTTTGTTTGTTTATCTAAGGTAATTGAACTAACTGCGGCTTTCTAAAAGTGTTCTTAAATGGCAGCTCTGGGACACGTGGGTAATTAGCATCCTTTTAAACCCTCAGTTAAACTGCCAAAGTCCCTGGCACTTCTTCTCTCTTAAGTTACTTAAACATAGCTGTGCAAGTTTTGTTTACCCTCTTTGCTTGGGTAGGCAGCATTTTTGCAGTGATAATGAAGATGCAGTCCTAGGGTCCTGTCCTATCAAACTGTAAACTTTACCGTTGCCAGAATTCATAATGAGTGCTTATGTGTAAGTGACATCAGGGCCTTGAAAACGCACTCGGCTTTTGGGGTCGCAGCTGGTGCTCTACCACGTGAGCCATGCTCCCAGGCCTGCTTTTTGTGCTCATTAATTGGAGCTGGAGTCTGGCTGACTTTTCTGCCCTAGGAATCTCGGTCCTCCAGGTCTGAGGCTCCTGAGTAGCTGGGATGACAGGCGGCAGCCACAGTGCCTGGCACACCTCTGGTTTCCAAAGCCTGCAGCCTGAGCAAGGCACAGGCACAGTTCTGCTCTCTGCATGCAGCGGAGGCTTCTGGACTTTGGCTCAGAGACCCGTTATTACCTACGGGCTCATCGTCACTTCCATGGTATAAGCATTGGAAACACCAACTGCGTGGAGCAGAATTCGGGTCTCAGGAAGTGCACCCATCGAGCACAGGTTTGCAAGGTTCTGTGCGGCTGCTTCTGCGGATGCTGTGAGGTATCAAGTAGCATGGATGGGCAGCCTGCCTGGGCAGCACCCGGAGCGGAGGGACACCTGGAGGATGAGCAAAGCACATGCCTGTGTGCTTTCCACCGACACGTAGACCGTCTTCCTCCCTTCTGCAGTCGATGCTGATGTTTGACCTCAGTGATACAAATACAGTGTCAGCACCCGCTCTTCAGTAGTGCCCACCCAGGGTATGTGTGTGTGTGTGTGTGTGTGTGTGTGTGTGTGTATGTGTGTGATCTGAGGTACATGTAGTGGGAGGGTGTGATCTGAGGCCTGTACAGTGGGTGTGTGGTATGTGTGATCTGAGGGACGTGCAGTAGGTGTGTGGTGTGTTTGATCTGAGGCCTGTGCAGTGTGTATGCGTGTGATCTGAGGGACATGCAGTGGGGGTATGTGATCTGAAGGATGTGTGGTGGGTGGGTGTGATCTGAGGGACGTGCAGTGGGGTTGTGTGATCTGAGGGACATCTATGTGAGGTAATGACAGACCCTATTGCTGGAGTTTCTTGTGAAGACAAGGGAGAGACATCCATGAAAGCCTTGGCAGGTGTGTACGTGTGTACCACCCGGTGGTGTACATACCTGTTAGCTTCAGTCCCGCACACATTCCCTACACTCTCACGCAATGGCAGGTTCTAACAGTGGCCCTGCGAGTCCTCATGTAAAGTGCCTTGCTGTGAAGGTTTTCTCCAGCAGTCACCTTCATTATTTCTCACAAGTCTTTTAATTTTCATGGTCATGTCTGTAACTTTCATTCATATCATGTTTCCTTTGCTCGCACTCCAGTGTGGTCAGCATGCCTCGGACACCTTCGGGATCTTTCTGTAGCAGTCCCGGAGGCCAGTGAAGCCCACCAGCCGTAAACCGAGGCTTCAAGCCAGCACAAAGTTGGCTCTCAGTTCTGTGGAGCATTGAAGCCCCACGTCCAGAGGCTGGTGGAGAGCTGGCTGCCAGGCAGTAACTGGGCATTGTCAAGTAGAAAACATGGGCTACAGATGGCTTAAGCCTTCCCATGGGTAGGAATGGCTCTTTCTTGCAAATGGCCGGAGCTTTATTGCCCAGGTGTTACGGGAAGGAGGAGGAAGCCTCCTGACCTTAACTTCCGCTGGGAGAAGGTGCTGTGGCAGCGTCTGGCAGCCGGCTGTAGGGGTTGCTGGTCGAGCCTGCGGCTTGGAGCCCCTAACGCTGGGTTGATGTCTCACCTTTCCTCCTCCGAGGGCTGGGTGCTGAGGCGGCTGTGAGGCCGGAGGACCCCACCGCCCTTACCCTTCTTCCAGTGTATTGGCACTGTGGCTCAGCTTAGCGTGGTGAAATGAGAAGTTGATGGGAGGCACAGTGTCTGCTTACGTTGAAATCGGTTTGCGGTCAGAAGGTTCTGTTTTCTCCCAGAAGTGCACGGCCATTTGTTGGGGGGAAATCAGAAGGGAACACCTGCGTATCTGACTCCATCTTTGCAGAAGTGCCTTGTCCAATGGCCTCCCACCTGGGCCACCTCCCCCTTTCCTGTCTGCCTAGCGACACACAGGGTTTTTGAAGCCAGCTAGCATGCATGTCCTGTCTCTTCTCCAAAATAAAGTTTCCTGGTCCCCAGCTTCCTGCACCCTATCTTTTCTGCCTTCCCCCACTCCACTCTACAGCCCCCAGGTAATCTTGTTTAATCCTCATGAAGAGGAACATCCAAAAATGAATGCGCCATGTTGGACATGGTGTGATGGCGGGCTGTAATGAGTTCACATTTTGTGGCGTGCACCATAATTAATATGCACCAGGCAGAGACACCACTGTTGTTTATTTACTGGGCGCTGGTTGGTTATGCACACTGTTAAAAATGCTTAGTCTTTGCAGGCACATGAAGATCGGACAATTTGTCTGAACAGAATGAGGCCAAAAGGCAAATGAGCCAAGAAGAGTAATGTGGCAGGGAGGGGGGAGTGAAGACCCTGGATGCCATCATTGTAGCCCAGACGCTGGTTTTCTCTGTGCCTCGGTTTCCTGGCTTACATGCCAGCGTCATGACCTTGTGCTGTCACCAGACATGAGCGTGCAGCCCCGTGCGTGCCTGGCTGCAGTCCCTGAAGAGATGCAAATGTCAAGGCAGCCGCTGCACACCTGGGGGAGGTGACCAAGGATGGCACAGGGCAGGTAAGAAAGAGGCGCCTGCCACCTGCGGCTCTGAGGCCGCCCAGTACCCGAGACGCTTCTAAAACCAGCATTGCTATTTCAGATGCTGGGTACTTCCTGCCCCATCCCGTCTTCCTCCTCTCTCTCCTCTTTCTTCTTCTTCTCTTCCTCCTCCCGCCCTTCCTCCTCCTTACTTCCTCCTCCAACTCTTCTTTCTCTCCTCTTCCTCCTCTGCCTCCTCTTCCTTCCTCCTCTCCCTTCTCTTCTTCCCCCTCTTGTTTTGGTACTGGGAATTGAACTCAGGGCCTGCCCCATGGTGGACGAGCCCTCCACCACTTAGGCCTCCCCTCAGCCCTTTAGTTTCTTTTCAGATGGCATCTCACACTTTTTCTCAGGCTGGCCTCAAGCCAGTATTCTCCCACCTTCATTTCCTGCTTTGCCAGGCTACAGGCATGCACTGCCACCCTTGACCCTAGAGACCTGTCCTCTTTCATAACATTTGAAAGCTAAACCCTGAGTATCCTGAGAACTGCCTGTCCCTGGGTCTCTCAGGGCTGCTGGAGCTCTGAGCACAGATGGCAGCACTGTGACTCCCATGGTTCCTTCTGAACTCACGTTTTTCTCTTTTGTCACTTTATAAACCTTGCCATCATCATTTTTATTTTTTGCCCGGCGTTCCCTGACAGACCAGGTGCTGGAGGACGGAGGTGCACTAGCTGTGACAGGCTGTAGATAAAACTGGATTTAGATTCTCAGCCATGTAGCTAGGGCGTGGACAAGCACCCTTTCCTGAACATTCCCAAAGTGGAGTATGAAGTCACTGGATAGTGCCCTCCCCGCTCCATCCAGAGTTTTCCACTTCTGATTTCCTTCCCCAGCATGAAAAGAAGTCTGAACACAGTCTGCCCTCAGAGGTAGCAAAGGCCGGGGGACCACTTGGGGCCGGCATGGGCAGTGACGGCCACTCTGTGTGTGTGTGTGTGTGTGTGTGTGTGTGTGTTGTCCCATCTCTGCCTCTCACCTGCACCTGCCTTGTAAGGAAGGTGAATCCACTGAGGAGATTAAATGAGATAGTATTCACAGTGTTGGCAGGTTCCAGGAACCAGGTAGAGATGATAGCGCATCCTGGGTGGACAGGGGCTGAGGGGAACAGCTTCCTGGAACTGGGTTAGAGTAGGAAGAGGTGCTGGCACCTGGAGGCGCTGGGGAGGATGCAGCCAGTGCAGAGTACAGAGACCACAAGGACACAACAGTTGTCCCCCCCGCCCCCCCCCGCCACCAGGCCTAGGACACAGAGGGGCAGAAAGGGACCAGGCTGGGGGGTGCGGCGGGGGCATGGAGTTTCCTGCATACACTTCCGTATGTATAATATATGTAACCGCTAGAGGAAGGCGTTGGAGATTGGCATCACAGCACCCGGGAGTGTGGGCACATGAGAACACGGTGGCTGCATGTTCACAGCAGGGAGGAGAGTGTGCATTACTGACTGAGGCCGGTCCCCTGGCTGAAGTGACAGGCAATGTTTTCTGCAGATACACCTCATGAGTTAACATGGGACACAGGGCTGGTGTATATAAATGCATGTAGCAGACAGATCAATTAAGGTTTAAGTGTCTCTCCTTTCAGAGGAAGGGTGAGTCTGTCTTCTCTTCCATTTCATACCCAGCTCCTAGCACATGGTGGCTGCACGCTTGAATGAATGAGAAGCGCCTTCCAGGGCTTTCTGTGTTCTAGGTGTAGATGCCTTGGGCCACTGTCACTCCAGGATAAATATGACTCTAATAAGAATGAAAATACCTTTAGACTAAAGGACTGACCATCATGAGCAGGTCCCAGTTGGGGGGGCGGTGTGCCTTAATGGAGGGAAAACAGGGGAGAGAGAGTGGAGAAACAAACGAAGACACTGTCTTCCCCTCACCAGCGACTAGGGGAAATCAGCAGCAGCCAGTTCTGGTGTAATGAGCCACAGAGGTAGCCATGGTCCTTGTGCTCAGAGGAAGATGAGCCATGGAGTCTGGCTGTGGTCCTCTTGTGCTTGTAGGAATGAGGCTGAATTCTGCTGCTGTCTTTGCTGAATCTGCTCAGCACACACAACCCTGCCCTCCTGAGGAGAGGCTGGAGAAAGTCCACCCAAACTGACTTGAAAAAGCAAAAACCCAGGAGTGTATAGAGATGTCCTAAAGGCCAAATCTCTGTCTCTACATATGTGTGCTCACAAACACATGCACAAGCACACACAGACACTGAGTTATTCCTGTTTTCATACATAAACGCACACACAGAGAATCCTCAGGAGGACCAGCAGGACCCTATTCTGTGTGCTGTGGGAAACGTTTGCTAGTCATTTTGGTAGACACTCTGAGAAATCCAAATCTGATAGAAAAGGCCGAGTGGCACAGGGCTCACCCATTTATTCCCAGCTACTGGGAGGCAGACATAGAGGATGATGGCTCAAGACTAGCTAGGGCAAAAAGTCAGTGAGACTTCATCTCCACCATGAAGATGAATCTGGTGGTGAGTGTCTGTCATCAGCCCTGTGGAGGTGAGGCAGGCACACTACGGTCATAGGCTGGCCCTGGGCCAAAGTGCAAGGTCCTGTCTAAAAAACAACTAAAACAAGAATGGCTGGCCATGTGACATGTACACACAGTACACACAACACACATACACACAGTACACAGACACCTACACATACACATGCACAAACAGACTGATAGCTGGGACTCCATTGTACTGTAAAAGGACAGCTCCTCAATGCACGCACACCACAGTACCCACGAATAACAGCAGTGGAGCAGGCGGGAGAGGATGGCGGTACATAAATATATAAAGGACACAACTAAGACATCTAAAGAATGCCAAGAAATGGATAAGACACCTCCAGGCGGGGCGGCCCCGTAGGACAGGGAGGTGGTGAGCCAAGGGTAAATGGAGGGTTCAGGACTAAAGTAAGATGGAGTGGGCTCTCACCACCCCTCGGGGTCAGGGCTTCTGGGAGGTGAGGACAGCAGGCTGGTGGGGCCCAGGACTACCAGCCTCTCCCGTGGGCCAGGGGGCTTCGTTTCTAACTCCCCTCCTGGAAACTGAGTTCCTGTGTGTAAAAGGCGTAGGCTGTGAGAGCCGGGGAGAGCGGGCAGCCAGTCTGGAAGATGACCGGAGCCGGCAGGGGCCATGCCTCAGGGCCCGGAGTGACGCTGGCTGCTGCAGGGGTAGAATCATCACAGAGGGGAGGGGAAGAGAATTTTTAGGGCGAAAGGGTTTATTCTTGAGCTGTCTGCTACAATAAAGAACATCATTGTGTGTTCTTGGTGACACTGGCGTTTGAACTCTGGGCCTCCCCCTGGCTGCGTGGTATTGCTAGCCACACCCCCAGCCCTGTGTTTAGCTGACTGTTTTTGAGGCTCGGCCTTGCCTCTCCCCCTAGTGTATGTGTGAACCCCAGTCCCCCCACACCACGTTTCTTGCCATTGCTGGGGTCACAGGCGTGGGACACTACGTCCAGCTGCCCTTTAGGGAGGTGAAGCATCAAAGACTTCTCTGCTTGGGCTGGCCTTGAACTATAATCCTCCATTCTCAGACTCCAGGATTAAGGCATGAGTCACCAGCACCAGGCTTTGCTTCATTTGCAAAACCTCGTTTTCCTATCCATTCGTCCATGTGAGAGTTCTTGCTGTTCCCCCACGCTGGAGTCCACAGTGGTAGATGCTGATGGCTTTAAACACAACCAGGTTCCACCTTGGACTGCGGACTTCTGCCTTGCCACCTCCTGTCCAAGTCCTCTCCCAGACACCGAGAGCGAGCTATCCCCCACACCCAGCCACCCAGGTGGAAGCAGGGTGATGAATTCAGCATCTCTCTCCAGGCAGCCTCATTTAGCTTTTGCCATTCGCACCAATTCATAAAGCTCCCACCAACACCATGGAGATGAAGGAAGCCATTGTCAAGAAATAAAATAAAAATGCCTCTGGCGCTCTGTTGATTGTGCTGCTAAGTACTGCAGAGATTTGGAGTTGGAATAACGGAAGAGAAATACTACCTGGTACCCATGCCTGGCCCTCCTCCCTCCCCGCCCCCCATCAGCCAGGGGCAGTGGCTCATGCCTGTAATACCGGCTTCTCAGGAGGCTGAGATCTGGAGGACTGCACAGTTCAAAGCTAGCCCAGGCAGGGAAGTCCTGGAGATTCCATCTCCAAAGTCACCCTCCCAAAGCCATGCCGGGCTAGATTTACCTCCCCTGGTGCGGGGATGCTAAGCTTACTCCCTTATCAGTGCTCCCCTTTTCACCCTCTCCCCTGGGCACCCGACCCGCGGGCAGCCAAGGTGGAGCGAAAGGACACGGGCAAGCCTAAAGTGCACGCGGCCGAACGAGATCCCCTTTTCCTCTCTCCTTACCCACCAAGGAAGCCAGGCAACGGATCTCGGAGACTCTTCGGAGAGCAATCTGATTTAATCGGGAGGGGCTTACAGTAATATAATGATGATGACGAGGATTGAGCATGAGCTGGCGATAGGCTGGCGAGCTTGTCCATCCAAGAGCAGCTCCCAAGGACCTCCCTCCTGGGCTAACGTCACTTCCCATAGTACCGCCCTCTGGGCAAAGCCCGCAAAAAAGGGAGCACACATGCTCGCTGGCGCAAGGTGGGGGATGGTCTCAAAGCTATCCCTTCTGGTTCCGGACCCAGAAGGAGATAGGTGTGGCTCACTTCCACACTGCCCCAGGGCTGGGGGAAGGGCGGCATCTCGGGAGCACTCTCATCGCCTCCCCCCCTTAAGGCCAAGATGAATCCCCAACAAAGCCAGAATAAGGGAGTGGCCTCAGAAGGTATAGCTGGTCATGAGCAAGGAAACTCAGTGGGCATGAGGCTCTGAGTTCAAGTCTCAATACTGGTGAGGGGAAAAAATTTATACATAGAGCCCAGTGTACACAGGCCCCGTTAGCTGTGGTTAAAGCAGCGGGGTCAGGCTGGTAACTCTGACTGGGTATCTCTCAGTGTGGACCCCCCTGCCCCTCTGTATGCACTATATTCCTGCATCCTGAGGCGCGGTGGGATCTGAGGTGTGGTGGGATATGTCCCCATCGTGGGTGGCCTGGGGCCCTCGTGGCTGGCCGGCACTCTGTCCCGTGGAGTAGCACTGTATTCTTGAGTTTGAGTCCAGTGCTTAGATCTCAAATGTTAGCTTAGGGAGAGAGGCCAGAAGCCCCCTTGCTATGGAGCACCCTAAAGACCAAACTACTTGTACCAGGCCACACCTTATTTGTCTGTGTTTGGTGGGATTGGGACTTGAACTCAGGCCCTTGTATGCCTAAAGTGAATGCCCTGCCACCTGGGCCATGCCCCAGCCCCACCAGACAGCAAGGAGCAGATCCCAGCAGGCCCCTTCTCCCAGCACTGATCCTTCATGATAGAATCCACCCCTTCTCTTCTCCCTTTCCTCTTCTCCGTATAACCCCCCTAGGAAGGAACCTGGCATCTAGGGCAGCAGGGGACGAGTCCCTGCAAAGGTGGGGGGCACCTGAGTCCATCTGAGGACCCACAGTGGGATGGTCTCTGGAAACTGCCATGAGTCATTGAGAGCAAGTAGCCACCTCTGTGTGGACAGTGATCAAGTGCCTGCCCCAGAAATGGCTGGGTTACAGAAACAGCAAGACACAGACTGGCTCCCTGTCATCCCAGCTACTCAGGAGGCTGAGATCTGAGGATCGTGGTTCCAAGCCAGCCCAGGCAGGAAAGTCTATGAGACGTATCTCTAATGAACCACCAAAAAGCCAAAAATTGATCTGTGGTAGAGTGCCAGCCTTAAACACTAAAGCTAAGGGATGGCACCCAGGCCCTGAGTTCAAGCTCTAGGACTATCATGAGTGCATCCCACACATGCATGCGTGTGCACACACACACACACACACACACACACACACACAGTTAAGAAACTGGAGGAGAAAAGAGGAACAGGCTGGACTCAATCTCAACAGGCGAGGTCCGTGTATTGAAGCACACAGTGAGGGGCAGCAACCTTCCTGCAGAAATGGAGGTTGTGCAAGGTGAGGCTGGAGTTGGGCTTGTATGGGGTCTGTGCAGGGAGGCAGAGGTTATCAAAAAGGCTGTTAGGGCTGGGGAGGCAGGGACTTCCCGTTAGAGTTGCAACCTGCAACCAGGGTCAGCAGGATAGGATAGCAGAGCCCAAGAACTGAGAAAGGAGAGAGAATAGGAAAGGGAGCTTCAGGGGCTCCAACAATCACAGCTTCTGAACCCCGAATTCTCATTAGCAAGCTTATTTATTTAGTTCAGTACAGGGGAGGTGACTACAGGTATGGGCAGAGACAAGGGAATCCATCTATCTTGTGGTTTCAGCCATTAACATGAGGCATCGTTTGTACACATAGTAATAACTGACTCCACCATCATTAGGGAGCAGAGGGGGGTGATACATGTTTAACCATAACACACATTCATCTATCTCCAAGGTCTTAAGCTTTTAGTGTCCAAACCGCTCTAACTTACACAATCATAAGGTCCATGGCATTACAAAGTAGCCCAATTTAGGTGGAAAATGTTTAGAAGAAACAAATTATTATCTCTGGAACAATTTTCTTCTTCTTTTGATCCAGTAGTGATTTCGGAGGTGCTAAAACAGTGTTGAAGGAAAGGCAGCCGTGGCCAGCGTCTTGGGTCTGATTCTTGCAGGCCGGTGGATGCTGGTGAGATTCCCATGGTTGGTGATAGGGTAGCGTCAGGTGACATGGACATATCATGTGGTTCCAGGAGGTCAGCGGCCATGCTCCTGTGCAGGGCATCACCGCGTCAGGTTAGGGGTAAGGGCAGCAGCCTGTCCGGCTCTGCCCCGCACCCCCCCCCCCGCCCTCCATTCTCCTCCTCGAGGCGGCTAAGACCAGGCGCTTCATCCTGAGGCAAGTGTGGAAAAGTTTAGTGACTGTGCAGAAAGCTCTCGGAGCCTCTGGACGTGAGGTGCCACGGGATTCAGGCCCCTCATTGTCCTCGTTTTTAAATAAATTTCGTTTCATTTTCAAGGTCTTTGGAGACAGACAGAAATAGAAGAGGACGAAGACACCCTGACTTCTCCTTGTTGGAAGGACTTTCTTTCCCCTTGTTAGGTTATTCAGCTAATTAAAAGAAAATGAAACATTTCCCTGGAGTCTAAGACTTCTAAAGAGGCTTTGGGAAGCTCCGTTGCCTGCAGGCTACAGGCGTCTGGGGGGGGAGGGGGGGCAGAGACCTCCCCCAGCCTGCCCTTCCTCGCAGGGGGCCTTGGCAAGTGTTCTGCACTGAGCCCTGAGAGCCCTTTGGGCCTGGGTCTGTGTCCCACCATCCTTATTGGCTGATCAATTAAGTGGTCTTAAAAGAAGAGCCGCTCGGTCAGGCATGTGATCCTGGGTAGCAGGCTGGCTGGGTCACCCCCTCAGAGACTGTAGCCCAGGATCCAGGCTGGGTTGTAGCACTGAGTTCTCCCAGGCCCAGGGACTGAGTTAATTACTATCATCGTTTCAGGACCCACTGTTACATCATCAGCTCCAGAAAGACTTCCTTCCTGGATTATTTCTGACTCATTCTTATTATTTCTTAGATTCCTGAGTATCTAGGACTCTAAGGCGTGAGCTGCCGGTACCTGCCTGCTATGGCTTTTACCACTTTGAATTGTGATAGTCCTTTTACTGTCCAGCCCTCTGGATTGTAGCTTCGTTAAGATTACAGACTAGATCTTTTTGTATAGAGATCCCTAATGCCAAACACAAGAACACCCGGCCATGTTAAATGAATGGATGATGGATAAATGGATGGCTGATGGATGGTAGGTGGATGGATGGATGCTGAATAGATGGATGGATGATGGGTGAATGGGTGGTTATGGGTAGATGGATGGATGTGATGAAAAATTGTTGGGTAGATGTTTGGACGGTGGATCGATGGGTGCTTGGTGGGTGATGGTTGGACGATGGATTGATGGATGTTTGATAGATAGATGGATGTTGGATGGATGGTGGGTGGATGGGTAGATGGATGGTGCATGGATGGATGAATGGATGGATAGATAGATGAATGGATGGATAGATAGATGGATTTGGTAGGTAGGTGGATGGATGGATGGATGGATGGATGGATGGATGGTGGGTGGATGGATAGATGGATATTGGGATGGATGAGTCAGCTGCCTTTGTGTTTTGAAAGTGTGTGGGTTAGATGAGTTTTAATGGCTGAATCAGAGTTTGCCTCTTGAGAGCAAAATCAAGGCTCTGACATTCCCACCTTCTCATGTAGGCAGTGTAAAGCTGTACACAGCTCTGAGTGGGGAATCCATGCAAGGCATTCTAAAATGGCTCTTGTGGAAGAGGAGTTGGGAGGGCAGAGAAGACAAGATGTCTGTGGCAAGATGCTCGCCTGTGGTGGTGAGGACGGTGGTATTTGTAGACTCTACTTCTGGCTGACAGTAGACTGGGGGCTGAGTGTGTCTCCTTCACTGCTGGGCTGCAGCATGGGGCACAGATGCACACCATGTGGTGCTACACTGGCCGGGCGCCAGGCCACCAGCAGAAGCAAACTCGAATCTCACAGGAGGTGAGTGGGGCTCCGAAGGTATGAAAACACCTCAGGGACCCAGCTTGGGATTCCCAGGGACCAGGAAAGTTCCCAGACCCCGTCCCCATCCCCAGAAAGAATGGCCACCATTGTCACTTCAACTCTACGCAACAAAGATCTAGGTAGCTAAAAGGTATGACCTGAGTCCATCACATTTGTCCATAAATACGGCCAGACAGGAGGCAGAGATGGGAGGCTTATGGTTTGAGGCAAATTGGGCAAAAATAAGTTAACAAAAAAAGGAAAGAAAGGAAGCAGAGAGGGAGGGAGGGAGGGAGGGAGGGAGGGAGGGAGGGAGGGAGGGAGGGAGGGAGGGAGGGAGGGAGGGAAGAGGCAGGAAAGGAAAGAGGGAGGGGGGAATAGAGGGAGGGGAAAGGAAGCCGGATGCGGTACATACACCTGTAATCTCAGGTATGTGGGAGATGGAGGTAAGAAGTTCTCCATCTCAAGTGAGGCCCAGGATCTCAGAGGCTCCGTCCAGCAAAAACAGCTAGAAGTGACTCTCAGGTGGCAGAGCTTCTGCCTAGTGAGTATGAGGTCTTGAGTTCAAACCCAGTACAGGCCCCACCCCCAAAGGTAGAATTGTGTTCTGGGGGGAAGGGGATATTAGCCATTAGGCTGCAGCTCTGTCAGCCCAGTAGCTGCCCTCTGACCTCAGCCTGTCCCCCAGGCCCTAAGATCCCCCAAACCTGATGTCCTGAGTTATATGAAAGACAGAGCCTGGGCTTGCTGGGGAGGGAGAGCTTTCAAATCCCCTCATTATAAACCAGAGAAAGACAGAGACAGGGAGGGAGAGAGAGGGAGAGATGGAGGGAGAGACAGAGACAGAAAGGGAGAAAGAGAGAGGGAGAGGGAGAGACAGAGACAGCAGGACAGGCTGTGGTGCCCGCCCGGCCGGAGCTGACGTGTGGAGCCTTCTGCTTTCGTGAGTCACCTGCTGCTGTGGGCAGGATTTTAATCAGGGTGGAAATGTATTCATCTCCTTCCCATCCTGGCCCTGCCAGCTCAGAAGATGCCTAGCTTTCTCTCTGCCCATTCCCTGGAGTTCTGGCAGGTTCAGAGGGCTGGGTGTTCCAGTCCTGACCTGTACCCATGCGAATAGCGCGTGTGCTTCTGGAGAGGTGGACTTTCTTGGCCTCCTGGGAACTAAGCTGACGTGTCAATATAAGACCCCGATGAATCCCCAAACTAAAGGATCCGATGAGAGACCAGAATGGCCAGGGCCTCGACTGCCACTCCACTGCTCAGCCCCAGACTTCCCTGTGACAGCGTGTCCCCAGTCAGGTGACAGCGCATAGGTGACAGCTCACAGGTAACAGCATGTCCTTGGCAGGTGACCGTGCGTCCTCAGGGAGGTGGCAAGGCCCCCAGCATTTGAAACAGAACGCAAGTGAAATTGCAGCTGGAGTCAGTGCAGGGTGCAGACAGGCCATTTATCAGCGTGAGTCCTGGCATGGGTGTTGAGCAGGACTGTGGGTCGGTGCTAGATGAATTCCCACAGGAATTCCCACGGCTCTGTGATGCCCGCCCCGCTGCAGATGGAGCCGCTCCAGACCCATTTGATAGATGTGTTTGGGGATTTGCTTCATGTTGACGTAGCAGGATGGGTGGGTGACAAAGCTGAGACTGGCTCCCGGTGTGTGTGGCTTGCCTGGGTGCCCTTCCCAGCTTCCCAGCCAGACCCAGCCTGCTGGGCCACACCCCAGAAAACCCCACGGGGAAAGGGGGACTGGCTTTATGCTTCTGTTTTCTGCTTTGGGGAAAACAATGGTGCAGGCACCCTGCAGACTGCTGCTGAGAGGAAGGATTGCTGGGAAGGCCTTGTTAGCCCTCACACCCACAGGAAGCACACAGTGTAATTGAGAATGGAAAAGGCAGAGAGCAGGCCATTCAGTGGGACTGGCTGGCAGGACACGCTGGCATGTTTGCAGCTAGTGGATCCTGATTTCTGCTTTTCACCTCTCCACTCAAGAACCAGGCATCACCAGAGGCTCTGATGTCCGGCCCACCCTGTCCATGGTGTCCCCAAACCCAGAAACGCTGATGGCCGCTCCTCTCCAGCTTGCAGTAGGCAGGATGCCCAGAGGGAAGCGTATCACAGACGCTGGACAGCCCAGACCCACACGCGTCCATGCACAGACACTGCTCACACCCATGGGTGTTTCCAGCCACTCCCCTCCCAACATGTGTCAGGGACGCCCTCCCCAGCCCCTGGGGATTACACAGGGCCACTTGGCTGGAGTTGGCGTTGGAAGTCTTTAGCGGCAGCTATGGGACTGCCACTTTTTCCCCACCACGCCAGAGCCATGTGATCCGGGATCCCCTTTGCCTGGGCCTTGACATCACTGTCATTGGCTGAGATTTGGGAGACCAAGACTTAAACTCATGAGATCAATGAACAAGCACAAAAATGCACTAGTAAGCCAAGCGCCGGGGGCTCTGGCCTGTCATCCCAGCCATGCGAGAGGCTGAGGTCTGAGGATTGTGGTTCAAAATCAGCCTCCACAGAAAAGTCTTTGTGACCCTTACCTCCAATAAACCACCAAAAAGCCAGAAGTGGCACTGTGGTAGAGTGGTAGAGCTCTAACCTTGAGCAAAAGGGCTCAGGGACAGTGCCCAGGCCCTGAGTTCAAGCCCCAGGACCAGCACATGCCCACACATACTCATACACACTCACACAATTTGTACACGTTAGAAACATCCAGCTTAAAGCACCTCCTGGATACGTGGCTGAGCTATCCTGATCTGCCCATAGTCAGAAGCCCCAGAGACTTCACCTGTGCGGGTGGCACCCTTCACAGCTGGCACAGAGCTGCCGCCGGGGAGGCTGTGGCACAATGAGAAGATATGGCTGAGCTTTGCCACTTCCTGGGTGCATGAGAGATGCCTGGCCAAGCCCAGGAGAGAGCTTTTGAATGAAATGCCTGCTTTGCATTGTCATGTTTATTTTCCAGTGCCTCTCAATGTCCTTTGAACGGCTCTGATTTTTCTCCTAAGTCAGTGAACATTGAAAATTAAGCTCAGTAATTTTTTTATCTTCCGTCCCCAGCCAAACTCCCTGGTGACATTAGCATTGGCTTTCCCCAGGGTCTGTGGAGCCATTCCGTGCTGACTTGGTGATTTATGCTCCCTCTCCTCCATCTGGCACATCCTGGACCAAGCCTGCGCTCTGTGGTTGGTCTAAACTGGAAGGAAGATATATGGTTTAAAATATGCACATGGCATGAGAGCGGGAGAAAAGTCACGCTTTGCATCTTAAACACAAATGTGGGAGATGAAGGCCAATCCTGGAGGCTTTTGGGGTGGTATTGGGTGTGCCGAGACATGCTGAAGAATCAGACAGGGAAACTAAGTATGATCTGAGTTAACGGCATGTGTGAGGTGGGAGACCAAGAAAAGTCCGTGTGCAGGAAGAGCATCAGAATGCGGGGCCGGGCTGTGGTGATGATCTAGGGCCCTCCACGGTCTGGCGATGAAATGCTTCTGATTCAAAGGAGCAGTTGTTCTGCACTGAGTGTGCATTCACACGTATGCATGCACAGAGGAGGTGTGCACACAGGTACAGCTCACACATGTATGCGGTGTGTGTGCAGGCATGTACATGTACACACTGCTCACATATGCACACAGATGTACACACATGCATAAAGATGCGTGCACGTGAGTATATGTACAGACACATGCATGCACCTTTTCTTTGTGCTTGCTTATGTATACATACACAGATGTGCACTTATGCACACCAGGAGTGTATGTACAAATATTTATATGTGTGCATGTACTGCACACATTCACGTATGACTACATGCATGCACATACATGAGCACACTTATGCTTACACATGTATGTGTGAGCACATACAACCGCACTGCACGTGTGTGTGTGCACTTCACATGCACAGGGATGTTTAATTCACATTTTATCTCCTGGGATGGGATATCATCAAATGTTGCACTTTGGAGTGTAAAGTAAAAGCACAGGTAGTCATCTACAGATGGGTAGACAGACCCATAGCCGTATGTTTTCTCCCTGTCACTGCTTCCAGCTCTGAAATGAGGCCTGACTGCTTCCCTCAAGCATCACTTACATCCGAGATTTCACAGGTTGGACCCTGGGCGTGGAGCCGGGTGCGTGATGATGCTTCATTTCAGCCAGCTCTGGTGCTCGTTGCCAAGGCATTTAATTCTCTGCAGGACCCAGCAAGGTGGGCACGCGGGCCACGAGAAGCCTGAGGCTAGAAGTGCAGGAATTTGTCCCAGTGTGAGGAACCACTGACTTTCTCAAAGGACAGGACATAAGCCCCGTTCACACCACCCCCAACTGTCTTCCTGGTTGGTCCCAACAATGTGTAACTGAGATGCCAGGCGAGAAACGCCGTGGTCTGCAACACATGGCACAGAACGTTCCAGACCTTCATCAGCTGGCTTTTATGTTAAAGCTTATTTCCACTAAAGAATAATTAGATTTAGCAATTTGTCTAGCACCTCCCTGGACCAGAGTTGATGAAGTGGAACAATCACTTAAATGTGCAATTCTACAAAGCAAGGAAAGGCCAGAAGAGGGACAGCTTCCTCCATGCCCGCCCAGGGGGGACTCAGCCCTGCAGAAAGTCACCTGCCTTGCTCCCCATCACCTAGCCATGTGGGCCAGACATCTGTCCCCATCTCCCCCATCCCCTGACCACGTGGGCCAGCCACCTGTCCCCATCCCCCCATCACCTGGCCTTGTGGGCCTTCATCCCGAGCACAAGGCAGGAACAGCAGTCTAGTCACCCACCACAAAGGCTGTACATACACCCAGTGTCTGTGCAGAGACACAGAACACGTGGGCCCCCTGTGTCACCCACTTGTAACCTGGGTTGTCCAGTCCAGGCTGTTTGCTTCGGGTTTTGCTTTGTAAACTAGGCCGCACCCTAACTCTACGCAGATGCTGTTAGCTCCTCCATCATCTCCCAAGGACTTGCGTTGCTTTGCCTGCTTGCTCCTGCGCCAGGTATGTAAGCCTGCTTTCCCATGTCCTCTGCTGTGCTGGGAGGTATACGCGCCTGTCACCTGTCACCATCCACTATGCAGGGCTGGGCTGGCACCGGCCCTTCCCGCCCCACGTCCGTCAGTGGTGAGGGTGTCTGTCCACTGGCTTCAGTGGCTTATCACCCTGACCACTGCCCTTGGCGAGATCATCGTGGGTCTGTCTACCACAATTGTGCAAAGGGTGTTGCACATTTCCCCTTAATGTTTTAGCTTGATTTCTCATGTATGTCATGGGAATTTTTTTTTGAAAGTATACTAATCTAGAAGTTTTATACATTCTTTTGCCTTTCTGATGAAAATGTCTCCATCTAGTCACCCAGTCATTGTTGTCATTTTTAAGGTTTGGGGTCTCGGTAACATGAATCCTTCAGCCTGACTACAGCATTCATGAGTTTGCATAACAGGGATTTTACTTGACTTTGCGCCACCCAAGACCCCATTTCCGAATGAGCCTCCCGCACTCTCTGGAGGCGTGTGCCAGGATCCGTCACTGCCTACCGTGGCCAAGTGGCCTCCGTCCTTCAGCAACACAGCCGTGTCCCCTTGGCTTGGGTCTTGTGCAGACCCAGCTACTTGAGGCCAACTGTGGGAAGAAGATACTTGTTTTTGGAGGGGAGATGAGGAAGGGAGAGAGAGACCGCATTCATGCAACTTTGCTTCCTGTGCAGGGTTATGATCCGTTGGGTTACTCATGACCATCACGAATGCCGCCCTGCTTGATTTCTATGTTGGATTTCACAAGGGGGACTGAGTGCGTGGGGACAGGGCTGGTGTGCGTAGAGTTCGGGGCTCTCTGTGGTCTGGGCAGCTGCTGGGGTCCTTGAGTGAGCAAACCCCAGCATGGAAAAGGAGGCCGACACCCACTGTCTGCCGTTTGGGTTCCCATCTCGGCGTCTGGATCCCAGCATTATGCCTCCCCTTACTAATTCATCTGAACTTTAGACTGCGCCTCCCTAATTCCAAAGCAAATACCACGGAGACGTTGAGTCATTTTTGTTGACAAAATGGACTCTTGCAACTCAGGAACGTGAGTGGCTCTCTAAATATGTATTTTTCTTTTTCTTTTTTTTTTTTAATAAAAATGAGTTCTCATTGCGATTTTTCACTCTTTTCTGTAGGAGCTCTCCTCTGTTTCTTAGTATTTCTCATATTTCTTGCTATTTTGTGGAAGGTTTGGGCTGGCGGCTTTGCAGGGAGGAGCTGGGAAGGTAAACGAGAAAGAAAAATGGCGTGCGTGCCGCGAGCAGAGCTTTTTCTTCAGTGTTTTGGCGCGGGATGAAGAGAAACCCTCGGACTTTCCTTCCCCAATCAGCCCGTCTGCTTGGCTGTCTGGGTTTTAGAGATGGGAGGTGGCACAGGGCTTGGTAATGATAACGCAGCCTCCACCGGGAATGCCGTCCCTACCAGGGCTCCAGCGCTCTGTCCGCCCATCCATCACTTCATGAAGGCAGCCTCTTTGCTTTTCTTTTGGCCAATGGTTCAGTGTTACCAGGCTGGATCTACTTGTGGGGTCTTTTTGTGCAGGTAACAGGGCTTGAACTTATAGCCTCACACTTTTGCTCAGGTTTTTGTTTTGTTTTGTTTTTTCCACTCAGAGCTGGCTCTCTACCACTTGAGCCACACCTTAGGTTCCAGCTGTTCACTGGTTAACTAAAGACAAGAATCTGGTAGATATGTCTGCCTAAGACTGGCTTTGAACCGTGATCCTTGGATCTCAGCCTCTGTGGCAGCTGGGATTACAGGTGTGAGCCACCAGCACCAGCTTTCAACATTTGTTGTTGACTTTTGAGCTTGAGCAGGCTGTTGGCCCAGACCCAGCGCCCCAGGCCTGTAGCTGGGAATTCCTCCAGGACTATGGTCTCATCCTTGTGCTTCCTGCTTCCTGTTCTTTCCAGGTAATTGAATGAGTACTCGAGAACTGTAGCATTGGACCTGGGACCACAGTTCCCCCTTTAACCTGTCCAGCTCTTTTCATTTTTGAAAACCTGATCTGTTAAACACTTGCAGATGTTGAGCTTGTAAGGGAAAAAAGGCTTTTCTAGGCGCACACTGACGAATAGAGATGGCATCCTGTGCCAACCCAGCCTCCATGTGGGCCTGACCAGAGCCTCGGGCCTCACGTTCCCCTGTGAGCCTTGCCCGCCTGCAAAGACAGGCGTTACTGGCTCATGTCTGCTCTAGGTCTGCACTGCTTAAAAACTGTTATCTATAGTGAAACAGAAAGATAATCATGTATGTGCACATGTGTGTGCATGTGTGTGTGCATGGCTCATCTCCAGAATACTCTGTGCCCTTTGCAGAATTACACACAGGAGTCACATGGGCTAGGTGGTCCGATTCTAACCTTAAGAGCATCTGTGGGCATTATTTCCAGGGAATACACACATTACGATACCTCTGTAGCCAGTGTGGGGCCAAGTTTATTCACAAGTGAGTTTTGTAGCATTGTTTCGGCTAGTTCAGAGGCTCGGGCCAGGTGTGTGTGGTATAGTGTGAACCTATTCTGCCCCTTTTCTGCATGGATCCAGGCCTGGTGTCTTCACACTCCTATTCCGGGTGTTTGTGGGGGCTGAATTCCCCTTTCCCCCCCACAACACAGGGGAGCATGGTTGGTACTGGCTGACCCTGGTGTCAGCTGCGTGATTGAATGAGCAGAGATGCACAACCTGCTGAAAGCAAGCAGGAGCCGCTGAACTGTGTGGCCCCGCAGGGAAAAGCTGCCTTTTGTGTCATCCTGCCAGGCCGCTCCCGGGCACGGTCCACTTGCTTCCGTGGCCTCCAGTCCCCACTTGGTCACCACTGGACTTAACAGTGAAGCGTGCCACGGGACCTGGACCCCGGGGCCGAGGGCGTGGCCCGCCACTGTGAGTGGATGATCGCCCTTCAAAGCAGAAGCCAGGCACTGCTTTCTCTGAGACTTACCCCAGCTGGCGTGGCTGCCGCTGGTGAGGTTGAACTGCCCAGCTGCCTGGGCGTTTCTCAGCTTGCTGTTGCCCTGGCCCGGGCTCACTTCTCCCTCACACTTGGAGCTTCTGGCCCCATTGGCTGGAGCAAGCGAGCTGACTCACCCACAGTCCTGAGCTGTTACTATGGAAATGGATCCGTTCCTTGCAGCTTCATCCCTTCCCGGTCTCCACCTCTCAGGCAGCATTCAAAGTGTGCTTGTGAATTTCTCCCCAAAGAAGGGAAGGGAAGAAAATAGCATCACGGAGACAGAGGTCTGGGGTGCATGATTGTGGACACCCTCTGCCAGCCTGCTCTCTCCCGTGTCTGGTTGTTTGGCTAATAGTCCCAGCGGAGCCAGCTCTTCTCTGAGCTTCCCAGAGAAAGGCAGTGGCAGTGTGGATGGCACCGGTCCCCAGCCCACCCCGGCCACTGAGGAGACCAAGCTGCCCACGCAACTTCTGTACTCACCCCGCACCCTACCCCAGCCTGCTTGCACCACCTCTGCACACACCCCTGTACCCCAGCCTAGCCTGCCTGCATGACTTCTGCATGCACCCCACACCCGAGCCTTCCCACACGGCCTCTGCATGTTCCCTCAGTGCCCCAGCCTGCCCTCACAGCCTCCGCACACCCCCCGCGCCCCACCCCAGCCTGCCCACCCCCCTGTACCCCAGCCTGCCTGCACGACTTCTGCATGTACCCCTGCATCCCAGCCCTCCCACATGGCCTCTGCATGCTCCCCCAGTGCCTCAGGCTGCCTGCACGGCCTCCGCATGACCCCCTACCCCCCCCCCCCCGCCACGTCCCAGCCTCCATGGCCAGGGTTCACTCTGGCATTCCACTCACTGTTGTGGCATCGAGTCACTGTGTAGGGTGAGGCCTCAGCCCTGCCCAGAGCCCCAGTGGAATGGGGACAGAGTGGGGGTGTCCAAGACCTGAACACCCCAGAGCTGCAGGGGGCGGGGGGCTCCTATGGCTCCTTTGCTCTTGGTTCTTTCCTAAAAAAAACTAGGAAGGGGGAGATTTAGGAACTGAAGCTGCTCCCAGGCCCCTGGCCCCCCGTCCCTCACAGGTAACATCTCATTCCTGTGAGGAGGTAAACAGGCTTTTATCTCATTATACGTTACGTGAAAGCATTCGCGAGTACTTCCGAATTCCTATTTTAGGCCATATACTTTACTAGACACTGAGAAAACAGTGAGTGAGCAAAGAAAATATGTGTAAGTAACGGTAATAAGGGTGGATGGATAATGATTGATTGATAGATGATAGACAGACATATAGATAGATAGATGCATAGATAATAGATGGATAGACATAGATAATGGATGGATGGATGGATGGGCATAGATGATGGATAGATGGATGTAGATTATGGATGAATGGATGGATGTAGATAATGGATGGATGGACATAGATAATGGATGGATGGATGGACATAGATAATGGATGGATGGACGTAGATAACAGATGGATAGACATAGATAATGGATAGATGGACATGGAAAATGGATGGATGGATGGATGGATGTAGATAGAAGACTAGAACGATTTCACTACACTGATAGAACTTCATGTGGCCAAGGAAATAGAGGTGAACCCTTGACGGGAATAAGTATATGAAAAGAAGAAAATGCTGAAGAAGTCTAAGGAGGGTGGAAATAAAAAGGTGGAGGATGGAAAGATAAAGCCTTTCTGAGGGGTCTGTAGAAGTCCAGAGTGAGCTGAGTGTCCAGGCTCAGCAAGAATGACCACTTGGCTGAGGCCAGGGTGGGCATGTGGTAGCTGGCGGCTGGCCATTCCTCTGACCCCAGCGCTTGGGAAGCTGAGGCTGGGCTGTCTGGTGGGATACACCTCAGAAAGAAAGAAAACAATCGTAGGACAGGTGATGCCCATAACCCTAGCTACTCAGAGGGGCTGAAATCTGAGGATCACAGTTCCAAGCCAGCCCAGGCAGGAAAGTCCGTGAGACTCATCTCCAATAAACCCTCACAAAAAACCAGAAATGGTGCTGTGCTCAAGTGGTAGAGCACTAGCCTTGAGCACAAAGAGGCTCAGGAACAGAGCCCAGGCCCTGAACTCAAGACCCAGGACACACACACACACACACACAGTCCTACACAAAGAAGCAGAGGAGAGGAGAGGAAACAGGAGGGCAGGGAAAACAGGAGAGGGGAAGAAAGAAGAGGAGGAGAGGAGTGACAGGAGGGGAGAAGAGAGGGAATGTGAAGCAGGAGATGGGAAGCGAGAGGAGGGGGAGAAGACAGGAGGGGAAGGGCAGGGAGGGAGGAAGGTAGAGATGGAGTAAGCATTGAGCCATCTAGGGATGGATCAATTCAGAGGCCAGCCTGGGATGCCAGCCCCACAGGCTGAGGCCCAGTGCACTCAGGAACAATGGAGAAGTGATGATCTCCCTCCTGAGCCGGAAAGAGCCCTGGAGAGCAAGGAGAGCAGGTCCTGGATCCTGGAGGACAAAGACTGAGTGGGGGCCTGGTTCACTTCTTCCCATTCTCTCTTTCAGTCCATGAGCTCAATGTAAGGGTCAAACTCCTCACGTTGAGCAGCGGCTGGGAAATGAGAAAGCATCTCATCTTGTCCAGTGGTGGCCTTGGCTCTGGTGAGCATCTGGAACATAGGTGGGATTACAGCCCCTTGGGGGGGTCTTGCCAAGGAGTTTGGGGGGAGCAGAGCAGTGCCCTGAGCCCCTGCCAGTTGCTATAGTTACCCTGTGGAGTATTTCAGGGCCTTGGCCATCTCTTGGACCCTAGCGCTCCTCAAAGCATCCTCACCATTTCACTTCTGTATCTGAAAAATAAGGGACTGCCTAGGAAGTACTGGGGTGCTGTGACAAGTAGGGATCCTCTCGGCCTTCCCGTTCTTTGTGAGCAGTGTTCTCCCCTCCCCTCCTCCAGCCCTCACTTCCCACTCAGCCTTTCCAGAGGGGAGGGCACCGTGCCTCCCGCCTGTCATCCTAGCTCCTCAGAAGGCTGAGGTCTCAGAGTCCTGGTTCAAAGCCAGCCTGTGCAGACAAATCTGAGAGACCTGACCTCCAGCCAAGAGCAGGAAGCATAGCTGTGGCTCAGGTGGTAGAGCACTCCAGCTTTGAGTAGAAAATGCTCATGAGCCAAGAGCTTGAGGCCCCATAGCACCACACGCAAGAGGGCGCTCAGAGGGGGTGTGGGTGAAATTAACCCCTGTATTTCGGAAACTGACCCCCTCCAGGACATGGTGTCCCCTCTTCAACCTGCAGAGATAACCAACTTTATTGGGTGGGGAGAAAAAACTACACCAAATACATCTTAAATTTTTTCCCAATTGTAATTTGCTTAAATAATTTATGATATTACATAATTGTCAAATTGAACAAATAATATTCTTGGGGAAAAAAGCAGGTCTAATTTTGTCTCCCAGCATCCCTTAGTCTTATTCCTCTCCTGCTGTTAGATAAAAGCATGGCAGTGGGTTTTTTTTGGGGGGAGGGGGTCTTAAACAACCAGAGCCTTCTGTGCTGAGGTCCCTGAGCGCTGCGCGGGGGACCGGATGAGGCTGGCCCCCCATCATGTCCCCGCCCCGGCCTGAGGGGAGGGCCCGACCCTCTCCTCGCCCTGCACTCCTGCCCCCCCACCCCCACCTGTGGGTTCTGCACTGCTGGTCTGGGAGCAGTGGTGGACAGACAGACTGTCCTCCCAAATGACAGATGGCCTGGCATCCCAGCCCTCTGCGCCTGGCGGTGCTCAGAGCCACCTTTACCTACGCAGCCTCCACATGTGCAAGGATGCCCCACAGTCAGATTGGCTCACCTGCAGCCCCCAGGTCTGGTCCTGTCTACTCGCATCCCAGCCGACCCTGGTCTTGATCCTCTAGGGATTTGGGGTACCCCCCCCCAAGAATGGATGCTAGTGTCTTCTCTGTGACCACACAGACAGCTCCTCCTGTTCAGCACGGATCCTAGTGTCCCTATGTGGCCACCTGGCAGCTGTCCAGCTGTCTCCATGGAAGCTGGCCATGCTCTCTGGATGCACCTGCCCAGGCCTCTCTGGCCTTCACTTGTCATCCTGGCCCGGTGCTTCCAAGTGCAGATTCCTGGTCCTGAGGATGGGAGGTGACCCTCTGCCTCGGCCCACATCACTACCCCTCCCTCTCTGCCACCCCAGGACCTGGAGCCCTTCTGATTTCCCAGGCAGAGCATTCTAGAGGCTTCTGAAGAAGCTTGGCTTTCCCCCACTTTGGGTGTGTCTGCCCCCAGGGGCTTGTGTGTTCCAGGCTGGCACCCTGCTATGGGGCCCAGCTGCTGAGAGACCATAGGACTCTGCCCACCGATGGACTCAGCATGGGATGGGTTCATGGGAGGTGGTAGGAGCCGGGAAGCTGGGGCCTGGCACCCCAGGTTGCACTTGGACTCTGACAAAGCAGAGGTTGCCCCCTAGCAAGACCAAACAAGTGCTCAGCCAGCAATCGGGAAAACCATGCTGCCCTGGAAAGTGGATGACTCTAGAAGGAGGGCAGTGTTGTGGGCACCCATGGTGCAGAGCTGAGCAGATGTGGCTCTCTCTCTCTCTCTCCCTCTCTCCATGGCGGCTCCTCAGATTGTGTGCCCGCGGGCACCGAGGCTCTGCTGGCGGAGCTGTCGTTCCTCCCTTTCCACCCAGCAATCGTCCCTAATGACTGGCTTACTACAGAACTTCTGTCTGCCGGGCTTTGTTCTTTCCTAAGAACTTCACAGTAATTTCATCCGATTAAAACAAGTCTGCGAATCCACTGGGAAATGGCAATGACTGGGCAAAGGTTGGGGTAGCTGGCACCGTGTGACACTGAGGACTGCTGTTGGCTGTAACACTGTGACACCGGCTGTAGTCTGTGACCCCAGCTGTGATGCTGTAGCTGTGATGTATCTGGGAAGGTGAAATGTTCTCGGGTCTCCAGCAATTAGTTTCCCTGGTTTTATTTCATAACGGTCCTCAGGCTTCCTTGTCATTATTAGTCCTAAATAGCTTGAGACCATCACATTATGTGCTTTTCCCATTCTGTTTCCAGAGTAGAGATAAAACTGCAACATTAAGAATTTGTCTTACCTGGTGCTACTTAATTAAGTGCTCTTACTCATTTGAATGCTTTTTCTAAAATTTCAGCAGTGACATTTTTAGACAGAAATATAACTGGATTTCTCTTTACTGTGTTTCTACACCATTGGCTTTTGCTGCATTTATTAGAACATCTATATAAACAATGCGGGGAAAAATCAATAGCAAAATCAAATGCACCTGTCAGCTTCCTGTTTCAGCACTTCCAGTGATGTACACAGCACTTCCAAAGTCATGAGTACACTTAAGGTGTTTCCTTTGAGCTGCATTTTAAATTAAGACATTTTAACAGAAATGAGCTGGGCTCAACAGCTCATGCCTGTAATCCCAGCTACATAGAGGGCAGAGATGGGGAGGAACAAGTTTTAGAAACAGTCCAGGCAAACAGTGACTGAGGGTCCATCTTCACACACAGGGGAGCACACATCTGTAACCCCAGCCTAGGAGGCACTGCTCACCTAAACCTTGGACATAGGTCACATTTGACCTGTCCAGCTAAGCAAAAGTCCAACTAAGCAGCAAGAGCATTAGAGCCCTGTCACGTGAGAGCCACAGCCTGGTCTACAGGTGCAGAGGGCTGGGTCCTGTAGTTGTGCTCCGGGCAGCTGGGGTGATGGGCATGGCCAGCAGCTACAGTTGTCATCTCTCTGAACATTTCATGTGCTTGGCTTAGGTTACCAGTGCCATGCCCAAATCTGTCCTTCACGTCACTCACAGATCCTTGCACTTGCCTCATGTGACTGATGAAATAATGATGGAATATGAAATATCGAAAGCAGCTCCTGAGCTGAGCCCTGCAGTCTCCACCATGGATTTCTTCTTCATGAAAGAGTCTTTGCATTTCCCTTTGAACAGCCAAGATCTGGCCCACAATGAGGTGGGGGCTCATCAGCTTCTTCCCTCTGCCGCAGGCCCCTGTGTAGGCCGAGGGCAGCTCCCCTTGGGGCGGGCCTTGAGCTGGGCAAGCAGCATTTGCTGCTGCCCTGGTCCAGGACCCCAGTCTGTCCTGCCACAGTGGGCAGATCAGGAGATGACAAAAGTGTGGGCACTCCCACATGCTTTTGCTCTATGGCCAGCTAGCTCCATTCCCAGACCTGTGGAGTAACAGAGCAGCATAGCAGAAGGGCGTGGTAGAAGGGAGCATCTTACCTCATGGGGGCCAGGAAGGGGGAGAGGGGAGGGAGGGAGGGAGAGAAAGGAGGGAAGCTGGCAACAAACTATGGCCTTTAAAGCCCTATCCCCAGTAACCTGATTCCTCCAGGGAAGCCCCGCCTCCAAACAGCCCATTGGTGGAGCCTGAGCCCCTGTGATCCAGTCATCTCTCTGCAAGTCACCATATGCAAATCAGTGACGCTATATGCAAATCTCCAAGGCCATATGCAAATTACAGCAGGTACAGCGGCTCCATTGCAGGGAACAGCAGGGCAATGGTCCTGTTTGGCTGGCTTCGGTGCCACCAGGGGGAAGGATGGAGAGGTGTGGCAAAGGGAAGAAGGAAGATGGAGGAGAAGTGTGGAGGACTTGTCCAGGGGACAGAGCATAGGAAATGGCTCAGTGGCTGGGCTGCAGAAGGCCCTCCTTGAATGTATGGGGGCCACATTTACATCACATTCAGCCCTGATGGTGCAGCTGGGGTGGGTGGGGAGCTGGCCACCCCAGTGTTTGTGTAGACAATGCTCCAGGCTACTGTGCCAAGGAGATGTGGCTTTGTAATAATTCACAGTAATTGGAAAACTCAGTCGGTCCCTGTGGGCAAATACAAGGTTCTCTAAGCTCCTTCATTCATTAAAAATGTATTCTGAAATTGACATTCTGCTGGGTTTTGCTAAAATGAATAAATAAAGCTGTATTTAATGAGCTACAATATTTACTTCAACGTTTAATGAGCTAACTCCTATTAAAAGAGTTTGTTCTTTTAAGTGGACTGGAAATCTCCCTACAAATTTATTTAGCTTTCCTGCTCAGTCACTCTTTCAACAGGTGTGTATGTGTCTCACAGTCAAGGACCTTGAACCAGCCAAGTGCAGTGGCTCACACCTGTAATACCAGCTACTCGGGAGGCTGGGATCTGAGGATCTCACATTGAAGTCAGCCTGGGGAAGGGAAGGCATCTACTTCCAGATGAGTCTCATGGACTTTCTTGCCTGGGCTGGCTTTGAGTTGTGATCCTTGGATCTCAGCTCCTGAGTAGCTAGGATGACAGGTGTGAGCCACCAGCAACCACCCAAAAGCCAGAAGTGGAGCTATGGTTCAAGTGGTAGAGCTCTAGCCTTGAATGAATAAGCTAAGGGACAGCACCCAGGCCCTAGTTGGAGCCCCACTACTAACACACCACACACACACACATACACACACACACACACACACACACACACCTATACACCAAACAACAGGGCTGGAGGTATGGTTGAGCAGTGAAGCATCTGGCCCAGAGTATTGGCAAGAACCATTTTGGCATCGGCCCTCCCCGAGCTCGTCTGCAGCTGGACCTGTCCCCTCCCATTGGTGATGACAAAAACAACAGAACAGGACATTGAAAAGGGGGCTCGTTGTCATCCCATCTTGTTTGGTACTGGGGATTGAACTCAGGGCCTTCACCTGCTAGGTGAGCTGCAGCCCCAGTCCTTTGGGTTTTGTTTTTCAAAGGAAGCCATTAAGTCCTTGGACCCACTTTTCCCTGGGTGGAGGGAGAGGGAGGCGATCTCTCTGCCCCAGCCTCCCAAGTGACTGGGATGAGCCACTTCCAGTGAGCCACCTTGTTCCTCCCCATCTCTGCCCGCTATGTAGCTAGGATTACAGGCATGAGCTGTCGAGCCCAGCTCATTTCTGTTAAAATGTCTTAATTTAAAATGCAGCTCAAAGGAAACACCTTAAGTGTACTCATGACTTTGGAAGTGCTGTATACATCACTGGAAGTGTGAGCCACCACACCTGGCCAAGGATTAGCTCTCCCAAGAGTCTTGTTTCTTGCAGGGGTGGGGGGAGTAACCAGGGCTTGAACTCAGGGCCTGGTGCTCTCTGCCAGCTTTCTTGCTCAAGGATAGCTCTTTACCACTTGAGCCGTGCCTCCAGTGCAATATTTTGCTGGTGAATAGAGTCTCTAGAACTTTCCTGCCTGGGCAGTCTTCAAACCTCAGTCCTCCAGGTCTTAGCCTCCTGAGTAGCTGGGATTACAGGCATGAGCCATGATGCCTGGTTTATAGTTTTTCTTTCTCCTTTTGATGGGACGGTTGGAGTGTGTTACCACTACTTCCTGCATTTTCAGTCCAAATTGTTCAGTCATCTATGAGCTACTCCAGCTTCTGAGAGAAAAGAAATACTTAAGAGGATGCTGAGCTGTCTCCTTAATGAGAGAGAGAGAGAGAAGTCAGTTACTGCGTGTCATGGTTTAGCCACACTTCTTACTTTGGAGATGTCTGAATCCTCAACTCTGCACCTTTATTAATTAATCCAGAGCAGAGCAAACAATTAGACAACCTCTCAGCACCCTAGACCTGGGCTGCTCCGGGTTTCCAAGCACTGTTGTAGAACCAAGGGCTTTGGCTTAGCCTGCTGTGATGGTGTTACACTCCAAATGCAATTAGGAAATGGAGCGTACTCCATCTACAGTGGGGGGCGGGGGGGGGGGGTTGTACGTGCCGAGACTGGGAGGCCCTGCGGGCACTTCCTTGCAGAAGCACTAACAAATGTCTGATCCCGAGCCCAGAGAACATTCAGAGGTGCGGTTGTCTGAGCTTGCCTCCCCAGGAGCACACGAAGCCCAGAGAATGCCTGGAGGTGCGGTTGTCTGAGTTGCCTCGTGGGGTGCACAGCATATCATCTACACTTGGGAGGCAGAGAAGCCAGGCCCAGCTGCCGCCAGCCCACTCCCAGGTGTTCCTGATTTAGAATTAACTGGAAACGTAGATGTCTTGCTCCCTGCTTCCCACACTGCCAGCCTATTAGCGGAGCCCCAGGGCAGAACTCCCGGCAGCCCCCCCACCCCCATGCACCCTGACTTCAGGAACCACGTGTCCAAGTCTCTGTGAACTTGTGCAAGATGGCGGCTGTTGGCCCCAGTGGAGGAGTCTGGATGGGCCCGGAGGATGGAGCCAGCCCCTGTGGGAGGGCAGAGGCCCCACAGGGCAGAGACACCCCCCCCTCCAAGGGAGAGACAACCCCCCACAAGGCAGAGGCCCCCAAGAGGCAAGACAGACCCAGCCAACCACTGCCTCTTCTCTCTGCAGTCCCCCCAGTTCCCATGGTGCAATTGTTCAGGGAGGATCCCAGCCTTCATCTGTGTTTGCAGGGCTAGACTTTGTCCCGAGGACAGAGGCAAGGCTGGGATTGGATGTGGATGTCTGTGGCTGTGTCCCCACCTGCCCGGCCTCCCTGGTGGGGCAGGAGGCCGGCCTCTATTACTTGGCCTCTCAGCCTGAGACATCGGTGCAGGTAAACTCTCAGTAGCATCTTTTGGCCTATTGCATCCTAGGTTTCTGCTTCCGTCCTGTGGCTTTGTGACCCCCTCTTCAGCGTGGCAGGGCTGTGGGCCTTGTGCTGTGGTCTCTGGACCACATTTCCTCACATCATCTCCACAGATCTGGGGGAGAATATTTCTCTCTCCTGCCACATCATGAGTCCATTTGCTCCTTTCTTCTATGGCATTGTTTGCTTTTGACCTCAATCTTCCTTATGTATTCACTGAATCAACAAGTGTGTGTGTGTGTGTGTGTGTGTGTGTGTGTGTGTGTGTGTGTGTGTGTGAGAGAGAGAGAGAGAGAGAGAGAGATCTCAGCCTCCCTTCTGGCTACACAGGGCTAATGATTTTTATGGCTTCTGTTATCTCTCTCTCTCTTTATGATGTGTTTGTTTTTCTCTAGCTAATTAGTTTCATGGGTAACAAACTTTAAAATGATGAGGGCAAGATGGGTGACAAGCTGCGCCCGGCAGGGGGCACCATCCCTGACCCCAGGGGACCAGCACTCACCACGCCTGTGATGCAGTCAAAGCCACAGCCCAGGCACGCGGTCTGACCCCTGAAATGGAGCAGCCCCCTGGCCTCCATGGGCCTTGCTGTGCCCGGATGAGAACACAGAGGTGGACGAGGGCAAAGCAAGGCAATGCGGCTCAGCCACGCCACCTCACAGCCTCTAAGTGTGTGTGTGTGTGTGTGTGTGTGTGTGTACATGCACATGTGTGTGTTGAGTATGTGTGCTAGGGTATAAATTCAGGGTCTGGGCACTGTCCCTGAGCTTTTCTGTTCAAGGCTGGTGCTCTAACACTTGAGCCACAGCTCCACTTCCAGACTTCTGATGGTTCACTGGAGATGGGTCTCACGGACGTTCCTGCCTGCACCAGCTCTGAACCTCGATCCTGCGATCTTAGCCTCCTGAGCAGCTGAGTTGACACGCGTGAGCCACCTCTGCGCAGCTTATAATTTAGAGTTTGAAGGAAAACAACCACAACTTATTTTTTCTTTTCAGTCCCAGATCCACATTTTTTTATTTTCTAGGTTTTAGCAATGGCGGGTCATAATCCAATCGACCACAAAGCCCACTTCTAGGAAGAAAAAAACAGCCCTGTCCGTGGAGTTCTCATGCATTCTGCCCTCCCTTGGGGCCAACCGTGCAGGCCCCCATGAATGCGCCTTCCCTGTGAGGCTCCAGAGCTGCCCAGGGGGCACACGGAAGCCCAGGCAGCCACATCTGCTCCAAGTGGAAACATCCTGGCTCTTGCAGAAGTGCAGTCTCTGCTGCCTCTGTTCCCCTGCCTCCCTCACTTCCCCTCCTGCCCTCTGCCCCTCTGCCCTCTGCCCTTTGCCTCCCTTGCCGCCCCACCTCCTCTCCTGCCCTCTGACCCATGCCCTCTGCCTTCCTCTCCTGCCCTCTGACCCATGCCCTCTGCCTTCCTCTCCTGCCCTATTCCCTCTGTGCCCTTTGCTCCCATGCCCTCTTCCCCTGCCTCCCCCTGCCCTCTGCCTGGTCCTCGGTGCTCCCTCTCTGTGACCCGCTTGTCCTCTCTCTGCCTCCTCCACAGCCCACAGCCCCCTCCTTCGTGTCTCTTCCCCAGCTATTTCTGGAAACCCCCGTCGGAGCCCCAGAGCCTGGCCTGGCATCTCCTGGTCATCTCTTCATCCAGGCCAGGTGAGGGCCAAGCCTCGCCATTTTGTAGAGCGAGAACTAGCTAGAACTCTAGAGAGGCAGCCATCAAAATAGTGTCTCGGAAGCATCCAGGAGGTAGCCATGACATGAAGTCATTAAAATCATAGAGTATTATCAAAATGACATAAAATTTAAAGCCCTTACTAAACTCCAGCCAAGACTGAGGCAAAAGCATATGTCTGCATGCAACCCAGAGGACATTTTTCATACCAGGGACGCCGAACCATCCCCACGAGTGTCTTGAAGAAGAAATGAGGGGAACCCAGGCCCCACTCAGACCCCCACAGCCAGCAATGGAAGGAATTCGGCACACCCAGCTCAGCACCGACAAAAACTGCTGGAGTCTGACGATTCCGTGCCAGATGAGGTTGTCTGTCATGGGAGAAGAAAAGAAAGGGTATTAAAACCACAAGAACCGAGAAAATGTGATATGCACAAATGCTTCGTTATCGTTTTTCAAAGTTCTCTTTTTTCTTTTCTTTTTTTCTTTTTTTCTGGCCAGTCCTGGTGCTTGGACTCAGGGCCTGAGCACTGTCCCTGGCTTCTTGTTGCTCAAGGCTAGCACTCTGCCACTTGAGCCACAGCACCCCTTCTGGCCGTTTTCTGTATACGTGGTGCTGGGGAATCAAACCTAGGGCTTCATGTATGAGAGGCAAGCTCTCTTGCCACTAGGCCATATCCCCAGCCCCTCTTTTTTCTTTTTATTAATTAAATTTTGTTGACAAGGTGTTGTGCAAAAGAGGTACAGTTACGTAATAAAGCTCAACGTTCTCTTATGCAGGATAAGCTCCTGGCAGTTGGGCTCTCAGACAGGTGGTCAGGAAAATGGAGGACCAACCCTAGTTACGGAGGATGAAGTCATAGCTACCATTAAGAATGTGGCAACAAAACCAAGTGCAGACACTACATACTATTCTAGAGAAAGACGTAAGGAATGGAAGTAAGGCATAATAAATCTCAAGCTAATGATGACATTCCTAAGGAGAAAGGGGAGGAGGCATGATTGTGCTATCTCTCTCATCTCTGTGAATTTGGTAGTGTAAGAAATGGTGGATTAATGTGTGGTGTGTGTGTGGTATGTGTGGTGTGTGTGGTATATGTGGTGATGTGTGTGTGTACATGGTATGTGTGGTTTTTCACCTGTCACAGAGCAGTCAGCCCCCTCCATGGTTGTCTTTGCTTTATCTAACAGGAAATGGTCTTTTTTTTTTCAAGTTCACACAGGATCAGATGATGTCTTTGGCAGGGAAGAACTGCACTGGGGTCCCCATTTTACCCAAAGTGGATTTTGTAAACCAAGGCCCTGTTCTGAGTCACTTCATTTAAAAACACATTCTGGTGGCTCCAGGTGTTGAGCCTGCTGGCGGAAGCCCTGCGGTTCAGCTCCAGCCCTTCCCTGCAGGGGGCCAGTGTGGGTTGCTGGCTGAGGTAGGTCTCCCTTCCTGCCTGGGCATGAGCTGGACTGCCGTCCTCCTGTTTCACACTTTCTGTCACACCCAGGGTGACAGGTACACCACAGTACACCCAGCTTCTTCCCTTGAGTGAGAGTCCCATGAACTTCCCTTCCCAGGCTGGCTTAGAATCATGATCCTGCCAATCAACAGCTCCTTCTGAATGTTTTTTTATGACTCTAAGAACAATGTATGGAGAGAGAATTCTTTATCCAGCTCATAGTATGGCCTAACAGGAAATCATGACACATCTGACCAACTTGTTGGTTTCTAGGCCTGTGTCCTTCCTTCCCTTCTCCTAGCCCCTGGCCCATCCTTTTCCCCTCATTCCAGAATTATGGCACGTTTTTGAATGGGTGGATTTTCCCTGCAGCTCAGCTCATAGCCTGTACTTGCAGGAAGCTGTTGCTCATTTAATCCGTCGGTCCTTTCTGATCTCTGTGCCTCACCTGTGACCTTGTTCAAGTGTGAGTTTCTGTCCCCCATGCCCTGGTGGCTCTGTCGGCCTCCAGGCTGGCCCCTCCATCCTCGCTTATCCACCATGCAGAGCGCTCATCTCTTCCCAGCTGCAGCTGCGCTCATCTCGTCCCAGCTGCAGCTGAGTCGGGGTCAAGTTCATGGTGGTGGGTGTCCATGTGCAATGCAGACACAAGTACCCTCTGCCGTTCTCACACACACAGAAATGGCTCTGAACACGAATCAGGATTTCCCCACAGTTTTCAGTATGCTAGTTTAATTTCGAGCACCGGGTAGGAAGGAATTCCTTTATAATGAAGGTGAGGAGAACAAAGTGTCTGAAACTTCCTTTGGTCACGGGACTGGTCCTGCCGATGCTGCCTTCCGTGCTCAGCCTTGGCTGAGTTGCAGCTGCAGAACCCGAGTTTTCAGGCTTCACCACCAAGGTGAGGGGCTTGCCAGGGGTGGCTGTGTCAGAGGTGAGGGGTTTGCCAGGGGCAGTTGCGTCCTGCCCCCAGGCCCCCAGACCCCCAGGCCCCACAGGCCGAGGCTCCCCACCTGCCTTCAGGCCAGGACTCATGGGCAGGCGGCAAAGCCCCTGAGGGCCTCCTGGGCCTTCCTTGGCCATGAGTGTCACCCTGGCTCACATCTGGTGGACCAGCCTGATGCTGTGGGCAGGGAACCCAGGCCTCCTGGGCAAGAGCTGCTATGAATGGCCGCCGTGATGGCCCACTCTCCACAATCTGTGTCAGCTCACACTGGGCTGCCAGAATGGCGCCTGTCACTGGTATTTATGTGGCCAGGCAGCCACACTGGCTGGGCCTCTGGTGAGGGTCTCCTAAGCCTGGTCCCAAGTGGAGAAACGGAAAGAGAGTGGCAGTGTCCAGAAGGAGCACCATGTGCACACTAGGTTGGCTCCATAACAACTGCTCTGCTGAGCACCATCACTTGCCCTGAGGCCAGCATTAGTCCCTGCTAAGGTCAGTGCCCCATGACCTAATTACCTTGCCTTAGGCTCCTCCTCCTCTTCACGCCCCTCCCCCCCAACATGCCACACTGGGTCAGGTTGTGCAAGCATGCCAGAGGGCACCAGGAAGCAGCCGACTCAGTGATCAGAGCGGGAGGAGAGCAAGCCAGCTGGGCAGACCCCCAAGAGTTGACATGCAGAGGGCAGGGCACCATCTCTGTTGCCTCCAAGGTGGGGAGTGGTTCCCAGCTGCCCTGCAAAGTGGAGGTGACTTTCTAGAATCCTTGGGGCCCTGGGTCTGGCCGTGTCCTGGTACCCACACCTGGCCGGTCACGCATGTCCTCTGTCCCCGCAGTTTGACATGCAGAGGGTCACGCTGGAGGAGCTGAAGCACATCCTCTACCACGCCTTCCGGGACCACCTGACCATGAAGGACATCGAGAACATCATCATCAACGAGGAGGAGAGCCTCAACGAGACCTCGGGGAACTGCCAGACTGAGTTTGAAGGAGGTAGGGCCCCCACCCACTCTCCCATTCACCCCAGCGGGTGAGACAGGCGTCCCCAATTCTCCATTTCATGGAGTGACAGCCCCCCCCCCAACCGCAAAGCCACACGCCAGGACTGTTCTCCAAGGCCTGCTTTCCTGCTCTTCACAGTGCGATTCCAGCTGCTTAGGAGGCAGAGGTTGGAAGATTGTGGTTCAAGGCTAGCCTAGGCAACCTGTGTTCGAGACCCCCTCATTGCAATCAGTGGCTGCATGCCATGGTGTACGGCTGTCACCCCGCTACATGAGAACCTTTAGCAGGAGGGGTGCACTCTAGACCAGCCAGGGAGGAAACAAAAAATCCTACTTGAGTCTTTCTTTTGTTTTAAGGTGAAAGGGCCGGGAGCATGAGTCTAGTGGCATAGCCTCTGCCCAGGAGGCGTGAGACTCTGAGGTCAAACACCAGCATCACACCCACAAAAGTCCAGTGGCAGCAGTATGGCCCCGGAAATCATCATTCGCTTCTCTGCGCCTTTCCTAAAAGATTCGCTGCCAAGAATGGCAAATGGTAGTCACACCCAGACAAGATCCTCTAGCTAGCCAGCACCAGTGGCTCCTGCCTGTCATCCTAGCTACTCAGGAGGCTGAGGTCTGAGGATCGAAGTTCAAAGCCCTGGGCAGGAAAGTCCATGAGACTCTTCTCTCCACTTACCCACCAGAAAACCTGAAGGGGCGCCGTGGCTCGAGTGGCAGAGCACTGGCCTTGAACAAAAGAGCTCAGGGACAGTGCTCAGGCCCCAAGACTCACAAAAAAAGGAAAAAAAAAAAAGATCTTCTGGGTTTATGGAAAGTGAGGATGGATGGATTCTGAAGCCTTGTGAGTCTATGGTGGTGCCGTGAAGGGCCTGGATGCCAAGTCCCACCCGGCCACCTGCCCCTGCCTGCCAGGGTGACAAGGGCACCCCTGGCCCCACCCAGCACCCAGGGCAGATGCTGGAGGGGAGTGGGGGCAGGGGGCGGGGGTCAGAGCCATGGAGCAGGGCCCATGTGTGCATGTATGTGTGTAACCGGGAAGTGGACACGTGCTCATGTTCTTCATCTGCAGGATGTGGAGTGTGTGATGGCTATGTGTGGAGTGTGGTGGATGAGTGGGGAATGTGGGGGTTTCCTAGGGGCTGGGAGGGGGCGGGGGAGGGTGGTTGCATGGGGACTCATGTGGTTGCATGGGGGCCAGGGTAGTGGTCGCGTGGGGGTGCATGGTGGTGTGAGGGTGTGCAGTGGTCATGATCTCCACTCAGTCCTGGGTGACAATACATCTCACATGGGCCCACGCACTAGTGAGCACACAGAACCCCATCTGAGGCTGAGCCGTGGGAACGGTGGGCCAGGCACGAGGGCAGGAGCTGTGGTCCTGGGAGGGGTGGGCCTGGCACAGGGAGGAGGCGTGGAGCCATGGTCCTGTGGTCCTGGGTGGGGTGGGGTGGGCACAGCATGGGGAGGGAGCTGTGGTACCCCCTGCCAGCCTGGCCCCTGGAGGGGCCAGGAGGTCCTCAGCAGTGTGAGCCCACCGAGCAGTGCTCAAGGAAAGCGAGTCTAGCTTCATTCTGGCTGGATGGGTGTGGGTAGGAGGCAAAGTGGGGTGCAGGTGGGGTACATCTGAGGGCCACCCGGCCCAGTGCAAGGCTGCAGGAGGGAGGGGAGCAGAGCAGCACACACACCCTGGGCTCTAGGAACATAGCAATGAACCCTGGCATTGCTCTAGCACCTGGCCACGTGATGCACCTGTCACCTGTATTTGCTCATCCATCTTTGGGCTAATTCTTTTAGTGACTGGTACAGTTCCCATTAGCGCATGTGGCAGAGAGGGAAATGGAAGCTCAGAGAAGATTTTCAGTCACTTGGCCAGAGTCTCTAGGTAGCAGTTAGGTAAATAAATCAGATGTTTGACTTTCTGACATCCTCGGCTGGCCTGGACTTCTTGGGGGGAGGGTACAGACTGGACCCTAAGAATAAGTACAGAGAAATAGATGCACTGCGAACTCATAATGGCAGGTGACATTTAATGGTTAAGTGATTACGAAGAAGCAGATGGAATAGTCCAGGTCAGCCTTCTGCCAGCCACACCAAAATGTTTGCAGAGTTTTCTGTTGCTAAGCAGAAAATCAAGAAGAATTTGTGTAGGAGTTGAGGATGTGGGTGTGAGAGTAAGCCATGGATTCACGTCCTGCCCATGCCTTGGCCAGAAAATCTCGCCTTCCACCGCTCGGATGGTCAGGGGGACAGCCCGCTGCTCCCGCGAGGCCTGCACTGAAGCAGGGGCCTGGCCTCTTAATTCTGTTCACCTGCTGAGCCCCTGCATGGGCTGCCTGTTGTGTGTGCACTGAGAACAGAGAGTGCCCAGGGCCTGTTCATGTTCTTCATCCTCACAGCCCTGTGTGGACCCCACGCCCAAGGCCTGGGGACACAGAAGTGGAGGGACAGACAAGAGCTGTGCCACGGTACATGGCTAATGACTCAGGGCAGTATGACGCAGATTTTTTCCTGGCTCCTACCTAAGTCAGAATCTTGGTCCCACAATCTGCGATGCTGCCAACATTTAGGAGGAAATGCCTCTCATCAAGACAGAGTGTGAATTGCAGGCTCCATTTCAGGTCTGGTTCTCAGTGACCCTGGCCAGGAAATGACCAGGGGCGCGCCTCTGCCCACTGGCCCTGAGTCTGCGTTCTCGGGCTCTTCCTCTCCTGTGCTAAAGGAGCCGCAGCTGGCTCCCCAGGAATCGTCTCGTCATCCTTTGCATTGTTTCCAAGTGTCCTGACACAGATGAGCTTCTACACCCAGCCCACAGCTCACAGCCCCCACCCAGCCACGCTGCCTGCAGCTCCTGTCAACCCTCAGGACACAGAGGCAGCATGGCGGCTGTGCAGGGAGCAGTCTCACAGCCAACCCAGGCCTCAGCACCTGTCTTAGCCCTGCTTCATCAGTTCCTTCTCCTTCCTCAGACCTGGCATCATTTCACACGTGCTCACTCCTGGGAGAAGCCAACTCCACACCAGGCTCATCTCTTTCCACTAGCTAAGAACTTAAGACTCTAATCAGCAACTGCAGGATTGAGCCACAAAATACTCTGAAATCACCCAAGCAGCCACAGGCCCACTGGATCCAGGAGGATTAGATATGGCAAGATGGGACCTCAGAGATGAGGGGGAAATGATCAAGCTTAGGAATGGGGGTAGAGCTGGAGGAGGGGCTTTGAAGGGTGTGATATCCCCAGTTTCTCTTGCAGTCTCTCTGTGTGTGTCTCTCTCCTGTCCTCCGTGAGGCCCACCCAGGCAAAAACTTAACCAAGATCCCATCTCAACCAACAAGCCAGGTGTGGTGGCACCTTCCTGTCATCCTGACTACCATAGCCAGTGACACTTACCTATCATGGTGCACAAGTCTGGGTTGAGATGGGGGGGAGGTTTGTGAGTTTGTTGTCTGGGGTGGCTTGGAACCATGATTCTCCTGTCCTCTGAGGCCGCATAGTGTCCTCCTTGTCAGGGCGTGAGTCCTTGTCCACAGGGTTAGGGCAGTGGTGTCTGGTGGGCAGGGTCTCTGGTCTTACCATGTCCTCTCTCATCCCTCCCTAACCCTCCATCCCTGTGTCCTTGACCCCCGGCACCCCATCCCCACCCCTCCCCCTCCCCCTTCCCTTCCCACCCCCAACCACCCCAGTCCACTCCCAGAAGCAGAACCGGCAGACCTGTGTCCGGAAGAGCCTCATCTGCGCCTTCGCCATGGCCTTCATCATAAGCGTCATGCTGATCGCAGCCAACCAGATCCTCCGGAGCGGCATGGAGTAGGTGACAGAGCACGGGGCGGATGGTGGGGCGGACAGTGGGGCAGATGGAGTACTATCCTCCGCCCCGCCCCACTTGCTCTGTGTGCACACACCGGGGCCCGGACCTCTGGACACACAGGACAGACCCTTGAGGACCACAGAGCCTCTGTCCTCCGTCCTCCAAAACTCCGCAGGGACCGTGCCCGGACCTGGGCCTCCACCAACCCCGTCTCCGGGTGTCTGCACAAGGGCTCTTCTCGCTTTAGTGGTTTTGTTTCCTAATGCAATAACTAGCCCAGAGCTCCGAGTTCTGAAGATAAATTTACTTCCCTTCTGTGCCACCCCCCCATAGCGGGCAGGGAGACAGAGGGGGTGCCTGGTGCCCCCTCCCACCCTGTTCTTCCCCCAGGGCCCACAGACTCCACTGAGGCCCAGCCCAGCCTCCCCCCTCCCCCCAGAAAGGACCCCCTCCAGTGTGGTGGGGAGAGCCTTGAGACCCCATACCCGGCGGGCCTCCCCGTACTCGTCTTTCCACTCCCCTAGTGCCCGCCTGCACCAGCATCCCCTACCTGCAGCGCCTTCTTCCTGCTTTCTGCCCTTGGCCGCTATCTGAGGAAAACAACCAAGCAGAGGAGCCCCAGGGCGGACATCCACATCCTCGCAGAGGACAGAAGGACAGGGCTGATGCCCGCTCGCAGTGCCCGAGCTGGCCTCCCGACAGCGTCCTGGCTCCTCAGTTCAGCTGGGGGTGGAGTTGGATGGAGCCCGGGTCGGGCCCTGGGTCTCCAGGCCGGATGACTCTGCAGGCCGGGTCGGCGCTCGGCGCTTGGCTACCTGATCGTCCTGGATAAGGGATGAGGTCACATCCACAGGAGGACGAATCGGCCCCAGCACCACCCGCACCTCCTCAAATCCCTCAGGCAACTGGGAAAGACATTGGCCAGCTCTGCCCACAGGAGCTGAAGGCCACAGAACTCTGCCTGCACTGGACAAGGCTGTCACCCCTGGCACTGGACCCCAGCCTCCACCCCCTTAGCCCAAGCTTGCCAGCCAGCCACCCAGGCCGGCCACCTCCCTGGGCCGCTCCGCCAGCTCAGGTCTGCGTCTCTGCACCACCACGTCTCGCTTGGTTTCCGTGGCAGCCGAAAGCCTGGAGCTTCGCCCGCCTCCCTCTGGCCTCCCATCCTGCACCGTGGCTCCCCGTCTTTCCTGTCTGAATGCAGGGGGAGGCGTCTGTGTCCCCAGCCCCAACCCCCACTGCCTTCTGAGACCTGGAGACCCCAGGCTCCACACCCAGTCTTCCTCCACTTCACCTCTGCAGCCTTCCCCGCGGCCGCGTGGGGCCCTGGGGAGCCGTTCCCCCGAGGAGGGGCAGCGCTTCCCACAGCACAGTTACTAGGGTTTGAGCCATAGCAGGGAAAGGGGGCGCCAGGCTCCCCAGACCCGTGAGACCTAAATCCACCAGAGTCTGGAGGATCCAGACTAGCCAAGGAAGGTGGTGTCCCACCCAGCTCCCCCCCCCCATGTACCTGCCCTGCCCCTCCCCACATACCAGCCCTGCCCTGGTCCCACATACCTGCCCTGCCCCCCATACCTGCCCCCTCTCCCCCTTGCTCTCACCAGCCCCCTCTGCAGAGGAACACACTTGGAGCAGGTGGAGTGCTGACTGGACCTGGGCGCAGCAGCCTGGTGGCCTTGGCCTGCCCCTGCAGGGTGGGGTGGAGTGTCGCTGGGACAGCCTCCCTCCCCTCAACTCCCAGGTTGACGCCAGGGTGACCACTCCAAGATCCCAGCCTCCTGGCTGATAGCGGACAATGTGACCCCTCTGGTGGCTGTCTCCTGCCCAGGGGTCAGCAAGATGAGCTGCCTGGGGGAAGGGACATCCAAGCACCTGCCCATGGACAGCCTCTCACTCTCCCAGCGGCTTGGGGTGGAAGTGAGGAGGATCCGGAGAAGGTTATGTGTCCCATGAGTGCTTGCAGGGAGAGAGGACAAGGACAAAGCCACAGAACTCCTTGATGGTCCAAAGTGAACTCCAGCCACAGTCACCCCTGGTGCCCGGATACAGGGTGCCCACAGTCGAGCCACTGGCAGCCCCTGGACTCAGGATTTGGAGTTTGCTGCTGTGACTTGCAGTCTGGCTGTGCTGCTTGGGTGATTGTAGACCCATCGGGGCACTGGGTTTCTCTGTACCAGGGCACATGGCTGGAAACTCCCACGGTGCCCACAGCTGGAGGCATCCCACAGGAGATGGAGGGCCTCTGCTCCCCTCACCCTGGGTGCCCAGGGCTGCAGCCACAGTACCCAGTGTGGCTTATTTCCTGCAGCAGAAGGTGTCCCCACTCCCAGAGCACAAGAGCAAGAATCAGGCAGTGTGTGTGTGTGTGTGTGTGTGTGTGTGTACCCACACATGCGTGTGTCTGTGTGTGCCAGTCCTGGAGCTTGAACTCTGGCCTGGGCTGTTCCTGAGCTTTTGTGCCCAAGGTTAGTGCTCTACCCCTTGAGCAATAGCTCCACTTCTGGATTTTGATGGTTAACTGAAGATGAAGGCTGGGTGGCTTTGAACTGCAGTCCTCAGGTCTCAGCCCAGGGTGTCTGGGATGACAGCTGTGAGCTGCTCCCCGAAGGTGCCTGGGGCTCAGGCAGGGTTTGACACTGTGACTTTAGTCCCCACAACTCACAGTGAAGCTGTCTTCAGATGCAGACGGAACCCTCCCACCTCTGGGATAGGAAGAGGGGAGCAGGTGCGAGGGTCCCCTCTGACCCGCTGTGAGGGGCAGAGGGTGTTACCGAGGCAACTGGCATTCCACCACATGCTCTGTGTTTCACTTCCAGCTTGTTGAGGCAGTAGTATGGGGGGGGGAGGGCACATTTGTAAGAAACACTCCACCCACCCCTGGCCCCCTGTGGGGGCCCCCAGACTGGTGAGTCCTCCACCTTTCCTCCCCTACCACCCTGCACCCCACCTCCCAGAGCAGGGATTCTTAAATTTAGGCACAACTAGTGATCGTCTGGAAGCGAAACCCTCTATGCCTCCAGACTTCCTTAGCATCGGTGTGTTTTCTCTTGGAAAGTGTGAAATTGCATGCACAGCGGTGAGCTCGAGGACATGAGTGGGAGATGTGAAGTCCCATGCAGGGTGGTGAACTCACCTGTGTGAGTGGGAACTGTGAACTTGTGCACGGTGGTGGGCTTGCTTGTGCTTGCGGGAAGACTGAACTCACACGCAGGGTGGCGTGCCCGGGGTCCTCGCTGGGCTCTGCCTTGGCAAGAGTCCTAAGAGGCATGGTTGGTGCCATCTTTGTCCACCCCTGCCCATGTGTGATGTGATCACTGTGACCTCAGTGACGGGCAGGGTGGAGGGAGGCGGGGCCGCGCCTGTGCCTCCAGCACTGGCAGGCCGAGCTCCCTCAGGTTCAGATGCTCCGCTAGGCCCACACCCAGACTCAAGGAAGCGGGCTGCAGGAAGTCGTCCTGAGGTTGAGAGTGGGATGGGGGAGGGCACTTCCCAGTCTGGGCGGCCTGGCCTGTGGCTGGTGGGGGTGGGGAGGGCTGTGCTTTAGGCCTCCACCCTTTACCTCCGGAGGCCTCAGTGCACCTGCTGAGGGGTGGTGACCCCTCTGCCCCATCCCACTGGCTTGCTGGAGTAGCTGGGCCCCCACAGGCCCACTGTGCCCTGCTGTGTTGGTGCCAGTGAGCCTAGACGTGCTTCTAGACTTGGCTATGGCCTTGTCCTGTGATCCAGAGGTTCTTGGCAAAACCTCCGTCCAGCACAGCAAGGGTGGGAATTTCGTCCCAGGCTCTGGGGTCACCGTGAGGCCCAGCATGCAGCCCCCACGGAGGGGTAGCTGTCCAAATCACGAGCATTATTCCCCATGAGGGTTTTCCATCCTAATTTACTTATGGCCGTGACACAATCTAGGCAGGTTTGGGCTGGCTCTCGGGGGACCTGGTCCTTGAGGGTTTGAGCATCAGAGCCATCCAGCTTCGCCGCCCGCCCGCGCTGTCCTTGGTCCCCAGGCCTTATCATGGAGGAGATCACAGTTAGCCGGCAACGCTGGTGCCAGTGGCTCCTACTGGATTCTGGACGGCCTGGAGGGGTCTTCAGGAATAAGGAGGGAATGCCAGATGCCCAAGGTGACACTGACCTGAGGAATACCATGAAGAATCAGGGTTTCCTATAGCACAGGCGGTCATCTCCCTTCCTGCCCAGCCTGCCCCATGGGGGTTCACTGTTGGGGTCACCCCAGCATTTGAAGAATATGCTCACCCCTCTTTCCCTCCACTGTGATTAACGTTCTTCTCCCTGCCAGAAGATGTTGTCTGCCGAGTGTGGGTTGCACACCTGTGCTCCCAGCACTGGGGAGGGCTAAAGCAGGAGGATCTCGAGGTAAAGGGCAGCCTGGGTTGTGTCATATGACTGTGTCGCAGAACAAAATTGAAAAGAGGGTCTTGTCCATGTTGGGGGGTGGTGGCAGGGCTAGTGTCTCCTGGGAGGGCAGAGCAGCAAGCTGATCTGGAAGGGATACGGCAGGAAATGCAGGGGCAGTGAGGTCTCTGTCCTGGCGCTGAGGGAGAGGAGGGGCTTTGTGAGGGCGAGGTGCTGGTCTGGGGCCACCTCCCTTGTGTAGTGTGGTGACTTGGGGACATGGAGAGCTGAGAGCACAGCTCCCCCCCCCCCTCCCGAACTCACATGAGTCTGGGAGGATCTGAGCGCATATTGGGGGCAGGAATGCAGGTGTGGAAAAGCCCAGGGTGCCCAGGAAAGCTGGCTGCTGTGGTGCGAAGGTCAGAGCAGGTCCCAGGTGGGGGCCCTGCTACCTGGGGGCAGCACCCACCGCCTGCTCCTCAGGTCGCCGGCCTCCTGCGGAATCCTCAGGTGCATCAGAGGCGGGGTCCTGGGCTCCCTCTGACTGCTGGAAGTGTGGATGACCGGCTCTGTGTTTGGGAAGACCAAGGGGCTCCACTACTGCCCTGAAGCCCACACAAGTAGTAGCCTGAGACAGGCAGGGTGGGGGGTCAGGGGAGAGGGGGTGCCAGAGGCCACGCCCGGGAGAGCACCCTCCAGCCCTGACTGCCTGCGGGTGGGCGGGACAGTCCCTCAAGTGGCTGCTGACAGCCAAGCACAGGGGAGGTGGGGATGGAGCAGGGCTGGGGGACTGCCAGCCCCATCCATATGTGGGGGACATTCTGCCCCACGGCAGCACCCAGTCCTCCATGCGGATTCTGGGGTTCTCGTCAGGCTGTGGTTCAGTCACCCAGCCCTGCCCTAAAGAGGAGCACTGACACAGGTCAGCCACTGGAGGCCTCTCCTCAGGGAGCCTGCACAGGACCCGGCACTTGGCTCTCTCCCCAGGAGAAATCCAGAATATTCCTTCTCATGTCAAGATGAGATTTCGAGTCCTTGAGTAGCTTCTTGGGCGGGTTTGGTTTTCTTCTCCAACTCTGAATTCAGGAATAAGTTATTTCCCCAAGGACTAACCAAAGACAGAGCTCCTGGAGGTGCTGGCTGGAGGGGACCAGACTGGTCTGGGGCATGCCCGGCTGCTGTGCCTCCTGGTGATGGGTGCCGCAAGGCCCTGGAGGGTGCCCCCACTGGCCGCGAGGGCCGTCCACAAAGCACAGTAGTAAAGTCCAGGTCTGGGAACGTAGAGCACAGTTAGGACCGGCGAGGCCCAGGAGGGGGGCTTGGGGCTCTGCCCGGCGTGAAGACCCCTCCGGTGGACACTGGGGGTCACGAGCTCCCACTTACCTCATCCACGTTCCTTCCTTTTGTGCTTTTCTTCTTTGGATATCAGTTGGTGATTTTCTGCTACTAAATGATGAGAGAGTGGGCAGGTTGGTTAACGTCAAATATTTATATAAAATGTAAATATTCATATAAATTAACTGGGCATGCGAATGAAGTATATATTATTAATATGTTATCTTAGTGTATAAAGGAAAGCCAAGTGCAACCTTTGACAGATGCGTTCTCTAACCAAACTTGTCTGTAAATATATAATCTGTATAAAAGAGTCTAATTTGCCATTATTTATGCAATAGAAAAAAATAAAAGTTCTTTTGTTTTTCCTTTTGATGAGCGCTTCAGTTCATTTGCAGGTAGTTGGGGGGGGGTGGGCGGCTGGGCAGGCGCAGATCTGGGCCGTGGTGGTGGCTCAGTGTCATTGTCCCCGGAGGCCAGGGCTGGAAAGGAGGCCGGCAGGCACTTGGGGAGTGGGGCAATGGGCAGGAGGGAGCAGCTGACAGGCTGACCGTGGACCCTGAAACCAGGAGGCCCAGCCTCCAGCTGGGGAGGAGGGGAGCAGATACAGCTAAGAAAACCTTGCTGACCATCATGCATTAGCCTTCAGGCGTTGCATTTCATTGAAGCTTCTGGGATTTTTTTTTTCCAGTCCTGGGGCTTGGACTCAGGGCCTGAGCACTGTCCCTGGCTTCTTTTTGCTCAAGGCTAACACTCTGCCAACTTGAACCACAGAGCCCTTTCTGGCTCTGTAAAATCGAACCCAGGGCTTCATGTATACGAGGCAAGCACTCTACCACTAGGAAGATCCCCACTCTACCACTAAGTAAATCCCAGCCCCGCTTCTGGATTTTGAATGTGATTTGAGGTTCCATAGAGAGAGAAAAAGACTGAAGGACGCTCACAGAGTCCCAGGCCCCATGGGACGGTGGCGTCCACTCCCTGTCTCGGTGCACCCCGGGGGCCCCCACCTCTCTGTTTCTCAAAGCTGTTTCTGTAATTCTGTTTCCTCAGAGGTCTTGCACTTAGCCAGAAGTACAAATTTCCAATTGAGCAAAATCCCCCAAGGCCCCGGGACCCCACTTTAAATGCTGTGCTACCTCCTGAGGCCCAGAGTGGTCGCTAAGCACCGGTCGTGGCCGGACAGCTGCCAGCAGAGCCACCAGGCACCCAGCCCTTCCTCACCTCTGGGTCTCTCTCTGTGAAAGGCTCTGGGCCACCCACGTCCCAGTCGGGAAGTGACTCCGCATTCTGTCCTCGCCCATCGTCTGCCCTGTCAGGTGTTTGGTGTGACTGAGCCCTCGTCATGAATGTGCACTGATTCGCACAGCACCTTCAACAGAACTCACTTCCCCTGACCCCTGACCCGAACAGAGGCAGAGCAGCCATTGACACCCGCCCTCGTATGGGCCAGGCAGACCAGAGCTCCCCTGAGACATGGAGCTGACCAGGATTTCTCGATAGCTTGAGATGAGTGTTTCAAAGGCGTTACGTTCAGATTACATAGCTGTCTGTGCCCAGCCGCGGGCATTAGAAAGCTGCGCTTGTGACTTCCTCAGCCACCAGGGAGTCAGTGGGAGGAGCTCAGCCTCTGCAAAGAATGGGGCCAACACCACGACGGGACTGGAGACCTTGTCCTGGGATGCCTGGCACCCCGTGTCATTAACCCTGGACACCTGGGCGGTACCCTGAGCACCCAGCCCCCCATCATCCAGCACCCCTAGAAGCCAGCTGCCCAGTCTCCAGCCCACCCCCAGCCCCCCAGCCCCCAACTCCCCCTAGCACCCAACTCCCCCAGCACCTAGCACCCCGCATCTCCCCCTAATCTTAGTACCTCTTACCTCCCACCCCTCCCCAGTCCTCACTCTGAAGGAATGCTAAGCCCCCTGGGCACTGACAGTGGGGGCATCCGTGGTTCCTCCGCTGGGCCGGAGCAAGTCCTGCGCGTGCACCTGGAGCATCCCAGCCTGCGTCCTGCGTGGGAGACAAGTGCACTCCTGCCTGAGCCAGCGCCATCTACCCACTGTGCCCAGTACTCCGCCATGCCCATCAAACAGCAGAGGGGTAGAATGCAGTATGTCTATGCAGGGAGCATTACTCAGTGATAAGGAAGAATTATGTAACTTGGAAGGAAGCAGAGATCGAGTAAACAAGAAGCCAGGCCAGGGCTGGGGATATGGCCTAGTGGCAAGAGTGCCTGCCTCGGATACACGAGGCCCTAGGTTCGATTCCCCAGCACCACATATACAGAAAACGGCCAGAAGCGGCGCTGTGGCTCAAGTGGCAGAGTGCTAGCCTTGAGCGGGAAGAAGCCAGGGACAGTGCTCAGGCCCTGAGTCCAAGGCCCAGGACTGGCAAAAAAAAAAGAAAAGAAGCCAGGCCAGTGCCACAAGGCGCCTGTTGGCTCTCAGAGGATGGCTCTAGGTCATATATATCTATCTGTATGGCACAAACTCGCACACAAAGGGGAGCATGCTGGGAACGGGTGGGAGGCAGGAGGGGTGAGGTGGAGGGGAAAGGACTTGCCGATGCACACGGCACGCTGCCGGAAGATGTGACAAACCCACAGGGATATGGCAGACATTGGGGGGGGCTGGGGGGCAGAGGAAGGGTAACAGGGAGGGGACCCTCGAAGCTGCGAGAGGCATACAGAACCATGTCTCACGCAGGGAAACGTGAACTCTGTAAAACTGAAACCAGCGAGCACGTGCAAACATAAAAGAACGGCCAGGTCAAGGTTCACTGTCATCTGAGGACCTCCGCCAGCGGTGAGTCTCAGCCCACGGGGGCTTAACAAAACCAATGCAGCCTGGATCCCTCCCCAAGCCCATGGATCCTTGCCCCAACTCTATGGCCAGCTGGGCTCCAGTCTGTGGCTCTGGATTGACTCCTTGCCCTGGGATGCATCCATTGCTCGGGGATGCATCTACTGGTCTGGGCCCTGGGCTGGCTTACACTGTCCTGAGAAGAATCCAATCCAACATCCACATGATGTACACCATAAAACACGCTTTATATTTCCTGCTCAGAGGTGAAAACAACTGCTCCAGGGGAGAAGTTACTGCAGCAAACCCATTTCCCCTGTGGCCACTTGCCCTCCCTTTCCCTCCCTCCCTCCTTTCCTGTCTCCCCCCATCCCTCCCTTGCTCCCTCCCTCCCTCTCTCAGCCTCCCGTGCATGATACTCTGCACCAACCCAGACCCAAGGCCACAGCCTGAAACCTCCACAACTCTGAGCAAATAAACTTTTCTTCTTCTCAAAGCAATTTACCACAGGTAACTTTTACAGTAAGAGAAATCTGACTAATACAGAAAATTGGTACAAGCCTGAAATAATGTGTGTGTGTGTGTGTGTGTGCGCGCGCACATGCACGTGCACACACGTGTCAGAGCTGGGGCTTGAACTTGGGGCCTTGTGCAATTGCTTCACTTCGTTGCTCAAGGCTGGTGCTCTACTACTTGAACCACAGCTCCACTCCCAGTTTTTGCTGGTTAAATGATAAAGAGTCTCATGGACTTTCCTACCTAGGCTGGCTTTGAATCACAATCCTCAGAACTCAGCTTTCTGAGTAGCTGGGAATACAGGTGTGAGCACCGGCACCCGGCATGCCTTGCAAGCAGAGGTGTACAGGCCATCCTGGTGTGTTGGGCTCTCTCTCTCCACTTCCCCTCCGCTTGGGGGGGAAGGGGCTTGTCCGCCCCTTCCTGGGTGGTCCTTTATCGCTCTCACGTGGGAGCGATGGCCACAGGTAGCCTCAGTGGCGTGTGGTCGCAGGGTGCCCCAAAACCACCAAGAACGACACGGATGCATGGGCCCCTGGAGAAAACCTCTAAGGCTTCTGTTTATTCAAATGAGGAGCCTCCCAGATATACCCCAAAGGCAGGCACAAGAGAGGGGCCCCTGATTGGTCCCAAGGGGCTGTCCCTCAAGTGATGTCAGGAGACTTCCTTTGTGGGCAGAGGTCCAGCCCCCCAAGGATGGGCCCCTGGGGTACCCCTCCGCCATAGCACACGTGCTAGCCCCAGGAACAGGGGCTTCTCTTCCTGTTAAGACAGGAAAGGGAGGGACAGGCCGAGGTTAGCTGTGGCCCCTTAAAGGCACAGCTGACCCCAACACTGGTGGGGCCCAGGGGGCCGGAGCAGTGGCAGCCGCAAGGGCAGTTGAGGTTTCAGGCAGAGGGAGAATGCTGGGGACCGGGACCAGGGGCCACGGTAGGACGCCATGGCAAGGATTCTTTATGTCCAGGCCCCCATGCTTTGAGGAGATGGAGTGACACCCCGCTCAATGCCAGGAGAAGCCCAGGATGCAGCCCCAGTATTATGGGCTGCTTTTAGCCAAGTGTTCAGTAAGAAATGAGAGCACAAAGAAACGGGGGCAGAGTGATTGGCAGACGTCTTCAGGGCAGGAGAGGAGTGGTGGAGACTCGGGCAGAGAGGCTGCAGCTGCCAGCAAGATTGGCAACTGTGAGAAATGACTGGACCCTGGAAAAGCCAGGGGAGGCCGCGAGGCCCGGGACGGAGAGCCTCCCACCCGGAAGGCCCTCTGTCCAGGTCTCCGGAAGACAGTCTCTGGATTTGTGGGTCGGGGGCTGCAGGCCCCATATCATCTAGGCGATTCTCTGGGGTAAATCCTTGGGGCTGGCAGGCAGAGCCACCGCATGGCCTTGCTTGGTGCTACGGTGGCCCTCGTGGCTGCCTCTCTGGCCAGGCGCATTCTGGCCGCGGGTCCCGGCGGTGGGACGAGCAGCTGTGTAATTTGCCTTGCTGAGGCTGAGGTTTGGACTCAGGCCTCACATGCTTGTCCAGCTTTCTTGCTCATGGTTGGTGCTCTTCCACTTGAGCCACGTCTTCAGCCCAGCATTTTGCTGCTTCATTGGAGTTGGAGTTTCATGGTCTTTTTTTGGCCCAGACTGGGACTTGAATTGTGACCCACTGGATCTCAGCCTCCTGAAGAGCAGAGTGTAGGAGTGGGCCACAACCACCCAGCTCAATATGCAATGTAATTATACACACACACACACACACACACACACACACACACACACACACACACGCACATGTATACACTTCGGGTGAGGATGGGCCTGGGCTCTGTGCTGCAGCACTGCAGTTTGCATCTGGAATGTTCCCCTAGGAGGCAGAGAGGCAAGGCCTTCAGGGGCCCTGGGTCCTGGCCGTCCTCCTCCTCCCAGACCCCCACAGCTGCCATGATGTGTGTGGCCTCACCACTGACCCAAAGCCATGAGCCAAAAATAGACCTCCTCCTCCTCCTCCTTCTTTAGCTGGTTAATTTCAGACATGTGCCAAGGCAACAGAAAGAAAGCTGGAGAACACATTGATAAAGGAAGCTTTTTTTCTTTTTTTTCCAGTCCTGGGTCTTGAACTCAGGGCCTGAGCACTGTCCCTGGCTTCTTTTGCTCAAGGCTAGCACTCTACCCCTCGAGCCACAGCGCCACTTCTGGCTTTTTCTGTGTTTGTGGTACTAAAGAATTGAACCCAGGGCTTCATGCATGCTAGGCAAGCACTGTACCACTAGGCCACATTCCCAGCCCAAACTTTTAAGAAGGAATTTTATATTCAGCAAAACTGAAGGCAAGATGGATCCATTTATCTGTATCTCCTCTGACCTGATATGGGGGACAGCTAAGAAGTAAGCGCTGTTTTTGCCAGCAGACACAGAGGTTCGGGGTGGCACGTGAGAACAGAGATGGGGGAGGCACAGAGCAGACCCAGGAAGGCCGAGGTGATATGGGTTGGACTGTCATAAACGAACATCTTAGTTGCCGTTGCCGTGGGAACCACTCTGCGACTAAGTCAAATACAGCAGGAGAAATGACAGGGAGTTAAAATAGGGTACTTACTATTCCCCTGGCTCTGCACCCAAGCCCCAACCCACTGAGATCAGCACTCCTTTGTGTGTGTTGAATAGGTATGGACATTGTATGGCGCTATGCCCTCAGGTACAGCATTCAACACTTTACTTCGAGCTCACACTGCACCGGGAAGCCGTCATCTACAGAGGGCACCAGTGGGCACACCTGTAACCCCAGCTACTCAAGAGGCTGAGGATCCAGGGGGCAACTGCAGGCAGATACATGTCCTTAAAGAACTTGCAGTCTCGAATACACTTAACACTTAGGAAATGGAGCCATGAGAGCAGCAAAGCTAAGAAAGCGCAGAAAAACAGTCCTAACAAATCAGATCAACTGCAAGGGAGGGCTGAAGTGGAACGCCATGGCGACCAGAGGAGAGAGCCAGGAGACACAAGGCACGGGTGTGATGGCATCTGCGCCCACCTGGGCCAAAATAGAAGCAGGGGTAGGGGGTAGGGTCACAGGGAACATGAGAGTTACTCAAGTTCAAGGCTCAGGACTGGCAGGTCCAGTGACCCATTGTCTAAGTCCCAGGCCCTGCCTCTAGGAACTCACCTGCCTCCACCACAAAGACAAAATGGCGCCTGTTAGACCCAGTATCCTTTTTTCATGATCTACAATGAAGCACCAAAAAGCCAGAAGTGGCGCTATGGCTCAAGTGGTGAAAACACCAGCCTTGAGTGAAAAAGCGCAGGGCCTATGCCCAAGCCCTGAGTTTAAGTCTCAGGACTGGCACACATATATGCAGGCAAGTGTGCATGCACACACACACATGTGTACACACAGGCATGCACAGCAAGACAATGATGTCCCCATTGCCACCCCTGTGGGCTGAGGGCCTCAATCCCTCTCCCCTGATTACCCTGTGTACCCAGTGCTCACCTGTGCACCTGCTTTATTACCCAGGGCCACCGCTTCCTCTCACATCTGGAACTTTCCAGGCTCAGCACTGGCCTCCATGCCTGGAGTCCAATAGCACTGGCCTCCCTGGCCCGGCTTCCACCAGGCACCCCCTGCTTGTTCTGTGCTGCCCGGATGAAGAGGACCCTACCGTGGCCTGGGAGGGAAAGGGCGGTGCTCTCTCTGTCCGATGCCCAGCACCATGGCAGGCCTCGAGCCACGGTGCGCAGGACGAGTGGGCCGCTGAACCCCACCCCACATCTCCACAAGGGCCCAGCTGGTGCACAGGGCTGGTTTGGCATGGCTGCGTGCGGGCACGGGCATGATGGGGCTCCCACTCCCTGCTCCCCCCACTACCGTCCTGCCACCCGGCCACATTGCTTTCCCCAACCGGAGAGCCAGGGTCCTCAAATTAGGACTTTGCTGGTGGTCGGCAAAGAAGGCCTGCCCTGCCCGGTGCCCGCCCTGCCTGGTGCCCATCCTGCCTGCGTTCGTCCTGCCCGGTGCTTGTCCTGTCTGGTGCCCACCAGGCCTCCACCCTGCTGAGTGCTTGCCCTGCCGGGTGCCTGCCCCACCCGATGCCCATTCAGCATGAGCGAATGCTCATCTGCCCACTGTATGTCTGCCCACTCTGTGCCTCATCCTCCCACAACCCCCTGGGTGACCGAGTAGACCAGCAGAGATGGCGAGAAGTGCTCAGACCCTGGCTCCGTAGCGGATGCCCGTAGTTCCAGCACGGGGAGGTTATGAGTTTCAGGCCTACCCTGGAGATGTTCAGCGGACCCTGACTCAGTGCTGGGGCACAGAGTGGAGGGTGCCTGCCTGGCATGCAAGCGTCCAGGTGTGGAAGGAGGCAGCAGGTGCTCTGACCCCGCTGGGCGGCCCCCACAGGGCTGAGCGCAGGCAGCTCAGGCAGTGCCGGCTCTTTCTGGAGGCTTCCGCTGTAGCCACAGTGCAAGTGCGCCCCCTGGTGGCGACATGGCAGCCACACACGCCCAGCGCCGCGGGGGTGAAAGACCATGCTTGTCCTGTGCTGTCCTACCTGGTGGACCTGTCCTCCCCTGAGTGTCCCGTCCTCCCCCGAGTTTCCCATTCTCCCTGATTGTCCTGCCCTCCCCTGACTGTCCCATCTTCCCCTGACTGTCCCATCCTCCCCTGACTGTCCCATCTCCTCTGGCTGTCCGACCCCTCCAGCTGTCCCCGCCTGCATGGGTCCTGCCCACTTGGCCGATCTCCTGGGTCCTGACACTTGCTCTTTCCTGAACTAGGTGTTGCTGGTGTGTGTGTGCCTGGATGGCTGGTGGCTCTTGGGTGGGCAGTTCACCCAATGTTCCCCTGCAGAAGGCTGTGCAGTCTGGGGGACCTCATGTGCCACAGGTACCTCGAGAGCTCTGCTCAAGAAAACCCCCATGCCAAAAGCAATTCTGCACCAGTTCTGGATTTCAGGTCCTGGCTGCCTGTGGGGTGTGGGCCCAGCCTGGCCATCTGATGGGCAGAGGTAGCCAGCACTGGGCAAACCTGACGCAGACAGCACTGCTTTTTGTAAAGACAAGTCTCCCAGGCCCCTGTGGCTTATGCCTGTCACCCTAGCTACTCAGGAGGCTGAGCTCTGAGGATCATGGTTTGAAGCCAGCTGGGGCAAGAAAGTCTCAGTGAGACTCCCAGTTAACCAACGGAACACTGGAAACAGTTGTGGCTCAAAGTGGTAGAGCGCAAACCTTGAGCAGAAGAGCTCAGGGACAGCACCCAGGCCCTGAGTTCAAGCCCAGACCAACACACATAACAAATGTCTCACTTGTAGCCCCAGGTCAAAAGCCTGCCTCCTTTCCCTCCCAGCTTCCCCCTCCCGCCTCTCTGCTCCATCATCCATACTCCCCACAGCTCCATGGCCGTGCTGGGGAGGGAACCAGAGCCTCGTGTGCATGCGCATGTGTGCAGCGCAGCCGTTCCACCATGTGAATCGCACACCTCCAGCCCCAGGACCTCCTGGCTGTGACTCCCTGCCCCGCACTGCTGGACCATCCATCCAGTCAGATGGAGTCCTGCAAACTTCTTTTTGCCTATGTTGGTTTCATATAGCGACTCCTTAATCTCTGTCTCCCAAGTCGCTGGGATTACAGGCAGGCACCACCACAAATGGTCTCTCCAAAGATTGATAACCACCTGTATCACAGACTGCTTGGGGCCCCAGGTATAGAACTCTGGGTGTCTGTGACCCAAGTATCCCAAAGGCCATCATAACATTTGAACTCTTCCAGTTTGCAATGATAGGAGGGACCCTTACCTACTTTAACTTCTTCTCCTCCTCCTCCTCCTCTATCTTTTCCTTCTCCTCCTTTTTTTTCCAGTCCTGGGGCTTGAACTCAGGGCCTGAGCACTGTCCCTGGCTTCTTTTTGCTCAAGGTTAGCACTCTACCACTTGAGCCACAGCGCCATTTCTGGCTTTTTCTATGTATGTGGTGCTGAGGATTTGAACCCAGGGCTTTATGTATACTAGGCAAGCACTCTACCATATTCCCAGCCCCTTGCTTACTTTAAAGCACCAAACATCATAAATGTCATATGTTTTAGTAACTTCATAGAGTTGCTATCTACTATGTATAAAGTATATTTTATGCAAGGTAAAAGATACACACTTAAACATTTCCAAAATGCATAAAATGTGTATTTTGCATACTTATGACATGCATTTCTAAGGTAGATGAAATGTACTTTATAGACTTAGTTGATGCATCAGGATTTTATGTTCTTCTTTAGGTTTTCTCCTGTTCTTCCGAGGAGCATGTGGGGCCAGCAGAGGGAGCCCTAGCTCTGTTCAAATGTCAGGACAAGTGGCCACTCCCACCCTGGCCCCTCCTGGCCCTCAGCCCTGTGCTACTGGGCCCCTAGGCCCTCTCCTCCTGGCCCTCTGGCTCCCCAGGGGGGCCCTGGAGGGGCATCCAGAGCACTGCTAGAGCCTGTGCCCTGTGGGTCCTTGGCACCCACACCAGGCCCAGCTCAGGCAGGAGGGTGCCCAGGTATGGAAGGGCTGGATAGGGGCCTGTGCATATCCTGGGCCCTGGCGCCCACCTGGCCAGGCAGTGCCCCCAGGAACACCCGGCCCCTGTGGCCAGGTTCCCCAGCTATCCTTGCCTTCCCTCTGTCTCTTCTTGCTTTTCGCTTTCTCAGGGCCTCCCACTTGTTGGCTGGCAAGGTACTGCTGAGCCACACCTGCAGCCCTGCTTTTTGCTGCTTTATTTTAGGATAGGGTTCCTCCCATACACACACCTGGCCAGGCGCCTTAGCAGGGGTCCTCCCGGCTTCAGTTTCCCCTGCTACTGGGCTCTGCCGTGTCTGGCCTCCCTCCATGGAGGTGGAGTCTCGCAGGCTCGCCCCATGAGCCTCTGAATCCTAGCCTCCACAGTACATTGAAGGTAGTGCCTTATCCAGGGCAGGGGGAGGGGTTCCCAAGGCAGGGACAAGGCAGGGAGACAAGAGGAAGGGTGGAGGTGACCCCTCCCCATCCACACCGGTCTCCATCCACGCTGGTGGGGACTCCCACGCAGCCCACTGTCCACGCCCTGCCACGAGGATGCCGGGAGATGTCTCAGCTGCCCTGTTGCCACCCTCAGGCCCTCCAGCCATGGAGATGGGGCTGGCAGTCAGCTGTCTCTCCCCATGGGACTCCTCCCCCACCCCCACCCGTGGGCTCTTCTACAATGACCCTGAGCGGGGCTGCGAGGCTTTCCATACCACACACACCCATGGGTCTGCAAGGAGGGCCTGGGGCTCTGCACTTCGGTGACACTGGCTGCACCCACATTGGTCATTGTTGTCCAGCATGCAGCTCTTCTCACACTCTCCATGCTGCCGTCACCCACGGGAACCACTGCGAAAGGGCTGGGTCCCCTCCCCCGGGGAAGTAGTAACATCACATACAGAAAATTCCCCTGAACATTTACAATGTCTCTTCATGGAGAAACTTGACAACTTACATGTGTGCTGGTCAGCCTCCATTCCTGTAACGAAGTACCCAAGCCAAGGAGCTAAAAAGAGGGAGGGTTTGTTCAGGGCCCTGTGGCAGCCCACGAGTGGTTGGTTCTGTGGCATTGGGCCAGGGTGAGGCTGCATGCTGTGGCTGATCACTGCGCCACGAAAGAGGAGGGGCCAGAGTCCCAGCATGCCTGCTAGGCGGGGCCTCGCTAGCCACGCCCCTGATGGTCCCACAGCCACCAGCAGTGTCCCGCTGTAGCCCACGGGGCCCCGACATGGAAGCAGGAAGCTCAGGAGCTTCTCCTCTGACCCACATGTTCTCAAAATGATTAGATAGTAAAGAATGCCTTCCCACCCCCCACCCACCCTAATGGGTCCATTTTATTTTCTGCTTTGTAAAACCAGAAAAAAAAAAAAAAAAAAAGCATGCACTGTTAAGTGGGTGTGGTGTGCTGGGAGCCTGGCCACATCTCCCGGTTGTCAGAAATATTCGTGGACCTCGCTGTCCCCATCGTGATCTGCACAGGCCCCGGCGATGTCTGCCTGTCATGTGCCCCGCTCCCCATCAGATGCCCCCACTCCTCATCAGATGCCCCCGTTCCTCATCAGATGCCCTCATCACATGACCCTATTCTTTATCAGATGACCCCACTCCCCATCAGATGACCCCTCCACATCAGATGCCTCCGTGCCTCAGGTTGCAGAGCTGTGCCACCCTAAGCCATGTGCCAGCACACAGTGGACACGCAATTACATGTGGAATGAATGAGTGAAGGAATGCAAAGTAAACCTTCCCACACCCTTGGGCTACAGAGTGGGGTGGTCCAGGGGAGGCAGGCAGCCTCATCCTGCTGACCTGGAGTTTTTGTCCTCTGGTCACCAGAAAAAATGGAGCCATGCAGGCTGGAAAACGGCTTCTCGCTTAACAGGAGGCTTGTCCAGGCTGCTCCCACTCAACAAAGCAAAGGGAAGATGGAAAAATGGTGTGTGTGGGGGGGGGGCGGAGACAGCACAGAGGGGCTCAATCCATTCCTTTTTGCTTCCAGGGCCTCAGTCTCCCCCCCAACCCCACCATCTTGGGGGGAAAGGATGCTGGGGAGATGCTGACCCCCACCTCCAGCAATGTGATGACTACAGCCTGCACAGCCCCAGGAATGAGAGCCGGGGTGGGGGTAGGAGCCCGAGGCCTGATTCCTGCCGGGCCCCTACTGAGGAAGCCTCCACCGCTCAGTTCCTGAAGCCTTGCGGCCATACCGCCTGGAAACGGCAGGCATGTGGCACTCTGCGGTGATTTCTGTCCCACCAGCCTCCAGCACCATCCAAGCCTTTCGAATCTGGACCAACTAGGAAGCTGGGGCTGCTGCTGGGGCCCAGCTCCACCCAGCAGCTCTGGACTCAGGGCTCTGCTTCAGACCAACGGCCATGGCAGGAGCTCCCCTGCCCAGCCTAGGCTGAGGGTGGAGAAGAGAATGAGGCCGGCTGGGAAGTGCTAACATATTTATTTCAAGATGGGGGATGGGGCAATGGGGCCATCACCAGGAGAATGCCAAGTGAGACCCTGGCCCCACACCCAGGGCAGATGACTATGGGGTTTGGTCCTGGACAGGGGGTGGCCAGGGATTGCAGTGGGGACAGACTGGCAGAGGTGGGGCCGCCCCAGGCAAGGCCATGGCTGGTGACGGGAGCCTGCCCCATCCAGGTGAGCAAAGCAGCAAACCCCAGGTCACAGAGCTGCGATGCTCTGCCACACGCACACACGCGCACGCACACATGCACACACTCACACACGCCCTCTCCCATGCATGCACACACGCTCATATATTAAACTCTGATTTACAGGTGCACCCTAGCCAGAGGGTAATTGGAAAGAAACGAGGCGATTATTCTGCAGAGAGGAGATGACAGCCCGGCTGCCCACTGCGGCCGGCAGAGCTGGGCAAGGCCAGCACAACACACAGCCTCCTTGAGGTCCTGGGTCATCACTGGCTGCTCTTTAGCTCCACGTTCTCCTCGGAGGCACCATGAGGCAGGTGGCCGGCAGAGCAGGCTGCACTCACGGCAGCGCTCAGCTTGCTTCTGGCTCCCTCGGGCCACATGGAGGAGCCTGGTGCCCCGGGGAGCAATGGCGTCGCCCCTTACAGTCCCCTCTGGGAACCCTGGTGAGCCCTGGGCCTCCTTGGGCTGTGGAGCATGAACACGCAGGAGCCAGCTCAGAGGAACAGAGTGGGGGGACTTGCTCCTCTTCTGAAGAGGGTGATGGAACACCCCCCCCCACACACACACCCCATTTCTCTGAGGGCCAGGGTGAGGTTTGGAAGCTGTGGCTGCGGCAGGCAATGAGGAAGGTGGCCTTGTCCGGCCCAGACCCTGGCATTAGGGCGAGGATGACACGGTGATGAGGTGGACAGTGGCTCCTCCCCCAGGTCTGGAGCTGTGGGGGACAGAGCTCTGGGGGTCCCCAAGAAGGGGTAGGGGTGCTTTCCAAGGCTCACAGGCCTCAGGGAGGCTGGGAGATCCAGGGGGCTTCCAGTCTTCAGCTGGGGTCCCTGTGCCACCCCTGGGCCTGGCTCCCATGGTGCCCACGCTCCTGTGGTCGCCACTGCGTCCTGAGGTGGGCTCGCTAGACCCAGCCCTTCCGGGCTACTTGATGTAATTCTTAATCGTCCACCGCTGTCCCGTACAGGGCCGCAGGATGAGGTCCAGGCCAGCCAGGCCCCGGTTCTCCACCTCCAGGCAGCGTCCCGTGCCTTTGTTCATGATGGCTCCGTTCTGGAAGAAAGGGGCCAGAGAAAGACAGACAGATGGAAAGAAGGGAGAAGCCTTAACTGCCCTGGTGCTGGTCCTCGGCCTCTGAGAGAGAGAGAGAGAGAGAGAGAGAGAGAATCCCGCCCCCCCCCCACGCAGTGCCTGGGCTGTGCAAAGAATCATGGGAGTCTTCTGGGGAGACTAAGTCAGAGAACCAACAAACTGGTTGAGCCAGGGGAAAGCAAGGGTGGGGTGCAGTCAGGGTGAAGAACTTCCCAGGGGAGTCGAGATCCATCCCCCAATTCTTCCCATGCCCTTGGCTCCACCCTGTGCCCCCCTCCTGTCACACCCCCTTTTCCCCCACTCTGCCCCGTGCCACCCACCTGGATGAAGGTCCAGCGCTTGTGCAGGCTGCTCTTGACCTTGTCACAATCCAGGAGCTGGGGCAGCCGGCTCTTGGTGCTGTCTACCAGGCAGCGGGTGTCGGGCAGGAGCGTGGTGGTTCCCAGGGCGCCCAGGTGCAGGAGGCCCTCCTTGGTGTAGCGGGCGAGCTGCAGAGAGCAGGGGACAGGTGTGTGTGTGTGTGGGGGGCATTTGCTCAACACACAGAGATGGTCTAAAGGACCCCAAGCTTGCAGAGCCTGACTCGCCCCCCCCCCATCCCTGGCCCCTGCCACCCCAGCCCTGGCCAGCCCCTCCCAGACCTCCCCCTTAGCCCCAACCCCTTTCTGAGCGTTTTGAGCACATCTCAGACTCCAGTCTCCTGTTCAGCCTCTTGGGAGAACAGGAGCTGGCAAAACAAACAAACAAACAAAAAAACCCAGCACCTGACTTGAAGGCTCACACTTATAATCCCAGCTACTTGAGAAGGCTGAGATCTGAAGATCTCAAGACACCAACACAGATTAACCCACAAAATGCTGAACTGGAGGCATGGCTCAAGTGGCAGAGCACCAGACATGAGCATGCAAGCCAAGTGAGAGTCCTTGAGTTCACACCACACACACACACACACACACACACACACACACACACACACACACACACACACACAGCAAAAACAAAACCCAGTACATTTAAATAAGTTATCCAAATTTTGACAGGTTGTCGGGCCAGGGCGAGAGCCCTCTCAAAGTAAAGCTGGAGGGAGCAACAGCGACTCCCCTGCTTCCTAAATGGGGGTTCTGAATATGTGTGTGCATCCACTGTCTCTGGGGGGGGGGGCTGGCCATCATCACACTCAGCTGGTGTTCAGAGCCACGTGGAAGGCGCATCTAACACATTCTAAACATTACTTGGGGAATAAGTAATGCAATTTCCACAACCACCCTGCAAGATTATTCTCACCATCCCTAGTTTACAGGAAGCAGGCACACACGCATCAGGCTGCCTGGTCCTGAGTCCCGGGATCCTAGCAGCAGGAGAGCCGCCCCCACCCCCAGACCCCCAGAGATCTGGGCCCTGTGGCTGGGGGGGGCGCACTGGGAAGGCGGCTCCACATGGGATTCGAGGGGCTCCTCTCTGGCTGGAATAGGGCCCTGGGCTCCAGTCTATGGGGGATGCCAGCCCACTCCCCTTCCACATGGAACAGGACCTTCTTATGTGTTCTTGAGAGACACCATCATCAAGTTAGCTCCAAAGCAGTGTCAGAGGTGAAAGGAGAAGCAAGCCAGAGGCCTGCCCTCCCCACCTGGACAGACATTAAGTTCACCAAATGCCGAATGGTGAGCAGCAGCGAGCCACCTTTGCATTCCAGGCGCCCCTGCTCACTGAAGTGTTGACTCCGTCCATTCTCTCTCAGGCAGGGGGAGGCCCTGGGAACCTCTGTTGGGCTCACTCTACTTCCCCTTCGCTTAGGGGGGGGGAAGGGGCTTGTCCACCCCTTCCTGTGTGGTCCTTTATCGCTCTCACATGGGAGCGATGGCCACAGGTAGCCCTCAGTAGCATGTGGTCGCAGGGTGCCCCAAACCCGCCAAGGAAGACACGGATGCGTGGGTCCCTGGAGACCGCCTCTAGGACGTCTGATTTATTCAAACAAGGCGCCAAGAGATATACCCCAAAGGCAGGCACAGGAGAGGGGCCCCTGATTGGCCCCAAGGGCTGTCCATCAAGTGATGTCAGGGGACTTCCCTTGTGGGCGGAAGCCCAGCCCCCCAAGGATTGGGTTTCTGGGGTCCCGGCCATCAGACACGTGCTCACCCCTGGAGGTGGGGGCTTCTCTTCCTGTGGAAGGCGGAAGAAGAGGGGACGGGCCAAAGCCAGCTGTGGCCTCTTAAAGGCACAGCTGTCCCCAACAAACCTCGGTTCAGCCCCTTTGCTGGGAGGCAGAGGCCTCGGCCACCCCTCTGTTGGCTGTTAGGGGATGGAAGCCAGGGGGCCGCGCCTGCCCAGCTGCCAGTGGGCACCGCCTGCCCAGCTGCCAGTTGGCAAGGTGTGTACACCCCTGTGGCATTTCCTCCTGTCTGGGTGCAGGCACTGTTGGTCTGGACTCCTACGGCGGAGCCAGGACAGAGCTGCGGTGAGAAGTGTTCCGCCATGTGACAGGAGGGTAGCCGGCAACCCGGGTCCACACAGAGGCTCCTGTCTGCCAGCTGACCCAGGCGGCTCCCTGCTTGGAGACCACCTTGCACATGTAATAAGCATTATGTATATTTGGGAGTTTCTGTTCTGACCCACTCCCAGGTGCTCACACAGCACCCTAATCAGATTCACCCCTTCCGCTGCCCTCTCTCCTACGCCATGCTACTTAGCCTTCTAGGATGTTCCAAGGCCTGCCTGTAATTTCCACTCTTCCACAGCGTCTATTCTAGCCCTTTGGGCCCCGAGTCATCTCCGCCAAGCCTGTGGGTTCCCGATGCCCTAGTCCCTTCTCTTGGCACAGCAGTTCTGTGCTTTTGTCCCGGCTGCTTTGTTATCCACATACTGGGGGACATGGGGATGGGGGCTCCACTGTCTGGCCGTGTGAGCCACGCCGTTGTCCACGCACCATGTGTGCCATGTGAATGCACATCTACAGCCGTGCTGTGTGGAAGCCCGGGGTCTCATGGTGGCACCCTCCGCATGCCTGGTGTTAGGGAGCTCTGGTGTTGGCTAGGGCATGGTAGCCCTGATTCGGATTTCTCCAGTGGCTAATGGGGAGCATGTAGGGTTGGGGTGGGGCTTAGGGTTCAGGGTTAGGAGTTAGTGGCAGGGGTTAGGGTCAAGTCAGTTTCCTAGCGGTCATTTTACACCTTCTTTGGGAAAATTTCTATCTGGAACATTTCCAATTTTTTTTTTTTTTTTTTTTTTGGCCAGTCCTGGGCCTTGGACTCAGGGCCTGAGCACTGTCCCTGGCTTCTTCCCGCTCAAGGCTAGCACTCTGCCACTTGAGCCACAGCGCCACTTCTGGCCGTTTTCTGTATATGTGGTGCTGGGGAATCGAACCTAGGGCCTCGTGTATCCGAGGCAGGCACTCTTGCCACTAAGCTATATCCCCAGCCGAACATTTCCAATTTTAAAAAACAGGTTACCTTTCTATTTTTATGTTGTGAGGATTATCTGTATATTCTGGATGCAATAACTTTTTTAAAAAATCAGATTTGCAAATATTTTCTTCTATGGTGTGTTTTTTTTTTTTTTAACTTTTTCAATAGTGTCCTTTGAAGAAAGGTTTCAATAGTGACCAAATCCGATTTATCTATTTTCTCCTCTAGCTGCTTGTACTTTCGATGTTGTTTGGGGAGCCATTGCCAAATCCAAGGCCACACAGACTTCCTTCCCTCTCCTTACGTGTTCTAGGGTTCTGGTCACTGCATGCCCGGCTCCTGTTTAGGTTCTTGATCCATGCGGAGTTCTCCACAGGGCGAAGAGATGGTGCAGGTCCCTCCTTGTTCACAAGTGTGTGGCAGTGCCTGGGCCACCTGTCAGAATATTCTCGATTCAAGTTCCCTGTCCCCTTGTCAAGGTCAACCAGAGGGCCATGTGAGGGGTGCTTCTGGCTGTGTGACCCCACAGATCCTGCGTTCCTGCCAGGGCTGCGCTGACTCTATTCTCAACCACAGCTTTGTGGGCAGGGTTGAGCGTCCCCGCTCCATTCCTCTTCCTTAGCGTTGGCTACAGTAGTGCTCCTGGGCCTTCCCGGCGGGCAGTCTTAGGGCCAGCTGTCCTGCAGCTGCAGAGGCCACGCAGGGAGGGAGCTTCAGTGGGTGCTGTGCCGGGTCTGTGGGTCAGTCTCCCCAGTGCCCTGACTCAGCTCACCTCTCCACTCCTTCTCGATCTGGGCATTTATTTCTGACAACAGTGCCCTGTGGCTGTCTGTTTAGCCTCCCCAGTACCACCATGGATGGATCTATCTGGGATCTGTGACCTAAGCACCTCCAGGCCCATCTTTATTCTTCTTGCGCCTTTATTCTGTCACATGCGCCCCTCCTGGCTCTGCCAGCAGCACAAGATCTTCCTCCATGGCCTCCTGCCCCGTGTTGTGGGCCCACACCGCCCACAAAGAACCTTGCTTCCCATCTGGCTGAGAAGTCTTCTCCCCAAGTCCATCTTTCTCCCCCCGTCCTCAGTTCCTCCAGGCTCTGACTCCCTCTTGGCCCTGCTGGTACTGGGATTTGAAGCCTCACATCTGCCAGGCAGGCACTCTACCACCCGAGCCATGCCTCTTGTGTCTTTGTCATCTTTAGAACAGGGCCCCAAATTAGCGCCTGGACTCCAATCCTCCTACACACGCTTCTCATGTAGCTGGGATGGCAGGCACACACCACCATACTCAGCTTTTCATTGGTGAAGATGGGCTCCTGGCTGGCCGTGAACCATGGCTGCGTACATTTCCACTTCCCAAGTGGCTGGGACGACAGGTGTGAGCCATGGAACTCGGCTCTCATTTTTAAAGCAGCCACAAATATAAGCAACTCTTGAGAAAAATCTCAGGCCACAGACATGGCCAGTCCTAGTCCATTTCCCGGATTTCCCTGACACGTTGATGCACTATGCAATCTGTTCCTCCATCACTCTACCTTCTTCTACAGGTCAGCGCAGCCCAGAGACATCCCATCTCCCGAGCCCGGCTCCGGCTGACTTGTTTCGACACTAGATGGCGCTCGATGCAGCCGCATGGGATGGAGGAGCTGTGCAGGCGGCGGGTCAAGGCCAGGGTTAAGTGCAGGCCAGGGCGGCCCCCTTACCACCACCACCACCATCCGCCCCCCCCCCCCCGCCCCCCGCTCTGCTGTTCACACTTGGGCTTTGCTGGACATTTCATATAGGTATGGCTCGTCCTGTATAAACCTCCTTTGATCAAGAGAACACTTCAGACTTCATGTGGAAAGGTCTTGGGGAACAGAGACCCAGAAATCACCAGCAGCACCCCAGTTTTCCTGGAGTTGGAAAGCTCTGCCTGCCTTCCTGCCTCTTTCTCTCGGTTGGTTCTGAGGCTTAAACTCAGGGCCTCACCCTTGGCAGATGCTTGGCCATGCAAGCCAGGCCCGGGGCCCCTTTGCTTATATTTCAGATAGTATATTGCGCTTGTGCTCTGGGTTAAACATGGACCATGATGCTCCCACCTCCACCTGCCTTGTAGCTGGGATTACAGGGGTGATCTGCCATGCCCACTACTGGCTTGCTGGCTCAAGGTTTCTCAGAAACATCCAGAGGTTCGATCTGGATGGCGGAGGGCGCCCTCTCCCTCCCCCCCCTCCCCCCCGCTCCCGCCGCCCCACTCTATCCTCAGATCACTCGTGGCTCCTGCCTAGATGTCTCTCAACTTAGACAACCATACAGTGGTGTCTTTGTGCAGGTTTTTTGGCTGCTGTTCTTCAGGCCAGCAGCAGCACAGCCACTCAGCACAAGGAAAGCAAGCCCCAAGAAGCACGTCCTCTAAACACCTTCTTCTTCTGGTTTTGCCCATGAGGCCCAAGGGCGAGACAAACACAGCTGCCTACAACCCTGATGCACTCGGGGAAAACCCTCGGCATCCCAAGAACAATCTATCCTCATTTAGGGGAGAAAGGAATTTCCTACTGGAGTGGATCGGAGACACACAGAACTATTAGCCCAAATCTAACAGCCTGGAGGGAAATCAGAACTGTGCAGGCAAGAGCCTATCAACAAACGCCAGAACCCATAACTGTAGAATGACAGTGTGCGAGGCTCCCCACGGAGCTTGGTGCAGCCTGCACATCTCCTGGCCAGGGACAGTGGTCCTCCTGTTTACTGCCCGGGTGATGCCCCGGACAATGGCTGCATAGATCCCATGCACGTGCGTGTGTTCCCATCAGCAACTCCCTTCTGTCCTGAGCATGGAGCGGGCTGGCCCACCAGTGGTTGGGGGGGGCACCCTCAATGCTGGTCTGAGGGAGGAGGCAGCCCAGCAGTGGAGGGGTGAGGATAGGGGTCAGGTGCCTGTGTGTGGATGGGAGGTGAGCATGGAGAGTGGGTGTGCTTCCCCCACACCCCCCGGCCCCCAGCATTCCACCAGATGTGAACCTTACTAGACCTCCACAAGCAGATGGAGCAATGCACCCGGCTAGTGTAGTGGCTCACACTGGTCAGCCCAGCTACTTGGAAGGCAAGAGGACCGCTGTTCCCCAAGGCCGGGCAGGACAAAGGTGTGTGGCACGATCTGAAAATAACCCCAGCAAAAGGACTGGATGTGTGACTCAAGTGGCAGAGGACCTGCCCCACAAACCTGAGTTCAAGCCCTAGTAGAACTGGTGTGTGTGTGTGTGTGTGTGTGTGTGTGTGTGTGTGTGTGTGTGCACTAGAAAGAATCAGCTTTGACTTTTCGACTTATTTGCCCACTAAACCATGTAGCCAGCGTGGACCCCAATTGTCCGAGCTCCTCTCCCAGGCTTGCTGTGAGCAGAGCCAGCCCCAATTCCTTTCTGCACGGGGAATTGACCAAACCTCTCAGGAGGTACAAGGATGTAAGTCTCTCCCAGAGGACAATTTGTGTTGGTGATAGATCATCCTGGCTCTGGCAGGGAGGTGTGTGCCTCACAACGAGAGCACTGAGGAATGCATGCATCATTTCCCATGTGGGGACCCCAAGGGCCAGGTGTGACCAGAGGAAAGCAGGGCTCCAGGAAGTTACACTCAGACACCAGGGAAAGAGGTGGGCACCGGGAGCCCCGTGGGCAGTGGAGAACCTCCCACGCCAGAGGCGGGCGGGAGGGAGCAGGTCACACAGTCAGAAATGGTTGGGATATTTTGAGAGAAGATGCGTCAGAGAAACAGCAAGGAAAGAAAGCGCTTAACATCCCACTACCTGCACAGAGGCAGAAGAACGCAGAGCTTCGCAGGAATTCAGGGCAAAACTTGGCAAGGAAACAGGAATGGGGGAGGGGGAGGCGGGTCCACAGCCCCCCATGGGATCTGTCCAGGGAGCCTGCCATTCCCAACACCCCCCCCCCCGCCCCTCTGGATGTCTCTTGCCTCAGGGGAGCATGTGGAGGTTTTCTCACTAGGTCACACTCAGATCCCTGACCCAAGGCCTGAAGTCTCAATGTATCCCAGGAGTCTAAGTGTTGAGGTGGGGGGGGAGGGCTGGGCAGGCTCTGTCCCCATTAGGGGTCTCTTCACTGTGCCACTGACTGGCTTCCTGGGCAAAGCCACTTTTCCCTGGGTACTGCACTTTGGTTAACTTCTTCATTTGAGGCTGGTTGGTCTCTACCACTTGAGCCACCTCTACTTCTGGCTCTTTCCTAGTTAATTGGAGGTAAGAATCTCATGGGCTTTTCTGTCCCAGGCTGGCTTTAAACTGTGATCCTCAGATGGTGGCCTCCTGAGCAGCTGGGATGACAGGGGTGAGCAACTAGTGCCTGGCTCGCACCTAGCTTTTCACTGGTTGGGATGGGGCCTTCTTTGTCTTCAACTGTGATCCTCCTGGTCTTCCTCACAGCTGGGGGTCACAGGTGTGTGCCACGGTGTTCAGTGCGAGGCCACACTCTTGTGGTTCTCCTCTCTCCTGTAACCCAGCACACACAGCATGGGAAGCCAGGAGGCTGCAGAACGCCACGCACGTCCGCCTCTGCCTCCTCCGTGCCAGCGGCTCCCACAGCCCCGTCATTCCATCAGGGCCACAATGTCTTATTGGCACAATGCATCATCATGACAAGGTGCTCAGATGACGCATCGCTGGGAAGATGAAGCCATCAGAGAATGAGTCCAACATCAGATTAAATTTAATTATGGGATAAAAAGAATTCTCATCTGTCATCCCAGTGATGGATGAACTGATGAGAGGAATCTCTTGGAAAAAGAGGAGGAGCAGAATAAAACCCAGGGAGAGTCTGGACAGAGGCGAGCGGCCTCTCCCCTGATCCCCAGTTCACTCCTGCAGTGCGTCCTTTGGGAGGCCCTCAGACAGGACCTGATCCCCCCCCCCATCTGCCTCCCTGCTGTGCTTGTCTGCCTCAAGATGGCCATGTGCATGCTGGGTGACGGAAGCCGCCTCACCCAGAGCCAGGACCAGGCAGTTTTGTTAAGGAGGGAGGGAGCCCCAACCAGAGCCCAGCAGAACACAGGGAAGAGCTCTCACTAGAAATCTGGCACTGTGCTGCCCCAACCTCAGCTTCTCATGGACAGCCAGGGGTTGGAGGGTGTATCTGCCTACCAGAGAGAGCAGGCTGAGGCTAAAGACATCACTGAACATGGCCACACTGTCCCTGTCCCAGCACAGCTCAGAGCTGCCCCATCAGGCCGCCTGGTCAGCACCTTGGACAGCAGCCTGGGAGCCTGCAGCCTAGGGGCCTTAAGGATGGATGGACTCTTCTGAGACATCTTGGGCCCTGGGGCAGTGTCCCGGGCCTCTCCTGACCTCTGCCCCTGGGGGGAATGGAAGCCATGGTGAGGAGGGGCTGGGCTGGAGAAGGCTGCAGGAAGGTCTGGCTGGGGAGCTCGTCACTCTCCTGGCTGGCAGGCCTCTCGCAGGGCTGCCCTGTGGCTCTCCAGCGGGACTGCCTGGGCCTGTAGTACTCTCATTCCATTGGGTCCAAACTGACAGCAAGAAGTGCTGCTGTGTCCTGGCAGAGTGTGTGTGTGTGTGTGTGTGTGTGTGTGTGTGTGTGTGTGTGTGTGTGTGTGTGTTGGTATTAGGACTTAAGCTCAGGGCCTGGCCATTGTCCCTGAGCTTCTTTTTTTTTTTTTTTTTTGCCAGTCCTGGGCCTTGGACTCAGGGCCTGAGCACTGTCGCTGGCTTCTTCCTGCTCAAGGCTAGCACTCTGCCACTTGAGCCACAGCGCCGCTTCTGGCCGTTTTCTGTATATGTGGTGCTGGGGAATCGAACCTAGGGCCTCGTGTATCCGAGGCAGGCACTCTTGCCACTAGGCTATATCCCCAGCCCCCCTGAGCTTCTTTTGCTCAAGGATGGTGCTCTATCACTTGAGTCACAGCTCCACTTCTGGCTTTTGGGTGGTTAATTGAAAATAAGAGTCTCATGGACTTCCCTGCCTGGGCTGGCTTTGAACCACAATCCTCATAGCCACCAGCACTAGGTGTTTTATCTTTGAGGCTCAAGGAAGAAGGGACTGCTTGTCTAACCCAAGTCAGACAAGTTAGGAGCTTGCTGAAAGGCCCTTACAGCGAGCAGGCTCTGGTTGGAGGATGGCATGTCTATCATGTTGCTAAACACATGCTTCCAGCCAGGGAACCTCCCTCCTCAACGCCTGCTTAGTTGCTCCTTGATAATCAATTACAACAGAGTCCAGTAATTAAGCTAATGATGACAACGACTATGGACTATTGTCTGCTCACAGGAGCTACGATTCAGTCTCTCTCTGCCCATGACGGCAACTCCAAAGCTGTCAGGATGATGCCAGGGCACACGTGTGTGTGTGTGTGTGTGTGTGTGTGTGTGTGTGTGTGTGTGTGTAAGCAAGGCAGAAGTGGGGGGGGCAGAGCACAAGTGGGTGGGAAGCAGGGCTCCTAACTTAGGGGAGGAGAGGTCAGGATAGAAATCAGGTTGTGGAACACAACCAGGGCCCCCCGGGAGGGGCCCTTCCTGTGGGGAGGGGGGGTTTGCCTGATTTGGTGTCATTCCATAATCAACAATGTGGCAGGAACGTTTGGGTGTGGGTGGGACTGGTAAAGATGAATTCTAGTTATTTCCCAATAGGAGGAATTTCCCAGTACGGTGCAGTGATGCCATTCATGTCCAATGCAGGAGGGTATCCCTGGGGCCAGATGGGTCTGAAGGGCTTGGGGGTGGTGGCAGGGGTCCCAAGGGAGACAGACAGACACACACACACACCACACACACACACACACACACACACACACACACACACACACACAGCCCCGGCCCCTTCAGGTTCTGGTGTCTGGCTACAAACTTCTGGAGTAGCTTTAGGCCCAGCAAAAGGCATCTTCTCTCAACTTTGAGCCTTGTGTACTTGCTTGCTCTTTTGTTCGCAGCTGGTACTCTACCACTTGAACCACACAGGGACTCCTGTCCCTGCTGATTAACTGGAGATAGATTCTCTGACCTAACATAGATGTGACTGGCCAGGATTTTTCTGACTTAAAAAAAATTTTTTTTTAACCAGACTTAGTCACCTTAGGGAAGCCTATGAACACACACACACACACACACACACACACACACACACACACACACGGCTGGCTTACATGGAGCAGCTAGGGGGCTCTCATGGGGCTCTGGCTTCTCCTGCTGGCTCATCTATGTGTCCTTTTCAAGCTCCTGCAAACATCAGCCTTGTTCTCTCCTCTTTGTCGTGTAGCAGTGCTGACCACCCAGGTGGGGACAGCCACCCAGGCAGGTGCCAGGGTGGGCATGCCAGCCGCCACCCAAGCTCCCTCTGTGGTGTGGCTATGATGACCACATGCAGAGTATCTTTGCGTGTGTATCTCATCCACTCTGCAGGGCCTTCACATCCTCCCACTGGTGCCAGAGGAACCCAGCAACCTGACACCATTGCTTACACTCCTCTCCCTAGCTTCTTTGCAGAAACAACCAGATTCCTCCCTCCCTCTTTGGGCAGCACCAAGGAGTGAATTTGGGGTTAGGGCCTGGTGCTTGCTAGGCAGGCCCTAAACCACAAATCCACACCCAGCCCTTTCTGTCTACTGTTGGTTTGTTTTTTTCTCTGATAAGGTCTCCTTCTTTTGCCTGGGCTGGCCTTGAACCTTCATCCTCCAGACTCTCTCTCTCTCTCTCTCTCTCTCTCTCTCTCTCTCTCTCTCTCTCTCTCTCTCTCTCTCTCTCTCTCTCTCGGCTGGGATGGCAGGCATGAACCACTGTGCCAGGGCCCTACTGTCTTCAGACCACAGGCCAGGGAACAAGGAGCAGAGAGTGAGGGTTTGGCAATTCCCAGAAGACCCACATGATCCCAAGGAGGGCCGCAATACCCCCCACCCCCCACCCCCTTCCCCATGCGAGGCAAGCCCTACCTGTGGCCCCCATCCGTGGCATGGGTACAGTATGGCCGTGTGGTTCTCCAAGGGGCCCTGGTCCAGGCAGACATCTTTTGCCTTGTTGTTTCGCAGCTACGAAGGAGGCCACAGAGTCACTTGTCAAAGCCCATGTACCATGGTCGCCCACCATGGCCAGCCTAGAGCATCACCTGCTCCTTGGCCACCCTCCCACCTCCAACTCTGGAAGCTGTCTTGGCCTGGGGTTACTGAACCACCGTGAACCACAGTGTTCTGCGTTTGTAGGGCCCACAGGATTGTTGAAACTAGCAAGATAGATGTTTATGCTCCAACTAATAACAAAATTACTGAGATGAACTATTTTGCCATCAATTCTTCATCCCTCAAATTCCTGGCTTTTTAAAAACATGTGGCTAGGAATTGCTTTCTATGCTTTTCTTTCCCCCCTGCCCCCCAGTCCTGGGCCTTGGACTCAGGGCCCAAGCACTGTCCCTGGCTTCTTTTTGCTCAAGGCTAGCACTCTGCCACTTGATCCACAGCGCCTCTTAAGGCCGTTTTCTATATATGTGGTGCTAAGGAATGGAACCCAGGGCTTCATGTATATGAGGCAAGCACTTTACCACTAGGCCATATTCCCAGCCCCAGGAATTGCTTTCTAAAAAGCTTGTTTCAAACTCCAGTCTCCCTGGAGGGTGTGGGACCTTTCCCACCACCAGGCCTGGTGGGGATGGAGACAGCACCAATGCTTGCCCCACACCGGGCTCCATCCCTCCCCACGAGGAATGCTGCCTCCCCTCCATGGGGTGACAGAAGTAGCTCATGCTCCCTTATGAAGGAAATTTAAACGTTCCTTGTGATTGAAGCCATTTGTACGTTCCTCTTGTGTCTCACACCCTCCTTGCATTTGGTCTATTTTTCTCTGGGAAATGTTTCATTTTGTTATTTCAATCGATTCTTTAAGAATTGCTGTCTGTTTTCAGAGCCCACTGCACATTAGTAGCTGTTCCGCTCATCCATGAGGGTTTGCAAAGTTGAGTCCCCAGGTGGCTGCATTGTTTCCTGGGCCAGTGCGCGGAGGGGCCGGGGCAGGGGTGAGGTTTGGGCCAGTGCAGGGGCAGGCGTGCTGCCCTGACTGCAGGTCAGCTCTGCCTGGCTCCAGCCTCTCCCTCCTGTCAGGGCCTTTCGAAGCCTTCCCTTCTTCTCCCCTCCCCTCCCTTTGATGGCTGTCTCTGTGGTACGTGGTTCCTTTGTGCTCCCTCCTTTCCCACCCCTCCCCATCCTTCCATTCTCCCCTCCCCTCCTCTTTGCACTAATGTCCCAGTATCTGGAACATACTTGGGTAGAGGCAAAGCTGAAAGCATGGAAATCAATTTGTTTCCCAAAGAGCAAGGCAATCTGCCCCCATGGTTTCAGGAAGGGTCTTCCTTGCCTATCCTGTTTGAAGATTCCTTTATATCTGGATTTACTTTGGTGATGATGATGATGATGATGATGATGATACAACTACGTTTGGTTGTGATGAAGAGAGCAGGGAGGTAGGGCCTGCTGGGAGCAGGGACTGTGGCGAGACCTCACTGGCATGCAGCAAATAGCATGCAACACTACTCCGTTCTGTCCAGGTGCTGGGCTTGGAGCTCTCTGCATTCCCTCTCTCTCCACATGCCCTGCTTCCTGCCCCCACCCCACAGGGTCCCCACGCCAAAATCCACAGGGAGCACAACTACACCCCCAGAAGGTTCCACGGCAAAACCCACAGGGAGCCCACCCATACCCTCAGCCACGACAGCAATGGCACCTGTGACCAGGCTCCCATCTGGGCATTTGTCATGTCTGCTGCCCATCCCTTACCAGCCAGAGGTCCTTGCTCTCAAGAGGAGGGAGGAAAGGGAGGAAGAAGGCAAAGAAAAGAGAGAGAGGTGAAGAAAGAGAGAGAGGAAGGGAGGGATGATCGAAGGAAAGGAAGGGGAAGAAGGGAGGAAGCGAAGGAAAGGAAAGAATGGGCAAAGAGAAGGAAGGCAAGGAGGGAGGGAAGCTGGGATGATAGTGGAAGGAAAGGAAGGAAAGAAGGGAGGGAGGGAAGGAAAGAAGGGAGGAAGAGAAGAGAGGGAGGGAGGGAGGAAGAGAAGGAAGGCAGGCAGGGAGGGAGGGAAGGAGGCAGGCTCCACCCCCTCAGGTGCACTGCCCACATTACCTCCCCATAGGCCACGGTGTTATTGTATCTCCTCATCTCAGGGTAGACGTGGTCCAGGTACCACTGGAAATTCTTACACTTCAAGCTTTTCCGCAAGGCTCTTCTCTCAGAGACATCGCCTATGTCGATCCCTGGGTTCTGGATGGAGAGAGGCAAAGGGGCATCGGGATGGCAGGGCTGGCTGAGGGAATGAGGGCCAGGGCCCAGGCAGCCATGGGGCTTGGGGCCCGAGGCTCAGGGGGACTAGGGCACCAGGGCATTGGGGTCTGGGGGTACAGGGGGCCGAGACATGGAGAACCAGGGTGCTGAGGCATGGGGAGCTGGGGGCATGGGTGGGCAAGGACACAGAGGGTGTCCCAGTCCTGTTGTCTGCCTACAGGACCCCCGCGAGTCACCCACATTCCCAGCCGTCTCCCACACTCCTTGGCAACCATGGAAGCCAATTATTAGAGGAATTATTTGATTAAGACAAGAAAAGCAATGCTATAACCTCCTGTCTTCCTTTCCCATCCATATGCAATTTCCCCCTTTGCCAACTTGCTGTGGAGTTCATTATATGCAGAAAGGAAAATAATTTCCTATTGCAGAGCTTGTAATGGCGCTCTAATGAATAATTCACTCTGCTTTAGCAGAAATGAACCTGGCATGGGAAACAGCACTGAGATACAACTCGCTGTGTGGGCCACAAGACGGCGAAGGGCAGACACCCCAGGACAGGCCCTGGGAAGTTCACTCTTGGCTTAAACATACTTAGCACAATTAGTGGACATGGTTGCTCCTAAAAAGCATGGCAGGGCCCAGGGACAAGCAATAAAATGCAGTGCCCCCATTACTTGTGGCTTCCTTTGACACTTTTGGTTCTTCACAACCAACAAAAATGTGGCCCCAAAATATGAAAGAGCCTCATGCCTGTAATCTTAGCTACTCAGGAGGCTGAGATTTGGAGGATCCCAGTTTGAATCCAGCCCAGGAAAAACAGTCTCTGAGACTCTATCTTCAATCAACCAGCAAAAAGCCAGGCTGGAGGCATGGCTCAAATGGCAGAGTACCTGCCAGGTGGAAGAAAGCCAAGTGAGAAGGAGCTCAAGACCCCAAGTTCAAACTGCATTGCCATATTAAACGAAAACTTCTAGAAAGAAGCACTCTATAAAATTCAAGTAACTTTCACTACAGTTTACTGCTAGAACTACTCTATTTTATGACTAATTTTTATGACTTACCGGGTCTAATGTATAAATTACATTTTATCAAAGACGTGCATGCATAGTAAAAAAAAAAAAAGTCAAACAGGTGTGAGCACCATGATGTTGGAATAAAATTAAATGAGATTTTGGTTCTTTGGTAACGATGCTAGTATAGAAATAAATGAGATACGGGTTCTCACATCATGATGTTGGAGCAGAATCAAATGAGATAGTGGAACTAAGGAACTTGGCAAGGGTCTGGGACATAGTTGCAAGATCAGTACACATTGTTACCTTTCTTTATGCAGTAACCAAGTGTCCAAGTCCTTACTGCTGACAAAGTGCTATATGGAAGTCATTTTCGATTAATGCTCCTTCTATTTTAATGGACAAGGTTTCCCTATGCAGTCCAGGTCTCAAATGTGCTGAATAACCCAGGCTAGACTTGAACTCCCGAATGCTGGGATTGCAGGCATGCGTCACCATGGCCAGATCTCAGTTTCTTAGAAGGGTTTTTCACAAGTGAAAATAGTCACAATGACACACTTTCTCCAAGCTGTCTTCTTGCATAACGTAAACCTCACGTTTGAAGGTATTTCCATCGTGCTGGGCTAGGGTCTCCCCAACAAAGAGGCCGCTGTCTCCCTCTGGGAACCACCCCAGGAACTCCCAGGGTCTGGCGTGATGGGCAGGTGAATCTGCCACGGCTGCAGGTGTGGTACCCCTGCTGCCCTGTGCCAAGGAGAAGGGCCCTGTGCCCTGAGCCTGGCCCCGCCTGGAGCCCTCGTATGGGTGCAGGACCAAGGACCTGGTCCTCCCCCATCTTGCAGGTAAGAGATGTGTTTGGTGAAGATCCCATGAACAGCAAGAGATAGAGCTGAGGTTCTTTTTGGGTGTAGTGGGGCTTGCACTCAGGGTCACAGGCATGCCGGGCAGGTGCTCTGCCACTGAGCCATGCCGTGGCACCCTGGGGCTCACGCCAGGCAGCCACATGCCACCCCACTGCAAGGCCTCACCCGGGCTGGCCTCTCCCAGGCCTCAGGCCACAGTTTTGGGGAGGGGGTGGGGGAGGACATGTGTGGGGAGGGTGGCTGGGCTCCTGGGGGCCCACGTGGGAGCAGGTGAAGAGCCGGTGCCTAAATATGGCTTGGAGGAGGTGTTTGTCCAGGAGTAGGGCCGTGAACAAGGGCAAAGGTCTGGATCTCCAGACACCATGCCAGCACAAATGGCGGGGGGCTCTGATTCAACCTCTGAGAACCTTCTAGAAGGCTTCAGAACTGTCAGGGATGAGCATCTTTCTGGGAGGGAAGCGCTACCTTATGGAAGGGGCCGGTGGAGGCGGGGAAGTGGGTGGGGGCCCTACCTCCAGTGGCAGATTCCATGCAATGTACACGTGGGACTTGTAATCGTCCATCCACACCTCCGCCACGCGCAGAGCGTTCCTCTTGGTATAGAAGCCGATGTTGCTGTTGTACGGCTTCTTCTTCCTCTCGATGTGTGCCACACGTGAGCAGGGGAGCACCTCCATGCTGCCCCCGCACAGCCACACCTGGAGTACAGTGAGCCCTTCAGTCAGGGGGACCCCAGAGCACAACCCCCCCCCAGAGCCCCCAAGACACACTACCCCCACCCAAAGCATGGCTGACCCAAGGCAGTGTGGTGAGAAATCCTCTTTACCATGACCACCACCAGGAGCTCCGGGCTGATTGTTACTGCAGCGCAGCCTGACTGACCCGGCAGAAACACCCGGAAAAGGCAGCTTCCCCCAGCATTCCAGGCAGTGCTGAGCCCCAGAACCCCTGCAGCTGGCCCTGAGCCACCTGGGGGGCTGGCTCCAGGACCCTCAATCCCACAGTTCCCTCCCTGGCCTGAGTACACGTCTGTGTGTCTCTCCCTGTCTCTGAGTCTGTCTCTATCGCTCAGCAATGCTGGAGTTTTGAATTCAGGGTCCCAAGCTTGCTAGGCAGGTGCTCTACCACTTGTCACATCTTTGGCACTTTTTTGGGGGTTGGATCTCTTCTTTTTGCCCAGGCTGGCCCTGGACTGTGATCCTCTGGCCTATTCCTCTCATGTGGCTGGGACTGAGGGCATGAGTCACCGTGCCTGGCCCCCTGGTCTTGGGGTAAGGAGCCTCCCGACAGCACCAATGACCCAGACAACACCTGGCCATTCCAGGCACAGCAGAACTCAGCCTTCTGTCTATCAGTACAATCAGATGTGAAAGCCGGGTTCCTGGCCCCTCCTGCTGTCCCGTGACCTCTTCCAGGAAGGACTGGCTCACCGGCTACTGCAGGCTGGGTCTCCTGGTGCACAGAGCCTCCTTTTCCTCTGAACTGGATGGAGGCACCACAGCTCTCCTCCCACATCCCCACACAAATGCATCTCGATCGGCTTTGATCCTCACAGCTCCAGAGAAGAGGAATTTCCCACCACAGCTGCAAACGTGCATCTTAACCCTGGAACCAGGGCGGCTCAGGCCCCAAGCATGGGTCTCCCCTGCCAGCTGGCTCAAGCCCCTTCTCCAGGCACACAGCTGGGAATAAAGTAGGCCCAGCCTCACACCTGTCATCCCAGCCACTCAGAAGGCCCAGACCTGAGGATCATGGTTCAAGCCCGCTCAGGCAGGAAAGTCTGTGAGACTCATCTCCAATTAACCACCAAAAGGCCATAGGTTTAAGTGTGGCTCAAGTGGTAGAGCACCAACCTTTGTGAAAAAGCCAAGTGTGAGAGCATGAGGTCCAGAGTTCAAGCTCTAGTACCAGTACACACAGGTGCACATAAAATAACTGGCACAAAAAGGGGCTGAAGGCATAGCTCAGCTGCAGAGTGCCTGCCTGACAAGCCAGAGGCCCTGAGTACACACACCAGTCCTGGAAAGATCAAATAAACCAACCCACCAACCAGTTGGGCAACCACTGAAATGTAGTGATTTGTTTTTCTGGGACCATAGATAGAGACTCAACCAAGGCCTCTGCGCCCCCCCCCCCCTTCCCAACTGCAATGTGCTGACTTTAACACCCACCCAGGGAGCCTGTGGCTTGAACAATGAGGCCCTTGGAAGCCCTGAGTTGCTTGGTTTCTCTCCCGGAGAGCTCAAGCAGCCCCAAGGGCGGGGTTTACATGACAAGTGCCTGTTCACACTAACAAAGTTACCTCAGCCGCCAGTGAGCTGATGGCGAGAGCGAGAGATCATCTTTTACATTTTTTAAACAGTTCTATGTTCTGTGTCCTGGCTGGCCCACCTCTGTGTCCAGCTATGCTTCCGAGCCTGGGATCCAGGTGAACAACTGCAGAATGCCACTTCCTGCCTGTGAACTGCAGATGCTGCCCAGCCGGAGGCCTGGCTCCCCATAGGGAAGTAAAGAGAGCAGAGGAAAAAAGGGGGAAGCAGGGGAAAGCAGAGGGAGGGAAGCCAGGGAAGCAAGGGGGTGCAGAGGGAAGCAGAGGGTGGGAAGCACAGGGGGAGGCAGAGGGAAGTAGATGCCTGTCTGCGAGCTCCATCCACACCAGAGCCAACAGCAGATAACAACTATGAGTCCCCAAGGACATCACATCCTTTCTACAGAGGCAGGTGGAGCACTGCCCCAGGGGGACCCAGGAGGCCTGGCCCATGCAAGGTTCTAGAGAATGGAGAATGACATGTGCACAGGACAATCTGCATTCGCATGACTGAATCTTGACGGACACGAAGCAGTCAGCCATCCCCAGCGTGCATACATGTCCCAGATCTCCTCTTAGAAATGAACATGGGTGGAAAGAGGGCCCAGCCCAGGAGGCAGACCCTCCTGGACCCCAAATTACAGAAGAGGAGACAAGGGTATTTAGCTCTGACTCCTTCCCATCACAGCCTGCTGCTTTGCAGAGCTGGAAGACCCCATCTCTCTCTATGGCAGAATTTCTCAGCCTCACTCCAGTCACACTGCTGTTCTGGGTGCTGTCTCTGGACTCATCCCCAAGGCTGGCTCTCCTAGAAGTCCCTGAGAATCTACCTGCCCAGATTGGAGCGAGGTCCGTAAGCCTCAGTGCCAGGGCCACCTGGAAAACCCCACTTATTTACAATAATGGTTGCACAAGTGATTTTTTTATTAACATGTGCTAGTTATCCAAGAAGGGGGGTGGGGTGCTGTGGCATTCCATACTTGCACGCAAAGAACCCCATCAAACCCACCCCCTCCTGAAAACAACCCACATGCATGTGAAGAACCCCATCAAACCCACCTCGTCACTCTCCTGCACCCCCTTCCGAAAATAACCCATGTGCATGTGAAGAACCCCATCAAACCCACCCAATCTGTCCCTCTCCCCCATCTTCCTTCTGAAACCAGTGACGCTGAGGCGCAGTGATGGAATGTAAAATTCACTGGCCGCTCACATATGATGTAGCGGGCCCAGTGCTGCATCTCTTGACAAGTGAGATTGGCCTTACATGACTACAGCCAGTTCCTACGAGAGCCAACTTACGGAGAAGTGAGGTTTACTGTGGCTCAAATGTGAGTTCATGATGGGCTGGGCACCCCAGAGGAACAAGAGGGAACAAAACAATGTCTCTCATGGCCAAGAAGCAACACTTGGAAAAGGCCAGGGTCTCAGGGTCCCTCTGCAGGACCAGGGCCTTCACCCTTAGTTCCCAGAGCACTGGGGACGGAGCTTACACATAGAGCTTCACAGGGCGCTGGAGACCACAACCGCACCGGGCTCTGGCGTATCTCAGGATGGTCACAGGGACCAGAATGCAATGGAGAACTGTCTGTGGTACATGAGCTTGGGGCACAACCCTGCTCACCAACTGGATTGAAGCCTAGGTACAGAGCAGGAGCAAATGCTGACACCATGAGGAGAGCAGAGCCAATAAGCAAGTGTTTTCTGTTCCCATTCCTCACCGGACGCTGGAGGGTGTGGATCTTGGTGGAAGAACACCCCATTTCTTTGTTGGTACAAGGTCTGAACTCAGGTGTTCTGAGCCAAGTCTCCAGTCTAGCACTTTTGCTGGTTAGTTGGAGTTGGAGTCTCTCAAACTTTTCTACCCAGGCTTGCCTTGAATCACAATCCTCATATTTCAGCTTCCTGAGTAACTAGGATTACAGGCATAAGCCACCAGTGCCTGGCTTCACATTGTAACATTCTAATTCAGATTTTAAGATGTTTAGCTGGGTACCAGTGATTCATATCTGTAATCCTAGCTGCTCAGGAGGCTGAGATCTGAGGATTGTGGTCTGAAGCCAGCCCAGGCAAGAAAGTCTGTGAGATTCTTATCTCCAATTAATCACCAGAAAACTGGAAGTGACATTGAGGTTCAAAGTGGTAGGGCAACTATGCTTGAGTGAAAAAGCTCAGAGACAGTACCCAGGCGCTGAGTTCAAGCCATGTAACAGACAAAAATTTTTTTTCAGGAAGTTCCCCCCACCCTCCAAACAGGTTTTATGAGAGGAAAAGCAGGCATAGAAGGTGCTTGATTTTCATTCACATGAGAAGTCTGTGTGGATAGTTTCATAATTTTCTTTCCTGTAAAGGACAATACTAAGTGATTGATGAAGGCATTTTCAATCGTGAGAATAGTGGCCGCGGTAGATCACACTCACGCAAATCCCAAGGGGAGCGCTGCTGTGTGCTTTTATCTCCTTGTCGGCTTTCTGTATTCTACAATGAAAGTTATTTTTCTCCCATTCTTGCTTTGTTTTTGCATTTCTTCTAATTTTCTAAACAACACGATTTCCAGATTGCAAGAAATGATGGCCTGGTTCAGAGGAAAGGTGTTGTCACCATCCGCACGTCCTTCCTGTCACCATCTGTGTGTCCTATCACCATCTGTGCGTCCATCCTGTCACCATCCATCATCTGTGTATCCTTCCAGTCACCATCCGTGCATCCTTCCTGTTACCATCCACACATCCTTCCAGTCACCATCCACACACCCTTCCTGTCACCATTCCAGTCACCATCCGTGTGTCCTTCCTGTTACCATCCACACATCCTTCCAGTCACCATCCACACACCCTTCCTGTCACCATCCGTGCATCCTTCCTGTCACCATCCACACACCCTTCCAGTCACCATCCACACACCCTTCCTGTCACCATCCTCACGTCCTTCATCTCACCAGCTGTTGGGCTCTGGCTATACCTTTAAGGGACAGTCCCGAGAGGTCTGCCTCTTCTCCCACCCTGGGGCTGCTTGGCTGTTAGCCACTCCTACCCCCTTCCGGGTCCAGAACGGGAAGAGGTAGCAAACCAGCCCCGCCTTCCGCCTCCGCCACGTGTGGATATCATAATGGCGCCGAGCCGAGCCCAAGGGGGCGGTTCTGTGGGCTGTGATCTCCGCCTCTGGGGGAAGCTCCGTGACATCACTGTGATGGACAGCTTAGCCTGTCACTAATCTGAGCTAGTGACTCCAGGTCCCTCCCCTTCCCACGTCATTACTGCTATAAATGTATTTGCCCTTCCCTTTATTAAACGGAAGTTCCAGAAGCTTACCCTGAAACGCCCGTGTGACTCCCATGTCTTTAAGTGTGCAAGGGGAGGAGGGGCATCTCGTGACTACACACCGCCAAGGTTTGCACATTGGGCCACACTCCTGCTTTCCGCCCGGCGGGATGGGGCAGAAATGCGCAAGGGTGAAAGGGGTCCTGACAACCAGCCATGTCCTCCTCTGGCCCTCTGATGGATCCCATGGATCAAGCACTTCACAAATCTCCAGGTCACAACTGAGGACTAGGCCATGGGTGTGCTGCACATTTGCCGCCTTCAGCCTCTCTACAGGCGCTGGGGGGTCACAGGGTGCTGTGCCCACTCACCAAGTGGCTTCTAGCTGCTGTGTGTCTCGCTTGCTGCATGGTTCAGGTGGGTTCAAACATTTCCGAGGCTGCTTCTGACTGCGTATATCGCTGGCAGAGGTGGCAGGCAGCTTGGCCTTACCCGCTCAAGCAGAGCAGCTGAACAGCCCTCTCTGCACAACTGCTCCATCAGTGTCAGGGCCTCTGGAGGTGCCGCAGAGGCCCCAGCCCAATGGGCATGCCCAGCTCAGTGACCAGGATGATGGACAGCTGTCATCCCTGGGACAGATCTCAGCTGCAGCTGCCTCTGGCTCTGCACTGGACAGGAGACCATGGCTCAGTGAGGCTGGTGCGGACGTCCTTAAATGCCACATCAAATTGCCACATGCCATTCAAATCTCCTCTCATCATTTTCTCTGCAAATTCCACGGACAACACTGTTAGCTGGGTAGGGAAGTGTGCTCCTGTAATGCTATCCACTCAGGAAACGAAGATGGGAGGATTGTGGTTTGAGGCCAGCCTGGGGAAAGAAAAGTAACCTAGACCCTACCCCAAAAGACAAGCCAAATGTGGTGGTACATGCCCGTCATCTCAGCTACGCGGAAGGCCATGGGCAAGACTGTGGTCTGAGGGTGGTGCAAGGCAAAAGGGTGAGTCCCTATCTGAACAATAAGCTAAAGGACAAAAGAAAGGTTAGTGGTTATGTGGCTCCTATAGGAGAATGCCTTGCTTAAAAAGAGCAAGGCTTTGAGCTGAATCCTCAATGCACCAAAAATTCAAAAAAATAAAAATGATACTCATGGGTTTCATTTGCAGGAACCAGACTCAGAGACCTGGCCTGGATGTCAAGGGTGAGTTACAATACCAGAGGTGCTGCTGTTAGAAGGCCTGGCCTTGGCGGGCAGATCCCAGCACTGGGAGGAACCTGGAGCACATGTGTTCTGGTCGCATCCATGGCTGGGTCAGTCCACTGCTGGAGGCACAGTGGGAGGGCTGTAGGATGGGGAGGGAGGACGAAGGGCCTTGATTGGAGGGAAGTAGATGATGGGGTGGGCCTTGTAGCTGCATCTCACCCTTGGTTGGAGGAGGTACATGAAGAGGGTGGGTCTTGGGGGCTGCTTCTTATCCAATGCCCTTGCCCATATCTCCCCAGATTCCTTCTTGCCATGAGGCCCACAGCCTCCCACCATGATGTTTTCACTCTCCAGGGCCCAGAGTGACTGAGGACTTCGACCTCTGACCCAGAGGAAATGGTCCTCTCTGGTATTTATCAAGGTGGAATAGATGACTAAGGCATATGGGGCGCAGGGTAGTCCCAACCCTCTGTACCTGAATGCCTGCTTCAGATACAACTAGCAAGTGGGATTTTTTTTTCTGGTCTCTGCCTACCAAGGAAGTAACACTCTGGGTTTGCTGGATGGGCTGGTGACTCGGCTCTTGTGGGACTGGCTTCCTCTCCAGGATTTCCAGGAGAACAAGTAATGAGCAACCAACCAGACACAGAACAAATCCAATCAGACGCAGGCGAGAAGCCCCTCAGGGGCCATCCGCAGGTGGTGAGGACGTTGTATGAAAATGAGCAGGAAAGCAGCGAGCTCCTAGAAAATGAGGAGAGGGGCAGACACAGGCAGCGCCTTCCCCTCCAAAGCTGACACTTTCCCAGAAGCATGCACTGACTGCAAAGAGAACTTTGCTCCTGCTGTGTGTGGTTGGGACTCTGAGGAAGTGCTCTGGCTGAGTGAGGGCTGTCCCAGGCCTCTGTGTACTCGGTCGCCAAAGACTCCCATCCTATGATGCGAGCCACATCCCTTGTACCAGAATGTTCTACCCACACTGAGACATGTCCAGAACCTGGGGCCAGGCCGAGCCTGAGACCAGGTGAGGGGACCAGCAGGGACCATTCCACCCCCTGCTACATCTTAGTGACATTCTCTGGAGACAATGTGCATCTCAATACCCAGGATTCGAGGAGTGTGAATTCTGTATACAATGTCAACACCAAAAATAATGCACAACCCCCCCCCCAAAAAAAACCCTATGGTGAACAAAATGTTAAAACCAGCCACTGTCCCTAAGGTTCATAGTTCCTACCTGTTGCTCCTGCCCAGAACTTCTCTCAGGAATGCCCAACGCCCACCAATGCTGACTGCTCCTTCCAGTCCCTCCCCCTAGCCTCCTCAAGCAGCACCCTGCCCCCTCCCACTCCAGGACCCCCAAAAGGTCCGTATAAAGATTCCAACAGAAACCCAGCAAGCTTTGAGAGCAGTTGTAGCAATTCAACAGAACCATTTTATTCCTGGCAAATCTAAGAATGAAAATTCAGGACTTCAGTTTATTTCCCTTATCTCTGTTTTGTTTTTCTAGTAATTTATTCTTAATGTCTTTTCAAAACAACATCGATGCACGAGAGCTCCTCTGGGAATCCCCAAGGCTTCTGAGGGGTCTGCCTGCTTTGTACAAAGTCACACACTGTGCAAGGGTACCAACTTTCTCAGGGGCTATGTCACCACAATGGTGTTCGCCCTAACTATGAATGGAGTAGACACAAGAGCCCAGGATCTGCAGCAAGGCAAGGCAATGTTGCTCTCCTTAACCATTTGTTGTGGGAAATGAATTCCTTCTCATAAATGTGTGATTGATGATTACATAAAATGGGGTCCTCACTATTGCTTTGGAAAATTTAATACATAAATTTTTTTTAAAGTTTTACACTGGAAAGCTTATTATCATGAAAATGGAGAGATAAGACACAAAAACAACAGATCTTTGAAATCCTCCATCCTTTTTAAGATTGCTGTGTGCATGGTGATGGATACCTCTAATGTCAGCTATCCAGGAGGCTAAAGCAAGAGGAATCATACATGTGGGCAAGTCTACGCAATTCGTGAGACCTTGCCTTATAAATGCAAATTTAAAATAAAGGCTAGGACATAGCTTGATCACTTGCCACTATGGGAAAGTTCATGGCTCCATCAACAGTGCTCACTCAGCCATCCACTCACCTATTGATCAATCCTTCCATCCACTCACCCATCCTTCTATCCATCCATCCACCATTCATACACATACACACACACACACACACACACACACACACACACACACACACACACTACCCACCCCTACCCATCCATCCATCCATCCATCCATCCATCCATCCATCTGCTCATTGTATAGTTTTCTTGAAGGTCAATGACATGCCAGGCCCTATGCTCTGCTGCTCAGAAGCTAAATAGATGCAGACAATAGACTCAGACCTTCCTTGTTGTAATCCCACAGTGGCAGGAGCTTGCAAAGCAGCAACGAGGATTTTGAGTACATGGGAGGAAAGGGATTTTCATTCTGTGGGAGCCCAGATGTAAGGCAAATGAGAAAGAAAGGAACGTGGCTCAGAGAAAGGAAGTGGCGGGATTGTTCTGGTTGGATTAATTAATACTCTGCTCAAACTCCGTGTAAGGATCCAATTAGAATAGGGGCCTGGCACGTTTCTCATCTCTGCTTCTGAATATAGCACATAAGCCTATAATTAACTGAGCTGTTACAAAGTGCAACCCAGTGAGATCTTGGCCCCCGATCCCATGTCTAGTTGCTACAAACGAAGTCCCCTGTTATCATCCAGACAAAGGCCATTGTTCCATGGGCAGCAATCTGGCCTTGAGGGTGGTAGGAATTTGCAGCGGCTGTGAACGGAGAGTCAGAATAGACCTGCTACTTATCCAAAGGGTGGAAAACGTGCTTTCTGAAGCCTGAAGGGAGAAGAAGAGTGACAACCACAAGCACTGAGGAGAGCAGGTCAACAGAAAGTTGGCCCTGAGAGCTTTATGCTCTGACAGCTACCCCTCCTGCCACCCGTTTCCATGCTTTCTCCGTTAATTCAGTCTGATTTTAAAATGGCTCTCGGGTGGGAGTGGCCTGCAGAAATTGTGGGGAAAAAAAAAGATCAAAGTGCTGATGAAAATGACAAAGGTAATGGGCTCCCATTTCCCACCCCACCCCCTCCAAGGGAAGAGGAGGACAGTGGGCCCTTCCGTGCTCTGGGGCAGGGAGAATGAACCTCCCGCTCTCCCGTGGCTCACTCTCCGGGAAGACTGACAAGCTGCGGCCTGGCTGGGTCCTATGCAGGCACCGGTGGGGAGATGCAGCGCAAGAGCTGGTTTAGGCTAGCTCCGTAGAGGGACCGACATGGCCAAATGCATAGAGCCCCACCCACAAGGCCCCATGTGTGCCTGGAGTAGAAAGTGCATGGGGCAGTGCTGGGCTCCTCTGGTGCAGAGCATGGCCCACAAAGAGCTGCCAGGCAGCGGCACTGTGACCGCGTCCCTGCCCCGTGCCTCATGGCTGGCGACTGAGTATTTGGTTTAGAAGATTAACACATGCCATGACACATGGTGGGGTGGGCTGGACTTTCCTTCTTTATTTTGTGCCAGCACTGGGGTTTGAGCTCTTGAGCCACACCCCCAATCCTGGCTTTTCTGCTGGTTAATTAGAGATAAGCGTCTCCTGGAACTCATCTGCTCTGGCTAGTGTTGAACTGTGATTCTCAGATCTCAGCCTCTTGGGTAGCTGGGATTGCAGGCCTTGAGTCATGATGCCTGGTTCTGTTTGTTTTGAAATCCTAACTTTGCTGGGAATAAGTTATCTAAGACAACTGAGACTCAACTGAAATCAGCTGGTCTGAGCTGGGAAGGAGAGCCTGGCTAGGCTAAGCCTCGGGTCTTGCACACAGGGCCTGGACCTGGCACAGAGCGGGCTTCTTGGCTTAGCCATAGGAGACTATCTGTCCTTTAATCCCTGACTTCTCTGATAGTATGGATCTGTGAAGGGTAAAGGGTCACTATGAAGACCACTGAGCACAACCACCCTGCCACGGAGGACTGGATACAATATTCTGGAATGTTCCTTCTAGCTCTCAGCACTCACCGGCCCTCTCAGAAAGCAGTGGCTTCTGTGCCTGCAGACGGTGACCATGCTGGCCGGGCTGGCAGCCGCAGTGACAGTTTCCCAGGGCGATAGCTGCTTGCCTGTCTTTGCTTTCTCCTTAATACCATGGCTCATTTTTCTTGCTGCCTGAAGAAAAAGGTCATTGGCCCATGTGTCCTCCAACAAGAGGCTGCTTTGTGCTGGGGCTGGGGCAGAGCAAACTGACAGAAAACCTTCCTTTCTGACATCTGCACACGATTCTGAAGGAAATGGTCGCCAGCCTTTTTCTGATCTCTCCTTTGAGCCTTCCCGTTTGTATCCCACGGCAGTATGCGCCACTGGCTACCGTGGGCCGTCGTGGGCAACATCGCGCCCTTCACGGTCTAACAGCCTCTCAAGAAAGATCAGGCTTCTCCGAACATGTTGTATTTTTGGATGCGGCCTTGACCTGCTGGGAATGCAATTGCTTTTTAATTGGAGCCAGCAAGGCGGGCTGGCCTGGAGTCAGAGCAAGCCTCCCAGCAGCAGGAAGGAGCACTGGAATCTGGGCAGGCAGAAAGGGTGCTGGACTCGTCCACCCTCTGCCTGTGACTGCCCCTCGCCCCCCAGTGGAAGTCCTGCCTGTACCTGGGAGCTCTGTTGGCCCAGAAAATAGAAATTCTGTTCTCACAAAACCAAAGAAAGAGAGAAGAATCCTTGCCACTTGTGGGGACTGGCAGTGAGAGAGAAAACTGAGTGACTCACAGCTCTTCTTTCTGTGCAGTCCACAGCCATGAGTGTGGGCTAACGAGGCTTAGATGAAAGCCCCTGCCATCCCAGCCATGCAGGAGGCTGAGCTCCGAGGATGGGGCTTTGAAGCCCTGGCAGGAAAGTCTGTAATACTGTTATCTCCAACGAACCACCAAAAACGCTGTAAGTGGAGCTGTGGTTCAAGTGGTAGAGTGCCTATCTTGAGTGAAAAAGCCAAGAAAAAGCATCAAGCCCTAGCGTGTGTGTGTGTGTGTGTGCGCGCGCGTGCACATGCACACACATTTACATCCACACACATTTACATCCACATGAAAGAAGCCCCAGGGCAGTGTTTCTGCAACTCCTGTCCATGGCTTCTCCTTCCTTCCCAAAGGGAGATAGTAACCAGCAGCCTCTGGCCTTCGTTCCTTCGGGGTCGATGGCACTGGAGGCAGTCACTGCAGTCTCATGGCATGGGCAATGATTTAGAATTAAGCTCGTTAGTCCTCCAGCACAGCTCACCTCCATAGAATGCTAAAAAGCCCACGCCTGATGGAGCTCAGCACCACAGCTTGCTGCCGACAGCCTCATCTCTACACAGGCCTCCGAGTCAAAGCTCATTTTAGTCACAAACACGAGGAGCATGGCACTGGGGGCCAGCCATCCACACCAAGATGCCAGAGGTCATTCTGCACCATCCACAGCCACTCACCCTGCCACGTGCTGGGACCCTCCATGTGTGGCCCTGCGGGGCATATGGCTACTGCAGTACAAACTGTGCCACAAACTCCCAACACCTTAGGAAGGTTGTCCCCTGACGCCACGCCGGCTCCTGACACAAAGACTTCAGAGACAGAGGATTTGTTGGTCTTGTGGTGCTGGAGTTTCAGTCATGGTCGTCTGGCTCTGTGACTTTGGCCTGGGTGGGGTGGAACTTCCTGCTGCCCACCACATGAGGTGGGAAGCAGAGACATGCAGAGAAGAAGTGGCTAGGGACACAATGCCCCCTTCCCAAAGCCCCAAGTCACTGTGTCCTGCAGCCAGGCTTGGCTCCTGTCAGCACACTCAGCTTGGCTCTGACGTTGCCACTGCATCATTCCTCTCGGATACAGACACCTCAACAGTGGAACTCTGGGGAACCAAGCTGAACACATGCTTCTGTGGGAGACAACTGATAACCAAACCACAGTACTACCAAGTCTAACCTCCAACTGCATGACTCGCACAGTCTTCAGTTTGGAAAGATAAAGTCTTGAGAGAGAGAGAGAGAGAGAGAGAGAGAGAGAGAGAGAGAGAGAGAGAGAGAGAGAGAGAGAGAGAGAAGAGAGAGTGTGTGTTTTAACTAGGGATGGTCACTAAATTCCTTCCTGAAAAGATCATGAGTTTAGGACGAGAGAAATTAGAAGCTATAGCGTCTGGGGTGAATTGGGAGTGGACTGATTTACTCAGACTGTGTGGAAGGCTGGCCAAAGGGGGCCTTGCCTGAGTCAGCTGCAGCTGCTGGGCCCAAAGCCCAGCCCAGCCCAGCCTAGCCCAGCCCAGCCCAACCCAGCTCAGCTAGGACTGGCCCAGCCCAACCTAGCTTAGCCTAGCCCAGCCCAGCCTGCCCAACCCAGCCCAACCCAGCCCAGCCCAACTTAGCCCAGACAGCCTGGCCCAGCCCACCCCGGCCCAGCCCAGCCCTGGGACACCAGAGGAAGATCTAAGAGAGGCCCTTCCTGACCTCTAGTGCCCTGGCCACTTGGCATGTTCCTGCTGATTTGGGTGGGTTGACTTATGCACCATCAGACCCCAGCCAGAATATCACCTCTGCCATAAAAAGTGGGTCAAGTGGGTTCCTTCCAAACAGGCGTCTCCCAGGTCTTCCAGGCTGGGAGTGAAAAGGCATCTGAACACACAGGAAGTAAAGTTCTCCCACCGAAGCCAGAGAAAAGCCACAAGTATGGCTGCTGGGGTGCGTTGCCAGCACCCCCACCAACCAACCAGACTAGACGGTAGCAGACTAGCAGAGAAGTGAGTCTCCTCCAGAGCAGGTGTTCCTGTCCTGTCCGGTGGGCAACAAAGCCATGAGTTCTGTCTTAGAAAGAACAGAGCCAACCTTAAGGAAGTGGCGGGAGAGGGACATAAACACCTGGGGCCTGCAGAGGCCCCTGGCCAAGTACAGTAGCCCTCAGTGCCAGGGTCCAGCTTGCCCCGGGCTCCAGACTTAGCTGCCAATTGGCACTGGTCCCCAGTCCCCAGCATGGGAGGAATTCTCCCTGGAAAACAGAGCTGTAACCTTCCCACGTTTCCTGGGTCTAAAGAAATGGTGGACATTCCACGCCAGTGCACATACAGTGCTCTTAGGGTTTCAAAAAGGGAAGGCAATGAATTACAGAACTGCTAAATGGAGTGCCCTTCCCTTTTCCGTGAAGCAGGAAGTGACGCTGTGCGGCCACCCATGGCCTTTTGCCACCACGGGAAGCCTGGGAGCTCCATCAGCAGACAGCCAGGCAGCCTTCACGTCCCAGGGAGCCTGGGAGCTCCACACAGCACACAGCCCCATGGAGGAGAGCCCGGGAAGAGGCTGCAGCCTGCATGGAGACTATGGCAGCAGGTGCACCCCATCAGTCCCCATCTTCCTATGGAGTTTGTCTTCACAGATCCTGCCTGGCCCCATCACTTCCCCCTTAGGTTTCTCAACCCAATTCCCTGCTGTGCACAGCCCAAGTTTCTTCTCATGCAGCCCATGTCCCTGTGTCAGCAATGAGCCAGCCTCCTCCAGGGAGACACGAACAGCCCCGGATCCTCAGGACCTGCACCAAGGGACACTGTTCCCGGCCTCCTGCGCTGACGGTTCCCAGGCGAGCCTGTCTCAATGGGCCCAAGATGGGGGACATGGGCCTGCCTGGTGGGTGAATACCCAAAGGGCACTGGGACCTCACTGTCTCTCCTGAGGCCCCAAGAGCATACGCAATGACAGGGAGCCCCAGAGGCCAAGCAACCATGCCCCATCTACCTACGGTGGGCTCCCAGGCTGCGGTAGCCACTGGGACCCTGTGGCTGTTCCCCATGGGAGGACACGTGACAGGCTGGCACCACTCACTGCACAGCAGCTTTCGGGGCGGATCGAGCTGCACACTGTTTTCTAAGACAGCTGAGCAACGACTGAAGAGACATCAGGACACCCCTTCCAGGCCCCTGGCATGCACTCCCATGGGAGAGGATGCCGTGAATGCGATCTCACATTTACAGAGCATCAGACGAGTGCTGTAGTCCCGGGGAGATGAACGAGAGTGACAGAGTTTCTGGAGTTGTACACGCAGATGGACGTCTCCTACAGGGGCCTTGCAGACGTCTACGATCATTTACCAGAATCTGGCGGGCCGGGAGCAGGGAAGTGAAATTCCAAACAGAAAAAGCACACAATTTTCCAGTGCGAGAGTAAATGGTTTGGCTATTACGATAACACATTTCAACACAGCGAATATATCTCCCCTTAATAGAAATACATTAGACACCATTTATAAAAATATCAGCATTGCTGTGCGCTTCTTTGAACTATAACTTAGGCATAAATATAACACAATTTATGGATGAGGAAATCCAATTTCATGGTGCTGCAAACACATTTTTCTGTTTATTACATAACTACAGCTCTTGTCTATGAGTTCTGTGGATGGGTCTGGTCCCATCCCTGTCTCTCCGTGTGTCTGCAGGAGGACTGTGAGTACACTGCCCACGGCCAGTGGAACTGTGTGGGACACGCATCTATGCAAGCAACATCCCAGCACCACACGCCTGGGGAGCTGCCGCGTTGCCATGGTTACCAGACGGTGGGGACAAAGCACTCTGGGAGAATGAGGATTCCAAACAGCAGATGAAAACCCTCACGGGACGTCAGACTCCAGAGGGTCTGGGCTGGGCCCTGGCTCTTGTGTGTGTTCTGGCTGTTAACACCCGGAAGACTGTCTGCTTTCTGTCTATCCCTATGTACTCATCAGTGGAGTGGAGTCAGGAGTGACTGCACAGAATCTCGGTGCTAAATCCTAAAATGCTGGCACCATGCCTCGCAGGACACCTGCCCAGTTGTCGCCAGTCAAGAGGCTCTTGCTCTCTTCAGGGCTGGTCTGTGTGTCCCAGCCAGAGACAGCCACACTCAATGTCCACCCGCTCGCTTGCTTTCCTGAGCTGAACTCACTGAATGCATGGACTGCGGTGGTGAAGCTGCTTCTTGCCGCCCCCCTTGGTGTGTCCCTGTGCTCACCTTGCCATGGTCTGCCTGTGGGCCCCCTCAGTGTGTCCCTGCACACCTCGACACCCCCATGGCTGGCCTGCAGGCCCCCTCCTCGAGTCCCTTTGCTCCCTGCTTACAGGCTGCTCTCTGTCCCCTCAGTCGGGGGGCAGGGGACACCTCCAGACAATCTTCCCATTTCCAGAGTCTTTGGGGTTCCCATCTGCACCCCTCCATGAGCTACTTCTCTTCTCTGCCTCCACCTCAGAACACAAGGGGTAAACCTGGCTTTGACAAATTGCTGCAGTCCAGGTGTTCGTGATCTCCCAATCTCACCCCGAAGTGACAAGCTAGGGCATTTGGAGGCAGGCCCCCTGGGCATGATGACCCACAGGGCAGGGACCTTGTGCTCGCATCACTGGCTTCACAAGAAGAAGTAGAGCAACGACTGCTGGCATGTCTGCCACACGGTGCCCTCACGCGGCCCTGACCCAGAGGCCTCCCAGACTCCAAGCAGGGGACGCCACACGCTTCCCGACTGCCTGGAGCCAGGAGCTCTCACGTCACCCGGCCTGCAATCTTCAGCTACAGCAGCAGGACTGTGCACTACGGTGACCTCTAACGACCTGGGAGTGGAGAGGGGCATGAGGTATTTGTTTCCTCATGCCTGGACATGCTTAGATTTCCCCCTGGGCTCTACTAATGGTCATCATTGTCATTGTTGGGATCCATCTTTCCCCTTGATGGAAGGGGCTTGATGCACCTCCCCCAGCCCTGGGGAATGCAGCCCTGCTACCCCCTCTGGATTGGAATCCAGAGAAACCAGTTGGGCAAACAGCCCCCAACCCTCTAGCCAGCCTGGCGCCTACCAACCCCACCCTGGTTCGGCGCGCTCGAGTGACGCTAGCCCTTGGGGGTCAGGTGATACCTTTCAGCCTATCCCTATCGACATCCTGGCCAAACCCCTCCCTCGGAATCATCTCCCCTTGTCCTTGTCTCAATAAAGTTAGTTCGCTCTAAGAAGCCAGCCCCGTTGCATATGTACGCCAGACTTCTAGCGTAAGGAGGCGAGCACATATCTGCAGCAGACCACGTGCGCGCCAGGCCAGAGCTATCTCCCCCGTTCCACTCTAGCTTATTTGCAGGTCGAATGACTAGGGGAGAGGGCGTGAAAGGGAGAGTGGAAAGGAAGAAGTAAGAGTCCGAGCCGGGAGGGACAAAAAACCCCAACAGTCATCACCACCAGCACCACCATCATGGCCACAGTGTTGTAATCATCATCAATATCACCATCACCACCATGACCTACCACCATCATCACCATCACCAGTATCGTCATCCTCATCACCACAGGGCCTGTGCTAATCCTGCACACTAGCTTGGCCCAGCCGAGGGCCAGTGTTGGCACACAAGGACTGGATTTCACTTTGCCCACAGCTATGGCCCAGATGCCCCTATCCCCTCTGGTTTCACTAGAGCTGATGTATACACAAGTGAGTTTGTATCTTCTTTAGCAGTGATGATTGCTGGGCAGAAACCAACCTGCAATCCAGGAACACCTAGGGCGCACTGGGGAGCCCATACAGCACAGGTCAGGAAATGCTGAGACAGGGATGGAGGAATGGTTCAGCTCTGAAGGGCCTGCATCACCAGCACTGACTAAAGTAATGCTAAAACTGAGGGCATGTGAACTAAGCTGACTTGTAACCTAGGTAAAAAGGAAAGATAAAATGAATCTGACTGTTCAGACTCTCATATACTAAGGAAGTGGTGCAGCCGCACAGAGAAAAATGATTTCACCTAACTTTATAACAGAAATTTGACTCAACATTCCTGGTGGACCATAAACTCAGGATACAAAACAAACCACAAAGAATTGTTAACCTTCACTGGAAAACTTGTTAGCTGCTACTCTACTACTGAAACTGTTGTTTATATATTGTAGTGGGAAGGAAGCAAGAAATTATGTCAGCAAGACCTGGATTTCCAGTAATCCTGTGGTGGCAGGCTTGAGTTGGAGTATGAAGTGAGGAGTTGCATTTCTTCAGTGTTGTTGAAGCTTAAGGATAACCAGCAGGACTCAGCACCCTACCTGATAAGACTCTGGTCTCTAAATGCCATTGCAAGATAGAAGGAACCAGGGGTCCTTGAAGAAACATACCAATGAGTCTGGAACCTTGTATTGGGTGCCCTGCTGAGGGTCTGTTTTCTACTATTTTCTTTGCCTTTTTGTGTTTCTAATCATCTGGATAAGATATGAGGACTCTGAATTCTTTTTATTTTTCCCACAGCATGGCTCTTACCTTTCTATTTCACAATTTGTGGTTTCTAAGCAGAAATCCAGCAGCGCCCACTGGAGGGTCAGTGTGTACTACCCCACAACCGATTGTGCGATTATATTAAGCAGTTTCATATTAAAGTGTTGACAAAAGCAGACGCTTCACTGAAGTGGATCTCACCCTTCCTGAAGCACACACTTGGCCATACTGATTCCTGTGCACCCTGAGACGTGATGGAACAACAGCAGATGACACAATAACCTGAGATTGTTTTTGTGTAGTGCTGGAGCCATGGGCTCAAGATATCTGGAGATGACAGACAGGCTCAGTTCTACTCTAGTCTGTTACTCAGATCCTTTCAAAACTACAATGAATGTCCACCTGGGTACTACTGGCATCTGACTGTTCCCTATGCCCTGTTCCTCTGGGGAGGCTCTGGGGGTCCTACTGTGACCCGGCAGATGGCAGCCTCCCAAGACCCTGCCTGGGCCCCAGCCAAGAGTACAGGGTGCTTGGGCTGGCGCTGGGTCTGACCCTGGGGCCTCCTACTGTGTGCCAGGCCCTGCATCTGTGGGGCTGCCGACTCCTTAATGACGGGTGGTTCCCGTGAGCTGGAGTGGTAAGTTTGGGTGAAGTCTGAGCTATCCATTTTTCTTTCATTATGAATAGACTTTTGGTGTAAAGTTCAGAAAGGTTTGCTCATTTGTAGATGGTCTCCCATGTTACATCCAGAGCCCTTACAGATACAGACCTAAATGTAAAAAACAGACTGTGAAGTCTCTATAGGAAGACTTAAGAAAGTGACATGTCACAGACCAGAGAAGGAAATCCACAGATAAGTGTCAGGAAAAGGAATCCTGTCTACAAGGAAGCCTTAGAGACGAACGATAAAATATGACAATGCAATGTTTGAACAAGGAGAAGATGTGACCACTATTGATACAAAGGTGCACAGTGGTGTAGCTTTCAAAAAAAATTGAAGTTAAAACCCAATGGGGGGCTGGGGATATAGCCTAGTGGCATGAGTGCCTGCCTCGGATACACGAGGCCCTAGGTTCGATTCCCCAGCACCACATATAGAGAAAACGGCCAGAAGCGGCGCTGTGGCTCAAGTGGCAGAGTGCTAGCCTTGAGCGGGAAGAAGCCAGGGACAGTGCTCAGGCCCTGAGTCCAAGGCCCAGGACTGGCCAAAAAAAAAAAAAAAAAACCCAATGGGAGCTGGGCACCAGTAGCTCATTCCTGCAATCCCAGCTACTCAGGAGACTGAGACCTGAGGATCACGGTTCAAAGCCAGCCTGGGCAGCAAAGTCCATGACATTATTACCTCCAGTTAACTACCAAAAGGCTGGAAGTAGAGCTGTAGCTCAAGTGGCAGAGTGCCAGCCTTGATCACAAACCTCAAAGATAGTGCCCAGACCCTGAGTTCAAGTCCCAGGACTGGCACACACCTGGGTGCATCCACATGTGCACACACAAAACAAAACAAAAACCATGGAGCTAACACTTCAAGCCTCCTGGGTTTGTTAAAATGAATTCTGATGATATCAACGGATGTCAATGCTACAAAGGCTTGGAGAGTGGGAAGCCCACTGGAGACCTGGTTGATCATTTATAATTTGTACAAAAGCCAAACATGCATTTGCCCTGTTCACCAATTCACAAGAAATGAAATGCATTCTAAGAGTGGGGTGGAGGGATGCTTCCACGGCCCCAGGCCGGATCTCTGAGCAGGTGTGTATGTGAAAAAATACCCGCTCTGCACCGTGCACCCCACACAGCACAGCCTAGCCCTCTGTGGAGCCCAGTGAGGGCAGACAAGCTCAGAACCAGCATGCTAGTGACAGACACCTGGCACAGTGAGGATCACAGGGGTGGCTCCATCTGCGTAAGACTCTGGACCAAGGGCCAGAAATCCATGGCCAAGAGCAACAGAAAATGGCAGACAGAGAGAGTGGATAGAGGAGAGGAAGAGCAGGCAGGGGAGGGGAGGTGTGTGTGTGTGTGTGTGTGTGTGTGTGTGTGTGTGTGTGTGTGTGTGTGTGTGGTGTGTGTGTGTGTAAATCTGACTCCATAGTATTGACAGGAAAAGGAAACCCACCCCCTGCAACCTTGCTGGTCGTCTATGGCGGTTGCCATGACAACAGCCTCATTATTGTAAAAATGTTTAAGTGAGAGGAATGACCGGCATGCTTTCCTTGAGTTTCCCACCCAAACCCCACTGTAGAGTGCCTGGACACTGGAGGGGAAAAGTGTTCCTTAATCCAAGAGTCACAACTTGTAAATGCGGAGTGGAAAAACGCAGGATTTGTAGAAATCCGCATGCTGCAGGTGCAAATGAGGTGACAGATTTCCGTTCTGGCCATTAATTGGGCAAAGGGTGGAGGAGGTTTTATCCACCAGCCCGGCCAGAGCACTGAGCCCACAGCCAAATCCTAGCAGCACTAGATGCAGGACAGAGAGACACCCAGCTGGGGGGGTAGGGAAGGAGTTTATAGAACCATCTAGGTGTTCTGGAAAGGAGAGAGGGTGGGAAGGAGAGAGAAGGAAGGAAGAAGGAAGAGAGGTAGGAGGGAAAGAGGAGAGAAGGAACAAAGAAAAGAAGACAAGGAGGAAGAGGGAGGGAGGGAAGGAAAAGTGAGGGAGACAGAAAGAAAAGAAGAAGGGGGAAGACTAAGGACAGGCAAGAAGGATGGCCAACCACTGATTACTTAGGCCTGTAATCCTGGATACTCAGGAGGCTGAGATCTGAGGTGGTTCAAAGCCAACCTGGAAAGAAAGCACATGAGATTTATCTCCAGTTAACTACCAAAAAGCCATACGGGGCGGTGTGGCTCAAAGGCACTAGCTTTAAGGGGGAAAAAAAAGCTTAGGGATAGTGCCCAGGCCCCAAGTTCAAGCCCCAGGACTGGCATGCACGCGCGCGCACACACACACACATACACACGTACACGTACACATACATGAAGGATGGAAGGGGGCTGGGTTGAGTCAGTCTTCTTGATCAAGTTATTTCTAATTATATTTTAGAGAAATGGGTAATAACAAGTTAAAGATGCCAAGAGAAATCAATCTGGCAAATCCAGATGGTGCAAATTCTCTGGGACAAACGGCTTGCCTACCTCGTGGAATGCATAAGGAGGAGGTGAGGGAAATATGGATTAAAGACGCTCAGGGAACATGGACCTGCACCAACCCAGGTGGGGCGGGGCAGGCCTGGCTCAGTTCCACACAGAACACGCCAACTGTAAAAAGCATACGGTTTTCTTCAAGGAAAGATGACAGAATTTTGAGACACATTTTTAAGAATACAGGACTTGAATATTAAATTTTGCTAAATGTATATAGTGCTGTCAAGATTATGTTTAAAAAGACTTCCTATATTAGCAATGAACCCACAAGTATTTGTAAGCAGAATGACATGTCTGGGATTTGCTTTTTAAAAGCCAAGAAGCAGTAAAAAAGAGAGAGAGAGAGAGACAGAAAGAAAAGAAAAAGAAACATGGCAAAATGTTGACATTTGTTGCACTTCAGTGATTAGTACATTTGGGTTCATTATAATGTTCTATTTTTGTGCATGTGTAAAATCTTCTGGAGTTAAAAGAAATTAACAGAAAATGTGCTGACTGAATTCTTCCATTCCCAATTTGTTTAGAGGGGGGAAAACAAAGAAATGAAATCATCTAAAAGGCCTCAGCCACACAGGGAGAGTTCCCAGCCCTACAGACCCACGTCCTGAAGTTTATAAAGTCCACAAGTGTTGGGGTTCAGCTTTGGCCTTGAGGGGGAAGGGCAGAGGAGAGCGCTCCCGAGACGCCGCCCTTCCCCCAGCCCTGGGGGAATGCGGAAGCAGGCCACAATTCTCTGGGTCTGGAACCAGAACCAGAAGAACTGGCTTTGCGACCAGCCCCCCAACTTTCTCGCCAGTCCATGTGCTCCCCATCTTCACGGGCTTTGCCCATGGGGTGGTGCTATGCAGGTGACGTTAGCTCATGAGGGGGTCTTACGACAAGCTCGCCAGCCTATCGCCAGCTCTTGGTCAATCACCCCTTTTCTCGTCACCCCTACTATATCAACTGTTAGCCACTCCATTATTAAATCAGATTTGCTCTTGAAGCGTCTCCGAGATCCGTCTGCACCTGGCTTCCTTCGTGGGTAAGGAGGGAGGACAAGGGATCTCGTACAGCCGCATGCACCTGAGGTCTTTCCTGAGCCCCCCACTCCACTCTGGCCTTACCTGCGGGTTGGGTGACCAGGGGAGAGGGTGAGAAAGGGAGCCATTAGATTAGAGCCGGACACTCCCGTGCCAGGGGAGGCGACCCGAGCCCGGCACACGAGGAAAGCCACATCCTACCTCGCCAGGTGCCCCATCCAGGGCTGGCTGCTGAAAAGGTCACTAGAAGAAAGGGCTGCTGGTGGGCCACTCTTTTATTTTTTTCCATTTTCTTACTAGCATCCGTTATTTGTACAGAGAGTTCTACTTTGTCAGGCTCACATATGCACATGACCTGTCTGGACCAAACTCACCCCTCCACCTCCTCCTTTACCTCCCAAGCCATCTGCATGGCTCCACTTTCTCATGCACACATAAAGTAGAAGGCCCTCCCCCACCCTCCTTCTCTGTCCATCCCCCTTCCCCCCGCATGGACCTGTCCTGCCACTTGTGGTTCTCTAGTGTATGCTAACTGCTCAAAGAGGTTCTTTAATTACTCAGACACCCAAGGCCTGATCTGTGGTGGATTTCCAGGTCTTCGGCTCAATGGTACTGAATCAGGCTTGGTAGCAGGGATGCTGTGCTGGCTTCACCCAAGTCATAAAAACGGCATCGCACATCCTGGGGGGGGGGGGGGGAAGCTGCGAGGCCATAGATTGCCCTTAGCTTTTGAAGAATTTAATCCTTCCTGCCCCAGCCCCAGCAAGTTAAATACTCCCCCTACCTGTCATCCTACAGGATACAACAAGAGCCCCCCTCCCCCCCACCTGTCATCCTCCTCCAGGACACAACTAAGCCATGCAGCGAGCCTCTATCCTGCCCTCAACAGCAAGAGTCCCTGCCCGGGAGAGGACTACACAGGAGAGGCTGCTGGTCTGGGCACCTCCTGTGAGGGTGTGGATACTGCAGGGGCCCCCAGGAGCCCAGGGAAAGCCCAGCTGAAGAGTTCCAGAGGACACTGGATGCTAAGAGCCCTGACCTCAGAGGGCCCTGACCAAAGGGAACTGATAGACTAATCACAGATGCAGTCAAACTCTGACAGCACTACTGGAGGTGAACAAAGCGCTATGGTGTACCTCACCCCCCTGCTTCCTGTCCACCTCCACCCAATCTACCTCTGCCCCCTGCTTCCTGTCCACTTCTGCCCCCTGCTTCCTGTCCACCTCTGCTCCATGCTCCCAGTCCACCTCCATGCCCCTGCTTCCTATCCACCTCCATCTCCCTACTTCCTGTCCACCTCCGCCCCCTGCTTTCTGTTCACCTCCGCCCCCTGCTTCCTGTTCACCTCCATCTCCCTACTTCCTGTCCACTTCTGCCCCCTGCTTCCTGTCCACCTCTGCTCCATGCTCCCGGTCCACCTCCATGCCCCTGCCTCCTATCCACCTCCATCTCCCTACTTCCTGTCCACCTCCGCCCCCTGCTTTCTGTTCACCTCCTCCCCCTGCTTCCTGTTCACCTCCATCTCCCTACTTCCTGTCCACTTATGCCCCGGCTTCGTGTCCACCTCCACCCCCCTGCTTCCAGTCCACCTCTGCCCCCTGCTTCCTGTTCACCCTGAGGTGGGCAGCTCCACCCTGCCCTCTGCCATGACACAGCTTCTCCACAGACCTGTGAGGACTGGGCCAGTGGCCATGGATGGAAGCCTCTGACTTTCCTCCTTCTAGGTGTGTCATGTCAGAACCACAACAGCACTTGCTCCTTGGGGCCTTGGGCTCAGGAGGACTCCAGCCACCAACATGCACATGGGAACTGGGATCCCCGCAAAAGGCCTTCTCCAAGAGTCTGAAGGCCTGAAGGCGAGGTGTCCAGGGGAGTCTGCAGGGAACTGCACAGCTGCGAAGGGAAAGGCACTGGTGGTTGTCCAAAAGTACAGAGAGGAGGCCTTTCCTCTTCCCAAGCTCACCGGAACCTTCTCAAGAAAGCAACAGTCTCTCCTTCTTCCTTGGATAATTTTTTTCCCTCTGAACATTGAGTTGTGTTCCTCTCCCATGCCTTGTTCATAGTTTCTGACCAACCTTATGCTGAGTTAGATGAACCTTTCCATTTCGCTCCCATTTGCTCCTGGGTCCTGGAGGCTTTTTCATTCCTTCACCCTGTTGCTCGTCTGGGTCACACCACTGCCTGCCATCCAAGAACTGCCCAAAGTCAAATTGGCAGTGGTTTCCCTCCCTTGAAACACAGAAGTGTTTCTACTCAAGACACATCTTAACTAAGTAAGCATGGAATCCAGAAATCACAAGAAATGTCATGGAATGGTTAGAAATCTCACAGATAGCCTTGTCTATCTCTCAGCAAAACAAATTGCAAGCAGAGAACAGAGAGGGGGCAGCTATCAAATCACATGTCACAATCCCGAAAGCAGGAGCCGGCAACGCATCCCGATAAGCCACTTCTTCTAAATAAAACTGTACACATCTGTGCCTACTATGCGAAAATGATAGGTGTATACATACAGCGAACGAAAGTTCTATTTTTCATGAACTGAAGATACATTACAAAGACTGAACTAATTATCCATTTAGTTGGTGCTCAAAGAAACATAAAATAGCACAAAATCAAATACAGTCTTTTTGGAGCAGTAACTAGCGACCGAACTCAGAGCCTTGTGCCTGCCAGGCAGGTGCTCTACCACTTGAGCCACATCTCCAGCCCTTTTTGCCTTAGTTATTTTTCAGACAGGACCTCCAGCCTTGAACTGAAAAATCTTCCCACCTATGCCTCTAACTACTGTGCCCAGGCAATGTGTGTTGAGATGGGGCCTCTCAAGAACTTTGTGCCTGGGCTGGTGTTGAACTACTACCTGCCCAATCTCTGTCTCCCGGGTGGCTAGGAGTACAGATGTGAGCCACCACACCCAGTGAGGAGCAATGTTGTTTCCACATTCATTTCAACATCAGAGGCAGCCATCACCAGGAACCCAGACATCGCCCAGCACCAACGGGTGCGCTGGACATGAGCCACTCACCAGTGCCCCCTCCTGGTAAGAGGAGGCGGGTAGTGCTCAGGTACAGACGTGTGGCTTTCTTTTTTTTTTTTTGCCAGTCCTGGGGCTTGGACTCAGGGCCTGAGCACTGTCCCTGGCTTCTTTTTGCTCAAGGCTAGCACTCTGCCACTTGAACAACAGCGCCACTTCTGGCCGTTTTCTGTATATGTGGTGCTGGGGAATCGAACCCAGGGCCTCATGTATACGAGGCAAGCACTCTTGCCACTAGGCCATATCCCCAGCTCCCAGACGTGTGGCTTTCTGACCCGGGTGCAGGACAGAATGCCGGGGCGCCAGCCTCTGTCCACTACTCTGGCACAGCTGCAACGGAATGTCTGACAGAATCAAATGAGAAGAATTCTATTTTCCTAAGAGGTAAGGCGGATGAGCAGCTTTTCGTGAACAGTGATCCATCGACAGTCTAACCTTGATTCCCAGCTCGATATTCTCTCCTCCATACACGTCCATGCCGGGATCCAGGAGGCCAATGTCACCGAAGAATCTCCTATTCACCACAAAAGAGCAGCCGATCATGGCGGGCGTCCTGTGAGACACACAGAGAGAGAAGCTAAAACTCAGCACAGCCCGGCAACAGCCCCCTCACCTCTCGGCTCCTCCAAGCACGTGCTGAGTCCATACCCACCTCCCCAGGAGACCCGCTTCCCCCGTTCCCCAGCTCTCCCTAAGGCCAGGGGCCCTCAGTGTCTCAGGACACGGACGCCATGAGGACCAGTGGCCGTGGTTCTTACGGTGTAGCAGGGGTCCACGGCAGACCCCATGACTCCTGCAGGAGAAGGGCAGGGCAGGCTTGCTCTCTCTGCCCACGAGGGAGAAGAGACTTGGCAAGCTGAGAGCATGAGAGGGAATCAGAGAGGAGGCGCCGAGGGCACGGGACCCAGGCTCCACGTTCTATGGGGGAGAAGTGAGCAGGAAGCTGCTTTTGTCTTTTTGGTGGTACCAGGGTTTGAACTCGGAGCTCATACTTGCTAGGGAGGTGCTCTACTAGGAACCAAGCCTCCAGTGGTTCTTGAGACAGGGTTTGGCTTCCTGTCCAGGCAAATTTGGACAGTGTCACAAACTACTGTTATGTCATTTTTGCCTCGGTTTCCAGATTTACCCACACCATGTATAATACGTTGATTTCCTCAGCATCTACCATGTCTAGGCATGTTCCTAGTGCTATCTATGTTGAGTAGAAATAGCCAAGACAGGCTTTTTCCATTCAAGCACCAGACAGTAATTCATTGTCGTCACTGTTGTCATCATCATCACCATCATAATCATCATCACCATACCACCATTACCACTACCACCACAACCATCATCATCAGAGAAGGCTTCATAGAAGAGCCAGGCAGACAACCACACTGGCCATACTGCACTGACCATGGAGCCACACAGCCACAGACCACACCACACCTGACCACAGAGCCACATGGCCACAGACCATACCACACAGGCCCATCTCCTCCAGGCTGACTTCCCCCGGTTCTCGCTCCCATCTTCCCTTGTGTGACACCATTTGCTGTCACTCAGCCGGATGTGCAGTGTTGCCTGTTTTTATCCAGTGGTATTTTCAGTTGTGGGCAGTAAGGAGAGAAGATTTCTCAGTGCAACTTGCCTCGGAGCCACTCAGAACAGGTTCTAGAAACAGCCCTGGGCTTCCTCACAACCTAATTGCCTCTAACTGCAACAGGGCCAGGCCGGACAGCAGCCCAGGCTGGCCACAGGGGAGCCACGGAGGCCAAACCGGCCAGGCCTCCACCTGCATTCCGGGCCCAAGGGGTGGGGGTGCCCATGCTGGGCAGGCCTCTATCTGCATCCCAGGCTCAAGGGGTGGGGCACACTGGCCTGCCTCCCTGCCTCTGCGACCCTGGCAGGCTGTCAGGACCCAGAGATAAAGGGTCTCAGGCTGGCCCTAAAGCAAGGGAGGTGGGCAACCAACAGGAAGATTAGTATCCCAAGCCCCCTAAGGCCGTGGCTGAATTGTGTGACAACCGGGCAGGAGCCCAAGATGAGCCTCAGGACACAGAGACAGAAACCTGGAAACCAAGGCCAGGCTGCGGCCCCAGCCATGTGGGGGCCCAGCTCCTGGAAGGCAGCTGAAGGCATCTGGGTGTGAGGGGGCGCATACCTGTAACCCCAGCACTTAGGGGACAGAGCACACCCTAGGCTTCATAACGATACCCCAAACCAACTAACCAATCAATCAGCCAGCCAGCCAACAACTGTCACCGCCGTCCTCAGGCTGGGAAGAATGGACAACCACAGCAGGAAGCCAAATGACCCCAACTGGTGTCCCGGGTGGATGTGGCACTGGCAGGGCCACACCCAGGGCCCTGTGGGCCCACGCCCCACCCCCAGGCCTCCCCACCCCCTGTGCAGCCGTGCTTGGTTGGGAGCCAGGCCCTTGGGAGCTAGTGAGCTCCGAGAACAGGTGCCCTCGCTCCCATCTTCAAGCCCACTGTGATGACAACTACCTTCAATGCAAACCTTTCGATTCAAACCCATTCCCAAGCGATCATCACATTAAGGGATCTGCCAGAGCCCCAACAGCTTAGCTCCATCACGGGGAACAGAAATCAAAGAGAATCACTGTCTCATTGTTGCTGTTCCACAAAACACACAAACTCCGGCTGAGGGATGCGGGTGGAGCAGGCCGGTGGTGGCTTCTGCAGACAGAACTGATGCCTCCTGTGCTCACAGGTGGCCAAGGGGCTCATCGTGTGCCCCATCAGCAGCTCCCTGCTCGCTTCTGAGGGGCTCCAAGGCCCCCTGGATGAGCCCCACAGCTGACCACAGCCCTCCATTATGTGAACCACCCCAGGGACTGTATGTGTCACTCGATCCTTTCTTGAAACACGCAAACCCCTCCACCAACACAAATGCTGTCTGTGCATCAAGGCAAATACCTCCCTTTTCAAAAAGAAAGTTTGTGTTACAAAAGTGAATACATACCCCTTAAACAAAACATACCTCACAAATGAGAAGCAAAACCCAAACCTGTCTAACTTGGGACCCTGTGCTTGCTAGGCAGCCCCCCCACCCCCCCACCCCCACCACCAAGTAAGCCAGGTCCTGTGGTTTCCAGTGAGCTGACCTAGACTGTAATCCTCCCGCATCATTGGGATGACAAGCTTGTGCTACCCCATCCAGCCTTCAGTTGGTTGGCATGAGGACTCAGGATCTTTTATTTATTTTTAAACTCAGGCTGGCCTCAAAGCACAATCCTCTCAGTCTCAACCTCCTGAGTAGTTGGGATTATAGGCGTGAATCACCACACCCAGCTCCTGAGGTCAGCTCTTGGTCCTTCCCTTTCCTGGTAGGCAGGGACTATGTTCCTGTGCCCGGGTCACAGCACAGGCTGGGGGAGGGGGTCTGTCCTGTTGTTTCTCTCAATGTTCTTGGTGGACCCCACTCCTTTGGTGAACGCCAGGCCAACACATCCACTTGTCTAGTCAGGCCCTCCATCGAGGCCACAGGCCTTCCTCACGGCCAGCCTGCTCAGCCCCAGCCCCTAGGTCCTCAGATCAACCTGCTCATGTGATGCTGGGGCAGAGGACCAGAAAGTGGCCCTGCCAGGAAATGACCACGGTGCTGCTGGCCCTGCCCCCATGCAGACACGGGAAGTCCACTTACTAGCCATCCTGCCCCCTGTTCTGCATGCTGGCAACTGTGCCCGGCTTTGTCTGGCCACCTTCTGCCCAGAGCCCATGCCCTCAGCCTTTTCTGTCAACCAGGTCTCCAGTGTGTGCCTGATCAATGCTTCGTGACTCAGGCTCTGCAGGGCTCCAGCTGGCCTTGCTCAGAGCTCAGTGCTCCTTCTGGCCTCAGACTCCAGCTCCATCAGCCAGCACCCAGTCTGGCACAGAGTCCCTGGCTCTCCCAGCCCCATCTGTGGAGGAGCCTGCAGCACTCAGCACACCCCGGAGAGGCCTGCGTGGAGTCCGCGGGTCTCCGGTGTGAACAGTGCTCAGCCCCTGAGTGAACCAGCTTCACATCCCTGGGGGTCAGCCATGTGCAGACTGAACACATTGGAGAAAGCAATGCATCCATCCTGAACCAGCCCATGCTTTGCTTTTTGTCTTAATTCCTGGAAGGGCTCAGCACAGCCACCACACAAGGCCTGAAGTCATCATGGACGATGAAAAGCTCACAGTAAGGGCTGGGGATATAGCCTAGTGGCAAGAGTGCCTGCCTCGGATACACGAGGCCCTAGGTTCGATTCCCCAGCACCACATATACAGAAAACGGCCAGAAGTGGCGCTGTGGCTCAAGTGGCAGAGTGCTAGCCTTGAGCAGGAAGAAGCCAGGGACAGGGCTCAGGCCCTGAGTCCAAGGCCCAGGACTGGCCAAAAAAAAAAAAAAAAAGAAAAAAAGAAAAGCTCACAGTAAGGTTTTGCGCCCATGCGGTGCCATCTTTACAGAAGGGCCAGGATTGGGGTAGCTTGTGGAGAGTCCTGGAACCGATGCCCACAGGCAGAGAGGACCCTGTACTTTCCACTGCTTTGGCCGTTGGTGGCTCTGCTAACTGAAGAAAAAGCAACCCACCGTGGCCATGAAATTTGTAATAACAGCAGGAAGCATGGAATCTGTTTATCTGTGCCTGGTGTGGACAGGCTGGCTTGGTTTCCCCATTGGTACTGATGAGGAATGCTAGTGACCAATGCTTGGGGCCGTGGTGTGGGGGTGTCAGCGGGAAGCAGACCGGAAATGCCATCTTCCATAACTATCTCAGAGGCCCCAGAACTGCACTATGGAAATCCCTGATGCTCAGAGCACCCTGACTGGATAGCTGCTGTCAGCCTGTATTCCGGCTGAGGAGACAGGCTCAGAGGTTATGTCAGTCAGATTTCTGTCACAGTAATGAATCTCGGAGATGGCTTGGGCTCATGATCTGGGAGGTTCCAATCCATGGTCTCACGAGTCCAAGGTTTCCAGGCCCCTGGTGGGGTGGGAATGCCATGGGGGGAAAGCATGGAGTAGGCAGAACCACTCACTCCCGGCCAGACAGCAAAAAGGACAGGGGAGGGACCAAAGCCCACGCCCCCTTCCAGGTCCCCAATAACCTCAAGGCACACACACACACACACACACACAAAACCCTGTCTCCAAGGTTCCAGCACCTCCCGACAGAGCCCTGGGGACCAAGCCTTAAACACCCAACCCCTGAAGAACACATCTGAGAAACAGACTACAGCAGGAGTGAAGTGAAATGGCCAGGCAGGGACCCATGCAAAGGAAGGCAGGGCCAGGACAGCCCATGGCACTGGACACCTCCCTGCCCCAGTGTCCAACCAGCTTAGTGTGGCTGCGGCTTGGAGCCCTGGCACTGGGGAGTGGGGGGGGGGGTAATTAGAGGCCCCACTTGGACAATTCCAGGGAGCTTATACCTGCTAAACACTAAGAATATAATTTGGGGGAGGGAGTTGGCTGGTGGGCGTAGCATTCTCAACTGGCAAAGTACTGTCATTTAATAATACTCCAAGACCCATTTGCCTCTGCTCTACATACATATAAACACCCAAAGGTTAAGTAGCTTTGCTTAAAAAAAAAAAAAAAGAACAGCACCATAACCAGCACACAGATTCCTCACAGGAAATGGGATGGCAGATGGGTGCTCTACAGCTAAGCCAGGGAGCACCGGCTGGGAGATAACTCACATCCAAGTAACAACTTCCTGGGAACAAGGAGTGGGGTGTCTGGGAATCATGCAGCTTCTCGCTTTCCTTTCATGGGATAAAGGAAACGGCTCTTCTCTCTACTTCCCTTCCTCTCCGCCCCACCTGTGATTTTTCACAGATGCAGAAAAAAAACAGTGAGGATTGGAGTTGCCAGGGCTGAGGGCTCCTGCTAGGGCTTGCTGTATTCCAACAAAAATCGACAATCTCGAGTATGATGTTTCCTATAAGCAACTCCTCCAGCATAACGCATTTCCCACTTGCTAACCACATTGTCTTTAGGCTCTGGGAGGCTGATTTGCAAATAACCCTCTGAAGAGTATTTTTGTAAAAGTGCGGTGTTTGTTAGGTGGTAGCACATGAAGCCGTGGTCGGCTGCCCACACTTTTGCACACATTATTTTTATTTAAGTGTCTGCTTAGCTATCTTGTGCATGAGAACTGTTGCGGGGGGAGGGGGGGAGAGAAGAAGAGAGAAAGCTCTAGAATAGTCATCAGTGATCTGTGGCTGATATTTGCTTGTTAATATTTGACAGCCAAATGCTGGGCAAGACTGATGGTCAAGAGGAGCAGGTGAGTCATAAAATGAGTTGCCAGAGTGAATCCATGGACTTTTATTGCCCTGATAATGACCTGGCTCGGTGTTAGAGACACAGCTTTACTCTATAGAATGTAGAGTCAAATTTCCAACTGTTAGAAATTAAGCACATTTATTTCTTACAAATTAAATTACCTGGGGCGGGGGAGGAAGAGGAGGTAGTCAGCCTCAGCTGCAGAAGTATTTCATGTTTACCAACCAATAGGTCAGTTGCTAAATAGCCCTGCTGGGCCCTGATGCTTGGCCCAGAAATGGCATCCATCTTCCTAATGAACAGATGAAAATAATGGCGACGGGGGAGCAAGGGTTTCAGCCCTGCCATCCTTCCCAGCACAGGCCTGTCTGTCACTTCCTCCTGCGTCAGAGGCACTGCCTTGCATTCTCGTCTCCATTTGGACAGCAGACAACCGAGGCGCTCAAACCATCTCTATGCCATCTTACCCTGTGAGCAAGAACGTGGGAGAGTGGGGGTGCCTCTGCCTTCCTCCCCGAGCCTTTCCACCATCAGCCCAATGCCCCAAAACGCCAGAGATGTGGGCCTGATTGACAGCTCAGACCACAGGGTAGGGACGACATGCAACGAAGCCACGCCAGGAGCCATACCAGACATGTGACAGCCATACCAGGCCACAAACGCCAGCATCTGTTCTTGCTACCTTCTTGGAGGCAGATGATGGAAACTTCTAGTCATTCTGAATCCCTGCTCCAGGAAACCCACTGCCTGAGCAGCGGGGCCTGGGTGAAACCTGCTAAGACTTCCCCTCCCCCCACCCTGGGCTTATTCCTGGACCACACAAAATAAGCACCATCACTCACAACCTTTCCTGTGACCCTGAGGCACGGCACCAAGACAAACTGGCAAGTGGGCCACCTGGTCCTGTGACTGGGGTGGCTCCCAGGGCTGCCCACACCCTTCAACTAGCACAAATTGGGAGATGGAAACCCCAAGAAAGTCAGGAGCAGGAGGGAGGAAGTGGCCCCGCAGCACGGAGTGGGGTCCTCACTCATAAGGAGGGGCCCAGCTCTTTTGCATGCCTGAGACACAGACTGCAAAACAACTCGAAACAAGCAAACCCACAGAACCTTCCAGAGCTCAGGGGCTGACGGCAGCTGGCTCAAGAAAGAAGCTTCTAGAAGCACACCTGTAATCAAGGCACACTGTTCTGCCTCCCAACTGCCAAGGTGGAACACAGGCTCCAACTGAAGCCTAAAGCAACCTCTGGGCCAGCGCGTCTCCTGACAGTGAGTGGACCGGGCAGTGTGGTGGCCATAAGAGAATGAGATTCCTTCCTGCTCCCTGGCTGCAGAAGGGAGTCCCCCAAATTACCAACTACAGGAACTGGAAATTTGGAGTTATTAAAAAAAATCATCTACGGGCTGGGGATATGGCCTAGTGGCAAGAGTGCCTGCCTCATATACATGAGGCCCTGGGTCCGATTCCCCAGCACCACATATACAGAAAATGGCTAGAAGTGGCGCTGTGGCTCAAGTGCCAGAGTGTTAGACTTGAGCAAAAAGAAGCCAGGGACAGTGCTCAGGCCCTGAGTCCAAGCCCCAGGACTGGCCGAAAAGAAAAAAAAAATCATCTAGCCTACATTTCCTCCTACATCAGACTTCGTGTTTGCCCTGTGGGTTCTGGCAGAGGTGGCGGTGAGCTCTGCTCAGGACCCAACAGCCACATCGCTCGCTCCTGGCCGCCCCGTCTCCATTCCTCACCTTCTCCTCTGGGAAGAATGTTTAAGCCAAAGTGATCCTCATAACTTCCCACAGTGACGTGTTCACTGAGGGATACACTTCCTGATGTCCTGGTCTGAGTCCTGGGGAACACAGACACGGCACCTGTTCCACCCTCACGCCCACCCTCGGGGACTCGTGGGCAGGGATGAAGCGCACAGTTACCCCAACTCCACATCTAGGAGCATGTCTGGACCACGGTCCTCCATTTCTCAGCCTCCTGAGTAGCTAGGATGATAGGCTGAGCCACTGAAGCCCAGCTCAGAAATGAAGCACTTTGCACACCCACACCCACATGGCAGAGGCCATCAGAGGGCAGTGGGGCTTCCTCTCCACAAGCATGGAGCCACACTTGGGGGACAACACAAAGTGGGCCCAGGGAGCAGGTAAGATTCCGCCCCCCCGCCATGTCCCAGCCAAGTGCACAACCAGCAACTCCGTTAGAGTGATCTCTCTTTCCCTCAGCAACACACCCCTCCTCTATTCTCCACACTGCTGTGTGAGGACAAAGGCCCCAAAGGACAGGGTCTCACCTCTTGCCTGATTACTCTGATTAGATTAGGCCATACACTGATTAGCGCTGTAAAATTAGACTCTGTGACTGGAGGAACTAACAGGAGGCTCAGAGAAACAGAAGGGAACAGGGCTTCTTTCCTGTCCTCAGATCATTGGGTCTGCATCTCTCTAGGGGCAAAGGAAGGGCCCCAACCTCCAGCTTACTCTGATGCTCTCAGCACTGGTAGTCCTGCACAGAGCTAACTATCTAACTATCCATGTATCCATCTATCCATCCATCCATCCATCCATCCACCCACCCACCCGCCCACACACCTCTCCAACCAACCACCCAACCAATCATCCACCCACCCATCCATCCATTTCTCCAACCAACCAATCATCCATTCAACCACCCATCCATCCATCCCTCCCTTCCTCCACACATCCAACCAACTAATCATCCATCCATCCATCCAACCAACCAATCAACCACACTGGAGGCAAGCTTCACACATGTGAAGCAAGCTCTTGTGATGAGCATCAAGGATATCCCAGGTACCTGCTAGATCTTTGATCCCCTCTATTCCCTGCAGAATCAGCTCTATGGTTCTGGGAATTAAATGAGGGTCTTGCACATGCTAGGTAAGCACTCTACCACTTGAGCTCTGCCTCTAGCCCTGGGTTTTTATCATGCTTTAGAGACAGGGTCTTGCCTTTACTTTTGCTTAGGTTGCTCTTGTATTCACAATCCTACTTCTGCCTCCTGAATGGCTGAGAAGACAGGCATGTGCCTTAATGACTAGTTTAAAAATATTTTAATAAAAACCAGCTTCAGGCTTAGTGGTAGAGTGCTTATCTAACAAGCACATGCCCCTGGGTTAAATCCTAAATTCTACAAAAACAAACAACCCAGTAAATAAATTCTAAAGTAAAGTGAAGAGTTCAGTTATTTCTGGTGCCCACATAGCCCACATGTGGACGCCATACTGGAAGAAAAGCACATTTCCATCACCACAGGCTGGACCACTAGACAACGCCTACCCAGATGATCACATACCTATGGAGCCACCAGAGAGCTTGTGAAAAACACCGCACCTGTCCAGAAGACATAGTCCTAGGAAGTTCATATGACCAGTGATGACAATCTGCCCTAACATGCTGCTGTGTAGTGTTACACCAGACCACAGTTTAGGAAAAATCATAAAATTTTCTGATTTTCTTTCTGGCCATACTGAGGTTTGCTAGGCAGGCGCTCTTACTACTGAGCCATGCCTCAGGTTCTGTTTTCTTCTGAGGTAGGGTAGGTCTTCCTTCCTGCTATCCTGGGTAACAGTGAATCTATCTCTTTAAGAAACTTTCTAGCCTTGAACCATCTTTCTCCCAAACTCAGCCTCCTGAATAGCTAGGAATACAGGCTTGAGCCACCAGCATCTGGCTTGCCCATCAGAAGCCCTTAGTTAAGTGGTGGGAGGGAAAAGGGACAGGCAGCCCAATATGAAGGGGACCAGCAGAGAAGAGTAGCCAAACAGACCCTGTGCCTTGCGGGTCTTCCCATCACAAAGCTCCTCCTCCTTAGTTCAGTGAGTCTACACCACCGCCCACAGCTAACCTTGATTGGAAAATAACAGCCTATGTACAATGGATAAGTAGCTATGCTTCACAGGCTTTCCCTAGAAAGACCCAGAAGCCAGTAAGCACCGTAAGCAGTGCTTTTTAAAAAACAACAATAACAACCACAAAACAATGAATTCTTGATTGAATAATTAGCTCAGCAAATACTCAGGCACACGTGAGGAGAAACTGGCGGGTTATTAATTACCACGCTGCATAGAAGTGTGGCTAAATCCTCTTCCCCAGGAGCTGCACCAACACATAAATACTGCTATGGAAGGAATCACCCAGAACTGGAACCAAGGAGCAGGAGGGGGGCTTGGCACCCATCTGGATGCCAGGGGGCTGTTCTACCTCTCGTCTTTTATCTGGCGGGCCAGGTGGGCTCTTCCACCTCTATATGCCCATTTCGAATGGGACACAGCATTTTCTTTTCCAGCACAGTGTTCAAGTTGTATTCTCTACACCTTTACTACTTCTCTACTTATTTTCTACAAAGAGGTAATTATGGATTCAGCCACCCAACCAGAAAGTCATGTGTCTTGCGTGACACCCATCACTTGTAACTCATTTCACACCACTCACCCCCAAAAGAGAGAAAAAGTATTGAAAACCACAGACAATACTAAAGAAGTTTCTGCAAAGGTAAACAAAAATAACAGGACTGGATGTCAGATGGACAAGAAGTTCACAGAGAAGACTTAAACAGAAAAAGAAAACAAAGCATACATTATCTAAAAGGCAGAAAACAAAGGCCTGTGCAAATAAAACTCACAAGCAGGTCGTGCAGCAAAGGTTGTATGCCAGGAACTCGCACAGTACCCCACCCCGTGGTGCGGAGTCTCTAACACTTAGTCTGAAACAAAATCCATCCAAAGGCTTCTTGCCAGCCATGTGCGCAAATCAAAATGACAACGGAAAGATTAAAAAGATGGGCAAAGCAAACGAAAGGAAGGCAAGGCGAGATTAGTTCCAGAAAATGAAATACGAGCTGGCAACCACGCTGTAGTGTAAATCAGAGGTCCACAGACAAGGCTGCCCATCACTCCCATGGGGTGTGAACGGAGAAGGGGCAGTGAACACGCCGGGCCTGGCCCTCCCACCCACCTTTATTTCTGCTGAGTTGAAGATTGAACTCAGAGTCCATCCTTGCTAAGGCTAGCAGGGACCTGACTCCCCACCCAGTGCTCTTGCTCTTAGTTTGTTTTACAGGAAGGTCTCGTGCTAACTTGGCCCAGGCTGGCCCTGGATGGTGATCCTCCTACCACCACCTCTGGAGTTGCTGGGATTACAGGCATGGATCACCACCCTCGGCGGAGCTTGCTTCCTGGGACGTCTCTCTCCACAGGCAATGAAATACATCTGACATGCAGGGTCATGCACCCACTGGCTGGGACTCGAGCTGGGGTGATACTGGGGACGTTTGGTGGGTCAGGGTCCCAGAGGACAGCTTCCCCGGGGGCCTCCGAGGTTCAACCTCCAACTGAGCTGGTCACATCCACCATGGCCGGGTCAGAGATCCCCTCACTTAGTGACACGCAGAGAATGTTCTAGCATGCTTTGGAATTCAACAGGCAATGGGCTTTTAACCCTGCCTTGGTGTTCAGAACCTCCCTCCCGTGTAGGAATATATCTCGGGGGTGTTTAGGGAAGGATTCTTATTTTCAGAGGTGACTTGGAGTGAAGAGACATTCTGGAAATCACAGTCTCAGACATTATTGATTTTAGCAACACCTGCCTGGCTTGCGTCTCTCAGATGATTGATTAGTGCTGTCCTGCTTAAATCCCATGCTTTACCCAGGACTGCAAGAAACGTGGTATTTGGAGCATAGCAAGGATCGGTATTTGGAGCATAGCAAGGATCGGTGCCTTTGAGTGGTGACCCCACACACACCGCCCCCACCGTCATCCCTGGAGAAAACCAGTTTGGATCAGAAGCTGGGTCCCAAAGGAAGAGATTCGTTAAGAATGAAAACAGGGAGCGAGCAAAATTAGCTGAAAATGAGAATGAGGAGGCAGGAGGTGGCAATTATGGGCAGCGCCCCCAGGCACATTTCTATTTTTATAACTGATCAGATTCTGCAACGGACTGAGCTGGGCTGAGGTCTAAGACATCCTGGAGGCTCCTCCCTGGGGACTGAGGATAAAATGTGCACCCCCATCCTGGCAGAGATGCCCCCAAGAGGCCTCGCCTCTTCCCTCCCTCAGCTGGGCCCCCAGGCGGAAGCGCCAGTCCAACCCAGGGCCCTCGAAGTGCCCACTAGAGCGACACCCCCTGGGATGCAATGTGAATCTCACATGTGACTCTCCCGCTTGCCCCAAGCTGGTCCCCCACCCTGGAGAGCTGGGGGTGACTCCTGTCAGGGACATCACGTGCCGACGAGTCCTGGGATGCAGATAGTGTTTAATCCACCCCTGGCCCATACGTTCCTTTTGATCTCCTCTTGAGAAAAGTGAACTAATACTTTGTGTGTGGAAGGGGCAGAGTAAAGAGAAAGCTCGTGCGCCCACGTGGGTCCTGAGGCGCAGCCGACAGTCCTCTCTGCTTGTGGATATAATTTTTCCCCCCACAGAAAAAAGCTAAAGATTTTTAAAGTTTCATTTCCAGGGAGAAATAGAAGGTTTGGAACACTGGGTTCTGGCTCCCCTGCCAACGGGTGCCTGCCTCTGAAGCCTTTAGTTACAGCATCCATCCCCAAACGACACAGCAGTTCCATCACCGCGCGAACGCACACAGAAGGCTGTTTGCGGAACTTAATTGCCATTTTAATGTGTCTTAATTGCATAGAAATGCGACTTAATGTACTGTTGCATTTGGTACCCAAATTCAGGCTCAGAAAGAGGAGGCTGGGGTGTTGCTGAAGGAATCTCAGCCGGTAGAAGATGGGAGAATTTCCCCAGGTGGTAGGCTGTTTTGGGGGTGTTTTTTCCCCCTCCTCCTCCTCTTCCTTCTTTTTCTCTCCCTCTTCCTCCTCCTCCTCTCTTCCTCCCACACAGAAGTAGGAAGCCCAGTAGGCCTCTGGCTCTCAGGAGGGAGAGGGAACCACTGAAGTTCAGGCCTTGTCTCTCCTCCCCACTGGGTGCCAACCAGAAGCCTCACCCAACTGTCATGTTAGTCTAAAGAGCCCCAAGGAGGTAAACAGAGGCAGCTGGAAAGCCAAGCTGTCCCGCCATGAGCATTCGGGCCAGTGACTCAAATGGACTCCCTAGCATCCCCCTAGACAGCCGATGGTTGTCCCCACAGGTAGAGAAACTGCACCTGTGGGGTGTCTGTGGCTCATTCCCGTAATCCTAGCCAGTCAGGAGGCTGAGCTCTAGAGGATCCATTTGAAGCCAGCTTGGGCAGAAAAGTCTGAGTCTCCATCTCTAACTAACCAAGAAAAAAAGCTGGGCTCTGAGTTCAAACCTCAGTACTGAATGAGACAAAAATAAAAGAACACCTGCCAAACTGAGCTACTCCTACTGTTACATCTTTTGACATGGCCAGGCGGGGAAGGCGGGAGACTTCAGCCATGGACTCTGTGTCCAGTCACCAGCATGCAATGTGGAGCTCACTGTTATGGACTCCGGCCGGGACAGATGCCCTGGAAACACAGACATGGCTGGTCCTGTCAGAAAGGTGTCACAGAGGCAGGACTGCTCCTCCTTCCTGTGGTGCCAGGGGCCCACGCTGAGAGGCACTAGGGATCCCTCCTCCCCAGTGGATGTGCTCCCACCAATGAAACTGGCCCATGGCTCCACATCCACCAGACCTCCTATGCCCACAGATCTGTGGCTGCACACCATCAGGGCTGGTGCAGACAAGCCGGCAAGGACCCGAGCCACCCCAGAGCAGCTTCTGTGTGCCCAGGCCGGGTGACCCCAAAGGAAGGTACCCTAAGGCCAGTGGGTTCCGCCATGGTTGTTAGCAACAGAAGGAGGAGGAGGAGGAGGAAGAGGATAGGAGGCAGCCCTGTCACTGCTGCAGGTCTGGCCAGGACGCCCTCCAGACAAGTACATGGTGCATCGGCTGTAGACACAGCACTGGCTGCTATGTGTGGGATGTAGACCCAGGACCAGCTGCTGCATGAGGGGTGCAGACACCCAGCCAGTTTTTACATGGCAGGATCCCCAGGTAAGTCACTCCAGCAATTCTAAGTGGCCTCAGCCAAGTCCTGGGATTAAATGGCTGAATGTCATTGCCAGAGAGACGCAAACACAGGTGTCACACTGCTGTGGCCTCACTTCCATTTCCTTTCCTTTTTTCCTGGCCTGCAAACAGGTCTCTAATGCTACTGAACTATCTGGGAAGGGACCACGTGTGCACAGTGATGCTGTGGACTCCCAAGGGGTGTCGGGAAGGGACCACGTGTGCACAGTGAGACTGAGGACTCCCAAGGGGTGTCGGGAAGGGACCACGTGTGCACAGTGACGCTGAGGGCTCCCAAGGGGTGTCGGGAAGGGACCATGTGTGCACAGTGACACTGTGGACTCCCGAGGGGTCTTGGGAAGGGACTGTGTGTGCACAGGTGATTCTGTGGAGTCCCGAAGGGTGTTGGGAAGTGACAACGTGTGCACAGATCGTGCTATGGACTCCTGAAGGGTGTTGGGCCCTTCAACCCTGCAGCCCTAGACTCATTATGACAAGGAAGTTAGGCACAATTAGAATGGAACTGGCTTAATTTCTTGGGTGAATCCGCATGGCTTAAAATAATGTTTTGTTTGATCTTCATTGACTTGTCTAATAATGCAGAAAATAATCGTCCTCAGGCTGTGAACAAGCAGATTACGCTGTCACAGGAGCTTAGCAGGCTGTGAGCTGCACGGCAATGCAAGGCTAGCGTGCCGGCCTGCCCGCGTGCCCCTCTTGCTTACAACAATCAGGCTGAGCAGTGAGACACAGGCCTCGCTCCTGCCTCCTCCCCACTCCTCCTTTAGAACCCTCCTCCACTGACAGGTGACCACTGGGAACCAGAGGGCACAAGTGACCAGGCACTGAAGGGACCGTAGCACCTCACAGCCAAGCAGCACAGGGCACAGGGCTCAAGGAAGCCCACAAACACAAGCAGCCATTCTTCTCCAAGTCTGAACAGTAAAAATTCTGACTCCCAGGGCCCAGGGGCACATGGGGCCGCAGACCCAAGGGGACCATCTTAGAATCATTCCAGACAGGTGTTGGCCACCATGAGGACTGCCGGCTTCCTTAGAAACACTCTGCATACCAAGCCACAGGACATTAATGGTCAGGGAGAACTGGGGCCAACGTGGCAGGCTTGGGATGGGGCTCAGAGTGGCTGACCCCTGACTGGATGCCCTCCGGGGCCTATCCAGCCCATGGCAATGGTCCCCAGCAACATCAAGGACATGGATGGGTGGGAGGAGACTCAATCAGACTTGAAAGTTTGTCATCTGGCTTGTTGGATGGCCGTGGGCAGGTGCACACATGTGTCCCCCTTCCCCAGCCTTCCCATGCTTTTGAGGAGGCCACCAAAGGAAGGGCATCCAGCCAAGCAAAGATGTCTGGATTCCTGCTTCGCTCAAGGACACATATGGGGGCAGGGGGGGGGGGGAATGAGGCCAGTGTTACACTGTGGGAGGAGAGGCAGAGGTGGGAGGATTTCCACAGGGGTCTGGCAGATGCTGACAGCATTCACGATGGTGGAAGGGTCCAGGATGCTCACGGCCAAGATCTGCTGCCTCAGCCAAGTTCAAAACCACCATGTAGCATGACTCACTGTTCAGTACAGTGTCCTTAGAAGGAGTTGAGTCCTTACTCAGTACCTGAGGGGTTTTGTTTTGATTTGTTTTGCCAGTCCTGGGACTTGGACTCAGGGCCTGAGCACTGTCTCTGGCTTCTTTTTTTTTTTTTCGCTCTTGAGCCACAGTGCCACTTCCGACCTTTTCTTTTTATGTGATGCTGAAGAATCGAACCCAGGGCTTCATGCATGCATGGCAAGCACTCTACCACTAAGCCACATTCCCAGCCCTGAGCCTGCGGTTTTCAAAGCACTCCATGGAACATTTGAAGACACAGGAAACACACGAAGATGTTCCAGCAGACTTTCAACCCTCACGTAAGAGAGGCTGGACAATGAACTGCCAGTAAAACAGCTATGCCTGGAGAAGAACGAGCTGAGGTGAGGCTGTGTGGCCAGAAGGAGAGGGGCCTGGCCACAGCTCTGCTGGAGCAGGGAGAACCAGGCAGGTCAGGAGAAATTGGAAGTGTGCTCTGTCAGGCGTGGCCTCTTCCAAGTGTGAGCGTGCTTTTCCTGCAGTTCCCAGCCTATGCTGAGCGTAAGCGTGCTTTTCCTGCAGTTCACAGCCTGTTCCAAGCTTTCCCTGTAATCTTGAGAGCTCTGCTGGGTGACGATCATGTACTACAGTTAGTGTTCTCCCTCACAGGGGCCTCAGGGTACTTCCTCCATGGCCAGGTTCAAGCTGAGCTCAAGTGCAGCCCGTAAACCCACGGCATGTGGGATTGCAAAATAGCATCACACGATGACCCCACACGTGTTCCCACCCAAGTCAGAGCCTCTTCAAAGCTCTGGTCTAGGTAGTAGGGGATGATGAGAAGCCCGCAGCCCGAATGCCGCTTCATCACATGGTAGTTAACCTGGACACCAGGGGCAGAGATGGAACAATAATGCCTGCCTGGCGCTGCCTCGGATGCTGCAAAGGAGCCACTTCCGCTGACGGCGTTTCCATGGAGACTTACCAAGGACCCGCGCGTCCCGCAGGTCACTCACAACACAGTGCACATTTCAAAGAAAATATCAACAGATGCTCCTGGCATCAAATGTCACTGCGTTCTCAAAGATAGCTGAACTTGGATGGAATGCTGGCATTTTTCCGGAAACTCAGAATCTCTGGTTGCAGGGACGGGGGGAGGGGGGTGGATCTTAAATGTTATTTATTTGAACCCCATCCATCTCTCTGATGCCCACATCTGGATCTATTTCTGGGCACATCAGGGCCAGATCCGATCTTCTCACAGCCTGCCTCCTCAGATAAACCGCAGGGTGTCAGTGCTGTTCTCAGCTCCAGTCAGAGCCAGTCTGGGGACATCTTGACCCTAGCAAAGGACCCTTTCTTCCTGGGACCTGCCTTCTCTTCTTGACCCCCCCCCCACCTCTAATGCTCAACATATCCAAATTCACTTCACTAAATCCAATCAATAAAGCCGGATATATGCAGCCTCTATGATGTGATATTTTCTTCTTTGTTTTGTTTAGTCCGGCCTCTCTTTCTTATCACAGAAGAGCATGAATGTGTTGGGGAAAATCTGGCAGCATGGCGGGGAGGGGGGTCGTCAGGGAGAGAGGAGACATGACTCCGACGCACAGGCTGCAGGCTCACTCTCACAGTGGAAACACATTGCACACCCTGCCTGTTGTCTGTCCTTTTGGGGGAACAGCGCATCATGAATGTTCTCCTCCCAAGGCTCAGCCATCTGTGGGGCAAATGCAAAGAGCACCTGGGCCCCAGAGCTTCCTGTTCTCCCGAGTCCCCCGCGGCGCTGCCCCCGTCCCTTCTGGCCCCGCTGTTCCTAACCAAAGTGACAACAGTGGCAGCCGTGACTCGTCACTTGCCGTTGGCAGGGCTGTGGCACTGTATGCTGCAGGAAACCAGAACACTGCCCAGTGTGCTGCAGGGACTGTCCATGCTGCGGGGTGGCCTGGGTAAAGCATGTCCTCCTAAAATTTCTGGGTTAGAGTGCATATTTCCTCCCCACAGTGTGCAACTGCACCCACAGATGGGGGCGTCCAAGCAATAAATGAAATCAGGATGAGGTCACTAAAATACATGCTGCTTGTAGACGCACGCATCAGGGACGGAGCAGCCCAGCAAGGAATCTGTGTGAGGAAGATTGGAGGGGTTGAGGGGCACCCCTACACAGCTGCCCAGCCGGGAGAGCCTAACACAGCCCAGTGGCCCTCGGGCTATGCTCATACTTCTAAAAGGAAGACCACAACCCCCACCCCCCATGGATTTCTCCAGGATGCTGTTCTCATGAGGCCCCCAGCCCAGCTGCCTCTGTCATCTCTGGGAACTTGTTCAAATTCTCAGGCCCACCCCTCACCATGCAAAGCTTAGAAGAGAGAAATATAATGTACATATTTGCGTAGAACACAAACCTCCAGAACAGGTGTCAGCTTGGAATGCTCCAGTTGGTGATGCTCTTTGGAGACAAGCTCTCACTATGTGGCCCAGGCTGACTGAATTTGGGATCCTCCAGCCTCTGCCTCCCAAGTGCCCTACCATGCCCAGCATGGAAGTAGGATAATTTTAACTTGAAATTTAAAACCCTCTAAATGCACAGGGCCAAGAGCAGAGTAGGCATAGTAAACGTCTTGGTAAACAGTCTCAATAAAATTTGTAACAAAGAATGATTTCACTGCATCCAGTTTCATGTGTTTTCATGGTGAGAAATCAGAGCAGTACCCATCAGAAAGATTTCAGATGCAGGTGGGAAATCATACCGCCTTCTCTAACAGAGTCTGCATGGGCATGTGGCAGGGCCCCAGGATGCTGCTTGGTGGCTCCTGACTTTTACCCTTCATCTGCATAATGAAATCATAATTTTCCATCGAATTGTCCTTCGGCTCCATGGAACTGACCAGCAGCATGAGATGTCTGGCTGGAGGTTGGTGACCCAACGCCTGTCACTGACACCTGGCTTCCTGCTGGTACCTTGTAGTTTTGAAGCCCCTCACCTCACAGTAGACAGAAAGCTAAGGAGCCTAAGAAGGAAGGAGAGCAAGGCAAGATATCCCCTCCCAGGGCCCGCCCCCAGGATCCACTTCCTCCAATCAGAACCAAGATTATCTTGTTCCAAGGCCCACCCCCAGGATCCATTTCTTTCAACCAGAACCAGATATCTTCTTCCAGGGCCCACCTCCAGGATCTACTTTCTCCAACAGAATCCATCTCCCAGTTTCACTACCTCCTAAAAATCTGTTCAGATTTTCCAGCCCACCAATGAGTTGAACCACTGATTAGGCCAGCGTCATCTCAGTGTCTGGAAATACCTCACAGACACGCCCTGAAGTGTGATCTAGTAATCTCCTAGGCTCCCTCAATTCAGTGAAGTTCATAATCATGATTAACCCGCAGGACAACCCACTACGTGAAGAGCCAGCCAGAAACATGGCTGGGCCTTGTATGGCAGCAGCTTCAGGCACCAAGGTAGCAACATACACCCAAAACCAAAAACACAGCAGGCTCTGGGAGGGGGCAATGAGGCGTCTGGTGGAAGAGATGTGGCTTGTGCTTCTCTTACTTCAGGACACAAGTATCTGCCCAGAGACAGTACACAGATGCAAACTGAAAAATAAACACCTGCACCTTTTGTTTCTTTGGGATCAGATGCTGAGCTCAACCTGCAGGAGGAGCTGGGGTGGATCAGAGGATGTCCTGTGCTCCGTCGCAACTGGGTCAAACAACACATGCAAAATGCACCAAGGAGCCATGTGGTCTGGAGAACAGGGCTGGCAGGGTTTCAGTATGTTACTGCACCTCACATCTAATAAATTTGCATGGACAGGGTCAGAGGGAAGCAGGGATCTCTGGGAAAAGAAAATGGCGCTTCCCTGAGCTCAGAGTGCAACCCCATCCACCCTCACCCTGAGCAGTGAGCAGAGCAGCAGCAGCTGACATGTGCTGTGAATCACAGGCACTTTTTTTTCAGAACTCTGGGCTCCCCCAGGGTCTCTGAGTTAAGAGAGTCCGCCAGTCTGTTAATTTTCTGATTTCTCTTAAATCTCTGCCTAGGTAACAGTTTTTAGATCCTATTGGCTCCTTCCTCCTGCTTGGATCGATCTTTTTATTTCCCCAATTCAGCAGTTTGTAAAAAAGCTTTTCCTTCCTAAATCTGGGTCTGAACAACTGGAGAGACCCATGACTCCTCCAGCTGCAAAGCTCCTGGAGAAACTGATGGCTTTTCAATTTCAAGTGCTCCCTTCCTTGGCTTCCATCTGGCTTCTGCAGCTTATCCTTCCATCCACCCATCCATCCTCCATCTATCCATCCATTCATTCATCCTTCCTTCCAACCTCTACCCATCCATCCTTCTACCCATCCATCATTCCATCATCCATCCTTCCTTATCTTGTATCCATTCATCATTCATTCATCTTTCTATCCATCCACCCATCCATGCATATATCCACCCACCCATCCATCCTCTGCAGTTAGTTATTGTATTCCTTTCTTATCTCTTATTTTTAGTCAGTTATCATGCAAACCATGGTGACAAGGGCCCGCCTGACCAACGGTGACCCATGGACCACATATATCCCATTTCTCTAGTTGACAGCAGACTTGGCCTTCCACACCCAGCTCTCCCCCAGAATCATGAGAGGTGCATTTAGAGAACCCCTCCTCCATGGGTGCTGATGGAACTCCTGACACCCCATCCCAAAGCAATATGAGGGAGACTGGAACACACCCCAACCCATATCTTCAGCAGAGATTATTTTAAGCTACTTACTTTGAGACAATGCAGACAGAGGAGCAACTATGAAAGTTGTTTTGGAAATTGATTTTTTTTTTTTGATAAAGTAATCCTGCATTTCTCAGGGAGCTTTGCTCCTGGAGTTGGAAGATGGGATGATGGAAAGGAGGACCTAAGTTCACACCCCAAGCCCTGCATTGCTACTTGCCTGCATCCTTCCTCACACCCTATTTTCGTTTCAGATAAATACAGCACATAAGTCTGAAACTGAAATACTTGTCTTTGAGCTCTGCTCTGAATGTTTACTCATTTCTCTGGTTTTCCCCGACTTATGTGATGCACACATGTTAATAACACTATTTTTTTCCCTCTTACTGTCTTTGGTTATAGGAAGTCCAAGTTATAAATTATGAAGGGTGGAGTATGCGATGGTTTTCCCGCCCTTCTGCAAAAAAAAAAAAAGAGTACTTGGCTTGCCTTTAGCAAGAACCTCGGCAGACCAACCAGGCAAGAATTCCTCACCCTTGATGCTTCCTCTGCAGAGGTTTCCTCGCGTGGCACTGACCACAGTCCTTGGAAGGTAACCCCTACATGCCATGGTGATGGATCTTCTCTAGTGTATCAGAATCCATCTCGATTACAACGGCCTTGACTGAGCTCTTACACAAGAGAAAAACTGAGAGGTTCCAAATAAAGTTACAGGGGCCTGAGATGGCAGGAGGAGAGATGGCAGGGTCTGTTAGTTAACAAGCCTCAGGCTAAACAGAACAAAGATATTGAGTTCCTGAATGTCTGTTACAACCATTGCAACCCCCAGGCTGCTTACAACCCCAACAAATCCAGAAGCAGCCATTACTTCTACAGACTACCTTCCCAGCCCAAGGCCTCCTGTAATCCAAGCTGGAAGTCCTTCCAGTGATAGCACAACCATAGCCAACTGAGGTGCAGTGTGAACAATCTATGCTTTTTCTCCCCCAAAATCTCATGATTCAAAACTGTTCTTAGTTCTGCAGAAGACACTGTCCATCTGTGACCCAACCACACTATGATAAATCACAGGGACCTGACCCAGTACCCAACAGACACGTTTTCTGACTATTACCTGAATGGCTCAATAAACTACTTTTGTTTTTAGCTCAACTTGGTCCAAGAGTTTTGGGTTAACAGGAGGACATGCTGGAGGTAGGGACAGAGCCTCCCTGGGCTCTGGGGCTCTCCCCTCCAAGGGAGGGGCCCAGCATCCACCACTAGGCTGCCTCTGGAAGGCTGAGCAGGGGGAAGCCATCACTTTTGTGATGGTGTCTGGTACCTAGACCTGCTGCCGCCCACACCAACATGGAGGAGGAGCTGTGCCCTGCCTGCCCAGACCTCAGCCTCCTTAGGAGGGAGTAAGTATGTAGATAACCACACCGCTGGACTGCCAGCCAATTAAGCCAGTTTTCAACATCTTCCCAAACAACACCATACATCATGACCACACAGGATCACGCAGCCTGTTAACCAGTGACGTACGATGTAAGAAATAAGTCAGACTTGTGAAGACAAGCGTGGAAGAGAGCCAGAGGGGAGACCAACCACTAGGATGACACTGTAGAGCCCAACAGCCAAGCAGAAAACAGGAGGAGGTCAGCAGGGGGCCTGGCCAGGCCCAGGCAGCCCACAGTCCTGTGGGACTTGCCCTCCACCCCCCTATGGACATACTGGGGGGGGGGGGGTCCTATTTCTGCTTTATTCTGCTCATTTCAATGATGCACATTTATGCCCAACTGAGTAAAAAGGACATTGAATTAATGTGCACATGAAAGCAAGGCACAACCCGTCCGCCATCAGCCTTCAAAGTTCTCTGCATGCAGGGCGATTACACTCTGCTTCCAAGAAATCTGTCTATTATTACTCTGCTTCCAACTTAACCACATGAGTCAGTAAATACTTAGTTTCTTAACGAGAAGAGAATATAGCATATCAACACTTATGCCAACCCTTCCTGCCTAAGCAAAATGGTCCCGCGGGTCATTTTTAACGTGTTTGTCTAACTCACACACGGCCAGATCTCCACTGCTCACTGGGAAGTATGGGTTTTTCTTCCCTGTGGCAAATTTACAGTGTCAATATTAGGCTTAGAACAATGGCCAAATTATATTCTTTTTTAAGTAGAAATCATTCTTTCCTGAAACAGTAAAATATTTTGATTAAAAGACTGAATTTTGAGATTGGCACTAGCGACGCATGCCTGTAATTTCAACTACTGAGAAGGCTGAGATCTGAGGATAGAGGTTCAAGGTAGACATATTTGAGAGAGACCGATCTCCAATTAGCCAGCAAAAAGCCAAAAGTTGAGGTGCAGCTCAAATGGTAGAGCACCAGCCTTGAGTGAAGAAGCCAAGTGAATGTACAAGGCCATGAATTCAAGCCCCAGTACAAAAAAAGTACTGGATTTTGAGCACAAAAGTGAGAAGTTTTACAAATTTTTATGTCCTCTCTTTGGCCTCGGTCCCAAATCCTTGTTATGTGATCTGCTCATCTTTCAAAATGGTGCCACCAAACACCTGCCCTTGGCCTGCTACCATCAGCAAGCAGGGTAGTAATTTAGTTTCCATTTACTTATATCTGCTGTATGTCCAGGAAGGAAATAAAAATGGAGAATCTGATTGGAGCACTTTACAAGAGTGTGGAGGTTATTGGTGAACCTGTCTGGCACTTCCACAGCTGAGTCTCAATTAGAACCAAACCACCATTTTCTGACATGTGATCTATTAACTTCTGCCAGTGTTCTATATGGCAAACCCCTTCCACCCGCCACACAGAGCCTCAGCCCTGCCCAGCCCATCATTCTGGTCAGAAGTCATCACCTTCCTGACTTACAAGTGATGGAATTTCCATCCTTGTGGTGCAAAACCAAAAATGATGCCACCTTTTGTCAAAACTTCGAACACATTCCATTTTCAAGACTTTGAGTCTGTTTTTCTCAATTGCAACCCTGATTAGCTCCCAAGAGTATTACTGCCCTGGTTTTCAACTAAATTGTAACATGTCTGACCAAAAATTCTATTTAAGAAACAGCAATCTTGGGCAGTCTTCTTTTCCCCCAGTCTGGTGGTCTGGCCCAGCCATCCCTGCCCCTTTGGTGGGCACATCTAAGCCCACTGGTGCATCTGCTGTGCCCATGTACTGCTCCATTGGCTGATACCTCATTGGGTGTCGGGGACACTCAGCTCCCTGGGCTCCTCCCTACCCACGGGAGAAGCAGGGAGCATATCCCACGGGGGGGGGAGGGGGGGTGTCGAGATGAGGTAGAAGAGCCGTGTACCGCCCACTCACTTGCAGCCCAGAAAAGACACGCAGGCGATTGGGGAGAAGTCAAGGCAATCTTCTGATTCTTTACTATGGGACTGCATTCATAAAGCCTGACTGGCGGCAAGAAAGGGAGGGATTTGGTGGCTAGCTAGGCACTGTGATAGGCTGGTTAGGCTGTCCACCAAAGGTGACATCATGGGACTTCCCTAAGGGCGTACGTACATCAGGCCCACAGGACTGCCTCTGGGTTCATCACCCACGGCCATCTTGGCGCACACGTGGTCCGAGGCGGGAGGCGGGGCTGGTTAGAGCCGCCTTTCCAGTTCCAGACCAGAGAAGGCAGGTGGGGCTAGCAGCCACGCAGCCTCAGGGCTAGAGAAGAGGCAGGCTGGCTAGGACCGCCTCTTAAAGCTGCAAGCCAGTGCCCCACAATTGGGCATGCTCCACTCCCCATGTTCCTGGACCAAACAAACATCAATCATACCTTACGGAGGCACAGGAGAGCGCTCACTTACCATGGGCCGAGTGCTGGGACCGACAGGCCAACACTAAGGTGAAAGCAAGTCCAGGACACCTGTCCTCACCCCAGGCCTTTCCAGGGGTCACATACATCCCCTCACTGAAGCTCCCAGAACTCAAGATTCATGACTTCACCAATTCACACAGCTGATGAGAGTTGGGATCATATACTGGGGGGCAAACCAACTTTGTTTTTAAATTTTGCTTTGTTTTTCCCTTTTGGTGCTTTTTGTTTTGTTTTGTTTTTTTAAGACCAGGGTTGGATGTGTGCCAAGTTGCGTTCTACTATGCCCCTGCTCCTGACCCAGCCTCTGCTGGGCTTTCCCAGTGGAACTCGTTCTCTCATTTGGAAAGTCCTCTCCTGGCACCACAGTCAGCCCTGCAGGACCCGGGTCCTCCATGCTGGCAGGGCACAGGCACACAAGCTTAGCAGGTTTGATTGTCTCAGGAAGAGGAAAATCAGGAGTTGCACTGAGCCTGGTTCTTAGCTTCCCCATAGTGATGTGTTTGCTAAGTGAATAAAGGAAACACACAAAGACCTCTACCAAAATGCAAAAACAATCACAGTGTGCACATGTGTTAAACATAATTCTAGAAGCCTAGCAGCCCAAAGGAAAAACTCAGGATGGAGTCACTCATACCACAGCCCCACAATGAGACAGATTAACAGACACAGAAGAAGCAAAAGAGGAGAAGGAAGAAGAGGAAAGGAAGGGAAGGGGAGAGTAAAAAAAAGGGCAGGGGAATCGTTCGGCTATAAAAATGCATCTAATTTTCTCTCACAGAATGGAAGGGAAATAAAACCTGGGGTTATAGACTGTTAGAAGCCTGCGACAACCCAGTGTGACAGATAAAAGCGATGAGCTGTGGAGTTCAGCACTGAAAGAAACACACAGCATTAAATGCTTTGCCATTAAGCAAGACAAAAGGAAGAACAATTCTGCGGAGATGTTGACTCTTAAGGGTAGAGAGAGAGCAAGAGGCCAGGACAGAGAGGGAGGAAGTGAACATGCCTTTAGAATACACATGCAGAAAAGGCAGAAAAATGGGAGTTCTGTGAAAAGATTCACAAATCAGATCTTGTGTGTGTGCGTGTGTGTATGTATATGAGTGTGTGAGAGAAAAAGACAGAGACAGAGAATGCCATTAGGATGGAAGAAAGCACTTTGACTACAAATGAAAGCTTTCAAGTGTTTTGCTGACAAATGAAAGAAATATCAATGCAGAAAGCCTTGAGACAAAGTAGAAAATTGGCAGAGAATAAACCTCTTACCATCCTGGAAATATTGCCAAAAGCTGCTGTCTACAAAGATACCACTAAACCCAGGTCACATCAAAGGTGAATTCTGAAGCTGGGGGCCGGTGGCTCAGGCCTGTAATCCCAGCTACTCAGGAGGCTGAGACCTAAGGATCACAGTTCAAAGCCAGACTGGGAAGGAAAGTCAGTGATACTCTTATCTGCAACTAGCATCACACACACACACACACACACACACACACACACACACACACACACGCGCGCGCGCGCAAGAAATAACAAAATGCTACATGATCTAAAGTAGTCCAGAACATTAAAAAAAAAAAAAAAAGGAGAAAAGCCAGGGATTTTCTCTGCGCTTCCATAATGCCATTACAAAAGCAGCTGAGCCTTGTAAACCCAGAGGCCCAGGGGAAATGGCAACCATAGCACCCTTCCCTCTTGTTCCTGTGAGGGGCAATGGGCAGATCCATGAGAACGGCCTGAAGGGTGGATGAGCTGGAGGGGGAACAGCCAGGGAATGGGACGGGGAGGTGACATAGAATTTTTTGGCCCTTCTCAATCTGTATCTTTTAGGATAAAAATGATAATGGTGCTCAGAGTGTTATCTTGAGTTCTGGGTCATTCTAACAAATCCCCAAACCTGAAGGGAGTTTGTGGGAACTCCTGAGTCTGTAGCTGCGCCGGGCAGGAGTGTAGGGTCTCTGGAGACCCGGGCCTTGTGGCCCGAGTCTATGGCAAACTCCCAGGAGGGAGACAGGGGCTGGACCTGGTGGTTGGTGCCAGACAGAAAGGAATGGCAGGAGGCCAGGGAAGTGTCCGGGACTAGAGAGCTGGCATTGCCGAGGTGCAGGGGCAAGCAAAGGAAGCAGGGCCGACGCACTAGAGCCCATGTTAGAAAATGAAGAAATAATGCTCATGAAACAGAACTAAGCCCCAGAGGCAGATGTGTATCCGTAGACACACATAGGTATGAAAAGGCCTATTTGAAGACCAGCAGAGGGGCGGGAAGGGCCATGGCCCCCACAAACATGCATTTGACTTTTAGATGAGTACCCACAGAATGTTTATGACAGGCTTAAGGACGTAAGGTATGTCAGATGCTCATAAAATATTAACGGTGGTTGTCACCGGGTGGCGTGATGACTCCTCAGCTATATTTTTAATTTTTACAATGAATACTACATCTGCAGACAATACAGTATCCATTCTCCACAACAAACAACTGATTAAAAGGGATTTTTTTTTTAACAATAAAGTCTCTGGTTTCCTTGTCTCCACTCTGGTTCGTCTCTGCTGGGCTGGAAGACATCTGGATTAGAGTGAGGGCAGAAGAATTATTCCTATTTCTTCCCCTTCTGAATGCCCGGAGACAAATTATAGAGCTCTAATTTCATGGCTGTCAGCTTCTGATCCTCCCTCCTCATATTCTTTAGGATCCAAAGTCACTGCAATTTCAAGTTTCTTCAAGCAAACATTCAAGTTTGCCAGAGATGACTGCAAGATTGAGGGAGGCTCCCCCCCCCCCCCCCCCGTGAATAATAGCTCTTAAAATAACACTGTGGAGGGTGGGTGCAGTGGCACACACCTTTAATCCCAGCTCCTCAGGAGGAAAGGCTCATGGTCTAGGATTGGCCCCACCAATCATCTTGAGATCCTCTTGGAAAACAAATGGAAACCCAAAGGGCTGGTGGCATGACTCAAGTGATAGAGTTTGCCTGGCAAGTGCAAATCCGCAGTTCAAACCCCACAGGGACTGCCAAAGCAGGAAAGAAGGGGTCGCTTCCTGGGCTGAGAGAGGCAGTGCCCCTGTGCACAACCTATGGTCAATCCTACCACTGTCCTCTACTGCTGAATGGGAGAACCAGGGCAGCGGCTCCAGCCTGCAGATGCCCTCCACCCCCCACGATCCTATCCCACCAGCCAGGCCACCTCAGTGTCTACCATGCTTGGGAAGGATGACCCCATCAATGGAGTCAGATGCCTCCTGAGTGAGTCACCCCTCAACGCCCCTGCTAGGGCTGAGCATCCAATGCAGGGCGCTCTGCATGGGTACACAGAAACTGCCAGTGGTGGACACAAGGATAGGGCCAGGCCAAGAATGCTTCTGGGGAGGAGGCCCAGGTCCCCTGGCATGTGGAGACAGAGGCAGGCAGCTCTCAGACCCTGGGCAACCCCTCCACCCAGGGGCTCTAGCAGGCTTTAACATTCCTGCACCTTGTAATTTATGATCAAATTATATGTTGGATTAAGGGTGGCTAATTGTTAATCATCAGCTTGAACCAGTTATTAATGAGCAATGTCACTAATTACAAGGTTACAGCAGGCCCGGCAGGCCTTTGCTGTCACCTGAGTTGACTCAAGACCACCCATGAAAAGTCACGTGCTGTGTGTGCAATGGCACGGTCCACCACACCCTGCACCCTATCTTCCACCGGAAGAGTCAGGTACTGCAGTGCCTGGCCATGAGCTGCCGGCCTCCTGGGGGTGCTGAGCTAGGCAGGCATTGGCAGCTGACACCAGCAGGCAGAAGGCCATACATGGCTTCTCTTGCATGGTGCATGGTGTGATGAAGGAATACAAAAATTTTAAGTTTTTGTCAAGCACAACAAATCTGTGGTAATTTTTCTTTCTTATTTGTGAAGAAACTCCAGTGGAAGTTGGGTTGAATTTGTATTCCTGGGTGCTCAAGTTGTTATCCATCATTTCCTTCTGTTCTTGCTCCACATATTTACTTCCCCTCCTTTGCACAGCAACTCTAGCCCTTTGCTATGTCCTGCTTCTTCCTCTTCCTCCCCCTCTCCCCTCCCCTCTCCCTCCTCCTCCTCCTCTTTCTTTCTTCTTCTGCCAGTCCTGGGGCTTGGACTCAGGGCCTGAGCACTGTCCCTGGCTTCTTTTTGCTCAAGGCTAGCACTCTGCCACTTGAGCCATGGAGCCACTTCTGGCCATTTTCTACATATGTAGTGCTGGGGAATCAAACCCAGGGCTTCATGTATATGAGGCGAGCACTCTTGCCACTAGGCCATATTCCCAGCCCCTCTTTTTTTTTTTTTTTTGTTAACGTTTTTGTGCTAGTAACTGGGGCTTGTGTGCTGCCCCTTAGCTTTTCTACTCAAGGCTAGTACTCTACCACTTGAGCCACATCTCCATTTCCAGCTTTTTGCTGATTAACTGGAAATAAGTCTCATGGACTTTTCTGCCTGGGCTGGCTTCCAACCACAATCCTCAGATCACAGCCTCCTGACTAGCTAGGATGGCAGGTGTGAACCACTGGCACAGGCTTGCCTCAATCCTTAAATGATTTCCTTCCTCAGTCACAAAGAAATTGAGTCACAAAGCAAGAGCCACCTTTCTGTTCTTCAACCCTAAGCCACCGCATGAGACTGGGCAGCACAAGGAGATGCGATTTAAAAAATAAACAAGAAACCCAAGGGGATGTGCCAGGCAGTGGCTGACAGGACCGGGAGGACTGGGGGTGGACAGCGATGGGAGGGAGTCTGCATCCATGCCTGCCCCAGCAAGCAGCATGGGGTCCCTGACTGTGCAAACCCCGCATGAGGAAGGGACAGGCGGGGCCTTCCCCACACCTCAGAAAAGGAACCCACAGCGGAAGGGCTGCAGATTTTAATTTGAACCAAGTTCAAGTGTATTACTGCACAGACTGGCTAATGGAATGGAAATGGATCCTGCTGGGGGCTTGGATGACTCTGGGTCTCTATTTCACGCAGGAAGGATGAGAAACATCCCAGGGACTGCCTGTGTTTGTGTCTGGGAATAAGAGAGACTCGCTTCACCAAACAAGTTAAACACAGCAGAGGGAAACAAAGCACACAGTTGTGGGAGGAAGGCGTGGTGGTTCCTGCCTGTAATCCAAGCTCTCAGGAATCTGACACTGGAGGATCCAGGTTCTAGGTCAGGGTCCTGTGTTCTTCAACACCCCAGCCTTATAGGTGACTCCTGTCCTCCCCCCTGGCATCTGTCTCCTCTGCTGGAAACTCTGCAACAAAGGAGAGCAACAGGAAATGACTCTACAGGCAGAGGGGAAAATGCATGTAGGAAGAAACAGGCAGAACTAACCCAGAAAGAACCTACATTATTCCCTCAGGACAAAATGTCCTGTATCACACCGGCTACCTGAAAAGTCAGTCTCTGAAGACAATAAAGAAGAAATGTCTAAGTATTAAAACATTAGCAACACAAGGAAGAGGAAAAAGAGGAGGAAAAGGAAGAAGAGGAAGGAGGAGGAAAAGAAGGAGGAAGGGAAGGACAAAGAGGAAGAAGAGGAGAGGAGGAAGAGGAGGAAAAGGAGGAAGTGAGGCCATCCTGTTCTAAGAGTAAGTGCATTCTACCTGCTTAACATCAGAAAGATAGGAACCCGGTCCTCTTTCTAGGATTCAGCACCCACCACCTCTTCACAAATTAAGTGTTTCAGGACTTAAGATACATCTCAAAGGAGATTGCTGGGATCTGATTCTATTTCATACATCATTAATGACTCATGGTCACGACTTCTTGTGAATCTCTTAAAAGCGCATTTTAATCATCCACTAACGTTCCTGGCACTGGTGCAGCACGGGCAATGGCGCTCTGTGTGTCCCCCGGGACAAAGACACCTGGATGTGGGCTCTGCCCGGCCCGGGGCTGGACCAGAACCCAACCTTGCTCCATTATCTGTCATCATCACTGGAGGCCTGGTCTCTCCACCTGGCAGAGGACAATGGGCCAAAATATGAGCGCTCATGTCTTTAATGTTGTTATTCCCATTGCTTCCCCTTCAGATCTGGAGGTCAGTGGGTCTGTGAGTGCCAGACCTGGAAGATGAAGTCTCTCAGGTCACTGCAGTGATGGTCTCTCATATTCCTCACCACCAGCAAGAGGCCGGCTCGACAGTGTCACACCATCCAACGAACCAGCAAACAGTGGGGTAGGAGCTCCAGCTGAGACAGGACCACAGATCCCGGAGCTGCCAACCACACCTGGCTCTACCCCAGGAGGTGTCTCAGATGTCAGAAGGAGCCGGGCAACAAGAAACATCTCAACCTTATACTCTGGTTCAGCACCCTTTCTTAACCTCAGAAAGAACTTGATGGTGGCACCTTCAGCTTCTCAGTCCTAGCCTGTAATTCCTCTCTGCATTTTGATTCAGCACTGGCAAGCATGCCCTGAAACCAGGAAGCTGCCTCCGCTGGTGCCACCTCTCCTGGCTGAGATTTAAAGAGTCATTCTGGCTTCCAGGTGTAATCACGTTGCTGTAGCCAGGCACAGGTATCTCACGCCCGTCATCCTGGCTACCCAGGAAGCTGAGATCTGAGGATCGCCGTTCAAGGTCAGCCCAGGCAGGAAAGTCTGTGAGGCTCTCATCTCCAATGGACCAGCAAAAAGCTAGAAGTGGAGCTGTGTGGCTCAAGTGGTAGAGTCCCGGCCTTGAGGGAAAAAGCTAACCAAGAGTGTGAAGCTCCCAGTTCAAGCCCAGTACCAGCAGAGAAAAACCTAATAACGCTGCTGTGCCCTGACCTCCACATCAGCACTTGAGCTCTGAGGCCTAGGAGGTTTCATCTCGCAGATAAGACATCTGGTCATGCTAAGGACCTGGGCCAGGGAGATTGCCCTGCACTATTTATATGAACCCCAAACATGATCCTAAGGGTCTTTACAGGAGGGAGAAAGGAAAGCCGAGGCAGCGGGCACTGCGGAACACACCTGTAATGAATTCCAGCATGGAGGCTGAGACAGGAAGATCTCCAACCCCTGGTCATTCCAGGCTACACTGTAGGATGCAACATGGAGGAGAGAGGAAGCAGGGAAGAGGCTCAGGTAGCCAACGGCAGATGTAGGACATGGAGAGGACCAAGGGTGGCCAGGACACAGCATACACGTTCGTCATCACCCTCTGTGGCCACAGGAATCGGCTCTGGCTACAGCCTTGACCTCCTGCATTCCACCACAGGTCAGGGGTAGGGGGGAGATTCCCCAGGGCCCTCCCTCTGCAAAGGACACCACACAATCACTGCTCTGCCATTCCATACCAGGCCACACAACCAGCAGCACTACCAGAAGGACCGACAGGGAAGCCAGGTGGAAGCTCCTGGGCCAGGCCTGGGAGAGGCTTCGACCTGCCCCACAGCCGCCGCCCCTGTGCCTAAGCCAAGACAGAGCCCAGCATTCAGGCCACACAGTGAGCCACAGCACCCATAACCAAGAAAACACAAATGCCAGGCTGTGTACCCAGGGGAAAACCATGGCCCCAAGAGCGAGACCCAGGAACAAAGCCTCCAATGCCCAATCCCGATCTCCCAGTGTGGCTGCACTTGCAAACCTTAGCTGAAGGAGTAAAAAGCAACATCTTCCCTGGAGAAGGCCGTGACCCCAAGATACCGACACTCTGGGGAGCTCTCTGCTCCCCAGCCCCCTCCCTGTCCCACTGCCCTGGGATGGGGCTGTCCGGCAAGCATGCAGCATGGGGCACCGACCTGATGGGGAGGGAGGGGTCTCCAGCGTCCCACCAGTCTTTTGGGGGGCTGATGTACATGCACCACAGCTCCCAGCTGTAGCCGTGGGCCGAGTTCTCGTAGCGCTGGACCTCGAACGTGTCCTGCTTGATGTTGTCGATGGAGGGCAGAATCACACGCTTCTGGTTCTCCTGGATGCGGGATAGGACTGGCTCCGCCCTGCAATACAGGAGAGGAATTCAATCTCCCCTGAGATCCCACCATGAGGATGCTGGAGACGAGGAGGAGCCACTAAGAGAAAAGGCCGGGTGCTGGGTGCCTGGAACTACATGGAAACTGAGGCCCCCAAACCAGAGGCCCTACCTGAGGCAGAGCCTGCAGCCCCGCTGGGGACACGGGGCCCCACACGGGCAAAGCAGGGCTCATGCTTTTGTCCACATTGGAAATCCTTGCAATGAAATATCTGCTTTGGCATGAGAAGGCTGGAGAAGAGAATCCACAACATCAAACTCTCAAAGTTGCAGGCCTCTCTTTTATAGCCAGAGTCCTGGCTCTGGGTGCCCACTGCAGCTTCCCCCGGAGGGCAACATGTGCCCCCTTGTGATAGTTTCTCTCTTGGCACCAGAGTCTTTTCCCAAATAGGTCACTGTTGGCCTCATGTCGCGGTTCCGACAAGCATCATCCTAGCTTTCCTGTGTGCAACTATTTCAGTTGCTTTAATAGATAGTTTAATTGATTTTGTAAAAGGGATCTAATTGAATTGGTTCACAATGGACAACCTGGGACTAATGAAATGCAAAGCCAGGCACAATCCTGCCTCCCAGGCCCACCGGCGCCTGGAGTGGGGCTGCAGCCAGCAGCAAGCAAGAAGGGCTCCGTTCCAGGTTCAAGGTGCAGCTGGCTGGCTTAGGAGAAGGCAGATGGCCAGACACCTTTGCTAGTGTGCATCTGAGACAGATGAAGGAAGGGATCACCTCCAGCAGTCTAGAAGGAAAGGAAAGCTCTAGTCCTAAGCCTAGCACTAATCCTCAGCTCAGATCACAGACAGCACAGGCTCTCGAAGAGAAGCAGGGGGGAAAAAGCCCACTTCTCTGAGCTACTGAGAAGGATGATAAAAGGAAACATGAGCTCTACTTCTTTTATAGTTTGTTTGTTTGGTTTTTTTTCCAGAGCTGAGGACCAAACTCGGGGCCTTGTGCTCGCCAGGCAGTTGCCCTTCCCCTGAGCCAGATCCCCAGCCCCAGTCTACTTCTGATTTCTCCTGCTTTGCAGGTCCTGAAGTACCCACTGGCTCATCTCATCTTTCTATGGGGGGGGGTGTGTGCACGCACGCGCGCGCATGTACATGCACCCATGGATCTGTACGCATGTAGTAATACTGGGGCTTGAACTCAGGCCCTGGGCGCTGTCCCTGAGCTTTTTCACTCAAGGCTGGCTCTCTACCACTTGACCCACAGCTCTCATGAACTGTCCTATCCAGGCTGGCTTTGAACAACAATCCTGAGACAGCTTCCTGAGTAGCTAGAATCACCAGCACTTGGCTCATCCTTTGACTGAAAATGAACAAGGGTAGTTACTGCCTTTCATGCTTTTAGAGACAGCATGGAGGCTGAAGCCAAACCAGGGTTCATGTTCCACAGCTCCCAGACAGGACTCAGGCCTGGCTCCTCCGGGTCTCTGTTCCCTAAGGATTCAAGCTGAGCCCCACTGGGTCCCTGTGCCCTTTGGAGTCAGGCCTGGCCCTTCCAGGTCTCCACCCCCACAGCTATCCTGTGGGAACATCTCTGTCACCATTGAGGAGACTGAGATCACATGCCACTGATGCCAGCCTCTCCCCTTGCCTCTTCCGGTAAGAAGTGACTCCCGCCACTGACCCCAGCATCTCCCCTCTCTTTCAGCAACTCTTGAATCAACCACCTCCTCCACCCTGCTCAAGTCATGCTGCCTCTGCTGGGTCCTGCATTGCTGTAGAATCCGCCCTCACTAAGTGCTGGCACCAGGCTGCGCAGTTTACATGGCCTAATGGAACCCACAGCAATCCTGGGAGAGAGGGCAATGTTCAGCATCTTAGAAATCAGGAAACTGAGACACAGTGAGGTTGATGAGCTGGCCCCAAGCCACACAGCCAGCAGGCGGCAAAACTAGGAGTCTAACCTAAATGGTCTGGTTTCTACCTCCTCCTTGAATGGACCATGTGTCCCCTAGGCTGCTCTGGGGTGGATGCATGGGATGCAGCCCAGCAAGAGTTACAGTTGGGAAGGGGACACGGGCCCCTCATGGGGATGCAAAGAACGAGTCTTCATGGCTGTAGAGACGTGGATTTGACAAGATAGCCAGTCAAGACTACAGACTCAGGGAAACAGGGATAAGATGTCAAATTATGCCAGATGTTGAATAACAGCTTTGCTCAGGACTGTCTTAATTACTAATGGAAGCTCTGAAGAAGCAATCCAGAGAATCAAGATCTAGTGAGGTTCCCAAATCCCCATCCCAGAACAGAGTCCAGACCCTGAGTTCAAGCCCCAAAAACCAAAAAAAAAAACAAAAAAAAACACAAAAAACAGGCTCTTAGCTCAACCACTCTCGTCTGGAGTCATGTGATAGCTACTGATTGGAGGACTTGAATCACATGCTGGCTTATGACTGGAGGACTGGAATCACATGCTGGCTTGTGATTGGAAGACTGGATTCTCCTGATGGCTAGTGAATGAGAGGACTGGACTCATATGCTGGCTTGTGATTGGAGGACTGGAATTATGTGCTGGCTTGTGATTGGAGGAATGGACTCTGTGAGAGCTGTGCTTGGAGGGCTGGAGAAGAGAATCCACAACATCAAACTCTCAAAGTTGCGGGCCTCTCTTTTACAGCCAGAGTCCTGGCTCTGGGTGCCCACTGCAGCTTCCCCCAGATGGCAACATTTGCTCCCTCGTGATTGTTTCTCTCTTGGCACCAGAATCTTTTCCCTGAGGACTCCTCACCCTGAGCTTCACACACCAGCTTTGGGAACACAGTGCTGGTGGAGCCTGAGGTTTTGCATTCCTGCCAAGTTCCTGATTGGTGCCTGTGCTGTGGACTAGGATGCCTCAGTTGAGAACTACTACAATAGATAACTCTGAACTCAGAGGAGAAACTGAGACTGAAGACACCGCCAAAAATCATCAGAGTTAAAAGACTGCAAAGCCAGACAGGAAATCTGTTATCTAAGATGGCAGCAGATTCCGGGGGTTCCTGGGAGGAGCCAGGGTTTACAGTGACCCCCCTGGATGTGTGTGCTGGCATGGATGTAGTCCTCAGAGGACTCTAAACAGGCAGACTGGTGCCTGGTGCCAAGATATTCAGATCTGGGTCTGTGCACAATTTCAAGATGCTTCCACTGAGTAACAAATATTATTTGTTAAATGGACAACTCTACTTCTTTTCTAAAAAGGTTTGATGTCAGTGAAGCCACAGGTAAGTAAAGGTTGCCAAAGACCAGGGGAGAGAATGGGCAGGCAGGGGGCAGAGGGGAGGGTTGGCTGGGTGGAGTGTTAAATTCTGTGCTCTCTAGTACAGGAGCCTGACTCTGGCTAGTGATAATGCCCTGTATATTTCAAAATAGACAGAAGCGATGATTTTGAATGCTCCCAATGCAAAGAAGTAATCAGGGTTTCAGGTGACAGATGCACTATTTGCATAGGAGTGTGAAAATCCCACACACGTCCTACAAATCCATATAGCCACTATGTGTCAATTAAAAGAAAAGATTCCTCTCGTTCATTAATCAGCCCGGGCCATTGGGTGTTGGTTTATACTTGGTTAATGGCCAATAATCATTTGACTGTGTTTTTAAACTGTAAAGTCCTTTTTCCAATTTTAGCATGAATCTTCTACTTCTTGTGCACAAAACAATTTCTCTCTATTGTTCTTCCCACCTGGGAGAGCATTAGGACCACATCTGCCCAGAATAAATTTCTTCTTCCTCCAAATGATATTAAAGACAATCCCATAAATCCCGGGCAACTGCCTGAATAGGCAGAATTCTAAGCAGATCTTTTTTCTCATAATAACCAGGAGCTTTCTTCCCCAGAAATGGGAATAGGCAAAGAGGGAAAGGAGTAAAAATATGACCATATTATTCCCCTTCAGAAGGACACCGAGCTTTACTTATGCGTTTGGCTCTTTGGTTTTTTGAGACACGCTCTTGCTCTGTATCATGTAGTCCAGGCTGGGCTTGAACTCAAGACCTTCTGCCTCAGCCTTCCAGGTGCTGGGATTATAGGTGTATACCACCATGCCCAGCTTATCTTGAGTTTGTCTAATTCATTAGTTCACCAGGCATGGTGGCACACACCCATAATCCCAGCTATTCAGAGGCACAGTTAAGAGAACCTTGGTTTGAGGCTGGTCAGAGCAAACACCCTATTTGAAAAATAAACTAAAGTAGAACAGGCTGGTGGTGTGTTTCATTTGGAAGAGCTCCTTCCTGAACAAGCCAAGGCCCCGTGCCCAAACCCCAGCACCACTAAACAAAACAAAACCCCATCACATACCTGGGGGGACAATGCTGGTGATGGTGGCAGGGATGGTGGCCTAGCATGGACAGCAGTCTGTCCACCCCAGTGGACAGTCTTAGCTTTGTCAACCAGCCTTCCCCATTCCTCCAAAAACTCCCCAAAGCATGCCACCTCCTGCCTCCACTTCCCATCCACCACCCGGCGGACCCCTGGGGCCGACGCAAGACCTACCAGCCAGCGGTGAACTCCACATGCGCGTCAAAGAAGCCAGTGACCTGGCCCGTGGCTGCCTTCCAGCCCTCGATACGTGCTCGAATCAGCCCCTCTCGCTTCTGATTCCGTACCACCTTCACCAGCCCAGGGTAGCGTTTGTGGACGTACTCCTCCAGCGGTGCCTTCAGCTCCTCTGCAAGTGACACAACACGGCTGATCCATGAATGGGGCCTCTCAGCATGGCACCCAGCCAGAGCTGCACCATACAGCTCTGGGAAGCCCCGTGCTGGCACAGAGCTTGCTAGCCAGTGCTTGTCACGGCCAGGCTGGCAGTCAGAACTCATCCCCTCCCCATCTTGTGCCACTGCCCTGCACCTCCTTCCCCTCTCTTCCCCTCCCCTGTGCCTCCCTCCAGGAGGGCTGTGCTGGGACAGGCTACTGTCTCTGTCTCTATGTCTTGACACCTACGCCGGCACAAGAACACAGCCCGGGCTTTCCTATCCCAGCCAGACAGTGGGCAGTGAGGCTCCTCCCACCTTCCCTACTCATTTTCCTGTCCTCTTTATTGGCCTATGAACAGGCCCTTCCATCTTCACAGAGAATGCATTCTGAAGAAAGCGTCCTGGGTGGCCACATTCCAGGCACAGTGCTAGCAGGGCCCGTGCCAGCCTCATAATGTCAGAGGGTCTCTACCTGAGAGTAGCAATGCCTACCACCTTGCCAGCACAAGCCATGTTATCAAGGACTGGCCATCACCCTTCAGCAGCAAGCAGGCAATGAGTGACCTCAGCCAGTCTGAGAGCTTACTACACTCACTCCAACAGCCAGTGGGGCTAATTCCATTTTGCAAATTGAGACGCAATCCTAAGGAGGCTCTCCTGTTCCAGGGACCCGTACCTACTATGGGAAAAGCTGAAACACAACGCAACCAAAGTGTCACTGAGCGCAGGTTGGTGCCCTGGCGAGTGTGAGCATCAGCAGATGCAGGAGGATGAGAAAGTAAAAAATAATGAGGAGCAAGAGAAGGATTCCGTGTTGTTTCTGTTTCTTTCTCACCAATAAACTCAAGGAAGGAAACAAAAGCTCATTTTGTGAAGAGAAACGTTTGGCTTCCAGGATGAGTTGTGAAATTCAGTATGAAGTTGGTCTGGCATCCTTTTGGAACACTCATGTTTGTCAAGGTTTTGGTAGAAAGTTCTGGGTTGAATCAGGAGGGCATGGAGCATTGCCCAGATCAGAAGGACCTGGCGAGAGAGCCCTGCCTGCTCCTGACTGAGAAAGGGGACACTGCCATCCAGGCTGAGCAGAAAGGGATGGGTGGTACAGGCCTCCGCACACAGGTGAAATGACAGAATTTTCCCTGGAGCCCAGGCACTGGGACATGACACAGAATGAATGCTGGGCCCTGGGCCCCGTGTCTCCAGGCCCTGCTCAGGAGCAAGCTCCTCCTGGGGACTCTTGCTGCCCTCTTCCAAATCAGTGCAAGGAGCCACGGTGCCTGGAGACAGTGGTAGGGCCACTCCTGGTGCCCGAGGGTCAGTGGTCTGGGAGTGGCTCTTCCTGCTGCCTGCCTGCCCACCCAGGACTGTGGTCTGGGAGGGGCCATGCTCCCAAGGGCTGGGCCAAGTCCCAGATCTCAATGGCAGGCAACGCCTCCCTTCGCCCTCACCTCATTGCTGGGTCTGGAGGATGAGCACACCCGAGCCTTCCTACCTCCATCGTCCTCAGAAGATAAAGACCATGGAGAATCTGCCAAGCACTTCCCAAACTTCAACTGGCAGGTCTGCAAACTTCCATTTCCTGTCACTCTTAGGTGAACTATGGCTGGCCTTGAACTTGTGATCCCTTCACCCCTGCCTCCAAAATCTTAGGATTATAGGTGTGCACTACTAAGCCTGAGTTAAGAACCTGGCATTCCTGCAGGACAGGTGCCCTGGTGAGCGCATGTTGGTGACTTTGGTTTGGAATTCCGTGCTGTACACATCTGTGATGCATTAGCCTGTGTGTGCAGCATGCATTCCCAGTTCCAAAGTCCCAGCTCCACCGCACCATGGCTTTACTCCTGCCTGGGGCCCTTTTGGCTAAAAGAATGAAGAGCTTAGAGATGACCTCAGCCTGAAGGGGAGTGGGGATGTTCCTGAGTGCCGGCCTAGCCCACAACCCCCCCCCACCACCCGCAGCCCTGACAATCAGGTCATTCCTATAGCCAGGAGCCCCGACCCACTGCTATCCTGGCGTCTGTCTGCCCTCAGCCTCCACCCCAACAGGAATTCCCTCCCTTGTGTAAAGGAACAGGAGCAAGGTCCATGTATGGGGTTCATCCAGTAAGTTATCAATTAAGTACAACAGGAAATCGACAAGAATAACATTGACAGGTAATAAAGTCGATGATTCTAACAACGTGTTGCAATCAATGCCTGGGGTGTAGTGAGTACAGCATGGGCTCTGTGGACAACTGATCGGCTCACTGAGACAGAGAACACAGCACCACAGGAGGGCGTGCCACACAGAAACTCTGGACAAAAAGCGCCAGTGCCTCCTAGGAGGGGGCCACCTGGACAGCGTGAGAACTTACTGCAAAAGGGAGAATTCAGCATGAGCTGCACCCTGGAGCCACGGGGTCTGTGGCACCTGGGGACCAGATTTGGTACACAAGGCACATTCCAATGAAAAGACACAACCCATGCCTGTCCACAAGCCAGGACTCCTTGAGAGAGCCACAAGAACGGGGGGACATAAGGCCAGGGTTAGGCCCCACATGCTCTAACTGAACCTGCCGCAGGGGGCCCCCCACTCCCCATGTGAACCCGCCTCAGGGGGCCACTCCACTCCCCATGTGAAGCCTGCTTGCTCAGAAGCACTGGCCCACTGGTTCTTGTATTCTTGTGGTAAAGTCCATGTCACTAAAGTCTACCTCTTGAATCACTTTACAATCAGTGTCCTCAAGTGCGTTTGCCACAACCAGGCAATCACCATGCCACACCTTTCCGGTTCTGACTGACTGTGAAAACACCAGAGAGCCATCAGCCACGAGACCACAACCTCCCACACACCAGGGAGCCTCAGACATGGGACCACAACCTCCCACACACCAGGGAGCTGCCAGCCACAGGACCACAACCTCCCACACACCAGAGAGCCACCAGCCATGGGACCACAACCTCCTATACACCAGGGAGCTAGCTGCCAGCCATAGGACAACAACCTCCTGATCATCATGAAATCCTAATGGGGTTGTTGAATGCTGTAATAAACACAACTTACGGAGAGAAAAGGTTAGTTTTGGCCCATAGATCTGGAGGGCTCAGTCCTGCTGGCTCCATGACTTTGGATCCAGGGTGAGATAGGGTATCATGGCGCTGAAGCATGGCAGTGCCTGAATGTTCACTCCACAGCCGGGAAACAAAAGAGAGGGCAAGAGACGGGCTGGATCCCATCCTTCCCCCCAGGGCAGACCCCCCAGCACACAGGAAGGCACAGTGGGGGAATCACAGCCCAAGGTGGCCTGGCACAAAGGAAGACCCACCTGAAAAATAACTAGTGCAAGCCAGGTGCTGGAGCTCACACCTGGAATCCCAGCTACTCAGGAGGCTGAGATATGAGGATGGCAGTTTAACCACCAAAAAAAAAAATGGCTGGAAGTGGAGCTGTGGCTCAAGTGATAGAAAGCTAGCCTTGAGCAAATAAATAAATAAAGCCCAAGGATAGCACCTAGGCCATGAGTTCAAGTCCCAGGACCAACAACAAAAACAAAACAAAACCTCAAGGGAAAAGGGTCTGGCCAGTGGCTTCAGAGGTAGAACACCTGCTTAGCAAGCAGTAAATCCTGAGTTCAAATTCCCCCATGGCCAAAACCAAACAAAGATCTCCTGAGCTACAAGCCGAGCAACTGTCTGTGGATCTGATGATCCCCAACACGAGGATGGGAACAAAACAACACGGCCCAGAGGAACTAGCAGGAGCATTATGTGATCAGAAAAACAAATGAACGATATGAGCATGGGGGGGCGGGGGGGGGGGAGGTAAGAAAACATATTGCTCCCATTAAAAAGAGCAACATGACATAAGACAAAACTTCTGGAGAATAAAAGTGGTCACCAGGAAGTAAAACCAGAACAACAGAAAATTTAGACACTGAAAAAAATGGGGGAAAAGATAAAGTTGCAGGAAAAGCAAAAAGAGTAAAAATATCTGGTAAGAAAGGAAGATGGAAGGAGCAGAGACAGGAGACTGAGATGCGGGTGACAGGCAGCCAGCATTAAACAGAATAATGGCGAGGGGGAGAGGACAGGGAACCAACAGGGAGGGGGGTTATCAAGGAACAATTTCTAAAGGCCTCTCCAAAGCCAACAGAAACTAGATTCCAGTTTGCAGACACTACATGTCTATGTCATGAGTGCACACTGCCTGCCTGACACCTGTACTCATCACTGCAAAATCCAAAGCCCTAGGGAAAGAAGATTCCAGAAAAATTGAGAAAGGGGAGGGGGGAACACTGAGAATATTAGCAATGAGAAGGAAGGCCTTGGGTTCTTGTAAAACAAAAAAACCCAGGAGGACAAAGCAATCAACATTATTATAGGGGGAGATACCCATCAGCTTCCCGTGGAGCTGGGGAGCCAGCTGGCCTCAGGCCTGGGTGCATCCTGGGGCCTCTGTGTCTGTCCTGTGGGCTTGCTTGGGAGGCTCCTCAGCCTTGTGTTTTCCCCCAATTACCAATAACTGGAAGATAACATGATAGGTATTTGATATCTGTGTCTATGGAGAGAGGGAGAGGGAGAGCGAGGGGGGAGAGAGGAAAGGAGGGAGGGAAGGAAGAAGGGGGGGAGAGAGAGAAAGAGAAAGAGAGAGAGAGAGAGAGAGAGAGGGAGAGAGAGAGAGAGATCTCTACAGAATCCCCCAACGGGAGAAAAACTATTAGAGCAAATAGTCAAGCTCAGTAAAGATAGAAGACACAGGATCGATATGCCAAAATCAGTTGTATTTCTACAACTGATAGAGAATAGATTGTATGCTAGTAATGAAAAGTTCAGAAATGAAATTAAGAAAGCAATTTCTTTTGCCATGACATCAAAAGCAATAAAATATTTAGACATAAACTCAGCTAGGGAATTGTAAGACCTGTGTAATAAAACTCTAACACTATTGAAATGGATTAGACTTAAATAGCAAGATGACTCTGATTGTGGTTTTGTGTGTTGTTTTTTTTTAAGATGGCCTTAGTGCTCAAATTGATCTGCAGACTTACCCAATTCTGGATGTAATTCTAACTCCCTTTTCTTGAAGAAATGTATAAGGCAGTCGGTCGTAGATGGTATGTGTAAGTGCAGGAGCCCAGAATAGACAGAACCATTGTTCCTGGCAGAGATCACTGGACCATTGGACACATGACCCACTGAGCTATGCCCCCAGGCCTTTGGTTTTTGAGGGCTTCATGGTTTTGGCTAGGCCCCCGAATACTTGGGACTATAAGCATATGCCATCATACTCAGTCAAACTAAATACTTTTTTGTCAGTTGTGAGGCTTGAACTCAGGGCCCAGGCCCTTTCCCTGAGCTCTTTGTGGTCAAAGTGAGCCACTTGAGCCACAGTGCCACTTCCGGTTTTTGAGTGGCTAATTGGAGATAAAGAGTCTCACAGGGACTTTTCTGCCTGGGCTGGCTTCAAACAGCCTCCAGTCCTTGAAGACACTACCATTGAGCCTGGGGCCTTCCCTGGGACAGGCACTGAGGGCAGAAGGCCCTCACTGGTGATCAGAGGAGAAGGTCTGGGTCATCAGTGAACCAGGGCACTGTGGGTTCGACCATCCTGGGGATGGTCCAGCAGAGGAGACGCGTGACTGGTGCTCTCACGGACTGCTCCCATCATGGAGTCACGCTCCTACAACCACTTCTGGGGAAGAAATGACCAGCACCTGCCTCTGCTCAGCCTCCCCAGGATTTCTTTTCCTAATGCTATTTGCTTTCTGATATACCCAAACTTCCCTACAAAGAGCATGCCTTCTTTTTAAGACAAGAAACAAGAACTATTAGTCTGGAGAAAATAACATTTTAGTAAAACTTGAACAGACTGTAACCAACAGGACCACTGTTATCATTAGAAGACCTAAACTCAGGGTCGAAAAACATGAGGGGGGAAATGCTTTTAAGAAAAAAACCATGGCATAATGCTAATCACCAAGTCAGCAGAAACAAAGTGACAGTGGCAAAAGAACTGTCACCAGACGTGGAAATCACAGGCGACGCTGAGCATAGGACGGGTCGTGTTGGAGGAGATGTGGACGTGCCACTACCATGACGACCCACAGCTCACAGCAACACACAGCATCCATGCCCCGCTGTGGAGGCTCTCCAAGGAGGCACGAAGAACTTCCCCACACAGCGGCAGAACCCAGCTCCTCTGCTGGTCTGGACAAAATATGGAGATGGGAGGTAGGGAAGGACAAGACAGTACAGGCAACTCTACCAAGCTGGCACCTAGGGGCCAGGGAGAGAACGGGCAGGGTAAACTTGGGTCCCTCTCCACTCTGCTCACCCACAAATCACCCTTATTGAGACCCAAAATCGAGGCAGGGAGATGCACTTCCGGGCATTGTGGTGTATGCCTGCCGCCCCAGCTGCTGGGGAGGTGGAGGTAGAACCGTGGTCCTGGGCAATGCATGAGACCTTATTTGAAAAAGACCCAACGTCAAAAAGTTGGGAGTGTGGCTCAAATGGAAGAGCGCCTGCTTCCACAGGGCCCCGATTTCAAACCCCAGTACAGCCATAAAAAGGAAAAAAGAAGGAGAGGTTGAACTCCTACCCCACACTCCCATTGTTACTCTCTGCTGTTCCTGGATGAACTATGTGCACTGAAACTGTGTTTCCGTTGCCATGTGTTTCCGTCGCCACCACCCAGTCCTCCAGGTGCTCGTCCACCAGAGGGCATTGTTCTCCCTGGCAGAGTGGGGGCTCCAGCCCCCGGGACCCCATTCTTCCTCTCCCAGACAGGCCCAGGCTCTCCGGAGGGCCAATGCTGGCTCTGTGCTCTGCCATCCTCACCCCTTGCCCCTCACAGGGTGGGGCACCAAGGACTTGGGGAGTCCAGAGGAGGCCTCAGCATGGATGTCCGGGCAGGACCACTGGCTTCCTGTCCTCTTGAGGTTGGGGCAGTCTCCCTGCATGGAGCCCAGTGGAGTCTGACCCATGCCAGGAAACACCACCGGATGAGTGACAACAGCTACCACCCCTCCCACAGGGGATGACTGACAGCCCTACCTGTCACCCCTCAGAGCTGACAGTCTCCCAGGCCCTGCAGGGGTTCTGCTCTGGCTACCCAGTATTTGCTTGCTTCGCAAAACACGCGCCTAGCTCCTGGTAGCACCAAATTCTACATGAGATATGAGAGCAACTGTGCTCATTCCGACCTGTCATCATTTAGGGACCAGGGGGAAATATGGGAGACACAATAGCTTTTTTCTTTTTCTCTTTTAATTTTCAAACAGGTCTCACCACATTACCCATGCTGGCATTGGACTCAATCTTCCTGCCTCAGCTTCCTGAGTGCTAGGATGAAAGGCACATGCCCCATGCTTGACTTCCAGTAATTTTTGTTCTTAAACATGACTAGGATTTTGAACTCAGGGCCTTGTGCTTCCTTGCTCGGCTGGTGCTCTACCACTTGAGTCATGCCTCCAGGCCTTGTTGTTGCTGGTTATCTCGGAGATGGACCTTTCTGCCTTGGCTGTCTCTGAACTGGGATCCTCCAGATCTCAGCTTCCTGCGATGTGTGGGCTACAGACACCTGGCTCAGGAATTAGCTTTTAAAGAGCCCTTGAGGTTCTGCAGAATAGTAACTTCTCACACACTTCTCAGTCCCTGACTTGCTCCTGGATGCCCAACTCGGCTGCCTGGCCTGCGGGCAGGTATCCTTGTGCCTGCCCTCCCCCCCCATGCCTTTGCTCCCCCCCCCACTCCCCCAGTCCCTCCCCCAATACCTTCGTCGCTGTTGTCATCCACCAGGATGACCTCCTTCAGCAGGTGTGTGGGCGTGTGATTGACAGCACTGTGCACAGACCGCAGGATCACCGACAGCGCCTCGTTCACGAAGATGAAGATGATGGAGATCTGGGGCAGCTCCTTGGCGTACTTGAGCTCCTTGCACCTGAGGAGGAGACAGGCCATGAGAGCACGCAGAGCCTGCAGCCCGCCCTGCGGAGGGGAGGACCTCGCTCCACCACCCCTCACACTGCACCCCAAGTCCCCACCCTTGCACTCCTCGCCCCTGGGGACCTCCCCGCAAGCAGAAGCAGTCTCTCCCATTCCCTCACCAGAGTGGGGTCGTCCCAGACCTCACTGGAGGGTGCCCCCCTGCACCCACACGGCTCCTGCAGAAGGCTCCCTTTAGGGCCCTCCCCCCCCCCACACACACACACACTAGCGCTGCTCTCTTCCTCTCCCAGAAAACTCCAGCACACACACCTCTGTGGTTTCTGGGGCACCCAGACCATGAGGTCCACAGAGCCACTGAAGGCTGCTCGGGCTGAACAAGGAGGCCAGCATGTGGGACATCAGAACAGAGGCCCAGCCACCCCATGGAGTGAACCTCGAACCTCCAGACACCTCTCTGCTTCCAGCTGTTCTGGAGCCTCCCAGAGATGGAGTCAGGCCTCCTGTGTCAGACACGGAGGGAGCGCAGGGCTGTGGGGTGAAGATTTCACCCCTAGGGAGCCAGCTCTGCAGGGCAATTGGTTCTATGCCTCAGACAACTCTGGAGCAGCACAGAAGGAACTGGAGTGGATGTGCAGACACATGTGCACAGACGCCGCTGCCGCCTGGAGCACTGGGGCGCCAGAGCAGCCCAGACACGAGCAGGGGAGACAAGGACACTGGAGAGCCAGGCCGAGGAGCTGAGGAGGGCCAACACGTGGCCATGGCTGGCAATTTTTAGGAGAAAATCAAGTTTTGTTACACTATACTGTGGGCATGTCCTGGAGGAGACTGTCCAGGGCTCTACTGCTATAAATCCACCTGGGGGGGGGGGGGAGGGAGGGCAGCTGCCAACTCCTGGTGCTGCCGGTGGCAAAGCAAGATACACCTCAGGGAGCCACGGGCTGGCGGCAGCTCCACATCAGCAGCTTGGGCAAGCGCTCTGAGCACTCCACCAATGCCAGCTTCCGGTGCTGGATTGCCGTCTTTCTAACGCTAAGTCTCAGGTCCTAAAAGGAGACCAGGGTCACGCTGCCCAGTCCCCACGCTATCTTATCCATCACCTTGGCTGGGAACATGCTGGCCCCTGGTAGAGGAGGTCTGGGAGCCGGCCCACCTCCTCTCTCTCCAGGCCTTTTCCGTGGGCTCACGCTTGCTAAGCTGGTACTCTCTGAGTGAACCACACCAGTAGCCGTGGTTTTCACTGGTTATTTTTGAGGTTGGGTCTTGGCTCCCTTCCTGCCTCGGCATGAACCTGAGCTGCGATTCGCCTGCTTCAGGCTTCCCGTACTTGCTGGAGTCCCAGGCACGCACCACGCATCACCCAAATCCAGCTTCTCGTCCCTAAAGACAGATGGACTGGTGCAGAGTTTCCTGCCCGTGACGGCCTGGCACTGTGGTGCTTCCACCCTCAGCCTCTCACACAGCCCGGGATGGCAGGTGTGTGCCCCGTGAGGCAAAGCTGGGAAGGGGTTAGGTCTTAGGAACTTCTCGGCCCCACAGGTCTGGCCCTCAGGATCCAGGATGATGGGTGTGAGCTGTAGGAACCCTGCTGCTCATTCCCTTTTATACACCTCTAATGGCCATGAGCTAAGCCTCAAGAATGTTCCATCAACTCAGACCTTCCCCAACAGTCCCAACCAGCCTCTAACCTTGCCAGCCAAGAGCAATTAACCTATCCTGCGCCAGCCGACATCAGGGTGCAGGCATTTGTTTACATGACCCAGACAATATGAACCCAGTGGCTCCTTTTATGAGAACTGGCATTATATTTTCTAGTCTTCAATCTCTAGAGAGTAGATTCAGCCTTCAAAGAGAAACTCCATCTGGTTTGCTGCCTAATGTGTCTGGAAGGAGCTAAGAATACGCTGAATGGATAAGCAGGTGGACAACTGAAACCGTAAGCAATTCCAGTAAACAGAGGCTTTGAGCAGCCACTGACGGATTTCTGCCATCCCTACAAACCCCAACGGCCAGTAGGGAAGAAGCTGTGGCAGAAATGGAGGGAGGGAAGAGGAGGGGGAAGGGGAAAGGGAGGGGGGAGAGGGAGGGGGAAAGGGAAGGGGAGAGGGAAATATCCCTGGCCACAGGGTGCAGAGAACAGCATTCAGGATGAGCCTCTGCTCAAAGCAGATGAGGCCGAGTTCTTTCCCATGAAGCCCACTGTCCAGGCAGTGTCTGGGTGTGCAGCACCTTGCACACGGTTGGTGTGTGAAACCCACTGAGATGACAGGGTGTGCTCACAGACAAGGCAGCACTGTGGCTCTCCAGGTGACCCAGGACACACTGTTGGGCAGGTCTATCCCAGAAAATGAGCTCTGAGCTCGGCTTCCTGCCCAGTCTGTAGAATGGAACCTAAAAAGTCAGACCTGGCTCCTGCCTCTCTCCAGCCGCCAGGGCTATGAGCCAATCACAAAAGGGCAGCAAGAAGGCCACAAGGGCCGAAGAACAGATCGCAAACCAGGCAGTGAGGAATGCACGGCCTACCTTGAAAACCATAAAACACCCTCGCTTTGCCATCACTTTGCTCCTTCTAGCAACACTGGCTCAGTCAGTCAGCGATGGACAACCTCGGCTGGCAGGAGAGCATATGGGGGCAAGGTCAGGCCAGCATCTGTTTCAATCACTGCCTGTGGCCTAAGGGGCTGCAGAGGCCTCTCAAACCAGGCCCCTCTTCTCGGGAAGGCTGGCAGGGTGGGGGTTCCCAGAGAAGCTGTACCCATGGGGCGAAGAAAGCAGAAACAAATCTGCCATTGGGATTGGTGGAATGCAGACACCTCACAGCTGTCATTCACCAGGCTGACTGGCTGTCCAGTCAGCCGCCATGCACTTTCGAGCTCAGGGAACACGTGCTGCCCCACTCACGCCTCTCCACAAACACCACCCTCGCAGCACAGCCACGGAGCCCAGTGAACCGGGCAGCTGGGCCCCCAGGAAGGGGGTCGAGATGCAGGTGAAAGCCAAGAAAGGCCAGGCCCAGACCCACGGCCAGGAAAAGACCTGCACCCTAGGGCACCCGTACCCCTCAGGAGCGGGCCCTTGCCCTTAGAGGGGCACAAGACGCCTGGCCATGGGGTGGCAGGTGAGAGGAATCAGGACAGGACTTGATGCCAGCCTGGACAGTCAGCTCAACTCTGTTGAGTTCCACAGTTCCCCTGACAAAACCCGGGCCCCCACAGGGAAGACCCCCAACAGAACTCCAGTCCTCCGCCCACTGTGGGGAAGATCTCTCCAGTGAAGAAGACTGGACACGTGGACCCCCAGGCACAGTGAGTGGGGGGCAGATCTCTGGTGTGGAGATTAAGGCAGCTTCAGAGTCCGGGACCTCACTGCCTTGTGTGCATGGAGCCGGAGCCCTGGGGGAGCTCCTAGAAACCACAGGCAAGAGGTCCTGGGGACATACCCTGGTGTTCTGCAGGACAGAACACATTTCCCAGTGACCCAGCTTGGAGGGCTCAGGGAGGGGGGCTCAAGGCAGGGGCACAGCTCGTGGGGGGTCACAGGACAGGGGCACAGCTCAGGAGGCCACAGGGCAGGGGCCCAAGTGGCTGAGGGGAGCAGAGCCCCACAGCCAGAATGCCTTACCACCCAGACCCAGACCCAGGCCTGCCTCCAGTCTCCTGCCAGGTACCCAGCATTCCTCTGGCTTTCATTGCCAGACTGTTTCCTACAAACATTTATTCTGGAATATTCCCTGAGGTGCTTTTGGCTTTGGGACAAATCACTTACAGGCTCTGTGGCTACCTGGGAAGATTTTCCTCTGAGTAATACAGAGCTGCTTTCTCCAGGCCAGGGCACTGTCTTCAGCCAAAACATTCAGGGGCTCAGTGAGCCTTGGGCAGGAACAGCAGGAGGGCCTGGCATGAACACACAAATGCCCTGTCCCTCCAGGGTAAGGAAGAGGGTTACAGCAATACAGACTGCTCGTCCTACCTCGAGCCCAGTTCTCTCTATAGTCCTATGATTGGTACAGCAATGGTGTCTCTAAAAAAGGAAGGATACACTCATACCACAACACACTCATGTACAGACACATGCATAGAGACACAAACAGGGTGTGGGGGGCCACCCTCAGATTCTCAGTCCTGCACATCAACTGTCTTTGTGTGACACATCTTACCTTGCTGTACTGACTGAAGAAAAAGGGAAAACGCTAAACAAGGAAGGAGAGGAGCTGGTGGCTCATACCTGTAACCGTAGCTACTCAGGAAGCTGAGATTGGAGGACCACGATTTAAAGTCAGCCCAGGCACTAAAGTCCATGAGACTTTTATCTACCATTAACTGCCAAAAAGTTGGAAGTAGATCTGTGGCTCACGTGGTAGAGTGCTAGCTTTGAGCAAAGAGGCTCAGGGACAGGACAGTGCCAATGCCCTGAGTTTAAGCCTCAGGACTGGCACAAGAAAAAACAATAAAGGAGGTAAGGGAAGGGAAGTAGAGAGAAGGGAAGTGAACAAACAGGGAGAAGGAAGGGAGGGAAGAAGTGAGAAAAGGAGAAGGAGGGAGAGAAGGAAGAGAGAAAAGGAGAAAGGGAGACAGAAAGAGGGAGGGATGGAGGGAGACGAGGGAAGGAGGAAGGGGAAAGGAGGGAAGGAGGAAAGAAGGAAGGAAAGGAGGAATGGAAGGAGGGGAATGGCTGAGAGAGGGAAAAGAGAAACTCCCTGGAGTTTTATTAAGCAGTGGCTCAGAAATAGAATTTCTAAAAACAATTAAGGATAAGTAGTGCCGGAAGCTGCCTGGCTGGGAAGGAAAGGCTGAGGAATCGCTGCCACCTCTCCAGGAAAGGGAGGGGTGGTGACAGAATGCACAGTGGTCTCAGCCAGAGACCCCACTCCCCCCCGCCCCCCGGGCAGGGTCCATGGTGGTGATGGAAGGCTGAAACCTTCTGCCCATGTCCCCACCCCCGCTGGAGCTCTCCTCCACCTCAGGGCCTCCCAGAGCCCAGCTCGATCTCAAGGTGGATCCTGGAAGCTCTGCTCAGCCATGGGAGACGATGCTTTTCTTTTAATATTCTGGCAAACTTGCAGGTCAAATCCATCACTTCACTGACAGAGGCCAGAAAATACTTCCATTTTTTTTGTTGTTGTTTTGTTTCTGCTGTCCTAGACCTGCTCAGCCCTACACAACCTGTAACTAATACTTTTGCAACCTCTCAGTGAGCTGGTAGCCGTGGGGTGCCTGTGGCAGGCAGGACACTCAGGGCCCACTGCCCCGAGTTCGGGCAGACCAGGTGAAGGGGGACAAAACATTTGGGGGGACCATTTGGGAGGCTCCCAGGACTTCAACAAAGGACTGGGCCCTCAGGGTACTTGTTCCACCTGGGCAGAGATGCCATGTCAGAGCCCAGGGAGGGAACTCCTCCTCCCAGGACGATGGCTTTACTGGATCCCCACACTTCTCATCCCACTGGCTTCTGCGCCCACAGATTCCCGGAAGCCCAGGCCACGTGTGGGTCCACCCTCCATGCTGAGGGGGGCCAACACCTGCCCCTGATTTCAACACGAGGAACCTCGTTTCTCCCTCTCCCATCCAGAAGCCTTAGCTTCACTGCAGCACCTGCAAAATGGAGTCAGTGGTGGGCCAAGAAGAAGCAAGAGACAGGGTGATGGGCTGGGAAGGAGCAGGAGACAGGGTGACAGCCAGGAAGGAGCAGGATACAGCATGATAGACTGGAAGGAGCAGGAGACAGGGTGACGGGCTGGGAAGGAGCAGGAGACACAAACACTTCCAGGTCCTCTGCAAAGCTCTCCGTCCCAGAGACAAAACAATGCCTATGTCCAAGCAGTGACATGGAATGATCAAGGTCTCAGGGGAGGTTTAGGGCATTCTGGGAAGCTTCTTTCTGCCTACAAGCTATGGCAGACTCCAAGAGACTGAGCTCTTACCCAAGCATGGAGCATGGGGACTTGCAGGGAAGGCTGAAGGGAGCCAGGGGGAGGAAGCAATCACCAGGCAACATGGATCCCATTGGAGAGGGACCGCCACCAGGGTCCCCCAAGACGGAAGGAGGGGAGAGAGGCTGCATGGGAGGAGGGGCCAGCTCCAGTGGATGGCCTGAAGCCTGCAGTCCCATCCTCAGCAACAGGGAGCTCCGGACCGGGTCTAAATCAGAGAAGACACGGCCACACCAGGCACACGGACACATGTGGCACTGGCCACTGTGCGTACTCCACACAGCTTCCTCCCAGGGTGCATCAGGGGTCCCACGTGCAGCAACCCAGGGCACCAGCTTGTCACTGGCCCCGACAGCACCCAGGTTCTGCTTCTGCCCTTTAGCCCAAGCAGCATGGACGCCCCACTTCCCTGGGGTGCTGTCTCCCCTCAGGACTAAAGGAGGAAAAGCAAACCCAGGGCTCTGGCCTGAACACAGAACAGTGTGGGGTACGTGCTGACCCATGGACCCCATGCCTGAGGACTAACAGCACCATTCCGCCAAGTTTGGTGGGCCTTGGGCGCTCATGGTGAAGAAAGAGCACTTTCTTCCCCTTCCTTTATTCTTTCCTTCTCTCCTCCCTCTCTCCCTCCCTCCCCCTTCCTTTCTTTTCCTTCTTGGTTCCTGGGTGATGTACAGACAAGCCTAGTGCATTCGAAGATGCGTAGTCAGAATCTTTTGAAATTAAAAATGGATGAGTCCAGCACCCAGCATACCTGAAATTCCAGAAAGCCAGTCACTGGTGGCTCACACTTGGAGTCCTAGCTACTCAGGAGGCTGAGATCTGAGGATCACAGTTCAAAGCCAGTCTGGGCAGGAAAGTCCGTGAGACTCTTTTTTCCAACTAACCACCCAAAAGCCAGAAGTGGAGGTATGGCTCAAGTGGGAGAGAGTCAGCCTGGAGTGAAAAGCTGAACGAGATTTTGAGGCCTTGAGTTCAACCCCAGTAAGGGCACAGAAGAAGGGAGGAGATCTCAGAAAGAACTGCACAGAACAGCCAGAAGCAGGGGGAGGTGGGGACCAGGGAGGACCAGAGGGGGCCCACAGCCCACAGCCCAGGAAACGTGGCCCTGCCGGGAGAAGGAGCCACCTCCAGTGGTATCTGCTTGTCTTCCATCCTGACTCCATGTGTATGTGCACGAGTGTGCATGTGTGTGCGCAAGTCTGCTTCATCAGTACTGGCAAAGGGGCTCCACGGCAGCAGCCTGTGTGTCCTGCATAACACACCCGCTGTGCTCTGGTGTGTTTGCCAGAACCACAGCACACCCGCTATAGTGCAGGTCTACCCTTTCAGAAGAGGCACGGGACAGGGCTGGCCTGTCAGCTGGGCCTCAGCGGGGACCCCAGCTGGGTCCTGACTCTTCTGAGGGTGGGGGCTGGAGTGAGAAGCCACAGGGATAGCCAAAGTCGGGGAGAACAGAGGAGGCCTCACTGGGGGAAGAGTGCGGAGGAGGGGCAAGGGACACGGGTCCAGAGAGGGCTTCTGAGACGGTGGGCAGTGGTTTCCTGACAGTGACCTGGATGTAACTGGGAAGCGTTTCTCGAATCTAAGGACCACATGGTTGTCAGTGCTGGACCCAGCTCAGGGCCTGGTGAGCTATGTGGAATACAGGTAGACAGTGGGTCACGGCACAGGGTAGGGGGTGGACTTGGCTCACATAGTAGTGGGGAGGGGGGGCAAAGGCAGACCCAGAGCCAAGCAAGCAGGGCACCGTTCCCCAACACGGCAAAAGCCCTGTGGCCTCCAGAGCCCCCGATGACAAGGGTGCTGGTGGGGCGGGACCAATAGAGTATTCTGTAATATCCCCACATGAGCTGTTCCCTTGAGACACTTTGGCCAAGAGAAATGCCAGAAAGTCAGCATGTCCGCCATCAAAGAAAGAGAAGAGAGTTTTCATCTAGTTTTATTCTTTTGTTCTGGTACTTGAACTCAGGGCCTAGAACTGTGCTTTCCTTGAGCTTTTTTGCTCAAGGCTAGGTGCTTTACCACTTGAGCCACAGCTCTACTTCTAGCCTTTTGGTGGTTAATTGGAGATAAGAGTCTCAGGGACTTTCCTACCAAGGCTGACTGTTGGGGATTTAGTTTGGCCTTAATGGGGATGGGCGACAAGAGCCAGATGCTGCCCTTCCCTCCCCAGCCCTGGGACAGTGGGAGGGAGCCCCTCCCACCTTCCAGCCTCAACTGGAAAAGAAGCCCCCCGCCCCTGGGGGGCGAACATGTGCGTGCCACCATGATAGGGTTGTCCAGCCCACAAAGGAAGTTTCATGACATCACCTGATGGGCAGCCCAGCTTAACCAATGGCCAGTCCCCCTCCTTTCCCGCCATTACTGCTATATAAACCCCCCTCCCAATTAAATCCTTGGAGACCCATTCAACCATCCAACCGTCTCCCCGATATCTTTGTCCTGCGGCTCCTGATACATTATGGGGGGCCGAGGAAGGGATTTCGGAATCCCACCTCAGCTTAGAGCAGTCCGGTAAGGACACACCTTACTCCTTCTGCCGGTATGAGGGGTAGGGCAGAGTTTCTTTCATAATTGAGGTTTAGGCATTCCCCCGGGAGATGGGGGGGGGAAGGGGTCCTCAAAGGCCCCGACAGCTGACTTTGAACCTCAATCCTCAGATCTCAGGTTCTTGAGTAGCTGGGATTAGAGATGTGAGCACTGAAGCCTAGGAAGGGTTTTCATAGGAACCACACAGCACAAGGAGGCCTCTTCCCCTGGGTCTTCCTCCAGGCTTCAAGGAGGCAAAATGAATCAATGGGTTCCTTTGCTAATCTTGGTATTTGCAGGAAGACACAATCCCAGAGCTGCAAATCACTAGCTTTAATCTTCAGAATTACTTAGCCTGCCATTTAGGAGAGCTTTGTTTTCTGGAGAGATTTCTACGCAGCGGGAAGCAAACTTCTAATTGCCGTTAAGTACATTTGGTGTAATGTGTTGGGAAGACATGGTTGTTGAGTCAGTTAAGCATGAACACACACACAGGAACAGACTAGAAGTTTGCACACACACACACACACACACACAAACAGAAGTGGTTTAGTCACCAAAACAAAATCTCAGAGTGGAAAAGAACTTGCCCCTACACCAAACAAGACTAACGCAGGGCCCAGCCAGAGTTCAATCTCATGAACAAAACCCCAGATGTATTAGACAACCTCTCATCTCATCCCAGTGTGCACATACTTGCCAACCATGCTGTATATGACCACACTATGCCGTGGGCACCAGGTCTGCACCCAGAGGCAGGAGCACGGGTCAGGCTCAGTTCTTCCTTGATAGGAATCGCCCACCACCCATCTCATCAATGCCTGAAAAGGCAGGAGTGGCTGCTGGTGTGTCACCAATGTCGCATTTCTTTAGGGTGGTGCCCTGTGTGGCATAGCCCAGCACCCTTCCAATTCTGGCTTCATGGACAGAGCAGGCCGCGCTCTCTCCCCCAGATGTCAGAATAGCTATGGGAGTGCAAGACTAAAGTATTCAATTCTGTGTCTGCACCTACCAGGTCCAAGGGAACTACAGAGCTCGGTGCCCATACCAGGCCGGGTGGCCCCTACAAGCCACCCAACTGGCCTGATTCCCACCATGAGGATGGAAAAGCCACTCAACAGACAACTCTCAGCAGCGGGTCTCCCTGAAGCAGTGCTGAGCTTATTTATGTGGCTGAATTATTTATTGTTCATAACAAAATGAAGGCGGGGGCAGAGCCGGCCCACCACCTCAGCCCTCCTATGCTTCCTTTTGGTTTGAGGCCTAAGACTTGATTTACGCAAATGAGGTTAGGAGGATGTGAAACACTTGCCACTGACAAGTTCTCTCCATATGCCCCAATCTTCCCTTCCCTGCAGCCATCTTCAAAGCCCTGATGGCTTGTTAGAGTTTCTTTTAAACTAGTGAAAAGCATATACCATCCCTTAACGCTGCTGCCGCCGAGCCTCTCCTATGGCAATCCCATTAGTACCTGACTTTGGTCCCTCTTGCCCTTTCCTCCAGCATGGCTCACATGAGCAGGCACATTTGGAACTAAGTGCAAAGAGGCCTCCAGCAAGTCCTCTAGAATGAGCAGGGCAAGGCTGGCAACCCCCTGCATGCTGCCTTCGAGCTCCCCACAGGAGGCAGAGGGGGAGCCACTCGGACTGAAGCATTGCTATGGCACCTGTAGCTGGGGGCCGTACACAGAGATACAGAGCCAGGGATGAGCCCACACAGCCGCAGGCCTGGATGGTGGCCCACCCCAGCACCAGAACAGAGGGCACACCTGGAAAATAGATCTCCACATGCAGAAACCAAACTCAGCCCAGTCCCCTCACACATACCAACGTGGCACAGACCAAGTCCTGGGTGTGAGCAGTAGGAAGACGGGAAACACTGCAGGATGTTGCATTAGCATATGATAAACACTCCCCAAGTACAAGCAAGGAAAGGTTAACTAAGGTGGACAAATGTGGTCAGAGTAAGCAATGTGCACACCCATGATCACCAAGGGCTAATGAAGGTAATCGAGGGGTGGAAGCAACTCAGGGGCCCAAGAGTGCATGAGGATGACTGAGATGCAGCAAGGAAGCCTGGAGGGTCCCACGCAAGAAATGGAAACCATGAGGGAAGGGACGCAGATCCCTGCAGGAATGACTGTGACCACAGCGCCAACCAGGCCCCACAGATGTCCCCATGTATGTGGCATATAAGTAAGCAAGAGGAGAATCAATGGTGGCCCCTTCCAGTGCCCTGCCTCTCCCAGGATGCCCCATTCCAGCCTTTCTAAGTCCCTTGAATGTGACCAAAGCCTGCCCTCCCTCCCCCCTTTCTCTCTCTCTCTCTCTCTCTCTCTCTCTCTCTCTGTGTGTGTGTGTATGTGTGTGTGTGTGTGTGTGTCCCTCCCCCCCCTCAGGGAGTACAGAACCTGGCAGATCAGAGACTTCAGTCAAACAACCATTTCAACAACTTAAAAGAAAAGCAAAGAAAGGGAAAAATACAAAAAGAAACACCTAACAAAAGAATAACACCAAGCCAGACAACAAACCCACGTATATAGATAAAATAATCATCAGATGTAACACTTCCACCAACCCCCAAAACAAGAGGAATGGAAGGCTGTTTACAAAATTATTTTGCAAAGGCTGTTTTGTCAAAAAGTTGTACAGGCATTTGAAACAAAAGACCCAAACCTGCACCATGTTCTAAAATAAACTCTCAGAGGATGGAGGAGGAAAGCAAAAGAAGCATCGAAGAGCAAAACAAAAACAAAATGGAATATTTATAAGTATCCTGGGAGATGGTATCTTTCTCTGCTTTAAAGCCAAGAGGAAATGAAAATGCAAAGATTGACAGTTGGAGATTCATACAAATTTAAAGTATCCGTCTAGCAGAAGAAAGAGAATCGCAGAATTAAAACGAAGGAAGGAAGAGCATTTTGGAATCCATTTGCCTGACGATGACAAGCTAACAGCTAATCTCTCTGCTACCTTGAGCTCCATTCATATTTATAAGGAAAATAACTTTGCGGAGAGTAATATAGCAGTGAAACAATAGGAATTAAAGCAATTCTACCTCCAACCCACAATAAGAACAGAAAGAAAAAAAAAAAACCCTACAAAGAAAAGGCAAAAAGCACAGAAACGGTTGTCATTGAGAAGACCGTTATTGATTTACATTGTGGTGAAGTTGGACTGAGCCTCCAATCTCCTCTGGCAGCAGTCACCCTGGAGCATTCCTTTGTCACCTCTCTGGATCAGCCTTCTGTGCTCTCCGGTTGGATGCCCGGTCTCCTACATCTGATTACATCCCTCACTGTGTCTTTGTTTTGCTGGTGCATGCGTATGCTTGAATGACTTTCTGACGCAGAGTTGCGGCGGGAATGCTGCACATCCACAGGGCACCAACTGTGCGCTCACTCCTGGCCCTGGGTGCCCCATGTCTCGGGGCCAGTCTGAAGTCTGAGTGGAAAAACCACTTCCTTCTCTCAGAATTCTCCAGGCATTCCTCCGCTGTCTTTCAGTTGTGGGTGCTGCAGCTGGGCAGCCATCACCGGGCCCTGCTCTTCCGTTTCTCATCCAAAGCTTCGAGGACTGTCTCTTCACACTGGGTAGAAACTCTACATGGCAATGTCTTTTTTTTTTTGCCAGTCCTAGGGCTTGGACTCAGGGCCTGAGCACTGTCCCTGGCTTCTTTTTGCTCAAGGCTAGCACTCTGCCACTTGGGCCACAGCGCCACTTCTGGCCATTTTCTGTATATGTGGTGCTGGGGAATTGAACCCAGGGCCTCATGTATACAAGTCAAGCACCCTTGCCACTAGGCCATATCCCCAGCCCTACATGGCAATATCTTGATGTGGGATTCGTTTCTTTGTGCCGTCTCTGGCCTTCTAGATGGTTTCTCCTGCCATCTCTCATGTGCTTTTTTTTAACTCTGTGTTCTTGCTAACAATAGGCACAGGTTGAATCTGTTGGACTGAGGGGATTCTGTTTTGATCTTTTCTCATCTCTTTTTTTTCTCTCCTCTAGGTTTTCGGGACATTTCCTTGGTGCTATCTTCCAAGCCTATATAGAATTATTTATTACTGTCAGATCTTTTAACTTCTACTCTATTAGCATAACACTGCTATTTGCTCTTGTTTCATAAACAAAACATGGCATTCCGTGAGTCTGTCGAGCCCACGGAGTTTAGAATCTATGCTGTTCCTCCCTCAGCCGTCCTGCTGTTGCTGTTGGGGCCCTTGGTGATGGAGATGTGCTAGGGTGCCCAGGGTGCCGACAGCTTCCCCCGCCAGACCCAAGGCCTTTTCCTTGAGCAGCTTTCCTCCGCATGCACACAGTCTCCCTGTCCTCTGCCCTGGCTTCTGTGACCCAGAGACTGAACTCCCCAAATTCTGCTGAGCAGGGTAGAGCCATGTCCGGCTATCACCAAGTCCAAATACAGGCAGTGGGTACAGGGATAGACCCAGTCCTACCACTTCGATTCCATACCTCCAGGTGCAAGGTTCGCCGGGCAGGTCCACTGCAGGTCTCCGGGGCTGGACTGGGGCACTCCTCCACTTCCCACCCCTGAGGGCTCACGGAGGAGGTCCAGCCCCCACTTCCCCACTGTGCTGTCAGTTCCCGTTTCTCCATCCTCCATCAGCAGCACCATGCACCCCGTCCTCTCCATTCTCTCACTACCATCCTTCAGATACAAGTGCAAGACTCCCTCCCTCCTCACACAGTAGGGTGAGCAGCCATATCCAGGCCCTCTCATCCTCACACCCAAGCCTTCACACTGAAGCCCTCCCACCCAAGCCTTCCAAACCAGGCCCTCACACCCATGCCTTCACACCTAAACCTTCACACCCATGCTTTCACACCCAAGTCCTTGCACCCACACCTACACCACACCCACACCTTTGTACCCAAACCCTTGCACTCAAGCCTTTGCACCCAAGCCCTCACACCCACACCTTCGCACCCAAGCCTTTGCACCCAAGCCCTCATAACATATGCCTTTGGACCGAAGCCCTTGCACCCATGCCTTTACACCTAAACCTTCGCACCCAAACCCTCCCAACCCAAGCCCTCACACTCGTGACTTCACACCAAAGCCCTCACACCCACACCTGGTGCCCCTGCGAGGTCCAATCCTCTCCTCCTAACCTACATATATCCTCCAGCTCCACTCCCAACAAGAAGCTCTTGGGCCCTCCTTGCAAATCCTGCCTGCTCCTCTGGCTTAGCCACACCACAGGGACTACCACTTGCCGACACGTGGATCTGTCCCCCTCCCTGGACAGGAAGTAGTGAGGTTGGGACCTGGATGGGAAGTGGAGAGGTCAGGGCCTGGATGGGAGGTGGGGAGGTCAGGGCCTGGATGGGAAGTGGGAGGTCAGGTCCAGGTCTTGTCCTTGGTTCTCTCCACTCCATGCAGAGCAAGGCACTTGGCAGAGATGCCCAGTGGTGCAACTTAGCCGTCCCGTCTCAAGTGAAGCATGGGGAGAGAGTGAAAAGCAGGATCATGTTTATCGCCAGACTCCAAATAAGACCAGCTAATCAGAGAGCACTGGGCAAGGATAACAGCCAGATGCCAGCACACGAGAACACAGGCAGCCTACCACGGAGAGGGCACACAACTGGCTTGCCGTGGGGAGGGCACATGGCCAGCCTGCCGTGGGGAGGGCACATGGCCGGCCTGCCATGGGGAGGTGTGTTTCCCAGCGCTTCTAAGTGAACGCCACCTCATTAGGAGGAGGAGCGGTTTCACAGGCACCTCTAGAGCTGCGGCGGTTCAAGTCCACTTAAGATCATTTCATTTATTATGAATTTATTTTTCTCAGTATCCAGAACACCAAGCTGACTTGCACAAAATAAATTTGGAAAAAAAGCAATCGTCTACTCCAAGCAAAGGCACTAAATGAGAAAGGAGAGAAGGAAAACTCAAGTAAGTGATGGTAGGGACTGGCAGGCGACCCCAGGCACAGGGTCTGCTCCAGGCCCTAGGCTCTCCCCCGACAGCACCCAGGCTCTGTTCTAACTCCTCTCCCTGTGTCACAAGGAGGAAAGAACTCCTTACTCTCAGAGCTTAGAACAAAAGACTTCCCATGAGCCAGCAGAGATGCAGCCAAATCTTTTAAATGGTGAAAATTTCTAACTAAAAAAGTATGTAGTCGGAGCTCTGTTGGGGGACAGATTATGGGGGTGGGGACCAGTAGAGAGGCGAAGGGGATGAATAGAGCCCAGGTCCCTTGTCTCCATGTGGGAACTAGAACAAAGGAGCCCGCGATTGCGGAGGGGAGAAGAAGGGGGGGGCGGAGTGAGGGGGCTGAGGGGTGCGTGCACTGTGCCCACGTGCACACACACAACATCATGAGGAAGTCGCCTTGTACGACTGATGCATGCTCATTGCGAAAAGTGCAGCTTGACACTGTAACAATGCCTACCAACTTCCAAAGGCATCCTTCTGAAAATGCTGCTCCCCGTGACTGGAAAGGGCCAGGGAAAGCCCAGTGGAAATAGAAACTGCTATACTTTTTTCAGCAAAGTAACACATACAGTATAGATGAAGGACTTCCGAGAGTATGTCTATACTGTTAATAACAGAGATTTACCTTCCTACGTGTGGACTAAGAAAATATCAAATCAATACACACAAAGATGTGGCTGAGAAACACTCATTCAGAATGTGATGCAGAATAATAAAAAGTGTAAATATCCTAAATTTCCTATGGGAATAATGTTCATAATTAATCACATTGAAACATGCTTGTAATACAATGTCAGGAAAAAAGATGAAAGCAACACACCATAGACTCATCCTCTACACAGAAAACAGACTCAGCGACAATATACTGAGCTTCTGGCAGCACCAGGAATTGAACTCATGGCTTCACACTTGCTAGGAACACACACGACTGTGTGAGCCACCCCACTCACCCCACCCTAAGTCTTTCTGGGTTGTTTTTTCTTCATTTTGTAGATAAGAGTCTCACATTCCAGGCTGGATGCCAGCTCACAATCCTCCTGAGTAGCTGGGATTACAGGCATGCTCCACCACATCCAGTTGAAATGTTTTAGCTAATATTTCATAGCAAGAAGAGTCGTGGTTGACTGAGTTATGAGAGATAAGCTCCCTCTGCTAGTCACGAATAACGTGGGCCATGTCAGAACAGGGGTCTACCTCATCTATTCCACCAAGCCAGCGCTGAGTGGCAGATCCAGTACTCACTTGGTGGGCCGGTAATCCGGAATGGAGCGGTCCAGTGATATCTTCTCACTGAGGAAGGAGTTGTAGCCATACTTCTCATGGGGTCCTTTGGCCTTTTCTTCTTCAGCCGGGGACAGGGTAGCAGGAAGACCGCCTTTTCCTCGGCCCCCATAACCTTCAATGAGCCCAAGGGATTTGGACAAGCCTAGAGAAGGAGGAAAAAGAAGGAATTACTCAACAACAACCACTGCATCTCTGATACAGCCCTGGACAACACGCCCCCCCCCCCCCCCGGCTCCCGGCATCTCAGATACAGCCCTGAACAACCACCACCTCCCACATTCTCTCAGATACAGCCCTGGACAATCACCACCACATCTCAGATACAGTTCCAATTTCAAATCTGCCATCATCTGACACGGAAAACACAATATGGCCTTGACTTATCCATCCTGCCTGGGTGCCCTGGACACACACTGGTGGGAGGGAAAGGCAAAGGGGAGTGTGAGCTCAGGGTTCACATCCAGTGTGCAGTGTGGATCCTCTCTTTCCTCCTGGGAATGGAAGAGGAGGCAGCACAGAGGCCTATAGAGAAGAAACCAACTGGTGACAACAAAGGCAGAGGGGGCAAGGTAAAGCTGGATTGCTCCTGCCTGTCTTCCTCTCTCTCCAAATGACCACACAAAGGGGGCCACACTACAAAACCAGAAGGTGGGGGGAGGCACCCGGCATGCCACAGAATCAGAAGAGCAAGGCTCAGGGAACACAGACTGATTTTTATCGTGAGCTTCAGGCATGCAACAGCCTGACAGCTCAGTGCCTAACAGTTTTAGTTAAATTTCATCTGAATGGCAAAAGGAAATGTGAAATGTTTGAGAGCAAATCACAGAGGGGATATCAAAAGCCCAGCAGGGAGACACTGTGTTAGAGAGGGCGGGAGCCCGCGGGATGGGGATGGGATGGGACCGGGACCGGGATGGCTTTTAGCACATTGCTCTAGCAGATGGTCGGGCTTGATGGGAATTTGCAAGTCCCAGACTTGCCAGGAGTTTGACCACTTATTAAGAGGACTTTTGTTGTGGTGGCTTCCATTCTTTTGGGTCATTCCAAACACTCAAGCTGCTCAGTGCGCGCGCGCACACACACACACACACACACACACACACACACACACACACCCGCACACATTGCAAACTCACTCCTACACACCATCTCATATATCTATGAATTCACCCCGTTACAGTTGAGCTGAAGACAGACTAAGATGCAAACAGCTCTGCAGATCTCCTATGAGTGGAGCTCAGAGAGCCCAGCCTCGCCCCCAAACAGGCCCCCAGGCAAAGGCCCCCAAACATGCTCCCCACTGCACCACGGCATGGCCTTGACCCTCTGCCCCAAGTGTGTGCAAACAGAAATGTGCTCTCTGCCATGTTGAGGGCAGGAGGGCAGCTCAGCAAGCCACATCTCAGTGTGGTGCGGACAGCCAGCCTAGTCCTGCACCTGCTGCACACATCACCAGGGCTGACCCCTCCAGCATGGCTGCACAGGCGTGTACCTCTTCCCGTTCCTCCCTCACCGCTCCATGCCCATCCATCCTGAAGCTGCACACTCACTCCAAGAGGAAGGCCACCCAACCGTGGTTCACAAGGAGCTGCGTTCCCAGAAGCAGAGAGCTGTCTTCCCTCAAGGGAACACGAGGCTTTGCGCTCTCCTGCTGGACCCTCTAAGCATGCTCTCCACTAGACAAATCCAACATCGAGATAGATCTGTGGCTGCAGAGGACGCCTGCAATGTGATAGCCATGGTGGGAAAGGACTGGCATAAAGGCTACAGAGGGCTGCGGGTAAACCAAACCCACACATCTCCATGCTGCTGGCATTTCTTTGACTCAGGGCCTTGTACTTAGTGGGTAGGTGCTACGCTGCTGAGCTCTGTCTCCAGCCTTGCTTTTCACTGATTATTTTTTAAGACAGGGTTTCCTTTCCTACCTGCATGGTGCCTGGCCCGAGCCACAATGTACAGGTTTTTCTCCCCTGGTTGCTCAGATGACAGATGGGTGCTGCTGCAGCTGGCTATACATTGAGAAGAAGGTCTCGGGAACGTTTTTTGCCCAGGCTGGCCTCAAATCGCAATCCTCCCATTTTCAACCTCCTAAGTAGCTAACAGGCATGAGTCACAGACACCATTCCCCCTTTCTTAAGGCAGGGTCTCAACTTGTCATCTCCACCATGGAGCTCAGCTGCCTCTGAGCTAGTGGGCCCAAGGTGCCCCCAAGGGTGGCCTTCCTGACCCAGGAACAAGGGCCAGAAACGGAAATGTTTGTCAGATTGTCCAGAAATTACAACTAGGGTGCCTGCTAATCTTACCCAGGATGGGATGCACGGGGTGGGGTGCTAACGAGGTGTTTGTCTCTCTCGTCAGCATCATTTCCTCCTTAAACATCGCCCACTTAGCAACACGACACAGCACTGTGCACAGTGCGATGTGACAACTACGAATTATCTATTTCATGCTTTATGGCTCTCATTCCCCCAGATTTCATCTGCCAGGAAGGCGCACCGCAGACCAGTAGAAACTTCCACTGGCACCTTAGTGTGGTGACTTAGCCAGCCCCAGAAACTGCTGGAGAGGACAAAGCCAGCCTGTGGATGCCAGGCCCCATGATGCCCGGCCCCGCCAGCGTGAGCTGTCACCAGAGCGTATCACCTGGCTCATGCACACAAATACAGCTCTGATCTGAAAGGAAACACACTATCCTCTTTGCCCAAAATGCAGGGACTTGGAGGTAGGAAACACAGAAATGAGTGAAGGAGTGGGATGAAGAGGCACAGAGGGAGCAAAGTGTGTCACACCTAGGAGCCCTGGACATTCTCTTCTTCCTCACCCTCTTCCTCCTCCTCCTGCTGATTTATCTTATCTGGAGAAGCTCAGCCACATGATTGCACTGAGCAGGAAGTAGGAGGGCAGTAGAGGGCAGGCAGGTGGGGTAGGTGGGCTGGAACTCACACCCAGCATTCTTGAGGAGAGTATTCCAGGGACTGTTGAAAGTTCTCTGGCTCTCTAGTCTAGGGTTCAGTTCCACCAATAGGATATCAGTAGGTGGGAAGAGGTTGCAGTTGGGGTGTTTGCTCCCCACCATGCTTCCTCCTGTGCTGTAGTTTAGTAGGACTGCAATCTTGGGGGTTTGGTGGGCATCAGTAGCTCCTCCTCTGCCCAGTGTCCAGCCATCCTTGCATTCTGTGACACAGGCTCTGCCTTGACTCCCTCAGTGTCCAGCCATCCTTGCATTCCGTGACACAGGCCCTGCCCTGCCCCCACAGTGTCCAGCCATCCTTGCATTCCGTAACCCATGCCCTGCTCGGCCTCTTCCTGTTGGCTTGTCTATCACTAACCCCCCGAAGGGCATTCACCTTTCTGTCACTCCCTGCGAATTTTCCTTAACTCCTTCTGAGCCTTCACAAATAGGCTGTTGATTTCTCCTCTTCTGAGTGAGCCACCTGCTCCCTGCCAAGGTAGGACCTCATCATAGGCTCCATCCACACGGCTCTATCTACCTGAACCACCTCTCCACCACTCCAACATCACCTCAACACTTCAGAAAACGAACTCACTTCGTAGCCATCCAGACTAGATCCTGTCCCAGACTACACACTCACTTCATAACACACGGCCATCCAGGCTGGATCCGTCCTGGAGGATAGAACAGGATGTCTGGATCTGTGCACGTAGGTGCTCTAGAGCCAGAACTCAGGAGCTCATTCTGCCCAGGAGTGAGCTGTACAGCCATCACTGCTCTTGGAAAATGAGTCATGGTTGTGTGCTTCCAAACAAACCAGCCATAAATTTCCCACCACAGCTTTACTCAAAACAGCATATCTCATGTGTATGATGAACTTCATACTTCCTGGAATCTTTCTACAAAGATTATTTAACTTGATCCTCAGAAGAGCTCTGTCCCATGCCTTTGGTAAGAACATTGTAACCCAGCCTGGATAAACCATACACTTAGGATCTTCTCCCTTTCCCTCTCACTCCCTCTTCCCCATGGCTCGGGCTTGCTAGGCAGGGGATCTACCACTCACTCCAGCTGTGCTTCTGGACTCCTTGTGTTGGTTATTTTCAAGGTAGGGTCTCTCTTTATGTCCAGGCTGGACTGGACTGTTTTTCTCCTGCTTGTGAATTCCTGTGCAGTAGGGAACCACTGGGTCCAGTCACCATGCTTTCTTTCCCCCTTAACTGGACCACCCCCCCACATTCACCACCACTACCACCACACCAAGCCCAGCCATGGTGAGATGGAGTTGTGCTAACTTTCACACCCACTCTGGCCCACAATCCCCTGATTGCACCTCCTAAGTAGCCAGGGTTAGAGCCTCGAGCCTCAGTGCCTGGCTGATCACTGAGTATTCTCTGTTCTCTGCACTTGTGTGAGAATCTTCTACCACAAAGCTGGCTCTGACCACAGGGCCAGGCACCATGCCCTTGGCTTTAAACTTAACATGAGATTTTCTTTGAGCAACCAGATCCTAGTGGATGCCAAGAGCTGATCCTGGGAGCCCACCCTGCTTGTCAGCCTCTGCTTCTGTCATCTCCATGGCAACGTGCTCTGGGAGGCCCCACAGTCCGAAGGGGATGGGGATGACAACACTCAAGCAGCGACACTCAGAACCCAGCCAGGTGAGTCAAACCTTCATTTACCCCAGAAAAGAAAGACATCAAGAGTAACTCACGCTTTAAGTCTGAGCAACAAAGAAACAGGACTTGGGTGCCATTTATGAGGCTGGAGAAGACCAGAAGAGAAGACTTGGAGTGTGACAAGATGTGATACAGTACTGAGAGCTGGGAAGGTATGGGTTAAATCAGAGCTCTCTCAAAGACATTCAAACGAATGGAGCTGTCAGGCATCCGTGAGAGCTCAGGAAAGAGATTAGCTTGGTGACTAAGAACTGATTCATGGTGTCTAAGTGGAGTTTAAAGACAAGCTCCCCATGGAGATATGTAGGCATAGAAGAAAGACAAAGGAAGTCCAAGCCCCAAGCACTGGACATCCTAACATGTGAGTCTGGGAAGAGAAGGGGGACTGAGGAAAGGCGACCAAGGAATGGAGGAGCCCCAAAGCTGAGTGCAGAGCTGGTCGTGCTGAGGTGCTGGTGATGTGCAGGGGACCATTTGAGAGAACCAGAGCTTAGAGGAGGTTGGCAAGTTCCATGCCACTGTGGGCCACACAGTGAGTTCTTGGAAAGACACCGGGGACTGGGGAGAGAGGGAAGGAGGAAGAGAGGGAGAAACATTAGAAGCAAAGGCAACATCTACCCTTGGAAGAGAGAACCCAGAGTTGTTTCAATCATAGTCATCATTATGGCCACTATGGTGAGAAGAATGAAGAGCTGAGCAAGTGCAGGACAAAGTTTGTTACTCCACAAAGCCCAGTGATACAGAGTGCATTGAGAAGAAGGCTCTGCCCTGCTCCGCTGTAGTCAGCTGACAGCTTTAAACAAAAGCCTTCGACAAAGCTCCTGTGTCTTATGGAGAGACAAACCAAAGATCAAGGATCTCAGACTCCACACTCACATTCCTGGGACTACAGTGTAAAGCTGTGACCAAGTGTGTGTGGACCCACGGGCAGATGGAGGACATGACTGCAGGGCCTCTGTAATTGGGGGCCGCCAGAGGCCCCTGTTACAAAGCACCATGTGTCCATGCCACCCACATAGGTGGGAAACAAGGAAATCCAATCTCAGAACACCATGATAGCACACATACACACAAAAAAACAAGAAGCAAAGCTATCTAGATTCCCAGACATAGCAGTGGAGGCACAAGCTTAAGAGCTGTCCAGCAGATGGACAAGTGGTAAGATACAACTTCTTTGGAGAACTGAGAAATCCAGCAGATCTGAAATAATCCTGAATAAACAGAGCATGAGCAAACTCACCAAGCCCTTGAGTCTCCAAATCACCCTGATCAAGGATCTGAGCTAGGCTGCACACTCCACCGCCTGTCAGTCCACAGTCCAGCCCCAGTGGACTGCCCCAGCAACACACAGGGAGCCCATGGAGCTCCAGTCAGTATTCTGTAAACACTCAACGTGGACTCTGTCATTGTGTCTCAAACACCTTGCTCCCAATTCTGCTCGCGAACGTGCAGGAAAGGTGGGCTTCCTCACAGTGCTGGGCAGCCACGCACCAGGCACAAGCCACCATCAGGCAAGAACACATTCTCCACCCACCCTCCCAGGCCATTCATCTGCCAGAGCCTGAGCTCCCACATAAGAACACCAAACAGTGGGCAAATACTCAATGGACCAATACACAGCCCTGTCTCTCTCTGGGGTGAACACACAGGGCCAGCTCAGCCAGAAGCCACGGGTTTGTATGGTGGCCAGAACCTGTCACTCATGGGAGACACAGAAGACAACAGTAGTCAAGACACGGCATGATTCTGCATCCTGCGAAAACATGGCATGAGGGCAAAGAGTGGAAAAACATAGTGAAAAACTTCCTGAGTTTACTGCTGTGGCTGGACAGGACTTGGGACCTCTGGGGGGCTGATGACCTGGAGGATGGGGTGTCCTGCCAGGCAGCCACCTTCAGCCCTGGCTCCCTCCAGATGTGTCCACAGGAGCTGGCCACACTATGTGGTGTGGCCCTTCAGAGGCTGGCGGAGCTCCTGGGCTGAGAGCTCATACCCCCCCTTTATTAATTACTGTAATGATTACAATTATGATATAATTATAAATATAAAATAAAAATTATTGTTGTTTGGGTCCCAACAATAATAACTGAAGTGGGAACTCAGGAACTGTCAGCATTTACTGAGAAGTACAGCGCAGAGCCCTGGCTCCACACTACTCTGCTAATGACCTAGGGCAGGGTGGGAGGCGTGAAGTGACCTGTGCAGGGGTTCTGGGACCACCACACTATTCCCATCCCATGGGGACCAGTGAGGGCCCAGCTGGCCGCTCAGGGCTGCAGATCTGCAGTGTCTCCCTGGCAGCAGTGGCACAGGTTCTGGGCTTGCTCTGCCCACTGCTCAGCTTCCTGTTCCAGACATAACATGAAGTCTGTCACTAGGCACAAGTCTTCTGTCAGGTGCTGGGTTCCTGCCTGACGTGGCACAGGCTGGCCTCCCTGGGTGTCCCCTCCCTTCCTAACGTGGCATAGGCTGGCCTCCTCAATGTCCCCTCCCTCCCTGATGGGGCACAAGCTGGCCTCCTCAATGTCCCCTCCCTCCCTGACGTGGCACAGGCTGGCCTCCTCAATGTCCCCTCCCTAACGTGGCACAGGCTGGCCTCCCTGGGTATCTCCTCCCTCCTTGACATGGCACAGGCTGGCCTCCCTGAGTGTCCCCTCCCTGACGTGGCACAGGCTGGGTTCCCTGGCTTTCTCCTCTATAATGTGGCACAGGCTGGCCTTCCTGGGTATCCCTTCCCTCCCTGATGTGGCACAGGCTGGCCTCCCATGTGCTCTCCCTGACATGGCATGGGCTGGCCAGAAATCCCTGTGCCAGGGCCTCAGAGCCACCCATCCACATTTATCCACCCATGTACACACACATACATACTTACATTGTCCATCCACTCATACACACATATGTACATACACCTATTGGTCCATTCACCATTTATCACATCTACCCATTTGCCCATCCATCCATTTGAGAGAGAAAAACAATGGGAAGGTCCAGCGCTCAGGAAGAGCCAGCGACCAGTGCGGTAACACCCCTTCTCCTCCTCCTTAAAAGCCCGGGAAGTCCAGATAACGGTCCCAAGGAAAGCTAAGCCCCTGACAAATGGAATAGAGCTACACGGGATGAGGCCTTCCCTTCCCTTAGGGTGAGGGGACCAGGGACCTGACCAGATGCCAAATGGCCGAGACTTGCTCCAAAGAGACATCAAAGAGGGACCCCAAGAGCCTACAGCGGGCTACCCATTGCCAGGCCCCATTTCTCACTCCTCCTCTCCCCCCACCCCCCACATTCAGTTAAGGCGGCTCCCAACCTGCCACTTATACCTCAATCTCCGCTGGCATCTTTTAATTTCAAATACACATGGCCTCAGTTCCCACTTCTGCCTCACAATTCTTTATGTGGTGGTGAAGGAATTCAAGACCCATAGACAGTGTCCTTCACCATTCATCCACCCACCAGGCCCACAACTCACCCCTGTGCCCCGAGAGGGGTAGAGAAAGGGGTTATGTGGCAGCCAAGGAGACAGCACTTCCAGGTCTTTGGCTATCTTCTGGGGTACGGAGCCTTGGGCTCAGCAGGGACAATGAGGGCATCTTCTGGTGGTGGGAAAAGCCAGATGTCTGAAAGTTGCTTGCTACAGATGCAGAATCTGGAATGATGCAGGCCCAAATCCATCATGACACAGAACTGGGGGGTCATAGGGGAGGCCAGGGGTCTGCACCTGCCTTGTTGGCCTCTAGATTTCGCATGTGGATTGGGGACAGTCCCTGACATGAGGGACAGATGTGAGCATCTGACGGCCAGTGGCAGGGTAGCTGGGGGTCTGGTTCTGCACACCTGGGCTCGGTTACTTGCAATGCAGAGCAGGAAGGAGGAGCACAAGGCTGCTTGTGCTGAGACAGCATCGCTGAGGAGATGGAGGTACGACATAGGCACAACACGTGTCCATGTACCGTCACGTGTGACTTCATTCCTGATGTACACAGTGGAGTCCACAGAGGTGACTTGGGGAGGGATGTCTGTCCAGCAGCCAACACCCAGGCCCCAGGGAGTCCTGGTGAAGGTGTGGTGTCCTCTGCTTGGCAGAAAGCAAGGATGATTGACTGGAGGAGGCAGGACCAGACCTACCTGCACACCAGAGCTGGAACATTCCAGCAGAAGGACTGGCACCCAGGGCAGGGGTTAGAGAGGCAGGGTTGAAGAGGACAGGTGTGAGCCAGGGAGGGTACCAGGTTTCTTCTCCAGGTCTCACAAAAGCCATATGCATTTACATGGGAAGAGGAAAGATAGCAGATGTGTGCTCTGTGTGCAAAGACCTGTCAGGGAAAGGACATTAGAAGAGCCCAACACAGCCCGGCACAAGCACTCAGCAGAGCCTGGGCACCCAGAACACCAGCACAGGCTGGGCACAAGCCAACGTCATCAGGGCAAACCTGACAGGGGACCTGGCTCAGAGAGGGCTGGGGGCAGAACAAGGAGGAGAAACCATCACCTCCTAACCTGTGTTCCATCCCTGAGTTGTCCCCACCCCCATGGCCATTCGAGTGACAGGACCCCATCACCGCTCTCCACTTAGGCCCGAGATGGACAAGGTCCAGAGGAAGCTCAGGAGAAGAGAACAGTGAACACAGATATACTAAATCACACGGGTGGACCTGACACACTGAACATCTTCTTCCCTCCCTCCTTCCCTCTCCCTCCCTCCTCACCTCCTCCCTTTCCCCCTCCCTCCCTCTTCCCTTCTCACCCCCTCCCCTCCCTGGAGAGGCCTCAGAAATGAACATCCCTGCAAAGCGGCTCCATAAAAGGCAAAGCCACAGGCTGAGCCTGGACAGGGAGAAGCCGGGTGCCTGGTGACCCTGGGGTGCACAGGGAGGTCACAGCCCACCCCAGATGCTGGATTGGGCTCACATGCGAACAGCAATCCTGTGTCTCTTCTTCTGCAAGTGTCCTGACGGCTGGACAAGCATGAGTCAGCGAGACAAGAATAGTACTGTCCTTGGCAGGCCGCAGCCCATGCCTCCTCCCGCACCCGCCTTCTGGGGGCTGACCTTACACACACCTGCCACCATGACCAGCAGACCTGAGCCCAGGAGACACCCAGCCGCCCAGTCCCTTTCCTCTCCTCACCTCTCATGGCCTCTCCGTAAACCAGGTCTCCCATGGAGTCACATGCGCAAACTCCCAGAGAACCACGTGAAGGGGAACGCACTCTTCCATCCCACCAAGTCACCCCCAAACCCATCAACCACTCGGACCTAGAATTAACACAGATGCTCCTGCCCTGGCTCCTCCACAAGAAGGCTTTATAAAGTCTGAGGAAGGATGTCCGCTTCCACCAAGTCCTCCTGGATTGCACTCACTGTACCCCTTTAAGACTTGGCTCTATCCTGACGCCTGTCAGCTGTTTTCCGTCTTCTATTTCTGCACCTGGGTCCTTCCGTGGACTGCAATTCCCACGGCAGAACCAGATCTCACCATCAGTGCTGCATGCTGTGCCACAGGATATTCAAAACCAGCATAAACCACAACAACACCAGCTATGTCCACCCACAAGTCAACAAACAGAAAGCAGTGGGTGTGGCGGGGCACACCTGTAATCCCAGCATGTCAGGAGGCAGACACCAAAGGATTGTGAGTTCAAGGTCAGCCTGGCCCACAGAGTGAGGCAGACCCTGTCCTGTAATATGAGCAAACAACAACAAAAGCCTCACAGAAAACAAGTGTGATGAACATTTGGACCAAGTGGCTCTTGTGAGCTGTGATGACAAACCGGATGGTAGTTCCCCAGTACAATTAGAACAAGAATCACCAGAGCAGCCAGCGACCTGCTTCCAGTGTGCACTCCAGGCCTGGACACGAGGATGTGACAGATTCTTGCACAACCCTGTCCACTTACAAAGGCCAGCGGGTGAAGGACACCAAACTCTCCCCTCCTTTCTTCTATTCTCCTTTCCTCTTCCATCCCCCTTCTCCCCTCCTCTCCTTCCCACTCCTCTCCCCCCACACCATGATGTCCTCACCCCTGCAGGCCCACAGAAGTGATCATGCCATAAAATCTCCAACACCATCTCTCTTCTAAGTCATTTAGCTCGGGCATTTGTGAAACGGTGACAAAAAGCTGACAACAGGGGCTGGGGATATAGCCTAGTGGCAAGAGTGCCTGCCTCGGATACACGAGGCCCTAGGTTCGATTCCCCAGCACCACATATACAGAAAACGGCCAGAAGCGGCGCTGTGGCTCAAGTGGCAGAGTGCTAGCCTTGAGCGGGAAGAAGCCAGGGACAGTGCTCAGGCCCTGAGTCTGGCCCAGGACTGGCCAAAAAAAAAAAAAAAAAAAAAAAAAAAAAAAAAAAAAAAAGCTGACAACAAGCACAGTGGTTGAGTGCCAGGCTGGCACACACAAGGTTCTGGGTTCAAACCCAGCACTATAAAGAAAAAACAAAACAAACGGATCACCGAATAAGGGAACAGGACTTGAATCCCGCCAGCTGAAGCAGGAAAGCTAGCAAATGTCAAGAGCAAGGCCAGTCCAGGGCGGAACAAGGAGGGTTCCCGCTTAAAGCAATGGCAGGTCAACAGGGCAGGAAGCAGCAGGGGCTCCTCCCTAGCCACCAACCTGTTCAATATTTTCCTACGCCCAGATGCATACCCGTGCACCTCAAGGAAGGTGGGAAACACAAGCTGAAGTGTTTCCAGTCTCCAGATAATTCAACACCGGCTGCCTTTGATGCTCGCTGCTGTCCCAGAGGACCAGAGCTATGCTTAGATCCTGCAGAGAGAAACACCCCTTCTTGTCAGATTCTTAGAAAGACAAATGCAGAGGGCAAATACCAAATGCTGGGGTCAAGTCTCGCAAGGAAGTAGCTTTTCATCAAATTCAGTGACTTCTTAAGCCGCCCACTGTGGTCTGTGCCTGTGGTCCTGGCTGCCTGTGGGTTGGGGGACAAGAGAATCACAGTTCAAGGCCAGCCAGGGCACGGACGGTGGAGTGACGCCTTCTCAGACTGTAGCTGGGCACAGACTGGGGTGCACCTGCCGATCCCAGCTGCACAACAGGCTGAAGTTGAGGGGACTGCAGTTCCGAGCCAGGCTGGGCAGCAAAGTCCACAGGACTCTGTCTCCATGGGGTTAGGCAGGGCCTGGTGGGGCACACTGCACACAGCGATGGAGGAAGACTGAGGTAGCAGACTCAGTCAAATGTGCGAGGGCGAGAACTTACCCTATCAACACAGGGCTGGAAGCATGGCTCAGAGGGATAGTGCAAGCATAGAGCCCCTAGCAAGCCCAAGTTCAAATCCCAGTATTGGAAAAAAAAAAAAAAAGCTAATGAATTAACTTAAATACTTCTTACTGGTTTCTTTAGAGGGGAATCTGACCCACCATGAGTCATGGAGAAAGATGGACAGCAATTCCTGAGTGCCAGATAATACAGTAAGTCCAGGAACTGCTCCCAAGGACAGATGGCATTAAGCAAACACCAAGCAATCCTCAGCTTTGCACTGGTGAGCAGGTCCCCGGCTTTTCTGATGATGAGTCCACCCCAATCCCAGTGTGGCTCAAGGTAGTCTCACCCACACCCACACCAGCAATTCACACTCGGGCCCCACACACACTGGGCTGACAATATCACTCGCAAAGAATGAAGGACTCAGACAAAAAGAAGAAATTGCATGTTATAAATAAGACTGGCCTGCCAGCCAGAGGAAGCCATCACAGAGCAGGATTTCTTTATATGTTAATCACATGCATGGAAGCGGTGGCTCTTCCTGGCGAATACGGCCATGTTCACCAAGGCCACGTTAACAGATTCAGCTGTGTCCATCTTCAAGCACTGGAGTTACACCATCGCTCTGAAGATTACACTATGACACACTGGAGTTACATCATCATCCTGAAGACTTCACTCTGACACTGGAGCTACATCATCATCCTGAAGACTGCAGTGACACACTTGAGTTCCACCATCGCCCTGAAGACTGCACTGTGACACACTGGAGTTACACTGTCATCCTGAAGACTGCACTGTGACACACTGGAGTTACACTACCATCCTGAAGATTGCACTGTGACACACTGGAGTTACACCACCATCCTGAATATTGCACTGTGACACACTGGAGTTACACCATTGTCCTGAAGACAGCACTGTGACAAACTCAAGTCACACCACCATCCTGAAGATTGCACTGTGACACACTGGAGTTACATCAGCATCCTGAAGATTATACTGTGACACACTGGAGTTACATCATCATTCCTCAAGATTGTACTGTGACACACTATTGTTACACTGTCACCCTGAAAACTGCACTGTGACAAATGGAGTTACACCATCGTCCTGAAGACTGCACTGTGACATACTGGAGTTACACTGTCATCCTGAAGACTGCACTGTGACACTGGAGTTATGCCATCATGCTGAAGAGTACACTGTGACACACTGGAGTTACAGTCATCCTGAAGACTGCACTGTGACACACTGGAGTTACACTGTTGGTCCTGAAGACTGCATTGGGACACACTGGAGTTACACTGTTGGTCCTGAAAGACTGCATTGAGACACACTGGAGTCACACCATCATCCTGAAGACTACACTGACACTAGAGTTACACTGCCGTCCTGAAGACTGTACTGTGACAGGATGTAGCAGAATGGCATTTCTGACGTTTCACCAGCCCCAGCTGGCTTTCTCCTCCCAATGAATCCCACACCAGGACCCCAAAGCCCAGGCTCCAGGGAAGCCAGGGCGGCCCAGAGGGGACAAGGCCTGGGATTCACAGGCTCTGCCTTCCAGGGCCCAAGAGTAAGGCTCAGAGCTCCCAGGCCACCATGTTAACTAGAGAGTCTGTTCTCCACATATAATCCTATTTCCTTCATTAGGAGAGTCAGTCTCGGAGATCAGACTCTGTACCTACTTGCACTGTTACCTGGAAGCCTCTCAAAGCCATTGTCAGTCACTGATACTCACTCACTGCCCTCCCCAAGCAGCTGTAACACCAGCATGGGGTGGGGGGGGGGGCGGCTCCCAGGAGACTGAGCCCCTCCACAACCACAGCTTCAGCTGTGACACAGCATGGGGGTGGGGGGCTCCCAGGAGACTGAGCCCCTCCACAACCAATGAACGGTGGTGAGAACGGCTGACATGCACTCTATCCTGGACTGTGGTGTTAGCTTGAGGTGCGGCTGTTAGCTTTGAGGATGGATGAGGTTTTCTCTGAGCTTCGTTTTTAATTGTGGTAGTGTAGGTAGAATGGAGCCCCAGTGCTCATCCATCCTACTTCACGGGGATTCCGTGCCCAAATGCTAGGACTCAGAGAAATGTCCCCAAGGCCACGTGCTCAGTTCGGCCCCCAGGTGGTACTGGGGGGGGTGCCTTTAGGAGGAGGCCCCTCAGGCTGGGATCCCGGGCTGCCACACAGACTGTGGTCTCCCCACCTTCCCACCCCCCGCCCCGTGCTCTCTGATTCCTGGTTGGTGGTGAGTGGACCACCACAGCACACATTCCTACCATTCCCACCCAGCATCCACCCCAAGAAGCCAAGCGGAGAGGCCAGAAGCCATCTGACCCTGGCCTGGGGTTTCCACACCCACAAAGGCGACCCCTGCAGGCTGGCATCCCAGGCAGTTTCTGCAGAAAGGAGGTTCTCACTAGCACACCCCTGCAGGACACGTCTCCTACAGAAATGGGGCTCTCACTATCACACCTATGCAGGACACATTCCCACCTCCAAATGGACGAAAGAACAACAACAAAACAAAGACTAAGCAGAAATCATCACCAAAATGGCAGTGGTGAGTCCCACCCCAGAGTCAGTAATGACTTTAGATAGGAGTGCCTAAGCATAGTCCATTTCTAAAGTAGCTTCTGAAATGGAGAAATGGGTGATCCAGGAGACACAGTGGGGAAGGCAGGCCAAGCCCAAGCCCGAGCCCAAGGCCAGGGAGCAGCCAGGGTTTCAGCGTGGATGAGGCAGAGCACCAGGAGGCTGAAGGTCTGGCCAACCTGCCACAAAGATTCTGTGCAAGCCTGAGCAGGGCTCTCCGTGTGTCAGGATCCTGAAGTCCCTCCTCTCCACTCCCCTTCTTAGAAACGCTGCACACAGGATCTGATGTGTGACCACGTGCCTGTGTGTGTGTGTAAGAGACTGGGTATGCAGGGAGTCATGGCAGGTCCCTGGGACCAGGAGAAACAGCTGCCCCGGCTTTGCCTGTGTGCACTGCTGTCCAGACAGGAGTTCTCCGGAAATGAGACCCCTGGCCCCCAACAGGCTGGTGGGCAGCTAAAAATGCTCCCACAGACCTGACAAGAGGACGTGACATTCCAGAGTGGAGAGACAAGGAATTTGAGCGGAGCTACGTTGACTATGGACAGCAGGGACAGGACAGCACCAAGCAGCAAGTCCCAGGCCAGGAGGTCAGCTCACAGACTTTGCCACTTCTTGTGTCTGCTCAGGACACCTTGATGCCCTGCAGCCCTGATGCCGATTCCTTTTCTCCCAGAGGAAGAACACAAGCAGCTTCATCTTTCCTTGGTTGCTTCGCCCTGAAGCTTCGAGTCAAGATGGGTTTCTCTTAACGAATTCTTCCCTCCATCCTCTGGCTTGTAACTTAATATAGGGCCACCTCAGAGCCCTCTCACCAGCATCACAACTGCTTTATTCCTGCTAATAAAATGAGTTAATAGATATATTTCCTTGTATCCTCCCCATTATTCGTGTTCGCAAAACACTAAACCACTTGTTTCCTGTGCTGGTTCATCCTGACTGTCAACTTGACTGGGTTGAAAAGCTGGATGGGGGATTTGCAAACCAACCTCTAGGTGAGCTGTGAAAGATTTCCAGAGAGAGGCTCAAGGAGGGAGATCACCCTCCATGTGGGTGAGGGGAGCTAGAGAGAGGCTAGAGGGGTAAAGGGGGAGACACACCCTCCATGCAAGTGGGGGTGGGGCTGGAGAGAGGCTAGTGGGGGAGATGAATCCTCCATGGGGGTGGGGGCTGGGAAGAGGCTAGAGGGAGAGACACACTCTCCACACCAGCAGAGCAGTTGGGGGGGGTGGCTGGAGAGAAGCTGGAGGAGACCCATCCTCCATGCAGGTGGCAGGGGGCTGGGGTGGAGCAAATGGGAGAGGAGAGGGTGTGGAGAGCAGGTATCCTCTCCTCTCCCCTCCCCCCTCTCTCCTTTCTCTTCTCTTCTTTCTCTCCCCCCCCCAACTTGTTCTCTCTCCTCTCTCATTTCTCCCTGCCTCCTGGCCACCATGACACAGCAGGTCTCCTCTGGTCACGATGGATGAGAATCTCAGCCGTGGAGTTGGAATGAGCCCTTCCCCACTTAATCAACTTGGCTATGGTAGTCACAAATCGACCGACATGCTTGTGACTGGAACACACGACCTGCAGCACAGATGGTGACTGGAACATGCGATCTGCAGCATGGGTGGTGACTGGGACACGCGACCTGCAGCACAGGTGGTAACTGGGACATGCAACTTGCAGCACGGGTGATGACTGGGACATGCGACCTGCAGCACAGATCGTGACTCGAACACAGGACCTGCAATACAGAACATGACTGAGACACACAACCTGCAGCACAGAACGTGACTGGGACATGCGACCTGCAGCACAGAACATGACTGGAACACACAACTTGCAGCACCAGTGGTGACTGAGACACACAACCTGTAGCCCAGAATGTGACTTGGACACTCGACCTGGAGCACAGATCATGACCAGAACACATGACCTGCAGCAGGCACAGACTATGAGTAAACAAACGGACAGCAGTAATGCCTGTTGTGTAACCACTATCTGAATTAAGATCTGGAATGTTCTATACCACAAGGAAGTCTTCGTGTCTTTTCTGGTCAAGTCCCCCAACTCGCAGGATAGAATGCACTATCACCTCAGTCAATCAAAAGTGAAACAGGCGAGCAGTGAGGGCGGCTGCAGGCAGAGGGATCTGGATGGCTACGGAGGTGGCTGGGACATTAAGACTGACCAAGAAGATGGCAACAGGTGCTAAGGACAGAGCCAGGAGCAACAGAGCTCATCCAGAACCCAGCACGTCACAGGCCAAGGCCAGGAGAACCTGGCCAGACTGTGGTGGACAGTGAGAAATGGAGGCAACATTATTTCCCTTCTAGAACACAGAGGTCAGACAGCTCAGGAAAAGGCCCTTCCCAGTCCACTGGGACCCTGGGTCAGGACAGTGAGGTAGGGACGCCGCCTGGATGTAGGGCGTCCAGAGTGAGACTCACAGTTAATACTGACCACCAAGCAGTGGAAGGGACAGGGAGGGACAGGGCTTTCAGACATTTGGGGAACAAAACAATCCTTTTCAATGGCCACACCCCTTTAAATCTTTGACACATCAAATTTAGAAACATATAGATCTTGACGTAATGTCCTTGGAGATATAAAGTTGAGCCAGTACAGATAAGTGTGTGCACATGTGCATGTGTGCACATGTGTGCATTCGTAAGTCCCCTCTCCTTTCCTCCAAGGATGCACAGAACATTTGGGGAAACTGAGCATGCAGATAAATGGAAAGATACCCAATGTTCACGGATCAGAAGCATTTTGTATCATTAAGACATCTGGCATTACCCAGAGCGGTGGACACACTCAATGCACACTCCTGCAATATTATTATTGGAGATCATCTGTCCGGTCAACTCTCTTATACCAGTGGACCCTGTACAGTGAGGGCATGAAAGGCATCTGCCTCATGGCTCATGTGTTGATGGCTTGCTCCCCAGGTGATGGCTCTATTCTGGAAGGTTCTAGAAACTGTGCATGGGATGTATGTATGCATACCCCCCCCACATACACACACAAGTGCCAACACTGGACTTGAACTCAGAGCCTCATACTGCTCCTTAGCTCATTCATTCAAAGGTCTGCCACTTGAGGTACACCTCCAGCCTGGCTTTTGGATGGCTAGTTGGAAATTGGAGTCTCAATAGACTTTTCTTCTTCTTGGGATCCTCAGACCTCAGCCTCCTGTGTAGGTAAGATTACGGGTGTGAGCCACAGGCGCTTTGCTTAGGTTCTGAAAACTCCTAGGAGTGAAGTCTGGCTCAAAGGTTTAAGCCACTGGGGGAAGCCTTTCAAGAGTATCTTGTCCTTGCCCCTTCCTGTCCATCCATCCGTCTCCATCCGTCCATCTGTCCAACCACCCATCTCCAATCTGTCCATCTGTCTCTCTGTCCAGCATCACAACACAGTGATCCCACTCCCTGCCCCCAGCTCCTCCCACCATGATAGTCTACCTTCCCCAAGACCCAGGATGGAGGAGAGACAAAGACTATGGACTGAAACCTCTGAAACAATAAGCCAAAATATACCTCTCCCCCCCCCCCCCGCCCTTCCATCGCTCTGTCAGGGTTATCTATCTCCTTGACAAAAGTTTGGCTCACCCAGAACCCAGGGAGTGACAGAGGCAGTGGCGGGGCTGGGTCACCAGCAGGTGCAGAGCCAGGATTAAGGCAGTGCCCAGCACTGCATCTGCTTCACCACAGCCCAGCCACACCTTCCAGGAAGGCAGCGTGCCTGGGGCCTGCAGGCCGGGGTGTACGTTACAGAGCAGGAGCCCACTGCAAGGTGACAGACCAAGGCGTGTAGGTGGGAGGCGAGCGCCTGTCCCAAGCCTGGGCTCAGGATCCATTTCGGGGTATGACCAGCCACAGCACTTTAAAAAGACAGCCACCCAGGGCCTCTGCCCGTTTACGTCCTCAGGGTAGGGCAGGTCCAGGAGTTCAGAATACACAGGAGCCTCCCCAGCACCTCTCCCTCCTCCTTCCTACTACCCCTATGTGCCTGGGTTCCTCACAGTGCTCCGCCCCCACCAACTCCCTGCATCAGAGCCCAAAGAAAATCAAGACTCACAACAGAGTGAAGTCACCAGCCAGGGGGTGGGGGCAGGGAGGCCTCATGCCCAGTCGCGTGACATCTGTCCTTCCAGCCTCGTCATTTAGCGACTCCCCAAACACTCCTGACCTTGCCGTGAGGTTTTGTCCCAATAAGTGCACGCAGGGCAAGAACAGCTTAGAAAGACCACATGACAGCTCAGAGACGAGACACGGCACGCCACGCCACGCCACGCCACGGCCCTCAAGACAAGGGGCTAAGGACAGCTGTGGCACAATACCCCTGCTAGCACCACAATGGAAACCTGCCACCTGCCTCCTGGCCAGGGGAAATTCCAAACTCACAGCTCCAGCTACCGTTTCCGCAGCGCTGCCCATGGCCTTGGCACCTTCCCAAAGCTGGAAAACGGTGGTCTGGTACGTCAGCAGCACCCACACTGTGGTGGGAACCAGGCGTCTGGGGGAGAGTGAAGCAAAAGGGCTGGGATCTGTGGTGGCAGCACGCCGTGGCCAGTGCACTCAAACCCACCGAACTGTGTGTGCCTGAGGACAGTGTTACGACTGCAAAAACAAAAACATAACATGTTCAAAAAGAAAACAGAACATATTAAATATTGAACTACATCTGCATAAAAAAGCCACAAATTTGGAATATTCAAACTCCGTAAGTTCCTTATTAATTATGCCTAATAATGATTGTGACAAGAAGGCGCAAAACAAGATGGCCAAGGAAACACCCCCAGACAGATGGTGACACGCAGGATGAGAGCGGGGGAAGACACAGGCTCCAGGCTCCTCAGGGCAGGTACCTCCTGCAGCCAGCCAGGTTCCCCCACACATAACGGTGAAGTTTGTAGTTACTCAATTCCTCAAACCCCAAGTCATACTTCTGAAGTATTTCGCTTAAAAGTCAGGTGAATGGCTGGGAATATGGCCTAGTGGCAAGAGTGCTCGCCTCATATACATGTAGCCCTGGGATCAATTCCTCAGCACCACATATATAGAAAATGGCCAGAAGTGGCGCTGTGGCTCAAGTGGCAGAGTGCTAGCCTTGAGCAAAAAGAAGCCAGGGACAGTGCTCAGACCCTGAGTCTAATCCCCATGACAGGGGCAAAAAAAAAAAAAAAAGTCAGGTGAAGAGTTACCTTCAACAAACAAGACACATCCAGAAGCAAAATGTCCTCAGGGTGGAGTCACACCCCTCCCCTGCCCACACCTCTCCCCCTCATGCATACCCCTCCCCTTCTCACACCTTCTTCCCTCCAATTAACCACTCAAAAACCAGAAGTGGTGCTATGGCTCAAAGTGGCCAAGCACTAATTAGCCTTGAGTGCAAAGAGCTCAGGGACAGCACCTAGGCCCTGAGATCAAGCCCATGACTAGGAAGGAAGGAAGGAAGGAAGGAAGGAAGGAAGGAAGGAAGGAAGGAGTGCAGAACTAGGCTCAGTGGCTTACACAGATATAAGCAGGATCCTGGTCCAAGGCTGGCCTTAGGCACCATTAAAGCCCCTACCTGAAAAGCAGCAAGAGCACAAACAAGGGCTAGGAGACATGGCTCAAGCAGTAGAGAACCTGCCTAGCCAGGCCAAGTTCACACACCAGCACAGTGGGGAGTGGGGAAGGCAGGCGGACCATGTAGGAAGGTAACATGTTCACATGTAGCCCCAGGGTCCGGGTGCCCAGGGTTCAGTGCTCACATGCTTTCCACACCAGGCAGTCATGACCAAGGAGGAAAGCTCAGAGCCATTCACAAACACAAGTGTTCCTAACGCGGCTCCACCCAGAACCAAAGGAATCAGATCTGAATAATAGTGGTACAGTGCTCAAAGCCCATGGATTCACAGGGGACCTCACACCAGAACTCCCACAGATGCTCCCAGAACATGGATTTGAATAACAGCAGCACAACGCTCACAGACGCGCAGGGGACCTGGCACCACTAAAAGGGCACTCTGAAACAGACAAAAAGGGAAATCTCAACACTGTCAGGCCACCAGCACCCCACATTGGACCCAGAGTGATCTGTAGGCAGCGGCCTATATGGGAGAAGGATCTGAGGACGCTCAGGGTACAGCGGAATTAATACCATCCTCCATGACAGACTCTGGAGCCGCAGATCAGGAATGGAGAGAGGGGGAGATGGAGTTCAGAGATGAGTGGGCCAGCGGCAGGAAGTGAGACCCTATCTCTACACACCCAGTGCAAGAAAGGGCTGAGGCCTAGTTTGGTCATCAAGGGCTGCCTGGTAATGCAAGGCCTCAGAGCCCCAGACCGCGGGGAATTCTCAGAGTGCCGTGCCTGGGCTCCAGTGTGCAGTGCAGATAGCACAGGGTCCCTGGCTGTGCCACAATGCCAGGCATCTGACTCCGGGCAGGGGCTTGGCTCCGGAACAGATCTCCAAATTCCAGTGGAGGCCCACACAGATGCCGCTCACCCCCTCCCACACATACACACACAGAGTCTCACAAAGTGCTGGAAAATGTCACCATTGAATTTGACCACGGTGACTATCAGCAACTTCGTGACAACTCCAAAGAATGCCTGGTCAGTCCTTGCTTCCCTCCCGATCCAACTCCCAACTATTCGTTGGCTCCAAAGAACAAGTCAGTGTTGTTCCTCAGAAATTCTGAACACAACCTCCCAATACAGAGAGGAAAACAACCACAGACAACAAGAGATATACTGCATTGTTTGCCTTCAATCAACCCTCTGTAACACCATTAACAAAAAATAAGGCAGCTGGGCCCAGCAACTCATACCTGCAATCCCAGCAATTCAGGAAACAGATCTGAGAATTAACTTTCAAACCCAACCTGGGCAGGAAAGTCCAGGAAACTCTTATCTCCAATTAACCAGCAAAATGCCTAAAGTGGAGCTACAGAGTTCAAGTGGCAGAGTGCTAGCCTTGAACAAAAAAGCGCAGACACAGTACCCAGGTCCTGGGTTCAAGCCCCAGTAGTCTCAAGTCGCAAAGCCTCAGAGACGGGTAAATTCTTTTTGTCAGTCTGTTTTAGGTCCAAGAACAGAATTTGAACTCAACACCTGCTGCCTTTGCTTACTGGCTAGCGCTCTACCCACTGAGCCACAGCCCCAACCCCAGAGACTGGTGAGTTCTAATGCCCACTTCAAGTGCAGGTAGACAAAGAGCTTGACGGCATAATAACAGGAAGACTGTCTTGGTTTTGGTGGTAATGGGGCTTGAACTCAGGGCCTCGTGCTGGCTGGGTCAACACTCTCCCACTGCAGCCGTTTCTCCAGCCTCTTCTGAGCTCATGCCAGGCACGCACAGAAACGTGCATCTGCCTACTTCGGGCTTCTGGGATGACAAATATGCACCACCGCATCCGGCATCTTCTGTTAAGAGAGAATTCCATGGGCTTTTCTGACCCGGCTATTCTCAAACCACGATCCTCCCAATCTCAGCCTCTCACAGAGCTAGGATCACAGTTGTGTGTACCCCTGCGCCGGGCTGTGGTCCTTTCAGAGCATGCATTCCCCGCATGGTGGGCACAGGCCCATGGTCCCTTAGAGAGAAGCAGGCGCACCCCCTGAACTCTACCATGTGAGTGGCTGGGATTACAGGCACGTGCTGACACACCTGGCCTTTCTCCCAGGCACTTCTGGAAGTTAGAAGCATTTAATATTGTCGAGCAATTTTTTGTTTATTTTGGTTAGGTGTTTGGGTATCATGCAGGTCACCTCACAGAGGTGGAGGGTAGATGGCCAGGGCCCCAGGGTCCTGGTCTGAGCCTAAGAGTGGACTGCAGAACACATGGGAGGAAAGCCTTGCTCCCTCATCTCCATCCTTCCATATCCATCCGGAGGTTCTTTGGCTCACCAAGGCCCACCCCTACACAGGTGTTGCTAATATCTTCCAGAACGAAACAGCTATCCAAGTGCAAAGGGGACTGCTTAAGGGCCATGGCGAAATCCTTGGAAAAGGCCTTCCCAGTTTTGTTCGAATTTGTCTTACTAAATAGGGTCAAGTAAGAAGAGGACAAAACTTAGCCAGTGTGCAGAACTGAAATTGCCTAATTTACTTTTTTCTTGTCTTTTCCCCCACAAAGCTGATCTGGAGGGAGGGGGCTGAACAGCTTACGTCAGATTGAAGCCCTTCTTCGGTCCCATAGCAAATGGTGGCTATTCTTCACCCTGTGGTTAATCCACAGCTCAGCAGACACCCTGTGCCCCAATAAATCTGCTGAGCCAGGCGGGAGGGAACATGGGGCTCAGGACACGGTTGATGATGAGGCATGGTCACACCAAGGGCCCCACACACACACTGATTCTACTGCCCCCTTCCCCAGCCTGGTCCCCATACCTTCTACCTTCCAGCCAGTACTCCATCTCCTGTCCAGGAAATCCTCCAGTGAGAAACAGAGAGAAGGGAGGGAGGGACCCTCAGGAAGGATGGACCACTAGGTCTCTATATGCTGTGTGTCTTTGGGGGCGGGGGAATCTTAGCCCCTCTGTGCCAGCCCCACTTCCTCTCTGTGAAATGGGGTGAGCAGTAGTGTCTACTCCACCCTTATTGTCTCTCCTTTTTCTCTTCCTGTCTCTGTCTATCTCTCTGTCCCCCTGGCCTCCACCTCTCAGCAGGAACAGGACAGGACAGCGCTTCTTGCACAGAGCCTGCCAGGCAGGGTCCTGCTGCCTGGTGATGGCAGCTGTCACTCCCACGTCATATGTGCACGCTTCCCCGCAGATGAGTGGCTACGCTGAGAGATGCCCTCCGTCCATGGAGAAGAAAATTCCTGTGCTCCCTGGCACAGGCCAGGACTGACTTCCACAGGGAGCGTGGGGTCTCCCAGGAATGCCTCACCGGACAGCTAATTACCATTCCCTTGATGAGAGTCAGGAGCACTGACGGGCTCTGAAGGACGCACAGGAACTGCAGACACAGCGCCTGTCCCCGCGGGAACAGATGACTTGTGCAAGGCCTCTGATACCAGATTCCATACAAATGAGGGTCTGGGAGGCGTTGGGTCCTGTGATCATCGCAGCGGGGTTCAGGAAGTGGTCAGCAGAGATTCTCAGCCACCCGGCGGGGTAGGCAGGAGCCTGGCTGATGGTGGGGGGCAGGAGAGCCCTGAGACACCGACAGTCCTGTTCAGACCTGGGGAAGAGGTACAAGACCCCCGAGGGCCTGGGAGGGGGGTGCACAGGACCCCCAGGGCCCACCCTTTCCCATCTCCCTCTGGTGCTCACATGAGCTGCCAGTCATCCTGAGGTGTTGGGGCACAGTGCCCCCCACCCACGATGCTGTTCCTACACCAGCTCCCCAGGAGATTTCCTGTGCACCTGTAAGCTCTATCCAGGCACCACGGCTCCCACCTGTTATCCTAGCTACTCAGGAGGCTGAGATCTGAGGATCACAGTTCAAAGCCAGCCCAAACAGGAAAAGTCTGTGAGACTCTTATCTCCAGTTAACCACCAGAAAACCGGAAATGGCACTGTGGCTCAACGTGGTAGAGCACTAGCCTTGAACTGAAGAGCTCAGGGACAGTGCTCAGGCTCTGGGTTCAAGTCCCAGTACCAATACAAGAAAAAGGAATAAAGTAAAAGCAAATGGGTTGGGATGAGTATAGCAACCAAGGAAAAACCACTTGATCCTTTTTTCATTTCATTTGTTATTTCAGGCAGTAAATAACTGACAGGCCACCCCCAAAAAGCTCCACCATGCTGCTGGCTAAGACACTGAGATCTGAGATGCAATCATACCTCCACAAATGCTTCCTAAGAAAATGGGTGGTGACCTGAATCTGCAGGACCTACCCAGAAGCCTGCTAGGTGGGTGCCAAACCACGCTGCAAATCCGATTTTAAATGATGCCACGTTCCCCTAAAGTTCCGTGTGTGGTGGCTGCCCACGGAAGTAGGGTGCTGTAGAGGCACACGGGACCTGGCAGGCATTTGCAGAGAGGATCAATGAGCTTACTGAACATGGCAACAAACAAGGGAGAAATGCATCCCAACCCCAGAAGAAGAAACACAACACAAAAACCCTGGGAAACGCATCTGGAATTGTCTCCAATATTCACGACCAACAGCAGAAAAACAACATGCTGTCATCTGGCTGCACACTGGAAGAACTTAGATTGCTGCAGCCTCTAGAATCTCCCAAAGGATGAACTCCAGAGGGTATGGACTTGTTCCTGAAGAACACTGAAACACAGCACCTTTGGGCATTGTGAGGAGTGTAAAGTTCTGAGCCACATTCCCACAGTATGGGCATGATGGACAGATGGGACTGCAGGGTGCTAGAACTTAGCGCTAAGTGTACTAAGAACATAGTATTTAGTACTAGAACTTAGTACTACACATGGGAGGCCTGTATGTGGGTGGGCACGCCCTGAGGGGCCCTTCTCAGCCACCCAGCAAAGGTAAAGCAAATCCAGATCACACGTTTGAATTACAACAGCATTAAATATCAAATCAAAAACTGGAAAACAATAAAACCCTAGCAGTGACTGCACTGAAAACATGACTACCAGTGACACTGTAACAAGAACAAAGGCAATTTCTGTATTAAATAAATATAGCTAAAGATATTTTTTAAATTCTTTTTCTTTTCTTAGTAATGAAGTTGGAACTCCAGGCATTACACTTGCCAGTCTAGCACTTCACCAGTTGACACCCTCCTCCAGCCTGGCATTTTGCTGGTTATTTTGGAGATGGAGTCTAGCAGGAGTCTTCCCAGGTTGGCCTCAAATCACAATCCTCCAGATTTCAGCCTTTTTTGTTGTTGTTGTTGTTGTGGGGCATGAACTCTGGGCCTGGGCACTGTCCCTGAGCTCTTCCGCTCAAGGCTAGCACTCTGCTCAGCCTCTTGAGTAGCTAGAATTACAGGAGTAAGCCACCAGTGATCAACTCGTTTAAACTGTATTACTTCATGCTTTTAAGTATAATCTGTCAATAATCCAGTATTATGAAACATATGCTAGTATTAGAAAATACGCTAATATGGAAATATGCTAGTATTAGAAATGGGTGCTCAAAAGTTGTTAACAAAAACAACCCTGAGATACTACCTTACCCCAGTTAGAATGGCCTAGACTCTGAACTCAGACAACAACAAATGCTGGAGAAGATACGGAAAAAGAGGAACCCTTCTGCACTGCTGGTGGGATTATAAGCTAGTATAACCACTCTGGAGAACAGTACAGAGGTTCCTCAAAAAACTCAGCATAGAAATACCCTATGACCCAAACATACCACTTCTGAGCATCTATCCTGAACAACAGGATTCAGGATATCACAAGAATACCTGCACAACCATGTTTATCGCTGAACAGTTCACAATAGCCAAGATAGGAAAACAACCCAGATGCCCCACTACAGATGAATGGATCCAAAAAATGTGGTACCTGTACACAATGGAATTCTATACAACGATTAGAAATGATAAAATAAAGAGAAATGGACAGGTCTTGAACAAATAATGTTGAGGAAGACAAGCCTAGAACATAGAGAACAAAGGTGCATGGTCTCCCTGATATGTGGATGTTAGAAATAAAAAACAGAGACATGACAAAGAAAGTAGGACCCAAGGTACCAATTCACAGGGAAACCAAAAAAATGGGGAGGCTTCCTTGAGAGAAAGGCACCCAAAAGTGAAGCATAAACTCTAAATTATATGTATATAAATTCATATGTACATAATTTAATAACAGGCTGTATGTAAAGAACACCAAAGATAAAGAAGCAAAAGACTTCTTTGTAATCAATCTTAGAGAGACTAAAGGACCCTATACCCTTTCCTCACTCAAGATGTCCACAGGTATACATCTGAAAGAAGCTGGAAGGAGGACACAGAATGAATGGAAAATGGGGGGGGGGGGGGAATACAGTAGAAAGGGCCCAACAGGTGCAACAGGCACGGAGAACAAACTAAGCAACTCAAGGGCAACAGCAAGGGGGCGGGGGGAATTAGAGGAAAAAGAAGGAACAGATTACACGTAGCATAAGAAAAGAAATGTATATGTATGCATCACCTGAGCTGGAAGGAATTGTTTTACAGTTACTAATCATAGAGGGCATAAGCATTGTAGACTAGAGTGACAATGTACATTAAGGATAAGATTTCTGTTTATTTTATATTTTGGCTTTTGAAAAAATAATTAAGAAAGCAAGGGGGAGGTGAGAGGCCAGAAGGGAAGGAAGGAGGGAGAAAAACGAGGAAGGGGATAACAGGTATGACAAAAAATGTATATGTACTCACTACCTTAAGCAGGTAACTGTAACCCCTCTGTACATCATCCTGACAATTAAAAAAAACTTATTAACAACTGGGCAATTCAGTTAAAAAACAAAAAGGTACCTCTATGAGTTTCAGGGTTGGTTTCTGCACACGTGAAGAGCCACAAGCGACTTGATGGGAACTGCATTAGTCTGCAGCTCACCTCTGGCAGTGTCTCAACTTATACCATACTAACTCTGCCAGTCCATGAAGGCCTTCTCATATTCTGCTGTCTTCTTCAGCTTCTCTCTTCCACGTGTTATTACAATTAGGGCTATTCCCAGGTATTTTGTTTTGAGGCTACTGTGAATGGAATTAGTCCCCTAATTTCCTTCTCCTACTTAGGGTTGGAGCCCCCAAAGCTACTGATTTGGGGGGTGTTGATCCTATACCCTGCTACCTTGCCAAAGGTATCTGATCAGCTCTAGGGATTCTGGGGTGATGTTAGCATCTTAGCTCTAGGATTGTGTCACCAGCAAATTGAGATCAAAGGCCCTGAAGAGCCAGAGCAATCTTGAGCCAAAACAAGGAGAACCGGAGCCATGACCGTCCCAGACTTCTAACTACCACAGAGCTACGCCAGCCTGGGCTGGCACTAAACTACATCTGAAGACCACTGGAATAGACAAGAAGCTCCAGAAATTAACCCACATACTCACAGCCATCTGATTCTTGACAAAGGAAGAAAGATGACCTCTTCAACCAACGATGCTGGGAAAACTAGACATCGACATGCAGAAAAGCGAACTGGACCCCTGCCTGCCACCTAATGCCAATACCAACTCAAACTGCACCAAAGACCTGGGCATAGGGCATGGGGCCAGAACACAGTGGGAAGAGTGGGAGAACTTCCTGAGAAGAGCTCCCTGGGCTGGGCAAACAGGAAAGAGAGCCAACAAGGGGGACTGCATCAAGCTCAAAGGTTTCTGTGCAGCCAAGGGCATCACTACTAAGCTACCTAGAACCTGCAGACGGGGAGTTTTTTACCAGTGATACGTCCAACAAGGGCCCAGGATCCAGACTATACAAGAAGCTCAAGAAACTTGCCCACAAACACTCAATATTGCAATGAATGAATTCCTAAATTAATAGCCAAAACTACTTGGTTTTTGATTAATAAAATCTTAATTTGTTTATTAGAAATGACACCTTTGTCAGTGAGGCAGACTCATGGATTTCTCTAAGTGGTACAGTTGGAGGAATACTGCTTTGCCCTTAAAGATGGGGTACAAGGGGTCTCCAAGCTTGTGCACAATTTCTATTCAGACCTAGCACACACAAGTTCCTCAGACACCTGACCCAGGTATCTACCTCCCTTCTGGGCCAGCCTGAGGGGCCCAAAGGAAAGCTCCAGGCCCCAGAAAGCTGACTGCCTTGTTGATTCTGTTTTTGTTTTGTGCTGGTTCTGAGGCTTGAACCCAGGGCCTGGGCACCATCTCTGAGCTCTTTTGCTCAAGGCTAGCACTCTACCACTTGAGCCACAGCTCCATTTCTGGATTCTTGGGTAGTTAATTGGAGATAAGAATCTCATGAACTTTTCACTCCTGGCTGGCTTCAACTGCAATCCTCAGATCCAGGGATTATAGGTAGCTGGGATTATAGGTGTGAGCTATTAGCACCTGACTGGCCTGTTGTTTTCAAAGCCCCTGGAAGAGCAGCAGTGATTGGGGCTGTCATTTAGATTACAATAGTCAGTATGCATCGTGCAGTCCCAGTGCGATGATTATGATGGCCATTAGGAAGCCCCATCAGTGGGAACTATCAGCTCAGCGCATGAATATGTCTGTCCCATGATTGATGTACGGAATAAACAGCTGTGTGTGTGGACAGGGCGTGAGGCGCACAGGGAATGAGCCAGCCACTAGGCCAGGTAACAGCAGACGTGGCTCAGACGTAGCTCAGGGCCATGAGCAGGCAGCTTCGTGAGGAGTAAGGACTCCCCGGTGTCGGCCCTCGCACACTCAGATCTCAGTGGATCCCAGCAGCACAGGTCTGACCTGGTAAAGCCCAAAGAAGTCACGTGTGCTCTCCAAAAGCCACAGCCACTCCCCAGGTCATGAGGATGCAGGGTTTGCCTGGAGGTGTCCATTGCACTGGGCTGCTTTCCTCCTCTGACACTCACCAAGCATCTCTCAAGCCAGCTCCTGCTTGGGGCGGGGCTGCAAAACCCTCAAGGTGAAGGTGGGCAAGGGCAGGTGCCTGGTAGGCGGCACCCTAGATTCTTGCACTCCACTCCTGCTCTGGCTGGTGAGCCTGGGGCCTTAGCCTGGGGTGCAGGAACAGGGCCTGGGGTGTGGGGACAGGGCCTATGTGCCCACTGTGACTGGTGAGCCCAGGGGCCTCAGCCTGGGGCACAGGGACAGGGATTGGAACCCCAGCATAGTCCTGCACTCCCACAGTGGACCAGAAGCCCTGAGGCAAAGCTGCCAATCCACCCTCCCCCTGGGGACTGGCCAGTGAGCAGCCTTACACACAGGGGACCAGGGGCTGTGTTTACAGTGTCCTGATAATGCCCTCTGGCTGCTCAGGAAACCACCCACGGGGGCTGGCAGAGCCATGGCGTCCCCTGAGCTCCATCGGGGCATCAGTGTAGGAGAGCTTGGGGCCCATTTATAATGACCCAGAATCAGACCATGAGGCAGTGGAGGTCACAGGGCTGGTAGGGAGGAGCAGTGCACACAGAAAGCACTCCTTCCCCCGCCCCCAGGAGAGTAGGGGCTCCCATCATGTTCCATCACCCAAAGAACATGGTGACAGGCCGGGAGCAGGACACAGGTGACCATGAAGCATCTCGCTCACAGAACCTGCTTCTGTGCACCTGCAGCTCTGTCCAGGGCCCAGCCCAGCCCTGCCCTGCCCTCCCCTCCCAGCCCCAGACTCAACTCCCCACTTCCCACCTCACGCATCCAGCAGTCATTCCTTCCCAGGCTCACCATCCTCAGCAAACAACACAAGGGGAGACACGGCCCAAAGGAAAATGGCTTGGGATACAGGCAGGAACCCATGGCTCCCAGGTTCAAATCCAGCCTGAGCTTCTCAAGCTCCACACTGCTCCTTGTCCACCACCCCCACTGGCTCCTGCCACACACTGGGGCAGGGGGTGGAGGGAGGAAAGGGGTCTCCATTTCCATGGCTCTCACAGCACACCAGTCCTGGGTCCTTTCTAAGGTAGAACTATCCATGGCTGTGGGTTCCAGAGCCTAACAATAGCTAGGCAGGGAGCCAAAGGCAGAGTCCTGGGGGTCCTCAGCTCATGCAGAGTGGAGGGGCCCAAGAACAATGAACACCACCCTAGGTCTAGGCCCATGCCTACCTCTCAGCAGCCCTGCTCCCCACAGAAGTTTGGTGGCCACACATATCTACACCACACCAGAGCTATAGGAAAAAACCCAATCCACAGCCCTATAGGATCTTCCCAGTACCAAAGAGTCCTCCTTCAGCACTGGGGGTGAACCCAAGTCAAAAACCTCAGAGCCCGGCCCCAGGGTGGAGCCACACCCCTCCTCGGAGCCACACCCCCAGTGAGCAGTTACAACTTTACCATAGCAACGCCCTCACTATGGGGTCATCCCTCTTCCATAGGCCATGCCTCCACCACAGAGCCACGCCCTCTGCATAGAGCCATTCATCTGCCATGAGCCACACCTTCACTGTGGAGCCACGTCCCTCCATACAGCTATACCCTCAGCAAGGAGCTACACCCCACTGCTGAGCTACCCCCCTCCACAGAACCATTCAGCTACCATGAGCCATGACCAACGCCTTCAGCGTGGAGCCACGCCCCACTACTTAGCCACACCCCTCTACAGGCCATGCCCCTCCACGGAGCCACACCCTCAGGGAGGAGCTGTACCCCATTAGAGCAACATCCTCACCAGGAGCCATCCCTTGTCCATTGGCCACGCCCCTACCTCAGAGCCACACCCTCAGCACAGAACCATTCATCTACCATGATACCTCACTGTGGAGCCATGCTCCACCAGAGCCACCACCTCAGCACAAAGCCATCCATCTTCCATGGGCCACATCTCCACCACAGACCCATGCCCTCCACCTAACCTGGGCATCAAGTGAGACCCAACACTGAGAACAACCAAAGCACGAAAGGCTGGGCTGCAGTCCAGGTGCCAGAGCACCTGTACCACCAAAACACAACACAGAAGAAACTGATCATCAGAAAAGTGTACAACCTAACGTCTATGTTCTGAACATGTATATGTGAGAAGCTGAGGGGCAGAAGACGTGCCCTGTGCTGGCATCACTACCACGATCCTGCTGGGGGAGCAGAGGTCAAAGGGATCCCATCCCACGTTGAGGTCACCGCAATGACCTCCCACTGCAGGCAGCAAGAGGGGGGATACAAGAGGGTGGGGGTTCCAGAAAGGGAGGCGGAGAGAAGGAGAGACACAAGGAGCAGCAGGAGGCACCTGCGATATGGTGTGGTATGGAGAGGCCCAAGTCCAGACCTGCAGAGCAGAGAGGCCTACAACCTCCCGAGAGGCCTGTGGAGTGGAGGCTTGAGACCTGTGAAGCAGAGAGGCCTGTAGAATGGAGGTGCCAGCAAAGGAACTGAGGCCTAACAAAAGGCCTTTGGATTGGAGGCCTAAGGTCTGTGAAGAGACCTGAGGCCTGCAGGAAGGAGGAATAGAAATAAACTTGCGGGCTGGGAATGTGGCTTAGTATAAGAGTGCTTGCCTAGCATACATGAAGCCCTGGGTTCCATTCCTCAGTACAACATACACAGAAAATGCTGGAAGTGATACTGTGGCTCAAGTGGTACAGCACTTGTCTTGAGCAAAAGGAGCTCAGGGGACAGTGCCCAGGCCCTGAGTTCAAGCCCCCGGACAGGGAGGGAGGGAAGGAGGGAGGGAGGAAGGGAAGGAGGGAGGGAAGGAGGGAGGGAGGGAGGGAGAGAGGGAGGGAGGGAGGGAGGGAGGGAGGAAGGAAGGAAGGAAGGAAAAGAGAGAGAGAAAGAATGAAATTCACTCCCTTGGCATTTGGAGGGTTGGGAGGTCCAGGCTGTTCTGGCTCTGGGTTGTAAATAAAATTTCTTTGTCATCTTTAGCCAAACTTTCATGGATTTTCTCGCTCTCAGGTCACCACATTTGGAGGCCCCAGCGGGATAATCCATTTGGACAGCATGGGGCCTTGGCTCCTGGGGAAACCCCCTCATAGGTGAGTACTTCTACCCTCAGGGGAGAGTGAGCCTTCCTTGAGCCTCTGTTTCCCGAGGACCAACATGGCTAAGAGTCGTTTCGACACCCTCCGGAGGCTTCTCTGGGAGGTCATCTGTGACTTCCCTAAGAAGTCATCTGGGGCTTCCTTATGAAGCCATCTGTTCTGGGCAGGCCTGCATCTGGGGGACTCTGTGGAAGGCTGGACACAGCACCACTTCCTGAGTCTGAGGCCAGGACAAGACACCCCCCATGCCTCCTGGGGCTTCCCTGAGAAGCCATCTGGGGCTTCTTTAGGAGGCTACCAGGGACTTCCCAAAGCAGTCAGGTGGGACATATGGGTTATCTGTGGCTGCTTGACTGTGTGTGTTTGTTACTACTTCTATTTGTGCCCTGTATACTCCTCCACTTACTCCATTTCTCCAGGATGGCATGAGGATCCTCTGTGTGTTCACCTCTAGAATGTATGGCTAACAACTTTTTTCTTCTAAACAAAAGGCTTCCCAGCTTGAATATTCTCGTAATTCTTACTATCTTAAGAACCTCTTTGAATTAGAGTAGCCCTCTTTTGATGTTGGATGGCCCTCTAAAGGAACCTTTGACCTCCCCACAGCATACAGGATTCAGCAAGTCATTTTTGGAAATTCTGATGAAGCTCCCTATATTACGGTGTGGGTTGACTTGATAACGAACAAGCCTCCATGGCTTAGGAAGTATTTTAAACAATGTCCTAAAAGTCTTGTAAGCAAAGCTGTAACTGAAAAATCTTCTCCCCCAGTGTTACAGAATCCCCTGGAAGAGGACTTACTGGTGCACTCACCCCCTTATTCTGTGCCATCAGCGCCTCTGATGTTAAGTCTCCCCCTATACCAGAAGTGGTACCTTGTACCAGACTGAGGACTTGCCCAAGGATCAGACCATAACCCCTCTACTTCTCCTGAGACAGGCACCAACCCCTGGGGAGATTATGGTCAGGCCCCCTTTCTAGTGTATGTTCCCTTTACAACAAGTGACCTGTATAACTGGAAACAACACAATCCATCCTTTTCTGAAAAAACCCAGGGGCTCATCTCATTATTGGAGACAGTATTCTTCACACACCAGCCCTCCTGGGATGACTGCCAACAACTTCTGCAGGTGCTTTTCACCTCAGAAGAAAGGGAGTGCATGGGGCTCAATGCCTTGAAGGTAGTCCCTGGACCAGATGGCTTCTCCACTGATAATCCATTTCATTGGAAGGAGTCTTTCTTCTGACTCACCTAAGCTGAGACTACAACAGCGATTGAGGTAAGGAGGGGCTTACCAATTATCGCCAGACTCTGTTAGCAGGAATATGGGCAGTGGTGGTGAGTGAGACTGTACAGCTCCCCAGTGAGACCCCCGCTGCTTTTTCTGAAACGACTCTTGAAGGCCTACAGGACCTATATACCTATAGATCCTGAGGCCCCCAAGAATTGAAGAGCCTTAAATATGGCCTTCATTACCCAGTTGGCCCAAGGTATTAGAAAAAAAGCCTCAAAGGTTAGAAGGATTTGAGGGAAAGATGTTATTTAAGCTGATAGTGGTCACCCACCCAGTGTTTGATAACAGATACCTTAGAGGAACAACAGTTAAAAGAGTTTTAGTAGCAGCACCAGGTCAGGGATCAAGAAACCCTAGGCGGGCTATGGTATAACTCATCTGCAAGTGGAAGAAGGGAACCTCTAGGACGAGACCAATGTGCTTATTGCAAGCAAACTGGGCACTGGAAAAAGGAATGTCCAAGAAGAAAAAAGATGGAGGCTCAGATTCTAAACCTGGGAAAGGATGCCAAATGATGGGATCAGGGCTCTGTCCTCAGCCCCCTAGAGCTCATGGTGACATTGCAAATAGCAGGCAAAAGGACAAAATTCCTCATAAATACTGGAGCTGCCTAGTCTGTATTTAAAAAACCAGAAGGACCAAGAACTAAACAAAAACTAAATATCCAACGGGCCACTGGAAAAATTGAATCCATCCATGGTCCCTGGCTAGAATAACCAATCTAGGCAAAGGAACAATTACCCACTTTTCTTTCTCATCATTGCAGACTGTCCGTATTCACTCCTGGAATGAGACTTATCAAAACAATAAAAGCCAAAATTTCCTTTCAAGAGGAAGATGTGAAATTATCGTTAGAGGAAGGTCCTCCAGTTAGTCTGCTGGTAACTTGCCTCCTTGGAGAAGAATACACATTGCTTCCCCCAGAAGAAGACAAAGAGCCTCAGCTTTTACTCACTTCTAGAACAAGGTTCCTGGGGTTGGGGCGGAGATTAACCCACCTGGGCTGGCAGCCCACCAGCCACCCATCATTGTCCAATTAACCAGTCAGGCACTGCTGGTCAGAGTGAGACAAAGAAGGGGATTGGGGTTCACATTAAACACCTGAGGAAAAATGGAATTCTTGTCCCCTGCCACTCGCCTTGGAATACACCTCTTCTACCATTGCATAAACCAAGCACCAATGACTATCAACCTGTTCAGGATCTGGGAGAAGTAAACAAGCAGGTGGATACCATATACCCTATGCTGCCTAACCCTTATACTGGTCTTAGCATGTTACCTCCAGAACAACACATTTACACTGTGTTGGATTTAAATGACGCTTTCTTCAGCCTGCCATTGGCCAAGGTAAGCCAACTCATATTTGCTGTTGAGGGGACAGACCCAGAAAGGGGATTTTCTGGACAACTGACTTGGACCAGGTTGCCAAAAGGGTTTAAAAATTCCCCCACCTTATTTGATGAAGCCTTGCGCCAAGACCTTTTACATTTTAGGCAGTCACATCCTGAGACTGCTCTATTACAATATATGATGACCTGCTGTGGGCAACCCAGACACATGAGGAGTGTCAGCAGGCCACAGAGGGCCTTCTTGTCGCTTGGTGCCAATTGGGGTACCGAGTTTCTGCTAAAAAGGCCCAATTGTGCACCCAGAAGGCAACATATCTAGGTTACCAACTGGAAAAAGGGAAGCGAATGCTCTCCTTAAACAGGATAGAGGCAATTTAAGGATATCAATGTCTCAGACCAAGAAGCAGGTCAGGGAATTTCTGGGAGCCATAGGCTACTGCAGACTATGGATCCTGGGGTTTGCAGAAATTGCTAAACCACTCTACTGCAGCACAGCAGAAGGAGAAAGGCCTTTGGAATGGGGACAGACTGAACAGATGGCCTTCAAGATGTTAAAACAGGCCTTAATTTCAGCTCCAGCCCTGGCCTTGCCGGACCACCATAAACCTTTTCAGCTCTTTGTGGCAGAAACTAGAGGTGTCCTGATCCAGACCTTGGGGCCTTGGAAAAGACCAGTGGCCTACCTCTCCAAAAGGCAGGACACAATGGCAACCAGCTGGCCATCTTGTTTGAGAGCAACAGTTGTCGGGGATGGCTATACCTTTAAGACCTGGGGTTGCTCCTACCTTCTCCCCGGGTCTGGAACCTCCCCTGACCTCTCGTCTGTGAGCATGTCTCGTAATGGCACCGGGGACCGGTCCTGGGGGGACTGTGGTCCCTGCTTCTGCGGGAAGTTCCGTGACATCACCGTGATGGACAGTTCACCAGCCAATCATTAATACCCAGTTAGTCCCTCCTCTTCCTGCCGCCATTACTGTTATATAAACCCCTGCCCTGAATAAAACTTTGGGAAGCTCTTGAAGCTGACTCCGAGATGTCCATGCGTACCTGGCCTCCTTGGCGAGTGGGGGGGGGGGGGGCATTCTCTCAGCCACATGCAACCGAGGTTACCCATGGCCCCCATTCCACCTTGGATTGCCCGCAGGTCAGGCAGCCAAGGGAGAGAGTGGAAGGGGAACACATAAGGGGATAAAAGGCTTGGCATCCCCACAAAGGAGAGGTATAAATTTAGCCCAGCAAACAGTGACAACAGCTATCCTGGTGAAAGAGGCTGATTAACTCTGGGACAAGACTTGCAGGTAACTGTGCCACACTCAGTAGAAACCTTATTAAGAGCCACACCAGCAAGGTGGCTAACAAATGCCTGAGTTACACAGTAGCAGGCCCAGTTACTGGGTCAGCCAAGAATCACCTTCATAAAGGTAAACACCCTCAACCCAGCTACTGTTCTCCCTGATGAAGACCCCACGACTGCACTGAAACACTGCAGAACATGGGCGGATTTCAGGAAAACCTGATAGGCATTCTCATGACGACTCCTGATGAGGTACTCTATACAGACGGGAGCTGTGAGTTTTGTTCGGTATGCAGGGGCAGCCATGGTGTCAGAAGATAAAGCAATTTGGGCATAGGCCTTAAATCATGGGACCTCAGCTCAGAGAGCTGATCTAATTGCTCTCACTCAAGTCTTGAGGCGGGCAAAAAAAGACCGTTAATATTTACACAGACAACTGGTATACTTTTGCTACAGCCCATGTTCATGAGGCCCTGTAGAAGGAAAGAGGTCTCTTAACTTCTGGAGGAAAACAAATAAAAAATGTCGAAGATATACTGGCTCTCCTGGATGCCATTTGGCTCCCCAAAAAGTCAGTCATTATTCACCAAAAAGAAGAGAACCCTGAGGTTCAGGGAAACAACTCAGCTGATCAGGCAGCCCAGGAGGCTGTCCTAAAACCAGTGGGTCCTCTAGAGCTCCTAGTCATTACACCCTTACTAGAGCTGCCAGAAAGGCCTCACTATTAAAAAAAAAAAAACAAAAAAAAAACAAGATTTAGAATTGGAAAAGGCTTTGCCTACTGAGACACTACCCTCAGAATGGAGAAAGTTGCAAGAAGGATGGGGAGGACCTTGATTACAATGACACACCAGAGCACTCATTTAGGGGAAACTCACCTGAGTCAGTTACTGCAAAAACTTTTCTTCAGTCCCTATTTAAAAGACCTGGTCTCTGATGTGGTACCCAGGTGTGTAAGTTGCCAAAAAGTGAATGCTGGAAGGACAGAACATGTAGAGAGGGCCTACGTGAGCAAGGAACCTCACCTGGTGAATTTGGGAAGTGGACTTTCCAGAGGAAAAGCCTGGAAAGTATGGGTATTGTTATCTGTTAGTATTAGTGGGTACTTTTTCAGGCTGGGCTGAGGCATTCCTGACAAAAACTGAAACCACTCAGGTAACAGTTAAAAAATTACTTCATGAAATAATTCCTCAATTTGGCATGGCCTTCACAGCCCAAGTTACTCAATTATTGGCTATGGCCCTATAGGAATAAACTGGAAGTAACATTGTATCTATAGACCTCAGAGAATAGGACCTTAAAGGAAACTTTAACTAAATTAATTACAGAGACTGGCCATGACTGGGTAAGCCTCCTCCCCTTAGCTCTTCTTGCAAGATGCACCCCAAATGTTAAAGGATTCACTCCCTTTGAAATAATTTATGGTAGACCACCCTCTTTGGTTCCTAAATTTGGGGAAGCTATAGTAACAGAAATGTCTAACCACAATCTTATACAGTCACTGCAGGTTTTGCAATGTGTTCTTTTACGTGCCTATCCTTTGGTGGCTGAGGCCCACTGGCCTCCTGAGAAAAACTCCACCCACTCTTTCTCACCTGATCACTGGTGTGGGTAAAAAGGCATCCCGCTCCTGAACTGGAACCAAGTGGCAAGGACCTTGGTAGTGCTAACTACACTGTCAGTTACTACAGTTGCAGGAAAACAGCACTGGATCCATCACTCTCAAGTGAAACCAGCAGTGAGACGATATCCAGAGATGGCCGCAAGATGGACTGTTAATATGTTCAACAGGAACACGATTCTTTGTTGGTTTCTTGTTCTTAATATGTTACTGTAGAGAGAGCTTTTCTGCACACACCTTTGTACTGTACAGGTGGCCTGTTATTATCTGCTGGATTTGCCATACCTTTCCTGTTTGATGGGGGGAGGGAGGGGAGTTTAGGATTTGGTCCAAAAAAATAGATTGTAAAAATCAATGATTTGATTGGGTATAAAACCAGTGGGGAATGTGAGAACCTGAGAGGCAGAAGTCCCGCCTTGCACTGGCATCACTGCAATGCCATCCCACTGCAGACGCATGGGTGGGGGGATATAGAAGGTGGGGGTTCCAGAAGGGGAAGAGGAGAGAGGGGGAGACATAGGGAGCAGCAGGAGGCACCTGCAGCACAGTGCAGTGCAGAGCGGAGAGGCCTGAGTCCAGACCTGCAGAGCAGAGAGGCCTGCGGCCTCTCCATGAGGCCTGAGGAACAGAGGCCCAAGACCTGAAACCCATGGCCTGTGGAACAGAGAAGCCTGAAGTGGAGAGGCCAGAGAAGGAACCTGAAGCCCACAGAAAGACCTGCAGAGTGGAGGCTAGAGGCCTACGGGAAGGAGGAACAGAAACTCGCTGAGAGAGTGAGAGTGAGAGAATGAGAGAGAGAGAGAGAGAGAGAGAAACTTGCTCCCTTGGAGGGTTGGGAGGTCCAGGTTGCTCTGGCTCTGGGTTGTAAATAAAACTTCTTTGCCAGCTTTAGCCAAGCCTCCATGGATTCCCACTCTCAGGTCACTAAAATATACACACACATAATTTTTTTTAATGCAATCACATACGTGTGATTAAAATGGTAGAGCAACTGCCTACCAAGTACAAGGCCCTGAGCTCAAAGCCCAGCGCTCTCTCTTTCTCGCTCTCTCTCTCTCTCACACACACACACACACACACACACAGACACAGACACACAGACACACACATTAGGTGACAATTTCCCAAATATAAAAGAACTCAATTAATGCCTGGTACCAGTGACTCACACCTGCAAACCTAGCTCTTCAGGGGGCTGAAATCTGAAGACTGTGGTTCAAAGCCAACCTGGGCAGGCAAGTCCAGGAGATCCCTATTTCCAAGTAACCAGCAAAAGAAACTGGAAGTGGAGCTGTGGCTCCAGTGGTAGAAAGCCAGCCAGCTTTGAGTGGAAACAGCAAGGCAAGAGCACAAGGCCCTAAGTTCAGGCCCCAGTACTGGCAGACACACACACACGAGTTAGTGTTACCAATAGCAAATAATAAAGAGGAGCCAAATACAGGAATAAAAACCATTTGTCCGGCAACAAACCATCTGTAGGATTTCTGTCAGGTGGCAGTGCTTCAAATCCAGCCAGCAGGCCTGAGAGATGCAGCACAGTGAAAAGCAGGGATGGCACCTGGACAATGAAGCTGATGGCACTGAGTGAATGGAGCCTTAGAAGACAGTCAGTGGTGATAGGGCGGATCCACTTTGGGGTGTGGATGGAATTCGGGGCCAGCCAGGGCATCCCAGGACGGGGGGGGGGGGTGCTGTCATGCCCAGCTGTGCCCCCTTTTCACAGCGGATTAGAATAACAGGCACCCTTGGGCTGGGGATATAGCCTAGTGGCATGAGTGCCTGCCTCGGATACACGAGGCCCTAGGTTCGATTCCCCAGCACCACATATACAGAAAACGGCCAGAAGCGGCGCTGTGGCTCAAGTGGCAGAGTGCTAGCCTTGAGCGGGAAGAAACCAGGGACAGTGCTCAAGCCCTGAGTCCAAGGCCCAGGACTGGCAAAAAAAAAAAGAATAACAGGCACCCATCAGTCCAGAGAAGTGAGGCCTGCAGAGTCAGCCTCTGCCCGCAGTAGCCTAAGCATGCTCACAAAAGATGAAAACGTCCAAGAAATCCTCACCGTCAAACCTGCCTGGCGCAAAAATCAAACCAAACAGAAAATCCAAAGTAAATTTAAACAAGAAATAGGGAAGCCAAAAGTAAATGCTTCCAGTGTCCGGAACAAGAGCATAGGATGTCCTCACCAGAAAGCCAAGCCAAGGGGGGAACCCGAGGGGCTGAGGGCCCAGCAAAGATGAAAACACCAACATCGAGGACACGGCCCTGAGCAGCCACACTGGCTGTTCCACACACTGGTCACCAATCCACCACTGACAGACACACCACATGGCCCCCGTCACACGATCCCTCACACCCTGGTGACACCATTTCCTACTGTGAGCCTCAGAAAGGACAACGATGCCCAAAGCCCCTGAGCTCTGGAGGGCTGGAGCCCCATGGAGCCTCGTGGAGCCATGTGAACCCACATCCCAACCCAGGCAACCAACCGCTCACCCTCATGGAAAGGCCATCTGTGAGCCAGGCTATGACACCTGTCATCCTAGCTACTCTCGAGAGGCTGAGATCTGGAGGATCACAGTGCAAGGCCCCTCCAAGCAGAAGCCCAAGAGATCCTTCCCTGTTTCCAAAGAAACCAGGAAAAGAAAAAAAAAAAGCTGGTGTCATGGCTCAAGCCTTGAACAAGAAAGCCAAGTGAGAATGTGAGGCCCTGAGTGCTAATCCCAGTGCCAGCACCCCATACCACCAAAAATTAAAAAAAAAAAAACCTCAATGCTTTACTCATGTAAAACAATATGAATTTAAATATTACTTAATGAAATACTGATTCTGTATCACTTCAGCTTTATCAAACTTCCATACACTAATAATGAACCATCCAGAGAAGAAATTAAGAAGGCAATCTCAAGCAAAAAAATAAAATAAAAGAAGGCAATCTCATTTGCAAGTATGAAAGCATAAAATACCCACAAATACTTTAATCGAGGAGGTAGAGGATTCACCAATTTCAATATCCTGATAAGAAATCCACATAGATGTGAATAAAGTAGGAGAATGTCCTGAGTATGTAAACTAAAAGAAGTAATGTTGTGAAAATTCTCAAAATGCACAGAATAATCTGCAGATTCAATGTTTTCCTCATCAAAATTCCAATAGCGGGATACTGGGGTCTCATGCAGGTAATCCTAGCTACTCGGGAGGCTAGGATCTGAGGACCAGAGTTCAAAGGCAGATCAGGCATGAAACTCTTAGCCCCAATGAACTAGCAAAATGCTGGGTGGAGCTATGTCTCAAGTGACAGAGCGAGAGCCTTGAATGGAAAAGCTCAGGGACAGCACCCAGACCCCAAGTTCAAGCCCTAGTACCACACAAGGAAAGAAGTATAGAGGATCTGAACAGACATTTTTCTAAAGAAGAAACATAATGACTGCAGTGCCCAGGAGGGTCAGCACTTCACACTGGCCAGGAGGCATTGAGCAAAGGGAGAAGACCACCCATAGGCCCCGGGCACTCAAGCAGCCAGTGAGGAGCCAGCATGGGGCTCCTTCAAGGACTGAGGCACAGCTGCTGGGGCCAGCTCCTGCTCTGTGTGGCAAGGTGCCTCCCAGCATGCCCTACATGTCTGCACTTCATACGACCATGGTCCTGTGGTCCACATCCCAGGTGCCCTGCGGCTGAGGATAAAGAAAATACACACACGTACCCAAACACATGCACACACTCCAACACATATACAAACCCTCATATAAACACATACACACACCAGCACAGTGAAATACTTCAGCCATGCCTCCTCCGGCCTATATAATGCAGAAAGGGATAGCAGTGTGGCTCAAGTGGTAGAGTGCCTGCCTAGCAAGTGAAAGGCCCAAACTCAGTACTAGTACTGCCAAAATGAGGGAGGGAGGAAGGGAGGGAGGAAGGGAGGGAGGGAGGGAGGGAGGGAGGGAGGGAGGGAGGGAGGGAGGGAGGGAAGGAGGGAGGGAGGGAGGGAGGGAGGGATTAAAGACAAAAAAGGGAAAAATGCTAACACAAGCTACTCTGGGTAAAGGAGGGATGAGGGTTGTTTCCCACCCCCCCCAAAAAAATGCTAATATGTGGGAACAAACATTTCATAGTCACAGCTTCAACACACCTCTCACAGGCCACAAAGACAGAAGAGCTGTGCCAAACACAAATCCCAACTTTTAAAGAACTAAAGAGCTATAAAACTGAAACACAACATAATTCCATGTATTATGACTGAAACAAAAGAACAAAATGAAGAAAAATTAGCGTAAATCCTTGTTCACTGCTAACTACAACAACTCAAGGAGGAAACACTGAAACAAATGCTCCACTCCCAACTGGGGAGTTTTTTCAAATTACGATAATAGAAGAAAATTCAAAAGCAAGACAAACATTCACTTAGTCAATAAGGTTGTGAGTTCTTAGCAAGCACTATTTCGCATAATTTTAGAGAATCAATCAATTTTTATGAAGTTAGAAAAATACCAAGAGAAAATCAGCAGCATTGGACAATCCACACATTACCAGTGCAGCAGGTGTGTGCATACATGTACACATACACATTGCACACATGTGGCACGTGTGCTTGTATCATGTGTACATACAGGTATATGCACATATGGTTGTGCACATGCACACATACACATATGTGTAGATACACACAAGCACACCTACATGATACATACACAATAAACATGTCCATACATGCATACATAGACACTGTGGGCACACGTGTGTATACACACCTGAACACATAGGCACATACAAATAGCACCTGTAATAAAGGAAAACCCTCTTGCAGCATCCAGCATACACATGAACACACTTGTCAAGCCAATCTGTGAACTCACATTTAATAATGTTAGGAATTAGGACACACAAATCAAAACAGTGATTTACATACTCTGACAAGTATTAAATTATGGCTCAGCAACGAAGCACTGCCTGGCATGAGGACCCCAGTACTGCCACAGGGGGAAAAAAAAAGATTAAATTAGAAAAATAACTTGGGAGGCTCAGATTGTTGGGGTAGTAGTTTGTGACCAACAGGGGAAGATAGGTGGATGGATGGTGAATGGGTGGATGGATGGGTGGATGGATGGATGGTAGATGGGTAGATGAGTGGATGGTTGGAGGATAGATGATAATAAGTGGAAGGATGGCCTGACAAATCGATGGACTAATGGATAAATGAGTTGATGGATGGTGGGTGGATGATGGATGGATAATAGGTAGGTGGACAGGTGAGTGGATGGTGGATGGATGAGTGGATGGATGGTAGACGGATGAATGAATGGATGGATGGTAGACAGATGGACAAGTGAGTAGATGTGTGTACTGGTAGATGGATGGTAGATGGACGGTGGGTGGATGGATGGATAAGTGGATAGACAGTGGATAGACGAGGGGGTGGACAGGTGGGCAGATGGTAGATAAATGGATGAGTGGATGGATGAGTGGGTGGACGGTAGATGGTGAGTAGGTGGATGGCAGACAGATGGACGCATGGGTGGGTGATGGTGGATGGATGAGTGGATGGACAGTAGATGGATGGATGAGTGGGTAGATAGGTAGGTGGATGGACGGGTGGATAGATGGTGAACAGATGGACGAGTGGGCAGACGAATGGATGGATGGTGGCTGGATGGATGAATGGGTGGGGGGTGGATGAGTAGGTAGATGGTGGACGGATGAACAAGTGGTAGACGGGTAGGTGGATACAGAAATCCTGATTCACACTGCTTGCATGCAGCAGCAGCTTTAGAAATTACAGTAAGAACACAATGTTCTGAACATGAGCCAAACAAGAGAGTAAACCGAAAAATATGAAAGTCATCCCTTGAAAAATAATGCATCATTGAGAAACCTTTCCAAGAAAAAAACTTGGAGGGAGCGTGTTGCCTTGTCTTAGATGTAAAGTCCTTGGCCACTTCAGAAAGCTGCCAGGAGTGAGAGCTCCGTGGCAGGGCCACCCGGGGACACAGAGGGTGAAGGTGTCCTTCTGTCCTCTGGCCAAACCCAGGGCTGCACGCCAACTGGAAATCACCTCCACAGGCGACTGCCCCACCAAGACCTAAGGAGCACATCTGCTCTCACAAGCTTCCACTTCCTTCCAAAGCCAGCCAATGTGCCAGATCTTTCCAAAGCCAGCAGTAAAGGGAACTCCATGATTCTGACCAGAGTCTGAGGGAAGGGCAACAAGGAACAAAACCAAGTTTCTCCAAGGGGAAGAAGAAGCGTCTGGAAGACACGCAGGTTAGAACCGTCCAAGCCCATGTGTGGTGTTTCCAGCAGCACCTGCAGAGACAGAGTGCAGAGGGGCCTCTATAGGGCCTGGGAGCCCGGCTTCCCCAGGCAGAGTGCTGGAGCAGGGTCCGTGACAAGCCCTTCTCACGGGGCGGCGCTCTAGAGCAAACTATACGCACTAGCTGGCCCCAAGTCTGCAGAGAAAAGTCTAGAAGTTGAACCTTTAGTTTCTTTCTATTTTTTTTTTTTTTTTTGGCCAGTCCTGGGCCTTGGACTCAGGGCCTGAGCACTGTCCCTGGCTTCTTCCCGCTCAAGGCTAGCACTCTGCCACCTGAGCCACAGCACCCCTTCTGGCCGTTTTCCATATATGTGGTGCTGGGGAATCGAACCGAGAGCTTCATGTGTAGGAGGCAAGCACTCTTGCCACTAGGCCATATTCCCAGCCCCACCCTTTAGCTTCTTGTGCCTCTCCTCACTACAGGCCACAGCGCAACATTGCTGGATGAACTGACAGCCTGGATGCTGGAAGTCTTTCTCCTCTAGCCTGGTGCCCGGCACACTACGCTAATGAGTTCGCGGCAGAAAGGAGACAGCTGTTTAACATGGGATGTGCACGCACACGTGCATGTATGTGTGTGTGTTTACACATACACAGGGCCAAGGCGCTGTCCCAGAGCTTTTGTGCTCAAGTCTGGTGCTCTACCATTTGAGCCACAGCACCACTTCGGACAATTTCTGAGTAGTTTATTGGAAAGAAAAGTCTCACCCACTTTCCTGCCGGAGCTGGCTTTGAACCTTGATCCTCAAATCTCATCTTCCCAAGTAGCTAGGATTACGTACGTCATGGGTACCCAGTAGAAGTTACGGTTTTCATTCTCTTTTCACAGATCAGAAATAGAACTATAAAGAAAAGGCCGACCCAAAGCCGCAGCAGAGTGGCCAGTCTCAAAGCTAAGGACGCAAGAGTGGCTGGGGACGGCAGGGTTTACGTGGGGCTGCGGCTGTGATTTCATGAAACCAGAGCCAGCCAGGGAAGGGCTCTTGGGAAGCCAGGCAGCTGCTGAGGGTCCACATTCACACCACCCAGAGAGAGCTGGCATGGATATGGGAAACCCTTCCCTTGACAGCAGCTCCCTGGAGGTTCCCCCCCCCTCCCCCCCCCCCCCCCCCCCCCCCCCCCCGCTCAGAGTGTGAAGTCCTGGCTTTGGGATGGCATTAATTTCACAAACACTGTGAAATCACAGGCTCCCTGTATGGGAAACCTGGTTCGCATCCCCGCTTGGCCACCATGTCTGCACCGCCGTGTAAACACTTCAGGAGGCTTTCCCGTTGGGCAGGCCTTTGTGGGAGCAGAGGTCAGGCAAGGCCCAGTCAGCTGCCTTGGTCTTCAACTGTCACCACCCACCAATGTCCTTGCCGTCCTCACCCCAGGGAGAGCCTCTACACCAAGCTGTCTCCTCAATTCCCCCAGGCAGGAGAATAGAAGAGTTCCAGCCAAGCCATCTGTGACAGGCCAAGGCCCCTGTGGCTGGCACCCAAGCATCCGTCTAGGCCCATGGTGTGCACTCCAGGCTCGGGGTGTTACCACAGCGGCCTCCCCTGGCTTCCCCCCCCCCCATAAGCAGGCGAGAGCTGGCTCTCTCTTCTCGTGTCAGAGCGTGGAGGAGAATGCAGAACACATTCTGCATGCGATGACCCAGCTACACACTCTCCAGCCCTGCGTTATCACGCCATTCCTTTCTGGCTCTGTAGCTAATTCCTGAGCTCTCACAGAATGTCTTCTATAGAGGCAAAGAGGAAATCAATGAAACAAGAATTTTCTGACACAAATAAAAAATCCACATCAGAACGTAAGTGGAAGCTTTGGGCACCAGTGGCTCACGCCTGTAATCCCAGCTACTGGGGAGGATAAGATCTGAGGGTTGCAGTTCAAAGCCAGCTCTGATGGAAAAGTCCGTGAGACTCTTACCTCCAGTGAACCACCATAAAGCCAGAAGTGGAACTGTGGCTCAAGTGGTAGAGCACTAGCCTTGAGCAAAAAAAGCTCAGAGGCAGCACCTGGGCCCTGACTTCAAGCCCCAGGACAGTAGCACAAAATAAAAATAAGTAGAATAAATGGTCCAGTTTCTCAGTTTTCCCCATGCAGGCTTCCACAAACAGGGCCTGGCCTGACCCCCAGGTTCTGGCATTGTGGAGCCTGCGGTCATAGCCCACACAGTGCTTCTCCACGTCTATTCCACCAAGAGAGCCCAACACCAGACCCATGCCCTGCATTCAAGTTAACAACTCAGCTGAGGTCGAAGCCAGGCTTGGTGGGTCACACCTGAAATCCTGACTATTCAGGAGGCAGGTCAGGAGGCTCACTCATTCAAAGTCAGCCCAGGCAAAAAAAAAAAAAAAAAAAAAGTTAGCAAGACCTCATCCCAACAAAGTAAGTTGGGCAAGGTGGTACATGGCCTGTCATCCCAGCTATCCAAAAGGAACGGGCAGGAGAACCACTGTCTGAGGCTGGCCCAAGTAAAATATCTGAGAAATAAAGGGGGCTGAGGTATAGCTCAAGTGGTAGAGCAGGAGGGCCTGGGTTCAAACCCCTGTACTGACCAAAGAGGAAGAAACACTCTCAACAGCTCCTGTCCCTTCACCTGCCCAGCAGCTACTAGATCTCTGCAGGGTTGAAAGCAGATGGCCACACAGACAAGAACACAGTGCCTGGGATGGGAGTTCACCCAGCCAGGGGCTCCCAAACCCAGGGAGGCTGGGACTGGCGTCAGAGAGCAGCCGGCTAAACAGACATCATGGTGCCTGGGACAGGAGTTCACCTAGCCAGGGACTCCCAAACCCAAGGAGGCTGGAACTGGTGTCAGAGAAAGGCCAGCACCAGAGGCTGACCAGAACTTCCACCCCTTCCCTCTGCCCCCACAACTGCTGTCAGGTGCACAAACTCAGAAAAGCATCCCAGCAGTTGACACGTTAAACACACACCCAGTCTACAACCAGCAATTCCACCCTAGACACTTCTGAGAGAAGAGAGATGGAAACTTGGGCACACAAGTGCTATCCTATGTTCATGGTGGTTTGACTTTGGCCAGAAGCCTGGTGGAATCTATTATAACGCAGCCACGTGGGGCATGAAAAGGGAACCATGCTGAGCAGTGAAGCAGGAGACATGAGGTCACAGCTCAGCCTCGTGGTGCTCTTGTAAATAAAGTTTTATTGAGACATGGCCACACTCAGTCATCTGCACTGCCCACAGCCAGGCTCCTGCTGACAGCAGAGTGAAGAAGTCCTTGCTTCAGAGAAGCTGCAGCTGCCCAGGCAAAAAAAAAAAAAAAAAATACAACAAGAGAAAGATGATAGACCTGCAAAAGACAAACGCAAGACGAAAAGACAGAAACCGGAAAGTGTGGACTGTCTCATGATTTCATCTCATGGCATTCTAGAACTGGCAGGATCAACTTGCAGAGATATGCTGGAGGAAAGCTTGTCTGGGAGTGGGGGCCCAGCTCCAGAGAAACCAGGGCACAGCTGGTCTCTCTTGAAGGGGGGGGGACGGGGGAGGCATAAACAAAACACTTCAGCAGAGAAATCCCAAATCCAAGCGGCTGGCTGCTCTCCTTCGGGCCCTGTGCATTTGACGTTCAAGTTCAAGCCCACCTTGTGTCTTCTCCAGCTGTTCTAACCAACCCATCCCCAGACATTCCACATAAGAAATAGGGTTGAGTTGAGGTTCCCCCCCCACTCTTATTTTCCCTACAGTCTTTGTGCGAGACACTCTCTACACAAAAAAAGGGCTCAATCCAAAGACGGTGAGGAAGAAAGCCCTAGACTGCCCGGAAGGGCTAGAGGCCTCCCCAGCCCCACCCTGGTCCACCTGCCCCTGCTTCCTGAGACCCACAAACCAGCCAGCCTTGGCCACAGCAAGGTCTCCAGAGCCTCTGTAAGAGGCACGACAGTGCACACCTGCAATCCCATGTCCATGTGTCTGGGCAGCACTGGCAAGAGGACCCCCCCACACACACCCCACTGAGCCTGAGGCCAGCCCAGGCAAAGGTGGAGAAGAAGGAAGCAGGCCTAATTTCCACTTTACCATCAAGTAAATTGCCCCGGCAATACTGAGGATGCCTGCTTCGGGGAACACAGCTAAACCATGGATGTCAAACAAAAACCCCATTTCCAGACTCCAAACCCAGCGTTCCCCACACACATGAATTCAGCACAGCCCTGCCCGGCCCAGGCCTTCCAGAAACAGCCTTTTGTCAGGCCTCTGTTACTTTGAGCTCCGGCCCCCGGTGCACAGCACATTATTTTTAAAGCTCTGCTTATTTTAAATATTCATCGTCTAGAAGTAGGTCAGTGCTCTGGCGGCCGTCTGCACCTCTTTGAGCTGCACTGGCTCCCGCCTCTCGCTATGGGTGCTGGATGCAGGAGGAAGTAGGGAGGCCCAGCCCAGCTCACTGTGCCTACCCACTGTGGATGCTGTCATGTACATTTCCAAACCAAGAGCTGTAGGAGGGAGGGGAGGAGAGAGGAGGGGAGGGGAGGTGAAAGGAGGCGAAAGGAGGGGAGGGGAGGGGAGGGGAGCAGCTCGGCCAGAGTCAATTGTAAATGCAGTATTCAGCTCACTCAATGAAATAAGCCACCGTAATCCCCTTAGCGCACAGGAAGCCCTTTGGATCGGATCGGTTAACATCTTCTTCAAACCAGAGTCCAGGACCAAGGCCATCAGACACACACACGCTCAAAGCAAACTCTTCAAATGTCTGTTGCTTTGTTGTTCCAGGTGTTACTGGGGTTTGAACTCAGGGCCCCCATGTAAGTGTTCTACCACTGAGCCAGGCCACCAGCCCTGTTTGGCTTCTGGATTCTTTTTCAGATAAGGCCTCAGCCTGCTGTCCTGCGTCTTCTGTGCCCCACACTCCACTTTTTTATTGAGATGAGGTCAGGCTGACATTGTTCCCGGCTTGGCCTCAAACCATGATCCTCAGGACCTCTGCCTCTCTGGACCCGCTGTGGGCCAAGCTGCACCGAGCTGTTTCCAACCTGGCCTGTCTGACAGCCTCCAAAGCTGCAATTCTGGATGGAGTCACTTCCTCCTAAGTCATGAACAATCCACTACATTGCGGCAGCCACTCTCTCCTCGTCATGAATACCCAGACAGGACTTCTCAGCCACGGGGCTTACAGCAAGAGAGTTCCAAGAGGGCACTTCTCAGGGCTAGGAAGCATGGAACCCCAGAACCTACTGGGGATGAGGGGTCTTCAGAGCTGGTCAATTTCATTCTCTACATCCTGTCCATGTATTGGCCACCAAGAACTTATCACTAACAACCAGCACCAAGAACCTATATCTCCAATGACCAGCCACTAAGAACATCTTCTCAAAGAAAGGCATTGATCTCCTGGCAAAGCCTCTGCCACCCCACCCCACTTCTCTTACACCAACATCCACAACCATGCATGTGTTCAACTACCCCCAGGTAGTACATAGCTCACTCTCAGTGCTTCCCAGGCTGGATGCCTGGTGTCCCCATGCCATGCCTCTGTGAGCCAGTCCATGCCTGCAGAGACCAACAGCTCTTCCTTCCTTCCTTTCTTCCTTCCCTCCCACTGATGGGAGAACCTGGGCTCCACAGACGTGTTCATGCACATGTGTGTATCTTGGAGAGCAGAAGAGGTGGAGTGGGGAGGGAGAAGGCAGCCAGCACCCACACTAAACAAGTGAAGGTCAATGCCCAGAGCCAAGGCATCCCAGGCCAAAATACTCAGCTCAGACCCTAAGGAGACTGAGAGAGGAGCCTCAGACCCATCTCCAGACACAAACGAGAGGACAGGGTAAACCAGAACAGGCTGTGAAAATGCAAACACTGAAGCCAGCACCAGTGTCTCATGCCTGTAATCCGAGGGACTCTGGAGGCTAAAATCCGAGGATTATGGCTGGAAGCCAACTTGAGCAGGAAAGTCCATGAGACTCTTTATAAATGAGCAAAACGCCAGAAGTAGAGGGACAGTTCAAATGGTAGGGTGCCAGCAAGAGTGCAAGGCCCTGAATTCAAGCCCTGGTACCAACCCAAAGAAAGAAGAAGACGTAAAAGTCTCAGGTCCCATCCACACTGAAAAGTGAGAAAACGAGGGTACAGGAAGAGCCATGACACCGAGAATGGGTATTAAAAATGCATGCACATCAACAATTGAACTAATCAACAGCCAAATTCTGTTTTTCACAGACAAATCAGAATTTAATATTTTACAAAAATGGAAATGCAAATAAATGACATTTGGAGAAATGTTCAACCTCACTACCAATCAGGAAAATGAAGAGAGATGTGATTGTAATCTACCAAATTAACAAGGCTTTTAAAGTTCTAGTACTGATTCACAGTGAAAGAAAATAATTTAACAGACTTGATACATGGCTGTGAGGCTTACTAACAGAATATATCAAAAGTTTTCAAAAGCCTGCCATAGTAGCTTGCGCCTATAATCCTAGCTACTCAGGAGGCTGAGATCTGAGGATTGAGGTTCAAAGCCAGCTTGGGCAGGAAAAGTATGCAAGACTCTTACCTCCAATTAACCACCAAACAAGCTGGAAGTAGAGCTGTGTAGATAGAGCACTAGCCTTGAGCACCAAAACTCAAGGATAGCACCCAGACCCTGAGTTCAAGTAAAGAACAGGAAGAGGAGGGGGTAGGGGAGGGGGGAGGAGGAAGAGGAGGAGAGCTTGAACCTTTGGCCACATAATTCACCCTGAGATAATTTTTTTTCTGATATTAGAAGTTCTTCACAGAGATATCCTTCATGACATTTCAAACATCTGAAAGCAACCTCTAAATCTGCTAGTTGCCCAGTGCGAAAATGACTTCTGGTGAAAACATGGAATGAAGCCAAGCCCAACAACCAGAACCAACATCCCCACAAGGCCCTCACAATACAATACAGGCCATCACAACTACACAGCCCAGAGGCCTGTGAACGTTAATAGACAAGTTGGTCTTCAAGCTGTGGGTACCTCTACAGACACAGGCTTAATGTTACAGAATTGTGGCCACTTTCGTCACGAATCCCTCAGGACAAGTTAAATTAGGCCAGAGGCGTTCTTGTTCTCCTTCTCTGAGGAGAGCCATAGGGAGATGGCAGGTGCCTAGGCCTCTGTGGCTCGGCGCTCGGCACCCAGCACCCAGCACCCAGCACCCCGCTCTCAGCTTCTTGGCTCTGCAGCTCCCCAGCTCCCTGACTCCCCAAGGCCCAGGCGCCCAACCCCACCCCCTGTGTCTGCCTGAGCCATCCACCTGCCAGGACTTTATTGCTTCTCCCCCAGCCTCTTCAGAGCAGCTGTGCTTGTTATTATAATTACGTAATTCTATCAAATTATACAAATTGATCACAATATGTGAGAAAAAAAAGTGGGACTGCTTCAGTGAAAACCAAGCAGAATGCCTTGGGAAGATGGAAAAGAGAAATGGTGGGAAGGGCATTATCATTACATGTGAACAAGACTTGGCAATTTGGGGCCCAGGTGTGGCAATTCACGCCTGTAATCCCCGCTGTATGAGATTACAATAAACCCCAAAGGGAGAAACAATCACCTTGGCCAAAAAAAAAACCCACAAGCCACAAAAACACCTGCTGACCAGGAATCTCCAGGAAAGCTGGGCGTGGTAGCACACACCTGTGATCCCAGCCCTCCAGAGGTGAAGGCAGAGGCAGGAGGATCAGTCAAAGGCCAACGCAGGTGACATGGAAACTCTATGTCAAAAACCAAAAACACAAACAAGCAAAGTCCAAACAAGAAGAGTAGGTCAAGGCAGCCTTGTGCCTGCGTGTGACCTGGCTACGTCCCATCTGATTCACCATTTCTGCAGATGAGGATACGAAACTAGCAGAGCCTGGGGTAAGACAACATTAAAACTCTGCCTGGAGCAAATGCCCCCTTACTTTATCCTGGGTCCCTTCAGGGCCTGAGTGGATGCTAGAAACTGCAGGGTGCACCCTCATCCCCCTAAGCCCCCCCCCAACAGTGATCTCCCCAGTGCACCTCAGGTCTCTGCTCTGGGGCCACTGTTAAGCTGTGGCTGGGAATCTGCCACAGCCAATCTGGCAAAAGCCACGAAGTTGGGGGGGGGGGGCAGGGTAATAAAGGTCTGAGAGACCCCCATCTCAACCAGTGGCTGGGAGAGGTGGTGCACACATGTCACCCCAGTGATGCAGAGAACACAAGTAGGAGGATCGCAGTCCAGGCTGGGCTGGCATAAAGTGAGACTTTACCTTAGGAACAACCAAGGCAAAAGCCCTGAATGAAGAAGGCATGGTGCAAGCAGTAAAGCACTCGCCTAACAGACATGAGGCCCTGGAGTCAATCCCCAGGAAATAAGGGACAGGCAAGTGGGGAAAGATTCAGAAACAGGCATAAATAACATCCTGCCCAATTCCTGTGGACTCTTAAGCAGAGATGGCGGCAACCACGCAGACAGTGGTCCTCCCGTTCCCAGCCAGCCTGGGTAGTCCAGATAACCAAGGAAGGCAAAGCCCCGCACGCCTGGAGCAGAGCCACACAGGGGGCTGGGCACTCCCTTGGGGCCAGGGGACAGTGATGAACAGATACCAGGTGCCAGATGCCCAGACAACCAGATGCCAGACAACCAAATGCCAAGACGCCCGATGTCCAGACACCAGACAACTGATGCCAGATGGCCAGATGCCAGACACCCAGACACCCAATGCCCAGACACCAGGTGTCAGGTTCCAGATGCCCAGGTGCCAGACCAGACGCCAGATGCCAGACATCCAGACACCAGATGTCCAGACACCAGACGCCCAGACTCTGGACGCCCAGACGCCCAGACGCCGGATGACCAGACGCCCAGACGCCAGATGCCCAGATGTCAGATGTCCAGACGTCAGACAGCCAGATGCCAGACACCCAGACACCAAGCGCCCAGATGCCAGACAACCAGATGCCAGATGCCTAGGCACCAGATGGCTTGGATTTGCCCCAAAGAGACACAGAAGAGGGACCCTGGTGTCTCCTCTACCCAGACCCCTGGCCCTGGGCCCCTGTTGGGGTCTCCCTTTCCTTAGAGCAAGGTTGGGGAGCAACATGAGGAGGCTGGAACCCAGGGCCTCCACAAGGGCTGGAAAATTGGCAACCAGTAACAAAACCATACCTGAACTGCCACTGAGCTGTCATTTTCTCAGATGGCTTTGTATGTACACACAGCCATTCAGGAAGATTCCAGAACCTTCCTGAGAGTCTACCTCTAGCTTAGCTCCTTGAAGAGACGATTCCTGAGATTTATTCTTATTTTTTATTTTTTGGTGCTGATCCTGGGCTTGAACTCAGGGGCTAAGCACTATCCCTAAGCTTTTTCACTCAAGGCTGGCTCTCTACCACTGAGCCACAGCTCCTACTCCCAGCTTTTTGCAGGCTAATTGGAGATAAGAATCTTAAGGAGTTTGCTGCCGAGGCTGGCTCTGAACCTCAATCCTCAGATCTGGACCTCCTGAATAGCTGGGATTACAGGCATGAGCCATGGTACACAGGTGGGTTTGTGCATCTTGCGGCCATTTCAGCCACCCCTCACTCCAAGTCTCCTGGAATCAGTCCAATAGCAGGAAGACCAGGAGTCAGAAAGAAAAAAAAACTGAAGTGGATTTTAGAACAACTTTGGCAAATTAGCAAAGTTTTTAACATCATTAGAGGAGCCTTAAATATTTTCCCGAGCTACATTTCCATCTTCTGAATGCATTTCAGTAATTGCTCTAAAGGAAATTGGGGGCTTTGGCACAAACACAAATGTTGGCATGATTTAAAATGCACAGGCCTCCAAAGAACGTCGTTTCTTTCCTTCCCCCGCCCCTTTCTTTCTTGCTAATCCTTCAACTAACCTCAGCAAGTCTGGGGTGGAGAGTCCAGCCCCAACAGCTGTATTAAAGACACCGCAGCTATTCAGTTGTTTGTAAACCCAAACACTTAGGTTTCCGCGCCAGCTCAGCATATGGCTGGATCCACTGAAGACAGCTGCCGCCAGCCCTGCGCACAGCCTGCCGGCAGCCAAAGCCCAGCCCCAGCCCAGCCCCAGCCCAGCAGCCCAGCCCCAGCCCAGCCCCAGCCCCAGCCCCGGCCCCAGCCCTCAGACCCGCGGCTGCTGCTGACCTATGCACATTGCTAAATCGGGTGTGTAGTTGGAGCTGGAGCTGCGAGAGCCTGAGAGCCTGGTGAGTGCCAAGGGCGCCTGGGACAAGGCGGTGAATGGGGGGAGGGGGAAGGATGGGCCGGGCTTCAAGTCCAGCTCTATCAGCTTATAAATGAGTGCTGGGGCTTTCAAGAAGTCCCTGCACTTGTGAACTCTAAAATGGGGTCCAGGGATGTCAGGATGAATTGAGATTCAAAGTGCAGAGCACTAGCTGGGTACAATGGCTCATGACTGTAATCCCAGCACCTGGGTGAGGCAGAGATCCAAGGGATCATGGTTCTGAAGCCAGCCCCACCTCAATGGAAAAGCAGGGTGTGAGTGTGGTTGCAGGCAGGGCGCTTAGCAGCACAGGGGCCTGGGCAAAAACAATGCCACTTGGGTTCACCTCTTGCAGTTTCTATGCCTTCTAAGGACTCCAGACTGGGGACCAGGCAGGCGCACTCAAAGAGGGGCTGTGGGCAGACCCTTAGCCGGGCAGAGCAGCAGCTCAAAGGGCAGGTTGGGGGGTGGCCCTCTGGCATTTTAAGCTATAAACCTGCAAGTTCTAACCTTCCCAATTACGCTTCCTGAGCTCTAAATCCAGCTACCATTGTGTGAGACAAGTGGAACTGATATTAAGTTAATTAAAAGGCTTTGCTTCTATTTTGCTAGGAAAGGAGCCTGGAAAACCCAGAGCGCTGACTGGGGCACAGTGGGGGCGGCCTCCCACTCCTGGCCTCTGCCCTGAGCCCTCCCAGCCCCCAGCCCGACTTTCCAGTACAGAAAGGCCCTACATGTGGGTGGCTTCTGAGGAAGGATCTATCCAGGCGGCCCAACACCGGTGCCTGTGCGGGCATGGTCCCTAGTGCTCTCCTTCCAGCCCACCCAGAGCACACACCCCTCCACACACCCACTGGGCCATTTGTACTGCAAGTCCTTTCACAGCTGGGTGCTGGATTTGTTGGCTTATTCTTGGCAGCAGGGGCCCTGCACTTGCCAGGCAGGTGCTCCACCACTTGAGCCACACTCATCTTTTTTTGACCATCACTAAGCCCTTTTTACAAAGTCCCCACACATCATGTGACAAAGGACACAGCCCTGGCTCCCTTCAGGCACTGTCTGTAGTGGTTGGCTCCCCTGTGGGCACTCGCCTGCCCTTCCCCACACTGGACTGCTCTTCCACGAGGTTCCCGCCAGAGGACAGAGTCACACCCCACCTGTTTCCCATCCTTTTCCTCTGTAAGATGAGAGAAGCAAAGCAGCTTTCTGAAACAGTGGTAGGAAACCCCTTTGTATGACCACTAAAAGACAACATGAGGTAGAATTTTTTTTACAACGTGATGGGAAACCACAAGCCATGCACACACTGGGTACAACAACAAAGTCTATCTCTGGTCTGTTGTGCCAATCCTGGGGCTTGAACTTGGGGTCTGGGTGCTGTCCCTGAGCTTCGGTGCTCAAGGCTAGCACTCTACCACTTGAGTTGCAGCTCCACTTCCAGTTTTTCAGTAGTTAACTGGAGATAAGAGTTTCATGGACTTTCCTGTCTGGGTTGGCTTTGAACCCAGATTCCCAGATCTCAGCCTCCTCAGTAGCTAGGATTACAGGCATACGCCACAGCACCACCTAAACCTATAAAATACGTTTTAACAGAGTTTTACTCTCTTCTGTGTTACTGTTCTTAGAAGTTTCCAAATGTTCTGAGTTGCTTTTGTGCTAAAATAAGAACATTAAAGGTACTCATAACATCATTGCTTTTACACTGAAGTAAGAATATTACAGTGTATTCATAGCACATACGTTTAATGAAAACACAAGGAGGGGGGAGAAGGGGAAGGGTCCCAGGATCCAGGATGGGCACAAGGCTGGAGCCAGGGCAGCTGGGACAGGCACTGTGGACATAACAGAGAGAAGCTTCCAGAGAGAATCTATAGGAAGGAATGTCGCTCATGCCTGCGCTTCGCCCTCGGCCCTGGGTCTCTGCTGGCTCCCAAGGACCCTGTGCAGCCACATGAAGAAGGGCAGAAGGCAGCAACCCAGCACTGCAGCAGGACAGAGGGATCCTGACCAGCGCACGGGTCAATTCTGAGGAAGTCTGAGTCCCCTCTGGGCATCTGTACTACTGGCAGCCACTAAGCAAAACCTGCTCCTAGCTGGGCACTGCTGGGACTCACGCCTGCCACCCAGCAGCTCAGGAGGCTGAGAGCTGAGAACTGGCATGCAAAGCCAACCCAAGCAGACGAACCCAAAAGGCTCCTGTCTCCAACTGGCCAGCAGGAACCTGCAAATGGAGCTGTGGCTCAAGTGGTGGAGTGCTAGCATTGAGTGGGCCTGAGGCCCTTGGTTCACACACATGCACATGCATGTGCACACACACACACACACAGAGGACAGGTATAAGAAACTGGAGCAGCTTTCACAACGCCAGCTCCACTCTGCACACTCCATGACAGTGCTTGCCCTGGAGCACAAAGCTCTCCAGAAAACTTCCTTGACATGACACACAGCTGAGATATGGGTAGAGAGGGAGAGGTTCTCAAGACCAGGTCCCATCTCCCTGGGGGGTGGGGGGGGGAGCTTCCAGGCACTCCACACCTGGGTGCCCAGGAAGACAACAGATGCCTGCCTGGCTTCCAGGCACTCCACACCTGGGTGCCCAGGAAGACAACAGATGCCTGCCCAGCAAACCCAATGCTCTCCATATGCCGGCCTGCCCCAGGGGCTGCAAGCAAGGATGCCTCAGCCACCGCGGCCAACCAGAGCCAGGCCTTGGCCTCTGCCTAAGGAGCATCTTCCCCCCACACTACCTTCCCACACGTGGCTATCTATCCCCCACCAGGTGCCCAGGCCTGTGCCTGAGCAGAAAGTGAGGCCCAGAAAACAGGGCTGGAGAGAAATTCTCCCCAGTTACAGTGCCTGCCTGGCAAGCACAAGGCCCCCGAGTTCAAACCCCAAGTACCCACGAAAACAAACAAACCCGAGATTTCCATCACACAGTACTTTTTGCCTTTACGCCTCCCTGGAGCCACCGCGTGAGCGCAAATCCCGGGACGGAGGTCGTGGTTCCGTGCCCGCAACGCCCCTCATGGCCGGGGTAAAGTCAAGGGAACCCGCGCCATCCCTGTGCAATGCCTCGCCCTCCTCTCGGGACCTGTGGGACAAGCGCGGCACAGAGGACCGCTGCAACCAGCCGACACCCACGGCCTCCCAGCCTCCCCACCATCCACAAACTACATTCAGTCAGGACGGCTTCACCAGGCACCGCTACTGTCACTAACTGAATGCCACAACGCCGTCTGCCAGGGTCTGCGTACGGTCCGCGTCCACCCGCCGGGCCTGGACCCCCGGCCCGCAGCCACCTAGGAACGAACCCCAACCCCGGCCCGACCCCGCCGCTCCGCACCAGCGGGCTGCGGGCGTCGTCCGGCCTCGCGCGCGCTCGAACCCCATCGGGGCGGCGTCCTGCCCGGCGCAGTCCCCGCCAACTTGAAGCTTCGGACCTGAAGAGACGCGGGAGGAACTTCCGAGAGCCCGGCCGGCGGAGGGGGGCCGAGACCCGGGAGCCCGGACACGCACGCGGGAGAGCGCCCAGCCGTCCCGGATCCCCGTGCCCCGCGTCCTCCCCAGTCCCCGCGCTGTCCCCACGCTGTTGTGGGGAACCCGTGCCACCTCCGCGCGCCCTGCCCGCGCCCTGCGCAGTCCTGGGTACCCCATGTTCCCTCGCGTCCCTCCCCGGTCCCCGCGCAGTCCTGGGTCCCCCGCGCCCTCACCGTTGAGCTGCCGGTAGACGATGTCCTCGAGCAGCGACAGGCGCCGCAGCACAGCGTCCTGGACGGGGCGGGCGGGCGCGCTGAGGTTGGCGGCCTCGGCGCGCGGCCGGAGCTCGTGGAAGGCGTCCCCGCCGCGCACGGAGATGGGCCGGCACCGGGCCAGGAACAGCACGAAGCCGGCCACGGCCGCCAGGTTCAGCACCAGCAGCACCTTCACCCGCCTCAGCGAAGCCATCAAACAGCCCGGCGCCGCCGCACCGCGCCCGCCCGGGCTCCGAGACGCTGTCGCGCCGGGCGGCGGCTGCGGGCCGGGGCCCGGGAGTCCGGGGCACCCGAGGCGGCTGCGGGTCCGCGGAGTCAGAGCTCCCGGGAGCCTCGGCTCGCGGCGAGGCTGGGCCGGATCCTCCGCCGCCCGGCACGGGGCGCAGGGCCGCGTCCGGAGCCGCGGGCGGCCGTCGCGGGGGCGCAGCCGGCGACTCAGCCGCGGACGCGCTCCCCGGGGCGAGCGCCTTTGTTCCGCCAGTCCGCCTGCTCCATGGCGCGGAGCCCAGGCCGGGGCCGCCCGCGGTCTCGCTCGGGTCCGGACTCGGGGTGGGGCGCGGCCCGCGGGGGGCGGCGGGGCCGGGCGCACGGCTCTCCACACCCGCTGCGCGCCCAGAGTCCCGAACCCGCGCCACGAGCACCGGGCGGCCGCCTCAGAGCCGGAAGGAGGGGCGGGGCCTCCGGAGTCACCGCGGGCGGGGAGGAGAGGGAGGGAGGGAGGGAGGTGGGGGGCGGGGGCGTCCAAACCGGGCCCAGCGCGGTGACGCCGGCGCTGCGGCACCGCCAGCCTCGGCGGCTCCGGGCGCCGCGAGCGGACGCGCAGGTGGCGGGGAGGGGGTGGAGGGAGGGAGAAGAGGGAGGATGGGGCGAGAAGGGGTGGGGAGGGGCGCGGAGGGGAGGGGCGCAGAGCGGGAGGAGGGGCGATGAAGGGGCGGGGGCGGGGCTGTGGTGTGGGCGGGGTCGCGTGGTGGGCGATGGGTGGGGCCGGGAGGTGGGCGGGGCGAAGAGGGACCCGGGCTCCTGCGCCGCTGGGCTGCCACCCGCCCGGAGCTGCCGGGCGCCGCGGTCCGGGGTCCCCGCGGCTCTCAGCCGTCCCCGAGCGGGCGGGTGGGCGCCACCCTGGCCCGCGTAGCTGACGGCCCGGCGCGCGCTCGCCCGCTCCGCGCTGCGTGGCCGGAGCGGCTGGAGGCAAAACCCGGCCTGGAGCCGCGGGGCCGCCTCCCCCCGCACGGCGGGCGGGCGCGGGGCGCGGCCACGGGACGGTGGAGGCCTCGTCTTCTGTGATACATGTGCTTATTTATAAACGTGTGTATTCGTGTCGTGCTGTCGTCAATGTGCTCGTTCCTCGTCTTCCATAATAAACGTGCTGTTCCTCATCTTCTCGTAGTGCGCGTGCGCGGTGGGTCCGCCCTCCCACGCGGGGGGTGGGGGAGTTGTCTGGACTCGGGTCCCCTCAACTCCCTTCTTTCCTTTCTCCGTGCTCCTCGTGCCCTTGCTCACGGCCCCCTCCCTCTAGCCCCTTCTCTTAAGTACTGGGGTTTTTTTGTGGCTTTTTTTTTTTTAACATACGGTACATGAAAAATATAGAACAAGTTTTTTGGTGATGTGGGGTTTGAACCTGCTTGCGCAGCCGGCCCTCTTCCACTTGAGTAATACCTGCCTTCCAGTCCCGCTTTTTGCTGGTTATTTTGGAGATGGAGCTGCTCAGACATTCTGCCCAGGCTGACTTTGAATCGTGATCATCACCGGGACCTCAACCTCCCAGTGTGGCTGTTTCGGAAGCTTTCCCATCTCTTTCAGTTCAAGGTTCTCCAAAATGCCATTCTTTGGGGTACCATTTTCAGAACCCTGGTACTTAAGCCATCATCAGAAGCGACTGCAAACCTCTATTTTTGGAGACCTTGGAGGCAGCTGTGGGGGGGGGGGGGGATGAGGTTGAGGTAGGCGACCAGGGCGCCATCCTTAGCAGTGTCAGACACAGGAGGGGCTGAGAGATTGGAAAGGGAAAAAAGCCACCTACGAGGGTGCCTGGAAGCTGCTCAGTTAGCCCAAGACGTTTTCTTGCACTTTGTCTCTCTCCTCTGCAAATGCCCAGCGGAGTTTACATGCACCATCGTATATATATACAGACTCTGACTCCAATAAAAGAAATAAAGAAGCTATTTGAATCTGATGGCAGTAGAGACCGACCCCCTCGTAGGCCAGGCACAGGGCATGAAGGAGAATTTCTTTATGGGCATCCACAAAGCCAGCCTCAAAACCTCTGTCCTGGGCCTCTGGACTTGAAAGTGTGCCCCAAGCTCACACCGCCAACGTGTCAGTGCTAGTCAATAAATACCCCACATCCACTCAACTCTGATTTGAACATTTGACCCTCCATCACTCCTATCTCAAGGTTTCACTCTGTACAATAAATGTAATTTCTCGCAGCCGCAGAACAGCTGAGCCCCATCCTCCCTGCTGCCCGTCCTCATGGGCCGGACCACAGAGATGCCCGAAGAACTGCAGGACGATGCAGGAGTGATGCTCAGAAGGAACAAGCACCTCTTCCCAAAAAATCCCAAGTCTCTGACTCACCCTCCTGCGATCATTTCTGACTGGTTACATGGGGGCAATCCCTCACCCCTCTCAAAGACTCTGGCACAGGTGTCTGGTTGGATTTATTAGCTTCTGTTTAGATTTGTGCTCTCCTGCTGAGTTTTTTTTTCTCCTGCTGACTTTTAGCCAATGTTATTGGGGTCTAACACTCCCAGGATTAAAGGAATGTAGTAAGGGCACATTTCAGACAGGAAGTGGTGCGGACTTTAGAGGGTGGGGCCTGGTGGGAGGAACTTAGACCACCGGGTGAGGATCCGTGTGTGTTGCTACTGGGGTTTGAACTCAGAGCCTCATGTTCACACTTGGCTTTTGCACTCAAGGCTGGCACTCTACCACTCAAACCACACCTCCAGCCTGGCATTTTGGTTAACTGGAGATCACAGTCTCACAGATGTACCTGCCCACACTAGGTTGGAACTGTGGCCCTCAGATCTCAGCCTCCTGAGTAACTGAGATTACAGGTGTGAGCACCAGTGCCCATCAGCTTATATGCATGTTCTTGAGGAGGATATTGAGTACCAGTCCCTTCCTCTCTCTCATTGCTTCCTGGATTACAGGCATGAGCCACAGGCATCTGGTTACTCAGTCCTAATTCATTTTAGTGGGTTCTTTATTTTGCAGAATCACAGCAATTCTTCCTACATCTGAGCACCAGTAACCACTCACATCATGCTCAGCCAGGAGAGACTTGCTCCCTCCCCTGGTTACCCTGCCTCCAGCATCCTCCCTTCTCAGGAGGCTCAGGACCACCCCAGTTTTTCCTGGCCCCTGCCTGCCCTGTGCTTTGCTCCTGGGAGGAAGTGGAATATTCTAGAAACTTCTTCCTACTATTTTAAATCTGACTTCTGAGTGGGCCCAGGAAGAAAAAGAGAAGCTGAGAGGGAAGCCAAGGATTTTCCAGGCAGGGCTTGGCCATGAAGCTCTGCTGGGCCTTGGTGATGGGTGAGCCTCCTGGGACCCCGACGAGCCTTCTTCCTGTTCAGCCCCAGGAGGTCCTAGAAAGGAAGTGCCTGTCCTGGTCACAAGTAACTTGTAGGGTACCAGCCTGGCCTCTGCCATTCCTCCCTCCCTGCCCGGCTCTTGCCTACTTACCGCCTGAGCCAAACAACAGAGCCCAGACCTAAGGGACAGCCTCCCTGCCCTAACCAAACCGGCATCCGAATCTCATCTCCATGTGGGACCTGTGGGACTCACTCTGGACGTCGAGGCCCCCAGGGTGGTCCCGGGAGAGTGCAGAGCAGGGGTGGGATTAAGTCCACACAGGCCCAGACCCATGCTGGCCAGGAATCACTCTTGTTCTAGAACCAAGCTACATGAAAACAAGAACACCCAAACAGTTGTGTGTGGCCAGCAAACGGGATGGATGGATAAACAGACAGACACCCCAGATCCTGGGGACCAGCCTTCCAGTGTCCCCACACAACGTGATGCGCACCTCTGCACAAATGTAATCATTTCCCATTTCCTCCTTAAGGTAATTTTTTAAACTCCTGATTTTTTATTGGCTGTAGTGTGGTAGAAGCGGAGCACGGTTTGTCTTTTTAATGAGATCTGTGACATGATCGTGAAAACCGTGGCATCACCGCTGAACACTGACCATCTGGAGGCAATAAAATATTAACCTTAACATGGGAACCACCACCCACTCGAGGCCGGCTTGCCACACCTGCTGAGGGCAGGTGCCAGGGGCCAGTCTTCCCTCCACTGGGTCCACACAGGGGCTATAGGAGGCCCCAGAGGAAACTACAGGAGTCCCCAGGGGGAGCTGGCTGTCCAAGGTTGAATGGCCCTTGTCCCCGCCCTGCCCCCCAGTGCCCGAGGCCCTCCAGGCAGAAGGCAGTCTGGAGTCCGATGTCTTGGAAACTCCCTTGGAGATGGATGGATGGTCCGGAGCAGGGCACCAACACCAGGCTTGAGCCAACTGGGGAATGAGGGCAAAACCTTGGCCTCAGTCTAGATTAAAGGGGGGAGGCAGCTCTTGCTGTACCCCGGATCTCTGACAAGAGGCTCTGCTGAGCTTAGGGTAGACAGGTGGTAGTGAGGCTTTGACCCCAGGACCGCTGCAGGAGAGGGAGACAGGCTCCTTAAAAGGCAGCTGAAAGATGAAAAATGCCTTCTCTGGGCCTTGCATATGAATTAAAAGCTGAGCATACCCCTTGCCTACCCCCATCCCACCCCCACCCCCGATTGCCTCTGTGCTCTTTGAGCCAAGCTATTCCCTCCTGCAGTCACTTCTTCCTTCCTTTAAGATGGCTGCTAGCTGAGATGACAGGTGTGTATCACCATGTCCCGTCCCCCACCCCGGGGCTCCTTTCTTTTGAGATGGAGTCTCTTGAACTTTTCTGCCCAGGTTGGCCTCAAACCATAAGCCTCCTGATCTCAGCCTTCCACCAACTAAACATGGAGACACTATGGCACAAAACTGGGAGGCTGAGAAAGGGGTCCCCAAAAACATTTCTGCCCAGGTTGGCCCCAAGCCTGTATGTATTCTCAGCTTCCTGAGTAGTGAGGAATGAAACACATGCTCAGGCATGGTGGCACATGTCTGTAATCCCAGCCACTCAGGAAGCAGAGGTGGGAGAATCAGAGTCCAAGTCCAACCTAGGCAAAAGGGGGAGATTCTATCTGAAAAACAAGTTGATACAAAAGGACTGGGTGTGTGGCTCAAGAAGTAGAGTGCCCGCTTAGCAAGCACGAGGCTCTGAGTTCTAATCTCCCCCAAATAAAAGAATGAAATTGAAACTCCTTTTCTTCTTTGAAAGGCATGCATCGAAGAGAAACGGCATCCCCAGACCTTCCTGACCCGCGCCTTCACAGAGCGCCCATCTGCTCCACTTCACGTCTTTTCCTCCTGCTCCCAGTTTGATTTTACACTGGTGACTGGGGAGGATATTCCTGCAGCTGTTCTTACACTACCAGGAGAGCCGAGTCCTGTGACCCTCCAGGAAGGGCAACAGCCACGGCTTCTCCAGTCCCTGAGCCTAACGACCTTGTCCTTAAATCTTTGTTAATTTAATCGGCAAAATCAATGTCTGTGTTCCTCTGGGCTCTAAGAAAATAAATCATTTTCCTCTACCGGCTGCTTTGCCTCCACCGCCAGCTCTAGGTGCTTCCGACAGTCAATCATCTTTTCAGGATTTTGGACTTTTCCTGAGAGCATTCTCTAGCGCTCCTGAGGCCAGGGTAGAAACTCTTTGTTTCTTATTGCTATTGTGTGTTCTGTTCGAGTGCTGCTTCCAACTGTACTTTCCCCCCAGGAGCTGTTCACATTGTCCTTGACAGCCTCATGCAGTGGCTCATCCCAGCTACTCAGGAGACTGAGACCTGGGGATGGTGGCTTGAGTCCAGCTGGGGGGCAGGAACACCAATTCTCAACCAACACCTAGACAATGGAAGCAAGCACCTCTCACCCCAGCTTCCCAGGAGGCTGAGGTGGGGGGACCCGTTCAGCCATGGCCAAGAAGGCCAGGAGACCCAACAGAAAAGGCTGGGCACGGTGGAGCAGGTCTACTAGCCAGCCACTGCAGGAGGCCTGAAATAGGAAGACCACAGTCCAGGTGCAAGTCTGAGCAGGAAGGGAGATTGGATCCCCCAAAATAATCAGTGCACGCACACACACACACACACACACACACACACACACACACACGCTCAGTGGTAGAGTGCCTCCCAGCCTGTGTGAGGCCCTGAGTTCAAGCCCCTCCCCATGAAGATGATCCTTCTCAATCCAGCTCTAATGCAAAGGGTTGTCAGAACAAATGAATACTGTTAACCCCAGTGGCCATTCTCTCTGACTTGTTTGCTCACCTGAAGTTTGCCAAGCCTGTGGGTTCTGGTTGGGATGGAAGAGTGATTTCTTTTGGCTTGATTTCTCATCCGCTTCCTTCCAACTACATAACCTGAACCTAAGTTGTCCCATGGTCTTAGCTTTGAGGAGATTCAAGGAGAATGCTCCCGTCTACACACCCCTGTCCACATCCTGTCCATGCCACTGTCCACACCCTGCCAACACCCTTATCCACACCCTGTCCATGCCCTGTCCACTCCCTGTCCACGCTCTGCCCACGCCCTATCCATGCCCTGTCCACACCATCCACACCCTGTCCGCGCCCCATCCACTCTCTGTCCACACCCTGTCTGTGCCCTGTCCATGCTCTGTCCATGCCCTATCCACGTCCTGTCCATGCTCTGTCCACACCTTGTCCACACCCTGTCCATGCCCTCTTCATGCTCTGTCCATGCCTGTCCATGCTCTGTCCACACCCTGTCCATGCTCTGTCCATACCTTGTCCACACCTTGTCCATGCCCTGTTCACGCTCTGTCCATGCCCGTCCATGCTCTGTCCATGCCCTGTCCACACCCTGTCCACGCTCTGTCCACACCCTGTCTGTTCCCTGTCCACACTCTGTCCATGCCCTATCCACATCCTGTCCATGCTCTGTCCACACCTTGTCCACACCCTGTCCATGCCCTGTTCATGCTCTGTCCATGCCCGTCCATGGTCTGTCCACACCCTGTCCATGCCCTCTTCACGCTCTGTCCATGCCTGTCCATGCTCTGTCCACACTCTGTCCACACCCTGTCCATGCCCTGTCCACACCCTGTCTACGCTCTGTCCACACTCTGTCCACACCCTGTCTACGCTCTGTCCACGCCCTGTCCATGCCCTGTCCACACTCTGTCCACGCCCTGTCCATGCTCTGTTAAACACAAGCTTTTCAGTTGCTTGTACATCAGCACTAAAGTGTAATTTGTTTGGTGGGATGAGTGATTCTGAGCTTGGATGTACATAAACTACTAGAAGGAACTAGAGTTCTCTGATGCTGCAGAAGACTTAACTTTAAGAAGAATGATGGACTCCAATTTGCTCTCAAATTTGCCACTGCACTCTAGCTTCCAGTAGTCTTCTCCGCCCTGCCTCGTCCATGCTTTGCCACCTGGTCAGCGCAGCTGATCGATAGATCGTGGCTCTGTTCTCATGGGCACCGCTCAGATCCACCACAGTTCTGTGAGGAAGGAGTGGAGGAGCACATGTGCACAGTCGGCGTTAATAAATCACCTGTGGAGCTTTGGAGACAAATATGGTTCTCCATCTAAGTGGACGGCAGAAGCCGCCTCACGACTGCTGTCTGACTGGCTGATCGCAAATCTCTTCTAGTTTGGTGGGTACTGAAAGGAGTGTGCTTGGTGGCACACTCCTATAGTCCCTGCTACTCAAGAGGCTGAGGCAAGAGGGTGGCTTGAGCCCAGGAGTCAGAGGCCACCCTGGGATGGAGCCCGGGGGAGGGGGCGGGGCCTGGGAGGGGAGAGGGGCGGAGCCTGGGAGGGGAGAGGGGCGGAGCCTGGGAGGGGAGCGGAGCCCAAGAAGGGTAGCGGGGCGGAGCCGGGGAGTGGGGCAGAGGCCAGCTACCCACCGGGACCCAGCTGACTCCTACACAGGTACAGCCCCATTCCTGTTCTGCTCAAAGCTGGAGCTCTGTTGAGGTTTTTGTTGTTTTGGGGTTTTGTTGCTGGTACTGGGCTTGAACTCAGAGCCTCTTGCTCTCCCCTGGCTTTTCTGTCACCTGGCACTCTACCACGCCAATCACAGCTCCACTTCTGGTGGGGTTTTTTTTTTGGGGGGGGGTTGGTGGTTCACTGGAAATAAGAGTCTCAGTGACTTTCCTGCCTGAGCTTCAAACTTCCATCCTCTGTCTCAGATTCCTGAGCAGCTGGAAGTGCAGGTGTGAGACATGGTGCCTAGCTCCCATTCCCGCCTATTCACACTCATCCTGATGGTCTTGTGTCTCTGGAAAGCACCTCCCAGCACCCTCTCGTACCCCCTTTTTCCCTGTGCCGGGTTCCACTTATTCACTCCACATGCAGACTGCCTTTGAGGATGGAGGCAGGACTCTGCAGCCCGGCTCCCCCTTGGTGAGGAGCTGCCCAGGACTCTGGCACCTTTTGTGAGGCCCTAAGGCAGAGAAGGCTGGGCAGGGGAGGATGGCATTTTGATCCCCTAAGGACTCTCAGGGAGACTGTGAGGTAAACACCCCAAACTCAGCCTGTGTCTGCATCAACCCAAAAGGTCCAAGGACCTGGCCTCTGTGCTGGGTGCTGGGGACTGGGTGTTGTTTGCTCAGGAGCTGGTGGGAAGGGCAGTCACTGGGAGCTGGAAATCATGTTTGGGATGCCTCTGGTGGGTCTGTCTGCTCTGGTGCCGTGCCACAAGCCTCTCATGGAGCAACGTACTGTTCTTCTCTGGCCAGGTTCAGGGACCCAGTTGATGATAAATGTCAGACATGTGAGGAGACTCCAGAGTGCAACACAGGGCAGCTTGTGGACCTGGTCTGCTAAGGAAGGCTGCTAATGCACTGGTAGGGGAGTCAGAGCCAGCTTGGGCCACAGACCCAGGAGCCCAGCCAGGAGAAGTGGAGAGGGAAATTCCTTCCTTCCTTCCTTCCTTCCTTCCTTCCTTCCTTCCTTCCTTCCTTCCTTCCTTCCTTCCTCCCTCCCTTCTTTCCCTCAACAAGTAGAGCCCTGGGACAGGCCAAAAACCAAGGAGCAGCCCCAATAAGCACTCAGATAAACCCAGCTGTTCCCCCTCAGAGCCCACAGTCTGGGAGGAGGAAAGATTATGCAAATGTCACACCTCGTTAGACAAGCACAGGGCCCTGAGAAGGTGCAGGAACAGTCTAGTTTTCAAGATTCTTTGACAAAGATGCTATTTGAGGTTAATAGAATTCGTCCCAACAGGGAGCAAGGTCCAGGGGACTGTAGACAGATAGAGGATGGACAGACAGGGAGCCATATAGACAGACACCGTACGGAGACAGAGAGAGAGAGAGAGAGAGAGAGAGAGAGAGAGAGAGAGAGAAACGTCTTCATGCATAACCTTGAGCATTTGGTGTCAGTGTATGTATTTACTGTAGGCCATAGCAGCACTGGCCTGGCACTCAAACGCTGTGGGCTCTGGGGGCCTGGTCTGTGCTGATCTGTCCAGCTCCAAGGTCGACCGCAGCTCAGGACAGGGGCTGGTTTGGAGCCTGTGGTGGTGGTCACCTTGTACCGGGGCTCCTCAAAGGTGAACCTGGATCCAGATGGAGCCAGGCAGGCAGTGGGGGAGGGGGTGCCGTGGCACTGGGGGCAGGCTGGAAGCTGAGTCTGCAAGAGCAAATTACCCCTGTGCAGGAGTGGTCCCTCTCTGTGGTCCTGGCGCTTGTGAAGGGGTGTGGGGCCGTGTTCCCAGGGGTTCCTAAGGGTACTGGGAAGTCCTGTTCCACAGCCCTCTTGGCGTCATCAGTGCCACAAGTCACGCTGCCCATTGCCACATGGTTTTGTGGAAATCGCTGGAATAGGAGCAGCAGGCAGAGGCTGACAAACCACGGAGGGACGGAGGCAGAATCCAGTGGAGACGCTGATGCGGCCACAGAGGAAGCAGCTCCATCTTTCCAGACTCATTACCTCCCAGGTGTTGAATGAATCTCACTCTCATATGGGCTGCGTGGTGAAGACTGCCGAGAGCAAAGGCGTGGGGGGGGGGGTGGAGTTCATTTAGCCTGCCAATTGATCGGCTACAGAACAGCAAGGCTCTAAGTGTCTCATGACTGCCTAGCTTGTTCGCGTGGGCTAGCCCAGTGAGGTCCCGGTCAGGGGTCACCCCTGTATCTCCATGTCACCCAGATAAATAGAGAAACCCAGGCGAAGACTCCTGACCAGGGGACCCAGCAATGAGGCCAAGCCCAGGGGTGCAGAGACCAGAATAGAGCACTACCTTCCAGGCCACGGTCAGCGAGGGGAAAGCACACATGACCCGCACTCCACCCCCTGGTCCTGGAAGTGCTGCCCGGGCCTAACCAGCTAGTTCCAGTCCCCAATGAAGCCAGAAGAGCACTGGACCCCAGCTCCGAGGGTCAGCCCTCCCCTCAGAGGGCTAGGACCTCCCACTCCTTCCTGGCCGTTCCCTTGACTTGAACTGTGGGGAAACGGGGCTTCCCTGTGCCACCTATCAAATGTTCATAGTTGGCTTATGTCTAGTCTGGGGCTTGAACCACAGGCCTGGGCGCTGTCTCTGAGCTTTTTATGCTCAAAGCTGGTGCTGTACCACTGGAGCCACAGCTCTACTTCTGGACTTTTTGGTGGTTAATTGGAGAAAAAGAGTCTTGTTGGGGATTCAGCTTGGCCTTGAAGGGGGAAGGGCGACGAGAGCTCCTGAGATGCTGCCCTTCCCCCAGCCCTGGGGCAGTGTGGGAGGTAGCCCCTCCCACCTTCTGAAGCAAAGCAGCCCCTGCCTCTCGGCTCGGCCACATGTGTAATGGCGGAGACCCCAGAAACCCGGTCCTTGGGGGGCTGTGGTCTCTGCCCATAGAGGAAGTTCCGTGACATCACCTGATGGACAGTCCATTAGCCAATCGTTAATATCCAGTAGCCCCTCTCCTTCGCGCGCCTCTGGGGGTATAAACTGTTATCCCCCTCCCTTGAATAAACCAGAACATCCTTTGAGAGTTCTCTGGGACACCCATGCGCCCGTGTCTTCCTTGGCGGGTATGGGGGTCTCACGACTACGCGCCACCTGAGGCTACCCGTGGACTCCGCTCCCGCAGTTATTTCCCTACTGGCCAGGGGGCTGTGACAGGGTGGTAGAGGACCACACACGGAAGAGGCAGAGAAGCCCAGGACCCCCACGTGGATGGGGGGTAGAGAAGCCCGGCAGAGTCTCATGGACTTTCCTACCTGGGCTGGCTTTGAACTGTGATCCTCAGATCTCAGCCTCCTGAGTAGCTAGGATGACAGGCATGATGATACTGGTTCCTGGCCAAATGTTTGTATTTAATTGGCTTGGATTAGCTATACAAGGAGATTCACTGTTAGGTCTCTACTCACACAGTAGTCCAGTAATTTCACTCCCTTACCACGCTTCCAGCACCCCTTCTAAGAGTGCCCCCAAGAGCCTGCCTTGTCCTTTTTTTTTCCTTGTACTCACCCATGGTAGTGAAGGTGAAGCAAACCTCAACGGCATTTCCTGGTCTCAGGGCTGAGTGCACTGGGCTTTGCTTGCTTCAGGCATGGCAGCAGCACTGCCCCCAGCCACCACCATGGGGCCGGAAGTGCCCGGCTAGAATGTGTGGGTGGCCAGGCACAGGGCACCAGCTGAGTGCTGGGAACCCTCGTACCGGTTCTCTACCTGTGCCACCTGCACCCACTTCCAACTATCGGCAGACTCCAGAGGAGCGACGGCAGGCCTGCCAGGTAAAGGCAGCCGCCTCTGCCTAGGACACCCACACAACTACCAGGCCCCCCACGCCTGCACCTGCGCCTCTCACCCCAGCGCTCACCCCCGTTGTGCAACAGAGCCACAGGGCCACTTTCCACTTTTTCTGTTTATGTGGAGCTGAGGAATCGAACCCAGGGCTTCATGCGTGCTAGGCAAGCACTCTACCGCTAAGCCACATTCCCAGCCCCCTTACTACAGTTTTGAAAGATTTTTTTTCTTTAATCAAAAAATTTTGGAAACAAAGAAGTAGACATCTGAAAATAACTGAAAAAAGTATTTGAAGGCTGAGTCCCTGCCAGGAGCCCTCCTCCAGCCTTCTTGGGAAAGGAATCTTGGGGAAGGAAATGGAGTTCCATGCCTCCTCTCCCTCCCCCCTCCTGCGGGTCCCCACCCTGCCCTTCTGGGAAATCCCCACAGGAGGCCTCCACTCATGTCCCCACAGGGTAGGGAAGAGCTGGGACACAGCCCCCAGAGGCAGAGCACTAAGGGACCCCCTACAACACACACACATCCCCGCCCAGTCAGGGGGCGTACAGGTCTGGAGGGGGCAGGGAGAAAGGAGTGCAGAGCCAAGACCACTCAGCTGGTGGCCAAAGGGTCCCCTCAGACTGTCATGGACTGTTGACCATGTGTGCGTGGCCCCTGCAGTCCTGAGGCTGGTTTAGAGTGACAGTCAATTCCCAAGACAAAGCCAGCATCCGCCATCCTGAGTGTGGCCTAGGGCTGAGCCAGAATGCCTGCAGCAACTTGAGGCCCCCGCCTGCCCTCTCTCCCTTCTGACCACAGCTCCCCTCCATCCACCTCCAAATGAAAACCCAGCAGAAGCTAAGGAGGGTGGCACAGGACTGTAATCCCAGCACCCAGAAGGCTGAGCCCCAGGCCCGCCTGGCTTCCTAGGGAGACCCTGTCTCTAACAAAACAAAGCAAAACAAAACAAAACATGTTGGAATGTCATGAAATCAGGGCCTAGAAGACGGTTGGATGAGAAAAGCTCCCAGGAGTGGGAAATGTTTCCAGCAGTTGGGGTGAGGAGGCCTCTGGCCAGCCTCCTGAGCTCACATCTGGATTTCTGTAGACAAACCTCCCATGCTTGGGCCCCTGCCTGGATTGTCCGCCCAGGGAGGCGGGGTGGGAATCATGTCCTTGTGATGTCAACACTACCAGCCCTCCCGCCCTCTGGCCAGGCTTGCCTGTGTCTGTCCCCCTCAGTGGCCCCTCCCCCCCACCTCCTCCTCCCCTTGATGGGTGAAGGTGGAGCCCTCCTGCCCCTCTGGAACCCATGGTGGTGTCTTAGCCCTGGCCCCAGAGGGGAATTCTCAGGGCTACTTGGAGCTGTAGAAAGACACCCCTGGGCACAGCCAGGCCACCCAACCTCCTTCCTCCTTAGGACTTGCATCTTCTTCTTTTTCCTTCTTTCCCTAGCAAAATGGCATTGAGGGCCATAAGGGAGATCTTATGGGCACAGGGACTTGTGATAAAACTATGGCAAAGGTTCCTTCCAAACCAGAGCCTCAGGGAAGCTTGGACACAAACTCGCACAAACACACACACACTAACACACACACATGCATGTACACACAGACACATACATGCTCATGTATACGCAGAGGCACACATGTGCATACATTGACAGACTCACGTGTGCACACCCATGCATACATGCACACACAAGGCATGCACACTAATGTACACACAGGTACATACACATAGGGACACACATTGGCACACACATGCATACATGCACACACGGTATGTACACTCTTACACCCAGGTATATACACATAGGCACATATTGGTGCACACACTCACACATGTGTACACATGCACATACATGCATACATGTACCACTCACATACCCAGTTACACACACATAGGTACACACGTGGTCACACGCACAGGCAGACGTGCACACATTGGTACACACTTGCACACCACTCTGTAAGGAAGTCTGCCCACTATGGAAGCCATTCTGGCACCCAGGGGCGCCTCTCAGAACCCCTGAGCCTCTCTCTCGCCTTGGAATCGTGCATCTTCCTGTGACTCTGCAGACAGTGCCCCTCATAGATATCCCAGACCCATCCCTTCCCTCCTAGTCCCCAGCATCCCCCTCATTTGCACAAGGTCCTGGAGGTGGAGGCTAACGAGCTCCGAGGGGGCTGCAGGGCCAGAGGTGGAGAAAGGCGCCACTCCCTGCCCCGCTGAGGCCCCGTTGTGACATCAGGAAGGAGACCTGCCACCCTGTCCATGGTGAGCCACCCACAGGGCACCCCAACAACCATGGGGCACCCTGACACCCATGGGCATCCCGACATCCATGGAGCACCCCAATATCCATAGGACATGCAGATATCAAAGGGGCACCCTGACTTCTATGGGGCACTGTGACATCCATGGAGCACCCCAACTCCCATGGGGCACCCCAACACCAATGGGCACCCTGACATCCAAGGGCACCCTGACATTCATGGACACCCTGACTTCCATGGAGCACCCCAATATCCATGGGCACCCTGACATCCATGGGCATCCCGACATCCATGGGCATCCCGACATCCATGGGCACCCCGACTTCCATGGGCACTCTGACTTCCATGGGGCACCCCAACATCTGTGGGCCCCCAATAGTGATGGGATATGGGAAAGAAGAACTGGGAGTGGGTGAGTTTGCAGCAAAGGAGTCACTTAGGTGCAGGCCTTGAAAGTAAATCTTGCCCCTGCCCTTCCTCTCCCTCCCCACCCTTCCTCTCCCTCCCTGCCTTCCCCCTCCCCTCTCCCTCCCTGTCTCCCCCCCCACATACTCCTTGTGAACCTGGGCTGCAGGTGCCCACAGAGGGAGGAGCAGCCCCAGGGTGAGCAGGCTGGACACTGGGGTGCCCACCCCCCCACCCCACACTGTCCCAGAGAGGCTCATGCCCTTCTTCACTGTTGGCTTGTTTGTTTGCATTCTTTCTCCCTCCAGATTCTATATTTGATTTCCTCCTCACATTTAAATTTAGCAGCTCTGGGTTATTGACTCCTTTTTTTCCCCAAAAAAACATGGAAAGCTTAATCTTCAGAGCTGCTATCTATAAATACCAGCCCCCTCCCCCACCCTGGGCCAGGCCCGGAGCTGGGGCGGCCCCCAAGTGCCAGTCTGCCCTGCTCACAGTGGCAAGAACAGACCAGGGAGGGCGGATTCCCCAACCCTGGAGCCCCCTGTCCCTGAAGCCCCCCATCTCTGGAGCCTCCATCTCTGGAGGGCCACAGGAGGATGCTCCAAGCTGGAGCAAGACACTGAGTTGCCAAGCAAGTCCAGGTGCATGGACAAGAGGACAGTGGAGGATAGAGGAGGAGGACAGGGAGGAGGACAGGGGAGGAGGACAAGGGAGAAGGACAGGGGAGGACAGGGGAGGAGGACAGGGGAGGAGGACAGGGGAGAACAAGGGAGGAGGACAAGGGGGGGGACAAGGGAGGAGGACAGTGGAGGAGGACGGGGAGGAAGCCCCAGGCCACCACAGACGTTCTCTTCCAGCCAGGGAAGAAGCGAGGAGCCACACAGGCCGAGTCTGGCCGGGCAGCATGGCCACTGCCAGAGACCCCAGGTTCTCTCTCGCTTCCCTGATGGCCCTGTCTGCAGTGCAGACACAACCGTTATGTTACTGTTCTGCCATGTCTGCTGGGACATGTTTGTTTAATTAGAAACAGGAATGGCTGCAATTCCAGGCACTGTAATGAAGCTGGGCAAGGCCCTGCCCCCCACCACTGCCCCTTCCCCCGCCACTGCCCCTGTCCCCCACTGCCCCGTCCCCCTGCTTCCCCTGTCCCCCACTGACCCTGTCCCCCACCAACCCTTCCCCCCACCACTGCCCCTGTCCCCCACTGACCCTGCCCCCCACTGCCCCTGCCCCCCACCACTGTCCCTGTCCTCTGCTGCCCCGTCCCCTGCTGCCTCATCCCTCTCCACTGCCCTTGCCCACCACCACCCCTGCCCCCGGGGCTCCTGCCCATCACTGCCTTGTCTTCTGCTGCCCCTACCCCTGCATAAAAGAAGGTTTTCCCAGGGTTGCCAAATGTTTGCCTGGCCGGCTATGGCCTCCAGAACAAACTGAGGGCACAGGGGAGGGGCTCGGCCCCACCCAGCCTCCATGCTGGCTTAACTCTTCCCTGTGCCGTGCCTCGTGTGTTCATGAGAGCTAAGGCCCAGGAATTAATGAGGGCAGTTGGATAAACTTCAACCTCTGAGAATGCTAGATTTCTCTATATATCAAAACGTCCATAATTGAAAGAGAAGCAGGATGTGTTGTGCCCTCAATGTGTCTGGGCGTGGGCACGCATACACGCGCACATGCATGCTTGCCCGGGGCTTGAGCTTAGGGCCTTGGACTCTAGCTTACCTTTTTCCCTCGTGGCCAGAGCTCTACCACCACCTCGCTGTTTCCAGATTAATTTGAGATGAGAGTCTCTCAGATGATTTGTCTGCCCAGGCTGGCTTTGAACTGAGATCCTCATATCTAAGCCTCCTGAGTAGCTGAGATTACAGGCACGGGCCTCAGCACCCGGCTGACAGCGGCGGCCTTAGTAAATAAAAGGTTCTTACAAGCTCAATGGAAAGAGACAGGGGAAGTAAACAATTGATGGGAGAATACATAAATGATTAATAACTATGTAAGCCACCACTTAAGCTCATTAATATTTAAAGAAACATAAATCAAGGAACACTGAGGTACTGGCTGTATGATTTCTGGAAAGCTACCTAAACAGAATATAGCAGTCATTTCATTTCTTTCTTTCTCAGTTTCAAATCATTTACTAATAGATTTTTTTTTTGTCAGTCACAGGGCTTGAACTCTGGCTCTGAGTTCTTCAGCTCTAAGGCTAGAGCTCTACCACTTGAGCCACAGCACCACTTCGAGTTTTCTGGTGGTTCATTGGAGATAAGAGTCTCACCAACTTTCCCGCTCTGGCTGGCTTTGAACCACAATGCTCAGATCTTAGTCTCCTGAGTGGCTAGGATTTATTTACAGGGGTGAGCCACTGGTGCCCAGCTGTGACAGCAGATTTGGCTTAAATCACTCTAGTACACACTCATACCCACAACAGTCACCCCAGCCATGGGTCTGCTTTACAACACAAGGCCATACACTAACAGATGGCATTCCCCAAGCCAAACTTGAGATAAGAGTTTTGAAAGTAATTTCTAATTATTACAGGAATGCTTCTCTTTTTTTCTTATTTATTGTCAAAGTGATGTACAGAGAGGTTACAGTTTCATACGTTAGGCCTTGGGTACATTTCTTGTAAGGAATGCTTCTTCAAAAAATATTTTCTCTCACTCCCTCATCTCCTATACTGAAGGATGTATGTTTTTGTTTCCCCCAAGCTAAATCCAAACCCACAAAATTGATTTCAGGCAGGAAATAAAACCCTCTGCAAATTAAAATAGGAAACAAAAATAGAAAAATCATAGTTTATCTATGAATATATATATATATATGAATCTTCCAGCATTTAAAAATCACTTTAGAGATGAAATTTGGGATCTTACTACTCATAATTCCAAACTCCATAATGATTTAAGGATATACTTCCGTTTCCTTCCTGGCTACCTGCTCCCCTCCAAACAGTTCAATATAGCCATGGCTCAAGCTTAATGGGAAGACAGAACGTTTTTGAATAGGTTTTTTTTTTGGTCTGTTTTTTACTTTGGTGATCTGGGAGGCTCATGTTGCTCTTTGCCATTACGTGGAGTCACTCCTCGAGGTACAGCCCTAGGGCTAAACTGGTGTCTCTGCTCCCTGATTTTTCCAGCTGCTCCCCTGGAAATGGTATTGTCTCGGAAGCCAGAATAATCTTTAGTAGCCCTTGCTTCTGATTTCTCATGTGGTTTCTCAACTGACTTCTCAGGGGTCCCATTCTCTTCATTTGGGGGGGGGGGTGTGTGACACTATCTTGGAGGGAAGCTCCCACAGTGGCTGTATAAGAACTGGAGATGGCACTTTAGGTGGCTTTTGGCATAGTTCAGCATCACTTAATTTTCAGGGTTCCTGGCCACAAGTACAGGTCTATTTGTGCTACTATTGCATAGTGAAGCAGTGTTTGCCCTTGATGGCTTTGCAGGACTTGGGGGAAGAAACTGGTACAGTCATCTGATTGAGGACATCCTTCTGAACAGTGGAATCTTCTATTGCTGAGTTGTGCTTAACATAGGCAGCTCCGCTATACATGAAAGACTGGGACTTTGAGTTGCTGGGCAGAACTGCAGTCTGTCTGCTTATCTTCTGCAGATACTGGGCAACTTAACCCTCACATCTTCATTGTCCTTTTCTCTGTAGACACCTTTAACAACGTCAGACATTCTATTCTCCTAAAGGAATTCACCCACCATGCTTGATGAATTTCCAGGTAATGGAGGAAAACTTGAAGCTAAAAAGTCGAACTTTTAACTTTGTTTCAGCTGAAGGATGAGACCTTGAGATCCCCCCATCTTCCCGTCTTCTATGATCAGAAGAGCGTTCTTCTGCCCCTACCATAGCCCCCATTCTGTTTCATCTGTAAAGATGGGAGGCTCCTTTGGAAAGTAAGTTTGTTCTTGATTCCCTGTGACCATAGGGTTATGTGTCCGGGCAGAGAGTTCCTTGAACTCAATCTGCTCAATGGTCCATCCCCCAAGGACACAGAACCCTCTGCCGAGTGTTCCAAACCACTGGATGATGTAAAATGAGGCTTCATCCAATGTTTCTGGAATGGTCGACCCGTATTCATAGCGGCAGAATTTTTTTTGTACGATCCTGGTGAATTAAAGCGGTTCACAAAACTGCCATTGGGAAAGGGAGCCAGTGGTGTTTCAAAGCGAGGTGCAGGACTTGGAGACCAAGACTGAGGCACGAGACTGTGGGGCACTGGCTTGCAGCTTTAGGAGGAGCCGCCTCTTCTCCAGCCCCGGGGCCGTGTGGCTGCTAGCCCGCCCCCTGCCTTCTCTGGCCCGGAACCGGAAAGGCAGCTCTAACCAGCCCCGCCTCCTGCCTCGGACCGCGTGTACGCCAAGATGGCGGGGGATGATGAACCCAGAGGCGGTCCTGGGGGCTGTGACCTCTGCCCTTAAGGGAAGTCCCATGATGTCACCTGCGAAGGACAGCCTGATCGGCCTATTGCCATGTCTAGCTAGCCACTCCAAATCCCTCCCCTTCCTGCTGGTCATCACTGCTATATAAACCCCCACCCCAGAATTAAAGCTTTGGATGTTTGCTAGACTTTGCCCCGAGTCGCCTGTGTATCTTGGGTCCTGCCTTTAAACCTAAAGGGGGGCTGGGATGGGCGTTCTCGGGACTCACATATTTTTTCTTGGCTCTGCCCCAAGGGGCTCACCCTCATGCCTCTCTCGCGGGCCAGGGGAAGTGTGGGGGCCGAGAGCCCCAACACAAGACTATGGACAGAGTTCTGTTGGTGGCTGTATGCAGGCTGCATAAACACTGCTAAGGGATACTGGGCTTGAATCTGGATGGTCTGACTACACATCCTAGAATCCATTACTTGCAACCATTTTTAGCAAAATAACATATTGATGGCTTTTATCCTGGCTACGACTGGCTTGCCTTGAAATGTTTTAACTTCTCTTAAATATTTAAGAGCCTGTGGTGCATCTGTGTCTGGCTGGACTGTGACATACCAGTTGCTATTGTGTGCAAATTCACAGCTTATCACTTTGGAGATAGTTTTCACTTTTAAACAATGTTTCCACTTCCTCTATGGGTGTTGTTTCAGGAATCTCTAGGAGAATTACATCAGCATGCTAATGACTTGGTCTCACCTTCTCACCCTTCTTGTACCGCAGGAGAAGATCTCAACACTTCAAGAGTTAAATCAAGCTCTGCGGTCAACTTTTTTTAAAAAAATTTCTTCCATGTTGCCAACTGTCCAACTTGGGACTAACTGATCACTATCCATTTGCAAGATCAAGTAAAGATCCTTTGACAAATTTTCTTGTGAGAAATAGAATTCTAGTTATTTCTTCAGACATTCTCTTAGGTCTTCTGTAGAAATGGCTGAACTTTGGTAACTCAGATTTTCAGGTACTAAAATCATTCCATCAGTTGACTCTTTGATGCCTGTCCTATTTCTTGCAGTTCCACAAGACAGACACTACATTACTTCATATTCTTTACACATGTTCTCTGAACACTCTATTCCCTCCGGATGTGCTGCTGAGTTCATGCCAAGAGCGTTGGGTTCCATGGGTCACAGGAGTGGCATCAGGATTTCCTGGAGGAACTTCTTGACATACTTTGGTGTTAGGATTGACACCGGTCCCTTTAGATGTTACCTGCTAAATAATCAAAGGATCTCCACAAAGGGCAACATATCTCCCTCCACCGAGACCCTCCACTCTTTCCCACCACCGCAACTCCAACTGGCTCACTGGACCCAGCAGTCATGTCTTTAAAATACCTACGCTTACCCAGGAGGCCTCTTCTGAAGTCACGCTCTTCGCAGAGAGCCAGGAAAAAAGGACAAAGACGTATCACTCAGCACTGCACTTGCAGAATTATTTATCATCGCTGCACCCGGATGAAGACGTTTTGGATTTCATAACCTTACTGTTGTCACGGCATGGCGCCCACAGCAAATGCATATGGGAGAAAAGATCACTTTAATATTAAGACAAATCACCCTAGAGAGTGTTCCAAATTGCTCTTTACCAAAAATTGCTGCTTCCTGACCATTGCAAACACCTAATTCCTCAGTGCAGCCGCAGGCCTGGAGGAAGCGTCAGTGCTGGGCGAGTGGGTATGCATGCATATGTGTGTGTGTGTGTGTGTGTGAGAGAGAGAGAGAGAGAGAGAGAGAGATCACTGCTAGCCCTGTGTCCTGGTGCCTGGCAGCTGGAACCCCCTGCCTGCTGCTGGTGTTCCTGAGAGTCACAGGCTGCCAGCCCTCCCCCACCCCCGCCCCACCCGCCCCTTCTCTGGCAAGTAATTTCTTTTCAGAGTGATGGTGTCTAGAAATTCTGCCGCCTTAAAATTCTCAGCAGACTTCGCTTCCAACAACTTCCTTTTTTGGAAACAACTGCCAAAATCAACATCTTTTCTGGGGGGGGGGGCGGGGGGGGTAGTAAAGGCTCTAGAAGAGAAAGCTCGGGCTCAGAGGGGAGGAAAATCCAATGCTGCACATTCAGCGAGTGGCAATTGTTGGCTTTTAGCACAAAATCCCAGGGCAGGAAAACAGCAACAACAAACAAAAAAGCCTCAAACCAAACCAAACCCGAAAGTTCTGCAAATGCCAGCTCTGGCTTCCCTCCCACCAGGCTGAGGCGACCCGAGGCCCCCACTGCGACCGGCTAGGCTGAGTGCCCGCATTGGTCTGTGAAGCTGGGCAGAGGTCCCCTGCCCTCCTGCCCGCCCCCCCCTCAGCCAGGAAGCAGGGCCAGGTGCGGGGAGGGAGGGTGGCAAGGGTGGCGGTGCGCTAGCACAGGTCCACAGCATCTCTTCCTCTTCTTCCTCTGCATCCTGGCCACCACGAAGGAGGCGCATCTTTCCTTCCCACTGTCCTTCTGCCATGCCGTCCCTCCCCACTCCAGTCCAGCATCACGGAGACTGTGGCCACCGACTGCAGAATGTGGGGTGCAAGGCAGCCTTCCTGAAACACCCCTGTGGGTCCTCCCTCCCCTCCCACACCTCCCGTTCTTCCTCTCTCTCCTCCCTCCCCCTCCTTCTACCCCTCTCTCCCTCCCCTGCTCTTTTCCTCTCTCCCTCCCCTTCCTTCCTCCCTCTCCTCCCTCCCCTCCTTCTACCTCTCTCTCCCTCCCCTCCCTGAAGGCTGTACCCACTGAAGCCCCCCTCCCCTTGCTGGTTCCTGACCTGAGGAGAGGCCCGTGGCCCTGAAAGTCATCTGCCCTCATAGTCCTGCCCAGGACACACCCCGTGCTCACACCCCACGTGCGCATGTGATAGTTGCTCAGGTAGGGTTTCCCTTTTCTCCCTAGGGCTGGCCTTGACTGTGAGCCTCCTGTTTGTGCTCCTTCCATAGCTGGAGGGCACGCAGTGCCACCATGCCCAGCCATTGGTTGAGATGGGGTCTTCATACCTTCATTTTTGCACAAACTGGCCTTGAACTGGTCTCCCTGCTCTCCTCCTCCCCAGTTGCTAGGATTGCAGGCTCCAGCCACTGTCTCTGGTTCCTTCTTCCTCCCAAGATGAAGCTGACAATGCCACCACAGGTACCTCCCTATCTTCATCCCGTCCCAGCTGCCTCTCAGAGGCCGGGCTCCAGAGAGCACCATCGTGCGACTTGTGGGCCAACCGGGGCTCCTCTCAGCCTGGGTGCTCTCTGGGCAGTGCTGGGCTCCCAGCAACCAGCTGGCCTGTAGCTCGCTGTCAGTCCAACCCAGGGAGGCAGAGATCTGGAGGATCAAAGTCATCCTGGGCAAAAGGCTGACGGAACCCCATCTCAACCAATAACTAAGATAAAAGCTGGGAGGGAGGAGGCGTGCACACCTGTCAATACAGCTGGAACTGATGTCCTGGCCAGCTGAGAAAAAAGTGAGACTCTCTTTAAAAGGACTTGGGGTGTGCACCAGTGGTGGAACAGCCTGCCTTGCCAGCACACCGCCTCGGGTTCAATCCCTAGTACCACCAAAGCTAGTGACAGTGACAACGACGACAATGGTGATGGCAGTGATGACAGCGATGGTGATGGTGGTGGTGGTGATGAGAATGATGGTGTAGTGGGGACAAGCCCACCCTGTCAGCGCACAAGCCCACCCACCGATTGACATCTGGAATTAAGAGCCCACACGACAAAGTTGAAAAAAGAAAAACTTTATTGAGAGAGTTCCCACACTGATGGGCCAGGGCCTCAGCACTAGCTCGGGAGTACATACTGCGAACCCCGCCCGAACACACCGGCTTTTATAGCAAAAATCACATTTTTAGGCCTAGCCACTTGCAGGTGGCCAGTGGGATTAAAGCACATATAGGAAACAGCACAGTCATGCCTGGCCACACAGGTGGCCAATAAGGTCACAATAAGGTCATCATCTTAAACTAACCTCTCCTTCTACTCTAAGTTGGCATGTGTTGGGAGGCCAATAGAATTACAGGTTGGCTCGAACTCACTATGCAGGTGGTGGAGCAGGACCTTTGTTCCACCTCAGTGCATTCTTTAGAAACAGGAGGGGTTTGCTGTTAGGTCGCCCTGGGAGATAGGGCCAGGTGCTCTTTACATTTCAAGAAGCTGGCCTCTATCAGAAGGTGGGCTGGGTGTTTCTTTGCAAGCAAGCAAAGGTCACACTGCCCCCATCAGCTAAGAGGAATGCTCTAAGTTTAAAATGGAGTCATACTAACTCAGGGTCCACTAGCTCAGGGTTCACTTCAATGGTGGTGATGATGGTGTTGGTGATAGAGTGATAGTGGTGGTGGTGGTGGTGGTAATGGGATAAAAGGTACACACTATGATATCCAGATTGTTTGTAAAGTAGCTTGTGATATCCAGTTCATTTGTAAGACTCCTTGGGTTTTTTTTTTTTTTTTTTTGGAGCGGGCAGGGGCTTGTTTTTGCCTAGATTGACCTTAAACCACATCAGACCACAGTCCTCTTGTTTCTGCCTCCCAAGTAGGTAGGATCACAGAGTGGAGGCTTCACACCCAGCTGGATAAGTTTCTGATTCATTTGGTTTATAAAAGGACAAGCGATTAAAAATGGATGATGTTTTCTAGTTGTGTGTAATAGCAGGCTTCGGCATCTATTTATTTTACTTTCAGCATATATTTTACATAACCACTGGAATAGGAAACAACCCTTCAAGCTCACTGACAACGTGCAACCCAGCAGGGAAAATATAGACATACCCATTCCGAGGAGCGAAGGTTGGGAGGAGCTCCTGCCATTTTCTTGATTGGATCGGCCAGGATGCAGGGCGCTGGGTGAAGCTTGTCAAAGGCCAAGCGGATGCTTGGGTGCTGAGCTCCTGACCTGGCCTGGAAGATTCCCCTCCAGAGGCCACCAGAGCCTCCCTCCCCAGACCCCCACATCCCAGAGACTTCTGGAACCTTCCCAGGGACCTCGTCCCCGCCACCTGGGCTGGGTGGCAGGTTCAACACTCCTTTTCCAGGTAGTGATCCCTGGGCGCCGCATGCTCGGATCTGGGCCGGGTCCCCAGGCCACTCTCCTGGCCACACTTGCAGGGCCTTGGCTGCAGGAGGCCCCGGCTGAGGGAGCACATGAGGGCAACACAGGCACCTGGCCATGAAATCCCTCCCTGCAAGCAATGCACGGTCAGGTGCTTCACAGAAAGTTGCCCCAGCATCTGTCAGTCAAAATTCGTCAGACTCAGGAATCAATATGCGGAATTGAAACCCCTCTGTACAAATTTTTTAAAGGAATTTAAAATTTTGCAATGGATGCTGGTGGCTCACACCTGCAATCCCAGCTGCTCAGGAGATCTGGGGATCTCAGTTCAAAGCCAGCCCGGGCAGGAAAGGCCGTGAGGCTGTTTATCTCCAACCAACCAGCAGGAAACCGGAAGTGCCGCTGTGGCTCCAAGTTGGAGAGCGCCAGCCTTGAGTGAAAGTGCTCAGGAGCAGCGCCCAGGCCCTGAGTTCAAGACCCACCACCGACGTGCATGCACACATACACACACACTCATGTTGCTCCCACATGGAAACAGAACAAAATGGAGCATAAGATGATGGGCGCCGTGGTGTGCCCATGCCAAGCCCAGCACCCGGTGCTGAGGACCGATCCCAGGGCCCAGGCCTGAGGGGACGGGAAGCCTGGCCTGGCGGGGCTGGAGTTCGGAGCTGTGGGCCTGGGCTGGCGTGGAAATTCAGTTCTGTGGTTGGGAGCACAAGCGCGGTTACTGGTGGTAGGGCTGACTGCGCTGCCTGGGACTGCTCCGGCCCAGGGGGAGCAGCCGGGGGCCACGGCCTTGCTGCGCGGACCCTTGAGCCGCTCTCAAAGTGGCACCGGTGGAGGCTGGGAATATGGCCTAGTGGTAGAGAGCTTGCCTCGTATACATGAAGCCCTGGGTTCGATTCCCCAGCACCACATATATAGAAAACGGCCAGAAGTGGCGGCTCAAGTGGCAGAGTGCTAGCCTTGAGCAAAAAAGAAGCCAGGGACAGTGCTCAGGCCCAGAGTCAAAGGCCCAGGACTGGCAAAAGAAAAAGTGGCACCAGCCGGGCTGGGGTGGGGTGGGCGAGGAGGAGGGGGCGGAGCACGGGCGGAGCACTGCTGAGGTGTAGGGAGCAGGGCGGAGGAGGGGGCGGAGCACCGCGGAGGCAGAAGGGGGCGGGGCATGGGGAGGAGCACTGCAGAAACATAGGGGGCGGGGCGGGAGGGGCGGAGCTAGGGAGGCGGGGTGATGGAGGGACGAAGCATCGGAGGGGCGGAGCAACAGAGGGGGTGGATGGACAGAGGGGGCAGGGCGGAGGAGGGGGCGGAGCACCGCGGAGGCGTAGGGGGCGGGGTGGCGTAGTGGGCGGGGCACGGGGCGGAGCACCGCAGAAACATAGGGGGCGGGGCGGGAGGGGCGGGGCATGGGGCGGAGCTAGGGAGGCGGGGTGATGGAGGGACGAAGCAACGGAGGGGCGGAGCAACAGAGGGGGTGGATGGACAGAGGGGGCAGGGCGACGGAGGGGCGACGGAGGGGACTGCTAGAGCCACGCACCCCGTCCTTTCTGCTCTAGGTATTTTAAAGATAGGATCTTGTACTTTGGCTGCGGCCTCACACGGTGGTCCTCCTACCTCCGCCTCCAAGCGGCTGGGATTACAGGCATACACTACAACACCCAACCTGCAATTGCTCCTTGAGGAGTAGCTGGCTGCATGGCCACAGGGCAGATAATCGGAAAGTGCAGATGAACTCCTGGTGAGCCAGGAAGCAAAAGACAGGGGGCAGGGGGCAGACGCACTCTTTCCTTTCTAGTTAGCCACCTTTTGTGGGAACTAACCCAGTCCCACAAGTCTGATGCACCAGAGGGCTGAGCCAGTTACCAGCCCTTCCATGAAGCCCCTGCCTCCTCTTAATGGGCCCACCACCAGGAGACCCTGCAAACCACCACTTTGAGACCCAGCGTCCCACCTATGGGGCTGAGCACAGGCCACTCAGGAGCTTGCCTGAAGCCATCACGCATTCACTGCCACAGCTCCTCCCTCCTGGGCTTGGAGCCCACACTGCACCCCAAGGCCTCTGCCCCATCTCTCCTTGCCTCTTCTTGAGCACCCTCTGAGCCAACCACCTGTTGGGACAGCAACCATCACCTCAGCGGCCTGGTGTCTCACTCCCAGCTGCTCCCAGCCCCAGGCTCAGAGGCAGGAGAGCAACCATCTCTGTTCCCAGATCCTGCCTGGAGCCAGCTCTATAGTTGGGATGTGGAGCCGGGTCCTCTGGGGCCAGGCGAAGCACCAGCCCCCGTGGAGGTGGAGGGCTGGCCCAGTGCTGCTCCTCTCCTCTTAGAGTGGACTGTGGTCCTCCGGATGCAGAAGTGAATACTGTGTTGTGTGTGCACCAGACCTGGGGCTTGAACTCAGGGCCTGGGTGCTGGTTCCTGCAAAAGATGCACTAGCTTTGAGTTAAAGGATTATTTTACTCAAGGCTAGTGCTCTACCACTTGAGCCTCTGCTCCACTTTTGGCTTTTCCTGAGTGGTTCATTGGAGATAAGAGTCTTATGGACTTTGCTGCCTGGGCTGGCTTCGAATGGTAGTCCTCAGGTCTCCCCTCCTGAGTAGCTGGGATGACAGGCATGAGGGGCAGGTTTGGAACATGGGGAGTGCTGGGAAGTGTAATTGGCTTCTTGCCTTCTGGGGTGTGCGATGCTGCCATGAAATGGAACCCAGAGAGCCTCTGCCGCCCATCCGCCTGCTGCCATGGTGTGGGGGACAGAGGAATTCACTACTCAGAGTTGCCTGGAGGCTGAGGGGAGGGGATCCCCAGGACCCAAGCTGCAGAAGATGCCCCAAGTCTGCCCAGCAGGGAGCGGGCCCTCTGGGAGGGGTGTGGACAGGCCAGACAGGCACAGGCAGGATTAGACAGGCACAGGACAGGCACACACAGGTACAGGATAGGCACAGGCAGGATTAGACAGGCACAGGACAGGCACACACAGGTACAGGATAGGCACAGACAGGTTTAGACAGGCACAGATAGGCACAGGACAGGCACAGATAGGCCTAGGCGGGCACAGACAGGCAAAGACAGGCTCAGGCCAACACAGACAGGCACAGGCAGGCTTAGGCACAAGCCAAGCACGGATGGTCACAGACATGTGCCCCACTCCCCCAGGCCACTCACATGGCCTCTGGAGGCCCCGTCTCATCCTGTGCAGGATCTGTGCAATCTGGAGGCCAGTGTGGACGCCTCAGCCTCACCCCCAGAGTGACACCCGACTTTTGAACTGCAGGCATTGTCTGATTAATGAAATTACCATGAACATATTGAGTTTGCGTGGTAATAGGTAATCACAACCAGTTGATAATGAAATAAAATATACCATCGCCTAATTGAGAATAATTGGCTTGAACAACAAACGCAGACTCCTGATTAAAATTAATTACATTCCTCAGACAGCCTGGGGCCCCTGAAGGCAGCATGAGTGCACATGGGTATGGGGGGGGGGGGTTGGGCAGCTGGGGTGTGCAGTGCGGGGGGGGAGAGGGGGGTCAGGCCTTCTGTGGGGCAACTGCCAGCAATGACCAGCAGGTTTACACTGCGTTTTCAGGATCGCTTGCTGCCCATGCTCCCTCTGCAGGGAGGCTTTGCTGAAAGCAAAAGCTGGGCTTGTGGGAATGGCAGGTTCTTCAGGCCATACTGGGGTTTGAACTCACAACCTTGCGATCACTAGGTCAGTGCTTTCCGGGGTACTGGCTATTTTAGAGTCTCACCTCCTGCCCAGGCCTGGGCCCTGACCACGATTCCTCTGGTGTTCAGGTGCTCAGACAGAGCACCCAAGCCCTACATTACGCTGCTGGCATCGCAGAGGAAACCTCAGCCTCTGGGCACCAGAGAGGGGACCTGGCGGGGGCCTGCTTCCCAAAGCAAAGATGGGGATGACCAGGGCATTGGCCCAGCCAAGCTGAAGGGAGACTGAGTGGCTGATGGACATCCTGCAGCTCCATAGTGATGGCCTTGCTACTGACTGAGACCCAGAAGGTGGGTGGCTCCCCTCTGCAGAAATGGGGTCCAGATGCTGGTGGCCTTGAGCAATGGCCGGCATCTGCCATGTCTGCTGCTGTGGTTTGGAGGTACTCCTTAATGCCTCCCAGGGCAAAGCTGGGTCCTCAGTATGGCGACCCTGGGGGAGGGCCATGAGGAGGTGGGCCAGGCAGTCCGTAGGGCCCAAAAGAAAGAAGAGATCGAAAGACTGGCTAGGTCCTCCCAGAGCAGCTTGTTTATACTGTTTTCTTCATCTCATTCTGGCCATACTGGGCTTTGAACTCAGGACCTCCCACTTGCCAAGTAGGTGCTCTACCACTTAAGCCATGCCACCAGCCTCTTTTTCATCCATTATTTTTCAAATAGGGTCTTGCTTTTCGCCTGGGCCTGCCTGGCTTGCAGTCCTTTCATTTAGACTTTCCTGTGGCTGGAATGACAGGCACATGCCACCACACCCTGCTTTTTGTGGGTGGAGATGGAAGCCGTACAGGTTTTTTGCAGACCTTGAAGTGCAGCCGAGGGAGTGCGGGAGGGAGGAGGCACCTCAGGGCTGCTCAGGTGAGTGGGGCAGGGCCTTGGAGGGGACAGGCTGGGCAGGGCCAGGGTGAGGGGGGTGGGATTGAGGGGGATGGCGGGAGTGCCTGAGGCAGGTTCTGGGGGAGGCAAGATGGGGCGGGGCCTGGGGCGGGGACAGGCTGGACTCTTATGGTGAGAGAAAGGCTCAGTGTGAAGGTAACAGGCACATTTCAGGCTGAGCTGAATTATCCCAGACATTCCTAGAGGCTAGAGGTGTAGCTGCACTGGTACTGTCTGGGGCAGAGCCACAGAGCGAGGCAGGGGCAAAGGTGCCAGCTGGGGCCTCAATTCCTGATGGTTGTGGTCAGTGCTCCCCTCTCCCTGTGGGTGCCCCTGCCCCTGTGGGCACCCCTGCCCCCTGCCTCTGCAGATGCCCCCTGTTGAATGCCCCTGTGCCATCCCCCATGGGGCCTGCCCCACGGGCTCCATGCCCATCTCCCCCCTCCTCCCCAGGGCCTGCCCAGCGGGCCCCTATGCCCTTCCCCTCTGGGGCCACCCTGCCAGAGCCCTGGAGCCCTTTTCTGACCCTAGCCTGAAGTCCCCTAGGCCAGGGGCTGGCTCCTGGGGTTCCAGCAGGTCAGGCCTGCCACCCACCCCAAAGGAAGCAGAGGGAAGGAGAGGAGCATATTTCCCCAGCGTGGATGTGCTGCTCGCAAGAAGGAGAGGAAGAGCACAGCCATCTGGCCCACTGTGAGCTTTGGGTGTCAACAGAGGGTGACTCGGGTGGGGGAGGAGGCTGGACTGTCCATCACCTCGTATGGATTGTGGGGCGGGGTCCTGACACAGCTGCCATCTTCCCTCTGTCCTCCCCTCCCCACACTGGAGGCTCAGCCCCATGGCCTCCACTCCACAGGGAACTCAGATCAGGCCGGCCGAGGAGTCCATGTCCTGGGGAGAGGCAGGACACGATGGTGATGGTGTCCCACGTGGCCACTGTGGGGAGTGGGAAGGAGCCCGCAGGCGCTGAAACGTGAGCAGTGCCCTGCTGAGTCAGCTCCACAGCACTGACCATGGGTCAATGGAGGGCAGGGGATATGCTGGCAAACCGATGCAGTAATTTATACCCACACGGTCAGTGGGTGCACAGAGCCCAGCCAGACACAGCAGTGACACAGTGGAAGCAGGGACCCCGACCATGTGCAAGGACCCCAAGACCGTGCTCGGACTCAACCATGTGCTACAGTTCAGGGAATGCTGAAACCTCTCAGACCACAGGCTGAAAAGAACATGGGTTACGGGAGAAGAGCCTGGCCTGTAGCACACACCTGTAATCCAGCTGCACACACCTGCAATCCAGGAGTACACACCTGAACTCCAGCAGCACACACCTGTAATCCAGCAACACTCACCTGTAATCCAGCGGCACACACCTGAACTCCAGCAGCACATACCTGTCATCCAGAGCTACACACCTGTAACCCCAGCAGCACAGACTTGTAATCCATTGGCACACACCTATAATCCAGCAGTCCACACCTGTAAACCAGCAGTAAACACCTGTATTGTAGCAGCACATGCCCGTGCAGCAGCACATACCTGTAATCCAGTGACATACACCTGCAATCCATAGGCACCCACCTGTACTCCAGAGGCAAACACCAGTAATCCAGTGGTATAACCTGTAATCCAGTGGCACACAGCTGTAATCCAGCGGAACACACCTGTAATCCCAGCAGTACACACTTGTCATCCCAGTGGCACACCCTGTAATCCAGCAGTCCACATTTGTAATCCCGCATCATACACTTGTAATCCCAATGTCACACACCTGTAATATGAGCGGCTGAGAAGCTGAGGAAGATCCCAACTTTGAGACCGGAGCATGGGAGAGGGCACCTGCCGCTGCCCTCTTCTGTGGAGGGACTGAGCACTGGCTCTTCAGTCCCCTGTGTGAGGGGAGGGCACGGCTGATGCCCATCCCCTGTGTGAAGGCTCGGAGGTCCTTCCCAGGAGGCCCCTGAATTCGAGGTGTCAGAGGATCTCCCAGCAGGCCAGCACCTCACGGCTGACCTCTGTGCCATGTGCCCTCCTCCCAAGAGCAGATGGCAGCCACATCACACACACCCTTGGACACAGGGGGGCACCACATCCGGGTGTGACTCATGACCCCTGTGTGAGGATGGCGGACATGAGAGACTTTCTCCCCGAGCAAGGGCCCCGGGCTGCCCCGGGGGGCGGTGGGGTGGGTCCTGAGCTCCAGGGACCTGGGCTGGCCCTCAGTTTCCACCTTTACTGGAAAGGCAGTGTTAGTTCCACCACCTATTTGTCCTGCTGCGCTGCAGACCGTGGCCCCTGCAGGCCTGGCTGCCCTCCAGAGGGCCGGGAGCCTTGTTCTACGACAGTTTCAGGGGTGCAGAGAAATGATAAAGGTGTTGCAGAGCACCTTTGTGCTCTATCTGCTCCCCCAGATAGAGACAGTGCTGGAGCCAACACTCCACAGCCCACACACCCCTCCCTATCCGCTGTCCCAAAGGGAGGCAGCCAGTACCCCACAACCCCACTGCTAACCTCACTTATCTCCTGGCAGTCCTCCACTGCCCGTGGATATCCTTGAGTTCAGAACTCAGGATTCCAGGAAGCACCTTGGATTTGGGAGAGTGGGGGGGGGCAGGAGGACAGGAGGATGGGAGGACATGGAGATGGGAGAGGTTGGGAGGATGGGAGGATGGGGGAGGATATGGCAGGGTGGGAGGATGGGGGAGGACACTCTTCATGACCTCCATCTTCCCGTTAGAGGTCTGGGTGTCTGTGGGCTGGGGTGAGGCTGGGTGTCCTCCCTTCACTCACCCCACTTCCTAGTGGTTCCACCACTTTAAAATCCAGCCTTAGCTCCGTCCCCCCGGGAGGCCCAAACCCCGGAGACCCAGTCTCCTCTCAACGACTAGCGCTGGGCCCCCACAAACCTCACCACTGCGATCTTCCCTGCTCTGCTCTGTCTACAAACCCCATGCCGAGTGGTCCTCCCCGCCTCCCACCCTGGACCATGACATTTCACAACACATTCCGTATTTCACATGACCTTGATGGCTTTGAGGAATGCAGATTAGGATTTTCTAGAATGTTCCTCGATTGGGATTTGCTTGGACAGGGGTTATGAAGAGATAGAACCTCAGGTCCTGCCGGGGTGTGTGGACCCCGTCCCCGTTGGTCCTCACTGTGAACCTCGCCCCTGGCACCCAGAACTGCAGGATGGCGCAGAAGGCGCCTCGGGCCTCCTGCTGTGTCATCTCACAGCCGGGGATGCAGAGGGCAGCAGGTGAGGGGCGTCCTCTGCCGTCCGCGTGAGCCACACTGAAGGCTAGACCCAGGCAGACCCAGCCCAGGGCTGTCTCCAGTGTTCCACATTAACATCTTCCACCATTTGTTTTTGGACCGGGTCTTGAACTCAGAGCCTCATACTCTCCCTTCGCTTTTCTGTTTGTTGTTGTTCAAGGTTGGTGCTCTATACTACTTGAGCCACATCTCCAATTCTGGCTTTTTGCTGGTTAATTGGAGATGAGAGTCTCATGGGCTTTCCTGCTGGCTGGCTTTGAACCGTGATCCTCAGTTTCCCGAATAGCTGAGATTACAGGTGTGAGCCACCATTTTTCCTTTGGAGATGAAAATGATGGGTGGTGTGCAGGATACCGCTGCTGGGCTGGCCAGGGCGTGGCTGGTCCTGGCTTGGCCCCCTCTGAGTGGGCAGAGTCACCGCCTCTTCCTCCTCCTCCTCCTCTGTTAATCTAGTCCTGCATCTTCTGTTCAGGAGTTTGGCTGCACTCTCTTCTTACAAAGCATTACTATTGTTGGATGCTAACTGTTCCCCTGATACTAAATTTCATTTTCTGAGGAACTGTATTTATGGCAACATGTATCTTAATGCTAAGGAATTGGAGACAAAGAGTAGGCGTGGCCCTGGGGGGAGGGGACTCCCTGCCCAGCACAGCCCAGGACAGCCTAGATCTGCTGCCTGCCACCTCTCACCTTCCCTCACCTCCACCTCACTGTTGGGGGAGACATCACTTGCTTTTACGGGGGCCAGATTTTCATAATGTCAAGAGCGGATCGCCTCCATGTCAACAAAATAAATGGGACAGGACAGAGTGCCCTGCACCCAACCCTCTGTGCTGTAGAGGGAAGGGCATGCGCAGAAACATCACATTTTTGGCTTGGAAATTTCTTTGGCTGTATTTATGTGTCCCTTGCTTTTGATAGTAACGGGGCAAACCCAGCCATCTGTGGGTAAGACGGCTCTCTGCATCCTCCACAGCGCAGGACTCAAGGTCCATGGCCAGCAGGGGGCTGAGAAGCTACCGGCCTTGATCTAGCACAGGAATGTGCACAGCTGGCATTGCCCAAGGCCTCTGCATGGAGACCCTCGGAGGTGAGTCCTGCACATAGCCCTGTTCCAGGCTGACAGGCAGGGCGAGCAGCACAGCTCAGATCAGCGATTTCACATCCTCCAGCGACACCTGGTGGGAGAGATGCTGAAGTGCAGGACCAGGTGGGCTGGCTAAGCCAGGGCCACGGACAGCAGCCACTGGGTGGGGCTGAGGTCAGGACTGCCACGCTGCCTCCTCCTCCTCCCCCTCCCCTTCCTCTTCCTCCCCCTCGTCTTCCTCTTTAGCAACTATTGGTTGCACAGTGACTTCTGTGTTGACACAATCCATGTTTGTTTACAAAGTACACGTTCAGATTCACGTTCTCCATTGCGCTTCTTTTTAAAATAATTTCATCTGGGCACTGGTGGCTCTGTAATCCCAGAGACTCAGGAGGCTGAGCTCTCCCCAAGCGTTCTGTCCCTTCCTGTTCCCCGGGGGCAGGCGTCCCCTGGCAGTGTCCTGTGCCCTCACTGACTCATGCAAGGCCGTTACTGGGGTGCTCCTCATGCAATGTCACACAACCTTCCCACCTGTCTCCAGAGCATTCTCCTTCCCCTCGAGGAAGCTCTGCCCCCATCCCAGCCCCCACCCACCCTAGAGCAGCCTCCAAGAGCCCTGCCCAGCCTGGCCCCAGGCCTGGCCGCCCCCCCCTCCCCCAGCTCACCTGACACGGCTGGGCTGGGTGCAGGTGGGCAGAGCCTCCGCCCAAGCTGGGCAGAGGCTCCGGAGGTCCGCGCTCACTTCCTCTCAGAGCCTCTTGTTCTCACCTGGAAAACACAAAGCTTTCAGGCTTCATAACCTCCTGGCTCCAGAACATTCCAGTCAGACGATTTGCTTCTGCCAGTGGGACGAAATAATCCACACAGAGCAGAACTGGGGGGTCCCCCACAGCAGGAAACGGGGACCACAGGAGGCCAAGCAAGAGAGGTGAGGCTGGAGGCCATGAGGCCGTCATCCCAGGGGTGGGGTGCAGTTGGGCCCTGGCCAGAGGTGGGCAGGCCCGGTGTTGGGGGACCTAAGCACCTTCTGGGCACCTACAGCCCCACTTGGCCCACCCTGCCCCAAGCACAGAAGTAAGCGCGGGTCAGGAGCAGATCCTGACCTCAGTCGTGGTGCCCCGGGCTCAGGCACTGGGGGAGCGGCTGCCTGGGGGCTGGAACCCACCATTGTCCATTCTTGGACAGTGCACCCCAGATTGCAAATGCCCCCCGAAGCGTGCTGAGGATTGCTTCTAAGGCAGAGCCGGGAGTGCTGTTAGGGGGTCTGGGGGCCCAGGCACAGGGGCTAGCCACTTCCCTGGCTCAGAGAAAGCAGAGTTTCCCAGGAGGGGCTTCAGAGAAGTGAAAAGGTGGGAGGCGGGCAGGCGGGGTCCCACCTCGCAGGACCTGAGTAGGGGGCAGCTATATCATCAAACTTGAGTGGTTTGTGGGCTGTGGGTCTGGGTGCAGTGAGGCCTCAAAGCCTGGGTTTCGGGGTGCATGGTCTCTGGGCCCCTGCAGTCCAGCTCAAAGCTGGGCTCACAGCACCCTCTGCTGTCCAGGCTACGCAGTTACAGGGAGACGTCACCAGGGCTGAGTTACTCTTGGGGTGACAGTCCAGGGTCCAGGGGCTCCCAAGCTACCGTGGGATGGGGATGTTTTCATGACACCACTTACTGTGGACAGAGGAACTGTTTTCTGTTTCCAGTAACAGACATGGAGCACCATCTGCTTGTTCACATCATTGTGGGAAATCAGGGTTCAGAGGAACCCCCCCTCAAAAAAAAGCATCGGGCACAGGTTTTCCACTTGTATGAAAGGATCACAGTGTTGACTACAATAGCCAAAGGGCAGAACAACCCAGAGGTCAGCATGGAGCAGGCTTTGAGTCTCATCTCCTGCATGCAATGGAGAGCGTGGTGCAGACCACAGACGAGGAATGGCCAGGAGCTGGTGGTCATGTCTGTAATCCATCACAGGCACACAGGTGGGGGTGTTTAGGAGGGCCATGGCTCAAGGCCAGCACAAGAAAACAGTGGCACTCCCTCTCAACAACAACCTGTTAGGACTGAATCATCAAGCCTGTAATTCCAGCTGTATGTGAAACTGAGCCAGGAGGGTCACAGTCCAAGGCCGAACCCAGGCCCAAATTTTAAGACCTAGCCTGAAACATGACAGAAGCAGAAATGGGGATGGGGGCGGGGCGAAGAGGGGAGGGCCTGGTCTAGGGCCTGACCCGGAAGGTCAGTCACTCAGACAGACAGAGACAAACAGGCAGAAATAGACAAGAGACAGACAGAGATACAGGAACAGGCAGATAGAGACAGAGACAGACAGACAGAAGGACAGAAAAGGAGGAAAAGGACTAAAAGGTATTTATTTGTTGGTTCCAAGTTAGAAGAGTAGTTGTAGAAGGAAAGCAGATGCTCTGGGAACAGGGTGCATGCGTCACATTTACTCCACCTGTGGCTCTGTGGATGGAGCCCCAGGTCCATTCGGGGTCCATGGCTCCCCCACCGGGAACACAACCAGCTGACTTGTATTTAATAACAATGCTCATCTCAAACCTGGTACTGGTGGCGCACACCTGTAATCCCAGCTACTCAGGAGGCTGGGATTTGAGGATTACAGTTTGAAGCCAGCTTGGGCAGGAAAGTCCCTAAGTCTCTTACATCCAATACACTACTTGGAAAGGGCTGGGAGTGGAGCCTGGCTTAAGTGGTAGAGCACCAGCCTTGAGAATCAAAGCTCAGGGATGGCATCCAGGCTCAGAGTTCAAACCCCATGACCATTGTCCTCAAATTCACCCTATTGTCTTGTTGAGAACATTATAAAAGTCTATCATCAAACACTGCTAGCCTTGGCTGCTTGCCTGCATTCCTTCCTTCTTTCTTTCTCAAGGAAGATTCTTTCCTGACTCCCGCCCTGGCCTGCTTGTTCCTGCTGTGTGGACTCCCCAGTTGTATGTGCGTTGGTTTTGTGTCCTGCTGCGTTGTCCCAAGTGTTTTCCGGATCTAAATGGTTAATGTGGCATGTTGGGGTCATTCAGGCAGGTGATCATCCACCTCTCCCCCCATTCCTCCCCACCCCCCCTCAGGCCTTTGCATTTTCCCCCTGAGTGGGGACTTCAGAGCCGTTTCCTCTAGTGGCGCCATTGTGGCTGCAGGTTCAAGGTTCATCACATTCGGCTGAAGGCAATTTCAAAGGTGGTTTGCCAAGCTGGGTTTCATTATTTTTTCCATTTGCACCTAACGTTATAAAATTTCACAAAGGAAGTTTCTTATTCTCTGTGGTGGGAGCAGCGTTCCGTTCCACATGAGAGTGATTCCCCGGTGCTCCTCCTCCTCCTCCTGCCCCGCTGGGCACGCAGGGATGTTGTGAGACTGTAGCAGGACATGCCGGGAGCCTGTGGCTCTGCCGCTCTGCTGAGGAACCTAGGCCACCACCACCATGGCTTCTGCCACCACCACAGCCACCATACCCCAGCTTCCCTCTACCAACGACTCCCACTGACCCCAGCCTGCACCCGATCACAGTACCAGCCAGGACCTCACTCAACCCCAGACCTATGTTTGGTGTCCTGGCTAGCGTGTCCTTCCTTGTCTTCCTTGCTCTTAACTTTTCCCAGAACCCACACTTCTGCTAGGTGCTCATCCCCAAGTGCTGTTGAGGTTGAGGATTAAAAGCCCAGCATGGATGGCGCAGGTGCTCCCATGGCTTAGGGAGAACTTCTCACCCTGACAAGATTCAGGAGGCTGAGGGTGATGTCACAGCCAGTGGCTCACACCTGTAATCCCGGCTACTCAGGAGGCTGAGATCTGGAGGACTGAGGTTTGAAGCCAACCAGGACAGAAAAGTCCCTAAGACTCCATCTCCAGTGACCAGCGAAAAGCTAGGCTGGAGGTGAGGCTCAAGCGGTAGAGTGACAGCAGTGAGTGAGCAAGAAAGCCAACTGAGAGCTCAAGGTCCTGAGTTCAAGTCTGGTACCCTCAAAAATAAAAACTACTAAAATAAATGAAGAAACGAACAAACCTACCTTAGCTGTAGACTTGGATCAGCTTCAATCCTCGGTTCATGGGATAACCTCGTCCCTGGGCCACACGTGCCCCGTTCCATTCATCCACCCACTCGCTCGTGCGTGACAATGAACAAATGCACCGTGCGCCTGTGCAGACACAGGGCTAAGGACAAGCTGGCCTGGCTCCTCTCCCAGGCCCTTCCCTGACCACCTGCTCATCTGGTGCGGAGGCCCCCAGAGCCCTCAGAATGGGGGGGAGGGGCTCCGCAGAGGACAGAAGAGAGCAAGCTGAGCAGGGAGGCCGATGAGAGGTGAGTCTGGTATGCAGAACAGTCTGAGAAACGGTGCAGTCTCTCATGCCTGTCACCCCAGTTACTCAGGAAGCTGACAGCTGGAGGATGGTGGCTTGAAGCCAGCCCTGGCAGAAGATTCCATGAGACTCTTACCTCCAACATCCATAAAAAAATTGGCTGGGGACATGGCCCAGGTGGTAGAGCACCAGCCATGAACAAGCAAGGGAGAGCTCAAGTCCCTGAGTTTAAGCTCTGGTACCAGTGTGAGCACGCGCACGCGTGCGTGTGCGCTCGCACACACACACACACACACACACAGAGTAATCAGAGACCTGACAGAGAATGCCAGATTCCAGCCAAGGGAAGCCATAGGTAAGGAAGGGGCTGCTTGTTGGTGGCTCAGCGCTTGCGGAGTGTCCCAAGGGCTCTTAGCACCACCAGGGTGAACTAGGAGAAGCTGACCCACCAGGATGGACAGTAGGCCTCGCTGGTTGTGCATACTAACCCCAGCCACAGCCCAACCCCGGACACCTGTGCGGGTGGGGTGCAGGCACCACCCCACTCCCAGTGCCGATCCAGATTCCAGCAGTTTCCTCATGGCACAGAAATCAGGCAGCCTGCAGTTCCTCCAGGCAGTGAGATAGTCCAGCCACACCATGCCAACACTGCCAGGCTCGTAGCTGTCATGCTGAGGCCTGGTCATGCTACCTAATTTCAAATGAGAGTTCCAGCTGGGCACCATGGCTCACACCTGTAATCCTAGCTATGCAGGAGATGGAGATTCAGAGGATCAGGTCTCCAGGCCGGCCGGGAAGAAAAGTCCAGGAGACTCCATCTCAACAGAGGGAGTTTGGAGTTGGTGGCACATGCCTGCAATCTCAGCAACTGCAGGAAGCCTAAAGCAGGCAGGTCACACAGATCAGGCATGAGCCAGGGTGGGGAATGGAGACCCTATGTCAAAAACGAGGAACAAGACAGACCGGAGGCATGGCTCAAGTGGTAGGGTGCCAGTCTAGTAGGGCCCTGAGTTCAAATTCTACCACCAAGTACACACACACCTTGTGCCCTAGTACCTCCATGGCCTCAGGCTCAAGAATTCCTCCCCATGGAGCTTGTTCTTGGAAAGTTCCAGCACAAGTCCCAGCACCTCTTCTCTGAAGAACTGACAGGTTTTGGTGATGCAGTTTTGTCTGAGGACAGTGTTGTAAAAGAAACCTTTCGTTTAAGAACATTTAGATGGAAAAAAAAAAAAGAACATTTAGATGGGGCACAGAGGCTCATGCCTCTAATTCCAGCTTCTCTGGAGTCTGAGATCAGGAGCGTCTATTCTCTGAACGAGACATTAGCAAGTCCCCATCTCTACCAACCCCTCTGCTGACTCCTGGTGACCTCGAGACATGGGAAGAGGAGCAGAAGGACCACAGAGCCAGCTGGTCCCAGCAGAGATGAGAATCTATTGATTTTTTTTTTTAAAGGCAAAGCAAGTGTTGGGGGCATGGCTAAAGGGGCAGAGTGCTGCCCAGCCAGTGCGAGGGTTCCGAGTTCAAACCCCAGTGCAGCCAAAAAAAAAAAGTTAAAGGAAGTAAAAATGTGAAAAAGCTGTCACTTTAGCGGTTGCCCTGATTTCAAGCTGCTTAGGATCCAGTTTGCTTTTCAGTGTGGAGGGAAACCAAGGTGCCCAAAGATTGTCTGGATAACCATGGAGCACCATCCCGCCTGCGCCTCTGCCTCAGCCACGTGCACGTCAAAATGGGATGCCACACCCCCATGGCCTCCAAGCACCGTCCTAGCCACCGTCAGGCTGTGGGGACAAGGTCCCCCGTGACCCCGTGTGGGGAGTGCTGGGGGCTCGACTCAGGGCCTTGGACGCTCCCTGTGACACTCCTGGCTCTTTGCTGGTAAATTGGAGACAAGTCTCTCTCAGTCCACCTGCCCAGGTTGCCTCTGAACTATGATCCTCAGAGTAGCTGGAATGACAGGTGTGAGCCACCATGCCCGGCTCCGCCCTGCCCTCTTCCTTGGGAGTCCAACCAACACGGCAGGGGAAGGCAGGCACCCTATTACATATTTTAAGCCCCCAACTTCTGCCCTTTCCATTTCCGACGCTTGCCCACCGTCACCCTCCTGCGGCGGCCTGCACTGCCTTTCTCACCACAGGAAGACACACACAGCGAGGTCACCAGGTTGGTACAAAAATTTAACAATTTTTTTTTTAAAACATCTTAAAAAACTAAACAGGTGTTTGAGGAGAGTGGGGTCTGCCAACCGGCTGGGGTATGCCACAGAACTCAGCGAGACACAGAAGAAAACCCGGCGAGGAAGGTCTGAAGGTCACAGAGAGCGGAAGGACTCACAGGTGGGCAGACAACAGGAAGGACAGGCCACAGGTCAGGAGGGCCCAGCGGATGCGCCTCACCGGGCCCAAGGCAGGGCTCGGGTCCCAGTCAGCGCTTCCTCCTCTCTTCCTCGCAGCTCTGCAGGCAGCACCATTCAGGATTTTTACAGTACTTTGTTCAGAATACACAAATGGGGGGGGGGGGGAAGCGCAAAGCAAGGCAGAGGGGCCGCGCGGGGATGTGGGTGGCGGGTGGCCCCCGCACAAACGAGCAGTGGGAAGGTTGGTTCACATTTTTTAATAACATGGCACAGGTACATCACACAAGCTCCCCGGGGGGACATGCTGACTCGGGTGTCTCTGCCCCCTGCTCACACAGATCTAGAAAAGACTTCATTACATACAGGAGGAACAGCAAGCCCGCACCCACCAATGTGTACAACACCCAGGGTGGCTACCACAGTTCCGCGCACAGACTCCTTAGATTTTTTTTTTTTTAGCTGTCTTTAAGGAAAAAGAAAAACAAACCAAAGGGGGGGGGGAAGGAAAAAAAAAAACCAACCCACTCCATGACAGCTGGTATTCACAAAATCTGAAGCTTACAACTAAACTCATCAGTTTACTACTAAAATAGATCTCTCTGCTTATTAACGCAATGGTCTGTAGTTAATTTTTTGTCTTTTCTCTATTTGCCAAAAAAAACCCCACCCAACCCACACCCCAAAAAACGAAACCCCCAACAAAACCCCAAACCAGGGCAACAATGTCAGGTAGCACTTTTAAGACACTAGAAGACCAATGGAAGGAATTTTATTTCATACATGTATTTTACAATCCAGTAGACAAGATATATTCTATTTCTCTGCTACTAAAAGTCATTTTCTCTCCAAATATGTAGACAAGAGGCTTAGTGAATTATAAAAGATCACGAAGAGACGTGAAAATTGATGCAAACTCAAAAACACACGCGCACGACACTTTTTTTTTTTCTTTGCCACCCCGGTGATACTCAATGGCGCCCCAAGGCTGACCTGCTCCTCCTCTGAGCAGACTTTATCTTCACCCCAAGAAATGTGGATCTGAAATTCCTCATTACCTGCAGTGTGTGTGGGGGGGGGGGAGGGTCACACCCACCCCTGAGGAAGCTTGGGGCTCCTCTCCAAGTGGCATGGGTATGGCATCCTGGGGAGCCATGGGGCCCTGGGAGGAGTGGGTCGAGGGACGGGCACACCCTCCTGTCCCGGCCGGCCACCCCCATCCCGGGGTCTCCTCCTGGGGCGCACCTCCCCAAGGCTCCACGGATCCAGACACAAAAGTTACAGCCTGGAGGGGCCGATGAGGAAAAGCGGTGCTTCTCCGCCAGGAAAGGAAAAGAAAGAAAGCGAGGAAGAGTTGTTTGCAGCAAGCGCTATGACCTTAAGCATGTGGTAGATGAGTCTGAAAGGCTCGGTGGAGTCGGGGGGCTCCAGGGAGCCCCGACATTCATTGCATAGTTGAAGGGTTTAGCTGAAGGGTCTCGCTCAGATATTCGGTCGGCAAATAGCACATTTTAAGTATTCATGTATAATGTTAATCTTTTCTTTTTAAACCTATTTACATTTTATACAAAGTAAAGCTTTCTTCTAACCCTTTTGCATATATGAACCGTATGTACAGGCCTCCTTCCCGGAGGGGCGGCCGGCCTCCTCCTCCACCCGGCCTCGGGGGTCTGGTCAGCGCGGCTGCTGTCCACGGGCGGGGCGCGAGGGCGCAGGCGGCAGGTCCGGGGGCCGCGGCGGGTGATGCGCACAAGCTCTCGGGGTCCGCATGGTCCGCGGGGCGCAGGGGGTTCGCCCCGTCCGCGCAGCCCCCACGATCATTGGCGCCGGGTCCCTCACCGGGCCTCGATGTCCTTGAGCGCGTGTGAGGGCGGCCGGTCCCGGGCGTCGGGCGCGGGGGGCAGCGGCGTAGTCCTGCGTGGGGAGCCGGGGCGTGCGCCGAGCGCGGACACGGACACGAGCGGCGGCGGCGCGCTGAGGGCGGCGGCGGGCGGCGTCTTGGGCAGCAGCGCGGCCTGGGGCGCGGCCGCGGGGCTCAGGCGCGGGTAGTGCAGGCCGGGCAGGCCGGGCGCCAGCAGCCCCGGCGGCGCCAGGTGCGCGTCCAGGGCGCCGGGCGGCAGCGCGCCCGGGGGCAGCGCGTGCAGCCGCGGCGGCTCGAAGTCGTCGCGCAGCAGGTGCAGGCGCTCGCGCTCGTCGGCCGGGCGCGCGTCGGGCTCGCGGCGGGGGTCGTGGTGGTGGTGGTGGTGGCCGTAGTCGTGAGGCTCGCGGTCCCGGAAGCGCTCGGCCTCGTAGAGCCGCGGCGGGAGCCGGGGCAGCAGGAAGTCGCGGCCCAGGTCGCGGCGCGGCAGCTCCAGCTCGCGGTAGGGGTCGCGCAGCGGGTCCCGCAGGTCCCAGTGGAAGGCCGGGTACGGGAAGCGCTCGGCGCCGGGCAGCGGGCTGAGCCCCACGAAGGGCGTCACCATGCGGGTCCGGTCCAGGCCGCCCAGGTGCGCGCCGGGTGCGGGGGCGGGCGCGCCTGGCGCTGCGGGCCCGGCGGGGTTCTCGGCGGGCCGCGGCGGCGGCGGCGCGGGCTCTGGCGGCTCCGGGTCCTCGCGCCGCTCCTCCTTCACCCGCACCTCGGGGCCCCGACGGGCTTCGGGGCCGCCCTCGCCCCGTCGCGTTGCCTCGGCTTCGCGGCCCGCGCTGCTGCCTGGCCGGGCGTCGGGGCGCGTGAAGGGCGACGGCGGCCTCTTATCCTCGCCCGGGTCGCGCTCGGGCGCCGGTGCCTCCTTCGCCTTTAGCTCGCTGGGCTCCCGGCGCGGGTCTGCGGGCTCCCGGGCCCGGTCCTTGTCGCGGGCCTCGGGGGTCGCATGGGCCCTGGCGTGGCCCGGGACACCCGGCGGGGCGGGCGCGGGTGAGCGGTGTCCGGGCGGCCTCTTCTCGGCGCCGTCCCTGCAGGCAGAGGCACGGGGTGAGCGCGACGCCGAGCGATGGGGTGACGCACGGGGGGCGCAGCGTGGGGAGGGGAGGAGGAGAGGGCCAGAGCGGGGCGGGGTGTGTGAGAAGAAAACGGGGGTCGCAGTCGCAGAGGGCGCTGAAGGGGGGAGGCAGGGCCTGCAGGAGGGCCGGAGGGGCACGGAGGCCAGAGCCAGGTGGAGTGAAAAGGTAGGGGGGGTGGAAGGACAGCAAGGGCACCACAGGTGGGCCCTGGAGAGGGTTACGGTGGCGTGGGGGGCGCCAGTGCCCCAGGCCAAGGTAGAGGAGGGTGGAGAGGGAGTGCAGGCCCCACTAGTGGTTAGACAAATGTTTCTAAGAGCTCAAAGCCAATCCCAGGGGCAGGGAGGGGGTGGAGAGGGGTCCCCAGGGTCCAAAGGTCCAGGGCTGACTCAGGACGGAGGGCCTGGTTCCGATAGAGATCTGACACGCCCCTCTCCCCCCATCCCTCCAGATAGGACAAGGCAGGACAGGACATCTAAGGAGGGGCCAGGAAGCTGCTAGAAGGCTGTAGACTGGACAGAAAGAAAGTGCACAACTGGGCCAGGCAGAGAGACAAGAGGGAGACCAGACAAAGAACCAAGCAAGTCTCAGGAGGCACTCAGGGAGGGCCAGGCCCAACATGGGAAGAGGAAGCAATGAGATCAGAGACCACAGGGCAGCAAGGGGCCCCACACAGAGCTTCCCCTATGCATGGGTAAGAAGCGCTTCAGTTCTATATCCCAGCTCCCATCCAACATGCTGCTTTAGCTCCATTAGGAAACCCGCTGGGTGTGTGGCTGGGCACTGTGGAGCTGCTGTGGGCAGTCAGCCCCTCACTGCCCAACACAGCTCAGAGCTGCCGTGGACAGCCCCTTGCTGGCCAACGCTGGCCAACCCGTGTGTGTAACACTGCCTTGCAGGGAAATCTGCCTTGCCCTTTTGTAAGAAGGCAAGCAAGGCCAGGCACCAGCAGTTCACTCCTGTCATCCTAGCCACTTAGGAGGCCAAGATTGGAGGATTGCAGTTGGTAGCCAGCCTGGGCAAGGAAGTCTGTTGACTCTTTATCTCCAACAAACCACCCAAAAGAAGCCAGAAGTGGTGCTGTGGCTCAAGGGGTAGAGCACCAGCCAAGTGAAAAGCTCAGGGTTCCAAGTCTGAGCTCCAAGACCAGCAAAAAAAGCAAAGGATGGACAGACAGAAGGAAGGACAGACAGATGGGAGGAAGGGTGCACGGATAGAGGGTTTCTCACGGCGGCTCAGGGCATTCCTCGGATATTACCAGGGGTAGGGATTAGTCGTAAGGTTAAGGAAAGAAATTATTCACCAGCATTCCCCCCACCCCCACCTCCAGCTGGTTGACGTTCCTCCTCTAGGTCAGCAAAAATTTCACTCTTCACCTGTGAGCCCCAGAATTCAAGTTTCAACAAAACTGGAGAAAAAAGGATGAGGAGCGTGTGGCGGGAATGGCAAGCATGACTTTGTAAAAGCAAACAACAACAAACCAAAAAGAAAAGGGAGAAAGCGGGGGAGGGGCGAGCAGAGCCCAGGAATGGTTGGATGGACTCTGGAGGGATCTGAACGCAAACGTGATTCATGCCATGTGTGTTCGGCCTACTCCGGCTGGCCGTCTCTAGGAAGGGCTCCTGGCCACTAGCCTGGGGGCCTGGTGTCCTGAGGGTGCCTGCAGCTGGGAGGCTGCGGTCCTGACTCAGTGTGTGGCCCGACACCTAGGGCGCTGTGCACAGAGTGTGGACTCCAGGGCCCATTGGGAAAGGGGCTGGGGTGACAGCGGGCGCCTGAAGCCCGGAGGCTGGGACTGAGGGGGGGTAGGTGGGTGGTGGGCCCTGCTGGTGCTTCCGGCTGGCTCTCGGCGGGGCCGGGCTCCCCCACGGGGCTTGAGGACGGTGTCTTTCCATACCTTTCTTTGTCATCCTTACTAAGAGATGAGTCTCGTTTATCTATGTCTCTATCTCTGTCATGGGCTGCAGCAGACGCGCTGCGCTCCGGCTCCCCCGGCTTCAGCCAGGGTGGAGGGGTCGGGAACGACGCGGGCGTCCGGTGCAGCCGGTTCCAGGGCTCATGAGGGCTAAAGCTCGGCACACTGGGGCCATCCTTGTGGCCGAACACTGAGTTGGGAGCTGAAATGGTCAAGTGGAGAACAAAAATGGAAGAGAAATTATAGGCTCTGCTGTCATGAGGTACTTACCAAAACACTGTAAACAGCACCCAGACTTAAAATGAATACATATTACTGGGAGCTGGAAAAGGAAACATTGACAGATGCATTAGAGGAACTCGCAGCCCAGCTAGCGCACAGCTTTCTCTTCAACCCCAGAGGGACGTGGGGGGCGTGGCCGGCCACAGGCTGCAGAGGCATGCACGATTTCCAGCTGTGCGTGGGGCAGTGAGCCTGGCCCTCACTCCCTGTGATCTGGGGGCACATAGCCATGTTGAAGGTCTTCCGAGAACCCCCCACTTCCAAACTGGGAATGGAGCATGCAAACCCCCTTGAAGTTTCCAGCGACCATGATATGGGGAAAGGAGCAAGGTGCGCACCTCCCTCTCGCTCGGAGGAGCGGCTGTGGCTCCTCACACCACAGGCCCACCCCACCCCGCCCCACAAAGGCCGGTGGGGGTTCTAGTGCGTTATTTTGTAGGTGCCACTACTGGGCTTGAGTTCAGGGCCCTGTATTCTGCCTTGGCGTCTTTACTCAAGGCTGGTGCTATACCCATTGAGCCACAGCTCCACTTCCAGCTTGTTGCTGGTTCACTAGAGATCAGAGTCTCACAGATTTTCCTTGCCCGGGATTGGCTTTGAACCGCGATCCTCAGATCTCAGCCTTCTGAGTAGCCTGTGTGAGGTGGAATTTGCACACTGTGTTTTCACTTCTCTTTGGGGCAGCAGAGCAGGAACAGGATGAAGGTGTGAACTTGGGTGAATTTCCTCAGCCACACAGTAACCTGCCAGCTCCCCTGGAGCCAGGCATGGGGAGGCAGGGTGAAGGGAGGGCAGTACTCACTGACGGAGGGGTTCCCCAGTCCCCCGAAGGCATTGCCTCCCACAGCTGCCAGGCCGGTGAACGTGGATGGCCGGTTGAAGGGCTCTGCACGGGGCAGGGAGGGAGTGTCATGGCCCTGTGTGTGGGTCCAGACCCTACCTCCCCGCCCCCCCCCCCCCAAGGCCGAGGCCTGAAGTTGGCCTCAGTCTGTGACTTGTGAGGCACATCCCAGCCCCCCTCTGCTCTGGTCTGTTTGCAGCTAGGGTCTGTTGGTGCTTTTGCCTGGCAAGTCGCCCAGATTACAGGTGTGTGCTGCCCTCCTTGGCCTCAGACCACTTGGCAAAGCCAGTCTCTCTACTGCAAACCCTGTTGTGCGTCCACTGCTTGTCTGCCCGCATGACCGCCAAACCTGTTCCCGGTGGCTGTCCCCCCCACCCCAGCACCAAGCTCCCCGAGACTTGGGGCAGTAAAATGGGAAGCAGGCAAAGAAAAGGTGCTGTCTGCTAACAACACTGTCTCTCTTCCTTACTATCTCTGTGCGGTGGGCCAGAGCCCGGTATCTACCCCTGGCGGTGGACAGGGAGATACAGCCCTAAATTCAGTTTCCTGAGACCCCTGACAAGTCTCCACCACGGTGAGATGGAGCAACGTCAGTATTAAGAGGCGCTGTGACCAGCAAGTACTGCACTACAGGGGGTGATGTGCTGGTGGGAATGCACGTGGGGTATGTGGGACTTTCCCCCATGGGTTGGGAGTGCAGCAGGGACACACCTCAGTCAGCACCCAGCAGCTGGGGTTAAGCACCTTGCAATAGGGGAGCACCCTGACCAGTATCCAGCACTGCAGGGACACTGTGGCTAGCACCCAGCAGATCCCGCCATCCCACCACCAAGGGCCAGCTCACCCAGATGAGCAGCAGGGTTGAGGAAGTTGCTGTGATGGGGAGGCGGCCCGAACGGGGTTCCGGCCGGATGTGCAGCACCTGTGGATCCAACACAAGGAAATCAGATCATGCAAGGCCTGCCCTGCACAGGCAAACACATCACTGGCTTCAGGGAGATACATGGAAAGGGATGAGTACCACATGGGTACCCCTGGCATGCTCATGCACAGAGGCCTGTCCCCCTCCTAGCAGGGCTGGGTCGCACCAGGAACAAGGCAGGAGGATTTGAAGGCACATCAGGAAAACCAGGCTACCATGCTACCCACAACTGAACAACTTCTTATGACTTCAAGCTCTTCTCAATGTAAGAACAGCAACATTCCATCGCAGAGATGTCAGGGGACAAATTTTCAGTTTGCAAATCTGTGTCCCCTCAGCGCTGGCTCCAAACCCTCGGTCCTGAGCTGTCCATGGCTGTAATGCCCAGGGCCTTTGGATGTGGCGTTCCCGTCTTCTGGAGGCATACTGTTGGCACCCATGTGAGGCACCTTTGCAAATTTAAAACCTGCTGCTGGGACTCACCCCAGAGTATGGGAAGGAAAGTACTGGAGGCCCTTCAATGTCCAGTGCAGGAAAGGCCAGTCCGTTCCTCCACTTCCGTTAAGTCTCTGCTCTGCCTTCCTTCCGTTTTCCCTTTAGATAACTTCACGTGTCTACTATGAACTTCTCTGCCAGGGGTGGATTTAAACTGTGATCTCCCTAAACTCAGCATCCCAAGTAGCTGGGATTACAGGCGCGAGCCACTGGTCACTAGCAAAGGACAATATTTCTAACAGCTCAGGATAGCCAATGTGTCCCAGAGCTCCGCAGGCAGGAGCTGAAGGAGGTGCTTTGCTTTATTTCAGGATTTCATCCCCAAAGAAAGACTAAAAGCAGCTGAATGTGACAAGTATGTATGAGTTACAAATACCAGCTCAAAGTTTCACCAACTATCTGTTCTGGATAAAGTCCAGTCATGTTAAGGCACGAGGATGACATCCGGGAATGGAAGGACAAATGAGGCCAGGACCCACAGGTTTACAGAGAACACTCTGGGCCCCGTGTGCCGTGTCAAGCTCCCACCTTTGTCTGAGAATGGGGATGGGGGCAGGAGCTGGTGACACATAATGCCACTCCTCAGTCCTGGCCATGGCCTGCTGGGGTCTTGTGGGCCTCTATCAGGCAGGGAAGCCACAGAGCAAGCACCAGAGGGCATGGGCCACACTCATGGAGATGGCCGTGGGGTCTCCATGCAGCCCTGGAAGGGGCCGACCACACCAAGGAGGCCACCCCCACCCCCACAGCCACACCAGTACCCACTCCATGCCCACACAACCACACCCATCCCAGCTCAGACCCACTCAGCAGCCACACCCCCTGTAGCGATGCCCACCCCACACTCCAGCATAGGCCCCCTCGACAGCCACACCCAACACCCCCAACTCCATCAAGGCCTTCACTGTAACTGGCTACATAAAACTTTAGCCACCTTCCCTCCAGGTACTACAAGCTGATCAGAGCTTCAGTGAAGGGCAGAGCTGCCCCCAGCTAGGCTCAGAGTTCCAGAATTACTGAAGAAGCAGCAGCCAATTCACCAGTGAATTGTGAAAGTCAGGGAGGAAATTCTTGATTTCTCTCCAAATATGGCTCTTAGCTTCAGCCAGCTTCAGTGTTAGGAGCCATGGCAACCCAGGTAGAACTGACAGGGAGCTGGGCCCTGGAGGGTGGAGAGAATGAGGATTTCTTGCCTTCTGGGTGCATGGGACCACCAATGGTGACTGATGGGTGAATCTGGAAGGTAGCCAGCCGTCAAGGGGGTGGGGAGGGAGGGAGACGTGGTCTGAGCAGTGCCCTGCTCCCCCTGGGGACGAAGGGTCGTGGAGAGGACAAGAACTTACTGTAGAAATGAACTCTATGTGAATTAGGGACTCAGGTAGTCAAACAGGTGCTATCTTTAGTGATTTACCGAGCAGAGCTCTGGGCCACGGACAATGCCCTCAGTCTTAGAAGAGTCTGGATGACAGGGATGCCATGCTAAGAGGCCCTGCTCCGAAGGGTGTGTGTATGGGGGGCCGCAGGAACCTGGAGAAGACAGGACTGTCCTCTGTAGGTCCCCCTTCCAGGCCTTTCTCCCTTCCCTAGTGAACCGTTCCTCAGAACGGAGATGGAGGCGCGGGGGGACAGGCTGTTCTTAGAGATGAAACAGAGCAGAGATGGGATGGACTGGCCCTGAGACTCCAGCAGGACAGGGCAGCCCGAACTCCTCCATCGCTACAACCAGCCAGCCAGAAGCTCACAGCCCTTTCCTCATCACAGGCCCTGCCTGCCTGTATTTATCCCCACAGTGGGATTCATCACTCATCATAGCTGTTGTGTGCAAAGTTACCCAGTGTTCCTGGCAAATTTTCTGATTTTTTTTTTTTTTGCTAGTCCTGGGCCTTGAACACAGGGCCTGAGCACTGTCTCTGGCTTTTTTTGCTCAAGGCTAGCACTTTGCCACTTAAGCCACAGCGCCACTTCTAGCTGTTTTCTATATATGTGGTGCTGGGGAATCGAACCCAGGGCCTTCATGTATACGAAGCAAGCACTCTTGCCACTAGGCCATATTCCCAGGCCTAAATTTTCTGATCTCTTATAATATCCTCTGACAGGCTTAGGAGCTCTGTCAGGTTAACAGAGCAGCCAATAATAAAGCCAAGCAGTGCGTGTCCCCACAAGGGGAAGGCCCCCTCTTCCTTCTGCAGCCTGAGAAGGCACCGGCGCCCTCCGCATGCTGGCTCTGCATGGGGGTGGGGGGGGAAACGGCTTTCCTTCTGGAGGTGGCTGGGCAGCAGGGGGCACAGGGCCCACACACAGTGTGCTTTGTGCCGCCCACGGCCACTTGGGACTCACCAGCAGCAGAGAATAAAGTGGAAGGCCGCGCCAGGTCATGGGGATGGTGGATAGCTCCAAAGAGGCTGGGGCCAGGAGGGCGGCTCAGGAACTCAGGCTTCAGGCCGAAGTCCAGCTTGTGTGGGTCCGACTGCATCTGTTTCTAGAGCGAGAACAGGAGACGCAGGGCAGGTAAGCAAGATGTGGAGGAATGTCTACAGTGGCCGGCAGAGGCGGCTCTGAAGATGTGAGGATGCATGGGGGGGGGGGGCATGACCCCAAGTTAGGCGCAAGTTTAGACAGTGAGAGAGCAGAGCACTTAACTCTCAAACCCACGCCTGTGACTGTGGTACCCGTGTCTCTCGTGGGTGGGGAAGTCAGGGGCCCAGCTAGTGCTGTAATTTGAGTGTGAATATCGTCTGAGGAATGCAACCACATCTTCTGTATCTCAAGTGGCACTGCTCTCACATCCACTGGTTATTCTGCCGGAAAGTCCTATTTTACAAGTCTTACAGTGCGAATGTTTGGCAACACTGCCTGTCATCCTACCTCCTCAGGAGGCTGAGATCTGAGGATCACAGTTCAAAGCCAGCCCAGGGAAGGAAAACCCATGAGGCTTCTTATCTTCGATTAACCCAAAAGCCTGAAGTCAAGCTATGGCTCAAGTGCCAGCCTTGAACAAAAAAAGCTCAGGAACAGCACCCAGGCCCTCAGTTCAAGCCCCGGGACTGCTATGTACACACGTATGTACACGCACGTATGCACATGCACGTATCACACATACACACAAATGGTAAGTGCTTAAAAGCTCATTTTATCAAGAGATTCTGTAGGATAATCTGCTGTGTAAATTAATTGCATAATGACTTCAGGAGCGCACACAACACATTAGTCACTGAGCGGGAGGAAGTATTTGTAAGCCTCCAAACTAATTTTCAAAGCTCACTGTTTTATGCCAAGAAAAGTAAACAAATGAGAATGCAGGAGGGAGACTAGTTTAACAGACAGGGTTCTTTTCTCTTCCTATCACCCTTCATTACCTGAAGAAGAGAAAAATCAGCTGGGACCAGAGGACCATCAACACCCTCTTCACCCAGTGCTAGCTCACCCCATTGACTCCCGTCTATCCCAAGCTAATCGTTTAGTCGCTCCCCTGTGACCCAGCTCCCTCCTCCCCCTGCACGCTGCACCTCCACTGCCTCCTCTTGATGCAGGTTCCTACGTCCATAGTCCATAGCCACCAGAACCGAGGGATCTCATGTGGCCATTCCTGCCCCAGCCTGTGTGTGGGGCAGAGACAGGCAGGCCCTCCTGCTGTAGGTCAACCCCCCTGCATGAGTTTATCTGTGTCCCCTGAGCCTGGTACAGGAAGCAGCCCAGGACATCAGGGGTTCAGCCTGCCATCCCAGCCACTCAGGAGGCTGAGATCTGAGGATCGTGGTTCAAAGCCAGCGTTGGCAGAAAACTCTGTGAGACTCAACTCCAAGGAACCAGCAAAAAGTTAGAAGTGGAGCTAGCCTTGGTCAGAAAAAGCTAAGAGAAAGTGCCCAGGCCTTGAGTTCAAGTCCTAGTACTGGTTAAAAAAAAAGTAAATTAACATCCAAGGCAAAGGAGGTGATGTAACTTCTGCTCAACTCTACAGGGACTACTACAACAAAAACCTCACCACAAAGTAACAGCCAGCCCCACCACACTTTTAATTCACTATAAATCTATTAAAAAAATCTTGTGAGTGCCTCCTTTAATTTGTTTGCCAAATGAGTGTTAATACTGCAAAGTGCGTAGCACAGCTCCATTAAACACAACTTAGGCCCACCGGAGCAAAGCGGAGCTTAGGGATTCCTGTGCTCCGAGGAGGCTGGGCATTCCCAGCTCAAGGTCTCACTAACCGGACTGGGATAATGCAAGTGGAAGTCACCAGCCCCTTTTTAGGAAAGGAACTTGCTGGAGTGGCACCAAGGCATCCTCTGTGGCTTTGGAACCCAGGGGAGATGACGTCCTGTCCCGCCCACTGTTTCATGAGAACCTACAGAGAACTGAGCTCATCAGCACCATGAGCCCGGCGCTTCCCGCTGGTCCTGTCTCCCAGCTGAGCTGAAGCATGAGGTTCCCAATTAAATGCTGCCTAACGACACAGAGAAGTGAGCAAAGCTCACTGGAGGGGTGTGAGGAGGAAGAACAGGTGTCTGGGAGCCAACATACAACATCATAGCCATCTCATCTGTGTCTCTCTTGCTCTGTCTGAAATCACCCTACTGTCAAAGGAGTACTGCTCCTCTTGCTTGTGGATTATTTCCCCTGGTAGTGGTTGCTCTACCACTTGAGCCATGCCCCTCGCCCCCCACAAGCTTTTCCTGGTTACCTGGAAATGGAGTCCCACAGACTTCCCTGACTGGCCTCAAATATCAGCCTCTTAAGTAGCTAGGATTATAGGCGTGAGCCACTGGGTTCACCATAGCCCATTGGCAGATGTGAATACCAGCCATCTAATGGAAGTTGCTACAATTTGAACACAATTTCTAGAAGGGTCACTGTTAATTACATGCCCTGCTAACGGATGCATAGAATTATCACTGTGGAGTATAAAATTCTCTCTTCAAGCCACCAGAAAAGAACATTGTTATTATTCCTGTTGCTTTTTGTGCAGGTTCTAGGGCTTTAAACTCAGAGCCTGGGTGCTGTCCCTTTGCTTTTGTGCTCAAGGCTAGCGTTCTACCACTTGAGCCACAGCCTCACTTCTGGCTTTTTTTCTGTGTAGTTTATTGGAGATAAAAGTCTCACAGACTTTCCTGCCCATGCTGGCTTCAAACTGCAATCCTCAGATCTCAGCCTCCTGAGTAGCTAGGATTATAGGCGTGAACCACTGGTGCCCAGCTACTTCCAGCTTTTCTGATGGTTAATTGTGGAGATAAGACTCTCATGGACTTTCCTGCCTGTGCTGGCTTTGAACCTCAATCATCAGATCTCAACCTCCTGAGTACTAGGAGTACAGGTGTGAGCAACCAGGCTAGTCATATTGTTATTGTTAAAAATTATTAGCAGGAGATCAAGCTGGTAATCCTAGCTACTCAGGAGGCTGACATCTAAGGATGACAGTTTGAAGCCAGCTTAGACAGAAAAGTCCATGACTCTTATCTCTAACTACTCAAAAACTGGAAGTGGAGCTGTAGTTCTAAATGGCAGAGCACTAACCTTGAACAAAAAAGCTGAGGGACAGTGCCCAGACCCTGAGCTCAAGGCTCACAACTGACAAACAAAACAAAGCAAAAACAAAAAACAAAAACAACAACAACAAAACTTAACAAAATTTCCCAGAAACACTGTGAGCTTCTCTCTGCTTAAGCGTCTTTTTTTCCATCATGAATAACTATAATTAGGTTTCCAATAGTTTTATTTTGGGGTTCATTCCATATTCTAGCCCTTTTGGTCTATAAGATGACAAAATCATTGCAAAGGAAAAAAACTCACACCAGGAAATCATCCATTTGCTTGAGTTTGTCGATTTCCTGGTGACCTTCCTGGGTAACAGGGAGATTTCTGAGTAGCTAGTCAAAAGTGGCCCGGTTCTTCCAGCCCTGGTGGCCAGGCTCACCCAGGTCCCGCCCCCAGCCCAGCTCTAACCTTCACTTTCTGTTGGTGGTGGTAGATCTGCCAGGCAATGTGGACGTGCATGGCGCACCACTTCCCCGGTTTCTGCAACGAGAAGGGAGGACGTGTGGTCAGGGGAACAACATGGTTGGGAACGCACTGCCCAAGAGCCTCCTGCTACACCTCCCCACCCCCACCCGCCCACCCAGGGGCCAGAGCCAGTTCTCCTCCTGGGTCAGGCCCCACCCTGCTGTGTGCCTGTGTGTGTGCATCTGTCTGTGTGTGTGTATCTGCTTGCCTGTCTGTCTCTTCCTGGGCCAGCTAGTAGGCTGGGCAGGGGGTGGCTTCTATTGGCAACTGATACCCTGTGAACCAGGCACTGAGGAGAGCTGATGTAGGACCATGGCCTGTGGGCTGGGCCTGGGCTCAGATGCCCAAGGTCACTGTCTGCTGACCCCTGTGCTAATAAAAAATTCAGGACATTTTATAACTGTAGCCCAAGATCACTAAGGCCCGCCCCCCCCCACCCCCCGACCTAGTTCCTCAGTTCCTGCCATGGGTGCTGTGTGCTTCTAAGAGAGAAGAGAAACATGGGGGGAGGGAACCCTTCCCACTCCTCCCTCCTTCCATGGCCCCATCTCTTCCAGGGACAGCTCTCTATCCATGTTGGTGGGGAACCTAGTGCATTTTCTTTGTCACTTACAGAACAGCGGCCTCCTGCCTAAGGCTCAGAAGGCACAGTCCTCACCACCTACACTGTCAATGGCAGGAGCCTCCGCTTTCTGCATTGATGGGAAGTGTCCCATCACCTCGGTCACCTCCATCTCCTACCCCAGCTCTGTACCACCAGTCCCAGGTCTATTTTTCAAAGAACAGCTCCGTGACAAAATAAAGAGATGCTAGACGGAGACTAACATCAGCCTATAGACTAAGCCTTTCCCCTCCGCACAACTAGTCAAACCTTTGACAGGGACCTGCTAAGAACAGAATGTGGCTAAGTTGTTGCTGGGCAGAGCAGTGCATTACTGTGACTCCAGCACTTACTTAGGAGACTGTGACCGGGGGATCGTGAATCTTAGGCTAGTCTGAGTCTGTCTCAGAAAGTCTGACTTGGCTGCATCTCATGTTACATTCAGAGAAAAGCCAATGAGCGGCCTGGCTTCTGAGAACAACCTGGGCCCTGTGCAGTTGTGAGATTCCCCGCCCCCCCCCCCCCCCCCAGCAGCTATTCTGTAGCCCTTTGTTCTAGCACCTCTGGCTGACTTCTCTGGGACATGCTTGTCTTTTGTAGCCCATGGGAGTCCAACAGAGGCTGCAAAGAGAGGTCTGTAACTGTTTCCTTACCCTCAGCATGGGCCTGAAAGGATCTGTCAGCTGTGAAGAGAAAATGACAACTCGGTTACACGCCTGTCACTCAAACAATTGCTCTAATTAACAAATTTGTAGTGCTTCATTAGGAGGGGAAATTAAAATGTTAGAATTTTACTTTTAAATGAAGCCCTTTTAGAGAATAATTAACTCATTTTCACACTATCAAAAGTGCCAAGGGTTTTCCCCTCCCTCCCCCCTGCCCAGGGACCTTACACTGACAAGGCCCAGTCCAGGCTTCATCAGGTGCCAGCACCCCTTAGTCATGCACCGGGAGGGCCCCATCTTCAGTGACCCTTCCCGGCTGTACCAGGTGAGGCCTCACTGAAGCCTGGACACAAGGGACCCTAGACTGCTGTTTCCCACACTGGAGCCAGGGTACAGTGTACGAGGTGTCTGGAGAGCGCCCTCCCCCTACCATGGACGCCTCTGCCCAATGCTGCTCACCCATTTCTGACTAGCCCCACACAGGGAAAAAGACAGTATCACAAAAGGTAATCATTCCCCCCTCCACATGTACTATGAACCCAGAGAACCATCAAAACTATTGTGTAACTTTGCTGTAAACGATTAGTAAAGAACATAGCAAAAATATTCTGGCTAGTTTGTTTGGCAGTAGAGTGTGAAGGCCCCCATGGCACATTAAAAACAGGAAGCACACAGGCAGCACAGTCCAGCCCCAGACAAGGGAGATGAGCCTGACTTCCAGACCCCCTGTAGGCCTGGCGCTGCGCCTGTCATCCTGGCTACTCAGGAGGCTGATATGTGAGGATTGCGGTTCAAAGCCAGGCTGGGCAGGAAAAGTATAAGAGACTTCTCTCCAATGAACCCCCAAAAAGCTGGACATAGAGATGTGGGCCAAGTGGTAGAACGCCAGCCTTCAGTGAAAAAGCCAAGAGACCAGGAGGCTATGAGTTCAAGCCCCAGGATCAGTATTTAAGAAGAAAAAGGCTTAGTTTTGTTCCACTGGGAATGTGCGGACTCCAGGAGTGGTGGACAGAGCAGACTGGTCAGCTTGCACCTAGTCGTGGGCTCATGTGACCTTGCTCTCTTCTGAGGGCACCTGACAGGGATCTGTGGGGTGAGGGCTGGGTGGGCCGGACCCCAGTGCCCCTGGTGTTACCGGGGACCACAGGCTGGACATACCCTTGGATCTTTCTGGAGTAGGGTGTGCGGGACAGTCCCAGGCCGGGCTGCCACGTCGATGGGGTTGGAGGTCTGCAAAGGAATAAGATCACAGCTCAGAAGCACAAAACATGGCCACACAAGTCGGGGCTGCCCCCTCCCCAGCACCCTGTTCCACAAGAGCAATAAGACCTCACTAGTCTGCACGGCCCTTTCCGACTGCACTTGGAGGGGAGCACCCCATTCTCTCCAGAGGTTTCCCCCTCTGTCCATGGCCTCTAGGGCAGAGAGGTAGTCCAGAACTTTGGCCGCATAAAGGGCAGGACTGAAAAGGACAGAGTGTACCCTGCCACCATTCTTCTCTCTGTGCCCGGAGCACAGGCCTGCATTGTTCTCCATTCTTTTCTTTTTGGCTCCAAAGAAATGTTTGTGTGCTATTGTCATTTACAAAATCAGGTGCTTCTCATCAGAAGGGCTGATAGTATTTTTATAGACATTAAGCTAACTCGAGATTTTAACAGGCAGACAGTAACCAGAAATTATACTCTGTAATGAGCCATTAGCAGTGGCAGGAACAGGACAAAAGAAACTAATTTAGGGTCCACCCTGATCTACCATTAAATGCTGCTTTTGTCTTCCAATTCAAAATATCGTTTTTAAATATCACCAGCAACATTAGCTCCTGTGCTGAATGAATGAAAAGCCTACTTTAGGCTGCTTGGAAAAGGAGTTAAAATGACACTAGTTATTTTATTTAATAAGTCACAATCTGCACAAATGTCTGCGTGCATGCACACACACAGAGTTAACTCTCGTGGAAGAAGAGCTCCTGTTTAGGCATGAAGCTTGTGAGGAAAAGGAGGGAAGAAAAAAAAAAAGGAAAGAAGGCAAGGAAGAAAAGCAATCAGCAGCTGTACAGCTAACAATTAAGCTGGAGTTGTTAGGAGCTGATTAGCATACATATGAAGAACTCTACTAATGAACTGCAATCTACATATTCAATCAGGAGGGACCCACGAAGGCTATTTCTAACACCAGGAGAGACACTTTTCTGCCCAGATGTAGTTTTCTGTGTGGCTGGCTAATTGTGACGAAGGGAAATGGTCTAATTTATTAAATAACCTACCAGGCTGGTTTGGGGAGCGTGAGAGACCTGTCCCTACCCAGCGGGGTGGGGCTGGGATGGGAGGGGTACCCCAAAAGTGGACTGAGATGGAGGAGGGACAAAATTGTGTTCTCCTGGGACGGGGCACCTGCCTTGGTGTTCAGGGAAGCCTGTGTCCTGTCTTAGGACCCAGGGTGGGGGCTGAAGTTCCCAGATGAGATTCTCCCTCCAGCCCCAGGGCTCTGTACCTCTCTCCCCGCTTCCTGCTCTGGAAATACCCAGGGTGTACTCCCTGCAACGCTCTGGCCCCAAATTGGCACAGCTGGTGGTACCCCAAATCAAACAGGAAAACACATTAGGTACCAAGTAAAACAGAGACATAGTGTTCTGAAATTCTTTCTTAAGACTGACCCTCAGAACTCCACGTGAACAAGACAGAGTTCAGCTCTCATTAAGGGCAGCAGTGGGCTGGGGATTTGGCCTAGTGGCAAGAGTGCTCGCCTCGTATACATGAAGCCCTGGGTTCAATTCCCCAGTACCACATATACAGAAAACAGCCAGAAGTGGCGCTGTGGCTCAAGTGGCAGAGTGCTAACCTTGTGCAAAAAGAAGCCAGGGACAGTGCTCAGGCCCTGAATTCAAGCTCCAGGACTGGCAAAAAAAAAAAAGGGGGGGGGGCAGCAGCATCCGTCAGACCCAGGACGACAGAACTGGTGGGTGAGCCTTATGCTTGTGAGGCCATGGTGTGGGGTGGAGACAAGGAAGCGGCCAGTGCGGCTGGCTCTGTGCACAGATGGCTGTGGCCAGCGAGGGCCCGGAAGCCCACCCTCTTCCTACATGCCAGGAACTAGACAGGGCTTTCAGTGTGGAGTTTAATTCTACCTCATTAAAATCAGTAAGGAGAAATCAATGCCAATCAATGCGATTTCTTTGTATCTTTGCTAATCATGGCTACCTCAAGGGCAACCTGGTATCTGTACATCTGCTGTGTCACAAAATTCCTGATGCCTGCCTTGTAGGTAGGAGGAAAAAAGCATTCATGTCTGATATGTATACAGTATCTCTCTCTCCATCCATTCATCCATACCAATACACATACATGTATCTACTATATACATATACACATACAATATGTAATAACCACCACACACATATATATACATCAATAGTATACAGTACCTACATGTCTGTGAGTATACTTTTTCACTCATTGGCTAGTGCTCTACCAACTGAGCCATGCCCCCAAACCCATGTATATTATATGCACACACAAATATATAGTAGCATGCAGTATATATGTATATATATATGTGTGTGTGTCCACATACAAACATGCTATGCAGTATCTGTGTATGTGTATACACATAAAAACACACTGAAAGTTAATATACAGTATATGCACATATGTCTATACATATGCACATATGTGTGTAGAGGGGTCTGTCACATGTTATATGTTGTGCATGTAAAGTCTGAATGTTTTTAAGAAGCATTGAAAATCTCAGCTCAAACTAGGAGTCCGTGGATGGCACAGGTGGAAAGGTGCATTTCCCAAGTGGATAGACTGGAAGAAAGGCCTGTAGCTCTGATCTCCATGGTGACTGGCAAATTGGTTGCTGTGCAGACCTGTGGAGGGCCCTTGCCCTCCTCCCTGCAGGGCAGGCCTGGAGCAGCACATCCTGGTGGCCCTCCCAGTGAGGTCTTACCTTGGGCTGAAAGGCTCCCTGCAGGGAGCCAAAGGGGCCCGCGGGCGTGACCATGGGGGGGATGCCGGACACTGCAGGCGGGTACGAATGGAAGAGCTGTGGCCAGAGAGAGGGAGAAAACCGCTTTAGCTGGAGGGGAGGGACATGCCAACCCCTGCCCACAGAGCCACCGGGGGCGCCGGAGCACCACCACCACCACCTCCACCGCCGCGACGCGATTAGAAGCCAGATGGAGCGATATCACATAGACGTGCCATGAATGGTGAGCTCAGAAAGTGAAAAGTAGTTCAGAATCAATCAGCCAACAAACAGCGCCCCAGGTGAGGGCATCATTACCAAGGAACTGTGCTCGTTATTAACCGGTAAATCGCACTCGAGTCCTAAGTGGCTGGGGGTCCTGACACACAGAAAAATCACAACAGCGACAGGAAAAACAGGCCAATGGGCCGAGGACAATGCACAGGAAATTACAAGTTAATTAGAAAGAAAAAGAGTTTAAAAAAAAAAAAGGACAGAACAAGAAGCAGGTCTTTATGAGTTGCCAGGGTTTTATACCATTAAAACTCAATTAGTGCTTTTAGATTTTTTTTTAATAGTTTGATGAGAAGGGAAGATCTCCGCAATCCTGGCTTCATTAGGTCTGCCAGGCAGTTCCAGAGGACAATTTCATGATTTTCTCTCTCTCTCTCTCTCTCTCTAAGGGACTGCCGTGTGCCATCCGCGGCGATTCCTGTGGCACGTGGATACAGAGGCACAGGGATGTCAGCCATCTTCCCCGACTCACAGGGCACGGCAAGTGGGGCAGAAATGACTATCAGGGCACCTGGGCCTCAGGCACCAGAGGCGCCTTTGCATGTAAAGGGGACTCCTGGTGGCCAGGTCAGCAAGCAACCTGGAGGGGAAGGAAGCTGCCTCTGCCAGTCACTGGTTATGCCCAGGCCTGAGACTGACCACTCAATGAAGGATGATCTCAGTGAGGAATGAAGTGCCTGAGGCCATGGGCTCACTAAGGAAGGATATAACTGAGGGGAGAACAAACATAGCAAGGCTGCACATACACCTTCCTTGTGCATGTACCAGTACTGTGTGCTGTCTGTGTCCTTTGGATTTTGTACTCAAAGCTAGCACCCTAGCACTGGAGCCACACAGCTCCACTGCAGCTTTCTGTCAGCTAACTGGAGTAAGATTTGTCTGTCCCGGCTTTGCTGTGAGCCTGGATTTTCAGATCTCAGCTTCCTGAGCAGCTAGGAGTACAGGTGTGGGCCACCATGCCCGGCTTGGATTGTTGCTGAGAAATCCCATTGCCCTGGTACCCTGTGTATGGCATTTCTGTAAACTCTGTCCCTCATGGTCGGTAATACATCAAAAATACAAAAAAATGAACAAGCTTTTCCCTCTGTTTACTGTCTGCTGCTGTGGTCCTGTCTGGCTCCGGAGCACACGTTCTGCCTATCACCCCAGATCTCATTTCAATGAGGAAGTGAAGTTTTCCAGACTAATTGATATTGAACTAAATCCACTTAAACAGCGATTGCAAGCCAAGTGCCCTCATTTAAAACTGCTTTTAAGTCTAAAATTGTGTTTAAGATACTTGAGCACACTGCATTTTAATTCTCCTTTAGAAGACCCTAATCCCCTACCGGGGAGACTGAAGTGTCCCACATCTCACCCGAGTTCCTTCAGAAAGCAGAGGAAACCCACATGCGCAAATGAGCCACACCGAGATGCTCACACTCCTCCCGCTCTGCCTCTGTGTGGGCCTTTTCTGTCTATGCTGAGAAGCTGGGGGGCCTCGCTGGCCTACTGGGGCCTCATCCTCTCGGCTGCTGGCCTCTCCTGATCTGCTGTGGTTGACCACACTGCCCTTCCCTGAAGATGTGGTGTCCCTTGGGAATGAAACATGAACATTCCAGAAACTCAGGTCTCCACACAATTCTCTACCTACTCCTGGGAGCACAGAGCGTCCGACTCACCCAAAAACTTCCAGTAGGAATTATTCTGGGTCAGTGGGTCTACGATGGAGGGGCCCATGCAGAAGGCAGACCCGGAGTGATCCCAGATCTCAGGCTCCTGAGGGGCTGTGATTATAGGCGTGAGCCACTTCTGGGCTTCCAACTCCCTCTCAAGGCCCCCCCTCTCACTGCTTTTAAGACTTCTATGGTAAACTATTTCACTGATTTGCAACCTTTTCCAGTCCTGACTTCTCGGCTACTCTCTTGACTAATAAATGTCTACTCCATCATGAGACACTAGCTGAACACCAAAGCAAGAACAGCTGTGCACTGAAACCAAAATGGCTTTGCTAAGTACTCTGCCCCTTTCTCTGGTTTTGCTTTTAAAACTGAGTGAAAGAAATTTGCACATCCTCAGAAAAAAGGCTGCAGCATTCACTCCGTCACTAAAGATCTCACAGCGAGGTGCTTGCAAGTCTGTATACCGAGAACCTCTTGCCATAGAAGGAACTGAGCATACAATTTAGGCTGGCACCAATTTGTATTCCGGGACATGGTCTTGTATGTGTATAAAATGAGCTCTTTTCCTCCCTTCTTTTAAAGAAAATAAAGACTGTCTCTAAAGTGGAGAGAATCGTGCTCATTTCACTGTGGGGGTAGTCCGGCCATGTGAGAGGACATTCTCTACTTTGTCCACAATAAAGGCACATGTTTCTGCAGAGCTCACATAGTAAGGGATGCTCTATGCAAAGCCAGGGCTTTGAGCTGAGTTCCAGGAGCTCTGTAATGGCACCGCAGTGGATGGCTCAGGGCCTGGGACTTGAGACTCCTGAGACTCGCAGGAGTCCCCCATGTTTCTGCAAAGATGCCCCTGATTTCCAGGGGAGCCCCCTGAGCACTGCATCTCAGAGGTGTCTAGGGTCTTTTGATTCAGAAGCGGATGCTGTACGGTTATCACAAGCAAGCGAGTGACAGATGAGGAGCTGTGTGAAGTTGGCTTGGAGGAGAGAGCGAGCCACCAGCTGGGGATGGGTGGGTGGCAAGGACACAGAGACACGCGCGCATGGTGACAGGAAGGTGTGTCATGAGGAGGAAGACTCACACTGTGCCGGTAGAAGGGGTCAACCTTGGTGGGGTATTTGTCAAACTGCAAAGGGATCAAAGCAGAAGTTACTCCATCGGCATTTCCCTCACTGCAGCAGTGCACACACGACCCTACACAGGCTTTGGGGGTGCCGTGATATCACCAGGTCCCAGGCCCAGCCACTCATGAGTGAGAATGGCACTGCCAGGCAGCCCTCGGTGGTCCTCACTGTCCCAGACACACCTGGGCCTTTCTTTCTAGTCTCTGTGTAGACACAGGCATGGAGCAAACATGGAAACTGGCCAGCACAGGCAATTATCCTGATCAATGCCAGCCAGGGAGGCCAGACTTTGGTCCGATTTACCTAAGAATTCCTTCCATGCCATTTCAATTTTACTTCTGCTGCAGAAAGACTGTCTTCTGATGTGTGTAACACTGCAACCTGGACATTTTTTTGGAGCAGAAAATAAGGGGGTCTCTTTCACTCTCTCTCTGGTAGTGGGCCTAGCTCTCTCTCAGCTTTTTTGCTCCAGCCTGGCATGCTATTGCTTGAGCCACAGCTTCATTTGCAGCTTTTGGCTGGTTAACTGGGGATAAGAATCTCCTGATTTTGTTTGCCCTGGATGGCTTTGAACTCGGACCCTCAGATCTCAGCCTCCTGAGTAGCCTGGATTACAGGCGTGAGCCACATATGCCCAGCCTGTGTCTGGTATCTACTGCTCCCTCTAAGCAATGTTGCCCTCTGGGTGTCCTGACCTTAGTCTGCTGGATGCTGCACATTTGAGCGGCAGCTGTCAGGCCAGCAGACCCAGGCCCAGTGTAACAGGCAGCTTGCACGCTAGCATGGAGTCACAGAACACAGCTCACCCACAAAGGAAAGCAGGGTTTGCTGGAGGAAACCTACAGTGACCACTCTTCACTTTAATATTCCTCTAGGTAAAGGTAAAACTTACAAGGCAAACTTTAAAAAGCCTTGAGATCAGGTATATCCTTAAGCAGTAAACGTTAAGAGAGCATTCTAATAAATACTTATGTCTAGAGAGAGAGGCTGTATCTATCTCAGGATATACGTGGCAGTTCTAGCTCATAGAACAAATGCCGTGGGTAGCTCTGGGGGCCCACACCAGTCCTGTGCAGGCTTCAGGGGCCAGGGGCCACAAGGTCGAGGCCCTCTCCTGCAGCCTGCAGCTCCCGTGCCCCCTGCTGTATCTTCACTGCTCTGGGGATGTGTGCGTGCAGCTACTGGGGTGACACCAACCAGAATGCCCAGGACAGCAGCGCTAACCCTCAAGGGCTCACTATGGTGGCCGATCCGACCACATGGTGGGGGCAGGCAAGGCCAGGGTACCCAGGGGCTGGGCCCTCCCCATGCAGCCTGTCCACACCCTCCCCCCCCCACCAGTTGCACCCTGCTTGTCCTCACATTTCTGCCTGGGGTACGCACCATGGGAGGTGCTGGCGTGGGCATGATGGCGGTGGGCGGGATGGCGTGGGGGAACGGCGTGAAGGTGTGCTGGTGCGTGTGCTGGTGCGTGTGCTGGTGCTGGTGCTGATGCTGGTGGAACTCGGTCCGCAGGTAGGGCGGGGGGCCCAGGGAGGCACCACGGTCAGCACTCTGGGACGCCAGGAAGCGCGTGTTCAGTTCCTGCCGCAGGATGTCTTGCTCTGGAAGAGAAGAGGAGGGAACTGTGGAGGACATGTGGGCTGCCACGGACATCTCCTTCCCAGGAGGACACACAGGCGTGCTGGCAGGGCAGGGGCTGGCCAGGGATACCCAGGGACAAGCATGGACAGGACAAGCACCTGGACACCTTCAGCTACCCCACCGGCTGCCCAGAGACAGGGCCCTGGTGACTGGGGTAGGCCAGCCAGCCGTGGGCCCTGGGTGTGCCCTGTTCTCGCCAGGCTTGGCTGGGGCAGGTCACGGGCCTGCGTGTGCTACATTCTTGCCACAGATGTCTCAGTGAGAAGCCAGGGGTCAGTGGCGGACATCAGGGGCACGTGGCTGATGGGACAAGGATTCTGCGCCCTCTTCAAGGGGCAGCAGCCACTCTGCGGTAATGTGCCAAAGGCTGAACATGGCCAGATGACCCCGTGACCCTGACCTGACTGACACATGTCTAACACTGCATCTGGTTTTGAAATTTGGGGATACATAATCACAAAAAGATTTTCCTAGCAGAGAAAGACCATGCTTCACAAAAACCAGGCCTCAGGCTTTCAACTGGCATTTTCACTCAAGCTTGATGCTCTATCACTTGAGCCACAGCTCCACTTGCAGCATTTTGCTGGTTAATTGGAGGTAAGAGTCTCACAGACTTTGTTGCCTCAGCTGGCTTTCAGCCTGGATCCTCAGATCTCAGCCTCCTGAGTAACTACGAATACAGGCGTGAGCCACTAGTGCCCAACACAAACCAAGTGAAACCTGGGACCTCTACCAAGATCTTGGGGGGAACAAGACATGGGCCTGGGAAGCTGAGATGTCAGCTTAAGGCATGCATCTGGGTGAGCAGGTGTCCTGGGCCATCTCACCTGAGCCAGCGCCCCCATAGATATCCCCCCCCTCCAGTCATCCTACCTGAGTAGGTGCCCCCGGCTGCGTGTCCGGGCACCGGCAGGCTCCCTGACGTCAGCGGCGGTGGAGGAGGCAAAGCCGTGGGTGGGGCAAACATATTGGGGTGATGCGGGTGTGGGGGGGGCTGGAGGGTGGGTGTGAAGCTGTGCAGGGGGCTGTGGTTGGGCAAGGACAGGGGGAATGGGGAGGCAGAAGGATGGTGGGAGAGGTGAGGAGGGGCGGGCTGGGTCTTCGCCGGAGTGCTGCTCCTGCTGCTGCTATTGGAGGAAGAAGAGAAGAGTGAGTGGGCCACAGGCCTGCCTTAAAGAAGGGAGGAGGCCCCTCTCCGTCTGCAGCCGTTCAAGGCGTCTGTCCTGCCTCTTGAACTCGGGGCCTGGGTGCTGTTTCTGAGCTCCTTTTGCTAAAGGCTAAGGTTCTACCACGTGAGCCACAACGTCACATCTGACTTTTTGGTAGTTTATACACCCCAGTGTCAGGATGGCTGTTTGTACCTGAACCTCACATGCCTCCCACATCCGTTTTCATAAACCAACCCTGCCTTTGAACCCAGGGCCTCTTGCAAGCCAGGCAAGTGCTCTACCACTAGAGCCATGCCCCAGTCCTTTCTCTTCCTTGAGGCCTGTGCCCCTCTCAGGGGCATGTCCACAGATGGAGGACAAGATAGCCTACAAGTGCTTTCCTCCCAGGAAGCGGATCTCAGTCCACGGGGGCAGCTGGGGGTGGGGGAACAGGGGCCAGCAGGAGGGGGACGAAGGTTAGCAGTGGGGGGGTGGGGATGAGGGTCAGCAGGAGGAGGGGGATGAGGGTCAGCAGGTGGGGTGGGGATTAAGGTCAAGAGGGAGGCGAGGACTCACCTTAAGCTATTGACACTTAGGCTGCTGCTGGCGTAGGCCGACAGCGGCTGGGCCAGGCTCTGGGCTGGGTGGGTCTGCACCACTGGGAGGCTGTGGTGAGGCAGCTGGGCCGGGGACGGGGGCCTGGGCGGCCGGGGCACCTGAGGCTGCGGGGCGGGCTGCAGCTGGGCCTCTGGGGGGCCCTGTGGAGGCTGCGAGGCAGGCGGCGGCGGCTGGGGAGTGGCTTCTGGGCGCTGCGCGTCGGGGTCCCGCGATGGCGGCCGGAGTGGGGGCTCCGCCGGGGGCTGGGGACGGGCTGGGGGGACCTGATGACAGGAGTCTTTGAGCACTGCAGCCTCAAGGAGAGGCTCTTTGCAGCAGTCCTGGCTCTTCTCCTGGCTTCTCTCTAGGCCGGATATCTTCGGGACAGCATCCTGGCCACCACGCTCGGGCAACGCACCAACTCCCAGCTCGGGGTCTGCAAGGCGGAGAGCAGATACAACGTGGCAAGTGAGTCGGGTGCAGGGGAGAAGCCTACCCCAGGGCATGCCACCCTCCCTGACGGCCACCACGGCCTTTGGCCCTGTCCAGGACAGAGAGGCTGGCGGTCAGAGGGTGGCTTCATGTGAGAGCCCATTCCTTCCTAGGTGCGGTCTTTCATGGAGCCCAATTAAGAAACAACGGCAGACAAAGAGAGCATTCCATTCCCCACCACAGACCTGAATACACAAAAGGGAAGACAGGGTGACAGTGATCTAACCACACAGTTTTTCCTGTGCCCCCCCCCACCCCGCCTACACACACACACACACACACACACACACACACACACACGCACGCACGCACGCACACACGTACATGCCAGAGTTAGTAAAGGCTCAACTTCCAGGCAGGAGCCAGGCCTCCTAGCGCCCACACCCAGCGCTATGTGGGGACAGTTTCAAATACAGACTCACATGGATACCTGGCCACCTGCACTGCCTCCACCTTTTATGTAATTCCCTGGGGCCCTGTGGGGTCCCCCACTGAGATCAAGGGACAGAGGCAAAATTCATCAAGCATGCAACCAGTACAGAAAAAAGATGTTCTTGGGTAGATTTAAAAGAGCATTCAAAGAGCAAAAGACTCCTCAGCCAGGCACACGCCTATAGTTTAAGCTACTCAGGAAGCTGAGACCTGAGAGATCTCTCATCTCCAATTAACAAGCAAAAAACAAAACAAAAAAAAACCCCAACAAACAAACAAACCCACAAGTGAAGCTGTGGTTCAAGTGGTAGAGTACCAGGTCTTGAATGCAAAAGCTCAGGGAGAATAGTGCCCAGGCCCTGAGTTCAAGCCCCAGGACTGGTGGGTGGGGGAAGACCCGTTCATATGTCTCCCTAATGCTTATCCCTTGTGCACTTCTGTACATTTGCTCAGGAAGTCATCTTCCCCTTGCTGCCTTTCCATCTCCTGTCCATCACATCCAGTGCCTCTCCCACACTGACCGCAACACACTTCCCAATCTCATCTTGTCTTGTACAGTATGCTCAGAATTCACCATAGGCTGAAATCTGCTGGGGTGGAAGGAGCTCAGTGTGTGCAAATGGCCCTGTCCCTTCAAATGCTGCCTTCATTACCCTCAGGAGGCTTCGGCAATCTCTCTCCTTGTAATCAGAATGCACTGTGCTTATCATAAAAGAAATGCAGATGACAACTACACTGCATAGACCACATGGTAGAAAGAGTGAATTTACGGTCTGTAAAATATGTGTCAATAAACTGGACTTAAACATTTTTTTTGTAGTTGTGCTGGTAGATTAGGGGAAATGGATTTGATTTTGACACAGGTTGACCCAGATCCCTGGGGTTTATTTTATGCTTCCTTGGGAGAACAGTCCTCTGATGTCACCACGTTTACCTGGGGGGTGAGGGCCACAGGCTGCTGCCACAGTGGGGCGTGGATGCAGGAGCCCTATGGGGAAATGGAGGAAAACTACATATATTTGGTTCAGGTGTATAGAGTCCCTGGAAGTGTCTACACAAGACACTCAAGAAACCGAAACTGTGCTTCTGCCTGTGGGGTCTTAGCAAGAAGTTGAAATCACAGATACAAAGTTGGAGAAAGAAGTGTTTTACTCTGCACAAAAATATAAGAAAATGGGGCAGGCACCAGTGGCTCACACCTGTCATCCTAGCTACTCAGGAGGTTACAATCTGAAGATCACGGTTTGAAGCCAGCCCTGGAAGTCCTTGGGACTCCAATCTCCAATTACCTAGCAAAAAGCCAGAAGTGAAGCTATGGCTCAAGTAGTAGAGCACCAGCCTTGAGTTAAAAAAGCCGCGGGACAGTGCCCAGGCACCTCACACTGTCGCTCCCTTCCTGTTCACCAGGGCTTTGAGAACTCTGGGAAGTTCTGTATGCCTGCAGGCATGCTCACAACATAGTTCATCCCGAGAGTCAAAGGAAAAGTGCTGTAAAGAACTTATTGTCTTATGAAATGGCCTTGGGGTCTGGCAAGGGTGAGACTGGACGTGCGGAGCTTTGAGACCTCACCACGTCCACCTGCCACACCCACCATGCAGGAGACCACCAAGGGCCATGCACAACCGAAAGCTAGTCATGGCAACAGCTTTCTGCACACAGAGAAAAGCTCAGTGTTTTGCTTGAACTGTGGGGGCACACTTAATAAGAGGGGCGCCGGTCAGACAAAGCCGTAAAAAAAAGTTACTGTGTACAACAAAAGCACAGTATGATCAGCAAAACCCAGAATACAAGGTCAGCCGCTGGTGTGCACAGATCAGAGACACCCACACGCGCTCCTCCCACCCCCGTACCCCGCCATCCACCCATGCACACTGACACACCAACATTCCCTCATCCACCTCGCCATCCTGTGGGTAGTCTTGTCACTTCCTGCATTTCCTGCGATGAATATGCACTGTTCCTGGGAAAGTAGAGAGGAAGGGCGCCATGTTCTACACCTTTCCTCCAAACTGGATGAAGCCAGGTGAATATTTGCTCTCTGAGGTGAGCACACCATCACCTTCCGTGCTTCCTCCACCATGGCTCTAGCTGAGCAGGCGGGAGGAGCAGGAAGAAGAGCAACGGAATTCTTCAATGCACAGTAGTCCTGCTTCTGCTCCCCATACCTCCTTATACTGTAGAAAGTTCTAACCCAGATAACTCACTGCAAAGTCATTACTGTATCAAATCAACCACATCTCAAAGGCATCAAGAAAACCCTTAGGGTTGTGAGTCATTAGTCAACGTAGCCATCCATCCGTCATCCATTCATCCACCCATCCACCCATCCTTCTATTATCTTTCCACCCACCCATTATCCATTACCACCCATCCATCTATCACCCATCTCCACCCATCGATTGATCCACCCATTCCTCCACATCTATTATCTTTCCACCCATCTACACATCATCCATCCATTTACCCATCTTTCCATCTATGCATCATCTACCATTCCATCTTTCATCTATGCATCTGACTATCATCCATCCATCCACCCCCCATTCATCCATCTCTCCATCCATTCCTTGATCTTTACCTCTGTGCATGTCTGATCCATATTACCAAGAAATGGACATGCCCTCATTTCCTATTACTCCCTCTCAGAGCTACGAACCTCCCATCACACTGGATGAAGATTGAAGCCAAATGAGAACAACCTTGACTTTCAAGCAGGGGAGTCACTAAACATTCAGCACTGAGAAGCCCACAGACAGGGAACACCAAGTTCCTGTCACCAGAGACTTAAGTGATTTTGTGCTGCGAGCACTACCCACTACTCAAATACCGTCTCTTGTCTATTCTGGTACCTCAATGAAGTGTCTTCATAAGCCTACACTGGCTATGCTGTATGTACTTAATAACATTCAAATAAACTACACTACTAAACTATTTTAGCCATAGCTGTAATTCCCCGCAAAGTCTTGAGATTCTTATGTCTCCAAACTGGGTATTGCCAGGGTTTTGGCAGGAAGGCGCTTGTCCTGTCCAACACATATCCCTTTATTTTCCTCCTCCTCTCTGTTTCTTCAAGTCATTAAACAGGGGCTGGTTTGCTCCATTAGCGGATTCAATTACTTGAACGAATAGAAGGGTGACATTCAGTCTTACATTTCTTCTCGGTCACTGAAACTGTACAAATAAATGGAGGAAAACCCACCGTTTGTTCAAGGCAAATTAATTTTCCAACACTGCAAGAGTGGAAGATCAGGGCATGAAGGGTGTTTGGCAGGGCTGGAAGAGATTCCATTTTGTGCCTGTCATGTCGTGTAAACATTAATTACCATCTGGGAGGCTGAGCTCTGGGCTCAGGTCCTGTCACAGCCTCCGAAGGCCTTGGAGGTTACTATTGAGATCAAAGTCCTAACGAGGAATGTGTGTCCCTTGCATCAGCCAGAACCCTAGTGCCTGCTGGGAAAGCTGTGTGGAGGCCAGCGGGCGGAGGCTGTTCTTGGCGAGGTCAAACTGGCGGACATCTAGTTGGCCACTCTCTCCAGTCACTCTCTCCAGTCTCCCCAGTCACTCCGAGATGGAGTGACCCTGACAGGATTCAAGAAAAGCCACACACTGAAGATGGGCATCCTTCAACCCAAGTTTCAAATGTATTCCACCTAAGTCTAATACACATAAAAAGCACCACTTCCCCGGGTGCAGTGGCTCTTGCCTACAACCCCAGTGATTTAGCATCGATGGGAAGGATCACATTTGGAGGCCAACTTGGGCAATCAAGTTTTCCAGACCTAACTCAAACTGAGCATGGTGGTATATATCTGTAAACCAGGTAACAAGAGGCTTAGATAAGGACTGAATGGCAAAATCAGACTGCACAAAAGCACAAAATTCTACCTGAAAAATGACCTGAAGCAAAGAGGCTGGAAATATGGTTCAAGTGGGAGAGCCCTTGCTTATAGAGTGTGAGGTCCTGAGTTCAAATCACAGTATTGTGCAAAAATACAACAACCCCAAACACGGGTTCTGATGCTCAAGAGAGCAGAGTCTCCTACAGGTGGGGTGCCAGCGCTGTCCCGGTGAGGGGAGAGGCCACTGAACACCCCTGGGGCCAGTACAAAGAACGGGCACGGCCCAGCCAACCTGGGCCAGTGAACAGCTTGGCTCTTTTGTATGGTCACGGAGGAGACACAAGGAGGGCCAGGCTGTGAAGAAGGAAAAGAAGAACAAGAGACACAGGCTGCCATCTACCAGGGTGGGAAGGGAGACCCTGAGAGACCACAAGCCGTGCCGCTCAGGGCCACACAGAATCCCACCCCTCACTTCCCGCGAGGCCACAGTCGGAGGATGAAAAGGAGATGCGGCCTGGTGGTGGTGGTGGGGGGCTGGCAGCTGGGACGGGAGGAAGAGGACGACATGGAGAGAAGCGCAGGGAAGCGGAGCTCAGCAGCATCCTGTGCCTGCCTGGTCCTGTGCCACCTGCAATTAGTGCTGTCTGCTGTCCGTACCCTGGGGATCAGCCGAGGCCAGCATCAGAGGAGCTGTGTGATGCAGGTGCACACCAACGAGCAAACGGAGGCACAGAGGACGAAATCTCATGGCCACGGGAGTTGGGGAGAAGGCCCACGCTTGCCAGACACCCAAACCCCATTGCTCTGTGTGGCTGCTCTGGATGGGGCCAGCGCTGACTTAGTGCCCCCCCCAATCCTCCCTATCTGTCCTCACCCCCTTCCCCAGCCCTCCCCAGGCTGTGGTCGGCACTGCAATGGATTGGGGGGTCCTGGCAGTCCAGTGTGGAGGAGGCCGCACTTGCTGGCTTTGGGGTCAAGTCTGCCCTTGGCTGTTCCTCGGCTCTCGCCCGCACACAGATGGTCTCTACCCCCAAGAGACAAGGAAGGGCACTGGAGGACACAGGGCCCACTCAGGAAGTGATCTCCCGGGCTTGGCCATATGGGCCCTCACTGGTGATCTGATCATCCCGTCATCATGACAGAGTTGGCAGCCACCTTGGCACCGCCCATGTGCCGTGGCACTGCCCATGTGTGGCTGCGTTTGCAGCCTTACTAAGGCACAGGGCTCAGTGCTGAGTTACCGAGTCTGGGGCAGACTGTGAACACTATTGTGGGCCCGTGATGGGCCTGTGAAAATCGAGGTGCTGCTGGAAACGGACCAAGTATGTTCTGAGCCACGAGACACCGTGGATCTCATTGGGGCCAGGGTGGCTATGGTGAGAAAGGAAACGTCTATCACAGGCTTGAGTTCCAGAAAGTTCTGGGAATATTGGGGAGTGAGGCTCAGCACTGTGGGCAGGTTGGGGTTGGGGGGAACTTTGTTTCTGGCTCGTGTGTGTGTGTGTGTGTGTGTGTGTATGCACTTCCCACTCATCACCCCACCCCACCATGCCATGATGGACTGACACCTCTAACACCTCTGGCACTGAGAGCCAAAATAATCCCCCAAAGGAACACTGGGCCCAGAGTTCAAACTCCATGGCCACAAAATACGTAATAAAAGGAATACCCCACATGACCCTGGAAAAGGCGTGGAACAGTGCCCAGCACCGCCAGGAGTTCTCCAGTGTCTCACCCGTGCTCTGTCCCTGTAGGCCCCACATCCCAGCCACGCCCCGTTTCCCAGCCCCTGGAGTCCTAGCTCATGGAGGAACACACATGGCCTGGCAACTCCCACGTCTGGCCAGTGCCCGTCTGCCTGCGTTCTCACGGGCCACCCTGCTCCTGGGTAGAGATGACAAAACCACTGGGGCTTGTGGGGGCTGGGTGCTTCCCAGCCCTGCAATCTGTTTGCCTTGCTCACATGGGGAATGCCACAGAAGCCTCTAGAAGGAATCCACGGCAGTCCTTCTACATCTCAGGGGCACTCTCAGGCGGTACGATGGCCGCCTCGTGTCCTCTCGCCTCCTGGGAGGATCGGGCCCACAGGCCTGTGCTATGCTCATGGGCCAAGGGACCCTGCATCCCAAGGCTCTCTGCAGTGACTGGTGCTCTGTCACAACCACGGAGTGCACCGGAGCCCTTGGCGCTTTCAACTCGCTGCTTGTCACCCGGGGCCTTGGGCTGCCCGTGGAATGTTCCATATTTCATGTCACCTCTACACTAGGGCCTGTCCTGGGCACACCCATTCACATACCCGGCTTCTTCCCCAGTGGAGGCCACCCTGCCAGGCACCCCACGGCTCCAGTGTCCAGTCCTGTGGCCAGCCGCTAGCCTCTTTCAGGCTGGAGGGTTGGACACTTGCTGTTTTTTTTTTGTGTGTGTGTGGTTTTTTTTTTTTTGTGCCAATCTCAGGGCCTGGGCGCTGTCCTTGAGCCTTTTTTTTTTTGCTCAAGGCTGGCACTTTACCACTTGAGCCACAGCGCCACTTTCAGCTCTTTAGTGGAGATAAGTCTCATGGACTTCCTTGCCCAGTCTGGCTTCAAACTGCGATCCTCTAGATTTCAGCCTCCTGAGTAGCTAGGATTACCGACACAAGCCACCAGCACCCAGCGGGCACTTGCTTTGTCCTAACCAGCATGCGTGACAGTAAATTACATTTCACTATAAAAATATTAAACAAGTACTTTTGTTATTGAACAACAGTAACATTTACTACACTTTGCATGTTAATGCACACAACTATCATTTGTTGGAGAAGGCTCTCTCAAAGCCCTGTATTTCTTTAGGCTGTAAGCATGGTGCCCACCGGCGGCTGAGTGCTTGATTTCTTTAACCACATAATAATCAATTTGCAAAATTCTAAGCAAGTTTCTTTATCACTGCAATTCAAAAGAGGGGGAAAGAATCACCATAATGAGAAAAATACTCAATAAACAATTACACATTAAGCCAGAAAACTCATGTCTCTTTGGAGTCGTTTCTGTAATTGGACATTATACAATAAAGTAACAGTATATAATGCGAGCAAATGTGAAATAATTGGATGCCATTATGAAGTTGAAGGATCCATTCTCCATATATAATAAAACTAATGTTCTACTTTGAATCATAAAAGATTCTAATAGCTTGGTTATATTTGTATTAAAAAAAGTAGGGCAAAACTAGGCAGAGAACGCTGCAGAGAGAGAAGGGCCCGGCTCGCACGTGGCAGGGCCTCTGGTGCTGCCTGCATGCACACTTCCTGAGAATGAACACACTCTTAAGTGCGGGGCGGGGGGAGAGAAAGAGAGATGGAGGAGGGAGGGAGGAAAAGAAAACATAAAACAGGGGGCTGGGAGTATGGCCTAGTGGTAGAGTGATTGCCTGGGTTCGGTTCCTCAGCACCACATATGCAGAAAAAGCCAGAAGTGGCACTGTGGCTCAAGAGGTAGAGTGCTAGCCTTGAGCAAAAGAAGCCAGGGACAGTGCTCAGGCCCTGAGTTCAAGCCCCAGGACTGGCAAAAAAAAAACCAAAAAAAAAAAACAACGAAAACATAAAACAGTTGTTACCAGTGGACAGTTCTGCCCAAGCTACTCCAGCTAAGTTCTCAACAGAACACTGGGTTTCAATCCACAAGTATGGTCCAAACCCAAATAACTGCCACCAGCAAATAACTGCGCAAGCCACAGTAAGGATCCTAAGCCACGGAGAACTAGAAAGAAGGAAAGAGAAAAAGGAAATGCTACAAAGCGCTCAGCAGCGGTGGACTGTCCAGGAAGAACTGAAGGATGAGGACAAAGCCCAGGGCCAGGACAGGGGGAGGGGGGCCAGGAGGACGGGGAGCTGGACTGGAAAGATGGCCCTATGCCACACAGCAGAACCGACCACAGCAAGCCAGACAGATGCACTTGGAGAAAACAGACTTACCAACAATGCAGGTCAGAAAGGGAAAGGAAAGGAGGGAGGGAGGAAGGAAGGAAGGAATTAGGAACCTGCTGCAGTCAGGAGTCCCCAATGAAGAAGCTGGCCGGGCCACTGGCATGGAACTTGACGGGCACCTGTAGAGCGAGCTAGCTGGGCCACGGGCCACCAAGCCACCAGCTCTGGGATCATTTAGAATGCTGGATGGTGGGTATGGGTGTACTCAGGAGGCTGAGATCTGAGGATCCAGGTTCAAAGCCAGTCCAGGCATGAATGTCCCCGAGACTCTTATCTCCAATGAACCACCAAAAAGCCAACTTTGTGGCTCAAGTGGTAAAGCAGCAGCTTTGAACAAACAAGCCAAAGGATAGAACCCAGGCCCTAAGCTCAAGTTCTCGGACCAGCTTGCACATATGCGCAACACACACACACACACACACACACACACACACACACACACACACACCCCCAAAACCTCAGAGAACCTCACCTCTCAGTGGGAGTGCACAGCCCATGCATGTGCACGTGTGCACAGGTGCACACACAATCCCACAGTTACTGAGCCTGGCCTCTGGTGAACTCTGAGGCCCTGGGTGCTGGCCTCACTCAGCTGGCCCAGGCATGCTCCTGCAGGAGGTGGCTGACTTTAGGCCAACAGGTCCTCCCCGGCCCAGGGACTGCCCACCTGCTCCTCTTAAAGGGGCTGTGCAAGCTGGGAGGAAAGAGGGAGGGAGGAGAGATGGGAGCTGCTCTCAGAAGAGCTGAGTGGCTTGTATTACACAGGGAGATGACAAGTGACTCGGCCTTTGGTAACAATTAAAGTGTATAAGGGGGCAGAGGTTTCCTGAGGGCCACTCTGTAATTCTCTTGAAAGTGCCTGGCCCTGGGTGCCATCACTAATGCCAAAACCCAAAACCAAACCCCAGCTCTGTTGCTACATCCAGACATGTCGCTGGAATCATACATGGGAGCTTCCCCTAGCACTCGGGAGGCCGAGGCAGGAAGACCCTGGGCTCCACAGTGAGACCCTGACTCTGCCTCACGTCCAAGAAGAAGGAACGAAAAAGAATGTCACCAGAAGGAGCCTTCCATAGAGAGCATCTTTAGTTTGCAGTGCAAACTATTCTAGAATAGTACTATTAATTTACATATTAAAATGCTTCTTTTTATTGTCAATTGCCTGCAATGTAACCTGGCCACACTATAGTATTTTACTGCTCATCAAAACTGCCATAGACTGGGTGATGCCTTTTGTCCATCTTCAAGGTCAACTAGGTGGCTCTGACACCACTAGGGCTCTGCCCCTGTCCTGCCTGCATTGTAGGGAGTTTTGAAGCTGGTTCTATACCCTGCACGCTCCCCAGATCAGATTGCAGCAAAGAAAACGCCAGCCAGCCCCATCTGGCCACCAGAAACATAGGGTCCCGAGTTGAAGGAAAAATGAAATCCACATTTTGGTAAAATTAGTTGGGGGTAGGGGTGGGGAGAGAATGGCCTAACAGTGCCCTTCCAGAAATCTCAGCCAAATGCTGTGATTCTACAGCCGACAGCCACTGGCTGAGCCGTTTCTATGCCACAGTGAGAAAACTGGACTCCAAAAATACACCCCCTCTTGTCGGGCACTGTGGCTCCCACCTGTAATTCCAGCTATTCATGGTAAGGATTGAAAAGCTAACCTAGGCAGTCAAATCGCCGAGACAGCAAGCATCAAAAGCTGTACTGGAGAGCTGGCACCGTGGGCAAGAAAGCTGAGTGCGAGTACCTGGGTTCAAGACTTCATGCTAAGCAGAAGACAAACCCAAATGAGAGCACATCCTTGCCAGTGTAGACCAGAGACCGGAGGCCTGATCCTACTGGCATTCCATGACCCTGGAAACACCGCCCTGTCTGTTTCCCTATCAGCGGCAGAACAGGAGATGGAATGGTCCTTGGTGCCCATCGGGCTTGAGACAGCCAGAGACTGGTAAGGGGTGGGCAGATACTGGCAATGGTTGAGCACCCAACACACAACCACAGCGCTCCTGGCTCTGGGCCCCTGGCCCCCTTCCCGACAGCTCAACACAGCCATGACCTGCTGGGTGGAAGAACTCAAGGGGAAAATATCACCGCCAGCAACCCCGAGAGCACCAGTGCCCAGAGGCCAAGGCCCGGCTGCTAGGGGACAGGAAAAGTCCCCGGAAGCTGGGGCTGACAGTGCCCTGCACATCCCCCTACCAATCCCCTCCTTGGCCCACTCCCCCCCCACTATGGGTTCTCTGCCACATCTGAGGGTGAGGGTCCTACTCTGGGCTCCTTGGCAAGAACCAGCCCCAGCCCTCTGCTGCAGGTGGTTTTCCAGGCAGTGTCTCAGAGTGGCCTCAGACCTCAACTTCTCCTTCTCAAGTAGCCGGAACTACAGAAAGGCCCCACCACATCTGGCTGGACCTGCTGCCTGGGTAGCTGGGAATGCATATAATGTAATGGACTCCCCAGGTCTATTTTTCCTCCAGACACACCACAAGTCTTGAGAAACAGCCAACATTATCTTGACCTGCGATCCTGAGAGGTCCAGCGTGGTGGTTTGTCTTGGCCTATTTCCCTTCCCTTGTGCCATGGCTGTGTTCCGTTGGCCCAAGAGAGGTCAACCAAAGAAGGAGCTGGCCTGCAAACCACCCAATGTCCAGACGGATCTGGGCAAACTGCAGACTGCCATTGCCTCCGCACGACCCGTAGAACCCCATGCTCAGACGCTAAGGCTCTCTTCTCCTCCCCGCCAGTCCTCTCCTCCATTAAAGCTGTAGCTGGGAATGAGTATTATTCCAGAATGGTGCACAAACCCATTTCTACCAACCTGCAAGTCTGTTCTGATGAGCAGAGTAGTCAGGAGGCCTGGGATCTGGGATGGCTGAGGCTTGCGTGAGCCCAGGCAGGGACAGCCTCCATCCTACACCCCAGGCCCTTGAGGGCAGGGTGGAGACTGGCCTGAGCCCTGTCCACCCAAATATTTAAGACCACAGAGAACAAGACAAACGCTAAGAAATGCTCCCAAAATTATCATTTGCTCCACATCTGTCTGCAGTAGTCATCCTGGCCCGGTTTAAAATCCAGAACATGCTTTTGTTTTTTAATGTGCCCGTGCTGAGGCCTGAATGTGGGGCCTCAGCCCTGTCCCTTTCACTCAGACTAGTTCTCTACCACTTGGGCCACAGGCCCCACTTCTGGCTTCTTAGTGGCGTGAGAAAAGCCATCTTTCCTCTCAAAGCAGCTTAGCTTAAAATCTGACAAGCAAGTGCACAGAGCAGTGTTTCCCTATTTATCCCTCAAACAGCAAGCCCTGCCCCTCTGCTCGGATTGGCTGAGCTCAGGTTTACAATGTTTGCCATTGGCCAGCTTGAATAGGATAAGATATCTTTATAAAAGGTGTGTCTGGGGGCTGGGAATGTGGCCTAGTAGTAGACTGCTTGCCTGGCATATAGGAAGCCCTGGGTTCGATTCCTCAGCCCCACATATACAGAAAAGGCCATAATTGGCACTGTGGCTCAAGTGGCTAGAGTGCTAGCCTTGAGCAAAACGAAACCAGGGAGTTCAAGCCCCAGTCTGGCAAAAAAGAAAAAAAAAAGTGTGTCTGCCCACTGAAAGACTTTGAGATAAGATTAACAGTAGCCACGCAATCTCAGAACCTGCCCACATCTGAGATACTTCTTGAACAAACTGAGGTTGTTTATGGCTGACAGTTCACGTACCCTTCTGCAGAAGTAAACTTAGCTGAGTTCCTTTCGAGATCGAGATGGTTTCCTTAGCTCTAAGCGACACTCAGCCATTTCTAATAGTGGTTAACTGGAGATGAGTGTCTCATAGATTTTCCTTCCTGTACTGGCTTTGACCACGATCCTCAGATCTGAGCCTCCTGAGTTGCTGGGATGACAGACGTGACGGGGTCTTAACAGCATTGCAGGACAGGAAGGGGCCTCACCTCAAACTTGGGGTCTCTGTGTGTCACTCCCAGGCCCCAGGAAGCTGATGGAGGCTGAGGGCAGTGCCTCTTTCATTCTCCAGGCTGCGGTGGCTCTCAGAAGCAGGAAGCCCTACCTGCAGCAATCCTGGGGGGCAGGCGGTCACAGAACTGTCAGCACAAAGCTGAGGAACCCCAGAGCACAGAAGGCGAGTAGGGAGGACACAGACTTGGAATTAAGTTGTTCGTATTCTCAGGTGTAAAGCCTCATCCAGACCAGGTCCTCTGTGGACAGGAAATCTGGGTGTGGTGGCACGGGCCTGTCATCCCAGCTCTCTGGGAGCACTGCGGTCCTCCTGCATGCAGCCAGGGCAAACGCTTGAAAACCATGGGAGAGCAAATAGTCTGGAGGCATGCTTCCAGTGGTAGAGTGCTCGCCTAGCAAGTGGGGTGCCAGGTTTAATCCCCAGGAGCAACCCCCTCAACAAACCCACTGCCACCACAAAATGCTGGTCTGTGGACGGCAGGCGCCTGAACACGGCAGTGGTGAGAGGGACTGATGTTCCACCATTGTGTGTGTGTTGGGGGTGGTGGTGGTGGTGAGATTTGTGTGTTGGCCTCAAGGGAGTCAAAATAAAACTCTGTGTGAGAGGCAGAGGAGCAGGGGAGGGGAGAAAGAGAAGAGAGGAGAGAGGAGAAAATGGACACAGGGGTGTAACTTGGGGCCTGGGAGCTGTCCCTGAGGTGTTTGGGGTATTTTTTACTCAAGTTGAATTCTACCTTTGCAGCCACAGCTCCCTACCCACTCTCTGCTTGTTCTGAACCAGGATCCTAAGAAAGAGCTCAGCCTGCAGAGTGGCTGGGAGGACAGGGGTGAGCTCTGGAGCTGGGTCACATTTGTGATCTTGCTCATCCGTCTTCCCCTGATGTGAAACAAGGTCTTCCTATACGTCAACTCTAGAAGAGTTCAGCCATGGCCTTCAGGAGTTTGCCACGCTCAAAATGCAGATTACAAAACCATAGCTTCCTCTTGCACGTCTTTGAGACTGTGCAAACAGATGACACAATGTTTCCGGGTCCCCTTGGGTTATTCACATGGTGTGTGTGTGTGTGGGGGGGGGTGTCTGCCTCTGCCTTGGTGGGTCCAGCCCAATCCTCAATGTGTTTTAGCCCAGACACACAGGGTGGCACTGGTGGGAGCTGCATCCTTTGGGGCCAGGAGTCACCCAGGTAAGGCCTTAATAATGGCCCCAGGTAGATTCCACCCATTCATGAGCACTAACTGCTGGTGGGGGTAGGGGTCCGCCCTCAGGCCTACTGACCTTCTTTGGCCTGCCTGACCAAAGGCTCCAAACGTGTCACTCACACTGTAATCCAGCCACTCACTCAGGAGGCTGAGAGCTGAGGATCGTGGTTTTGGAGTCGACACAAGCAGGAAAAGTCTGTGAGCTCTAATCTTCAATGAACCACCAAAAGGCGGAATGGAGATGCGGCTCATTGCATTGAGTGCCGGCCTCAAGTGAAAAAGTTCAGGGCATCTAGGCCTTGAGTTCAAATTCCAGTATTGGCACACAAAAGAAGAAAAAGAAAAGAAAAAAAGCTGAGTGGAAGGGAAACAGGGAAGGTTGGGCTTGGCTTTTAGAAGCTCTGGAGGAGGATAACCCAGCCTACAACCTTCCCACCGCCTGCAGAGAGCAAAAGCAGTGGGCCCCTCTGCAAAAAGGCCAGTGGCTTGGTTCTAGAAGATTCCATTGTAAGCCGGAAGACAGAGGTTCCATGGGGACCCCAGCAGCAGTGAGCCACACAGGGTGTCTTGCCCACCTTCCCTGCCGTACCATGTGTACCGTGCTGGGGCGTAGCACTACAGACAGCTCCAGGCCCATGTGTTGCTGAGTTTGTGCTTTTGTGTGTCCTCTCCCCTAACCGCCAGCCCCGGGGACCACAGGCCTTGAGGAGCGCCAGCAGCACACGCCCTTTCCCACAGGGCAGGCCAGGCGTCCCAAGGCTAACTCCCACACAGCAGGACTGGCGCTCAACCCCACAGAGCCAGTCACTCGCTCAGAGAGGGGGCGAACGACACCTCATAATTCAAAATGTTATTTTTATTCGGATATACAGATTGTATAGGCCCAACTACCCGCCTTGACCACTTCCCAGAGATAGGCAGATCTAGACCTCAAGTTTGACCAAGTCTGTGTGTGTGTGTGTGTGTGTGTGTGTACGTGTGCATGTGTGTGTGTGTGTATGTGTGTGTAGGACCTGAACTTAAGTTTTTGTTTAGCTTTTCCACTCAAGGCTGGAGCTCTGCCACTTGAGCCATGCCTTTACTTCCATCTCTTTGCTGGTTAATTGAAAAGTCTCACAGTTGTCTGCCTGGGCTGGCTTTGAACCTTGACCCTCATCTCCACACATCCTGAGTATCTGACTCTCACATCTCTGTTACTCCAGGCAAACTAAACCAGACCAGACCAGATTTACGAGACCTGACGTGTCGTAACCAGGAAGTTTGTTAACAAAATCCCTAGGTCACTCACATGATAAAGAGGCAGGGACCCCCAGATCTCCTTCACTCTCCCACGTAACTCCCACCATTGCCCTCCACAGCGAGGGTGAGGGGCTGCCACATCACCCCCACCCAGCCAAGCCATCTTTATAAATGGGGTGCTGAGGGCTGCAGCTGACAGAATGTTCTACGCTAATGGCACTGCGTGGGGCTGCTCAGGAGCCGGCCTGGTCCCCGCTCCAGTACGGTCAGGTCAGAGCCCCGTCTCCCTGAAGCCACGTGCTAGGTCCAACATGATTTTGGCCATCTCCAAGACACGCAGCTGCCCTGCACAATTCCACATTTCCCAAACCCATGGGACCTGAGACCAACCCAGTAGCATTGTGTGGCCACATCGCACACATATATACACACTCAAACACGCACACACGTGAGCACCTTGGAGAAATCTCTTGAAATCATGGAATTACTGAAAATGACCCACCCAGATTAAGACCTCTCCTGTCCTCCACCCACTTCCTCCAGCACATGAGAAAATAAATACAGGTTTTCAGGAGGGAAAGGAAGCCATCTTTCCTTCTCTCCTGAAACACAAGGGTGTTTGGTTGCTTGCTATGTCTTGCTTTTCTTTTTTAAATTTTTTTTGGCGGCATTTCTATATCAACACTGGGCCTCACACCAGCTAGACAGGTATTCAACCACTGAGCCACGCCTCCAGCCTGTGTACCGCTTTTGGACAGGCTCACTACAGAAGATCAGGGATGCTATTAGCCATCTATGATTACAGGGCTATATGTCAAGCACAAACATGGAAAGTAACTGCTGACATGTAATTAAAAATGCTCAAAGGATACACGCTCCTCCCAAGCCATGGGCATTTACCCACTTCTTATGGAAGCGCATTTGTAAACAGAAATACTGGTTTCAGAGCTGCCCGAGGTCATCTTGTGAATTTTTTCCTAGCTCAGTTTTCCAAGAAACTCATGAGAGGTAAATTATTGAACTCCAACACCCAGCATTCTTTTAGTGAAAACACACATAGGAGTATAGGGTGGTCCTTGCAGTCTGGTGTGTGTGTGTGTGTGTGTGTGTGTGTGTGTGTGTGTGTGTGTGTGTGTGTGTGTGTGTGTGTGTGAGAGAGAGAGAGAGAGAGAGAGAGAGAGAATACCACCTTTTACCTTCTATACACACCCCTAATGCACTCTACCTGGCAAATCCATCCCACAGATACCAGATGCCTGCTGTTGGGCTGGGGTCTTCCCATGAGCGAGTGGGCCCTGACTGGTCTCTGCCAGCTCCACCGGGCAGGGGAGGGTGGCAAGGTGCCTTGGCCTACCTGACCCTGTGGCTGGCCCTGGACATTGGCCATCAGGCAGAAAGTCCTCCTTCCCTGGAAGGGGGTACATGATGTCCTCTCAGGAGAGCCATCACATCAAAAAGCCAACAAAGCAGAAGCAGAGCACCCATGGGCACGTGGCGGGTGAACCATGCTCTGTGGGTGTTTGACCCGGAGGGGCCTGCCAGACCAGCTCCTATTCCTCATCCCTCTCCCGACCACCACCCCCCCCCGACCCCCGGCTGATTCCCTGGCCACCAGCTCCTCATGGGCACTCAGCTTTACTTTAGGACAAGTGATAATGAACTAATGAACTGCAATGGAGTTGGTTTGCAGAAGACAGATTTTGCCCACTGGGTACTGTGGCTCCCGTCTGTAACCTCAGCTACTCAGGAGGCAGAGACCTGAGGATCTCAGCGAGAAACTAGCACAGGCAGGAAAGTCAGCCTGACAATTGCTTTCAGACTCTACACACTGCGTCTGCCTGCAGTGGAGCATTGGGTCAGATGCTTTGGCCAGCCCTGGATGTTTGGCTGCTACCTGCTGTGGTGTTTTGGAATTTTTTGGTGGAATTGGGAGTTTGAACCCAGAGCCACATTTGCCGGGCAGGTGCTTGACTGCTGAGCCATGGCCCCAGCCTTCTTTTGCAATGGTTACTATGCAGTAGGGCTTCCTACCCTGCCCGGACCCGTGCCTGGACTCTGATCCTCCTGTTGAACCTCTGCCACAGCAGCAGGGCGACAGGTGTGCTGGGCCGCAGCTCTCCTGTTCCTTCCTTCCCACCAGAGCTGGGAGACAGCTTCCTTGGCTGAGATCCAGTCTTGTGGACTCTTCGGTCTGGGATGGCCTCAAACAGCCACCACAGCCCCACCTCAGCCTCCACAGAGCTGGGATAACACGAGCACATCATTGCACTCAACTACGAGTTAGGAATCAAGCTCATGTAGAGGCCTGGACTAGCCTTGAACCATGATCCTCCCATCTCAGCTTCCCCCAACAGCTAGCATTACAAAGAGGAGCAGGTGCCAGGAGTGCAGTATGCCTTGGCACTGGAGGGCTGGCGTCCATCGATGAAGAAGCCCTGGTTGGCTATGCTGCAGCCTGAATCTGGGGGGTCACTAGGTTATCTACCAACACCAAGGAGCTGTTCAGACCAAGACCCATGCTCTCCTGTGCTTCCCGGCACCCAGTTGCTTAGCCTGTCAGGTGCCGACCTAAGTCCAAGATTCAAAGGAACTGTTAGAATCGCACTTTTAATGTTTTGTCTCAACACACGTTAATTAGACCCCTGCTGCATACAAGATCAGGCAGTGGGGAGGGGCAGATGGCACAGGAGGGGGGTGGTCTCTAAGTGCAGGTGGGAAGCAAGAGGTGTGAACACAGGCACTGCCACGGAAGGGAAGGGGCACTTTGGAAGGGCAGAGCTGTAAGGCACAGGCTGGACTTTAAATTGTGTCTCTGTCTGTCTGTCCGTCCATGCGCCCCACTAGCACTGTGCTTGGACGAGCAGGATCTGAGCCAAGGTCACAGCTTTTGACTGCACTCACGTAGCGCAACTCTAACTACTGGCCTGGCTCTGCCAACCAGCCCAGGTGTGACAAGGCTCACCAGGTGGCTGGGAGGAGGAGGATGCTGAGTACACTCCTCCCCCCACAGCGGGGCTCCCAGCCCCCAGCCTTTCCCCCCCCCCCCGATCCTGGGAGCCATGGATGCCAAAGCCAGTGCTGGGCTCAGTGCAGGACAGCAGAGGGCAGAGGGCGGCAGAGGGCAGCAGAGGACACACAGCTTCTACATCAGCTCCCCACTGAATTTCCTACCCCTTTCTTTTTGGGGGGTTTTCCTCTGTGTTTGAGATGTGGTCCTGCTAGGTCGCAGGCTGGTCTGGGACTCCGGATCCTCCAGCCTCAGCCTTCCATTGTGCTGGGGTTACTGGCATGCACCACCATACCTGGCTGACCCACTCCTCTGCATGGTCAGTTTCTTATGGGCAAAAAACCTGCCTCTCCTTGACTCTGGACAATGAAATAAACGGTGGCCCAGGACGCCAGGACCCATTGGGCAGGGGAGGGGACCTGACTCACAAGCATTCTCTGAGCAAGTCTCTGCATCCTGTTCTCCAAGAAGAAATGGGGACTGAGAGGCAGAGAGAGGAAAGGGGGCAGGGAGGAAGAGGAGGCAAGGGGAGGGGAGAGAACAAAGGTGGAGAGGGAGAAGGTGGAGAGAAGGAGCAGGGGAGAGGGAGGGAGGGAGAAAGGAGGGAAGAGCAGGGGGACTCAGAGAGAGCACACCAGACTCAGGAGGCAGGGAGAAGCGCACGTACTTCTCAGGCCAGCCTTTTGCCAGAGGCACACGGGGACCGCAGGACATGAGACCTTGGCCATGGTGACCTCATCTCCTCACGTGCGGTCGGGAGGGGCCGCCTGGTGTTGTGGGCGTCCCTTCTTCCCCCGCCCCCCTCCCCCAACGGTGGTGTCATGGCCCGTCATACTCTCCAGGGCAGAGTGTACTGCGTTTCCCAAGCTGTCACGACCTGGTGTCAGCACAGCCACTGTTCAAAGATGAGCTGTGACACGGTGACAGTGTTGCCCAATTACTTGTTTGTCCCCGGGAGCGGGGGAGGGCTGGGCGGGTGCCGGGAGGCATGGGGAGGCATTTCTGGCAGTGCACAGGCAGGCCTAACGAGGCCCCTGCAGGCGGATGCTGTCAGCCAGGCGCAGGGAGCACACGGGAGGCGGGGGGGGGGGGGGGCTGAGTGGCAATGAAGGCATCTGAGTGCAAGGGGGCTCGGTGGTGCCGGCAGGCTGGGGGAGTCCTCCCCCTCGACATTTCCAGGGACAGGAGACCCTCACAGCTGGTGGTCTGCAAATTGGTCCCTGAGCTGCACCACTGCTTGGAGACTCTGGGGAGGACTCAACCCCGGGCCCGAGGAGGAGGGAGGAGGCAGGACCAAGGGTGCTTGGCGGGTACCTGGGCCAGACCAAGAGGCAAGGGGCTGGGTCAGGGTTCCAGTCCCAGCGTCTCATGGGGATGAGCGCTTCCTGCTGCCAGCTACCCAGAACTGGTGGAGTCCAGGCCCTCCTGCCCCAGAGGGGGCACCGCCGGGCTAGACCCGTGGGTATATAGACATACGCCCCAGGCCTGGCGCTACCAGAGTACAGGACCACAAAATTCTTTTATTTTTACTTTCTGGTACTGGGGCTTGAACTCATTCTCTTTGCTTTCGTGGCTTTTTTGCCCAAGGATGACACCCTACCCCTGTACCATGCCTCTATTTTCAGCTTTTTGGCGGCAGATAAGGGTCACATAGACTTTGCTGCCCGGGATGGCTTGGAACTGTGATCCTTATATCTCAGCCTCCAGAGTAGTTGGGATTATAGGCGTGAGTCGCCACACCCAGCAGGCCCGGGAAATTCTGATCTCACACTGCACTACAGCACCAGGCAGCAGCCCAGGCTCCTAAGATGCATCATCCCCCAACTCCTCACCGTGTCTCAGGGAAAGGGAGGGAGGTGTTCAGACAAGAAAGCACACTCATCCACGAAAGTGCAAGTGCATGGTTCAGGTAACGACAGATCACCGTGGCGCTTCTGGAATCCACCCACAACTTCCCGGTCTCCCTTCTCTGGGAACGTGGAACTGCACGGCACCCACCTGGCAAGCACAGGGCCCTGGGTTCCATCCCCAGGGCACAGAAGAGACAAGTTGCAATGGTATCGCTTCTCCTTTGTGGGTAAAAGGGAAGTAGCCCTGGGGTTGGAGCTCAGGGCCTAGGACTTGGGGGGCAGGCGCTCTACCACTTGAGCCACACCCCCAACCCCTTTTGCTTTTCTTTCTTTGATAAATTTTGCTTTTGCCTGGGTGGCCTTGGACTGTGTGTGATCCTCTCAATCTACACCTTCCAAGTAGCTCGGATTACAGATGGGCACCACCATGCCTGGAGTCTTTCGTTAAGTCTTTCCCCAACAGACACAGAAGATGGTGCACAGAGCTGGGATCCCTGAGATCTGCAGAGCAGACACGAGACAGAGAGAAGGGGCCGGTGGGGTGAATGGGGAGCATGGCCCAGGGCTCAGGGCATGCTGGGGAGGTCTGATGAAAGGCGGGGACACAGGCCAGGATCCGGAATGGCCCGCCCAAATTTCCTTTCCACTCACGGTGGCAAAGTGAAGCACCCAGCAGTGTCCCAAGGGTGCCGGGTGGGGCTTTCTCTGGCACCACCCCAGGCCCATCTACCCAGACAACCACAGGACCTGGCCAGGTGTGGGCCTGCCATGACAGTCTGCCCGTGGGGAGGAGGCACCAAGTCTGCTCTGAGTAGGACAGAGGGATACTGTAAGCATGGACAAGGGGACCAACCGCACACCAGCCATGCACACAGGGGAGGAGGAGGAGGAGGGGGAGAGGGTGGAGCAGGAAGAGGACTGCCCTGCCTTTCTCCTGGCTGGGACCAGGACAGAGAGCCACTCCTGGACCAGGTTTAAGGGAGTGGAGGCGGGTCCGTGTGGACCAGGACCATGGCAGCTCCAGGCAGAGGAGAAAACAAGGAAGGCACGAAGGCTAAAATTAGGCTTCCTTGCAACTGTGTGGAGACAGGAACTTTGGTCGCTGCGAGGAAAAAAAACCAAAACGTTCTCCAATAGAAAAGACTTCACTGTGTGCTCAAATCCGACTTGAGCCTCCCACATGCATGTGCCCAAACCTCACACCTGTGCCCCCAAACCTCACTCAAGCCCTCCCACACCTGTGTCAAACCCCACTTGGGCCTCCCACACCTGTGCCAAATCTCACACTCAGGTCTCCCATACCCATGTGCCCAAACCATACTCAAGCCTTCCCACACCTGTGCCAAACCTCACACTTGAGACTCCCACACCCGTGTGCTCAAACCACACACTTGAGACTCCCATACCTGCGTGCTCAAACCCCACACTCGAGACTCTCATACTTGTGTGCCAAACCTCACTCAGGCCTCCCATGCCTGTGTGCCCGAACTTCACACTCAGGCCTCCCACATCTGTGTGCCCAAACCACACACTTGGGCCCCCCTTCCATACCATGTGCCAAAACTACACGCAGGCCTCACACACCTGTGTAATGAGATTGCTGCCTCAGTTTCTGTGCTGGTGGGGAAGTGTGGATGAAGGTGTCATTCTACAAGGTGACAGGACCGTCAATCACTGCCTGTCTGGCCACGGATAAATCACTCCATGTTTTCTTTTTTAATTACATTTTATTGGCTCTATGTTTTCAATGAGCTCACTGTGTGGTGTGGAGAACAAGCCTGGCAGAAACCAAGCTCCCATGCCAGGAGCTCTCCATGTTCACCCCATTCCCTGCCCTACCAGCGGAGCTGTGATTTGAGGGGGGTGGGGACTGGTACTGGTTCTGGGGCTTGAACTCAGGACCCAAGTGCTGATCCTGAGCTTTTTCACTCAAGCCTGGCCCTTTACAAGTGGTGCTGTGGCTTTTTTCTCATGAACTACAGATAAGAGTCTCACAGACTTTCTACTCTGGGTGGCTTTGAACAGTGGTCCTCAGCTCTCACCCTCCTGAGCAGCTGGGATTATAGGTGTGTGCCACTGGTGACACCCAGCTAGCTGAAGCTATGTCAAACTTGTGATCTCAGCAGTTCAGGAGCTGCTCTGAAGGCTGGAAGTATAATGTATAAGAAATGCTCTGTCCACTGTGTAATTGTGCCAAAATGTATTATGAGGTAGACTAAGCACATTATCTGTAATTATCTCATTTAATTCTCCCCACAGCTCTGAGATGGGTTTGATAACTCCTATGCCAAAGAAAAGAAAATGAAGGTAAGAAGCCTGAAACAGTTCCAGACTCCACAGCCAAGATTCACACTCAGGACTGTGGGAATCTCAAGCCCCAATCCCGCCCCCTCACAGAACCCCACAGCGCAGGTGCACTACCTGGTGGTGGCCCTGCACCGTGGGTCAGGCCCCTCCCATTCACCACACAGAGCCTAGACATCTGGCCGGTGCCCGGTTCTGTGAGGCTCCTGGAGGCTACAGCTGGCCAGAGGCTGGATCAGGCAAAGCACAAGAAAGCAATAAACTCAACTATGTCACTGCCAAAGGAACTGTTGGGAAGCTGGACGCTGGCAACTCATAACTGTAATCCTAGCTACTTGCAGGATTCTGGTTCAAAGGCAGCCTGGGCAGACAAATCTGAGATATTCTTATCTCCAACTAGCAAAATGCTGGGAGTGGAAGTCTGGCTCATGTGGTAGAGCATCATCCTTGTGTGGAAAAAGCCAGGTGGGAGTTCAAGGGCCTGAGTTCGAGCCCTAGTACCTGAATGTATTCGTGCACGTGTGTGCACAGGGGCACACGCAGGGGGGCTGTGGAGAAGCCAGTCTGTAGTGCACACATGCAGAATGCTCCCTCTTATTTGCATCTGCACTGTAGGAAGAGCTGGTCCGAAGACCAGCTTGCTGTGGCCTAAGATGGCTGGAAGTTGAAAGCTGGAGGCCTTGGAGGCTCTTTCCCCATCCTTGGAACATGGCCCTGCTCTACCAGCAGACCACAGCACAAGCCAGGACCTGCTGAGAGCGTCCAGGCTCTGGTCACACCGCAACCTCACAGATGCAGACGATCCACACGGGAGAGCCGAGGCCCCCATCAAGGAAGAGCACGCCTGGCCCCGTGTGCCCAGGGTGTCCACGAGAGGAGTGTGCCCGGCCCTGTGCACCCACGGTGTCCACAAAAGGAGTGTGCCTGGCCCTGTGTGCCTAGGGTGCCCACGAGATGTGCCTGGCCCTGTGCGCCCAGGGTGTCCACGAGATGTGCCTGGCCCTGTGTGCCCAGGGTGTCCACGAGAGGAGTGTGCCCGGCCCTGTATGCTCAGAGTGCCCACGAGAGGAGTGTGCCTGGCCTTGTGCGCCCACAGTGTCCACGAAAGGAGTGTGCCCGGCCCTGTGCACCCAGGGTGTCCACGAGATGTGCCTGGCCCTGTGCGCCCAGGGTGTCCACGAGATGTGCTTGGCCCTGTGTGCCCAGGGTGTCCACGAGAGGAGTGCGCCTGGCCCTGTGTGTCCAGGTTGTCCATGAGAAGCCACAGGACTCTTCACTCCCAGCCACATCTGTGGTACAACTCTTGCTGAAGTCAGTGTTCGCTCTTCAGCGTAATCACATGGAGAGTCACACAGAGCCATCCTACAGAGAGCAGTAGAAACCCCACAGGGATGGCTTCTTCTGTTCCTACCCCGGTTCCTACCACTGGAGACCTGCCTCTATAACCACAGGAGCCCTCCTCTGCAACCACAGGAGATATGCCTCTACAACCACAGGAGCCCTCCTCTACAACCACAGAAGCCCTGTCTCTACAACCACAGGACACCCTCCCCCTGTACAACAGCAGACCTACCTCTAGTAAGAAACTCTAGGCTCCACATACCAACCAACCTGTGGGCCAGTAGACACAGGCTCACAGTGCAGTCTCTGTGTAAGCTGGGCCTATGCACAATAGCCAGGATGTGTGCAGAGGAGAGTAGGGTGAGGAGAGCTGCACCAGCCCAGCCTCTTCCTGGTGAGTTTCAACTCGCTTAATGAAAGCTACTTCTGTGTGAGTGCATGCGTGCGTGCGTGCGTGCGTGCATGCGTGTGTGTGCCGGTCCTGGGGCTTCAACTCAAGACTTCACACTCTTGCTTGCTGTTTTCACTCGAGGCTGACGCTCTACCACTTGAGCCACAGCTCTACTTCAAATGTTTTGGTGTTTAATTGGAGATAAGAGTCTCACGGACTTTCTTGCTGGGGCTGACTTTGAACCACAACCCTCAGATCCCAGCCTCCAGAGTAGCTAGGATTCTAGGCATGAGCCCCTGGCGCTGAGCTTGTTTCCGCTGTTGAAGCACAGCCAGGGCAAGTAGGTAAAGATACTTTGAAGTTGGCTCCAGGCTAAATAAAAGACTGCTGCGCCAGTGTTCTGGCCTGGGCATGGTGGCATTAATGACATCCTGGTGGCCCCAACAAGTGCCACAGGCCAGAACGGAAGCGGTCCAAATCTGAAGTGCACAGCATGGGTCCCCGAGGGGGTGTCAAATCACCGGCACTCCTGAAGTTTCTGGTCTTTTCTTTTTTTTTTTTACAGTATCTGCACGGAATTTATAGCACACCAGAGTCTGCACCTCGCGGTGCTCTTTGAGTCACGGAGACAAACTTAGTTAAATAAATTCCAGGCAGGAGTGTATTTGACTTCTGCACTGGGAAGGAAGGAATTCTTATGTAAGCCACCAAACAATGGTTTTATCTTATCTGAGGAACCTATTGCTGCCTGCCTGTGTGGGTTTTACTGCCAAAATAAAATAAATTGAATCAGCTCACACATGATAACATGCACTTTCCTAACTCCTACTAATTGCTCGGCTAATTGATGTTTGTTGAACTTTCTCCATTTCATTGAGTGATTAGGTACAAAGCTAACAGTTGACATCTGTAGGCGCTTAACTGGCGTCTGTAATTACTGTTAATGTTAAATAATTGTTAGTTAATTGGAGTGGTAACTGACTGAATGGAATCCAGATTGTGAGGCAAAAGAGAAAACCTAGTTAAATAAACATACTTTTTTTTTCCTCTCAGAGAAAACAACATTTTTCTGCCGTTGTCAGAAAGGAGAAAGAATCCAGAGGCCACTGGACAGCCACAGGCTTCCCCCACATGAAGAACTGGGATGCGGGGGGAGGCTAAAAGGAGAGGGCAGGAAGGAGGAGCAGGAGCGAGAAGAGAGAGGAAGAGGGAAAGATAAAAGAAGGGGAGGAGAAAGGGAGGGAGGAAAGGAGAAGAGAGGAGAGGGGAGGGAGGAGAGGCACAGGGGAGAGGACGGGAGAGGCCCTTGTCACCTGACTTCTGCTCAGAGCTCTGGGGCTACGGTTTCATCTCAGTGGCCCTGTCTTGAATTTCCCCGTGTCTGAGCGACGGCACAGCTGGCAGAGCCACACTGGGCCTATGGATGGAATGCGTGTGGTGCATGTGCACACGCGTGTGCTGTCAGTGCTCTCAGTTCAGAGGTGGGCAGGGTGACATGCCCACATGCTCTGCAGCCATGTCCCTGTGCCATCTGTCCCCACTCAGTGGGTCACAGGGAGGCCTCAGGACCTGGGCATCCAGCAAGGACGCTTGCCACCGCCGGGACTTGCCCTGCCATGCACTGTGCACCCCCTGTCCACACCACAGGCACGAGCGTCCCCAGGGGAACACTGGCTGGGGGGGGGGGGAGGCGGGGCATGTGGGGGGTACGCGGGGCACTAGGCCTAGGCTGGAGACATCACAGCACCAGAGCCAGGCATTCTGCAGGGAAGGTCAATTTCCATCACAGAAGGAGCTGATGGCATTTGCAGTGAGGGCAGAGAACCAGCCTTTCCTCTCTCCCTAGCCACTCCTCTCCCCAGCTCCCCAGCGGTTCCCTAGTCCCCAGCAGCTCCTCTCTCCAGAGCTACTCCTCTCTCCCCAGATACTACTCACTCCTCCGCCCCTACCCAGCCCCAAACACCTGGCAAAACCAGACAATTTCCCCACCAGACTTCTGAAAACACAAGAAAAGGCTATGAAATGAAATACTACCAAAAAACAAAACAAAACAAAACCAACCCAATTGAGAGGAACCAAGAGAAAGGAGTGGCACTCTACCTTCCCATAAAACAGGACTTGATCACCAGTACTGAGAAGCTCACCCTGCACAGTTCACTCTGACAGGTACTGAGGAAGTGCGCTTCCTCCTGGCCGCCTTCCACAGACACCAAGGAACAGCCATGGGGCTGGGAGCTGTCTGGTGGCGTGTGGTGGGTGTGGCAGTGTGTTGGTATGTGAAGAGAGGCCGTATGAGGCGCTCCAGGTGTTTACCACAAAGGGATTTTTTAAACAAAGCCATCCCATGGCCAACATATTCTCTTCACATGGGCTTCCTCAGGCCAGGGACTCTGCTGGAAGCACCGTGGTAGCTGCGCGGTGGTAGTGCAGGCCGTCACTCCAGCATCCAGGAGGTGGCAGCCAGAGGAGATGCAGAAGATACGAACAGGGGCCTTGCTTGTGTGTTTTTTTTGGCCAGTCCTGAGGCTTGAACTCAGGGCTTGAGCACTGTCCCTGGCTTCCTTTTGCTCAAGGCTAGCACCCTGCCACTTGAGCCACAGTGTCACCTCTGGCTTTTTCTATATATGTGGTGCTGAGGAATCAAACCCAGGGCTTCATGTATATGAGGCGAGCACTTTTACCACTAGGCCATATTTCCAGCCCCCTTGCTCGTGTTTTGAAACAGAACAAAGGAGTGGCATTGCTATTACACACCTGGTTATTAAACCAGTGACATCACCAGACATTGCCAGGTGCGGGTGGCTCACACCTATAATCCTAGCTATTCAGGAGGCTGAGATCTGGAAGGACTGAATTTCAAAGCCATTCCTGGCAGAAGATTCTGTGAGACTCTTACCTCTAATCACCCAGCAAAAAGCTGTTAGTGGAGATAGGACTCAAGTGCTCTAGCCTCAAGCAGAGAAGGTCAAGCAAGAGCAGGAGGCCCTGAGTTCAAGCCCAAGTACCCTTCCTCTAACCCTAAAGAAAATTTATGAGACAACTGAACTAGCTGATGTCCCAGGCAGCCTGTTCTCTCTTCTCAGGCGTTTTTGTTCCTTTTCTACAAGGTTAACAGAACCACACTGTACAAATACCAGAAGCAAAAGCCTACCGCCCAGTCTCCATAGTAAATCCACCCAGGCAGGGACTGGGCCTGCCTAGCCTGCAGACCTGCCAGGCCCGGCTGAGGTGAAGAGGGAGGTAGCCTGGGATCCACGGTGACAGGGTGGCTAGGGGGGTGGGAGACATTCATACCAGGAGGGAGAAGTCTGAGGCTCTCTCCTTCTGTGCCCCACGTGCCACCAGCCTGGCTCAGGTGAGCGTGTCCATCTCGGGACAGGTGTGGCCTGCCTATGAGGTATGAAGAGGCAGCACCCAGGGCATTCACCAGGGTTGGCACCAACCCCAGTGCTGTCCTGCAATGCTGGCTGCCAGGGGGAGGCTTAGAAGAGACGCATTTATCCATGCGGGGTGAAGGCCCTAGGCAGCGCCGGTCCTCTGGGATGCGCACCACAGTGGAAGGGAGGCTGGGCATACAGGAGGGAAGAAAAGGATAAATTCTGGCTGCAGCCAATATTTTTTTTTCCTAGAACATCCCTCTTCCGCATACATACTCCTGACTCTGGGGTACAGAGCCTGTTGCTCCTGCACAGAGGAGGGGAGGGAGGGCACCAAGTCTCCATTTCCAGCTTGGAGGGAAAATTAATTTTTTTCTTTGGCAGATGGCTGAGTCACAGAGACAGAAGGATTCATAAAACTCACACGAACACCTTGTAAACACTGAAATGCGTCAGGATTAAACAAGGCAACCATGACCTTGATTAAAGTGGAGCTATGGTTTTACTTCTACAGGGCTGACTCTGCCATTTGGAGCCCCCGCTCCCCTCCCCCCCACCACTGGAGATGCGCAGCTCCCAGGGGAGCACCTAGGGGTGCACAGTGAGCGCAGGCAGTTGCATGAGCAATGACGCTGGAGGAATGTGCTTTAAGACAGGAAATAAAAGCCATCAAGAGGCCAGGCAAGGTGGCTCAAGCCTGTAATCCTAAACTACTCAGGAGGCTGAGATCCAAGAATGGAAGTTCCAAACCAGAAAAGCCCGAGGCTCTTACCTCCAGTTAAGCAGCAACAAGCCACTAATGGAGATGTGGGTCAAGTGGCAGAGCACCGATCTTGAGTGAAAAAGCCAAGAGTGGGAGGGCTAGGCCTGGAGTTCAAGACCCAGGTGCTGGTGCATACACACCCCCGCGTGTGTACACACACAGGCATACATGTACACACACGTGTGGGCACACAGAGCTATCCAAAGAAAGGGATGTTTGGGAAGGCCTGGACAAAAGATAATTTGCCTCTCCTGAGCACTGTGGGAATCAATGTGACCCAGGCAAAGTGGAAGAAAGTCCAGGGTGAGTCGCCGTTGCCGTCGGTGCTCCTCTGGGCCGGGCCCCGGATTGTCAGGATGGGAAATCTGGGCCCACAGAGGCAGACAGCTTGCTGAGCCCCCCTCCCTGGCTCTGCCTCTCAGGGCCGACTATCAAAGCCAGCCGGAGATTAGCGCTGCTCCCCTACAGGGACATTTTAACAGCCAAATCCGCTGTCACCAGCAGCAGGAGTGCTGCCTTAACCACCTGGAGGTGGAGGAGGCCTGGTCGGCCTCCCTCACTCCCTCCTGGCCTGTGGACCTCCTTCCCTGCGGGGCTCCCAGCCTGCTGTCCAGGACACAGAGGATTTGAAGATTTCTTTTTCCTTTCCAGTAGTGTTTGTCATCTGGCACAAATGTACCTTTTTTTGAAATACTTTTTATTGCTTTTGGGGAAGAAGAAAAAAGAAACTGGCCACAGACCGGAGATCTGAGTTTGGGGCAGGCGTCTGCTTTATGAGAGAGCTCGCACTGGGTGACCCTGAACGCCCTATCAGCCACGCATCCAGGAAACCAATGCCCTGAGGAACCCACCCCAACCACAGGGGCACAGAAAGATGCTGCACCTGTCCGACGGTCCATTCCCAGCTGAACAGGGAGCCCCTTTTCTCAAGTTGTTTTCCTGATGTTTAGTATCTGAATACTAATCCCCTTCACAACGACCAAAGATGTCCGGTCAGGGCGGCCCCTAATCTCCCCCACCCCTCTGCGGGAGGGGTGCTGGGTACGGGTTGGACTCCAGCACCTGGATCCGACTCTGCCTCTCTCCCTTCCCGTTCCCAACAGGAATTAGAATAGGGCATTAAGGGAAGTGGGGGAGGAGGACAGAGAGGCCATTGGGATGGAAATGAGGGGGCAAAGGAATAATCTGCCATCAACTAAAATGCTTATTTGTGCATGGTTTCCCAAGCCACGCTTAGAAAAAGCCCATGTTGATTTTAGACTACACAAAGAACCCTTAATCCTTTCAAGGCAACTAAATCACCCCCAGAGAAGCCGCTCAGAAGAAAGGCTCCCTACCAGGGGGTGACTATTCACAACCAAACACAAGCCACAAATCACACTGGTAAGTAAACAAAGTAAGAATCAGGGAAATGTTTGATTGGAAATGGGGGGGGGCACACAGGGAGGAGGCAGAGGGAAGGGTCCTTATCTGTCCATCTGTCCATTCACCCACCCATCCCCCTGTCTATCCACCCATCCACTTATCCCTTCTCTTCAGGCCTCAGTCACTCATTCATCTCTATGGTATATTCCAGAAAAGGGAGACACACTCCCAAGGTTTCCCTACCAAATGAGCAGACAAAGGACTCCTCCTCATGTGGTGACAGACTCCCCAGGAGACAAGCCTTGGTGACCTGTTCTGCCTCAGTCTACCCTCTTGTGACTTTTCCTTTTCATAGACACTGCCCATACCCATCAATCCTCTCCTCAAACCACCAGCCAGCAATTACCCACGGTGCCCGTGAACTCTACATGCTCTCAACTGCATGCACACACTCACACAAGCACGCATAATCACACACCTTAGTAGGTTTAGCATTATAGATAAGAAACTCATACCAACTTTCAGCCCATCAAAAATGCGATCAACTATCAAACTCTATTATTAAACTATTACTAACTATCAAACTCTCTATTATGCAATAAATAAGACTCAACAGGACAGTCATCCCGAAAGCAACGGCGGCCATGCGGGTGCGGGCCACCTCTATGGGGAGCGCCACACCAGCGTACTACAGAAAACTGCACTTGCTTACTGCACATTCCAGAGGCATCTGGGAGCTCGAAAGAACCTCGCTAGGAAATGACTTACTCACAAACAAAAACGCTGGCCAAGACAACTACAGACAACTGCCCAGCCCCACCTACCATGACCAGCTTCGACTGGCCATGACCGGCTCTACCTACCAAGCACCCTCCCTGTCCCTGACATCCCGTAGCTACAGCAAACGGCACGCTGGCAAGGGGAAGGCTGGTTTTGATAATTCACGCTTTCGCTTTCCAAAGGTAGTGATTAGAGATTCCTCCGAATTTCATTATTCCTGAAAATACTTCTGACAACCGGAGCCCACAGGGATGCTGCCCTTAGTATGGGGCTGCATCATCAGCCATTCCTCCTGGAGTTTGAGGCACCGAGGGCAGGACTGGGAGATCGTGTATTTCAATCCTGCCTCTGGCTCGGTTATTAGCTGTACAGGAAGCCCGCAACACAGTAACACTTGGTTTACTGCTATCATCTCCTGATAACCAAGCCTCCTGGAGGCCAAGGGCAGGTCCCAGTGCCCAGTGATTAGCACAGAGCAAGCGAGGCTTCTCCAGGGTCTGCCTCCACAGCCAGATAGCAGTGGTTTCATAAGGAAAACCAATCTCAAAAATCACCCTCTGTCCATGTACCACAAAAGCAAATGTCTTCTGTTCTTAAGCCAGAAATGAAAATACATACAGTAGCTCTAGGATAAAAAGAAAAGACTGCACTAGGTTTCTTTCTTTCTTTTGTCCTCCCAGTGCAAGGATGGATGAGACAAATAAGCGTAATGAATGTATGTATTTTTTAAAGCACTACTTTTATAAGAATGAAGGAAGAGTCACCTTACCTTTGTTTACCAGAACAGTGTTGAAGAGTTTTTCGGAGCTAGCATCCGAGGCCTGAAACACAAGAGGGGAAGAGAGGTGTTAGGACTTTGATGAATCCCGACCCGGCTGTTCTATCAGGGAAGCAGCAATTCCCCCAAGCCACCCCTAGGTGGGGCTAGCTGACTGCCTGATGCTGACCTGCAGTGCAGCTACTTACTGGAGAGGGGGAAATCTGATCTTTACGAAGGTGTCTTTATTAGAGGTATTATCTGTGCCAAACATATTTTGATGAGACAACACACAAAGCAATCCGGCTCGTTCACACAGCGACTTTCCAGTTCCACTGACAGGGCACTGTTTTGCAAATGGTCTTTCTGCATGGCGTTTGCAGACATTCCTGGTCTCCGACCACAAATCAGAAATGCCTATTATTAAATGGTAAGTACTTCCTTACTGAAGTGCCAACCAGAAGTCCCAGAAATTAATTTTTTAAAGATTCCTCTGACCCCAAAGGTCCCTGTTTCACAGTAACAACGACCTTGGTGTTCAAACAAGATGCAGGAGGATTTGCCCCCAAACAAACCACCACCGCACTCCTGCTAGTATTACTTGTTCCCTTTGCATTTTCTAGAGATCATGTCTGCTCATTATTACTCTGGCTTTAGGAAGGCGAAATAAGGCTATTTAAATAGCAAGTTTAAATTACACAGTAATGTTCGGGAAAATAAAACATGAAGTCTGTTACGTGGAAGACGCTGTCTTGTTTCAGAGACTGCAAACATTTGGAGGACTTGCAAAATTGAGAACTTATAACAATGCACTCAGAAACAGAAGACAGACGTGCCTTTAATGAGGGTGGGAGATGCTCTATTAATGTTGTTTTTTTGCCATGTATCCCCTTGGGTACAGGGATGTGATCTTGATAAAGTGAAGCACAGAATGTTCCATAAATAAGCAGGAAAGACACATAAGAAATGGGGGACAAAGAAGGTATTCTATTTCTTCTCTCAGGGTTACAATGCTGGAGACGCAACAGCCTGGGTTTATCTGGGGAACATGTTCTAGTTCTTGGCACGTGGGACAGAACAAAAGACAAAGTATTTTTGCTGTGGCTACTTTTCCCTTCATTTCCATTCTAATCTTCTTTCTATACGGGGTGGTTCAGAAGATTAAAAGGATCAAGGCCAGGGGAACAAAAATCACTGCCTGTGCCGCATTAGTAGTCCACCGCACATACCCACAAATGCACATTTAACGTAAGCCCTAGGAAGACAGCCCCCCCTTCTGCTCCATTAATAATAAAGAACAGATTGAAAGCTTTTCTGCCATCCTAAACAAAATTAGACAAATACAGTAGGTTTTCACAGAAACGAACCACTAGAAAACAAAACAAAACAAAAACACGTTAGAGGGAGAAACAAGTTCGGTAGATTAAAAAAAAAAATTGAGCTGGAAAGCCAAAAATCCCACTAAAGGGGTTATTTTACAAGATACGAAGCAAGGTTTGTTAGGCTGTGAGCGGTCCAGTAAAAAAAAAACTTAAGTGTGAGGATTTCATTGAAACCGAATTGAGATTCAAGAATTCCCGTTCTTCAGTGAGAAAGTCTTAGAAGGGCTTGAAATTCTCTTGAATTGGTTGCTACATTCATGGCTTTGAAAAGGAAAGTGCCACAGAATAAATTTGACATATTTAAAAAGGAACAAACAAGCCGAGTCCGAATCACTTTATCAAACTGAAATAACCCTTGACATTTTTGAAATTACCTATTACATGTCTAATTGGCCCAAAGAAATTGGGAAGGAAATGATCCTTTCCCCCACACCCCAAAGCAAAAAGCAGAGGCTGGGAGTCGCTGCTGCTTCCTGGGGGCGGCCTCCACCTGCAGGAGGTGTGCAGGGGGGGCAGGCGCTTAGCTTCGGCCTCTTAGATGCTGGGGCAGGGGCTCTCCCAGAGCTGTCCGATGGCCCTCGAGTGGTCCCCGAGGCCGGGCCGGGCTCGAGGGCCTGATCACCAGAGCCCAGCCGTGAGTGCTCAGGGAAACCAGGTCCGCGCCGCGTTGGGAGGCCTCGCACAAAGGCGCGGGGCCCCGGTGGACTGACTGATCGGTGTCCAAAGCTGGAAAGGCCGCCGCTGATACCGGGGCGCGTTTCCGAGAGGTCCTTCGAGATCCTACGAATCTGAGGGGCTCTGGGTCCCCTCTCCAGATAGGGACCCGCCGTCAGAAAAGCCTCGGGTGCGGGCCGGGGGCAGCCCCGCGTGCCCCCCACGCTCGCCCCGGCGTTTGTACATCCTGCGAGCGCGGGCCCGGCGCCGTCTTCGCGCGCGTGGAGCGGCGGGCGGCGGGACTCGGCCGCATCCCCCGCGGTCGCCGGGCGGATTTCTTCTCCTTTTCCTCGTTAGTCTGGAGGCGCGGCGCGGGCTGCGTGGACGCCCGGGAGGCCCGGCTCGGCGGGAGCGGCTCCCTCCTTTCTTCCCGGGCCGTGCGCTGGCGCGCTGCGTCGCGGGGGCGCTCGGGCCCCCGGTCGCTGGATCGCGGGGGCGCTCGGGCCCCGGTCCCTGGGTCGCCCGGCCGCCGGATCGCGGGGTCGCCCGGCTGCGGGCTTCGGAAAAACGGGGCACGAAGGGCGGAATCCAAACCCCCGGACAAAGCAGGCTCGGTTGCGGCCCTGCATCTCGAGCTCCATCTTTTCTCCTCCTCCTACATCGCGCCGGGGCCACGGCCGACGTTCCCGGAAAAGTTCGAGAAGTGACCCGGACGCGGGACGTCCCGGGCGCGGAGCTTGCCCGTCCCGGCCCGCCCCGGCCGCCGGAGTCGCCCCGCACTCGAACCCCTCGGAACTTGGGCGCTGGGTGCTCCGGCCTCGCCGCGGCCCCGCCGGCTGGGGCTCCGCGCTCCGGGCCTCTTCGCTTCCCGGGATTCCGATCTGGCCGCTGGCGGGGCGGCACCAGGCCCCGGAGGGCTCCGTCCACCCCGCACTCCGGGTAGCCCCGTCCCCTACGCTGGCGCCGGGGCCCCCGCGCCCCGCCGGGCCGAGTCCGGAAAGTACAAAGGCGGCGAAGGGGAGGAAGGCAGGGGCCCGGCGCCCGAAGCCCGCCTCGGCCACCCGCGCCCGCCAGGCGGGCCGCCTCAACAAAGCCCCGTGCCCCGGCGGCCCCGCTCGGGCGCGGGCGTCCGCGATGGCGCCCAGCGCTGCCTTACCTGGTCTCCGAGGAGGGCGCGGCGCCGCCGGCCGGGTCTCGCGGCCCGAGTCCTCTGAGGGGCCCCGCCGCGCGCACGCCCCGCTCCCTCCGAGTCCGCCGCGCCGGCCGATCGCAGCCGCGGGCAGCGGCGCCTCCGGGCGGCCGGGAGCCGGCGCCGCGCGCATCCAGCCCGACCGAGTCCCCGCCGGGCGCTGCCCGCGCCGCTCCGCCTCCTGGGCGCGCCGGGGTCGCGAGGCCGGGCGGGGGCCGGACGAAGGCTGGGCGAGGCGGGGCCGGCGGGCGCGGGGCGAGGCGGGGCCCGGCGCGGGGCTAGGCGCGCGGCGGCGGCGGCGGCAGGACAAAGGAGGCCATGTGCGCGGCGGAGGCGGGGCGGAGGCGGGGCCGGGGCGGCGCGGCCCGGGGTCCCGGCGGCGGGGCCGGGCCTCCCCGGAGGGGCCGCGGCGGCTCCCGGGGGGCTCTCCTGGCTCGCTCGGGTGCGGATCTGCGCGGGGCCGCGGCCGCCTGCTGCTCCGCGGGTCCCGGCTCAGGTGAACTCCATAGGTGGCTGTGGCGAGCGGCTCCGGGTTGGGCGGCGGCCCGGCGGGGCTCGGCCGGCTCGCGGCTCCTGATGCGCGCCCGCGGCGCCCGCTCCCCCGCAGCTCTCGGCGCGGGACTTGGGAGGCTCACGACGCCGAGCCGAGCCGGAGCCGGGAGCCGAGGCTGGGGCCGGGGCCTGGCCGCCGCCCTCCGCCCCGCCCCGCCCGCCGAGCCCCGCCCCTCGCCGGCGACTCCGCCCGCCGGCCCCTCCCCGGGGCCCGGCCGCAGATGCCGTTCCCGTAGCGCTCCGGGCTTTCCGGCACTGCGGCTTCCGAGCCCACCGCCACGCGGGGGAAGGACACGGGGCCGACGGCCATCTGCGGAGGGTCCGGAGGGGAGCGGCCGGGTGGCGGGGCGGAGGGCGCGGGCCCCGGGCGGAGGGGCGCGCGGCGGGTCGTGCCCGGGTGCGGAGCCCGGCGCACGTAGTAGGTGCGCAGCGGCGGTGGGCCGGGGTCTGGGATGCAGCACAAAGGCCTCGGTGCCCGCGCCACCCGACAGCCGCGCGCCCCGCACTCGCCCAGGCAGCCCGGGTTCCCTGGCACGCCGAGGGTAGGGAGAGAATAAAGCGACGCCCGGCCTGGCTTCCAGCCATCTGTCACTGGCGCCCCCAGCCCCGGGGCCGCAGGGCCTGGCGGGGCTTCAGCCCCTGAGGGCGCCCGGAGTGTATGCTCCACACCTGCAGCTTGGAGGGGGCCCCGTCATTGGCGCACCCAGAATGGGGGTGACGACGGCCACTCCCCTTCAGTGCTTTCTTTACTAGGGGCTTCGATAAAATTAATTTGGGAGATAGAGGACCCTGTCTGTTACCCTCCCCACACGGTGAACGCTGTCTAGTGTTGTGAAAGTTATTTTTAAAGGTAGGGGATGGTGCTTTCTCTCCACTTGTATCCCCCGGAGAACTTTTGGGGTGGCTTTTTGAATGACGGAGAAGCACTGGGTGTACTGGCATGCCTGCACACACACACACACACACACACACACACACACACGGCAGCCAAGGCCCGCTGCTGGAGAGAGGGAGGAGGTTCATTCTGAAGCTATTTCTACAACACAGGATAGCTCAAAGGCAAACATTACATTTTCAAGAAAAGACATTAACGCGGTGATTCTTCCAAGCAATCAAGGCAGGGGGGCTTTCTTATCTTCTTGATGTAGTATGATTCATATCACAGGGATGGGATTGTCTGAGCCCCTGCCAGGCCCCTCATGGGGTAAACTGAGGCTCAGGAACATGTAGTGACTTTGCCAATCCACTCTGAGCACCACTGCGCCCTCAAAGTCACTGTGATCAGCCAGTATCTCTAACACACTTAGCATATTAACTCTGGACGTCTGCCTGGACCAGACTGACCCCCTGTGACTGCCTTGCGATGATCTGATCAGGTAAAAGCTGGCCATGCCACGGCTGGGCCTTTCGAGAGCCCACAGAAGGGCAGCCATATTCAGTTCTGGCGCCTCCCTCCTGTCACAGACCACTAACCTCCACCTCAGTCCATTTCTTCATCTCTGTCCAGATGCCCCAACGACTCCATTCTGACCAGTCCAAGTCTCTGTGTCTGTCCTTTACCCCCGGACCCCCCACTCCTTTCTTTGGCAGCACCGTTTGCTGGGCAGGCATTCTACCATGGAGCCATGCCTCTAGCCCCCTTCCTGTTTTCTGGAAGGCATGACTGGGGTGGAGATCGAAGTCAAAACTGGGGCGGGTGGCTATGTAACAGCACCAGAAGAAGAAGAAAACCAGGACAGCCCTCAGGATAACCTTAAAGGGGCAATTCTATCCTGGTGAGAGATAGAAGTTGGAAGATTTGCTATTCTTCTGCACTGAAAGGGGTCAGCTCCAGGGTCTGGGGCATACTAGGTGAGAGCCATAGGTAATTGCTCCGCTGCTCCCTTTTATAGCAACTTTCTCTAAAGAGCCAGGGTCTCACTAAACATCCCAGGCTGGCCTTGAACTTGCAACCCACTGGCCTCAGTACTTCATTGATTTGTGTGTGTGTGTGTGTGTGTGTGTGTGTGTGTGTGTGTATGGTATTGGGGTTTGCACTCAGGGCTTTGCTTGCTTTTGCTAGGCTGGTGCTCCACCACTTGAGCCATACCCCCAGCCCTCTTTGCAAACAGTTTTATTATAAGAATGTAAATCTGTAATCGCAGGAAGGTTGAGACCTAAGGGTTGTGGTTCAAAGCCAGCCAAGGCAGGGAAATCCACGAATCACGCCTCCAATTAACTACCAAAAAGCCGGAAGTGGAGCTGTGGCTCAAATGGTAGAGTGCCAGTCTCAAGTGAAAAAGTTTAGGGATAGCCCTCAGGCTCTGAGTTCAAGCCCAAGTGCCTGTACAAAAGTACAAACTAACAAATAACACACACAAAAAACCAGAAGCATCATTATTTATCTCTCTGAAAAGAGGCTGTCACTGCTCTACTCTTCCTGCTGTAAAGTAAAAGCAGGTACCACTGGCACCTGGCACCCGAGCCGCCACAATTGATGACACAGCCACAGCAATGGAGGAGTAAATAACCAGGAGCGAGCTGCTTTATGGTGCACACTATTGAGACGCTGCAGGGAATAAATATTTCCCAAGTATAGAAGTCGAGAAAAAGAATTTTACTTTCAAACTTCACAGTGTACTATAAACTAGCAATAAGAAAAGAAGAATAAAAAAGGACATAAAATATATCTTACTTAGCAACCAATCTACATTAAAATATTAACACCCAGAACCTGACAGACCTGGGGAAGAAAGGCGGAAGAAGAATAAATTCAGCCCCTATTCCTGTCCTCACTTAGTGCTGGGTCTCACTGCCCTGCTGACAGAGTGTGCCAAGAGGAAGAAGAGAAGGAGGAGGAGGAGAAGGAGGAGGAGGAGGAGATGGCTGCCTGCTGTAACCTGATGTGGCAGATCTCTGTGGTCCTAAGTGAGTGATTGGGCCTGTGACATTCAGGGTTAGAGCACTTCATTTGCTTGTAAGACTTCTCTCTTGTTCTGCCTCACCTACCTGCTATGCTCAAGATGCCAAATCTTCCAGGTGCCCATGGCTCACACGGATAACTCTAGCTCCTCAGGAAGCTGAGATCTGAGGGTTGTGGTTCGAGGCCAGCCCAGGCCAGAAATGAACAGTTGGAAGTGCCTTGAGCAATAAAAGCGCATGGACAGCGCCCAGGCCCTGACTTTAAGGCCCAGTATCAGCACGAATAAAAAAAGAAAGAAAAGAAAAAAGTGGGATTCTGGTGTGTGCAATCCAGGAGCCGCTGAGGGCTGAGTGGTCAGGCGGGATCTGTTGGCATGCCATGGGAATGGTAGTATAGGTGCTCGAATGTGGGGCATCTGAGTGGATGCCCGTCCCTGTCCTAGGGCGTCTTCCCCCGTCCTGGGGTATAAAGGTGACATGGGGAGCCTCCCCCATGGTCTCCTCAGTGGTCACTAGCTCTTGCTGGCCATCTTCACAATCTTCAGGACACAGCTGGTGTCCACGCTGGTGCCTAGCTGCCTAACACTGCTTCTGGCTAATGCCTCATTACTGGATGTTGGGGTCTAAGCATGTACTCTCAGGGGTTCTTCCCGGTCAGAATGGGATGCGCTGCAGTGCTCAGTGAGGCAGACGCTGCCCATTCTCCACTCTTATTTGGGTCTTAATCTCTTCCCCCCTCACGCCCCTCACAGGATGAGAAGGGATGAGAAGATCTACTATGGCCACCTCTAACATTTGCAATGGCTGTGGCTTTCTGCCTAGATGAAAAGATTCGGCAATCGGTTGACCTGGTGGACAAATGCCAGCTATTAACAATCAAATACTGCATTTGTGCCACCGGGGTGAGTCTGCACTTGCTAAGCCCCACCAGCTAGCTCCTCTCAGGCCCATTTGAGGGTGCTGGCTGCCCAGGCGTCAACCCTGAGCTTCCTTCTGCTGTGTCCTGAGAGACGTCCCCACAGTAATACAAGACATATTCCCAAGCACGACCACTCCCTTCCCTAACACCACCGCTCCTCCTCTTCCTCAGACTCTCTGGTGATCACTATTTGTGGTCATCTGCACAGGCAGGCAGATGGAGGAGCAGCAGAAGAGAAGCACACACGTGGGCTGGCTCCATCACTGACAGGTGAAGATGTGGCTCTCGTGTGGCCAGAGGGAAGCCATGTCCCCACTGGGAACAGGACACTACTTTGGAGATGCATGTGTATATTCCCTCACCTGAGCGTCAACACTGGACTCTCACATCACACCTGCCACCACCACCGTCACCACCACCATCACCATCGCCACCCTCCCCTCAGCATCTATCCTTCGATGTAAGAGACAGGTGGATAAGCTATCAACAAGTCGGCAACAGGATTGCCAGCCCTCTCTGCCAACAAAAGAGATTATCTCAAACATTAACTCAGCTATGAAGCTCTTTCTACAAACTGCAACCAGTAGGGGACAACACAGCCTACAGGTACCTGTAGGCTAATGCCAGAACCCAGGCAAATTCTCTCGACAACAATTACTAATTAAGATACCATGGCGACCACCATGGTCTTACAAGGCTGAACTCTTTCCATATGTGCGTGCAGAACTAATGTCCTGACACCTGTGGGCCTGCCTCTAACCTACAGGACATGGAAGAAAACATACTTTGGGGTGTCAAGCTTGAGTACCCAGAAGGCTTAGCAGGTGCTGCTTCCCTGGGCTTGGACCACTATGTTCTAAGGGAGCCCAAGCAGACTTGCAATTAAGAAAACAGGCCGTAGGACTGAAGGCCTCTGAGTTCCCAGTCGCTGGGCAACTGCCTGACAGCCAGGTGTGGTTCCCCCAGCTCCTGCCGCACAAGGGAGCAGCGTCTGCACAGCCGTGTCCAAATTACAACTGTGTGAACAACTAAAGAATCATTGCCTTTGGAGCTATTACATGGATAGGTTCTCCCAAAGCAACCAGAAATCGAAGTGGGCCTCTGTGTCAGGGCCAACATGCAGAGAGGGGAAGGAAGATGAGCCCCATTAGGTCCAGTCCTAATGGAGACATGGAAGGGGGTACAGGACTGCTGCTGGACAGGACACCCACACAGTAAAGGTGGGGCATGCCAGCCACCAGAACAAGAAAAGCCATTGCCACAATAAGGGGCAGTTTCCTATTTCATCAAGGGAGAGGGCAAACTCTGGTCTCCCTTTCTTCTTTGGGGCACTGAACCATGCATATCCCTCTCAGGGTCTTATTTTAATTTTTAATTCACATGGAAGTGTGGTTGAAAGGACTTCAGTTTGTGCACACATGTGCCCTGGAGAAGGCCAAATCTTCCATTGGTGAACACAGATCCCATATACCTGGGAGAGCACGCCAGGTAAATCCCCAGAATCTGGCCGTGAGAAGTTCAGGTTACACCAAGGGCGGAGGGATCTGGGGATCAGACTTAGCTTGAAATCGGCCTCTTGGGTGGGAGGAGCAGGCCTCAAAAATACCATAGGCCTCCACTTCCCCTCCTGTCTGTCTCTCTCGGCAAATCCTGTTTTGGCAGCTCAGGAGCTCCTGGCTTCAGATCCTGTTCCTGTGAACTTTCCACTGGTCCTTGTTGCCAGAATGATGTAAGTTTTTATTTGAGCTTTGTTTAGTTTCTCCAACCTTTCCTGCCCAGGCTGGCTTTGAACTATGATCCTCAGATCTCAGGCCCCTGAGTAGTTAGGATGACAGGTGTGAGCCACCAGTTGTGGCTATTGTCTCCAACATTATATTTTTAGTGTGTTTTATTTGGATGTCTTGGGACTTGAACTCATGGCCTCCTGCTTGCTAAGTGGGTACTTTGCACTTAAACCAAATTTTTATTCTGAAACATGTAAAAGTTTAGAAGTTTGGAAAGCATGACTAACTCCCTAACAACCTGGTCACTTTCCTTAATTTCTCATTACCTTTGAAAGTGTGGACACACAGACCACGGAGCACCGACTGTCACACGTAGACACGCAGTCCATGGAACACCGACTCTGTCACATGTGGACATGCAGTCCATGGAGCACTGACTCTCTCACGTGGTGATACACAGACCACAGAGCACCGACTGTCACGTGTGGACATGCAGGCCATGGAGCACCGACTCTGTCATGTGTGGACACACAGTCTACGGAGCACTGACTCTGTCATGTGTGGATATGCAGTCCATAGAGCATGGACTCTGTCACATGTAGACATGCAGTCCACGGAGCACCGACTCTCTCACGTGGTGATACACAGACCACAGGGCACCAACTGTCACATGTGGACATGCAGGCCACGGAGCACCGACTCTGTCACATGTGGACATGCAGGCCACGGAGCACCGACTTTCTCACGTGTAGATACACAGACCACAGCACCAACTGTCACGTGTGGACATGCAGGCCACGGAGCACCTACTCTGTCACGTGTGGATATGCAGTCCACAGAGCATGGACTCTGTTACATGTGGACACACAGTCCACAGAGCACCAACTCTGTCACGTGTGGACATGTAGTTCACAGAGCACCGACTCTCACATGTGAACACTCAGTCCACGGAGCACTGACTCTGTCATATGTGGATATGCAGTCCATGGAACACTGACTCTGTCACATGTGAACACGCAGTCCACGGGAACACTGACTCTGTCACATGTGAACACGCAGTCCATGGAGCACTGACTGTCATATGTGGATACGCAGTCCATGGAACACTGACTCTGTCACATGTGAACAGGCAGTCCATGGAGCACTGACTCTGTCATGTGTGCACACGCAGGCCACAGAGCACCGACTCTGCTGGTGGGCCCATGGTCACAAGGGAGTTAGTGAGGGAGGGGTGGAGGGGGCTTCCTGGCGGAAGCATGACAGCCAGGGCTCCGCAATGTGGTTTTGAGAATTTGCCTAAACAAAAGCAAGTGTCTGCTCTCTTCTGCTCAGTTTTTTTCCTTCCTAATCTATCAAATGGGAAATAAATGTACCCATCTCAGAGCTGGGAAGATTGAATTAGCTAGCATAGGATCCTGCATATGTTAAGAATTTAATAAATATATGATTATTGTTTTGGTTTGTTGGAGATGCAGTCTGTCTGTGTGGTCCAGGATGGCCTAGAACTTGTGATCCTCCGACCTCAACCTCTGGAGAGCTGGGACTGAAGGAGTGCATACTGCACCTGGCTATTACTGTTGCTATGCCTCCTCCTTGTATGCTTTGCCTCCTCAGTTCCACTTTGAGGTGATCTGATTGGCAAGTGCCTTTGGTCACACCAGCTTCACATTTCCATGGAAACACTTCGTTAGTGTCTGTGGCTCTGGACACCACGCAGGGGGTGGGGGTGGGGTCCACCCTGTACCCTGTGCAGGACCGGTGGCAGAGGTTACCAGTGACCACAGGCATGGTGCCAGGAGTTGCAGCTCAAGGTAGGTGATAAAACACTTGGCTGGCACAAGAAGAAAATCATCACTCCTCTCCGGCCCCCTCCCATCTGGGCCCTTCCCTCCCTCCTCTATCCCACCCTCCCTTCCTCCCTCACTCGCTTGCTAGCTCTTCTGGTGCAAAAGGAGGCTTTTTAGCCTCATTAAATGAAACCTTATCTCTGAAAAACTGCACTCCTCCACGAGTGACAAGAGCACCTAATCTCATTTTCTGACAAGTGATTCTGACAGCACCTTCCTTTTGATTTCTGAGATGCAGAGTTAGACATATATTAACCTGTCAGTCATCATCCCCCGGAAGGGAGAGAGGGAAGAGGGAGGGTGCAATGAACGTTTGTGAACAGGGCGGGACAAGGGGCCGGGTCACCCGCTTTAAAACCTGTGGCACTCCACATCAGGATGTTCCTCCCCGGCCCCCTTCCCTCCCTTCCGGGCACAGGAACATCTACAAAGGGCTCTGGAAGCCGCTCAGTCAGGGGGCCTGTGGGGCAGACACGTGGACCCCAGGCCTCGTGGTCCAGCAAACGGGACCATGTGGTCCTTGAGCCAGACACCTCAGGTTAGAATCCCTGCCCTTCCTTGTCAAGTTTGTTTAGTGATACACAATTTACTATTATTATTATTATTTAGGTGGTGGTGGTGGATGGAGCTCAAGGCCTCGCTTCGCTGGGCAAGCACTTCACCGCTCAATCAAGCCCCTCAGCCCTCTGCACCGTTTCTGGCTTTGGTGTTGTTTCCCAGGGAGGGGTCCGGCCCTCCTGCCTGGGCTGAATTTGGACTGGGCCCTTCCGGTCTCCACCTCCCTCGTCGCCAGGGTTACAGGTGTGCCCTGGCCTTCATGACCGAAGACCCCCCGCCCCCCCCCGCCCCGTGGGACGGGAGGACTGTCTGTCCTGCGCTGGCGAGCAGTGAGGGGAAAGGCCACCTTTACTAGGGCACCAGCGCACACACAGCGGGGACAAACCACGCACGCGCAGAGCCATTCCTTCCGCTGAGGCCTCCAACACGCACGCGCAGAACCTCATTCCTTCCGCTGAGGCCTCCAACACGCACGCGCAGAACCCCACTCCCACTGCTGAGGCCTCCAACACGCACGCGCAGAACCCCACTCCCACCGCTGAGGCCTCCAACACGCACGCGCAGAACCCCATTCCTTCCGCTGAGGCCCCCAACACGCTGTCAGGCACCTGGAGACAGGGCGGCAGGGGAGTGACAGGGATCCTGCTGTCAGCACGAACGACATCAAGTGAGATGCCACTGGGTTCAGAGGCTGTGGGGGACTCGGGACACGGGGCAGGCAGGCCACAAGGGTAACAAGCGAGCAGGCATCACCACCAGTCTACATAAAGCCATGGCAGAGGACAGCGAGACAGGACAGGCTGGCCAGCCCAGTCCGGACCCTGCCCCGCACAGCCCTGGTCACCTAGGGACCACCCCCCACCCCCGCCACGCTCCACTAGCCCGCACAGCTCTGGTCCCTGAGTGATCGCCGATGCCCCCCGGCTTCCTTCAGGACAGCCAGTGCCACAGGCGCCCTGGCACTGAGCCCTTGCCCTGCTTTTCAGAAGTCATGCCCAACTTCTAGAAAGCCAGTGACTGCCACCCACCCAGGCTCCAGAGCAGCAAGGGGAAAGCAAAGGGTGTCCTGGGTCTGTGTGGTTCGTGAGGCTGAGCAGGATCCAACAGGGGCCTCCTCAATTACACTCCAAGAGCTCCTGCTGTGGGTCCCTCCCTGTTTGGAGTTGTAGGCTATCCCTCCTTCTACGTTTCTATGATGGCATATCATGGAATGGGTGGCACGCCCCTCTCTTGGGATGGTACCCCCCCTCCCTTAGTGCTTGTATCTAGAATGAATGAAGTAGCCTTCTGCCCATTCTCCAGCCTCTGCTGTCATTCCCAGGTCCTCCCTCCCTCCCTTTTGCTTTGAACCGCTGAGTAGCTAGGATTGTAAGCACGAGCCACTGGGGCCTGGTGTTACCCCCTTTAGAGCAAGGACCTGTACAGTGGCCAGTTCCCGCCTCCTCTGTGGACCTGTGGCATGACCAGTTCCCACCTCCTCTGTAGACCTGTGCAGTGGCCAGTTTCTGCCTCCTCTGTGGACTTAGGATGCATGTCCACACTCCACAGCTCAGCAGCTTTGGTGCAGCTGTGCCCATCCTGAGCAGTGGTCAATTGTGTGGAAATAGTTGTGTGTCCACTCAGTGTTTCCCTGCCTATAACTGTGTGAAAATCTGCTGTCCCCAAGTGCATAGCCCAGGGAGTGGGAACAGCACATGCTGTGACCGCGCTAGAGACAATCTGGACTCAGAGGGGATGTGAGGTACAAGCCTGAGCTCCATGAATCCTCAGAAGGCAAGGGTTCTCCTCCTTGGCCTGCTGGGACCACAGCCACACAGGTACCGAGGGTTGGGAGCTGCGAGGTGCATCTCAGGCCCTCACCAGCCACTGACTGCCAGCCCTTTCCCTTCCTCCACACCTGAGTGGTGTCTGGGCTCCATGATTGCTGCCGGCCGCATGGGCTGGTGAAGACACTCAGTAGCCAGGCCAGGGGCCAGCTCCGTGACATCAGTGTCTGCCAGTGACTCTCAGAAGGCCCTCCAGTGGTCAACCTCCCCCTGCTATGAACAAGCCCCATCTGCAAGAGGATGGCATGCATGCACAAAGCTGTAAAAGCAACTCCCTTAAGCTGTGTGCTCACTCTTATAATCCCCACTACTCCAGAGACTGAGTACCAAAGAATGAAGTTCAAAGCCGGCCTATGCACCAAAGTCGATAAGAGTCTTATCTCCAACTAATCAGCAAAAAGCTACAAGTGGAGCTATGGCTTAAGTAGCAGAGAGCCAGCCTTGAGTAAAAAAGCTAAGGGTGAGCACACATACACACACTGCACAGTCATGGATACCCGCCTGCCCTGGGCTCTGACCACGTGTCTTTTGCAGGCCTGGATTATTTGCAGTCTTGTCCCCCCATGGCCACGTGTTTGGGTGCAGCATCTGGGGATGTGGCCTGCTTCCCATCCTGTGGGATCAACACGACAGCTAGAACTTGGCCTTCACGGCCTCTCCTCACACGTTAAACCACAGTGACCAAGCTCCTTTTCCATTAGACCAGAAATTCCAGCATCATAGCCAATGCTGACTGTTTTCTGACCCACGCAGAGAATGGGACCCACTTGTGGGCAGAGTCAACTCTAACTCATTAACAGCCAACCAGAGAGGGGGAACTGAGGGGGGGAATGAAGAGTTAAAAGTAAACCCCATTTTCAGGCAGCCCCCGTTTTGTTGTCTGAGCAAACCCTGGGCAAGCTTATTAGGGCCCAGCCGGTCAAGAACTCTAACCGCCTGGGAATGCTTAACTCTAACCGCCCCTAGAATGCCTCGAACCCTGAGCCAATCAGATTTGTACCTGTAATCTTGCTTGCTTGAACACCTGGTTGCTGTAACTTTGTTTTTTGGCCTTTATAAGCTCTGTGTAATCGCAGCTCGGGGCTGGCTCCTAACCTCTGCTGTGTTGGTGGGTAGGACAAGGCCCGGGCCACGGCCCTGCTTGAATAAAGTCTTGCCTTGCTTTTGCATTTCGGAATGTCTGAGTCTCGGTGGCCTTCTTGGTGGTCGTTTCGCGACTTGGCATAACAGAACAACAGCAATCATTTCATATAGATCCCAGTTCAAAGCTAGCCTAAGCAAGACAATGTGAGACTATCTCCAATTGACCAGCAAAAAACTGGAAGTGGAGCTGTGGCTCAAATGCTAGAGTACCAGCCTTGAGTGAAAAAGCTCAGCGACAGCACTCAAGCCCTGAGTTCAAGTCCCAGTAAAGGCACCAAAACATCTATTAAAAAAACACATTACATATGAATCTGTAACCCCTCTGTACCACACTTTGACAATAAAGAAAAAAGTTTAATCAAAAACAAAACAAACAAAAAAACAAAATCAAGCTGAATGCTACAAAGCCTAGTCTGCATTCAGTGAGTGTTTTCCAGAGGTTGGGAGAGGGCAAAAGAACCCAGTGGGGAGGCTTGGTGGCTGGAGCCCCCGCAGGCCTCTGTGAACACTGCCTGTGACTAGCACACAAGCCCAGTGCTGAGGGAGTGGGAATTCACCCTCCCTGGCCACTCCAGACCTGCACAACAACAATCACTCCGCACTTCTGATTCTTGGTTCTTAAGTGCTCTGGGCCTGGGGGCAACTGTGGAGAAAGGCACTAGGCCATTAACCTGCAGGGACGCAGTGCCCATCCACCTGGCTCTGCTCACTGGGCACCCTCCCTCCAGGCTCTTCTGCAGGCATCCACGGCACCCCTGAACCAAAGGAAACCTCCCCAAAGCACAGGAATGCGCTGTTGCTATGGCCCCGCCTGCAGCCACCTTGACATTCAAAGGAGAGGCCAGGAATTGTTTAATGTAGAGTGTGACATTTATTTTAAAAAATCCACACAAAAATGTATTTACTGATAGAAGAGAAGAATGATGTAAAACTCAAGACCTGAGTTTTAAAATCCTAGTTGTGTGACCTTGAGTTTTGACCTCGAGTCATTTTAATCTCTTGGAGCCTCTATAAATTGATGGTCCCTTTTCAGAGTGTGTGTGGTGGTGGTGATGGTGGGGAGGGGTAATGGGATTCAAACTCAGGGTTTTGCCCCTGCAAGGAAAGTGCTCTAACACTTGAACTACACCCTGGGCCAGAACTTTAGGCTCTTTTTGAGATGAAGTACCAACCATGCTTTCTGCCTGGGGCCAGTGTGGCAAAGAGATCTTCCTACTCGTTCTTCTCTGTAGCTGGGATTACAGGCATGAGCCTGAACACCTGGCTGCCCTTTAGAGGGTGGGGAAATCCTCTGCTCCTGTGACTGAACACAGAACACAGACATGCTGGCAGCTGAGACTTCAGCACCTCTGTCAGAAGACGAAACCCAGAGAACCAAGGGCTGTGGGAGTATACAATCTGAACAACCAGAGGGATGTAATTAAAAGCAGGCTTTGTTCCCACAAGCACATGAGGGATCTTTCCACAAAAACATAGTGGCAATTAACTGACCAGCCCACTACACCTCGCACCCCTTCCAGGCCTTCCAAACCTGGCTCACCAACCCAGGCCACCAGCCTCACCGCCCAGCCAGCCTTGCTCCTGCCTGCCTTCCGGCCTGTTTAGCCTGTGGCTCTCATGAGCTGAGCATTCCCAATCATGCAGGGGCAGAAATATATTTCTGGAATTTTAAAAACCATTACAAGATGAAAGGAAATTGCGGGGGAAGTGGGCCTGCCTGAAGCCCCAACACCGGCATTACCTTCTTCCCTCCTTCACCTGCAAGAGGTTGCCAGGAACAGGCGCTCCTAGGAGCCGGGCTCCGTCTCCTCCAGGGCGGGCACTGCACAGGCCTGGCCCTGGCACTGCCTGACCTACTGAGGCCTATTTTCAGATTTCCCCTCTGCTTTTAACGCCCATGTCATGCACTCACCCAGGCCGGCCTTCTGGCCCAGAAATTATATTTGTCCTGTCAACCAGCTGACCTGATAAATTCATAGGCCCAAACTTGGGGAGCAGAGGCCACCTGGGGACAGCAGGGGGCTGCTTTGGCAGGCCTAGATGGGCCTGAGCTCAGGTCTTAGCCTGAGAGGCGTCCGCAACCACACTGTGGACGTGGATCCAGCAGGAGCCGAAGCGGACGCTACCTGTGCATCTGTGGAGGGCAGCCACAGCATGCAGCTTGCATCACGGAGCTTTTGGCTCCGTGGTGGGCCTTCCTGGGAGTCCAGCATGCCAGCTGCTGGGCCTCTGGTACTCTGAGGTCAGTGACACACCAGTGTCTGCTACTCCGCAAGGACAGCACAGGTCGCTGGGAGCTGTTGGGAAGTTCAGGGTCCCTGGCCCACCCCAGGCCCTCTCCACCACCCCTGCTGTCCCCAGGTGCATAGTACCAGGACGCTGGGACCCACCAGCCAGCCAGTCTGCTACGAAAGGCCAGGTAGCCAGTGTGTCCCAGCTCACCAGGGCAGCGCGGGCAGAGGCAACATCATGTGAGTAGAGAGACCTGCGCCTGACTTTACAACTGTGGTACACACCGAACCCCGACTTTCAGCAGGAGCCCTAAGGAGTGGAGAGCAGGTGTTCTCATCTGCACGTGCAGCCATCTGGGTGAAGCCAACAGAATGTCACTGGGAATGTGACATTCTGCCAGGGACCCAGCCGTGGGACCCCCCTCACACTGGGGTGCTCGTCCCTCGGGGTTCCTGCCTATGCATCGATTCTACATCCATGTCTCAACCCACGCCTGTAGGCCTGCGTGAGCAGAGTGAGAGCAGAATTCTGCACACTATTCGTTAGTAAAAGGTTAAAAAATAAATAAAAAGAGGCAAAGAAAAAGGAAGGCAGTGTTTTGGGGGGTGGTCACAGCCCTGTCCCCTGGGGAGACCCCGACGCTGGTTTTGTTGCTTTTTAGGCTGGATTAATAAGTTCCTGGGTTTTTTCTCGGCACAGGTATATTTTTCACTTGCTGACGATGGTAGAGAAGGCCTCCTGCACACATCCGTATTATAATAAATGCATTATAAATGAGTGAGTAGGAAACAGTAAGGAAATGATGTTTTACTTTTAAATGCTAATTACGAGGCCCTGGTGCAGTTAATGTGCAGGGTGTTCTGTCAATTTTTAATGTTTATGCCAAGTGTAGTCTTCAATTTAACATGAGCTTTTAATCCTTTGAGTACTAAATTGCCTTTTAATGCTTGCAGAACAACATTGTGTTTGCAGAAAGTCAGGTCTGAAAAATGGATTTAGCACAAGGTGTGTTGTAGGATGGCAGTGCGAGGAGGGGGAAGGAGACTTCCCCCCTCCCCCCCGAAGTCAGGACTGGAACCCAGCAAACCCAGCCAGCTCTGCCTCCTCTCAGCATTGGATCAGAGCTCCTGCCTGCGGCTATGTTAGCCCTGCAGTGATACCACTCAGGCCCTCCCACTGGTCCCCAAGTGCATCTGGCCTCATCAAAAGAACAAGGTGGAGTTGAGCCCCAGCCGCTCACACCCACAATCCCAGCTATGCAGGAGGCTGAAATCTGAGGACCGCTGTTCAAAGCCAACCCCAGGCAGGAAAGTCCTGGGGATGCTCATGTCCAATTAAACCTCCCAAAAGCTGAAAGCAGAGCTGTGGCTCAAGTGGTAGAGCACCAGCCTTCGGTGAAAAAGCCTCAGGAAACTCACTCTGTTGCCTGGAAGGACAAAAATGGGTGGCTATCCCCAGATCCGCCTAGTCCCTGTGTCCAGAGGGGCCTTGGCGTTCGTGCCAGGTCCCCAACTGCCACTCTCTGGTACCACTGCCTAGGTAATGAGTTCCCAACATCCTCTGCCAGAAGACATGGAGGTCCAGGGAGAAAGTGCTGGTTTTCCATGTGTTTTCCTATTTAGTGATTACGCATTCAGAAAGAACAATGGCCACAAATATACACTTAGTAAACTGCCTAACGATTAAATAACACATTACCAAAATTTGAATATAAAAAGGCCATCTTCCCAGGAGAAAGCTCAGCTGCTGGGGCTGAAGCTGGGGGTTGACCGATGGGAGGAGCCTGGGGAGGCTCTGTCACTTCCCAAGTCCAAAATACATGGAAGGCCACAGGGGGTCCAACAGCTGCCACTCAGCCTAGGGCTAGGCCACCTACGCTGCAATGGGCCCGCATGTTATAGGGTTGGTCACGCTACAATTTGGTGTGAAACTGTGTCCTGGCTTTACCGGTACAAGGACACGAGGCCGACGATACAGCACAGGTCTGGATTAGGGAAAGGTACCCAGGGTCTGTGTGCATTAAACAGATGCTCACAGTGCTGGTCTGCTATGTGAACCAAAAACATCAGCCAGGACAGAATGCCAGTCTTTCCATCTGGTCTTAGCTGGCCACACCTTCACATCCTTAACACCAACATTTTACTTCCTCCCTGGTGAAGCTAGAAAACACTTGGGAGGCTGGGGAAGGAGGATCATGTATGTGTTCAAGGCCAGCTTGGGCTATAAAGCAAGACCTTGTCTCAAAGAACCAAAACAAGCAGAGCAAGTACGGCCTGCCTGAGTGTCTGGGCTTAAAATTTGAGGTGACAGAAGCCAAAATTGTATCTCTAGTGGTACCATGGTGACACTCGCTCTGATAAATGCCACTGATTTTTGCCCACAAATCCTCCACCAAGCTCAGGATTCTCCTACCATTCAGGGTCATCCCCGAGGCCCGTCCCTGCCCTTCACAACCAGGTAAGGGCACATGGTGCGTGCAGGGCAGAGAACTTGTGGCAGCTCTGGGGCTCTTACCCCACAGCTGAGGGGGCGCAGATCAGCACAGATGGCAAGGACCCAGGTCAAAAAAAACTGCACTGCCAACCCCTGGCACCCCTCAATCATCACAGGCCACCCCAAAGCACCCACCACAGACAGGAACTCCAGCTGACCCTGCCTGGGAGCTCCCCTTCATTTTGGGGTCCACAGGATGCTGGGCTGGGGGGAACAGCCATGTGGAAATGACACTTGGCTTTCCTTGTCCTGTGGGACTTACAAGCTCCCCTCCCCCCGCCCAGCTCTATGGGGCGAGTTGTCTGAAAATCAGGAGAGCCATTGAGGTGTTCAACGTAGAGGGCAGCAGCAGGGAGGGCTCACACCACCAGGCACAAGGCTGTGTGCATATTTAGGGGGGACCAACTCCAACATCAAACTGAAGTTGTTGCCTGAAAACTGTGGTGCTGGTGTGGTGGTCAGGGGCAGCTGATGGCCAGGAGCTCAGGTCTCACACCTACTGGGCTTGCAGGCCCTGCAGTCTCAGCTTCTCCCCACTTCTCTGGCCAAGGCTGCACGGCACCCCAGCCTACAGCTGCCCACACTCCCCGGCTTGCACCCCAGGCACTACAGCGGCAGAGGCTGCAATCCCAGAGCCAGAGACGGCACTGAGAGATGGGGGCTGGTGGTGCGCCAAGCCATCAAGTGTCGCAAAGACCATTCCTGTTCCTGCAGGAAGTGCACGCCAGGCTCACATCTCTGCGGCCCTGCCTTTGCTCTTCCAGGGACTTCCTTTTGTAGTCCTGGGGCTTGAACTCAGGGCCTGGGCACTGTCCCTGTGTTTTTTGCTCAAGGATAGTGTTCTATGACTGGAGCCACAGCCCCACTTCTAGCTTTTTCTGGTTCAATGGAAAGGGTCTCAGGGACTTCCTTCTGGGGCTGGCTTTGAACCACTTAGCTCTTAGCCTCCTGATTAGTTGGGATTACAGGTGTCCAGGGATGAAGCCAAGCTAGGCCAGCCATCTGCTTACCCACAATACCCTGGGGCAGGATAGGCAGTATGCAAGGTGGCACAGAGAAGTCCGAAGAGGAGCTGGAGAGGGAAATGTCTTCATGCCTGCCGGGCCTCATGGATATGGACAGGTGAAGGGCATTGCAAACAGGTGTCGGCCTGGGGCGATGGCCATCCGGGCAGAGCTTCAGTGGGCTGGCCAGGGGCCCTCTCTCTTTTTGTCCCTTCTGAGCTCGGCTAAGTCTCCAGCCAAGCTTCTCGCCCCACTCCCAACCCACAGGGAAGCAGCAGACACCCCCCCCCCCTCAGCCGTGCCCCTCCCACCTACCAGGGTGCCTACTGGTAAACCAGTTTAGATTCGCACAGAGGCTGGTATTAAAATCTCCCAGGCGCGGGTACAGGCTGGCATGCATGTTAGAGCTTGTGAATAATAAAGGTGGAGCTTGTAATTCCACTCAAAAATGAAATTTCCACATTTCTGCAGAATAAACAAAAACAAAACAATACATTTGCTCTGCAGTATGTCTGGCTCCGGGGCCTCAGCCTGTCATTAAAGTTGGATTTTATCCATGACAGACTGCTCCCCTCCCCATGCCCCACCAAGGGGAGGTGCCTGGCCTCTCTCCTGTGGCCAGCGGCCAGCCTGCTGACCTGCGGAGACCAGGGTCTCCTCATCCAGCTCCTTGCCTTCTCTCTGACATGGCCCCCGGGAGATCTTGGATCCCCACAGCGTGGTGTGGAGACAGGCACCCTCGCCTTCTAGGGCAGATGAAAACAAGCCCCCCAGCCTGTGCTCCTGCCTGTCTGAGGGGCTCAGGGATGGCCAGAGGAGCAGGTGTGCCCCGCCTGTGTCTGGCCTTCAGGCCCCCCAGACCCCCGTGGCACCGCTTCCAAGAGCAGCAGCAGCATCTCATCCCACAGAGCTAGACTCAGCAATGGACGGCAGAGGCACAGAGAAGGCGCTAGTGACAGCCACAGCAATCCCCATCTCTGATTGGGCAGAGGCTTGTCTGAAGGATGTTTTGCTCCTGTGGTTTTCCTAGCCGCAGGTCCTCCTTGGGCAGAGAGAACACCATGACTCAAAGGTATCAGTGGAGAGGGGGAAAAGAACCTCAAAGCCCGCTGGGCACCTGTGGCTTATCTTGGAGGCTGGAATGGGGAGGGCTATGTTTTGAGGCCAGCCATGGGCCGATCTAGGATCCTCCTTCTCAAACAGTAGCTGAGCAGGGTGCGGTACCATTGTCATCCCTGGTACAGAAGAGGCTCAAATGGAAGCATCACAGCTGGAGCGTAGCCCAGGCAGAGAAGTTCTCAGAACTCCATCTCAATGCTCGGAAATGAGTGGCGGGGTGTGCCCATCCCAGCCACGAGGACTCTGAAAGAGCTCGATAGCAGTCCAGGCCCACGCCCAGGTGGGAAACAAGGCCCTATCTTGGAAATCACCAGTGTGAATGCAGGTGTGGCTCAGGGGTAGGGTGCCTGCCTTGCAAGCAGGAGGCCCTGAGTTCAAATCCTGTCAAGAGACCTGGTGAGGCCTGGACCAGGTTGGAACCAGGGGTTGAGTGCAGCAATCCTCCCAGGGCCTGGGTAGGATCCAGTTCCCTCCCCTACCCCTGCAGTCCCCTCATTCCCCTCCCTGTCCCCCTGTGCTGCCCATCCCCTCAGCAGCCCCCACACTCCCTGCTCTCCCCCTCCCCCCTGCTCCTGCCTCTCTGGAAAAGAGATGTGGGATCTGCTGCACAGGCCTGCACACAGGCTGGGGCTGACACGGATCTGTGGGTGAAACACACGCACACACATGCATGCATGCACAGACACATGTGCACACACATGCACATGGAGGCTGCTGCTGCTCACCCTAAGGTCTGGAGGGGACATTTGGGCCCCAGATGCCATCAGAAGGCCACAGGGAGCCCCTGGGTTCTCCCAGGGTGACAAGGATGCCCAGGAGACCCATAGAAGCAGGACCTGGCCTGGCATCCCCCTCCCCCTGCCTGCCCTCCCCCGCCTCCCCTCCCCGCAGCTCCCTGTCCCAGACAGCTGGGCTTAGTGGAGGAAATTGCACTCTCCCGACTCAGCATGCTCCGGCTCGGCTCTCGCCTGTGCTGCTGCGGGTTCCAGTCTCCTGACTCAGCACACACGGGCTCACCTGTGCCGCAGCGGGGCAGGGCCACAGGAGGTGGGCACTGGCTGTGACTAGGGACAAACAGAGGCCAACGGTAGGAAGGCACAGCCACCCAGCTCACCCTCCCACTACGGCCTCAAGGACCGCCACTGCCCAGCTCAAGGGCTGCTGGGCTGGGCCACTCGGTCCCACATGCAACAATGCCAGGCCTCGCTGGCACTGGACAGCTCTGTGACACTGAAGCCCCATGGTGGCTGCTGCCAGCCACTGCCATGCCACCAGCTGCCCCCATTCAACTGGCCGCCTCCGTGCCGCTGGCTACCCCCACACCATCCCTTCCCCACGCTCTACTGGCTCTTGTGCTGTGAGCGCCACCGTCTCTCAACGGGACCACATGTCTTGGACATAACAAGCAGTGGAACCTCAGGGCCCTCCCTGTTTTTGAAAGCTGATTTCCAGTGGGTGTGTTTGTTGGTTGGCAGTTCAGAAGGAGGGAGAGAAGGCTTGTCAAGCCACCATTAGCCAAAGAGCCTACCTGAAAAGCACAGCCTGGAATCTCACTGATACTACCAGGACAAAAACCAACGGATGCCAATAACACCATACAAGAGAACTCGGAGGGGGAGGAGGGCACAGTGCCTCATCACACACCACCAACCCACCTTTCTCCCACCAACCCACTTCCCATGCCTGCATTCAACCCAGGAACACAACCTCGCCCCCGTCCTTCCCTGAGATCACCTGTAGTCCCTTAACGCAGACACATGGAATATTATGCACTCAGTACCCAGTGTACACATATTTTCCCTTTCTTTGCAGGAGCCCCTTCGCTCTTATCAACCAGGCATGGGGGGTTCACGAAAACAAGCAGTACCGTTTGCTCTCACACATGGCTGCGGATGTTGGCAGACCTGGGACCCTGCCTGCCCCACTGCTGGTCCTCCTGTTATAAATCAAGTTTCACTGGCACATAGCACACACCCAGACACACTGCCACAGCTGTGTTTTGCGACATCAGTGAGGGTGTCTAGTTGCTATGGAGACTGCGTGTGTCTCCCAAGCCAGCGAGGCCTCGACAGAGCAGGTTTGCCGATCCTCATGTTCAAGGAGGAGTTCCTCTCTCCCTCACCTAACAGGTCGAGTGCATCTTGGCCATGGATCCCCAATCCCTACACCATTCACATGGATCCCTGGCTTAAAACGGCTGGGCCACAGAAGAGAGGCTGTAGGTCCTAGATGCTCTCCTGCGGGCCGCCAGCCTCTTCTCTCCTCCATTCCCCATGATCACAACCAGAGGGAGAGAAGCCCTGGACGTCCCCTGGGCAGCGGGTAAAGCTCTGACCATCGTGAGTGAGGTCACGGGATGGGATAGTCTGACTGACCAAGATGGCCGATCGGTGGTGACAACCATTCCTGAGCAATCACAGCTCCCGGTGCCCCCCACCCAGGCCCGAGGTCAGAGGGGAAGCCTGCTCACTTCACAGAGCCTGTCCATGGCTCTATCTGCCCATCCATCCTTCTGCAATGTGTGTGTCTACTGCAGAGAGACGCCTGCTGAGCACTCTCGGTGGAGAGACCGATGGTACTCAACACAGCGCCCTGGCTCTCGCAGCCCTGGTGCTTCAGGGTGGATCATCACGCCCCACTCGCGCGTGGTCCTGCTGAAATCTGGGCGCAGCGGGCTCCTTGAGCCATGTGCACAGCGCGCCCCGTGTATTCTGAGCAGAAGACTTCCAAGGAGGAAGCAGGAAGGCGTGAACAACATTCTACTTAGATAAAAAGAACGCAGCGGTTGTTTTAAAAACTATGCCCAGAAAGAGAATCCCTGTGAGGAAAAGAGATCTGGGTATCAGGCCAGACAAAGCCAACCAAACCACAAGGCACACCTCTAGCAGAGCACCAGTGGCCACACCTGTCATCCCAGCTACTCAGGAGGCAGAGATCAGAGGATGACCATTCGAAGTGAGCCCACGCAGGAAAGTCTGTGAGACTTTTCTCCTCTCTAACCACCCTGAAAGCTGGAAGAGCTGTGGCTCATGTGGTTAAGTGCCAGCCTCGAGCACAGGCCCAGAGTTCAAACCCCAAGACCAGCACAGAAAACCAGCCCCACCACTGCCAAGAGTCGCACAAGCCCTGAGCTATGGAAGGGCCTCAGCACCTGCCTGTTGTGGAAGACTGTGAGCTCAAACCCTACAACTACCCTAAAAATAAGGAAATAAATCTTCTTTCCTGTAAGGGTACATCCTGGTTGACAGCCAGCATGAGGCCCAGCAAACCCAGGAGGGCATGGAGTCGGGGTGACCAGCGGGGCTGCACTGGCGGGAGCCTGGAGAAGGTGTCATAAAGACCAGCAGCCTTTCCATCAGCATTTCCTCCCTTAGAGGCAAAGGCAGCTGAATAAGAATAAGTCTTCAGGGGTTAATAGCACATCAAATCAACCACTGTTCACACAAACCGATGACTAACCAGAGGTAGAACTTGGAATGGCTCTGAGATGGATGGCTCCTTGCTTAGACACCCTGAGGGGTGGAGGGTGACACAGACTGAGCCTGGTAGAACTTCCTGTGCTACCCAGAGCCATCCAGAGCTATCTGGAGCCATCCAGATCTACCCAGAGTCATCCAGAACTATCCAGAACCACCCAGAGCCATCTTGAGCACCTCCTTGAGTGCCTCTCATGGAGACAAACAGTGGGAAGCTCTCTGATCTCAAGGGCATTTGGGAACCAGCTCCTCCTCACAACGGCAAAGCGGCCGAACACATTTGCCAGCCCTGAACTCAAGTCAGATGGTGAACCAAGCAATTCTCTCTGCTGGGTCTTGTCTGACTTCTGAAGCTGGGCACTGTCCAAGACTCGGTAAAGCCAGGGCCTGGCAAGAGGCCTGGCAGCTGCCACACGCAGGGCTGGTGGGGGCAAATGGCTCAGGCAGCCCGTTGGTACAACATGGCCAGGACACAGTGCTCGGCTTGGGCATAGGGAGGTCTTGGCAACAGCCATCTCCGGTCAGACTGTTTGGCAGCCTTGAAGCTGGCTGGCCTGGCCTGGCCCTGCTACCCAGAGCCAGGACACAGCCCTACTGCAGCCTCGCGCCGCCTGGCTCCATATCCGAACTGGTTCCGCCCACAGCTGTCAGCCACAGTGAGCAGGAGCGCCAATGGCATCTGGGAACTGTTCAGGGCTGTGTTCCTGGTCATGGAGGAAAAGCAGGGGGCTGGGGGGGCTGGGGAGCCCCAGACCCTAGGCAGCCTTGCCGGTGGACATCTTTATTTAGACACCACACAGGGCCTGCCAGGCTGTTTTGGTTGAAACTCAGCAGGTGGGTGGCCTGTGACATATGACAGGTGATCCTGTGGCGAAGTGTCCTCTTCCGGTGCCCCAGCTCTCCTGGGGGAGAGGAAAGTGCCCCCTCTGATGCCCGAGGATGCGGCCTGAGGTCTTTGCAGAGGGCGGGGAGGCTGAGTCAGATATGTGCCAGCATTTCCCGGGGAAGCGATTCATTTCCGGTGAGAGGCATGGCGGACCTGCCTAGTGAAGCCCCAGTGCACCCTGGACCGGCACTCAGCTGGGACAGAGGGGCTCTGGCACCGGCAGGTTGGTAGGTCTGCATTTTACAGTTTCAAAATCCAATCACCCAACAGCAGGAGAGGAGAGGCGCTGCTCTGGGAGAAGAGAACCCAAGCCTGCATTTCCTTCTGCAAGTTCATTATCGCCCTGCTTTAGCGTGACGGTGGTGTGAAATAGCTTCGACGCACGGATGCCTCCGTTAACGGCCAAAGGGGGAGAAAAGTTGCACCTCATTAGGAATGGAATAAACGATAGCGAGGCACAGAGCAGAAATGATTTGATTAGTAATTTCCAGTTTTGAAAAGACCTGGAAAAGTACCAAATGACTATACAGAAGGTGTGATGGAGTTCTTAATTGCTATCACTGCTCTGGGAGACTCGGTGATTTGTGACACAGAATACAGCACAGTACGCGAACGCTAATAACCGTTAATTAAATGCAGCAATGATATACTCTCAAAATGCACATACAAGTTACCATAATTTCCAGATTAAATGCTGTACTGCCACAAGCCAAAGGCAAAGAACGACCGGGGAAGCAGAGACCTCTCTCCCTCCCTCCCCGCCCCCTCTGTCCTCTCTCTCTCACGCCACCAGGCCCAGGCCCCATGATCTAACCTAGAGCGGATGGGCCAGAAAAGCTGGTGGGGAACCCCTGTGCTCAGCTGGAGGCTGTGCAGGGGTCCTGGCGCCACTGCCCCTCGAGGGCGGGTTATTAATCATGAGCGGCTGAGTCGCCGCGCCAGGCCATCTGGCGTGTGACGAGGGCACAGCTTCCGGTTGGATCTGTCTGGCCCTGTAACATCTCTCCCTTGCTGATGGCAGTGCCGGGCCAGTGGTGTCCAGTGAGCAGATGAACAGAGGGAAGCACTGGGGGGCTCTGTGGGGTTGAGGTGGGGGGGGGGTGCGGCGTTCTGCACAGCTGCTTTCGATGAGCTGAGCGGGGGTGGTGAGGAGGGTGGTGGGCGGGCAGTAGGGAGGAATCACAGGAAAGCCTCATTTGAATGGAAAATAAAAGAAGTCAATTAATCTCCCTCCCTTTGGGAGCAGAATGCCAGAGAGCCCGAAGGAAGACAGAGTGCAGCGTTGCCACTTCCAACTCAATTATCCCAGTGATGGCCCAGAAGCAGAATGCCAAGGGTGAGCCCCAGGCAGCGTCGAGGCTGTCCTAAGCTGTCACTAAAGCCCCCAATGCAGGTAGGAGATGCCTGGCTCCAAGGGGGAGAGGCAAAGGCAAATGCTGAGGGACTCCCATCCCACCCTGGTCCACTGTTCTTACCCAGCCACTCACAATCCAGTTAGGTCTTCAAGTGTCTGGGATGACAGTGCAGGTGTGTGCCACCATATCCATCTTACGAGCTGGACGTTGGATGGGAAGGGTGACAACTCCTTTGCTGAAGATGGAGGAGGGGACTGTCATCAATATGGCGGCAGGCGAGAGAGTCAGCCAGGGCCTGCAAGGTGGAGCTAAGTCCCAAGTCAAAGCTTTGCTCTCCGGGGGTCATGGTTGGATGAAGACATGGTTGGAGAGGAACTCAACAAAAATTCGGGTACGTGATGCACACAGCTTTATTCAGTAGTGAATTCAAGACTTGAAGGTGGCCAAATTAGAAAAAAAAAATTCAACCGTGGAGCTCGCTTTAAGCAAATGCAGAATGCTGTCTGCGGGTGGGAAGCCAAGGAGACCCACAGAAACAGCTGCGCACGGAGGTCAAAAACGCACTTGCTCAAGATTCACGATCTCTTAGCTAGCTAATGAATAAGCAATTAGAGGGAGACACTGGAGTCTAGTAGTAGCTAATGGCCCATATATGGATTGTGCAGAGAATCCGTCCCCCGTGCCCACTCACAAAAGGTCACACTCCACACCACACTTCCTGCCTCTCAGATATCACAACACTAGAAAGGCGAGTAACAGCCAGTGTGGGAAAGGACGCTTGGCAGCTGTCAGGCAGGGCAGCCATGAGGGCACTTCTAACCATTAGGAAAAGCAATCCGCAATGCGTGCTGAGCCGGGCTCAGCTGGCCCGTGCCTGCCATCAGTGTCTCTGGACACGAGGCTCCCCAGTGGCCGCACGAAGGGTATCACTGGCGGCAGCACTTGCTTAGGACAGCCCTGGATGCCTGGTACTAGAGTACTTGTTTGAGAAGCGACAGAGTGTGCGAGCTCCCCGGTGCTGGGGCAGTCTTCGTGGCCGTAACCTGCGCGTGATCACAGAGCCACCGATACATGGGGCACAGGCAGAGATAACAGGGCTGGGATTAGAGCTGAGCTCCATGCTGAGCCATCTGATTAAGTCAGTTATCTGAGGTGAAACCCCACACGGTGATCTGTGTGTAAAATAGGGATCCTACTGGGAGAGATGCACTTCAGGCAGATGTGACAAGAAGTCCTGAACTGCCCAGTTCATGCTGCACCTCTAAGGGGGAGGCCCAGTCTCCATCCATGGAGCATGGTGACTTGTGGAAGCAGGAAGCTAGGAGGGAGACAGAGTATTCCAGGTGTGAGTGGAGATGTCTAATGGAGACAGGGAGGGAGGCTGTTCTGGGAGATGAAGAGGGAGAGGACGAGCCAGCTGTGGCACTGTGGTGATGGGAACAGCTGGCTGGAGTTCAGTGAGGTGAGGGCCCACGCCCACCCAGGCCGCGGCTTGGAAAGGGAAGCCCACAGAGGCCGGCGCAGGGAGAAGACAGAGGAGACAGGCAAGAAATGGCAGGAACGTGGCTCTGGCCGCAGGGCAGCTCAGGGCTCGCCTGGAGGACGCCCACAGGATTCCGAGGTAGCCGGATGGGAGCCCACATCAGATTTTAATGGTGCCATTCTCCGGGCACAAACTGTTACTGTGCGTGGTAGAAAAGAAAGCGATTCACTGTTGGAGGCCCACACTCCTCGCCACGGGAATCAAGCCTCCTTTCAGTCCTTACCCACAGCAAGGCTGGACTCAATGAAAGCCCTGTGCGCGCACACACACACTTACACACTTATACACACACATACACACACGTTCTGAACTCGTCAGAGAAGTGTATCATGGGACGTGCGCATTGATCTCCAATTTCTATTAGCTTAGTGTGCCACTCTCTCCATTTTGTACAGGGTGGGCTTGCTTTTACTTTCCTCCTCCTCCTTTTTTTTTTCCCCCCTCTAAACTTCTTCCTGTGTTTATTTTTCAGAGGTTGGTTCAAGTTATTCTGAATGAGCCAAGTGTTTGGGGCTATAACTTTTTTCCCCCACGAGAGAATTAAAGCTGCTAGGGAAAATTTCCTGCTTCGTCTTATCCTGCCTCTTCACCATCCGGGCCACCAGCAGCCATTTATTTTTCTTACAAGCACCAGGCACAATGTTTCCTACTGTTTCCTCGTGGCACAAATGTTGCAACACACTGCCTACCACCTACTATCCACATCACAGCCTCCCCAGAAAAAGACCACAGTGCTCCCCGAGCTCCAAAGCGCACCCTGTGGGAATCAGTCTGCTCCCAGCGACAGATAAGCGTCCTTTCTTCTCTTGCCTGACAGCCTCCATCCTCTAAAATGGCTCAGCCATGACACAGGAAACGACCAAGTGTGATGTTCCCAAGCTCTCCGAAACCTAGGACACTTCATCAGAGGAACACATACACAGCATTGAGCAGGGACTGTTAGAAATGGGGTGCTGGGGGGGGCCGGGTGTTCTACGTGGGAACTGAAACAAGTCCATGGAAGGAGGCCAAACTCATCCATCTAACAGGGAACAAGTTCTGACTGTTTTGTGAGCTGGTCAACTTCTAGAAGGAGAGGACATGTAACCCTCTCAGGCTTAGCTCCCCTCCCTGATCTGTTTATATACATACATACATACACACACACACATATATATATATACATATATATGTAAATATGTTTATGTGTGTAGACAGACAGATAGTGTATGCCAGTCCTGGGGCTTGAACTCAGGGTCTGGGCACCAGCCCTTAGTTTATTCCCTCAAGGCTGGATCTCTACCAAGTGAGCCACAGCTCCATTTCCAGCTTTTTGGAGGTTAATTAGAGATGAGAGTCTCACGGATTCTGCTCCTCAGGCCGGCTTCAAGGCTCAGTCCTCAGATCTCAGCCCCCTGAGTAGCTAAGATTACAGGCCTGAGCCACCCCGGTGCCCGCTGGCTTGCTGGGATTTATTTTTCGAACAGCAGATTTTGTTGGTGGTGTTTTCTTTCCTCTAGTGAGAAGCTATAAAAGAGCCAAGGCTTTTCTTCTGCTTGGAGGTGGGGTGGGGTGGGTGGCAGTGATTGGTGGTTGGGGGAAGAGGCCTGGAAAATGATACTTTGACATATATTACACGCTTAATCTTTTGTGACAACTTTTTTACATTTGTAAGAGTTATGGATTTTAAAAGTCAGGGCTAAGATGGCTTAATGAGTGCCCCCCCTCCCCCAGCCGCGGAGGCGCGGGTGATGTGTGTTCGTCAGCTGTTAGGTTTATGGCCTCTCTTCTGCACTAAAAGTGACAAGCTGAACACATTATAGAGAGCTCAGATGTGTTATGCAGATGAAGCCCACAGCCATATCTGCCTGCTCGCTATTATTTATGACGTCTCTATAATACAATAGACTGAGATTTAAGCCGCGGCCATGTAGTTTGTTTTCCAGGGTGCGAGGAGTACTGTGCCTGTGACGGAAGCCCGATCTCTGTTCCATATTAATCAAATCCATCTTACATGCAGCTCTTACACTGTAAACTAAAGCGGGGAGGGGGGGGGAGGGAAGATTAAAGTGTTTGGCTTTTCCTCAGCTGTCAAGGACCGGCAATAAAATAATAATAAGGCCTTCTAAATAATGTGTGTGTGACAGGCAGGCACTCGCTCGCGCAGTCCTGTATGGAGGTTAACTACGAAATAAGTTCCAGTGAGTGATCGGAGCCCGCCTGGCTGCAGTCCCGCGAAGCTAACAGCAGCATAATTCTTGAAAAGTTCATTTGGAGGAAATTCTCTGGCTTGATGAAGCAAAGTTTGGCCTCCTGAATCACTGTGCCACGGTGGCAGTGCTCGCCGCCGCGTTGCCCTGAAGTTTACAGTCCTCCAGCTGCGGTCGATTAGCAAGGGGAGGCTGCCTCAGCCAGCCCGGCCAGGCCTCAGGCCTCGCCGTCCTCAAAGTCTGGGGCACCCGGATGTGTGGCGGGGCCACACGAAGGCGCATGGGCAGGCCTGGGGCCTGGGTACCACTATGGGGGATTATTATTTTTCTCTTCACCCAGGCTCAGCGGTAACTCTGGGCTTGGAGAGGAAGGAGGGGATTCTGGGTAATGAAAGCCTGGTTCTCCCCAAGTTCAACCCTAGCCTCTTCCCCACCAGAGAGCGTAAGAGACTTTTGTACCTTGACATTATGTATTTTGTGTGTGTGTGTGTGTGTGTGCTGAGACTGGGGTTTGAACTCAGGGCCTGGCACTGTCCCTTCGCTTTTTCACTAAGGCTGGTGCTCTATCACATGAGGCAACAGCTCTGCTTCTGGCTCTGCTGGTTCACTGAAGATGAGAGTCTCATGGGCTTTCCTTCCCTGGCTGGCTTTGAATGGCAATCCTCAGATCTCAGCCTCCTGAGTAGCTAGAATGATAGGCCTGAGCCACCGGCGCCCCTGGCTCAGGTAAATTATGAAGGGCTGGGATGAGAAGGGGCTCTTGATGTTCCCACTGCCTCTGCCTGGGAGACGTTGACAAAGAGCCTGAATTTGCACCTTTATCTAATCAGCGGCTACAACACAGCCCGCCCACAGCCTGCCTGCTGTCCATGGCTCCACATGCAACACGCACATGATTGTGCCCCTGCACACCACCCTCACCAACTCAGAGGGAGCTTGTGTGTGTGTGTGTGTGTGTAGGGTGTGTGTGTAGAGGGCCAGCCCACCCTATCCCCCAAGGCCTCTGGAACTGTGGGTAATGCTGCCTTCCTCCCAGGTCCTGTATCCCTCAACATCCCCACAACGCGCACTCGTTATCCGAACCATGTGACCTACCGCAAATGCTATTATGAAAGGAGGCAACCTGATTCACAAATCTCACAGGCATTCCTCCAGTGCCCATGGCTGGCCAGCGCTCTGCTCACGTAGGTTTACATTGCCCCAAGTTACAGTGCAACACGCGGTGGCTCCTGCCCCTCTCCATGTATCACAGGCCTCTCAGGGCTTCCTGGAACCCATCCATGGCTACGCACCGCCCCCCCCCCCCCACGTCAGACCAATGCTGCTGGTTGTCAGGATTTCTGGAGACCCCACAGGAGATGGTAAAGCCAGACTGAGCATCTGACAAGAGCATGAGAGTTAAGGAACAGACTCCCAGCTGGGAGTGGTGACTCAGGCCTTCAATCCTAGAGCCTTGGGGGCGGGGGGAGGGGAAGGCTGGAGGCCAGCCTGGAAAAAAAAAATTGAAGACCCCATTTCAACTCATCGCTGGGTGCAGTGATGTGTGCCTGCCATGCCAGCTGCATGGGAGGTGCCGTGGCTGTGTGCCGGGGCCTCCGTGTGTCCTCCCCCAGGACGGCAGGTCGGAGGCCCACAGGGCAGGCAGCCCGGGCACAGAGGGAGGGGCTGTCTCCAAAATAACAGGAAAAGGGCTGGCAGTGGAGCACTTGTGTCACAAGCAGAACCTGGAATCCGGCTGCATGGAGAAGGCAGCCATCAGGCTCCACCCCGAGCCTTCCTCAACCACCTGACCTAAGAGCCAGGGTTCCTGCCGTTGCCAAGACTAGAGGTGCTCCAGAAACCAGGCTCCACACCGAGCGAGTTGCCCTCCCTGGCCACGTGGCAGCAGGCACCCGTTGATATTCCATAGATGCAGAAGCTGGCTCTGCACATCGTGGGGAGGCGGAGGCTGCGATCCAGGGCAGTACTTGGTGTCCCGAGACCCTGGTTGGACAGCGAGCTGCCGGCTGGGCAGATGCCATCATTGGACAGAGGGCCAACTCACAGGGTGCCACAAGAGCTTCCGACTTACTGGGTCTGAGAAGGTAAGACCAAGGCTTCCAGGCGAGGGGGTGTGAACTTCCCTATTGGGGGCTGCACCAAGGTGACCCAGCACATCCCACCCACCTGAGGCCCTGCGGCTGCTCCCCTGCCCTCCCCATGTGACCCTGCCACTGGCCGGGCCATCAGCCTCTGCCTTCCCCAGATGCCCTAGGACAGAAGCCACTGCCCATCTGGCAAAGGCTCTCCTTTCTCCAGGTTTCTCTGTCCAGGGACTGCCTGCACAATCCAGCCCAACCTGGCTCCAGACCTGGACCCTGATCCAGAACCTGAACCTGTTTTAGAGCCTGGCCCTATCCCAGAACCTAACCCTGCTCCAGAACCTGACCCTGATCCAGAACCTGAACCTGCTCCAGAGTCTGGCCCTACCCCAGAACCTGACCTGCTCCAGAGCTCAGCCCTGCTCCAAAGCCTGGCCCTACTCCAGAACCTGACCCTGCTCCAGAGCTCAGCCTGCTCCAAAGCCTGGCCCTACTCCAGAACCTGACCCTGCTCCAGAACCTGAACCTGTTCCAGATCCCAGCCCTGCTCTGGAGCCTGAACCTACTCCAGAATCTGATCCAGAGCCTAGCTCTGCTCCAGAGTGCAACCAACGAGGAGAAAGGATCTTGGGTATGGATGGAAGGATACACAAGTGATGGCCCAAGCCACGCCCAGGAACTGGGAATTCCACCCACTAGGAGTTCGGCCAATGGGATGGGGTGGTAGGTCTGAGGGAGGCAGAACTCACAGAACACCGACTGTTCTAGATGAAGGAACAGGCCTGACTCTGGGTGGCTCCAGTGTGCTCTGTAGGCTCTCACCCTGTCTGGTTAGAGCTCTGTCTCTCCTGGTTTCCCTCTTCAAAACACCCTTGCCACTCCAGGTTCCCAAGTCCCCTCCGACAGTCCCTCCCCCAGCTTCCTGCTGGTCCCCCTGGCCTCCCCCACACTAGAAGGCCCGCTTCCTGAGGGGCAGGCTCCTTCTCCAGGTTCCATTCTTTCATGTCACTCCTGACACCCACAACGGTCTTGGTTTACAGTAGGGGCTGGTGCAGTGCTTCCTCCCAAATGTTTTAGTTTAAAAAAAGAAGAAAAAAATACCAGAAAAGAAGAACAACTGCAGAAAAGTTAAGAGCATGGTGCCGGACCATCCTACCTAGACCCGACAGCTGTCAATCATGCCATCCCGCCAGGTATCTTTCTGGTAACCACTTTACTATTAAGGAATACATGGATTTTCCAGGGTAAGAACATCACCATGGCCAAAAATTGCACGTTATCCAGTGTGCAGGCCACAAGCAAATCTATTCAATTGTCCCCCAAATATCCTTTATAAGAAGCTTTTTAACATGGAAGACCTGGGGCCCATCGGGGAGCAGTGCATGGTGGAGGAGGGGGGAGGCCTGCCCCCAGGGAGGACCCCCGTGACCCAGAGCCCAAGGGAGCCCTGGCCAGGACCCTTACTCGATGTCTTTCTCTATGCTGCAAATGCAGAGGACTTGGTCTTCCTGGGCCTTTGGCATGCCGTTTTGCTGTCCAATGGGCGTGGAAGAGGGGGGGCAGCCAGCCCACACCCTGCATGAGTTTCTATTCTCCTCCAATGCTGTCTTTTCCTTGTCCAGGCACAGGCCTTCACTCTGTGAACCCTTCTTTGGCTCTCGTCTTACTGCAGAGATGCACATGTGTAGTTGGGCAGGTGCTCCCAAAAGGCCTGGCTTCTCATCTGCCTCTGCAGAGGGAGAGGATACAAGCTCGAAGGAGGGCATCTTTGGCCTTAGATGGACCAAGTGTTCTTGGTAGACACGGGAGTTTGGGCCCCATAGACGCCAACCATGGCTACTGTAAGTCAATTAATGGCGCAACCTGTAGCTTGCTTGAAGACATAGCCACATTGCTCCCAAGAAGGGTGGAAAGAAGAGCCCAAGGCATATAAGAAGGCAAAAAGATTGACAGAGCATTCGTAGGAGAGAGGGAGGTTCATGAGGAAGGGATGGATGAGGAAGGATGGATGGGGGATGGATGGGGAGGTGATGAGCGATGGGAAGAGCGAGGGGTAAACAGATAGATGAAGATGGAGGGAGGGAAGGATAGATGGATGGATAGATAAGAGGAATGATAAGAAACAGATGGGGGAAGGAATGGAGGATGGATGGACAATGGAGGATGGATGATGCATTGAGGATGGTGGATGATGGATGAAGGATAGGTGGAAAACGATGGATTATGGATGGAGGAAGGATGATGCGTGAAGGATGGATGGAAAATGATAAATAATAGGTAGATGATGAAGGACAAATCGAGTATGGAGGATGATGGAGGATGATGGAGGATAATGGATGGGTGGAGGATAAAGGATGGAGGATGGGTGGATGAGGGAGGATGATGGACAGTAGATGGTGATAGTTGGATGGAGGATGAGTAGACGGATGATGACTGGAGGATATATGGGAGGATGGATGGGAGGATGGATGGATGATGGTTGGAGGACGGATGGATGACAGATGGATGGAGGATGAGGGAGGATGATGGATGGATGAGGGAGGAAGACAGGATGTATGATGGTTGGATGTAGGATGGATGGGTGACTGGACAGATGATGAATGGGAGGATGGATGGATGGGTGATGGATTGATGATAGATGAGGGATGAGGGAGGATGATGGATAGAGGATGGATGATGGTTAGATGGGGGGATGGATGGGTGATGAATGGAGGATGGATGGATGGGAGAGGGGTGATGACAGAAAGATAGGCACACACGCATGGGTGTGGAAGGCAGTAACAAGCAAGACAAGGGAGTGAACTGAGGGGGAGGTAGACATCAGGTGAGCAGAGGGCCATGGGGGTCCTGTGGGGGTTTCTGCGAATGATAGCAGTCCCAGGACAAGAGTGGAAAAGGCTTAGACAGAGCCCCCAGAAAGAAGAGTGCAGGGCTGGGAAACCAGCAACTCTGTACCACCTGTGCCTGGGGACCCATGGGCAGAGGCCCGAGATGCTTGCATGGAGAACGCAGGGTGGCCCCGGCCTCTGCCTTGTCCAGTTGTAGAGTAGGAGGAAAGACAGCAAGTCCTTCTTGGGGTGGCTCTCTGCCTCTGTCTCTAGGGCGCGCGCGCGCGCGCGTGTGTGTGCGTGTGTGTATGTCCGCCTCTTTCTGGGCTAACAATGGATGCTGTTGATCGCTCTCAAGTATGAGGGTCCACTTTCAATGCCAGCAGCCGCACCACCACTGCGTCCCCTTCCCAGTGCCCCCTAGCCCAGCCTGGCCTTCCATCCACCCTCTGCTGTCCTTGCTGACCATCTAATCCCCAGCTCCACCCCAGCCCCTGACTGGACGGCTGCTGGCAGGGGAGGCGACCTCCCATTTGTCCGGCTCATCACTGCTAACAACCAGCAGCCAGGGCAGGCTCACACCTGCTGCCCAGCGGGACAGCAGGCTGGGTCTCCATGGGAGGCCAGAGATGCAAATCTCCTTCTTCTTTTCATCCTGGCCTCCTCCCAGAGGCTCCCGGGTCACAGGAGGGATGGGGGGGGGGGATGTAGGAAAGGCAGCAGGGGCAGTCAGCACAGGAAGCAGGGGGGCTGGGTGAGTGGAACAGGATTGTGGTGGGGCCTGCTGGCTGACCTCTTGTTTGTACCAACACCATGCTTCTGACCAGGGGATTTGGTGCTCACTGTGGTCTCTGCACAGCCATTCTCTGTGGAGATGAACCTCAACCTCAAAGCTCAGGCTTGCCACAGCTCCCCTTGTCTGGCCTTCTTTCCACCACCTCCTGTGCTCTTGTGCCTGTTACTGGAGCTTGAACTCAGGGCCTCGGTGCTGTCCCTTAGCTTTTTGCTCAAGACTAGCATTCTCCCAGTTGAGCCACAGCTCCATATCTGGCTTTTTGCTGGTTAATTATAGATAAGTGGCTCTTTATCTCACAGATTTCCTTGCCCAGGCTGGCTTTGACTGTAGATCCTCAGATCTCAGCCTCTTGAGTCACCAGGAATAAGTGTGAGCCACCAGCACCCGGTTCCCTTGTTGTCCCTGGGGAGCCAGATAGATGTCTTGGTGCACCTTGCACTCTGGATTTGTTCCTGTCCTTGCCCACTGCCTCCTGGGCTCGCAGCCCTCCGAGTGGCTCTGACGTCTGTACCTCAACACTCATTAGGCTTTGCCTGCAAAGCGGGGTGGGGGGGGTGGGGCTGGGCACGCACAGCAGTGTGCAGCCCGGCGTGTGTGGCCCCTCCACACTGCCACACTGCCACCCCGCCTGCCCTCCCACCCCTCCTCCTCCCGCAGCCAGCAGCCAGCCCGGCCCCAGCCCTGCTGTAAAGTATTAACTCATACTGAACACAGTTTGTCTCCGAGGACCCTCTTGGCCCCTTCGTCATCCTGTGCTGACATTTTAATCGTGCTTTTGTGGGAGCAGGCTGGCAGTTTGTCATCAGGAATGGCGCGGCGAGGGGCCGGCGCGGGGCCCGGCTGCGGCTGGTGCCGAGTGAGCAAGCACTCTGACAGACTGAGCAATAATCTGAACTTACTGCGCCGAGCCAGTGGGACACCAGCCGGGCCGCTTTATCTTCTTCATTAAAGTGCGCTCAAAAAAAAAATCCATTTTCCTTTAAAGTCTCAGGAACAGATGGAGTAAAATTAATTGCGCCATTAAGTCCCGATAGACAATACCAGAGTGGTTTTCTTTCAACTGTGCATGTGTGTTACAAAGTGCTCTTCGTAAAAGGCAATTACTGCAACATTTGCCATAAAATAAAGGTTGCTTTAATGGGCAATAAACACAGGCTTCAAATTTTGTATGAAATGAGTCTCCAAAGGGCGCTGTTAGAGGCAGCTCAAAGGCACCGGTGGCTTTAGGATTTCAGCTCGGGCTGCGGCTCAGCCGGCTCGGAGAACAATGACTTCTCACCCTTGGATCTGCTCTGATAGAATTATGGTGGCGCTGCTGCTTGCTTGCTGCCGCACAGGCCTCGCCAGCCAGATTTTTCTGGTCAGCAACCAGCAAACAAGCAGGAGAGAGTGGGAGAGAGGGGGAGGAGGAGGGAGGAGAGAGAGAGAGAGAGAGAGAGAGAGAGAGAGAGAGAGAGAGAGAGAGAGAGAGAGAGAGAGAGAGAGGAAGGGAGGGAGGGAGGGAGAGAGATTGAGGAGTTCACCAGGGTACCATCAGTGCAGAACCATGGAAAGAGAGAGGGGGAGGGGAAGACACACACACACACACACACACACACACACACACAGACCCATTCACAAGGCTTGGAGAACACAATTTATGGTCTCCTAGGTCGGATGAGGGTTTCTCGTTTATTCCTGGCAGCAGGGCTCGATCAGGAATTTATATTGATGTATATTTAGAGCCATTTAGGTCTGATATTTAGCAGGAGGGGGAGGGCGGGCTGGGCTTTACCAGCAAGAGGACCATGACGATGAGGGGCTGTGGGATTGATGGTCAGCTTCCCCACCCCCACCCCCAGGGCTCCGCTTTTGCTCCTCAGGGAAGAGTCACTCACCACCGCTGAAGTGGACCCGGACACATGGCACAATAGAAATGTCTAGAAGCGCAAGGGCTTCTGAGCCCCTGGCCCTGGTCCTTGGCAAACCTCCCATTCAATCTCCCCCACCCGCCATCCAAGCTGCCCAGACATGATCGGGTGAGGGCAGAGATGCAAAAGAGACCAGAAATTCATTTCAACCCGCAATATATTTCTACACTGCAGTAATTACAAAGTTAGCATGACATATAAATGATCCATTAATTGAAATATGGATTATACCAGCTCCAGTATTTATAGGATAAATCCATATTTCATTAAATAAATCCAATAAGCAAATATATCATGGAGAACAGGTGCACATTTTTATGTAAGTAGGAGGTCAGGGGCGCAGCGACCATTTTCCATCCTCAATAACAGACCCGCAGGAACCAAGTGCTGAGCAGACCTGGGGCTAGGGGAGGCTGGCGAGGCACAGGGGCTGCTGGGGTGGAAATGAACTGAAAGCAGCCCCGGGCCAGCTGGCACGGCCCGGGTGCTCGAGGCCATGGCTGCGGCCATCTTACATGGCCATCGGGCCTGGGGCAGGCGGGCACTGCCCCTGACAGAGGCCAGCGGGCACTGTGCCCACGGCTTCTTGTATCCAGGCACTTTCCTCTCTAGGCTGCGTCCACAGAGGGGAGATAAGTGTGCAAGATCAGCTCTCCACGGCCTGGGGCTGGACTTGCCTCTGCCAGGGAAAGCCTTCCTGCCTCTCCCTTTGCACTGTTGTGTGGCCACTTTCCACTCAAAGCTGGTGCTCTATCACTCAAGCCACAGCTCTACTTCTGGCTTTTTGATGGTTGACTGGAGTCACACAGACTTCCCTGCCTGGGCTGACTGTGAATGAGATCCTCAGATCCCAGCCTGCTGAGTAGGTAGGACAATAGACAAGAATCACTGGTGCCTGGCTTTGGCCTCCTTTCCTCAAGTCTCACTGGAGCTCATGATATCTGTGCTGATGCCAGCCCCGTGGGCCTCCCCGACTCCCCTCCTATGGACACAGACCAGCGGCACACAGGGCATCTCAGCCTGGGAAGCTCTGGCTATGTGTGTGTGTGTGTGTGTGTGTGTGTGTGTGTGTAGAGATCACTTGATTTCTTGTTTTCCTTAGGATGGCCTAAACGTGGACACCCTCCTGCTCCTCTGAGTGCTGGGATTGCAGGAGTGAACTCTCCGTTTTAAAACATCTAATGAAATTTCCGTGGGACATGCCATGCGTGGATGCACAGCATGCGCTGTGACACCGAAACATACGCATGTTGTGTCCAGTGGCCTGTCCGTCACCGCAGCCATGTTGGTGCCACTCCACAAGCTTCTCTAAGAGCGATATTGAATCAGAGGTCAGCCTCTCACCCTGCCGTCCCACAGAAGGCACAGGAGGCCCCTCCACCCCACTCCATAGCTGGACAAGAGCCTCCCCCACCCCGATCGAGGCAAGCTTTCCTCCTGGCAGGTGTTTATTCCACTTTACTTCTTCAGCATCTCTGCTTATCGTCAGGGAAGCGCTGAGGTCCTCGAATCCAGGACCAGGGCCGTGCAGCTCACGGCTATGAGGACCCAGGAGAGGACTCAGGAGGGATGGGTAGGGGCAGGGGAGGCCTAAACAAAACCATGAGAAAGCCACGTCATTGGCACCGTGGCCTCAGGCACCACGGCCTTACAGCAAACTTGTAACCTGCCCCCACCTCCCAACACACCAGCATAGGCCACGCCTGTCCACATACTGCCCCGTACTCCTTGCCCGGCGCTGCCATTTGGAGCTCTGAACACCATCCCACATCCACGCACACTCCACATCCATGCACACTCTACATCCATGTGCACTCCACATCCACACACACCATATGCATCCCATATCCACGCACACTCCACACCCATACCCACTCCACTTCCACGCACACCACATACATCCACACTCATTCCACTTCCACACACATGCTCCATGTCCACACATGCCACATGCATTCCACATCCATGCACATTCCACATCCACACACGCACCATATCCACACACCACATGCATGCCCCATCCACGTGCACTCTACACCATGCAAACGCCAGAGGCAGGAGAGGCCAGGACCATTTTTCAATCACAGCCAGGACTCCTCTGCTCATGTCCCGGCTGGGGTGGCCGTTTGTTCGGGGCACAGCAACCACCTTCCTCAGGCACGGCATGGCACAGGATGGGTCCCCCACCCCCACGAGCACATAGTACATACTGAATAAGCCCCTCAGGAGAGGAGCACAAATCCTAGACCAAGGTGCCCCCTCTCCATCACCAGGTGGGGTCCCGCTGGGGCTCCATGAACTTTAGCCATGGCTGTACAAATGGTGGCTGTGGGCAGGGCCGGCATATCACACACTGCTGGCCCAAGTGTGTAGAGTGTGCACACATTTCAACAACCAACCAGAATGAAGACTCCAGCGCCACCATGCACCGGGGGGAGGGGGAGGGGAAGCCCAGGCTGCTCCACTTTCAGAGGCCTCCGCATCACACACAGGTGAGCAGGGACTTAGCCAGGCCCGGAGCACTGAGCCCCATCACCGAGACTTTGGCTCTCGGTTGGGTGTGATCACAGCTGCCCATGTGTCTCTGCCCCTCTCCCTGATAGTCTACCAGTTGTCCTGCCACCATCCCCATGGGAGGAACATCCACGGGGGACATCTACACAGGGATCTGACAGTTCAGTGAGCCCGGGACACTGTTCTCCATGCAAGAGTGGGCCACCCTCATCTCCATGGAGCCCGCGGGTGGGAGACCACATCTCAGTGAGAGACGAGAGGAGAGAAACCCACACAGGGCCCCCTGTGTTATGGCCAGTGCCCCTGTGGGGTGCCATGACTCAGTATTCTGTGAAGTCACAGATGATGTTGCAAACCTGGGGATCGCCAAGCTTCTCTCTGCTCCTGGTGACATGGTGCCATAAGCATGTGCAGTGCTTCATGCTAAGTCCTCACACTGAGGGGGTGCATGCAACTTAGCCCTATGTTAAGTCCTACACACTCAGGGGTGTCCTACACACTCTCTGACACATACTAATAAGCAGCTTGTGCAAAACATGGGAGGACAGGAAAGACAAATGGGGCCCTGTGGCCTTTCTGGCACTTTTGCCAGGGCCAGGGACGGGGCCACATAGGAAGTGCCTCCTAACAGAAGGTATCAGGGAACTATGTTTCCATTCAATACAACAAGAAAATAATTTAAAGTCTGGGTGCCCTGGCTCACACCTATAACTCCAGCCACAGGGGAGGCAGAGATTGGGAGGATCAGAGTTCTAGGCCCTCCCATCCTGGGATGAAAGTTCATAAGACCCCATCTCAACCAACAGAAGCTGGGACCAGGGGTGTGCACCTGCCACCCCATCCATGCAAGAAGCATACATAGATGGATCAAGGTATACACTGGCCAAGGCAAAACATAAGACTTTATTAATAAAATATCAAAAGTAAAATGGCCAAGTGGTAGAGCACAAACCCCAGTACCACTAAAAAAACAAACCAAAGAAGGAAGGAAGGAAGGAAGGAAGGAAGGAAGGAAGGAAGGAAGGAAGGAAGGAAGGAAGGTCGGAAGGAAGGAAGGAAGGAAGGCAGAGAGGCAGGCAGGCAGGGGTTCAAGGAGAATTCAAGTGAACAAACACTGTGCTGCCTGCCCAGAGTGCAGGCTACTGCTGACCTTTGACCTTCAGGGACCTGATAGCCCCACACCAGCGGTCGGCTGCTGGGAGTGCTGCAGGCCACTGTTCTGTGTGGGTTGGGACAGGGTTGCCCACTGCACACGGCTGTGCCCTCTTGAAATGAGGCCACGGCATCATGGAAGTGTGGCCTTTCCAATTTTACCTCCTGTCCATGCACGTGGATATAGACTGGGACAGCCTCATGGGGCTAGAGGCCGCTGGCTGGGCGTCACCCTAATGGCGGCCTGGGGATTGAGTGGGGCCATGCCTGCAGAAGGCTCTGAGCCACTCCAGGGCAGGGCAGAGTCCCAGACTCCCTGCAGACATGCAGGTGTGCTCACTGGAGTGATGTCACATTGACTGTACACAAAAGTGTGACTTTGACCACACCTGGGTTGGACCACGAAGGCACTGGGCTTCAGGAAGCCCTTTCTAGCTCCTAAAACAACTGCCCAGAAATCAGCCCCATCCACAGGGGCCAGGCCTGAGGCTGCCTAGGCCCCCTGGAAGCAGAGATCAGCCACCTTCCTCCACGCCTCCAACACGACACCTCTTGTCAACTGGTGGCCGAGCGCTGATGGTCCCTGGGTCTCCCTGGCCAGCTTTGAGCTCCCACAGTGGAAATCAAGCACAGCCTCACTGGACCACCAAGGGCAACGACCTGGGTACATCCACCCCAGCGAACTTCAGTCAACAAATACAAAGACCAATGAAGGCATGTGGAAGTGTCGGCATTCTGGGTCCACCTACCTGTCCTTGGGATGAGCACACTGTTAAGCGACATTGTGTGTAGGAATGGAGGCTAGGTTTTGTTAGAGGCCTTTGAGGGGATCCTTAACACACAACAAGGTTTCCTCCAGTTGTATCATGGCGTCCAGGATACGGGAGCACAGTGGCTCACACCTAGAATCCCACCTACTCAGGAGGCAGAGACGGGAGGATCATGGTCAAGGTCTTACTTCCAAACCTTAGTGAGATTCCCCTATCAACTACAAGCCAGGAATGGTGGTGTGGCTGCCTGCAATCCCAACTCCACTGGAGACAAAGGTGGGAGGATGAGGTCTGAGGCTGGATCAGGCAAAACCGTAAAGACCCTACCTGAAAAAAATAACCCAAAGCAAAAATAGGCTGAGAGCCGCACAATGCAGGTGGCAGAGCCACGTACTGCAAACACACAAACACAACTTCTCTAAAGTATTTGGAGGCAGAGGGTGCCAAGAGACACCACGCTAAAGATGACCACGCTATCGCCGGCGTGGTGCCTGAAGGGCTAAAGACCATGCGGAATCAGGCGTGGTGCCCGCAGGGCCTTCTCCCTGTCCACACTGTCTTCCTGGAGCTCCATGAAGAGTGGAGCTGTGTGAGTTTCTTTTTTTTTTTTTTTTGCCAGTCCTGGGCCTTGGACTCAGGGCCTGAGCACTGTCCCTGGCTTCTTCCTGCTCAAGGCTAGCACTCTGCCACTTGAGCCACAGCGCCGCTTCTGGCCGTTTTCTGTATATGTGGTGCCGGGGAATCGAACCTAGGGCCTCGTGTGTCCGAGGCAGGCACTCTTGCCACTAGGCTATATCCCCAGCCTGTGTGAGCTTCTTGGTCCAGCATCCCACATGAGGCTCTGGCCCTACCAGCACCCAATGCTGGCCTTGGGTGTCAGGAAAACCAATGGGTTGATGTCTGGGAGGGAGGGGTGTACTTGCTTCAGGCTGGGGCTACACTTTGTGCTAATCCTACAATGGAGTGAAACCTTGCTGGCAACACTACAGGATTTTTTTAAAAAGGCTCAGACCAACTGCTATCATTCCAGCGACTTGGGAGGCAGAGATCAGGAGGATTGTAGTTCGTGGCCATCCTAGGCAAAAAGTTTATAAGACACCCCCCCCCCACCCCAATCTCATCCAACAGCTCTGTGTGTGTGTGTGTGTGTGTGTGTGTGTGTTTGTGCGTGCGCGCACATATGTATGTGTGCTGAGATCAGGCAAGCAGGTAAGTTTGCCAGACTACATTTCAGGGGAGAAAAGGTGGGAGGGTAGAGGTCTGACGGGGTGCAGTAGCGTGTGCCTGGTGTTCTTCCCAGCCACAGCGGAGGCAAGTCAGCCTGCGCCAAGAGCAAGGCCCTGCCTCCAAAACCACGTGAACAAGGCTAGAGGCCTGGGTCAGCAGAGAGCACCGGCCTAGCAATGGTGGTCCCAAGTTCAAGCCCTGGTACTGCTCCAAACACACAGAACGTGGTGCAGGTGGCGAGGGGTCTGGTCAGCTTGGTCCCTGTCCCGCAGCAACCCCTCAGAGGAGCAGGAGCAGGGAGGAGGAGGAGGACACATCTGAGTCAGGAGGAGGGACAAGCTTCCAGCCAAGCAAGAGATGATGTACAAGGCCACTCCTTGGAGACGTGGGGGGGGGGGCTGGTGAGGGGGGACAGGTGAAGAGGGGTGTGGGGAGGTGGGACAAGGAAGGGCGGAGCCCCCGGACTCTTCTCCGTCACTGGCAGGTGAAGCCCTTGTGTCCCGGCCCCGCCCACCTTCTCTGCCCAGTCCAGTGGGGCAGCATGTCCCACACCCTGCTCCTGCTTCGCTGCTGGCCTGGCCTCCTCCTCCCTGACACCCGTCTATGGCTCCCTTCACCCCCATCCAGTCCTGCCCGCTCCCGTGTGGGGCACAGGGCAGTGTGTCCCTGCCCTTCCGTATGACTTGGTGGACATGAAGGTTGGGATGGGGCTTCTAGGAAGAGGGAGGGAGTTCCCACCTTCATCTGTGGGTGACCGCATCCAAGGGAGAAATTCAAGGAGAGGTGGTGCACAAGCACAGGTGCTAGGTACTTCTCCACCACAGTGCTGCACAGAGTCCTCTGCCACCACCCATGTGTATGTCCTCCCTCCCCTTTAGACTGGATTTGACCACCTAAAGACCCCAGGGGCCCGCAGCTGAGGCCCGGATGCAAGCTGTACCTGAAGGTGGCCCTCCCAACCCAGGTGAGCACAGAGGGATGGGAGGAGGAAGTAACAAAATGAAAGCATCTGAAGTCAGGACGCATCTCCTAGGCAGGTCCCTACCACCTGAGCCACACACTGTCTTCTTTCTGGCTTTATTAGAGTTTGCCTGGGGCTGTCTTCAGACAGTGGTCCTCCTACCCCACCGACATACCTGCAACTACAGGTGTATGCCACCATACAAATTAGTTTGTTCATTGAGATGGGGATCTTTCAGGATTTTTTGCTCATTATGGTCTTAGCAGGGGATCCTTCTGATACCAGGGTCCCATGCATCTCTGATTACAGGTGTGAACCACAAAGCACATGTGGGTAAAGCAGGAGCAATTTCACAGCAGTGACAAAGGCACACTCCCTCGGCCCCCGCTTCTGCTTCCTAGGGAGATGCATCCTCTGAACAGGCCTTCCCCCCTCCCCTCCACTGCTCCAACTCAGGGCAATGACAGGCAAAGGGTTCAATAGCAGCAGGGACAGATGCTTAAAAAAAAATAAAAAAGGTCCAAGAATGGCACAAAATATGTTTTTGTCCTTCTGGCTGTTTTTCGCCTTATTTTACTACTGTTATTTTTGAATTTTCCCCTGGCCAGCATGTCTAATTATTTTTCGAGAGAAGAAAGGAAATCAAAGCTGTAGCTGGGCACACGGGGCCTTCCCTCCCGGGGCCAGCCTGGGCCCTGTGTGAGCAGGAAGGAGCAGGAGCCCCGCAGGTCCAGGGCAGGAGCAAGGCCAGACAATGGCCGCGAGGCGTGGGAGGGGCTGGCAGCGAAGGGTTAAAGCCGCCATAGCCCGGCTGCCTCAGGAAAAACGCAAAGCTCTCGGCGGGGCAGGAAGGAAGCTCCCACCGGGCCCCTATTAAAACAGATCAAGCCACAATGTCGATATTCTCATTTCATAGACGCCAGGATTTGTTTGACAGGAGTGGATCCTGCTGACCCAAGTCAGAGCAGGGGGAAAAAAAAAAAAAAGAACAAAAAGAACAAAAAAGGTCAGTTGGTAAGGGAGACCCAGAGAGGCTGGCGTCGCGCCGGGCCAGCCTTTCCAACATGACAAGGTGTGTCGTGCGCACGGCGAGGGCAGCGAGTGTGCGCACACGCGGGGCCCAGCTCTGATCTCGCTGCGGGTGCTGCGGATGGCACAATGGACTCTACCCGCTCCCGGCGGGGCAGAGGATCAAACCCGGCTCCCTCCGCAGTCCTGAGGAACAAAACGGCTGAGGTGCCTGGCCCTTTGTGTTTTCCTTTCTTCCCAGTGCTCCCCCTGCCTCCCCTCCCTCTCCCAGAACGAACGAACGAACGCCTCCCGCCAAAGGCAGAGAGAAGAGCCCAGAGCAGCCCGGCACCCCCCTCTGCTGTGCCCAGAGGCGGGCTTTGAACCAGGCCCCACAAAGGAGAAGAGTACAGGGACAGCTGTGCCATTGGAACTGGGATGAGGCTCGGCGCTGGCGGATCTGAGGCAGAACACGGAGGCTACGGGGGCCGTGCACCGGGGCCGTCCATGGGGGCCGTGTGAGCTTCCTCCTGGCTAATGAGGATCCTGGCCTAGGATCCCAGGAGGCTGAACCCATCTGCAGGAAGACACTTCCCAGTGTGTATGTTGGGGGGGGGGGGGCAGGGGGCTGCCCCTGGTGGCTGGCTGGGGGTCACAGGTTAAGGTCAGAGAGGTTAGGGGACACCACCACCCCACCTCCTTCTTGCGTCACCATCCACAGAGGGAGGCAAAGGCCCAGGGCTCTGTGTGTGTGTGCTTAGCCCATGGCCACCCACTGTGAAATATGGGCCCAGTTAAGGGCAGGGAACCACAGGTTGCCGGAAGGCTTCCTTCAACCTCAGGTGCAAGTGTCTGGCTTGGGTTTGAATTCGTTTGCATTAGCTATGGGGGTGAGGGATCAGTGTATTAGAGCCAACCCTCCCCACCCACCCCTGCCTCCCCACCCACCCTGTCCTCCACAGCCCTACACCCACAGTGTATCCCAGTCTCTCACCCAGCATTCCTCCCCTTCCCCGTTCCCGGCTACTCACATAACCATGTAGACACACCTGGCCATGCATTTGCATGTCTTTTTTTTTTTAAGCCTTAGCTTCCATACGTGAATGGCAACATGGTATTTTGTCTCTGGGTGGGGGAGAGTGCTGAGGCTTAAACTCAGGGCTTTGTGCTGTGCTGTCCCTGAGCTTTTTCGCTGGAGGCTGGTGCTCTACCACGAGCTGCAGCTCCATTTATGAGGTGACTTCAACTTTCTCCACGGCTGTGTACTCTTCTACAACCACAATCTCTATGTATACATACACGCGTATATAGGCACTGTGGTATGCACATACTTAGCACATGCATGGTCTGCCATCCTCGTCCCTACCCTCTCCCCTCCCACCTCGGGAGCTCTCAGTACACCCCTGGCCAGCAATGCAGGCAGGATGCCACTGCAGGGGCTTTCCCATGCCAGGAGTGGCTGTAGCCGGGGGTGGGGGTGGGGGACTGCAGGGAAAGGCCATGGAATGCCTGAACCTACCCTGCGGAAGCCCTACCCTGCAGAGCTACCAAAGCAAGGCCAGCACTGCCGAGCCATGTGGGGACTCTCCTCCCTTGCCCTGGCACCTGATCTCCAGGGCCTAGAGCTGCCAGGACTGGGCAGTGTCCGCCAGGGCTGCGGCCCAGGCTGAGCTCTAAGCATGAAGGGCCCGACTTCTGCCAGTGAACCATCACTGCCCTTTGTCCTGCCTCCTAACACCTGGGGCCTCCACAGTGACCCAGGGACGGTGCCATCACCTCTGCTGCTCATCTCCAGTCCATTTCCTTTCCTCATTTCCTGACTGCGAGGTGAGGGTGGGTGGGCAGGGTAGGGCAGGCCATGGGGCCCGCAGTGGACAGAACAGTCCCACGGAAGGCGGATTACAGCACAGAGCCTGTGGGGGCTCAGCACCCACAGCCCCTGAGTCCTGCAGCCGTCAGAGCCCAAGGGTGTGCGCAGAGTCCAGGAAAAGAGCACAGGGCCTTCCCACCGGTGCTGGGGTTCACATCCCAGGTCCTCCGGGCAGCCCTGCCACATGCTGCCCACCACCTCTCAACCGCAACTGGCCTCAGGAGGAAATAAGAGCCCTGTGAAGAGTGAAGCTCCGTGGCACGGGCTGTTGTGCATGCCTGGATCCCAGCTACTCAGGACGCGGAGATAGGGGCGTCGCAGTCCAGTACAAAAGCAAGAAACCTCATCCAGAACACTCACGTGAAAAGGCTCTGGGTGGGCCCACGTGGTACTGCGCCACAGACCCCGAGTTCAAACTCTAGTACATATCCAATGTGTTCCAGGGTGTGCTAGGGCAGGGAGCGGATCACAGCTGGGGCTCAAGGATGGGCCACTGAGGTTCTTCTTGCAGGCCCTTTTCCTACAAGGGTACACAGATCATTGAGGAATTCTGCGTCTCCCCCACCATCCCATTCTCCCATCCAAGGCACACTCCCATGCATGTGGGCACGCGCGCACACACACACACGCCTTTCCTGCTACAGGGAGGTGGGCACACAGGAGGTTTTGCTCTACCACTGACCTGCAGCCTGGGGAAGCGACAGGAACAGGTGTGCAGAGGCATGCCTGCCGTCTCAACTCCTTCGGAGGTGGATGTTGGGGGGATCGTGGGAGGCCATGAGGCATGCTGCTGGCCAGGCCTCCCTCCCTGACTGGGCTCCAGGAAGAAATAAGAGCCCTGAGAAAGAGTGGCAGGTACAACGGCAGGATGTGGTAGTGCATGCTTGTAACCCCAGCTCCCCAAAAGAGGTAGAGAGGAGAGGATGGCAGTTTGAGGTTGGCTAGGGCAAAAGGGGGAGACTGCACATCAAAAGCAAACTTGAGATTGTGACCACAACTTTTCACTGGACCAGGCAAAATGCACCAGACGGTGCCCGAAAACTAAACAAAAAGTTCCAGGGGTGACACAAGTGGTAGAGAACCTACACAGCAAGCTCCAGTCTCTGAGTTCAAACCTCAGTCCTGCTGAAAAGAGAGGACAAAGACAAGAGAGGAGGAGGGGCGAGACAGGAGTGGTTCTTAGTTGCAGCCAATGCACTGCCCAGCCCTCGGGGTCGGTAGGTCTGTCTGTCTGTCTGCAGAGCCACGCTGGCCCCTGCACTGCAAGCTCCAGGGCGCACGGCCGGGGCGCGGGTGTGGGCTGGCGCTCTGTGCCGGCTGCTTGGGGAAGCAGCTGAGGGTGCCCTCAGTGCCAGCTGGCAGGCCGGCTCCCCTGGGCCGCCCTGGGAGCACAGATTAAGGGGGACTTTGTTCTGTGTGGCAGCAAGCTCCCAGGGGAAGGCCCTTTCCGGCTGGCCTTGGTGCTAACAGGCGCCGTGGGCCAGGCTGGGGTTGTGTGGGCCAGCGAGGACAAAGGCCACACCACAGCTGGCGCAGAGCCTGGCAGGCCCCGGGTGATGTGCTGTAAACCTGGCCTGGGGCCTGAGGGACAGATTCCCGCCTCGCTCCCTCCACTCGACCCTGACCCGGGTGCCTGCTGCCTACCAGGCTCCTCAGGCGACTGGAACTTTCCCCCTGGCTTCATTTCCAGGGCCGGTGACTGGGAAGTTATATGACTGCTGCCGCCAAGGCGTTGTCATGGAAACCGGGTGGCTGCACAACCCATGCCCATTCCCACTTCATAAGGGAAAAAAAAAAAGTCATTTCAATTTTTATGTATAAGACCAGTTCATTAGACTGAGAAATTAAATTGTTTCTTCTATTTTTTTCCTCTGAGGGGTTTTCTGGGGTGCGATAGCCTGGCTCCCGTGAGTTTGGTGGGATGTTGTCCAGGCGAGCACCTAAATGACTTGTGGCAAGGGAGGAGGGAGGGTGGGTCCTCCGGCCACTCCGGTGCCTCACACCTGTAATCCCAGCTATTCTGGAGGCTGAGGTCTGAGGAACAAGGTTGGAAGCCAGACTAGGCAAACTGAAGAGACTCTCATCTCCAATTCAGGGGCAAAAAGCTGGACATGGAGCTGTGCCTCAAGTGGTATAGCACCAGCTTTGAGCCGAGAAAGCTAAGCAAGAGTGCAGGCCCCATGTTCAAGCCCCAGGACCGGCACAATAGTAGGACATGAATAAAAGCATGGCTCCTTCACCTCTGCCCAGCAGTTACAATGACAGCGGCCACGGAGCCGGCCTCGCTGCCACAAACCACAGGCAAGTGCTGAACAAGGCCTGGCCGAGCTCAAGGCCACCAGGAAGCCCCCAGCCCGGGAGGGAGCAGATTTAATGAGTTCTCCTCGAAAACCCCACCTACCACGGGGCCCTCCAGACCCCCTTTCATAATGGGGAGGCAAGCTGTCAGAGCCCACTGCCACCCCAAAATCTAATATGACTTGCAAAAGAGCATTCCCTATTCTCCATGGCCATGTCTCTCACAGCCTTGCTTTCAGCGTGGAAAGAGAGGCTGTATTTTAACACCACACACACACATGTGCACGCACACATACACATACACACACTCACACATATGCGCCTCTGCAACCTTTTTTCTCTCGAGATTCCCGGGCTTGTCTTTAATGAGCAGCTCCAAATGACAGCTTTAATCACTGCCTGCCTCTGGCCACTGAAAGGGCCCGCTAATGACGGGGAAGAACGCACATTTACATCAATGAGCTCCAGTCTAAATCACTTTTTATGATAATGCACCCAAGCGAGGAAGACAGTCTCTCACATCCCCTGCCTGATGCACGGGGCACTGTCTCCCCAGCCCGGGGCACTGTCTCCCCAGCCCGGGCCACCACATAAATCTCTTAAAGAGCCATGCACCCCACCCGGCCCGCCCACCCCTGCACAGCCCTCATTTTCTACCCCATTAATGATCCACCAACTGGGGCAGAATCGTGGGGGCCAGCCGATCTGTTCCTTAGTTCTGGTTTAGGGAGATTTATAAAATAGACAAAAAGGGGGAGGGGGGCAGGGAGAAGAAGACAAGAAGAGGGGGGAGGGGAAAGTGGCTTGACCTGTTGAGGCCTCCCTAGCACTGGCACACCAATTCCATTTTGTTTTGTCATCTAATCTCTTGGTGAAAAAGATTGAGCCAGGTGCCAGTGGCTCACACCTGTCATCCTAGCTATTCAGGAGGCTGAGATCTGAGGATGAAGCTTAGAAGTCAGCCAGAGAAGAAAAAAATCCATGAGGCTCTTATCTTCAATTAACAAGCAAAAAGCTGGAAGTAGAGCTCTGGCTTAAGTGGGAGAGTGCCAGTCTTGAACAAAAAAGTGAAGGGACAGTGCTCAGGCCCCGAGTTCAAGCCCTGATATTGGTAAAAAAAAAAAAGGAGAGGGGAATGGGGGGAAGAGGAGTGGTAGGAAAGGGGAAGGAGGAGGTGAGGAGGAAAAGGGAGGAGGAGGAAAAGGGAGGAGAGAGAGGGGGGAGGAAGAGGAAGAGAGGAGGAGGCAGCAGCAGATCCACTGTCACACTTGGTATGCCTTCCTGATGGGAGGTCCAGTCACCTCAGCTGTCAAGGCCCATGTGACCTGGTAAGGTCCAGTTCTGTGCACTGGACCCAGTTTCCTCCAGTTCAAGGCCAGACAGGGCCTCTTCCAGGTTCTCCCTGTGAGTCTAAGTGCTAGAAAGGCTGGCCTCCAGGTCTGAAATCCTCTTGGTGGGGAAAAGGTTGCCCAGATCTGACCAGCAAGAGCTGAGCTGAGGTTCTGAGCAGGCAGGGGCGGGGTCTTGGGTACAGCGCCCCTGGGATAGGACAGGCCAGGGTCTCTGGTACAGCACCCCTGGGATAGGACAGGCCAGGGTCTCCAGTACAGCGCCCCTGAGACAGATAGCAGCTGGACAAGACCTCCAATGCGCTGTATGAAATAAAACCTAAAAAATTACACTAGACACTAGAGGCTCACACCTGTCAATTTAGATACTCAGGAGGCTGATATCTGGAGGATCAAGGTCACAGCCAGCCTGGAAAGAGAGTCTGTTAGAGTCTATCTCCAGTTTACAACAAGCCAGGCCGAAGGCCCTGAGTTCAAATCCCTAGTACTGATAAAAAAAATTATTATTATTATTAAACAACTGCAACCAGACACAAGGTTTTTAAATTATGTACATTTTGTAGGATCAGGGGCAGATACCGAACGCTACAGAAATACAGCAGCAGTGCCGGCCTGCATGCACACACACGCACGCACACACACACACACACACACAGGTCTGTTGGGAGAAATGTGGAAGCCAGAGCATTTCCACATCCCACAGAAGTCCGGGTGTCCACAGAACAGGCCTTTGAGCAGCCTCGTGGTTTTATTCTGCTCAGGCTGTGCACAGCACTTTGGTAAGCGCTGGAAGTGCTAGTCAGAGCTCCTTTTAGTAGGCAACTATGAAGTGGGTTTTTGGTTTTTTTGGTCCCTCTGTGCTTCTTGTACCTACCGCCCCTCCACAGTTAAGTGCAAACACTTAGCCATTGTGACTGGGTAATTGTAACAAAAAGAGAGAGAGAGACTCCTCTAAGAAATGACTTCTAAGTGTTAGGAATTGAGGAGGGTGAGTGATAGCTCCTCTCAGAGCCAATTCCCAATGGATTGGCTTCCGTGTGGCGGTGACAGAGAACGGAACAAAACAGTGCTTAGACAGTTCTCTTCCTCCTGTCTGGGCCCCAGGGTGGATGGTTGTCTGGGGCTGGTGTGCGCTCTGCCTTTGATGGGGTAGAGTGTTCTGGATGTGTCACTGTTTCTGCCCTTATGGTCTTCCTTCCCCTAATGCATGGTCCCAGACAAGAATGTGAACCTCAGCCACTGAATCTGCCATCTAGACAGGGGCAGGGGCTCTTTAAAAACGTAGGCTACAAGTAGCATTTCGCTCATCAATATGCATAAGTACCTACCCACTGGCCAATGGGGAGAGAATATTCTCTGTGTGCAATGGTCCTCGAACACTGGATATCCACACATCCACACCACAGAAGAAGGACTTTTGACACTCACAGTACCATACCGGCCAAAAACAAGGAAACAAAGGATGGAAGACATAGTTGTAATACCTGAAACTAGGACGGCACCAGAAGAAAATGTTAGCAATGTTTTTTTTATATATGACTCTCCAAAGCACACAGATAGACAAATGGGAATATAACACGCTCAAAAGCCTCTACAAAGCGAAAGAAACAATAAAGCAAAGAGACAGCCCGTGGGACAGGAAGAGGCATGGACACAGCGCACAACTCAAGTAGATGAAGAAATTGGACATCCCTACCGGAAGAAAATAAAGAACCTGATTAGACATTTCTCAAAATATACACTCGAGGTGTGTGAGAATGGTTATCAGCAGAGAAATGCAAATTAAAACCGAAATGAAGGGGGGGGGGGTGTCGTTCGGTGGGGGTACACTTGCCTAGCATGCCTGCCGCCCTTATTCTCTGCCAACACAACAAAACAGCACACACACACACACACAAACACACACACCAGGAAAAATTGAAGTGATGAAGGCAGAGAATGTGGAAGAGATGAGGGGATAATGGTGAGGGAGAAGAGGCAGCCCCACGCACCTGACTGGTGCAAATCACTTCGGCCATCATGGGACACAGTATGGAAGTTCTCTATTTACGTTTGTGCCGGTACTGGGACTTCAACTCCGAGCCTGGGCACTCAGGGATGACGCTCTACCACCTGTCAGCTTTTTGGAGATTAATTGGAAGAGAAGAGTCTCACGACTTTCCTGCCTGGGCTGAGTTCAAAGCATGATCCTCAGATCTCAGCCTCAAGTAATGAAGATGACAGGTGGGCCTGGCACTGGGCAATCCACGCACCAGGAATCCATCAACACCAAGAATCTGGGGACAGGCTGCAAATGCCCTCCTCCTTTACAAGTGTACATCCAGGGCGGGGAGCAGGAGCGGGGCCTTCCTGAACCCCAACACCTGCCTAACTCCGGGGGGTTCCCGGGGAACCTCCTAGCTGTCAGGCACAGCGGGACCCACAGGTGGGGTGGGAGCTGGCACCACTGTCTCCTCCAGCGCTTCACTCCACACCCAGCAGCCTGCCAGAGGACCGATGACCTCGGACAAGCTGCAACTGTCCACTCCTTACAAGATAGGGGTTTCACCCCAGGGGAGGGGCAGAGAAGGGAGGAAAGGAAAGGAGGGAGGGAGGGGGGAGGAGACAGAGATGGAGAAGTGGGGAAAGGGAGGTGAGGGGGATGGAACTGGGAGTTGGGGCAGGGCGTCTGCCTCTGCTTGCCAGCTCACTAGATTCAGATGCTGGTGGTGGGTTCCTTCCTTCCTTCCTTCCTTCCTTCCTTCCTTCCTTCCGTCTTTCCTTCTTGGTAAAGGCATCTCCTGCCATGCTGGCTGCTTAGTCTGTGCCTCGTTCAGTCTGGTGGAAGTGGAGAACAGGACTCCAGGTTCTTCATGTGGGCTGAAAATGGAGCCTCTCCGAGCAGGAGGTGCCCTGCCAAGCCCTCCTGTAGACTTGCATCATGGGGCTACCCTGAGCATCTCTGAAAGAAAGGCCCAGCAGGCTCCCCAGGTCCTAGGCCGACCAGTTCCACACGATGAAGGAAGCTTCATCTTTTTAGCCTTTGGCTTAAACTCAGGGCCTGGGCGCTCAAGGCTGGTGCTCTATCACCTGAGTCATACCTCCACTTCCAGCTTTTTTGTGGTTAATTGGAAGAGAAGAGTCTCACAGACTTTCCTTCCCAAGGCTGGCTTTGAATGGTGCTCCTCCGATCTCAGCCTTCTGAGCAGCTGGGATGACAGGTGTGGGCTGCAGGTACCAGTCTTTTGGGCCTTTCAGCACAGTGATCGGCAGGCGGGCTGTGGAGATCAAGTTCTTCAATGTAGTCAGGCCATGGTCCATCCCAGGGCACAGGATCCATATTCCCAGCAGCCTTTGCGGGTAGCACTGTGGGGAAGAGGCACCCAGGCCACACCAGGGGCTGGTGTGAGGCCAGCTGCTGAGCTGACAGTGTGGTGACCTGTGCACCGTGGTTCTCCTTCCTCAACGAGGGGTGTCGGGGGACGGGCCTGCTGTGGCACTGGGGGCCTCCTCTTCACAGGGGACCCAGAGGCACCTATCAAGTCAGACGGAAGCTCCTACGTCCGCGTCCCAACCCAGCCTAGTGATGAAGCGCCCTGACATTGAGCCATAGCAGAGTGCAAGGTGATGCGGACTGCAGCAAATTCTACTTTTGTGCACTGCAGCCAGGTGAAGATGAAGCCAGGGCAGGCCTGGACCCGGAGTGGTGCAGGTCTGCTGCCGCTGACAGCTCTCCTGTCCCACAGAGTCCAGGACCGAAGCAGCCATACCCACACAGGGCGCATCCCCCCACGTTCGGGAGGAATAAGCATCTAATTGGCTCATCAAGCCTCTGGCTGGTAACTCTAGCTACTGTGGAGGCTGAGAGCAGGATTGTGGATTGAGGCCACCTAGGCAAAACATCCAAGATAGCGAGCAAAAAGCTGGGCTGGAGGCATGGCTCAAGCAGTAGAGCTCCAGCACTGGAAAACATAGGGCCCTGTGTCTGAAACCTCAGTATTGTCAAAGAATAAATGAACAAATAATAATATGACCATCAAAAGCAACAAAGTTTCCTGAAGAGAGCCAGCCATTATTTGACCCATGCAAAGGGTTGGGCAAGCTCCACAAATACCACAACCACAAGCTCCTTTGTCACAGAGACCTGGGCCCCAACTCAGACAAAATCCCCTTGCTGCTCTGGGCACCATCCTATGTACTCACCCCTGGGGGTTTTGTAGGAGAAAACACAGCTCTTGAGTCCTGGATAAATCTGAACTGTGATGATCTCCAGCCCAGGAACGGGAGGCCAGGGTCATGGAATGCGTGTTCCCTCACCCAGACAAGAAGTTAGAGTTAAAACTACTGGCAGAAGCATTTCCCCAACAGTAGAGTTTTCTCTCCCCTCCCTCTTTGTGGCAGGCCCCTCCTCGGGCAAGCCTTTCCAGTGCTGAGTCTGGACCCTGGGGGGGCTGAGACACTGGGCAGCCTCTCACAGGGGTGCCCTTGTCTCTCTTAACTTGGTGCTTCTGGGGATGGCCATGGGGGGGCATGCATAGGTGCCAGAGGCTGGGGCACATACACACACACCCCGCTGGGGTCCCTGGCCTTCACTGGAGCTCTTCCAGGAGGAGCCTCTGTCTAGGGCTTATTTTATGTTCTGTCCAGGATGTCATTGGCTGGGATTTCCCCCGTGGGCAGCCTGGCACACCAACCCTGGGGAAGCAACGCTCACTGTAAGCTTATGTCTGACGATGCCTATCGTCCGCAGCATGCTTGTGTCTTGCCAGGAAGGAGTGGTGACGTATGCCTGCCACCCGGCCACACAGAGGGGTAGCAGGAGGACCACTGTCTGTGGTTGGCTTGGGCACAGACAGCGTGAAACCCTCCCTGAAAAACAATCTAGGAGCAGAGGCCTGAGGGCATGGCTCAAATGGAAGTGTGCCCACCCCTAGCAAGTACAGTATGGCACAGGAAAACATTAAAGAGAAATGGGGCACAATCCTCTCACCTCCAATGATTCCAAAGCTTGCAGCAATAGTGTACATGGGCAGATATCTGAAGGAAAGCACACAAAATTCACTCGCAAGGACTGCTGAGAGGTGGAACAATCCAGCTCTCAGCTGAGCTCTCCACTCTCCTCCCCCCACGATCCACACAACCCCCTTGTGGATTTCGGGCGGAGCACAGGGACTCAGGTCTGCCTGCCACAGGATGTCATACCCATCCTTACCTAGGACGGCGCACATCAGAGACAAGAGGCCCAGAAAATCCTGACCTTGAGGGCGGGGGTAGGGGGGTGAATGACCCTGGAAGCAGCGGAGTGTGGGGCACTCAGAACCCAGAGGCCTCACCTCTCAGGGAGCTGGGTGAGGCCGCCGGACAAGGGACACAACACACAGCCCAGCCCAGCAAACCCCTAGCAAACCCGGGCCTCCCTGGAGAGGATCCACTTTTAGACCAGGCATCAAAACCTCCCATCACCAATCCCGCACAGTCGGAATTCGGAGATGACAACCCGGCCCGGTGTGTGGGTGACGTGAGCTGCCACGGGAACAATCTCTGGTAAAGTTCTCGTGCCCCACTTCGGGGGAGAAGCAGCGCAAAGCCCTGAGGGCCTCCCCTAATAGCCCATGCACCTGAGGGAGGCGCTGCCCCAGGTGGGGAGGCCCAGCCCCCCCCCCCAGCTCTGCTAATGGGGAACAGAGACTGCCAGGACACCTGGGAACCCTGTGCCCTGGGGAACCCCAACCTTTCCAACCACACCCAGGACCAGGGGAGGGAAGTGTTTGGTTCTGTTTTTCCAGGTGAGGCCTCCAGTGAATTAGGGCACCGCTTGGTGCTCCCAGGGCCCAGGGCCCCCAGAGATGCCCCAGCTTCTGCCTTCCCCTCCTGTGTGCTAGACCTGTGGCACATGAGCGTGGTGAGAAGGTCTGCTGAGATGCCCGGCCTGCCGCCCGCTTGCCGGCCCTGCCCGAGCCCTGGGCATCCCCGGCGGCTTTCACTCCATGCCCATGCCAGTGGCCTGACATGGAGAACCAGGCCCTCTCCGTGTGGCCTCAGACCCGGTCTCCCAGCTCTGCTCTCACCTGTGCCGCCTGCAAGCAGAGCCTCATGGCCAGCCCCGCCATGCCCTGGGCATGGAGCAGACCTTCCACGGGGCTTTGTCAAGGGGGAAGGGACTGCCTAAGGGAAGCTTAGAACAAGCACAGGAAAAGGAGCTCAGCATTGTTAGTCACGGTAAAAAACGCAAACCCCAAATCCCAAACCCCAAACAATCACCGCTCCACGCCCAGTGCATTGCAAGTCAGAGAACAGAGAGGGAGCTGCCGGAATGCACCCACATGTCTTCAAAGGAGGCATGAAACGACGCGGCCACCTTGGGGAGGGCCCGGCAGTTGCTCCAAAACCTAAAGAAATGTCCCACCAACATATGACCCCACAGATCCACCCTTATGTACTTCCTCAAGAAAACCAAAAAGACAGAAAATACGTTCATACAGACATGCAGCAATATTCTTACGTGCTATATTATATATAATCTATAGTATAGCACATTACGAGTATTGTTCCCAACATTTCCATTATTAGAAACAATCCAAATGTACATCCTCTTGTGAGCAGAAAATCAAGAGCGCTTTCCCAACAATGGAGCGTTTGGAACATGGAAGTGGAGCGCGGGCACTGCTACAGCTTGCTCGAGGCTTACAGACAGAAGGGAAAAGGACACAATGGCAGCCGTTGCGTTATTCCGCTCGGATGCAATCAACCGTCAGGAACAGGCCACTCCCTGGCTGCCCTAGAAAGGGCACAGAGCTCACCAATGGGATTGGGGTCTCTCTGTGAGACCATGGCAGTTATTGGGAATAGTGGGCAACATTCTAACACTCGCAGGCAGACTGGACACAGGCTGCTTAGAGCCACGGCTCTCAAACTTGGGCTGGCAGCTGTGTGGAAGAGGATGGGTTCCCGCACTGGCATGTGGTTTCTGAGGCCACAGGTCTGGGTGGGGGCTCAGGGCTTGCACCTCCCACCATGACTTGCTGGTCTGGAGCCCTATATTCAGAGTCACTGGCCCCGGAACCTCGCCTCTCCTCTCCCAGCCTTCACGCAGGGGCACCAGCTGCTCCCCAGATCCCTGCCCAGCCAGGAGACTCTCCGCCCATCTCCGCTCAAGGCAGGAGAGCTGAGAACCAGTCCAGCTCTGGAGCGGACCAGGTCTCCAGCACCAGGCCTTCCCCCTCTGCCTCTCAGCTGTGGACCCCAGGGGTTCTCTCCATAATAAACATTCTGCTCAGAGACTCCACCTCAGGGAGGGCTTCAGGGGAGCCTCACTTGTCACCTGCATGCCGCCACCCGGGGGGGGGGGGGTAGGTGCACAAGGGGAGTCTGTGAATGGGGACGCAGCCACGCTCTGTGCCTCTAACAAGCTGCGGGGTGACAGGAGGTACCTGGCTCCCACGAGGCCAAGCAGGCAGGTGAACCTTGACCTTGACCGTCCCCACCATTCTCACGGGAGCCACCAGGCCCAGTGGAAAGGGAGAAAGACGCCTCATTTAATAGGTCACGAAAAGGGACGTCCTTGAGATCCAGGCCAAGGAACTGGGCTCCGGTGAGGGCTCTCAGGAAAGGTTTTCAGGTGATTCCAGCAGAGTCCTCTTGGACAGGGCCAAGGCTAGCCAGGCACGGCTTTCTGTTCTGGTAGTGTGGCTTCAGGGAATGGTGCAGGTGGGCAGGAGTTGTGCAATCAGCAGACAAGCAGCCACAGATCCCCAGTGCCCAGCCCCTGCAGGGGACCCAGGCGGCGCAGGACGAAGAGATGACGATGTCTTTCCCATTGCTTTTGCCCTCAGACAAACAGTGTCTTCCAAGCTGGGTCATTTGACTGTGGGGAGTGTGTGTGTGTGTGTGTGTGTGTGTGTGTGTGTGAGAGAGAGAGAGAGAGAGAGAGAGAGAGAGAGAGAGAGAGAGAGAAAGAAAGAGAGTGTGTCCTGGGGTTTGAACTCAGAGCCTGGGCGCTGTTCCTGAACTTCTTTGCTCAGGAACTTTCCTATGAGGCCCGACTTCAAACCTCTATCCTCATATCTCAGTCCCTGAGTAACTGGGATTACAGGCATGAGAAGAGGCATGAAGAGGCACCTGGATGGAGCTCTGGCTTGTCCTAACTCCCTTGGAGCTCTGTAACCTGTCTCTGCATTTGTCTGTTCAGCCCGACTCAGACCAATGCGCAGGTGACCAGAGACTGTCAGGTTCAGTGAAGAGAAAACCAAGTTGGTAGCAGAGAGGGAAACTTCCCACCACCACCCCAATCACCCGGGAGAAGGGCAACCTTGCCACAGGCAGAACAGAGCAGGGGCCCCAGACAGCAACAACCTCTCATTCTGTGTTGCTTCTTTTCTTTCAAGCTACTTATTTAGCTTTTAAGGCAAAAAGCTGTGATGGACACCTATGGGGAGGGGCCAGTATGACTGTTGTCACCTGAAGCATTATTGAAAAGAAAGTCATAACCCTTGACAATTTGTTACTCTGGAGCACTGTAACTCTCCAATTCCTACCCACAATGTAACGTCAATATACCCATGTATCTTTTTCTGTATATGTGTGAAGGTCCTGGGGCTTGACCTCACAGCCTGGGTGATGTCCCTGAGATTTTAGACTCGAGACTGGTGATACACCAGTTGAACCACAGCTCCACTTCTGATTTTTTGCTGGTAAATTAGAGATAAGAGTTCCGCACACTGCCCAGGCTGGCTTCAACCACGATCCTCAGATCTCAGCCTCCTGAGTAGCTTGGATTATAGGCGTGAGCCACCAGTACCGGCTTGAGCATCTTTGTACTGCACACTTTACTGAAATTAAAAGGAAAGTGGGTTTTTTTTTTTAATGTGCTGTGGGACAAACAGAAATAGAAAAGGTGTGAGCAACCCAGCAAGCATGGTGGTTCTGGAGGAATCTGGTTTTGCCCAGTTTTTCTAGGTTTCCATGGCAGTCGTGACAAAGGGCACCGAGGAGAAAGGCAAAACAAGAGTAGGAAGTCCTTAAAATTCTAGACACCACCCATGTCACAGCACCCGCCACCTCCTCCAGCGCGCTGGGTGCCTGCCAAGCCTCTGTTAGGTTCACACCGGAGGCACACACCACGGGCCAGCACCTTCCTGCTTCCCTCAACGCAGGGGGGCTTAGGAGCTAGTGTCCAAAGCACTGCACCAACTTTATAAAACCTCTTGAACACAACATGGTCCACAGCACCATGTGCTCTTTCAGCCCCCCGGGTCCAACTGCAGCACCTAGGGTCCCATGAATCCAGACCATGCGCCCACAAGAGAAACAAGTCAAGGGAGCCAGCAGCACAAATATTAGCCTTGGAAGCACTGGTTATTTACCAGTGTCCCGGAACCGGTGATTTCCAAACCTGTTAGGGCTGCTTAGGAAAACACACACACACATACACACACACACACACACACACACACACACACCAATGTGGGTTTCCACACCAAAAAACACTAACCCCAAGGGTTTTTTTTCTCTCTTTCATCCCATACTTCCCAAAAGGGGAATAATCCCTAGAGAGCAAGCGAGGAAATGGAACAGTACACCACCAAGGAGGAAAATAACACCTTCTTAATTACAGACCAGCCCTGCGCTCACCGCACGCGTCCTGCCTGTGCGCCCTGCCCGGCTTCCAGGCTGGGTGACTGGGGCAAAGCCTGAGCCGCTCCCGCCATCCACATTTACGCATCAACAAGCGGTTCAGCCGGGAGATTTGCACACACAACTCCAGAGCCACTCTGCGATGCCCACTTCCTTCTCTGGGAAGGTGGGAAGCAAGAGCGTCCAGTAGGCTTTGGAAACGGCTCCATCTCCGGGCTTCCCTCACAATTTCATCCCGATTTCATCAGACAAGAATTTTTAGCTTCAGGAGAAAAGAAAAAAGCTGAGCGTGGCCCGCGCCGGGGTTGCGGGGGGAGGGGGGGACCCTTGCGGGCCGGCTGTGGATTCGCCTGGAGCGCGGTGCCCACGTCGAGCAACCCGGCGGTGACTTACCACAGACGGGGTTCTCAGCCATAGCGCCGGTTATCTAATTCCCACCCCAAGGCTCCCCCAAGAAATAAAAAGGGTGCGCCATAATTACATAAACTCTTAATTAAACGAAAGGACTCGGCGTTGCCATCGCCCGACGGCGATTCCACCCAATTAGGACAATGGACTCGCGCTTATTACCGAGCTCCTCCTAATCGCAGCTCGTTGCCGGCTCTCCGACCACGCGCCAGGGAAGCCGCGCGCGCGCCCTCTTCTCCCCGGGGCGGGAGACTTACCCGGGGCGCAGAGCCAGAGTCGGAGTCGGAGTCGGAGCCGGGCAGCCCGAGAATCCGAGGAGACGATGAAAACGCAAAGCCAAACCCGCCCGCCCAAGGGCTCCAGGCAGCCGGGGTTCAAATCTCCAGAAAAGGCGCGAGGATCTCAGATCCCGAGCTGTACGTCCACTGCGGTGCGCGGCTGGGCTGGATCTCCGGGCGGCCCGGAGTGCGGGGCCGCGCGCCCGACCTCCCCGCCGTCCTCGGTCCCCGCCGGCCTCCGGGCGGAGCCGCGCGCCAAGGCCGCCGCGCCTTCGAAAAGTTGCCGGTGAACCTCGCTCGATCCTCTGGCGGCTCTGAAAAGGCTGAGGCGGCGACCGGACGAGATCGACGGCGAGCTATGGGGGCTCCGCCCCGGGCCCCCCCTCCACTCCCGAGCTTTCGCGGAGTCTACCCACGGCGCCCCGCGGCGCGGGCCCCGGAGCCGCCTGCCCGGCTCTTCCCCGCCCCGGCCCGCGCGCCCCGGGCCGCGCCGCCAGTCATGACCAGCTTCCCAGCGAGCCCGCAGCGCGCGGACGGTGCGGACGCGGCGGGGACACGGCCATTTATCGGCGGCCCCAGGGAGGCCGCCCGCCAGCTCCTGCCGATTGGCTGCGACGCCAGGACGCGGGTAGGGCGCGCGCCGCTCCGTGCGCTCCGCCATCCCGGCCGCCGGGGGCGGGGCGCGGGGCGGGGCTCGGGCGGGGCGGGCCAAGGGGTCCCCAGCCGAGGGGTCCTCCAGCTGGGGATTCCCCGGCCCGGGAGTCCCCGCAGGAGCCCCACCCCCACCCCGGGCCGGCCCGCCCGCGGAGCCTGTGGAGAGGTTTTCAGCTGTCACTTTCCTCCCTCTCCCATGGGTTCGAGCCCTCCCAGGGGAAGATGAGGCGTTTTCTCCATGTCCTTGGCTCTGGGGAAAGCAGGCAGCAGGAGCATGGCTGGGCTTGGAGAGGTGAGCGGCCTTGGGGCTGCCCGGGGGCGGGGAAGGGAGAAGAAGGCTGCCTTCCTCTCCCTTGCTCTCCAGTGCACAGGGACACAGCCCTGCAGAGACCTTGCCTGAGCCAGGAACGGGCAGGGTGGGTGCGCACGTGGCAAAGCTTCCACCGGGACAGGAGACCCAGACCCCAGGCCAGGAGGCTCCGCACTGCTGCCAGGAGGGGCTGCTTCCACACCACCACGGGGCGACCATTGGTCTCGCTGCCATGTGTCCCCTGACCTGGGCATGAGACCTTCTAACCAGCAAGACTTCTGTCGTTCATTATGGGAAGCCACACTCGGCTTCAGGCTCTGGTGTGGGGTGTGTGTTTCTACAAGCTTGGTGGAGGTGAGGTTGAGTGAACCCCACCAACTACCGAACCAGCAACACGGAGGCCGGGAGGGTCATCAGGGTGAAAGAGAAGGGGGCCCAGCAAAGAGCCCAGACTCTGTGGCAGGTGGGGGTGCAGGCAGAAAGGTAAGAGGTGTTTTAAGAAGACAGCAGGTGAGCTCAGGGCAAGGAGCTAAAATTTCCAGATAAGGACTGGGCTGGGTGGGTCTCAGAACTTCCCTTGTCTCCCTCAGCAAGGTGGGTGATGTACTGCCCAGCCCACGGCTTCCATGAGGGTAGCTGGACAGCCCTGTTGGTGAGCCTTGGCCTATGGTGTGGGGGCAGCAGGGCAGGTGCCAGCACAGAGGAGGTCCCCAGGCTAGGACTAGAGCCGATAGGACACTATGGCAGTCTCAGCTCCTAGCTCTGGGCCTCCACCACCCAAGTTACCAGGTAGGTCACTTGCAGAGCTGGGTGATGGACCATGGTCCCCTGTGCCTGGGGAGCAAATGCAGTAGAAATCAGGAAGCAGGCCCTGAGCTTACATTCTAGACCGTGGAATGAAACCTACAGAGGTCTTCCAGCAAGCTCACAGCGGGAGGGAAGCAGCACGGCATGACGCAGCAGCATGGCCAGGCAGGCTTTGCCCTCAGCCACACCTGTGTGTGAGCTGGGAGATTGGTTATGTCTCTTGACAGCGTCGGGAGCCCTTCCTCCATCCCACCTCCCCACTGGCGACCTCCATGCGGAAGAGCCCCATCTCCACCACACTTCCATTCACCAGGTCTCCCATCTATGCATGACTTCACAGAAAGTCTCCTTTTAGGTCATACAAATATAAAATTCAGATGCTTGGCTCAAAGGTCCCAACCATGCTAGCCTTCTCCTCAAATCCTTTGCCGGCATCTACCATTTCTGTGCATCTAAACCACCCCCAAAATGAAGGTATGGTGTGCTCTCAAGATGTTCTGGCCACTTGCCAGGGTGCCAAGAGCAAGAAATGTAGATGTGGGCCCGAAGCCACCCAGCCGCCAGCTCTGCTCACCTGGCGAAGGGCTTCTCCCTCTTAGCTCCCAGTCTCTTATCTAATAAAGCAGAGCCACCTCCCCTCACGGGGGAAGGCTGGGGGACTCTGTGCAGAGCCCCCAGAACACTGTAAGTCCTGGTGTCTACGGTATGTGCACAAAGGTGGACACACGGACGCAGAACCTCCCCTGCCTGCTGCTGCTACCAACCCCCACGTGTGTGCACAGCCCACACTCAGGCCTCAGGGCTTGGCCTCTGCATGCTGCCCCTTTCCTGTGCACAGAAACAAATGTTTCCAGGCTTCCAAGGTGGGAGGGAGACAAGGGAGGGTGGAGAGGGTGCCCAGTGGGCCAAGGACAACCTGGTCCCCAGAGCCTGAGCTACAATCACAGTGGAAGCTGGGTGAAGACGCTGCCATTTTCCCAGGCTGTCAGGTCATCTCCTGCCATGGAGCTCGGCGCACAAAGGGCTCTCGCACCCCTGACTAACCTTTGGCCTAGGCGACTTCTGGGCCATGCTGTCCCAATGCCCATAGGGGTCCCACAGGACTCCCCACTGAGGAATGGAGAAAAGAAAGCCATCTGCAGAAAGGTGCAGAGTTGCCAAGCCCTGCCTGCTCCACAGTGCCCGTTCTCCTCCCAAAGCCGGGGTGTAGGGAAAGGGGGGCATGTGAGAGCGGCTGCTAAACCAGAGGGGCATGGGGAGAGCTTTGGGGTGCTGGGAGGGTCTTGGAGGTGCTGGGTGGGGTTGGGGGGGACACAGGGTGCCCCACAAATGTATCAAAGCAGCTACTTCACTCACAGTGAAGGGAGCTTTGTGAGCCTGGCCAAGAGAGGGGAGCGAAACCTGCTCAGATCTCAGGAGGGAAGGCTGCCCACAGAAAGCTCCAGAAATACCCAAATTCAGATGTTAAAGGAAAAAAAAAACCCTGTATGACAATCAAGAACAAAGCGAGCTGGAAGGAGGAGGAGGGGGGAGGAAAGGGGAGGGAATAACCTTTCATTCCAGGCGCTTTCCCCACTAGAGTCGCCTTCTACACAGAACTGTTTGATGCAAATGTCTCAGAGACGAGCTGCCGGATAATAGATAAAAAGATTATCTGTGACATTATGAAAAATGAAAGTTTAAAAATGGCTACAAGTACCATGGGAAAAAAAACCCCTAAACTTGATTCAGTCTTATGGAAAGGCAAGAAGGTCCCTGTGTTCCAGTCCTGGGGGCTCTGCCTCCGGTTCCCCCACACCCAGGCCCTGCCTCCCCGTCCCCACACACCCCAGGCCCTGCCTCCCCATCCCTCCACCCCAGGCGCTGCCTCCCTGCCCTGTTCTCGCCCCTCCTTGCTCAGCTGGGGTTTCCCTGCTGCTTTCTCTTCTCGGGGACATGAGGTCCTGCAGACCATCCTACCCCTGTTTCTTCTCATAACTGGACTCTGGACCAGGAATTAGGTGGCTGTGCCCCTCCCCACGCACGCACCCTGCCTGTGAGGTGACCCCCCCCCACTTCCGTGCGCCCACCACTGACTTAGCAGATGAATCACAGACTCCAGCCTGGGCTCCCAGGCAGGAAAGAGGCCGATTTCTGCCCAGGCCTCTCTTGATCCGCTCAGCGCAGAAGTCTTTCATCTCCCAGGCTGTGAACACCTCTGCTGGCTCCCTACAAGCTCCTTCCACCTTGCAGACTCTGGGTGCTGGCCACAGAGCCCCACCTTCATGGTACCATGGGCTCACCCTGGAGCCTGGAAACCTTTGTGACGCACGGGGCTGCGATCCGGGCTTGAACTCAGGGCTTCACACTCTACATTCCTGTTCTCTTCAAGGCTGGCATTCTAGCCCACGAGCCATGGCTACATTTCCAGCTTTTGTGTTGGTTAATTGGAGATAAGAGTCTCTCCAATTTGCCCAAGCTGGCTTCAAATCTCAATCCTTGGATCTCAGTGTCCTGAACAGCTGGGATTACAGGCATCACCATTGATACTGGGCTGTTAGTTTGAACTCATTGACGACACCTGACTGTTTTTAACATATGGCTCACCCCAGTACAGACCTCAAAGGGGGTGGTCAGGATAAAAGGCAGAAAGCCACATGGAACGAGGTCCCCGGCACACAGGAACCCCTCCAGGAAGGCCAGCAGTTGCGGTGGTTTGTCTTGGGGCCATGGCAGTTGTGTGCTGCTCGCAGTCGCTGAACCCTGGGCCCCAAAGTAAAACACTGGCTCAGTCGCGACTGCCCAGGACCACGCGCCCAGGGCAGGGACTGGGAATGAGCCCTGAAGAGCAGGCCCTGCATCCAGACTCCTCGTCCTCACCACATCATCTTCCGTCTCACTTCCCCCAGTGCCTGCCCCACCCCCATGCCGGGTGGCCTTCCTAAGCCAGCAGGGGAGGCTGCAAAGCCCTCTCTATGGATTGGAGATGGAATTCCAAAACCTGGGGGCAGAATGGCCACATGCAGAAATAAAGATGCGCATGTGCATCATGCGTGCACGTGCATGCGTGCCACGGCTGCCAGAAGCCAGGGGTTGGTCTGGTGTTCACAGGGAAGGCCACACCCTGTTGGGGTCCAGCCTTTGGACTTGACGGGAGATGGGCATTGGGAGCACTCCCGAGACGCCACCCTTCCCCCAGCCCTGGGGAATGCGGAAGCAGGCCACAATTCTCTGGGTCCGGAACCAGAAGAACCGGCTTTGCGAACAGCCCCCAAACTTTCTCGCCAGCCCATGCGCCCCCAGTCTCCCCCTGGTCTGGCGCTTTCCGAGTGACGTTAGCTCATGAGGGGGTCATATGACAAGCTCGCAGCCTATCATCAGCGTCCTGGCCGATCGCCTTCTCTCATCCTCTCCTACCATATTAGTTCTTGCCCCCGCCTTAATAAATCAGATTGCTCACGAAGCATCTCCGAGGTCCGCGTACGCCTGGCTTTCTTCACGGGTAAGGAGGGAGGCAAAGCGATCTCGTTCGGCCGCATTCACCTGTGGTCTTTCCTGGGCCCCCCACTCCACCCTGGCCTAGCCTGCGGGTCGGGTGACAAGGGGAGAGGGTGAGAAAGGGAGCTGTGAGAAGTGTAGCAGAGCCTTGATCCCCACGCCAGGGGAGGCGAACCGAGCCCAACAACACCCCAACAGCACTGTCTCGGGTGGAAGTGAGGCGGCCGCTGGCTCCTGCCTGGTGCTCTCTCACCTCCGTGGCCACTCTCTGAGGATGCCCAGCCACCTGTGGGCCTGCCCGCCTCCTCGGGGGCCCCTCCGGAGACTGTAAACTTCTTTTTGTGCCACCTGCTTGGGAGGAGTGGAGAGGACAGACCTGGGTCCTGGCAACTTTGGGAGTAAGAAGGAAACAGGGAACTCCGGACAGCCACGGGCGAGGGCCGGCCCTGAGGCCTGCAGAACAAGGGCTCGCCTGCCAACTGGATGGGGCCAAAGGCACGGTCTATGGAGACCAACTTGTCCCCTGTGCAAGCCCTGGGCACATCCATGCCCGGCGCCGGGCAGGCTTCCTGTGCCCACTGTGTCCCGGCCCCTTCTGCAGGCTGCCCACCGGCTCTCCCGAGGGCCTGTGCAGTCTCAACCCTGCTGCAGACACCGGTCCCCTGAAATGATGGACCCTTTGTATGCTACAGGTCCCTACCCCCACATTCCCCGTCCCCCCTCTCTTTGTGTCTCTGAAATCACCTCTCATTGGCTCAATCAAAACTGGTTAGAGGGACTGGGACTATGGCCTAGTGGCAAGAGTGCTTACCACATATACATGAAGCCCTGGGTTTGATTCCTCAGCACCACATATATAGATAATGGCCAGAAGTGGCGCTGTGGCTCAAGTGGCAGAGTGCTAGCCTTGAGCAAAATAATGATAATAAATTTTTAAAAACTGTCTCGAAAGCTTTTTACCAATTTCTTTCTTGCAAGCTTGACTTGCTTGCCCATGGGTGGCACTCTACCACCCAAGCTGCACCTCCGGCCCAGCATTTGGCTGGTTATTTTGGAGATGGGATCTTGGGAATTTTATTTATTTATTTATTTTTTGGTTTGTTTTTGTTTTTACCTTGGCTGGCTTTGAACTACAATCCTCCAGATCTCAGCCGCTTGATTATAGATGTGATCTGGTACCTTGGCCTGCTTGGTTTTAAATTATGAAATATTCCTGAACTGCAAATATGGGGAGGATAATCTAAGAACACATGCAAGGAAGGGCTGGGGTATGGGAGAGTACCTGACTAGCACACATAAGACCGAGTTTAATCCTAGTATTGAAAAAAAGAGAACAGGAGTGCGCACGCACACACACACATATGCACACATACACAGGCATGCTCTCACACACGCGTGCACAAACACACACACGAAGCCTCTTTCGGTGTATCACCTGGCAGGTTAACTGCCTTCACCAGAGGGACGGTCATCACACGGAATGGCAGCTGCATGTTGCCTGGGTGTGCAGAGAAATGCACGATTCCACAGTGCTGAGCCGCATGTGTGGGCGCTAAGGGCACACACCTTGTCCAGCACCCCCCCCATGGCAGCCATTTTAGTTTGGCATTTGCCTGGAACCAACTGGCAGCCAGGTGAACAGACAACACAGAGCTCAAGGAAGGGGTGTAGGGGATGCTCACCTGGGCACAGATAACGGACTGGCATAGCAAACCAGGACCCCAGGCTGGAACCCGGGACCTGGACCAGCACACGGTCAATGCGCCCACATGGATGGCATGGCCAGCTAGAACCTTCTGCCACACAGCAGCCCTCACCAGGCCTTTCCTGGCACACAGTCACCCTCGTGGTGGTGTGGAGCTTGGAGAGGAGAGAGCAAGGCCCTGTCCACCTTGTGGGCTTTGCCCTGACGGTGCTGAAATCATGGCAAGCCTGGACCCCACCGAGCCCGGGGGAGGGGGTCTCCCCACAGCCGGGCACCCCTGCGCTCACTGCTGGACCCCAGCACACACCGGGCTCCCCAGTGCTTTCTCACTCAGCATCTTCATTAGGCCATTTCTATGGAAATGTTCTTCTTGTGGTCAGGCTTTCTCCCAGCTCGCCTCGCCCTGGCTCCTGCTGCGGCCCTTGTGGTGGAAAATAGTCACGTTAGATGCTCGGGAGGTGGCCAGCATTAGCTCCCCGCGGAGGAGGGGTGCGCTGTGTTGGCTGCCTTTGGGGGAAGATCAGACCCTGGGCTTGCCAAGCAAGGTGCCATGAACACAGGCACAGGGTGAAGTCCATCTGCTGCGGGTTGGGCCTGGCTGCGGTGGAGCCCCAGGGTGTATGAATGACAGCGAAGCCACCCCCATCCAGTCCCCCCTTTCAGGTGCGGGTCCCGCCCTCCCTGGGCAGCAGCAGTCTGAGCTGCCCTGGTGTGGATCCACGCCCACACCCCCGGCCGCTTCCCTCTTCTATGGCAGCGTTCAGACATCGAGGTGCGCACATCTTACCCAGGGCCCCACTGTTCCCTTGTTGTCCTTCCTGACATTACACACAGCAAACATCATACAAACCCCACACTGCCACTGCGCAGACGAAACCCTAGAAATGCATCCAATGTAATGACAGGGTGACTGGCGGGTGGGGAGGGGCTCGGAGGGCAACAAGAGACATTAATAGTGCTCAGTCTGCCTCAGCGCCCCATCCTGCACAGCAGGGCCCAGAGGACTGTCCCCCAGACTCCACCCTGGAGATGCAGAGGCCCCAAGAGCAGGCGGATGTGTGCGCGACTCTACTTATGATAGAAGCTGCGGGTGGCTGTGTGTGCGGTACCCGGGCCGCTCCGGGGCGGAGACGCGGATGTGGCACTCATCCAGTTCACTAATGAACAAGCTTATCGGGTGGAAAACAGCTTTGTGAGCGGAAACAAACCGCGGACACCTCTCAGATAACGAATTCAATGGCAATAAATAAATAAATAAATAATCCAGCATTGCGCATGGCACAGCCAGCCTGTGATTTAACGCTGGTACTTGGAGAATTAGCGGTTTACATTAATTTTTAAAATTAATTTTATTTAGCCCGCAGGGAAAATATTTTCTTTTCTGTTTCAGAGGTCTTCTGCTCATTAATGCTGCTCTTCCACAATCCAGAACGGGCCACTTGCTAGCCAGAGGCCATTTTTAACAGAAGAAAGCTGGGAGCTGGCTACAAGAACGTGCTGTTTCCTCCCACAAAGAAAGGCCCTCCCACACTGACAAAGAGACGAGGCCAACAGTAGAAGCTTCCAGAACTGTGTGGGACAGGTTGCTGTGGTCATGATAACTGGAGGGCAGTACCGCCTTGGCCAAAGGGGTTTCCCAGTACTCAGGGGCTCCCTGGAGCCGGGGGACCTTCATAGGTCCCCATGAAAGGGTCCACTGCTGGCCTTGACACAGGGGAGACCGGGATGGGAGGAGGATTCTCCACTCGTCACTGCCCTTGTGATTTCTGATTTCCGTTAGCAGCAGAGAGAACTGAACCTGGGTCCCTATCTCCCCTATCTCCCCCCCCCCGCCCCACCCCCCGAGAGTGGCTGGCCCCACCAAGCAGACCTCAGGCTTGTTAAATGGTGGCCTTGCCCCATCATGATCCGTTGCCAATTAAACTCCTACATCTTTATTTTTTTTTTTAAAGCGGGTGCTAAAAATGTAATCCCTGGGATATCTTGAGGTAAGACTTAACGGAAGGGAAAAATGGTCATTGGGCACTTCCCTCAGTCTAAGCCTCCTGCAAAATCATTCCAGTGAGGCTGGGGGATCCCTGAGGCCAGGGCAAGTAGAAGGGGCACCAGGGGTTTCCCCGAGATTTGGCTGAGCAGGAGGGGTGGCCGGGGGGGGGGTCCCTGAGGCCTGGGTGAACAGCTTTATGTGTTAGGCACTTCCTTGATATAAACCTCATGCAGGCAGCATGTGTTGGGACAAAAGGCCAAAGACACAGTGCTGTACTGTGTTAAAACAAACCCTTCCCTATTTCCACCCCGGCAGAGTGAGGACAGGAAAGCTGGGGAAACTTGTCTAGACACGCCTTACTTGGGCTCACAAGGGGGCTGTTACAGGCTCTGTTTATGGGGACGTAATCTGGGTTATATATACAACATTTTTTTCAAGGCAGCGGCACCGAGGGACGCTGTGACCCTCAGTGAGAGAAGTGGGCCCTGTGCCAAAACAGCTCTGGCCTTACAAAGGCTGTGGTTGGAAGAAAGCAGACACATTTTCTCCCCCCCGCCCTTTTTTTGGTGGGGGAATGATACTAGGATCTGAACTTGAGGCCTCAAACTTGCTTGGCTTGCTTGCTCACAACCAGAGCTCTACCACTTGAGCCACGTCTCTCACCCAGCCTTTTGCTGGTTATTGTAGAGATGAAGTCTTGCAGACTTGTCTGCCAAGGCTGAACTGTGATCCTCTGGATCTCAGGCTTCTGAGGAGCTAGGATTACAGGCATGAGCCATAGGTACCCTGTGTTCCCAGAGGGCACAGGAACATACCACCCAGCAGGACACCCCCCCAAACATGAGCACCTTGGGGCTTCATGCCCACTCATGCGCCCCCCCCCAAAGTGTGCAGTGCACCTGCCCAGCTTGAGGCCCCCGGGAAGCCAGGCTGGCCTCAGGAATACACAGAGAGCCGTGGCTGGCACATCTACTTTCAGCCGCACTGGATCACTGGCTACTGGAAGATGGAAATTTGCTTTGGAGCTCAACTTATTGTAGAGAAATACGATCCTACCACAAGAGTGCTGAGTAATGTCTCTGTGTGTGTGCCAGTCCTGGGGCTTGAACTCCAGGCCTGGGCACTGTCCTTGAGCTTTTTTGCTCAAGGCTGGCACTCTACCACTTGAGCCACAGCTCCACTTCCCGCTTTGTGGTGTTTAATTGGAGATGTGAATCTCATGGACTTTCCTGTCCAGGTTGGTCTTAAACCATAATCCTCATATCTCAGCTTCCTGTGGAGCTAGGATTACAGGCATGAGCCACAAGTACCCAGTGAGTGCTGAGTATTTTGGAAGGCCCTGTGTCACGCATCTCCAGGCTGCTGAAGTGGCAAGTTTCTCAGGGGTCTGTGCTGGCACCCAACCTGCCTACCTAATCAACCTCATCTCAGGCTGCCCTTCATCACCACCTTGAACTTCATCCCCTCCTTGAACTTCATCCCCTCCCCACATCTTCTGGGCTGATTATGAACTGTGTCTGAAAAAGAAAAAAGTAGTGACTTCGGCAGTTTTCCTGTCAGTCCCATTCCAACCAGTCTTCTGACTAAATGGGTCTAAAATCTCTCTCCTTGAGAAAGTCACAGATGACAGGCTAAGTCAGAGGAAGGAGGAATTCAGTCACTCAGCTTGAATGGAGACAGAGCCCACAGGATGGATTCCATCCCCTGTAACCGCTCCACGAATGGCAGGGAAAAGCTGTCTACACAAAGCTTGGAAAAACAGTTTATTAATTGCAGCTTGTGTTGTGTTCCTAGGTAGGGAGGCTTGAAAGTCCTGCCTGCATCCCCGAAGAAAAGGGGAGGCTCTGTCCGTAAACACGTGCGGGAGACTGCTAACCTGATTTCCACAAGCCACACAGAGAGGAGAAACAGGGCACCAACAGCTTTTATTAGCAAATTAATTGCTTAGGGACAAGAATCCTTCTGTCTCCAGGAAAAAAATCCTTAGGAGAAAGAATACTTGCTGCAGTGACTGACATTTCTCAGGATGGCAGCATGGAGACAGCAATGTTGCATAACCTGACTTTTCCAGAATGTTCCTCGTTCCACCTTTTTTTTTTTTATTTTAAAGAAAGAGACTATAAGTTGGTCATAGGGCCATTTTGAGCAGGTCTGTTTGAGTAGGGAACAAGCCTTGTGTCTTCAAATTATCAGAAAGTGGAAAGAAGAAGGAAGATGACAACTTTTAGATTCTGGTTTTTATTTAGTTATTATTATTGCCATTGTTATTATTATTACTGAAGCACTTGGCTTGATCTCAGGGCCTCAGATTCTCTAGGCAGGTGCTTTAAAAACTTGAGCCACACCCCTGTCCTGATTTTCACTTTTAATGGAGTCACTGGCAATATAATTTTATAATGGAGTCAATGGCATCAGGAGCTTGATATCTCAGTGCTTTTACTACTGACTTTTATAGTTGGGAGAAAAATGATTACTTCAGGAGGATAGAGTTAAAAAAGTGTTTTGGATTCCAAACAAGGGCACTTAGTAACTAGGGCCATCTCTGTCCCACATTAGCCCATTAGTGAGCTGGGAGAGATGAGGAAGGAGAATGCACAATGTGTGTGCATCTCCTTCATGCCACGCTCAGGGCAGACATCACTAATCCATCCAGCCTTTCAATCCCTCTGGGCCCAGAATGCACAGTGCACCACCTGACAGCATGACCACGAGGACTTTCATATTCAGAGCCCTGCTTGGCCCTGCAGAACACAGCCAGGCTGCTCAGGAACCAGAGCCTAGAGTGCCGGTAGTCTCAGACTGGCCAGGATCACGGCCAAACCAGGATCAGGTCTTACTGTTTAGCACATACATATTTCCTGTCCTGGCGGGGAAAAAAGTTGAAAGTAGCCCTAAAAGATAATGGAGGAAAATCATTTTCAAAGTTATTGTCTGGGGAGGTAGCAGAAGGCATGCTTAGCATGAACAAAGCCCTGGTTCCACTCCCAGAATGGGGAAAAAACCAACCCTGTAAGTAAAAGAGAGAAGAAAGGAGGTAGGTAACAGCACGGGGGAAGGAATGAGGTTCTGGTAAGCCTTAGCAGCTTCTTTGTAACAAGAGCTGTGAGGTAGGTTCTGGATGTCCAGCAGTCATTGTGAGCAGAGAGCCCACCGTCACAGGACCGCCTGCAGTCTCATGGCTTTTGGCCATCATGCATCAGGAGATGGAGGAAGCACATGTTCAAAAGCAGCTCACAGCCAGGCACTGGCTGCTCACGCCTGCAATCCAAGCTACTTAAGAGGCTGAGATCTGAGGATCAAAGCTCAGTCAGCCTAGGCAGACAAATCCAAGAGATTCTTACCTCCAGTTAACCAGCAAAAAGTCTAAAGTGGAGGTGTGATTCAAATAGTAGAGCACCAGCCTTGAGTGAGAATGCAAGGAGAGAGTGAAGGGTCCTGAGTTCAAGCCCCGATACTAGTGTGTGTGTGTGTGTGTACACACATAGTAGTTCAACTGCTTGTGACCCTAGCACCTGCATGACATTGCCAGAACATCCGTGTAAAGAAAGCAAGGTGCCACGCAGAAATTCACCTTCTTCCATCTTCCACTCTGTAGCCCAGGGTGAGTCTCAGGGCAGGGCCCCTGCAGACCTCAGACCACACACACCAGTCCCTGACCTGGGGGCTAGGAAATGCCAGCAAGATATGTTCAGTAAACACAGCCTTCCTGCTGCCCCACCACAGGGACACTTTCTGCAGATGGTCTAAGCCAGAAATCTGCAAACCACAAACTCTTTCTCCTTAGGTGCCTACTGGGATCTCCCTGAGAATAGAGAAGACCCACTCGTGTTTCCTGTGTCTGTGCTCCATAGAGTTCCTGTCAGTAAGTGCTGGGAAGGGCTGGCTGCAGGGAGCAGGGAAGGTCATCCAGAGAGATGTCCATCCTTAGTGTGAGAGGGAGGAGAACTGTGCTCAGGGAGAGGTGAGATGCATGCTCAGGCAAATGCATGTTTTGGACAAGCCTGGACAATTCCTCCCTGAGCCACCAGACACAATGTCTCAGGGCACAGACAAAACTAGGATGTCAGAGACCCAAAGTTTCCCCAGGCTAGGGCTGAGACTTCACGGGTGGAATGAGGGATTAGAAGCAGAGCTCATTGGGCAGGCAGTGCTAGGGAACCCTTTCTTTCACCCCCTTCTTTGTGTCTCAGGGGCTTAGAAGAGTGGGCTGCACACACTGGCCTCTAGTCCAGGCTTTGAAGCACTGAGGGGCACAGGGCTCTGTTACAGAGCAGCCCAGTCCCCTGATGTGGGACCCTAGACCCAAGTCCCCACCCCAGCCCTGTACTGTCCTAACAAATGCCCAGGCTCTGCCTGGGAAACCTGGCAGGCCAAAGAAGAATCTGCATTTGGGGACACTGGCGTCCATGAAGAACTCCACTAATGGGAAGGCATAACTCGTCTTAATCCTTGACTGTGAAGAACAGCCTTCCACCTACTACTGGGGACAGCCGTGCTGCCTTCTGTGCTAACTGCTACCTCCTGGAATCGGAAAGGGAAATTGTTCCCCCAAATCTGCATCCTTAAGAAGAGCCAAACCAGTGGAGGACGGGGCTGGAGGGAGGGGACAGGCTGGGGGAACTTGCAGCAGGTTGCTGTTGAGACCCCCAGATGAGCTCCTACGGGGTATGAGGATGTACAGACTTCCAAAGTGGGGCTGACAGGCCTGCGGCGAGCTGTCATTTCCATCACGGACGGAGTAGGAGCGCCAGGCAGCCCCCAGCAAGGCCGTGCTGCGTGACAGCATTCAGAAGGCACGTGTTCCAGCGCCGTTATGGTATTGGAAGTGTCAGGTGCCAACAGCGGGCCCCCGATTGCACAGACAAGCATCGGGCCGCATGCTTGAAGGTGATTTGAGGCCTGTCATTTCCATTAGCGAGCTAACCACAAGTGGAATCATTCATTAGTCTGCTCTCTTTAGTAGCAAGGCAGGGCAGGGGCTGGGGCCAGAGTGGGGTGGGGCCAGAGCAGCGCTGGGGCCTGGCACATTCAGTGCTTACCCTATTAGCAGCTCATGATGGCTGGCGAAGGGAGGGGTGCGTGGGCAGGGGTGCCCCACGTGCCCGCTCATTAGTGACTGGCAGGAAAGCTCAGGAACCAGTGGACACTGGCACAGGCTGGCTTTCTGTTCCTGCAGAAGGCCAAAAATAATCTCAGTAGATTTAATTAACACTGCAGCGAACAGATGGGGTAGATGGAAAGAGCTCCGACCGGAGACCGTTCATCTGTCTGGGGTCTCGGTGAGCGTTTTAATGAAGCCTCGCTATCTGCGGGCCCCAGGACGGACCCATCCTTTCTGCTTAGGCAACCGAGCGGAACCATCGCCCAGCAACAGCGCCAAGGCAGCAGGGCCTGGTTTCCCAAAGACCAGGCCCTGACTCAAGACAACTGCTGCCACAGGAAAACGCCAAATGCATGCTGGGATGCCCTGGTCTCCCCCTCTGGCCTTGATCCTATGGTGGGAATGGGCCAGCCTGGGCCGCATGCCGCTCTGCAGAGCGGGGACCCGGGGGCGGAGGGGTTAAGAGCAGCCACAGGCTCCACACCAAAGCCTCCGGACTCTGGGAGAACAAGGCATCTCTATCCAGGCTGGGCCAGTGGTCAGCCCTGGCCAGCGCCCGCATTCAGGGTCTGTCTGAGGAGAGGTGGGAGCCACTCCTACCTAACTCACCATGCATGGACCCTTTATCGACTGACTGATTGGAGTGGAAAAGTCCAAATGTCCGGGGCTCAACGCAAAACAGGAATTCATTACTTGCTCGTAGGATGCAGGCGCAAGCACAGAGAGGGCCAAGTCTCCTGGTAAACACACCAGGCCCAGCACCAAGCAGGGTGGAAGTTTGCAATCATCCAGGACAGAGAGATCTTTAGAGAAAGATCTGGAACAGGAACTTCAAGTGGTTTGATTCAAAGATCCTCAGCTCCATGGGAATGTCTGATGGTGAAGACGATGTTGGTGATTCTGAAACTGCCACAGGGGTAAGGAGACAGATTCCGAAACTGCCACAGGGGTAAGGAGACAGAACTAGATCTTGGCAGCTAAGCACCAAAGCATCTATTCAAGAAAAATGGAGGCCAGGCACCAGTGACTCACACCTGTAATCCCAGCCACTCTGGGGGCTGAGATCTGTGGACTGTGGTTCTAAGCCAACCAGGGCAGGAAAGTCCATGAGACTCATATCTTCAATTAACCACCAAAAAAAGCCAGAAGTGGAGCTGTGACTCAAGTGGTAGAGCAACAGCCTTGAGTGAAAAAGCTCAGGGACAATGTCCAGCTCAAGTTCCTGTACTTGTGCCTGTTGTACATGTGCGTGTATACACACACACACACACACACACACACACACATAGAGGAAAATGTCTTGGTAGAGCGTGAGGCCTCGCCACTGCATGGTAAGCTTGCACACCTCCATCTGCTCCAAGCACATTTCCCGATGTTCATGAGGAAGACAAGGCGTGCACGTAACCTCAGAATGTAACGCATGCATTCTTTGGAGGAGAGTGGCAGCATTTTTTTCAACCAACTTTCCCTTGAAACTAGTTATGCAATGGTGTTAAGGAAGGAAAAAAAATCTTCCTTTGCTCAGCTAAGTTTCCTACTCTATTAATCTCATTATCCTTTGAACCGTTTAACTGGCAGTGCCAAATGCAATTTGTATTCTGCAGCAAATCGAATGCTCTAAAATGATTATCCCAAGATGAACCGTGGACATGCCGGATACTGCTGGGTCTGAAAAGCTGTCTGGCCATGGAGTGCCGTTCCCATATGCCTTCCGAGCTTCCTGACACAATGTTACCTCTGCTTTGCAAGGGATAAATTAAGCGTGTGAAAGTCTTAGCAAAGCCCTCATTTTCCAGTTAATCACAACTCCCCTAATCAAATTAGCACACATAATTCCTCTGGATGCAAGGCACAAAAAGTGCATTATGCCCTTCTCCGGAGTTGAAAGGGAGGGAACAGCAGGGTGCCTTTCTCCTTTGCTTGAGTGGGCCTAAATAGAGGGGGGTTCTTCAGAAAGATGGGGCGCGGTAAACTTTGACAGCACAGAGGTCGAGTTCCCAAGCTCATTAAATCTAGCCCGGCTGCGGCCACCTCCAGCGAGGCAGCCCGTAATGAGATACTTGTTTAATTTTCCTTCAAAGGCCGGACATCTGTGACAAACCTCCCTGCTCCAACCCTCCCAGCCCCACACAGGCACATCTATCAATAGGGCCTACGGCCTCTATCTGGCTTGATGGAGTGTTTTCCATTGAATAAACCAGATAATAAATTTTGAGGAGAAAGGAACAATTGCCATTAACTCCCGTCCTCTCCGCAGAGTCCAGGCCCATCATGGAAATTCAATAGCGGGGAAGCTAAATGGATAAATGTTCTCAGTCAACCCTTTTTAATTGATTTCCCTTCATGGAATGATCTAGTCTCTGAAGCTAGCCGTCCCAGAGCCCCTCTTTAACCTTTCTTTTCATTCCAAATACATTTAGAAGCCCTGAACAAAAAGGAATAGCTAAAATATTAATCTCCCTCGAGAGCAAAGGCCTGCAACAGACCAGATTTTCAGATCAATGCCCAGCAGTGCCCGTGGCCTACAAAAGGCCGAAACACACTTGCGCTCCTATTCAGCGTGGCACCGACCCTGACCTTTCTTGAAAAGCAGCCACCGAGTCCCCGTGCAGGCGGGGCCTGGAAAACCTCTCTGCCAGGCAGCTATTGTCACCCGTGCGGTGACGAGGCCCGGGGCGGGCTCCGGTGGATGGGATGATGGATGCTGAGGAATACGTTGCTCTTAGTAATATTCCACGTTCCCCTGCCCCCTCCCCGTCCCGCTTCCTCCTAAGACTCCCTGTGCCGCAACCTCCACACATACAGGAAATGAGCCCTCTGACCCCACGTAGGGATGGCAAGGAAGAAATCGCTTCCCTCCGTTCTTCCGGCCACTCACCAAGGCGATCAGTTTCCTTCCTATGACACAAGCACGGCCCCCTCCCCTACCGGCTGGCTGCCGCACACACCCTGGGGCTCACCCCTGGGCTGCCAGGTGGGATGCAGGATTCCCTGCCACCCTGAACTCGGCGGCACAACAGAAAGCCCACCACTCACCCCCTGAGCGGTGTCTCCGTTCCACAGAGCTGCCTTGCTGACGCCTCACCCAGACCTCCCACTGCAAACACACGGGCTGGACTCGGAGCACAGGCATCCCAACACTGCCCCCACCCCAACCCCCTAGCTAAAGGCCAGGTTCCATCCACATCCCGCCCTGCAAGGACTGGGGCTAGGGGCTCTCTCTGCCCCTCACACAGCAGCTGGCCTGGGGGTGGAGGGGGGTCCCCAGGCCCCTCTACAGAGCCCAGATGGCCCCAGCCCCCAGCCCTGGCAGCTGAGAAGTGGAACACACCTTCCACCCCGGCTCTGAACCAGAAGTAGAGTTGTGAGCTGGAGCTACCCAGCACCCCAGGTCCATTCACAAAACTTCCAATGACTCAGTGCAAGGCGGGGTGTGTGGTACATCCAGCCCACCTCTCCAGGAGTACCACAGACCACCAAGGACAGGGACACCCATCCTCCCTGCTTCCTGCCAGATGGGGTGCCGGCACCCCACCTCCATAGGTCTCCCGTCCTCCCGACAAGCTCATCTCACACTGCAGAGGAGGAAACTGAGGCGGAGCCCGTGATCTGCACAGGAAGCTTCTGGAAAGTCTTCAGCTCAAGTGCGCTTGTGGGCAGAGTGGCCTTCACTTGTGTACTCAGGCACAGCAACTGACCCAGTACGTGTGCTGAGTACTCACTGGGTATGTGTGCGGAGTACTCACTGAGTATACCTACTAAGTACACTGTGTATACCAAGAGGTGTCCTGCTAAGGCTCTACAGAGAGGGAGAAGAGCAAGAGCAGGCCAAGGAGCTTGGGCATGTTGGGGACAGTCTGCAAATGAGTGCCGAAGTGATAGGATGGTGGATGGTGACACAGCCAGGGCCTCCAGTGTCCTGGAATCTGCGAAGCCATGATCTGCAAGACCTCTGGAAATGCAGCACAGAAATTGGGGATGTAAGATGAAAGCTGCAAGGAGGTGAGAGAAGGGAGGCGACATAGCCAAGAGCAGCTTGACCTTGAACAGGGATGGAACCCCCAGGGTCTGGGTGAGGACCGGAAGTGTGGAGGATAGGAGGTTGTATGGGGTCCCAGTACTCCATTGTGGGGGGTGGAGGCGGGGAGAGGGAGGAAGAAGGCTGAGGCAAGAGTGGTCAGATGACGAGTTTGAGAGCTGAGAGCTGGACAGCAGGTGTGTGAAGGTGACTGTGGGCTGGCATTGGTGCTGACTGCAGCAGAGCAGGGCTGGTACTATGAGGAAGGCAGCCACTTTACCAGGACGGTCCCAGAGTGCCAGGCCAGGCCTCTGAGCTCTCCCTGCAAGGTGCCAGAGCAAAGAGCATCCTGGTGAGGGAAGTCTTGCAAACCAGGCCCAACTACTGGATGAGAACCAGGGTCAAGCACCTGTACACTAGGGAGGATTTCAACTTGTGTGGATGGTGTGTGTTAACTGAGCTTAACAGGCCACAGACCACAACTTATGAGCCACTCATTGGCCAGAGTCCCCCCCCCCCACCCCCCTGACTGAGCCAGGGCTCAGGACCCCCAGGGCTGAGTGTCCCCCAGCACATTCTGATTCTGGGAGGAATATGGCTGGTGTCATGAGAGGCCGCATCCTGACCAGATTGGAAATGTCTCCTTCATCCCACCTATGGCCCATGACTCTGCCCATGCCTTCCTTTCCCTTCCCTTCCCTTCCCTTCCCTTCCCTTCCCTTCCCTTCCCTTCCCTTCCCTTCCCTTCCCTTCCCTTCCCTTTCCCCTTCCCCTTCCCCTTCCCCTTCCCCTTCCCTTTCTTTTTCTTTCCTTTTCATTGTCTTGGGGCTTGAACTTGGGGCCTGAGTGCTTGCCTTGAGCGCTCTACCACTTGAGCTACAGTGCTACTTCCAGCTTTTTGCTGGTCAATTGGAGGTAAGAGTCTCATGGAATTTCCTGCCCAGGCTGGCTCCTAACCATGATCCTCAGACCTCAGCCTCCTGAATAGCTAGGTTGGCAGGTGCATGCCACGGGCACCTGGTTCTTTCCTTTGGTTTTATGGGAGTGAAGAAAAAGAAAGATAAGGGCTGAAAATATGGCCTAGTGGCAAGAGTGCTTGCCTTGTATACATGAAACCCTGGGTTCGATTCCTCAGCACCACATATATGGAAAAAGCCAGAAGTGGCACTGTGGCTCAAGCAGCAGAGTGCTAGCCTTGAGCAAAAAGAAGCCAGGGACAGTACTCAGGCTCTGAGTTCAAGCCCCAGGACTGGCAAAAAAAAAAAAAAAAAAAGATTAAGAAGGAAGAGAGACATGTACAGAAATAACTGGCTTTAACGAATGGCTACAGGTTTAAAAATAGTGCCTGGGCTGAGGTCTCTGCCTCCACCGCAGGGCTGACCTTGCTAATACGGTATGTAGATCTCTTGCCAACTAATCGGCCGACTGTAAAGCAGGGTTTCAAGCTGTGGCCAATGATCTGGAACGGGAATGAACGAGAGGGTTTTAGAGGGCTGGATCTGTAGCCTGCTATCTGTATCTGACAGCTGTCACCTTCTCGGCAGAGGCCAAGGCCTGGAGCTTCATTTAAAAGCAGCATGGCTGATCAGATTACTGGGATGGGGTGTCAAAACTGGCTGCGATGAACTGGGGAGAGAGAAAGCAAGTCTATAAATAGCAGTCTCGCTGTCTCTCTGGAGCCGGAGGGGCAAGGCACCCACACCGAGCAGCCAGCGGGCGTTCAGTCTCAGCAGCCACTGGGGGACGCGCAGGACCGGATCAGAAGTCTTGCTCTATGACATGGTGGGGGGAGGGGAGAATGGCTTTATGGGCAAGGATTTAAAAGACTTACATTCTTGGCACTGGTAATGGCTGCAGAGCAATAATTGGTTTGAACCAACTTTATGAGCTAACAAGGTTCCTGAGCACTTAATAATGTCCTCAGGGCCCCAAGACCCAGCAAGTCACCTTTCCCATAATGTGCCGGCTGCCAGGTTCTGACAGCCCGTGGGGACCGGCCACTGGTGCTGAAACAGACAGTGATAAAGTGAGAGGCTCTCCCTTTGATATCTATTAGAGATGTCAACCAGGTCTTCAGCCAGAACAGCTGCGGAAAGTGCTGGGGAGGGGAGGGCGGGGCGGGGCAAGAATGAGATAGCTGCAGCCTGTGCTCAGAGCCCCGGCTTAAACGCTGGACACCACCGGGTTATAAATGAGCCTGCTGACATCTTACAGGGTGTGTGTACCACTCTTCAGAGGACCATCTGTCACTCCTCAAGGCTTCTGCTGATAAAAGCTGAGTGTCTAAAAATTTGTCAACAGCCACGGAAAGTCACCCCGACGTGAGTCCCAGGAGAGGGCGGCACAGAAATGTCTACTTGATGTTATACAAGGCCAAGTGGGAGTCTGTTTCCACCAGGCTGGCTCCAGGGTGGACGAGGAGCGGCTGCCAGACACCCGGCCAGAGGGGAGGAGACCCCAGCCCTGTGTGGCAGGGGAGCTTTAAGGATGAAGGAGGCAGGAGGCCTCCATCTCCCCTCCTCACCAGGGTGGAGAAGACGCCATCAGGAGATGTGTGTCCCAGCGTTGTTGTGAGAGCCTGCCCAGGCTCACTGGTGAAAAGTTCCAAAGAAATAAGCGCATCAAGAAAAGGAGCCAGCTTTAATAATAGCTAACACTTCTAAGTGCTGGCCACTCGGCTAGGAACTTCCTGTACATAGCCCGGTGAGGTAAGTCTCATTTTATTACCCAACTTTACAGATGAGAACCCAGCACAGAAAGGTTAGGAAAACTGAGTCTGAACTGGAACTCAGGGCACTGGCTACAGGGCTGAGAAGGGCACACACCTTCCTCACCCTAACACAGGCCCTTCTGGACAGGGAACCTGCAGAGACCCAGGACCCGGCAGCGGTGGACAGGTACAGGGACCCACAGGTTCTGACCCAAGAAACCCAACCAGCAATGCTGGTGTACTGGCCAGGAAGAAGCGGCCTCTGAGACCAGTCTGGAGGACAGTGCTGCCATGCACGCCCTCCTGTCAACAGCTTTGGCCCCTTCAGACAGGAGGAAACCACCTTACAAAGAAAGCTATGAGGTGGTAGGGAGGAGGAGCTTCTATGGCCAGGCATAGCCCCACCCCAGCCACAGGCCACACCCCCAGACATAGCCCCACCCCAACCACAGGCCACACCCCCAGACATAGCCATGCCCCCAGCCACAGGCCACACCCCCAGACATAGCCCCGCCCCTAGCCACAGGCCTCAGCCCCAGGCATAGCCCTGCCCCCAGCCACAGGCCTCACCCCCAAACATAGCCCAGCCCCAGAGGCCCCATCCCCAGGCATAGCCCCACCCCTGCCCAGACATAAGATCTTCAGGCTGACCCCCTGGCGTCCCCACCCCTCAGTTGTTGAGGGCCATCTGGGGGCTCCTGCAGTGGCTTGGTGTTGCCCAGAGCAGGCTGGGCCTAATTAAGAAGTCTCTTGTGTTCCTTGACTTCAGAAGTGTCACATTGGCTTTCTGTCACCAAGTCTCCAAGCCCTGATAACTGGTACTGGGAGGGGTGGGGTGAGGAGGAGGTGTTTTAATGCAACCACCTTTATTTAACAGATCGGAAAGCTAAGCTCTCCAAGGCTAAGCTGCTCGCCCTAGGATAAAGAGTGACAGATCCAGGGGGACCCCCAGATCTGTAAAGTCTCAGTGGAGGCTTTTCTTTCCAGGCCTGTAGAGCTGCTTGTGGAATGGAGGCAGGGGTATAAACGAACCAGTAAATTCAATCCAGTCAAAGTGCATGTTCTGAGAAAAAGTCAAGAATGAAGAAATCGAGTTTGATGAACATTCACTATTCATGAACTGGGCCCACTCCGGGTCGCAGGAGACGGGCAGGCACCCAGGGTTTCATAATGGAGGGTTTCATTGGCCAGTGGGATGGAGACTTGCGCACAGCGCTATTTTGCTCCCGGCAATACCTTAAACCCCCAGTTAGGCAAGTATAAAAACTGGCGATGGCCTTGAGACTCCCATTTGGTTTACACATCTGTGAAGATTCGAGAAGCCTACAAGGGACCCGACGCGCTTCCACCTATTGACATTTACAAAGCATTTTAAATCATGCATGAGAGGCCTCAGGCGCATGCGGTTCACACAACATAACTCTGAGCTCCCAGGGACGCCGGGCTGACCAAGGCTCTTTATTAGAACCGACAGTGAGAGACAGCTACTGCGAATTTCCTATCAGAGACGCAACTCCGGGGCGACAGCACTAATGCCAGTGGATATATTATGCAGATTACCTGACTCCAATCTTTCTTGTTAAATATGTCTCGTGAATTCTTTTCCAGCCCTCAGGAGCGTCCTCTGGGTTGCACTGGGTCCCCGTTCCTCAGGCTCCTTGCTTGTTCCTCTGTTCCCTAGGGCTTGGGAAGTGCTAAGTTAGCTTGGCTGATCAGAGTTATTTAAATGCTGGGAGCAGACCTAACAAGGAACAGCAGAGCCCAGCCACAGATTAAACATTCCAATGCTATTTATTTAGTCAGTTGTAGAATGTGCAGAATTTTACAGTCTATCAAAAGCAACATCTCTCTGAAAGTGATGGATCCCAGCTAAGCAATTCACATGTCATCTAAGATTACATGTAGGTGATGTGTATAGAAATATGTATATAAATATAACCACTCATTAAAGATACTTTCACCTGCATGCTTTTACAAGCCAAGCATTTCAAGGAAATAGGGTTCCAGTGAGAACCAGCGAAGGGCAAGAGATACCAGGCTTTTCTCCGAAGGTGGGTGCTTCTGTTTTGTGTGATGAAGGAGAGGTCAGGCGACATGACCACGCCTACTGAGGAAGTTGGTCAGCTGGCACTGGGGGGGCCAGGGGAAAATCTCAAGAGGTGAAATTAGAGTAAAGGGGTATCTAAGCTGGGTGCTGGAGTCTCACGCCTATACTCCCAACTACTCATGAGGCTGAAGATCACAGGTCCAAGCCAGCAGGGGTAGGAAAGCCAGTGAGACTGTTATTGCCAATGCATCGGCAGAAAGACAAAAGTGGAGGTATGGCTCAAATGGTAGAGTGCCAGCTTTAAGCAGAAAAGCTAAAGGATGATGCACAGGCCTTGAGTTCAATTCCTAGTACTGGCACATACTCACAAAATTTGAAGACAGTTTAGTATGGACATTGCTATGTAGGGCTCCATTTATTTTTAAATCCATAATGATCCTGAGACTAAAAAATAATTATAACAAATAAAAAGTACTTTGCAAGATGCTTCCATGGGTCACCCTCAGGCCTTCAAGTTCAGGAGGAGACTTTTCTTACTCAGAGGGTGAGAAACTGGTGGTGAACAAATGGTGCCCACTTCAAGTGCAAATATGAACATGCTGCATTCTTGTCACTGAAGCCCAACACAAATACATGGGTAGAGGACAAAACCCAAGCTCAAGAGTGAATATACTGATACAAGTGAGCTGGACATAAAGCCCCTCTGAGAGGGCTCCTGATAACACCGAATACCAAGGCCTGTAATCCAGGTGGCACCCACAATCGCACGCCCCACCAGCACGCCACTGACTTCCAAAACACAGTCACAGTGAGGGTGTCCATGCATTTTTATGCCAAGTACATCACCACTCAGACATCTAGGCTCACAGACAACCCACGGTGACCCTCAGACACTGGGCACTGTGACAGTCTGCCATCCTGTAATCATCTAAATCAACTCCCACTACACTGATGCATTGCAAATGCCCAGCACTGCACCAAGGCCCCCATCTGAACAGACGCAACAGCTGATGGATGACCTCAAGCAAGGAAGATAAGCCCGGCAGGGACCTCAGCCGGAGCCTCGCGGGTGGCAGGCGCATGGAAGTGACACGGTGACTTCCCAGGACACGGCTATGACACTAACCATTTCAGGAGCGCTTCAGGAAGGGCGCGTATGTCGGGGCACCTTGTGTCTTTGGGGTCTCTTTTTTTTGTCAAGGGTGAGCAAGCTCTCTGTTTGGCAGGTGGTTAATGGTGGAAACCGGAGCAGTGATAGAAGAAGGCGGTCGGTCTGGAAGCTTCCACAATTATCTAAGGGCAGGGCACCTGCTCTATAGTGGGGACACACATGCATAGTGCGCAAACTCGTGGCTGCGGGGACACACATGCACAGTGATCATCTTCGAGGCTGCGGGGACACATGTGTGCAGTCACCAGCAAAGAGGTCCTGCAGCCCTCATTTCTGTCTCTTTTCTCTGATTTTCAGGCCTGTTGGTGGGAAGCAGCTGGACAACCCACTGGAAAGAACACATGGAGGACCCTGCTCCCACCCCATCTTCGTTCTCTTGTCTGAATATACACCAAGGGTTCACAAGGTGTGTGTGTGTGTGTGTGTGTGTGTGTGTGTGTGTGTGTGTGCATGCACCAGTACTGGGGCTGGCTTTGAACTGCTATCCTCAGCCAGTTCAATGGCAAATTTAAATATCACACTAACAGAATAATGTCTTGAGCAGAGAAGCAGATGCCGTTAATATAGACAAAGCAGGGACAACTTCTAAGATCTTTTTTTCTTTTCCTTTTTAATGGGTGTGGTGACACAGGCCTGTAATCCCAGTACCTGGGAGGTGAAAGCAGGAGGCTCATGAGTTTAAGGCAGATTTGGGTGATGCAGTGAGTTTGAAGCCAAACAGGGCTACTTAGTGAGACCTTGACTCATAAAACCAAACAGGAAAGAAGGGAAGGAGAAGGAAAGAAGGAAAAAAATAACAAACACAGCCAGACACAGTGACGCACTCCTGGTATATCTCAACACCCAGGAGGCTGAGGCAGGAGGATCATGGGTTTGAGGCCAGCTTTGGCCATCTGGAGAGACCGTATCTTGAAACTAAAGTTTTCACCACTTTGATATCTGTTGTTAGGAACCCCAGTGTGTTCAGGGGTCAAAGGACAGAAAAACAGTCTCAGGTGAGGGGATGGTGTAGTCTGCTGAGGAGGCCAGGAGAAGCCTACTTTTGGGCCTCACAGAATACTTTCCTTCCTCTTAAAAACCATCAAAGAATGATGGAGCAGTGTTGTCCTCTTCCTTCCTTGTCTGGGCACACACTAGGGGACATCGCTTCGGGGACCTCCAACAGCCATGAGGCAAGGCCTCAGAGCCAGCCAGGCAATTCCCCAGCTCTCTCTGTATACTTCCTGTGAGGCAGCTGACTGGGTGTCGTGCTTTTATGTCTTCTCTGGGTTAAGCACCCGGATACTTGCAGCCAAAAGTGTTCTGTGGGGCACAGGCATAGCCAGGCTTCAGAATAAGTGCTCCAGTGACCAACTACTGTGTGTGTGTGTGTGTGTGTGTGTTCTCTGAAAGAAGGAAGGGCACTGGGGCAGTGGGGGAAACTATCTGTGATTGCACATGCTAAGACTCAGAAGGAGAAAACAAGACTGAAGGAAAGTCAAGATTATTAGAAACCACCAACAGCCCTACCCAGAGAACCGGAACCTCCCCAGTGGCTTTTGTGCATGGGCTCTGTTGTGACTGCATCTCCGTGGGAGACAGGAGCATCAGGGCGCTCAGCCTCATCCTGCCTGACTCACCTCATTCAGTTGTTTTCATGTAGCTGCCCAAATCCACTAAAGACACCCCTGTGTTTTCCCTCATGGGGGAGGGGAGGCTTGGGCTGTGCCGTGCTGGGGGGGGGAGGGTGGCCTGGGGGCGCCTGTCCTCCGTGGAGCAGGGAGGAGAGAGGTCTCCACCTCCGCCTGGTGCCAGAGGGGTGCACAGGGCGGTGGGGAGGCCGGGGGCTCCCTGGTCCCCCAGGCCCAGCTTCCACACGGCAGCAGGAGACAGGCCCCGGCCACCCATGGCACACCCACGGAGGGTGGCTGCCAGACAGCGCCCGCGTTCCCGCGGCGCGGCCACAGCTGCGAGGAGACGCGGGCTGCCATCTGCACCCGCTGCATTATTTAGTGGCGCTGGCTGTGTAACACGTGCTGCACCCCACGGGATTGGGCTCGGGGCTGCGCGGCTGCCGTGCTGCCGTGTGGTGGCAGCTGACATCTCCTGCTCCCTTCTGGAAACAGGGTGCGTTAATTTTTAATGGAGCACATGTTCGATTGGCTACACAAACAGGCTAATCTGCAAAGCATGTGCTTGGTAACAAGCGCCACGCTGCCGCCAGAATACCAACACGGTCGCCAGGCGCGGAAGCAGCGCAGCTGGGACCGGGGGCTGCGGCCTGCAGTCCGGGCTGTGAATGTAAAGCCAGGCGTGGCTCCTCCATTGCATGGGCGTTACTGGAAGACGCCTGTGCATCCGGCTGTAGGCTGTGTGCCTCACTCCCTGCGCAATGAGACTTTAAACACGGATAAGGCGAGGCCTTCAGCTTCACAAACCCCTGCACCCTCCACAGCGCCAAGGGCAGAAATGACCGAGCAATGTGGGCGGCAGAGCTCTCAGGAGCACAGGTCTCAGAAGGGAAGAGACATGGAAGTGGGGCTTTGAGGGATGCGTACGAGTTCAGCAGCAGTGTGCAAGAAGACGGTGGGTCTGTGGCAGTGTGGTGAGTAGGGAGTGAATGACGGGTAGGGAGTGAATGTCCAAGTGCGGGTGGTGACATGGAGGTAACCGCAGAGACACTGGGCGGGAAGTGAGACATCGGGGTCCTGTACCAATGGGAGAACCAGCAGTGGGGAGGGTGGGTCCCGGCCCCTGGGTCCTGTACCACATGGACACACTGCCCTGACTGTGTGTGGAGGCAGAGGCCACCGGAGGTAAAGACGGAGGCCTCAGGGGCAGCCCAGGCTCATGAGGGACGGATGGCTGTAAGGAGGCCAGGAGGGGGACCAAGAGGGAGCGGGGCCATTGGGGACATGGCCATTGGCCAGTCCTAACCACAGTCCTCAGTGCAAGGGGCTTCAACAGCCGGGAGGCAATCTTTGTGGACTTGTCGTTCGGTTTTGAGCAAATGCAGTCAAACAAACAACAAAAGAAACTACAAAGGCCTGGATTGTGCACTTGTGGTGAGCATTGTGGCCCGGTGCAGGCTGGGAAGCTCTGAGCTGTCAGCAGTGGAAGCCCTGGGTGCTTGGCTGGGCAGCTCCCTGCCTACCACTGCAAACACACAGTCTGCTCACCAAGCAAATGGGACCACCGCTCCCCAAAGCGGGGAGGACGAGGGGCTTCATGGTAGCGGTCCGGTGAGAGTGAGATGTCTTCAGTGGAAAGTGGCCGTGTCCACGTCAAATGGCCTTTTCACAAGCTTCCTGATGGTGGTGCATGCCTGTAATCCCAACTATGTTGGAGGCTCAGGTAGGAGGATGGCAGTGCAAGGTCGATTGCAGGTTAAAAAATGAGCAAAAAAACCCACAGCTGGCGTGAAAAATAAAGCAAGAAAGGGCTGGAAGTGTGGTTCTAGGGATGGGCTGCCTGGTAAACACAGACCCTGGATTGAAACAGGAGAAACCCGCCACCCTGCAGTGCGGCCCTCTGCCCGTTGGAGAGGCTCTTCTGGCAGCTAAAGTCATACAAGCTTCTTTCCTATTCTCAGTTGGTCTTGTACATTACAACCTGTGTGTGTGTGTGTGTACGTGTGTGTGTGCGCGCGCACACGCGTGCACATGCTGGTACCGGGGATTGGACTCAGGGCTTGGGCACTGTCCTTGAGCTTTTTTTTTTTTTTTCCTCGAGGATGGTGCTCTACCACTCGAGCCTCAGCTCCACTTCTGGCATTTTGGCAGTTAATTGATGATTAAGAGTCTCACAGACTTTCCTGTCCCATCTGGCTTCAAATGGTGATCCTTAGATCTCAGCCTCCTGAGTAGCTAGGATTACAGGTGTGAGCCACCACTGATGCCTGGCAAAGTTGGGTTGGGTGAAGTGCTTTATTGAGATCTCTGTGAATCACAGCCTCAGCAAGAAAAGTCGAGGTGGCCTGGCCCAGCCCCAGGGCTCCCCACTGCCCTGGTATCTGGCTCTTTGTCCCCTAGAGGACATGTGCTGTTTGTAGGCGTTCAGCCTTACAGGACTTCCAGCAAGCTATAGACTTGAGAAACACAACATGTGCTGGGCTGTGCCCACGCCATCAGGTAGGAAAAAAAAATCAGAACAAGCAGAGGCTGAGCAACCAGATCAAAACATACCCTCAGTGCTCCCAGAGCAAAATGTACCCCTCACAGTGAACCCAGACCAAAATGCACCCCTCAGTGGCCCTGGGTCTCCGCTGCTTTGTCCTCTGCAGACAAGCTCGTGTTCCTACAGTGCAGGCATAGGAGGAGGGCTGAGGGCATGCGTTTAATCCTGGATGGAAAGAAGGGCCTGCATGAGGAGGGCCTGGTTCTGTCCAGGTTCCTGGGCCTTCTGTGGGGTTGGGGCAGCCCCAGTACTTGAACCTATTTCTCCCCGCTGTGCCATGCTGTGCCACGCCATGCCCCGCTGCCATCCCCCACCCGCTGGGTTATTTGTATGGCCAAGAGTGCTTGGAGGGTGGCGATCGTGCTGGGGATGAGGCTCGTGTCCCTCCTGGCCCCTTACACGGCCGTGTGGCCAGTGTGGCGGGAATGGTTTTGCCTGCTTCCCGCCCCTCTGGGCCCCGGTTTCACAGCGCTCGGAGATGGGGGCTCAGACCATCCACACTTTAATTAGTCTTGTCTGGGAAAATGAAGCTGGCCAAATTAAATATTAACCACCTATAAACTGCAGAGGAATCGTCAGGCGGAAAGGGCCATTTGTAAATGCAGATTTTTTTTTTTAAACCCCAAATTTGAAAGGCCTGTCTTCCAGCCCAGGGTCCCTGCCAAGGAAATTGATTTCAAAGCAAAAACAAGGCTTCTGTTTTCCAAGCCCGAGAACCATGTGCGAGCAGCAGCTCCCTTTGCTGAAACACTGAACGGAAAATTCAGTTCCTTCAATCTTTCTAAATCTTCATCTCTGATTGGGTTCATTAATAAACATGCTGATTTTGTTACCCGGGAGACATATGGTATCATCCGCTAACAGGAAGCCATATTTTGCATTTTATAGTGAAAAACAAACACGCAAACAGGTTCTCACAGATGGCTTTCTTAGCTTCTGGGAGGGGAGGAAAAAAGCTTAATAATGCTTGAAACTAGTTTTTCCTCTTTAACAACAACAACAACAACAAAAATCCTTGCACGTCTTTGTGAAGATGCTTATAAATTAGATTAAGTTCTACTCCAAGGTTTTAGCAATTCAGAATTCACTTTAGAGCGTCTCCCCCTTCCCCCTCCCTCCCCCTCGCCTCCTCCATTCCTTTTCGTCTCCTCCTTTTAGAAACATCACCCTGCTCAGAAGGGCAGAAATAACGGAGTGACACATACCGATGGCCCTAAAGGAGTGAGATCTTCTCACAAAATTTTCAGATAATTGATGTGAATCCCTTAACCTTAGCAGAGTTGATATTGCTGGTGGTTTTCTTTCATTTGTGTGAAACGCTTTGCTTGTAGGTGGAACTGAGGGGAGGCAGTGCCTCTGCACCCTCCGCACCCCAGACCTCTGCTACTTACACCTGACCCCCACACGCCCATCACGGCCGTGAGCACAGGGTCACCAACGGAAGTCTGTTCTCCGCTCAGGCTTTCCCTTGTGTTGGGATGGTGTGTGTGTGTGTGTGTGTGTGTGTGTGTGTGTGTACACGTGTATATATGTACACACGTGTGCATGTACATATAGATGTGTATACACACATACAATGTGTATGCATGTGTGTCTGTGTGTACACGTATTTTCATTGTGTGCATGGGTATGTATGTCTCTGTGTGTGCTGTACGTGTGTCTGTATTGTGGTATGTCTTTGTTCATGTGCATATATGTCTCTGTACATGTGTGTGTGCACTTAACTATAAGAGCCAGCTATGGTGATGCTTCCCCCTCCCTCCCTCCCTTCCCTTTCTCCCTCCCATCCCTCTCTCCTCTCTTTTCTTTTTTTGAGATAGGGTCTTGCTATATAGCCCAGGCTGGCCTTGAAGTTGTAATCCCCCTACCTCCACTTCTGGTGTGCTGGGGTTAAAGGTGAGCATCCCTCACTAAAGTCACTGGAGGCTCTACTGGGGCAGCCGGGGTGGCTCACAGGAACTCTCAGTGCCCACGCAGTCATCTCCAGTCTAACCACTGGGCACAAACCAGATCTCCGCCGGACTCTGCCTGATTCCTCAGGCTTCCTTTTATTCTCACATTTTGGCAGCTGAAGGAGCGATTTGCTTTTAAATATAAAATCCAGGCACCAAATCCGAAAGTCCATGGAAGACACGTAATGTGGGTTAATTAAAATGCCTCCAAGAGAACAGGTGACAAGTGCCCAGAGGAGGTGTCACTGCAGCAGGCCGGGGTCCTGTGTGAGTCAGGTGGCCGTGGCCTGGTCATTAGCAAGTCACATCAGTCCTGGTCTCATTTAGAGCCTCCTGGAGAAACTGTTCAACCACAAAAGGATACATTCTCCTCCTGAGGAGGGCCAAGCCCTCGGGGCCTCCTGAATCCCCATTATCAAGTGTCCAGGTCTGCATCCCAGGCCAGGAAAACGCTGGCCATCCATGACCCGCCTGGGCTACCGTTGTCCCCCGAGCTGCCAGCAGAACCACGCTGGCACTTGTGTATGAATGTGTGTCTGTGTGTGCGTGTGTGTGTGTGTTTTCCTGGGCTTGAACTCAGGGCCTAGGTGCTCTCCTCAAGCTTGGCCCCCGGCATCATCCTCATAGTACCCCTCTCCGTGTGAGGCGGCCTGCATGCCGAGGCCCCTACCGCACTCAGCGGGGCTCCCACTGCCCTCCTCTCTACCTGACGGCGGCCTAGCCCGGGCCCTGCCAGCCTCCTGGGGAGGAGGGAGGCCGTCCTTGGTACACAGGACTATGTAGGGCACACACAGTGTCAGGGGCCAGTCACGGGCAGGGCAGCACACCCAGTATGCCAAGGAAGGCTCCTGGAGAGCTTGCCACAAGCCCGGGTTCCTGTGAGAGGCACCGGTGCCCACGACTGGTGGCTGGGATCTCTGTCCAGTGGTGACAGCTGCTGCCGTGTTCTGGGTAGCCCAGAGCTCACAACCAGCCAGTCAGAGCGTGTCTGGGAGGGAGCCAGAAGGTGGGGTGGGGGGACCCAGACTCTGAGGCACAGACGAGACGCACCTGGAAAGGAGGCTTGGGCGAAAGGGCGATGGTAGCAGGGTGTGGGATTGGGATCTCTCATGCTTTTGGAACTTCTGTCACATCCAAGATGACTACCATTTTTACCAACACCAACTGAACAAATAAACACAGCAATAACAAAAATAAAACCGAAATAAAGCCGGGCAACACTGGTGCTCCTGCCTGTAACCCTAGCTACTCAGGAGGCTGGGATCTGAGGACTGGGGTTGAGAGCCAGCCCAGACAGGAAAGCCCCCAAGATTCTCCTCTCCAACTGACCACCAAAAAGCCAGAAGTGGCACCTTGGCTCAAGTGGTAGAGCACCAGCCTTGGGCCCCCCCCCCCAAAAAAAAGCTCAGGGACAACGCCCCAGGCCCTGAGTGGATATCCCAGCACATGCACAAGACCCAAAATCCAGAACAACAACCCCACCACCCAAGAAGGACTGAGAGTTTTCCATTCTGCTGGCAGTGCAGGGCCTAGCAGAAGGCAGGAAGCCAGGAGCTCCTTTCCCTGAAGCCCTGGGCCAAGAAAAACGAAGAAAAGAGAGACGGGGGTGGGGGGGGTGGGGGAGGGAAGGAAAGCAAGAGTGCTCGGCACCACAAAAAGCGAATTGCTGGGATGCAGGGCAGGGCGGCCGGCGGGCTGGGAGCGGGCGGCCCTGTGGCTGGGGCAGCGCCCACCCTAGAGCCGCTGAGAGGCCAATCCTGTGCCAATCCCACACAGGCGGACAGTGCTGGCTTTGTTGGCAGCTCTTTTGCTTGAGGTGGGTGCTTTCTTCCTGCACAGCAGGCCCTGGAGTGAAAGCTGACGAGCCCTGGCAGAATTTTAAAAATTGCTGTACTCTCCCACCGCCACCCATTATGTCCCCAGCGCCTCACGATTCGCAGCATAAAAGCATAATCAAGAGAAATCACAGTTAAGCTCAGTCAGGGATGGACAGAATAGTCCATAACTTCATGTTGAAAAAAAAAAAAGAAGGAAAATAATTGGACCAAAATTTGTTTGAAATAGGAGTGGGAAATAGCTTGTTTTCAATCTATTTCAAATAAGAAAAAAAAAACCCACCCACCATTAAATCCTCATTGGAAAACTATTTAGTTTGGAAACAAGGTTTGTGTGGTACAGGCCAGGCACGCTGAGGACGCAGCTGTGCACCGTGCATGGAGAAGGAGCCACGGCCCGCGGCCTGGGCTGGGAGTGTGGCACAGGCTGACCCTGGCACGTCAGAGCCAGGGCGCTGGACTCTTCACCAATGCCGCAACACCAGACTGGCGGAGAGCAGGAAGTGTGGACCCTGCAGGCAGAGCCCCCCTACCCCAGTACCTCTGTTGGCAAAAACAACCTTCCTGTCCTTGCCGAGACTGCAGAATGCTGCTGTCCAGTGGGGCGAGGAGGAGGAAATGAGGCTTAAGCCCCGTGGCCTGGGACTTGGCCTCTGAAGCTGGAACCTCAGGAAGAGCCTGCTCAGGCTATGAGGGCTGGATGTCCCAGGCTTCTCCACCCCCGGTACTCACACTGCCCCCACGCCGTTCAACCTGGGAGGCTGGCAGCACTCCGTGGCAATCATGCAGGGTCAGGCGCTTTCTTGTTAATCTGCCCCGTCACCCAGAGTGTGTCCTGACACCTAGTGTCATGGGCACACAGTCCCTGCTTGTTGAATGAATGACCCAGTGAAGGGGCTAGGGAACCTCACAGAAAAATGGAAGCAGGAGAAAGAGGCTGATGTCTTGTTCGGATTTATATTTGACATGCACACTAAGGAAGCATTTTCCCCATCAGCATTGGAAGCAGCAGATTCCCGCGGCCTCTTGGGCAGCGGTGTGCCCAGCATGTAGCTGGCCTCTGGGGGAGAGAGCAGCTCTTGGGGACCCTCAGCCCCAGAAGGGAGAGCAATGCGTGTGGCTCCTCACTGGGTGCTAGCTGGCATCTCACACCCCCCACTCCTCAATGAAGTCTCACGGTGACCCGGGAGACTCAGACTCAACATCTGCTGCCGCCCAGGCCCTTGCTCCCTCTCCAAAGGGCCAGTGGCTCAGTGGAGGTCCTCACCTCAGTGACGAGTGTGTGGATTTAGAAGTGGCCTGGGTGATCAACACAATAGGAAGAGAGGGCCACGATGCCCAGGGCTCCCCAGATTTCAACAGTGTGGGAACAGTGAGGGGACAGCGAGGGGCCAGTGTAGGGACAGTGAGGGGACAGTGTGGGGATGGTGAGAGGACAGCATGGGGACAGTGTGGGGACAGTGAGGGGATAGCGTGGGGACAGTGAGGGGACAGTGTGGGGACAGTGAGAGGACAGGGTGGGGACAGCGAAGGAACAGTGAGGGGACAGTGTGGGGACGGTGAGAGGACAGCGCAGGGGACAGTGTGGGGGACAGTGAGGGGACAGTGCAGGGGACAGTGAGGGGACAGCACAGAGGACAGTGAGGGGACAGTGAGGGGACAGTGTGGGGGACAGCCTGGGGACAGCGTGAGGATGGTGAGGGGGATGGTGTGTGGGAGTAGAGTGGGAGCAGAGTGTGAGCAGTGTGCAAGCAGCGTGCGAGCAGCGCGGGGACTTGGTATGGTGACACAGGCTACAGTTGTCAATTTTTAGAAGATAGAATTCATCCTGAAAGACTAAAATTTTGATTAAACAGCAGCAAGAAAGACACAATGCTATGGTCCTGGGGTGCGTGTGAACACGCATGCACGCACACACATATCCTGGTTATAGAAGCCCAGGCATTCACTGGGTAGCTCTGGGCCGTGGCAGGTGCCAGCCTCGCGCAGAGCACTGGTGGCAGAAGGAGGAGACAACGAGGACAACCCTGATCTCCCAGGTGGCTGGGGACGAGCACGAGACACAGAGCCTGAAGCTTGAGGTCTGGAGAGTGGTGGGTGTGAGAGGGCTGTTGGGGGGGCCGGGATGGGCTGTGGAGGAGCCCAGGGGGACCGTGGGGGGGGTCCCCGGCCTTGCTGCCTTGTGGCGCTGCACACCCATACCCTAAACCCCCAGCCGTGTCTCCAGTGATGCTCCATGTGATGCATTTGCCAGAAGGGCAGGGCTTCTGGTGCTGTCCCCCTGTTGGGCCAGGAGGACAGGGCCTAATGCCTCACAGGAGTTCTCTGCAGAGGATGCTCACGCTAGGACGCCATGCACACTTCTGTCCCATGGCCTGGTTGCTTGCACTGCCATGTGGAGCAGGCCCCTCACGGGGCAAAGGAGCACCTGCCACCCCAAACTTCACCATTGTCCCCCCCTTTTTAGGGGTTTGGCTGGCTTTTAGCTGAGCTTAAAGGAGTTGCCAAGGTTGTGAGGGCTGCGTGCAGCAGGGGCAGGGCTTCTGCAGGCAGCCCCGCGTGGATGCTCCCCTCCCATGCCCGCCCTGCCGCCACCTGCTGTCCTCAGCACACAGCTCCTGACCTTGCACCTCGGCCTCCCGTAGTGGGAGGTGATGATGGAGGATAACCCCGGAGGGCCCCAAATATGCCCCAACCCCCGCCATGCGGACCGTGATCAGGTGAGAAAAGAAAATCCACCGCAGGGAGAGAACGTCCTGAGTCCCAGATGTCACAACAACGCCGACGCCTGCGGCCTTACGTGTACCCGCGGTAATAATAAAAATGCAAGTGGCACCTGTGCTCTCGCACCAGTCCCTAGATGTCCCACAAACACGGTTCCCGTCCTGACAAGCACCCATGGGTGTCCACTGCAATGAGCACCGCTTCACAAGAATGGATCCGAGGCAGAGGGCAGGGCGGTCGCCTCAGCACCCAGGGTCACGTGGCTCGCTGGCCAGGGCAGCCTGGAGTTCAGCTCCACAAGTCTGTTTTTTGGTTTGTTTTGTGTGTGCCAACCCTGGGGTGTGAATTCAGGGCCCAGGTGCTGTTCTTGGAGGCTTATTTATTTATTTTTGCTCAAGCCTGGTGCACTCCCACTTTGAGCCACAGTTCCATTTGCACTTTTTTTAGGTGGCTGATTGGTGTTGGTGAAATTTACATCTGAGAACTCATACTGCATCCTACTAGATCTTGAGTCAAGGTAAATCTTATGGCCTCTGATGTCTGTCAGCCCGGGGGGGGGGTGGTGGTGCGTGGGTACCGCCATGTCCCGAGGCGCAGTCCAGTGTCCCACAGAACAGGAAGATGCACAGCAAGGGGCGCTGGACACACGGGGTCCCGATGGGGGTGAGCATGAGGAAGGAGGCGGCGAGGCTGACGGGTTGGATTAGTCCTGGTACTGACTCAGCTCCCTGAGCCCCGCACCCATTTTAGGAACACGGAAAACTCACTGAATTCACCCCCTGTCTTGCCACCACTGTTGTCCTGACGCCGAGAGCACCAAGCCGTGGGCCACGCAAGGCAGCCTGCGCCTGTGCCTCCATATGAGCTGTATGCACGTGGCCGTTGTGGCCAGCCACGTGAATCCACCACAGGACGTGGTGTGCAGGTCTGCCCAGGGCACACGGCTCCACCCAGCCTCCCACATCTCCGCAGGGACAAGAACCAGAGAAACACGAGTCCATGCTGAGGGGTGCGTGCTGGGGACAGGGGTGGAGGCGGTGGGTATGTAGAGGGGAGGGGAGGGGAGGAGAGGGGAGGGCAGGGGAGCGACACCAAGCTCAGGCCCTGGCCCATGACAGCATGTTCCTCTGGAGTCGGGGCTTCCTGGGCCCAGCACCCCTTCTGCCAGAGCCGATGAGAAGAAGGAAGGGAAGTAAAGCCATTCCATGAGGCAGCAGCCTGGCTCATGCCACCATCACGATGGGGACTGGGGGCCCTGACACACATCCTGCAATGGCACCCCAAGTCCTGTGTGCCCTGCTGCTGCCATCACTGGTCATTTTTCAGAGGGCAGAGGGAGGGCTGGGGCATACGGTTTCTATCTGCACCACACCAAAGCGAATTAAAAGCACTTACAACTGTCACTGTCCCACCACTGCCATGCCCAGAGCTCCGGCTAGCAGAAGGCCTGAGTTGGGCATGGCGGTGCCTGCACCAGCCCCACGTGGCCGACACCCACTGGCTGGCGGCCATGCTCCCAGAGGCCATTAAAAGCTGTTAACTCTAGCCAGAAGCTCCACCAGGCTCTCAGGTACAATTCCAGTCACTCTCTTTCAGCACCTTGCAGCACAAAGCTGCGTGTGCACATGTGCCTGTGTGTCCGTGGCACGAGGCAGAGCACACCCTCCACACCACCCACCCTGGAGGGCGCCTGGATTCAGACTTCCAAGGGCAGCCAGACACCATGGCTCACAGTGGAAATCAACGCTGAGAGATCAACACCCCTACTTTACCACAAACCACCCCCAGCTCCTGCAGATTCTTTCCAGAACACACTTTCTAGAATGTTCCATTGACAGTCTGCTGGGAACAAGCAGACCTTCGGTGTGCCTGTGGTACGTGGCTTTGGGGGAGGCCGGTGGAGGCTAGCTCGTGGAAGCACTCCCCTGCCTCCCTGGTTTGCGGGTGGGCGGTGGGTACTTCAGTACAGGGCTGCAGGAGGCCACTTGGGGTACCGCTGGGGGAGGGGTGCTCCTCCCCCTCCTGTGTACTCATAGTTCTCTTTGTTCCCTTGCCCTGTCACCTTCTTCAGCTCCAGTGAACCTCCGGATTCCTGGCTGCTTTCCCCACAAAGCCCTTATTCTACAGAACGTGTAGTGTCCAGCTTAGGAAAGAGGTGATTGCCAATCTCCGAGCTTGTGCTGGTGTGGTGTCGCAGGCCCCCCGATCCCAGCAACGTGTGAATGAAAAGGTTGGGGGGGGGGTCATGGCTTGATGGCAGAGCGCCAGGGGCAGAGCACGGGGTCGCAGGGGTCGCAGCTCAGCAGGAGAGCACTCATCCAGTGTGCGCAAGGCCCTGGCTTTCCATCCCTAAGACTGAAAAATAAACCACCACAACTTTTCACCAGCAATAGGCACTCAGGGCTCTGCAGGCCTCCCCGCGACGCTCAACATGGAAGCCTTCGCCTGGAAACAGCTCTGGGTCCCGTGTCCCCCACCCCGCATCCAGATGTCACCTGTGGATCAAAGCATGGCTTCTCCTCTGGGGAACAGTGGCCCTGGGGTCAGTTTGGGTCTCATCTCCTGAGTCGACATCACGGACTGCTAGGATGCCCCTGCCGCCCCCCTCCCCTCCCCCGCAGCCCCTGGCCCTCGCACCGCGCAGCCGTGGCTCCCCTTTGCCCTCTGCCCTCTGCATGCAGGTGGAGGCAGCCCTGCCTGGCTGTGGCTCTGTGAACAGCATGGCGGGTGGGGAGGACGAGCACGCGTCCAGGCTCCACACAGCAAGTAGCATGGTGATCTGTATGGAAACCTGAGTCCCCAGTGGACACGGCACGTGACTCCACCCGTGAAATGCGGGGAGGAGAGTGAGCGGCAGGGCGAGGAGGGAGAAGGACAGGGAGAGCCAAAGAGACCAGGCAGGGGGCTGGGGGAGAAAAAGAGAGGGAAGGCGAGGGAGCGAGGAGGAGGACAGGGAGGGGAAGAGCGAGCAGGTCCCCGCTGGACAGGGACTTTTAGTTAACCAAAGCCGCTGCTTGAGTCTTGACGGGAGGATGGGAACCTCCATGTGGGGCCATCCCTGGGATGCCCAGAGCACTGGGCTGTATGCAAGGAGCTGTGGTGCTAGGATGGGTGCCTGGCACCCCACAGGAGCTGAGGGCAAAGACCGGAGCACGGGCTCGGCCCCCAATGGCTGGGTCACCACCCCCTGCCAACACCAGCCCTTCCTGCAGACCCCAGCATAAGCCAGCATTGTTAAGCATGGGGGCACATGGCCCACACAACTCCTGGAACAGCTTGTTCAAGTAGCTTCACTAAGAACATTAGTTCACTTCCTTTGGAGGCTGGTGGTGCTGTGGTTTGAACCCAGGACCTTGTGTTTGCTGGACAGGTGCTCTATCACTTGAACCTTGCCCTCAGCCATGGTTCTGCCTGTATCTATTTCTCAGGTGGGGTCTCCCATGTTTGTGCAGGCTGGCTCTGAAGCACCATCTTCCTATCTCCACCTCCCGTGTAGTGGGGATTACAGGTGCGAGGTACCACGCGGTCCTCATCTCATGTCTTAGCTCTGGAGCCAGCTCTCCTGCCAAGTCTACCAAGGCACTCTGCTTGGACTCGTGGGAAGGAAGTGTAGTTTCTGTAGCCCTCAGGGAAGCAGTCAGAAATCTGGTCCAAAGCCTTCTAGCCATCGGAGAGAAATGGTCCGTCCCTTCCATCTGCAGGCAGTGGCAGGGGCTCAGCACTGTATCTCCAGCTGCAGACCACAGTGCACACACTCCGTCCCCACCCCTCCCGGCCCCCAGGGTTTGTATCTCCTGCACAGTGCACCAGAGCCGGGCAGGGGGAGTGTCAGAACAGAACTGAGGGCCAGGAGGAGCCCCAAACCAGCTCCGAAAGAGTGAGGAAGTGCTTGCATGAGTGCCTGCCGCTTCAGGGAAGGCAGAGGGCCTTCCTTCCACGGGGCAGACACCCCATGTCAGTGTGAGATGTCAGCTTTACACCCGTACCTCTGATGTCTACGGCAGGAAGATCTGCCCTGGACCGGCAAAGAGAATACAAACACACCAGGCTCTCGACAGGAAACACCATCTCCAGCTTCTGCTATTCAGCGCCTAGCAAAAGCCCAGCCGGGAAAAGCAATATTTACAAAAGACGACTTGAAGGACATGCAAGGCATCTAGTTTTGAACACACGGGACGTTCAGTCTGTGGATGGCCGGCAGCCCGGGTGGGTGGTCATGGCCACTTCGCTTGCATACAACAAAAGGTTGCTCCGAGTAGCTGTGTGGAAGGTTCTAGTGTTACAGTTGTGGAAAAACTATTGTTGGAATACTGCTTCTGAGCTAAGGCTCCCATGAGAAATTCATCCTGGAAATTACTGTGTAAAGATCTTAGAAGCTAGTGGCTCCTTCCTATAATCCCAGCTAGTAGGGGTCACAGGAAGTTCTCAAGACCCCGCCTCAGCTGATATAAAGTTGGGCATGTTGGTATGCACCTGTCATCCTGGCTAGCAAATAGGAAGATCATAGTCTGGGCCTGCCCCAGCAACAAGTGAGACCCTACTGAAAAAATGATGAAAACAAAAAGAGCTGGCAGCATGGCTCAAGTGGGAGAGAGCCTGACAACAAGAGCAAGGCCTTGAGTTCAAACCCCAGTGCTGTCAAAAAAAATTAAAATAATGTTTTGAGTACTGAAGACATGAGGATGTCCTTTTCAAGGAATTGTGGGGTGGCTCATCACCCTGGCTGACAGGAGACTAGGGGTGAAATGGAGAGCTGGGCTCTGCAGGGTCTGGATGGGCCCTTAAGGTGGCTTTCCTTTTCCTTCCTTCCTTCCTTCCTTCCTTCCTTCCTTCCTTCCTTCCTTCCTTCCTTCCTAGCTCCCTCCCTCCCTGCCTTCCTTCCTTCCTTTCTCCCTCCTTCCTGTCCTTTCTCCCTCCCTCCCTCCCTCCCTCCCTCCCTCCCTCCCTCCCTCCCTCCCTCCCTCCCTCTCACTGCTGCTTTGGTTCCTGGGTCACATAAGAACCCAGTGATGGTATAGAGGTTCTGCTCCACTCTTCCCCATAGCCTGGAGTCGCCCTGCTCCTCACAGTTCTCTTCACTGTGACCACATTCTTTTCTTTTTCTTTTTCTTTTTTTTTTTTGGCCAGTCCTGGGCCTTGGACTCAGGGCCTGAGCACTGTCCCTGGCTCCGCCAACCCCCCCCCACCCCAAGGCTAGCACCCTGCCAACTGAACCACAGCGCCCCTTCTGGCCGTTTTCCATATATGTGGTGCTGGGGAATCGAACCAAGAGCTTCATGTGTAGGAGGCAAGCACTCTTGCCACTAGGCCATATTCCCAGCCCCCACAGTTCTTTTCTGTGACAGGGCCGTGGTGATGCCAACCACCGCTGCCAACTACAGCCAGCACTCTTCCTCAGGACTAGGCAATGCCGCACAAACAGCATCTGACACGCTGTTGTTACAGGAATCTCTCAATAACCCTATGAGTCAGTGCCAAGCGTGGTTGCGCACTCCTGTAATCCTGGCAGTCAGGAGAACCACAAAGCTATCTGCTCACAGGAGGTGTTATCTCTGTTGAGGAGTGAGCTTCTCTTGGGCTCTGGACTTCTCTCAGTCATGGTTAACACTCTGTTTATGTTCCGTATAAAATGCCAGGTGAGTTTTCCTTTAGGCACCAGTGCTGAGCTGGAAAGAAAGGGGAGGCACTGGCCACCACTAATTCCACTCGTACATACAAATATACATACATACATATCTATCTAATCTATCTATCCATCTATCTATCTATCTATCTATCTATCTATCTATCTATCTATCTATCTATCTACCTACCTACTTATCATCTATCTATCTATTGGAGTCTGAACTCAGGGCCTTAAGGTATGGTCTCACTTTATGCCAGACTGGCCTGGACTGTGACCCTCCTATTTGTGCCTCCTAGGGTCTCAGGGGATGACAGGTGTGCTCCACCACACCCAGCAATTGGTTGATATGGGGCTCTCACAACTGTCTTCCCTTCTGGGCCCCAAACCACAATCCTCTCAATCTTCTCTTCCCACCTTTCATGTAACAGCTCCCCATGCCCTGTTGCCCCCACCGGAGCTGGCTCTCAACCCTGCCGTCCCATGCAAATACGTGTTGGGAAAAAGTACTTTAAAAAGTACATGTAGAGACTTAGCTTTACACATAAAAGAGGACATTAAAATCACGTCAGGCCAGGCTTTGCAAGCCTGTTTGTGAATGTTCCTTGTAATTATGGCTCCATTAAAGAGTTGATATGAACAAGGGAATAAATAAGAATATTAATGCTTTCAAGTGTTTTATCAGCATTTCAGAGGAAAAAATAATCAGCCCAAATGGCTATGTTTTCATTTACTGAAGACCATTAATGTCTACTCCTTGCTCGCCCGCGCTTCCTTCCCTTTATGTGTGTTTTACAGATGGAGCTGTGGCTTTCAGAGCATGGGGGAGTGTTGCGTTTCGGTCGTCTACTGACCCTGAGCCGGGGCTCCAGAAGGTTCTCCTCCATCTTCTGAGGGTCAGGCAGTGGATGACCCTCACCAGCTTGGAGCCAAGCATCCCACATCCCAAACCCGCCTGCACCATAGTGTGGCCAGCATCCAGCGGGCAGCTGCCCTCCCCGGCCCGGGGGGCGGGGCTTGCAGGGCTCTGAGTGCTGGGCGGAGGACGGGAACTCTCTCCGTGCGCAGGCACTGCACGAGCTGAGCAGGCCCCTCTGCAGGGAGGAGGCTGCGGGGGGCCAAGGGAGGGCGCGGCAGGCAGCGAGAGTGCGGTCTCTGTCCGGGGCCTTGCTCACAGACCTGCATGGAACACATCCAGCATCACCAGCGGCTGCCAGAGGCAGCCCTTCCCCCATGGCTTTTCCATGCAAATCCATCACTAGATGAGCAAGTCACACGAAACACCATCATCACACAAGACGCCATTTTGTCCGGCTTGGACTCGCACGCGTGTTCTAGGAGCCCCTCCTGCCAGCGCCGCCCAGCTTACGTGAATAACTTATGTTGTACAGTGCCTTCGGGGTTTACACACTCCGAGAGTGCATTATTCATGTGTGACAAACATTTCCTGAGGCCTTCCGGTACAATCTCTCATGTAAGCCCCAGGCAGCCGGGAAAGGGGGTCCCTCAGCCGGGAAAGGGGGCCACCCAACCAGGAAAAGGATCACCTGACCAGGAAAGGGGTTCACTCAGCCGGGAAAGGGGTTCACTCAGCCAGGAAAGGGGGTCACTCGACTGGGAAGGGGGTCACCTGACCAGGAAGGGGGGGTCACCCAACCAGGAAAGGGGATCACCTGACCAGGAAAGGGGATCCCTCAGCTGGGAAAAGGGGTCATCTGATCAGGAAAGGGGGTCACCTGACTAGGAAAGGGGGTCCTTCTGACCTACAGTGGATAAGGACTCAGGACAATCTGGGTGTCTCCTCTCCCAGGTCTCTAAAATGTTCTCTCTCTCTCTCTTCCCCCCCTTTCCTTCTTTTCTTTTCTTGGGGTCTTGCTATAACAGCCAAGGCTGGCTTTGCACTTGGAACCTGCTTCTGGCTCCTGAGTGTTGGAGCACAGATGTGTGCTACCATATGCAGCTCTAACTCTGTGTGTGTGTGTGTGTGTGTGTGGTGTATGCTGCTTTCTATTGTCTGACTTTCTTTTCCCTTCAGTTATTTTTCGAGTGTGGCCATGTGTTGCTGGTTTTCTGCCTAGGGCCAGCCTCAGACCCCTGTCCTCCTACCGACACCTCCTGTGTGTCTGGGATTACAGACCTAAACCACTCTGCCCAGCTTCTTGGTTAAGATGGTGTCTTGTGAATCCTCCCCTCCCCACAGCAGGTCTAGAACCTTGAGCTCATGGATCTCTGCTTCCTGAGCGGCGGGTATTACAGGCAGCAGCTACCTCGTCCAACTTCAAATCTCCTGTTTTTGATGGCAGAAAAGGATGATTCGAGTCTGCAGTGTTTTCCCCTCTTGTGGCTCTCACCCAGTGCCCTGCCAGCAGTTCCCCTTCACCCAGGTGGGGACGTGGGGGGGGGGGGCGAGGGGAGAGGGGAAGGGGAGGGGGGAGGAAGGGGGAGGGGGCAGAATGGGTGCTCCCACCCCCTGGAACAGCCACATCCTTCTAGGTAAGAAACTAGAAGCTAACCCCGACTCCATACATTACCGCCTCTGTTCAATCAGTGTTCTGCTGCAAGAATCAGTTACATTCAATCATCTGAAAGAGCCATTAAAATGCTGATAAAAAATTCATAAAGTAACAGGCAGTAATGAATCAGGAGAATTCAGTACAGTGCGGCCAGCCGGGAGAGCAGGGCAGAAATGAAGGTGAACGGCCGTTTGGGCCCAGCGGCCATGAAATACCCTTTTGGAAGATGAATAATTCTGTTTAGGGCTGATAAGTTGAACTAATTTATAATGCTGTTTTAGGCCCACTGTTGAAATATTTCAAATCCCTCAACTTTAAAATGCATTGCCTGTCAGAAGCCGGCCCCTTAACAGTTCCCTCTTAACATTTTTCAAAATGTAACCTCGACCAATTTGCATGATTTAATGCTTATTGTATTATACTGTGCATGATTTAAAATGGGAAATAAAATTTAAAAAAGAGAGCGAGCGAGTGAGCGAGGCGGGAGGGGGAGGGGAAGCAGACAAGGTGGTCTGAAGGAAATAAGCAGGGCCGAGGGGGAATTAAGATCCATCCGTGCGTCTGTCAGTACACATCCTGCTCAGGAAAGCAGACGGGACCCCAGGAATCCAACAAGTCGCCGCCCCTCTAAGTGGACGCAGCTCTGTGAACACACAGATGACACCCTAAGGAGCCCAGTTCCCAAGCCTCCTCCTCAAGGTCGTGGCTGGGAAGTCAAGGTCATGGCTGGCTAGCAGCGGGTGGGCGTTATTTCTCCCCTGGGTTCCTGCAGACCATGAACTGCCTGTGCTCCTCCCGCCTCTCCCCTGTGGTCTCCTTTCCATTTGTCGGGCAGGCTCTGATTCTCTGAGCCGCCCTCTGGTTCCACGCTGCCTGCCTGCGGGATGGGCTCTCATGTTCTCCCTGCCAGACCCTCCCCCACCCCCCACCCTGACCCCCCCTCCCCAGGTCTGATGCTGCCTGAGTTAAAATCCCCAGTATCGTCCCCTCCCCCAACTGCAGGGCACTGGTGGCTCACACCTATAATCCTAGCTACTTAGGAAGCTAAGATCTGAAGGATTACAGTTCAAAGCCAGTCATCATGGAAAAGTCTGCGTGATTCCATCTCTAATTAACCAGCAGAAGGTTAGGCTGGAAACATGGCTCATGTGGTAATGTACCAGCTTCACATAAGAAAACCGAGCGGGGGGCTGGGGATATAGCCTAGTGGCAAGAGTGCCTGCCTCAGATACACGAGGCCCTAGGTTCGATTCCCCAACACCACATATACCGAAAACGGCCAGAAGCGGCGCTGTGGCTCAAGTGGCAGAGTGCTAGCCTTGAGCGGGAAGAAGCCAGGGACAGTGCTCAGGCCCTGAGTCCAAGGCCCAGGACTGGTAAAAAAAAAAAAAAAGAAAACCGAGCGGGAGCACTAGGCACTAAGTTCCAGTAGTAGTACCAAACAAGAAGGGTAGAGACATGAAGAAAGATGTGCACGAATAATTGGGAACTTCTGACTGATAATCCGATGAGGGCAAGTACATTCTGGGTAGCATGGCGGTACACGGATACTTGCAATGTGACAGTATTTGATCTCGTCTCACAGGTACTGCTGGGTTAGGCATGACGAGATGGACGCTTCAGGGCACAGGAAGCAAATTCAGCCTCTAGGAGGACTGGCAGAAGGTGAAGGCACACCAGCTCTGACCCAGCAAACCCAATCCACAGCATCAAGACACCTGGCTTCTAGCCTGGTAAGGTAGTACATGCCTGTAAGCCCAGTTAACTTGGTAGGGGGAGGCTAAAGGATGGAGAGTCCTTGGGACTCCACTGCAGGAACAAAGCACAGACAGAGGGCTGGAAGTGTGACGCACACAGTGGAGCACTGCCTCACACATGGGTGACCCCAGGTTCAAACACCTGCATCCCTCATCACCACAAAACTCTTGGATCATCGCGGAATTCTCTGTGACAGTCGGGGTGGGGAATGCGCCAAATACATGTCAATAGGATTGATACGACCTGGCTGATCCATGTGATGGAAGAAGATGGTGGTTGAACCCAGCTCTGTCTACACAGTGTGCGGCTAAGGAGGCGATGTTTTAAATGATACAGTGCAGGGCATGGGCTCCACAAAGCTAAAGAACCAGAAACAAATCTCTCCAAACAGTACTCAATCCAGCCCAGGGCACTCTTGGGACAGTGCGTGAACCACAGCAGTGACTTTCCTCTGTCCAAGGGCTTGGGGCAGCAGTCCAACACCAGGAGCAAACGAGGCATGGGGGCCAGCCCCGGGGTTGGTGTGGAGCAGGCCAGCCTTGGGCATGGGGCTCCGGCATGGCTCCGGAGGCGGGGGATGGGAGCAGGCCCTCTCTCCACACTGGGGAACCAAGTGTGGCCCCGGTGGTCTCTCTGCTCTCCGAATGGAAAGCCTGCACGGCCTCCCGTGGCAGGAGGGTGTCATGCCTCTTGAGGGCTGTAACTGTTTTCTATTCATTCCTTTAGGGGGACGAGGTGGTCATCTGAAATAGCCACTCTGGAGGACAGCCTGCTGCTACCCAGAGATTTCCCGTACCCAGGTTCATGGCCGCCAGGCTCTGCTAGGCTGGGTTCCCCAGGCTGCTGCGGTTGGAATGTGTATTTTTTAAGTAAGCCACGCGCTCAGGGGGAAGTCAAGGCCGTACCTCGCTTGGGCCATCAGGCTGTTATCGGGAAGGGAATTTATGGGCCTGTTCCCCACTATTATCCAGCTCTGTTAAACTAGCACTTTGTCCATTAACACTCGAGTGCTTAAGGCTGAGTAGGCCTCTTTTGTAATTGCTGGCCGCAGCAAAAGGCAAACTGCAGGCTCTCTCTCAGAGCAGAACTGGCTGGCACTGCCCTTCCACATGCGCGTGTCTGAGCCGGGGCTCTCACTCACCCATGTGCACAGATGAAAGCTGTGGAGGCGTTGATTTTGCTGTTATTTTATGTATAAACAAAGGGAGTTTTGGGAAATCACTGAGAGGAAGATATTAAAGGCCACCGTTTCTCTCGGTGACATTTCTGCGGCTCACACCATCCTGGCCCAGGGCCTCAGATGTCTGGTAGGAAGGTGCTCAAAGTGCGTCCCCAAACCACCTATGCTGACACCGCGCAGAGCGATGACTGTTCCCCACCAGGGAGAGGCCCCTTCCAGGGCACAGCCCGCCCTCAGCTCGCAACGGCCACTGGAGGCACCACCTGCCTCCTGCCTCCCCCCCCCGCCCCGGATGATTCTGTGGGAGTCCTGAGTGGAAGAATTCCCTGTACCTCCCCTTGTGGCCTGCCTTCCTCAATCCAAACAACCCTGAGATCATTGACTGGGCGGCCGGGCCCCAGAACAGCTCCACTAATGCCTGCATGTTGCTGGCACCACGTGGGGGGGAGGCCAGATGGCCAGGTGCTATTGATCCCCATGAACCAGGGCCCACCAGGCCTGGCTGGTTAACAGCGGTTCCCAGCTGAGGCCCACGGAAAGCCGCAGACCAGCCCCTGGGACGTGGGGGCTGCCCACTTTAATACCATGTTTTCATGTGGTAATGGATGGGGTGGTGGTGGTGGTGGCATTGTGCAGTGTGGCGTGGCGTGGCATCTGTGGCATGGTGTGGTGGTGGCAGACGTGGCACAATGTGGCAGTGTGGCAAGTGTGGCGGTGGTAGGAATGACAGCGGCACGACGTGGCGGTGGCACAGGATGGTGGTAGAAAGTGTGGCGTGAGGTAGAGGTGGCATGGGGGATTGAGGCAGGTGTGGCTGTTCCCATTCTTCGCTTTACTGCAATAGTTCTCACACACTTTGGGCTCAAGATGCTTTCACATCTACAAAATGTGGGGATGGAGGCTGCACCCCAGCCTTCTCACAAAACTGTGGGGGGGGCTTCTAAAACACCTTGTCAAAAACTTAGAGAAAATCCATGCCTATTGATTCACTTAAAATAACAAACCCATACTTTGTGCATTGATAATAGGTTTAAGAAAAATAATTCTATTCCCAAAATCAAACAAAAATCCCTGCGAGTAGAAAGGTGCCGTTTTGTTCTCACGACCAAACTCAACTTTATGGTTGAAGGGGGCTGGGTGGCTCTCACCTTTACTTTTGTGCTCAATCTGCATTAGCCACATGTTCAATCTGTGTCAGTCACGCGTGGGGACTCTGAAATGTTCCACTGTATATTTGCAAAAAAAATGAAGCAAGTGGGCCCGGAGGAGAGCGCCTTGCTGTTGGGGTGCTCTTGGAAGGGCACCCTGGGGCCCTGGGTCCCTATGTTGAGAACCACTGCCTTTGGGAACGCAGGGAACAGGGAACAGAGGCATTCCCCAGACTTTCTGGGTCCTCTCAGGGATCCTAGGGGGAGGAAGCAGGTCTCATGGTGCCCAGTGGTGGAAAAAAGGAAGGGATGTGTGGAGTATGCCAGTGGCTGAGAGGCAGCGAGGGGACTCAGCATGCCTAGGAAAGGGTGCCCCAGAACAAGAGGGGGAGAAGGCTGTGCGTGATGCCCTCAGGGAAAGTGAGCTGTGAGAGACCGGAGCCCGTGGGGGCCCCTGAATTAGGACAGACGGGGCCGTGGCAGGTGACCCCGAGAGAACCGGGGTCTGGAGGCCTAGACTTCCGCCCTGAGAATCCTTTAGTAGAAGGCCGGCCAAGGGCACAGGGGCAGACGTGGGGTGAAGGCTGCAGAGGGCCCAGGAGGCCCAGTCTCCTTTGGCCTCCCTTGGGGAAGCCACCACTAAGAAGGCCTGGTCTCCGACAGGGCCCTGCAGCGGCCCCACCCTGGGCCTCAGGCGTGAGCTGCCAGAGGGGTCAGACCCCCATCACTCGGCCCCCATAGCCAGGTGTGCTGTGGGCTGACACCGTGGGCCTGACGGGTAGCTCACACTCTTCCAAGCCTCGGTGTCCCTTTCTGTAAGCTGGACAGCCAGGAGGAAGTGCACACGTTCTGCCACTGGGAAGGAACCCGCGTGTGCCTTGCACCTGGCACGGCGAAAGAGCCCCCATTGTGGCCGGAGACACCTCGGAAAGTGGAGTCAGAGGAAGAGCGGAGGGAGACCCCAGGGAGGAGAAGAAGAAGGCTGGCATTCTGAACCAGTCAGCTCTTAAAACAGCCTTCTTACAGATGCACATATTCGCGCGTTATTCTAGCTAATTAATACCTAGCCCTCTCTCCACAGCCCTGATAAGCTGCTAGTTAGTGGGTAATTAAAACGCTCCTATCTGATTGCCAGGGAACAACTACCCCTTCCCAGGACCCCTGTGAGGGTGGGTGGGGGCGGTTGGGGCTCCTTGTCACTGTGGTGCACACTCACTTCCACAATCGCTCGGGAAGCAGCCATGTTCCCCCCACCCGGACCCCGTTTCATTTCTGGTGACTTTTGGGAAAAGCAGAGAAGGATTTTGGTCCCTGGGAGGAAGGACCTGGCTGGAGGGAAGGCACACACAATCAAAGCCTCCTGCTCACCAACATCAGACGCGGCACCATGAGCAAAGCGATCATTAACGTCTGCTCCTTGAGGCTGCACCCCACCTCCCCGTCCCCTCCCCGCTTTTCCTCCTCTGCTCTCTGACAGCACTATTCATGATTGTTAATGCCCCACAGGCTCTAATGGGTCCCGCTGGGAGTCCAGAAATACTGCAATTTGTATTGAGGATTTTGACATTACCCCCCACCCCCAATCCTCTGGCTCTGGAGCCCAAGCTTGATCAGTCTCCCAGCCCCCACAATGGTGTGACAAAATAATGTGAGACTGCTCCTCCACGGGGGGGAGGGGGTTCCCACCTCCACTGGCATGGCACTCCTGCTGCCCAGGGTCCGGCTGGCCAGCCTGCACCTCCCGGCACGGGGCAGCTCTGGGCCTCCAGGCACTGTGTGCTCACGGGAACACACCCTGACATAGCTCTGGCTGGCTCTCACATTTTACTTTCTAATTATTTTCTGTGTCAGTTCTAGGGCTGGAACTCAGGGCCTGGGTGCTGTCCCTGAGCCTTTTTGCTCAAGGCTGGTGTTCTACCAACTGAGCCATAGCTCTGCTTCCAGCCTTTGTGTGGTTAGTTGGAGACGTTGCTGCTGGGGCTGGCTTTAAACTGTGATCCTCAGGTCTCAGCCACCTGAGTAGCTAGGACGACAAGTGCCGTCCCCAGGACACAGGGCATTTCATTGAGACGATGCTCCCCGCACAGACAGGATTGGCTACACCGCCCCCGTGGGGGCTCCTGCAGGGCCCGGGAGGGCAGCCAGGGCCTGGGCGGCTGGGGGCCTTCTCCCTCCCCCGGGTCATGGAGATGGGGTTGCACAGCGTGCTTAGGCAAAAGCAGTGGCAGGCCGATGGGCGGAACCACGGGGATCTGAGTCGCATCTGAGTTATTGACGGCAAACACTCAGCAATGGGTCACCTTCCAGCTGCTTGCCGTCCAGTTTCTGTTTATCGTGGCTCAGTTATGATTACTGAGACCTTCCTCTCTCCAGAAGAGCTGACGGGGGCATCGGCCCGGAGACACCTGACATTCTGCTCCCCGCCACCCTCCCCACCACCTCTTCTGCCCCCACCTCCACCTCTTGGGATCCTGGGGCTCAGGGGCCCCCACCCCAGGCTAAGGTCAGGGACACAAACACGAGAGGAGTGTGTGCCACACAGGGGCACAAACGGACACCAGAGCCCTGTCCACCAGGAGATCGGCTCGCAGCCTCTAATCCGAGCAACAGCGTGAGGAAGCCGGTCGTGGGGCCACCGCTTGGAGCCACTTCCAGGACTCACACCAGCCCTTGTTTGTGCAGGCTCTTGCTATGTAGCCCAGGCTGGCCTTGAACTCTCCATCCTCTTGCCTCTGCCTCTCGAGTGCTGGGATTACAGGTGGGTGCCACCATCCCTGGCACCCAACGCAATTATAAAAATAAAAATAAAACAGACGACTCCTGTAGCCCATGACGCATCGCAGCCCCTCCGCCACGTGGACCGCTGGGCGTGGGCGGGTGGGCAACATGTCTGTATCACAGTGCTGGGATGGCCCGGCACTGCCGTTCGGATGCTGGGACGATGGTGAGTGCTAACGACATGCCACACACAGCCCCATCAGCCACGGCAAACCCAGGCCAGACAAGCAGATCGCAGGCCATGTCACACGCCGGGAGGACCTTGTGACCCAAAGAGGAAAATGCCAGGTGCTTTCCCAGCCTGCTGAGCTGCCGGGGTAAACCCTGACCCTGTACCCATGCCCTGGGGGTCGGTTATGTCCATACTGCCATTTGCTCTTTACGGGTAAGGGCCAGGCACCTGCCTCTGTGCCTCTGTGTGCCACTGCTCATTGGTCACTTTATTATTATAATTTACCGTTAGAACCTATTATTATTACTTTGTGGTGGTACCAGCGCTTGAACTCAGGGACTCACACTTTCTAGGCAGGTGCTCTACTACTCAGACCATGCCTCTCACCTGCTTTTGACTTTGTTTCTGGGTCAGGTGTCATGTCCTTCCCCTGGACCAGTCTTGCCCTCTCCTCCTCCTGCCTGCACCACCCACCCAGCTGGGGTTGCAGGCCTCAGCACCCTGCCCTCCTAAGTCATGTTTGACACCGGCACCCAGCTTCTCCTCCCTGGTGAAGCCGGGCAGCTTGACACAGCCCGGGGGTCTGTGGGTCCCAGGGAGCCCAGCTTGACTGCGTGGCATCGTGTGGTGGGCTGAGCGTGGGGTCCACCCCTCGGAATGTGGTGGTGAAACCCACTCAACACGGTTCCGCTTAGGCTGTGTCTGCAGAGCTGTCAGAGGGAGGTGGTGCCAGACCAAAGAGCTTTAATATTTAATGTTGTACAACACGACGTGTTCAGGTGCCTGTTCCGAGACCCGCAGAGTGGCGGGTGAAAAATGTCTACGTCCACAGCAGTTCCATACAAGCCGTGTAACAGGACTAAAGTGCCAGGAAAAATCTCATCCTTAGGAATTCAAAGTCTTTCTGGAGTACTTGCAATTCATTGTTTGTTACTTGAACTAAAAGCCCTCTCTGTCCCTGGCAGAAGGGAGACGAGCCCACGTGGCAGGGTGGGGATTCCTTGGGATACCTGTCCACCCTGGGGCGGGATCAGACTGACTGGCTTCCACCACAACCCCTATGACCACCAGACACACACCACTACTTCCTCACTCATGAATCTAACTCGAGACTCGATGTCATGAGTCTGGATACATTGGTACTACTCGGTGACAAGCAGGCCCAGGAAATAGCTGCCCGCCGTGGATGGCCACGTGCTGTGGGCAGGCCGTCGGCAGGGACACCTGTGGGGAGGGCATTCTTTTCCCAGAGTGCCAGGAGGGGCTCTGTTGGGAGTCCACCGATCCCGGGAGGCACCACCTCTGCTCCCCTGGGGCCTTTGGGACAGCACACCCAACTGTCCCCTTGGGAGCCTCTGGAAAAGTGTGGGGTCAGGTGTCCCCTCATCTGGGACATCAGTGGGACCTTCTATTATGGGCAGAGACCGAGTTGGGAGCAGGATGGGGAGAAGGCGAGTCCTCAGCCAGGCCGAGGCTACGGTAGCTGCTTGGGGATGACAGAGAGGGAGGACAGTGTTACTGAGAATAGGAGCTGCCCTCAGCCTGGGGCACTGTTGCTGTCTACCCGTCAGAACTTCCCACCAGGCGCGTGGATCGATGCCAGGCCGCTGGGCCTGGGGAGGGCTCTCATTCGCTCACAGGGACCCAGCAGCAGCTGGACTGTGGCTGGCTTCCTTCTGTCTCCCTCAGAAAGGGCCCCCTGCCCATGTTGTGACATCCAGGAGCCCTGGCTTTGCCCAACTCCAAGCCCTCTAGTCAGGCCACGGGCTCTGCCTATTTCCTTTGTTCTTCTTTTTTCCTTTTCGTTTATTTATTTATTTTTTTTGAGGCTACTGGCATGGGGGTTCAAACTCAGAGCCTTGCACTCTTGCTTGGCATTTTCTCTCAAGGCTGGTGTTCTACTACTTAAACCACACCTCCCATTTTCAGCTTTTGTTGGCTAATTAGAGATGAGCATTGGATAGGCTGGGTTGGCTTTGAACCTCAGTCCTCAGATCTCAACCTCCTGAGTAGCTGGGAGGACAGGCGCGAGCCCCAGGTGCCTGGTCTGATTCTTTCCTTCTTTTTTTTTTTTTTTTTTGGCCAGTCCTGGGCCTTGGACTCAGGGCCTGAGCACTGTCCCTGGCTTCTTCCCGCTCAAGGCTAGCACTCTGCCACTTGAGCCACAGCGCCGCTTCTGGCCGTTTTTCTGTATATGTGGTGCTGGGGAATCGAACCTAGGGCCTCGTGTATCCGAGGCAGGCACTCTTGCCACTAGGCTATATCCCCAGCCCGATTCTTTCCTTCTTTGAGCCCTAGTGTTAGGGCATCTTTCTGGGGCACCTTACAGTACTGTATGAGTGCACTATGTACAGTAACCAAATCAGGGCGGAGTCTTTCCATCTCTTCAGTTACTAGTCGTGTTGACATGTTGGAGGTTTTGAATTCTCACCATTTTAACCTACAGCAATAGCTTGTTTTAAACTATGGTGCTGACTGGCTCAGGCAGAAGCGAGGCCTCCCTTGGGGCTGTGGGGGGCCCCCCTCCCAGTCCCTGGCCAGGCCAGTCCCCAGGTCCGCAAGGGGACTGGCCCTCAGCACTGGCCTATGTGCCCTAGTGCAGGCAGTGTTTCTTATTGGAAATGGCTGGGGCCAGTGCCTTTCGATTGTAGATGGATTTTTCTGCTTTCGGAGAATGTGCTTGTACGGGATGGATGCCTCCCCCAGACAGCAGAACAAAAGATTGTGGCAGGGCGGCTTGGGCCACAGACAGCCAGCTTGCCACCCCTGTCCCAAAGGGCAGCCCCTGCCCCTTGCACCTGCCCTGCCCATCTCCTCACTGCCCTGTGCCTGCACCTCCTCCTCGGGCTGGGGCACAGAGCTGTGCTGCTGCGTTTAGCCGAATCTCATCCAAAGCGTGAGCACGCCTCTTCCAGCGGCTCACATCATCACGGCTCTAATTACTCACACATTTTGGCAAGCGTTCTGGTGCTCCCCTACCACGCACCTAATCCCGGTAGATCAGTTAAAATAAATGGAAGAGAGAATCAAAAGGCACTTTAAAAATTCAACTGTTCTCCAAATGAGTTTGAATGGGCTCCAGATAACCCGCGTGTGCCAGCCGTTGCAGCTGACTGGCATTCAAACTCCCCACGCTCTCTGCCCATGTCCCCACAGAGGCCAGGGATGCCGTCCCAGGCAGAGGGACGCTGGAGACCAGGGCCCGGGCGGCTCCCAATGACCCACATCACCAACCCAGAGCCCACACTGGCCTCACAAGGCCCCAGTGCCAGAGCAACTGTGTCAGGAGTACCACGGAACCAGCCCAGAACAGGTGTCCATGTGCAGAAAAGCCAGTAATGATACCATGTGCCCATCACAGGACTTGGTAAGTGTTTTAACACATGTACATCATGCACACACACACATACACTTACATACTCACACATATATACATGCACATTCATATATGCACATACACACACACACCCTCATGTATACATATGCACACACATGCAATGCCTTTGTACCAATGTGGATTTAAGGAGAGCAATGACACACCTCCTCCACCCCTCACCACGGTCCTCTGCGCTCTGGGCCTTAGTGGCCAAATTTGCTGCCCTCAACAAGGCTTCCTTCCCTTGCACGCTCAGTCACGGTGGCACTTTGCCACTCCTCCCCCTTCCCCGTTTTATTCTCCGCCTGGGCACTTAGCACTAAGTGGGTGACAGGTGACTTCATCACACACACACACACACACACACACATACACACACACACACACACACACGAGCAGCCAGGGGAAGCCCCTGACAGCTGGGGCAGTGCACCTGGGGCAGAGCTGCCACAAGGACACGCAGCCACCGCCATGCTGAGTGCTGCCCTGAGGCCGGGTCCCCTCTCACCTCCTGGAGTGGGATATGGGTCCCTGGCCACACCAGTCTCAACCTAGCTCTGTCTTCCAGGGGCTGGGCAGCCCTAAGTTCTGTCTCAGAAGCTTGAAAGGCAGCAGATGATCAAGAAAGATGATGTTCCAGCAGGGCGCTGCAGATCACGCCTGTCATTCTCGCTGCTTAGGGGGCTGAGATCCGAAGATCGCGACTCCAGGCCAGCCCAGGCAGGAGAGTCCTCAAGACTCCATCTCAGTGGTGGCATGAACCTGCCATTACATCTGGGAAAGAAGCCTGGAATAGAGAGTCAGCCATACCCGTGGCATGAAGAGAGACCCTATCTCAAACAAATAAAGGCAAGAAAGAGCTGAAAGTGTGGTTCAAGTATGAGGCCCTAAGTTCAAGCCTCAGTATGGAAAAATTGAATACTGTCTTCCAGGATGATTAGAAAGTTCAATCAAAAGAACACACAGCAAAGGACTTGGGAAGGTAAAGGCAGACTCTAGACATTGTTCTCCAGATTGCGTTCCCCTAAACCATGACTCACAGATTCCTAACATAGAAAGGGCATTTGCCTGTGCCAGTGGGCAGAAAACTGCCCACCAACCCACAGGGCGCCTCTTCTGTCCATGTCCACGTCCTCTGACTTGCCACACACACGAGAAGGGCCTGAGCAAGGCTTCAAGGGAGCAAGCGAGCGTGAGGGTGGAGTGTGCGGTGTGTGTGTGTGTGTGACAGGGGAGGGCAGGGGTGCTCTGCCATCTCCCGCCATGCTGGCCTGGCCTGCCCCCCCCCTCAGTGGGCAGGCAGGGGACACACGCAGGAACCCCGTCAGACAGGCAGGAGACACAGTGAGCATTCTTACCTCAAGCACTGCTCGCTAGTTTAATCTGGAGGAGCCGGACATTCAATGTGAGCTGTGTTTTTTAATGGTTAGCCAAGGGGGAGAACGTTGCTCAACACTGAGCAGGCACCAGCCAGGTGCCCCGGGAAACTGAGGGACTCCTGTTACTTGGGTGGGCACAGAACCAAGGAAAATATCACCCCCACTTGTGTATTTATATAAAATCCCCCAACCATTGAGAGGCCACACCATGCACATGTTGACATTTCATCCATGTGAAATAACACGGTGGAAAACTACTTTTAAAAATTACTTTGCTTCTGTGTCACCATGGAAACGGGCCAACATAATCCCCGCACCTAGCTGGTGGGGGGGTGGAGGGCCGGGAGGAACAAAACACCCACATTGCCCGTAAGTTCTGTGATGTGCCAGAAAGTTGAACAACAGACATTTTCCCTCTGCTTCAGGCTGGGATGTCAACTTGTGATGTTTACTTTTTGAACTCTGTTTGCTTTTCAAAAGTTAAAAAAGTTGTGAAGTTCCCACTAAGCCATAAATCACCCAGGGGCCTGTGGCTGTTCTCTGAGAGGACAGGGGTGGGGGCTGCAAGCCAGGCTGGGGCAGGGGTATAGGTGGACCAGGACAGAGACAGACCATGGGGAGAAGGAAAATAAAACCAAAGAAGCAGGCTGGGGGTGGGGACCAGTACCGACAGCCCCCCTTTTGTTCCGATTTTGGCCCCAGCCTATGAAACAACTCCTTCCTTCTGTGTTCCTTGCTGTGAGGCTCCAACTGCCTCTTCTGACCCTGCAGGGTCTGGAGAGTCACCCAGGGCTGCTGTGCTATTCCAGAATGATTAAAACCTCGTCAGGAATGGTGGCTCACATCTGTAATCTCAGCTGCTTAGGAGGCAGCCATTGGGAGGATCACAATTTGAGGTCAGCTTGGGCAAAACGTTAATGCCATTTCAATCACCAATGGAGGCTCACATCTGCAATCCAGAAGGCATAAGATGCAGGGATCACAGTCCAGGCAAAAGTTCAAGACCGTATCGGAGAATTCATCAAAGCAAAACATGTTTGGGGGCACGTCTCAGCTGGTGGAGCACCAGGACTAGCCAGCTCCAGGGCTGAGTTCAATCCCAGAACTGCAACAAATAACCTCACAACACATGATAAACACCCACGAAAGAGCTCATTTATAAAATAAATGAAATGTTGAAAAGGCAACACCTAACCCTGGCCCCTAAGGAGTATCTGAAGGAGACGCCCCGTGCTCAGGCGGGGTGGGCTGTGGACCGTGCCGGGCGCCAAGGTGCTCCAGGCCTTGCGCAACGGCCGTCCTGCTTCTCCATCCAGTCCTGGGGAGACCTGTGCTGGCTGGCCCAGGCCGAGCTGACGCGGCCCTCCATGACCCCGCTCCTGAACCATGCCGACCTCGGGGCCTGCCATCCGCCCTTGTACTTATTGCCAAGTTTACCCTCACATGCCGCAGAAACCATCACCATTTTCCTGGCCAACCTTTTGGCAGAAAAACACATCTTTTCTTTCTTGATCATTTTATTGTTGTTATTATTATTATTTTGGTGAGGAGAATTTACTTGATTGCCTGGAATAGTAGGAGTAGGGCCCAGCATTTGGAAGAACACATGAGAGAAATATGTTCTGGAAAGGATTTGTGCGTTCCCAAGAGTGGCGGTCCGTCTGAGGAAGGAAACCACCTCCAGGACCGTCTGCGCCTCCTCACCGTTCCTCTCATCGTCTCCCCACCCCGCCCCCCTCCCCATTGTATTTATAACAACCTAGTTGCTGGCAAACTGTAGAAGCCATCTTTTTGTGCTAAGACCATAAGCAATCCTGACCACTGTCCAGGGAGCATCTGCAACAAATGACTGTAGTAGGAGTCAGGTGTGGCAGCTCATGCTTATACTCTCATGCACTTCAGGCAGTGAGGCGTCAGTGGTTCAGGGTTCAAGGCCAGCTAGGGAGGGCAGACCTTAGGAGACCCTCTCTCAAACAAGAGGGCTGTATGACAGCATGCACTGGTACGCTCAGCTATATGGGAGGCATCGTAGGAGGATCACAGTCCAAGGCAGGTGTGGGCAAGAAGCACCGGACCTCACCTGAAAAAAGCAACTAATGCTAAGGGCTGGGGGAGAGGTACACAGGGTAGAGCAGCAGCTTCGGGAAGTTCAAGTCCCTGAGTTCAAACCCCAGTGCTGATGAAAATAAGCAAGTAAGTAAAGATTTAGATATTATCACAGACCCCACACAGAGTGTCAATCAAGAAGGGTCTCTAACACAGCCATCCAATGGGCCCTGACCTGGCTGCTTAAAGGTGCGCTCCAGCTGCCCATCCTCAAGAGGTACCAGGAATCTTGGGCGCAGTCACCCAAGGCACCGCCTGTGAACCGGGACAGAGCCACGCCCAGCCTGGGCCCCAGGAGCCCACGGCAGGAGGCAGTGTTAACGTCCACCCCCCCCCCCCCCCCGTCCTCAGTGCTCCCTTCCCCATGTTCAGTGATCCCTCCCTCAGTGATCCTTCCCTGTCCTTGGTGATCCTTCCCCATCCTTGGTGACTCCTCCCTCTCCCCAGTGATCCCTCCCTGTCCTTGATGATCCTTCTCTGTCCTAGGTGACCCCTCTCCCTCCCCATCCCCAGTGACCCCCTCCCTGCTCTCAGGCACCCCTCCCTTGGAAGTATAAATGCCTGACTCCCACACTGCCCTGGTTTCCAGTGCTGGGCCAGTGAAGAGGAGTGGGGTGTTCTCCATGAGCCACAATCACCATAACTGGAGTAAAGAAAGTGTAGTCAGAGGTGAGGTCCCCAGGAGAAAACAGAACGGAAAATGTGGTGTGTAGAAAGGGGGGTGCGGCGGGTAGGGGGCAAGCACACAAAGGTAACGTGGAGGGATGTAAAGTGATCACGAATTACTCGCCAAAGCCACGCCAGAGAGCTGAACTCCAGAAGCACTCAATAGAGGTCTCAATGTGCTGCACATTCCTGCATGCTGGCAGCCAGAGCGTATCGGAGGGGGGTCCCCAAGGTTTGTGTTACAGTATTCCTCACATGTAGCTGGGTTCACAGAGACGGAACTTCATCACTCCTGATTTGTTGGTTGAGACAAAGTCTCACAAATTTTTTGTCCTTGGCAGGCCTTGAACTGCTATCCTCCCAGTCTCTGTTTCCCAAACAGCAGGGATTACAGGTATCTACAGCCATGCCTGGCATTTGGTAAAACAGTAAACTTTTTGTTTGTTTTTGGTGCATAGCTGGAATTCAGGGTTTCAACTGAGGGGTTTGTACTTAGTAGGCAAGCATTTCCCAATTGAGCCACTCTCCAACCCTTACTGCAATCGTGTGTGTGTGTGTGTGTGTGTGTGTGTGTGTGTGTGTGTGTGTGCGCGTGTGCGCAGGCCAGTCCTGGGGCTTGAACTCAGGGCCTGGATGCTGTTCCTTAGCTTATTCACTCAAGGCTGGTACTTTACTACTTGAGCCAGTCTATTTGCAACTTTTCACTGGTTAATTGTCAATAAGTCCCACAGACGTTTCTGCCTGGGCTGGCTTCAAATTGTAACTCTCAAATCTCAGCCTCCTGAGTAGCTAGGATTATAGATGTGAGTCACTGGGATAATGCTAGTAAACCTTTAAAAATATAAGTATACTAAAAAATTACAAAGGGCTGGGAATGTGGCTCATGTAGAGGGATTTCTTTTTAGCATGTGGAAGTGCTGGGTTCAGTCCCCAGCCTTGCATATACACAACAAAGGTAAGTACAGCATTAGGTACTTAACTAGGTAAAAAGGTAAATTAGGTATGTAGTGAGCACCAGAGTTGCTTATTGTCATTATCAGGTTTTATGACCTGTACCTAATTACATTCTCTCTCCGGGCTGCAGCATCAGCGGGGTGTGCGGGGACGTGGGGCCCTCGTGCCAGCCCAGCTATGCTGTCACTGGCTGGGGCCACATCGGCTCCATTACAATCCTAAGGGGCCACCCTTACACCTGCTGGTCCAAGCTCCGTTATACAGGGCACCAGTCACTGCAGGTGCCACAGGGGGCAAAGCCAGCTTCTCCTGATGCAATGGCACGCTTCTCTGCTAGCCAATGGCACTCGTGCTGCCCTCCTGTTCCTGTCCCACAATGCTGAGTCTCCTCCATAATTTAATTCCTTCTACTTTGTTGTCGCTTCTCAGCTCCTTGGGCTTACCGTCTGCCTGGCCTTGGGGTTCAGTGTTATCTGTGGTTTTTCTGCTTTCCTCAAATTCATTTTCTAAGGAGATGAGATCACTCAGTCACGTAATCAATCAAAGGGTCGCCAATAAAATCCCACTGAGCAGGACTGCCCTATGGCATTAGGGAGTGAATCTAGAAGCTTCTCTTCTGGGAAGGTGAGCTGTGGGACAGCAGCGGGGCTGAGGCAGTAGTCAGCCAGCGTCATCCTCGCCGGGGGTGCTCTCAAAGCTCCCCTGGGGCTCAGAGCACTGAGCTTCTCCTCCTCTTTTCCAGGAAGGAAGTCAGAGCTTCCCTTAGGCCACTCAGGAGGGCCAAAATGGCATCTCAGGCCAAGAGAGAGGACAGACCTGGGGAACGGGGAGGCAGGCCAAGCCAGGGTGAGGCTGGTCCAGAAGGAAGCACGGGCCTCGGCGAAAGGTCTGGGCCAGCGCCACACTTGGAGTGAGGTGGCAGGAAAGACCAGCCAAGGCGAAAGGGGAGCAGAGCTGGAGGTTGGGGACAGTATGCAGGAAATACATGACAAAGGAGCTAAGATGGAGCAGCTCAGATTCACGACAAGGCCGATTCTCTCAGAGAGGGACAGACCCCATGCCCGCCTTGGGAGCAGCTGAGCAGGGAAGGACACCCTGGCTCTGGTGTGGGGAGCTGGTCAGGCCTGGGGGTCTCCAGAAGCTGGTCTGTGACCTCCAAGGAGTCTTCCACCCAGGTCCACAGAGACCAGGCCTGAGCCCCGGCACGCACCATGGCAGCCCAGGGCTGGCAGGGGCCCCGGCTGGGGGTGTCCAGCACCGTTGGCTAGGGCTGTTCTCCAGAAATCCGTGGGGGCCATGGGGTCCAGGATGGGTCTGCCCTTCACAGCCATCCCCCCAACTCTGCCCACTCAGCCCATCCATGCCTGATCCTCTCTTTCCCACCACAGACACTGGGGCTCCTGGTCGGCCCCCTATTTTCACAGTCGAAGACGCATACACCCTAATTACCACTTTGATGGCCAAGGCAGCCATTCCCTTGGATTTGCCTGCCATTCGTTTTCTCCCCGATTTATCCTTAGCTACTCTCCTTGAGCCCTGCCAGCCTCCCCTGGGTCTCTCCCCCTCCCTCCCTCCCTCCTTGTCTTCTCCCCTCCTTCCCTCCCTCCCTCCCTCCCTCCCTTCCTCACTCCCTCCCTTTCCTCCCCAATCCCCCAAGCTCCTGTGGCTTGTCAGCAGGCCTCCAGGCCCCGGGGGAGCCGGAAGTCTTGTAGAACCCACTGTGCAAACACACATTCCTATTCATTCATCACATTTAGCATGCACACTGCACTGCCACCACGCCAGCCCCAGCTCGCTAACTCATTTCCCTCTCCCAATTACAAATTAGTCCATTAGGCTGTCTGCAGCCGGCCCTCTGCTGCATCCAGTAATGGCTTCTGAGATTTTCATCATAATGGTAATGGCTCCCAGAGCAGCCATGAGGGCAGATGGAGGCCGCGGTGGGTAATGAGCTTGCACGTTACCGAAGGGCACAGCCCTGGGCTCATTATTTAGTCTTGGCTGTTTTGTGAAAACAACAAGAAAGGTAAAAGGCTGAGGGGAACACTTTAGCATATTAAATTAACACTTCTTGAAAATTCTCTCTGTAAACACGCCATATTTTCCCTTTATGCCCCCTCTCCAGTGCCAGGGCGAGGTGAGGCGTGGGGGCTGGGTGGGGTGGGGTGGACGGATGGGTCAGGAGAGAATAAGGCAGAAACCGGGACAAAACACGTCCCCGGGGCCATCACAAGGCAGTGCCGTCCTCATGGACGCGGCACCCCACCCCGCCCCTGCCCCAGTGAAACCTGGGGGGCTGGCGCCATCCACAACCTCGCCTCTGGAGGCAATGCTGACGCCCTTGCTGAGCTGTGCGAGGCCCACAACAGGCCCCATCCGTCCGCAGAGCTTTGTGAGGCTGCTCTGTGCTCTACACGGGAAGGTGCAAACACGACTTAAAAACGAAACAAACCGGAGAATCATAAAATCAAAACGCAGCCTCCGTGGCCACTGCCACCAACCCTGGCACCGGAAGCGCGAGCCCCGCAGGCCAGCCACCTAGCACCGAGCGAGCTCTGGGCACCGTCACACTGTCCCCTGCCAAGCGCGAAGCGGGAGTCAGCAAGGCCTCCTGATGCCCCCAGGGGCCTGGGGGCTCAGTGCGCAGTGACTCCTTGCCCACCCCAAGCCCTTGCCACCTCTGTGCAAAGTGCCTGGCAGAGGCAGATGTGGGTGTTTTCCAAGGAAATGGTTCATCCATCTGCCCTGATGTCAGGGTTCTCCTGGGGACTCCTGTGGGGCTTGAGTTGGGGGTCACAGGGCCCGAGGAGAGAGGCAGCTGCATACTTGCCAGCTCCCCCGGGCCAGGGCGCGCTCCCCGGTTAGTCGAGTGGCACCATGTGGACAGGGACAGGGCTCTTCTAGGGGACACGCTGGCAGGACCCACCAGCCACTCCAACCCTCACGCCCTCCGGCGTCCACGGCCCCGTCTGAAGGGCAGGGTGACCTTGCCCATCTCTTCTCCCGTTGTCCACCTCCATCAGGATGCCAGGCAACCAAGGAGGGGCTGTCTCCCCAGAAAGCAGATGAAGATGCTCTTGCCTGTCTGGGCATGAGTCCCTGCCCCCCTTCCCCGGCAGGCCCAACCCCACCCCTTCGGTGCCACCGACCCCACAGGCCACAGACACACTTGTGCTGCCCAGCTGGGCACCTGTGTCTCACACCCGTCATCTTAGCTGATACTCAGGAGGCTGAGAGCTGAGATCAAGGCCAGCCTGGGGAGGAAAAGTCTGTGAGACTCTCATCTCCAATGAACCACTTAAAAGCCATAAGTGGAGCTGTGGCTCAAGGGTGGGGGCAGGTGGGGGTGGAGGGGAGTGTCAACCTTGAATGAAAATCCTAAAGGACAGTGTCTAGGCCATGAGTTCAAGCCTCAGTGTCTCCACCACACCACACGTCTCCCTGTCCTGCTGACAAGGTAAAGCAAGGTGACAAGAGGAATCAGACTCTGTGAGCAGACATCGGCGGGACCGGGGCTCAGGACTGTCCCGGATGGGGCTGGCGGTAAGGACAGACAGTGGAGAGGCATTTGACTTTGCTAGGCTGTGGAATAGCGATTTATGAGCTGTTTTTGTTAAATTCCGATATGGATTTTTGAAAACGAAAAGGATGGATGGTTAGAAGGCATCAAGATATTTAATCAATGTCATAAAATATAACATTCATTGGGCTTCTAAAATGAAATTAATAATCTGTGTAGAAGTATCATTAGGAGATAAGTGACAATTCAGGCTTTGATTTGTAACTTGCAACAAATCTTGCTTCCATATAATTCAAGCGTTTTAGGGATATTCATCTTTATTAAAATATACCCCAGCCTTTGCCCCTCTGCTTCCCAATCAAGCCTTTCCCTGCAGGGCAGACCACCAAATAAAAAAGGATACATTACCATGCGCATGCTTTAAATTAATGAAGACAGAAATATCTTATTTAAATTAAATCAGGATTTCTCATTGGCTGCTTATCAAGGGAACTTAGCTATCTTTAATAATTTTCCCCCCTTCTTCTTTCTTATCTGAGACACAGGCTTGAGCTGGCTCTGGGAACTGCCGTATATGTCAGTCAGCCCAAAGGCTGCAGAGGGGCGCGTGGCACTGGCCACCCCTACCCCAGTGCTACAGCTAAAAGGGACTTACACTCACCTAGCCTTGGCCCTTTGCTTTCCAGACAGGAAACCAAGGCACCGGCAGACACCCCCAAAGACAAACCAGGAGGCCAAATGGACACCCGTTTTTCTCTGCATTCAGCCATGGCTGCCCTTTGCTTCCAAAACTAACTGCAAAGCGGAGACTGAGCTCAGTGTTCGCGAATGGCGCTCATAGGCATTTTGTGCATTGTCCCAGGGACCTCCAGGGTCCCCAGGTAGACAGCCTATGAGACACCCCTCCATCTCTTCCAGGACAACCCAGAGCCCGGGCCCAACTCCTCCTTCAAGGCACTTCCACCCCACCCCCCTATCTATTCACCCACCCACCTGCCTACCTGTCCACCGAGAAGGGAGCAGGTAGACTCCACAGGAGATGGATTCGGACAGACACTGGAAAGTGAGGACAGGTCCATAAGGGGACTACCCCATCAACTGCCTCCCTGTGAGTGGGTCCAAGTGTAATTCCACATCTACAACACTCTACACACTCACAAGTTCAAATACATAATACACACTGTAATATGGGCTGGAATAAAGTATGGATTGGAGATGGGTCCTAAAGCATGCCCCTCCTCAGGCGAAACGTCTTGATTTCATGTAAAACGTCACCTGGGACCAAGTACACACTGGCATAAGCACACCGTTGAGTCAAGAAAAGCAATCAGGTCTCGTGTGTGTGTGTGTGTGTGTGTGTGTGTGTGTGTGTGTGTGTGTGTGTGTGTGCACAGTTCCAGGGATTGAACCTAGGGCCCTCTTCTTGCCCACAATCCTAGTCCTTTATTTTATTTTAATAAATAACACATTTAAATTGTTTTAAGTAGTTGTACAAAGGGGTTTCAATTGCACAAGTGAGATGAGTACAATGCATATTGATCAATGTCACCCCCTTCATTCCATCTCCCCCACCTTGCCCAACTTATAAATTTTTAACTAATTTAGGTTTTTTACCTTTTTTTGTGCCAGTACTGGGACTCAAACTCAAGGCCTCATATTCTTGCTTGGCCTTTCCTTTCAAGGCTGGCTCTGTATCATTCGAGATACAACTCCAGTTTTGGCTTTTTGCTGGTTAATTGGAGCTAAGAGTCACATAGACCCTTCTGCCCAGGCTGACTTCAAACCATGATCCTCAAATTTCAGCCTCCTAAGTAGCTAGGATGACAGGTGTGAGCCACCAGTGCCCGGGCTCCTTAGTTCGTTTCCCACAGAGGGTCTGGTGCTTTGCCAGCCAGGCCTTGGACCTGCGTTCTCCTTTCTCCACCTCCCCCCCCCCCGCCACCACCCAGCTATGTCTGGAAATCAAGAACAGCACACTCCACTCCCTGTGGAATCAGGACCTGGGCCTCCACCATTTTGGACGCAAAGAAAAAGAAAGCCACCTCATCAAATCTGGACCTCCTCTAGGGCTGTTTGAATGCGTGGATCTGCTTTGCAGGCTCCCAGCACACTAGCAGATCATCCTTCATGGGCACCTCTCCATCCTTCTCTCCATCCCTCCTCCTTCCCGACCTCCTGGACAACTGTCCTCGGGTGGACCTTTCGCCCTCGCCCCTCGGCGGCGTCCTCCACAGAAGGCCTGCGCAGGCCCATGCAAGCGGGAGGTCGGGGAGACGAGTGGCCGCGGAGTGCACGCCCGCGCCCTTACAGTGCCCACCCCGCCCCGAGGTTTTAGGGAGCCATGTGTGATGTGACTCACAGAACACTTTTTCCTCAACCCTGGGAAATCTCATTACAATCATTTGTCTTCCAAGAAACCAAAGCGCACCCCATCTCCGCCCGCGAGGAGAGGTGAGGTCCTTCTGCTCCAGCCTGCGGACTTTAACCTCATAAATATTCCCAGCTATAAGATCTTATTAAGAAGGTATGTCTCCCAGGAGCATAAAACCATCAAGCTGTAAATTTTATTTAATTTCCCATGAGATCGTATGGCCTCATACATATAATTAGAGTGCAGTATAGAGCACTTTTTTGTGTTTTGTCAATAAATCACTAGGGAGCAATCACCGCTTAAGAGGACAAGCTTTAATGATTTTTCAGACCCCTAAGCAACGGAGCCTCTACAATGACAAGCAGTCTTTAACCTCGTCTAAGTAGGCTGTGGCGTCAGACAGGACCCCCAAACACTTAATCCTATTACATCCTCCAACCCAGACAATCATGGCAGGGGACCCCGGGGACGTATTGATTTTGATGTGGCCGGCAGAGAAGACAAGCCAAGCTACCGACAGTACTTTATTAAGTGTTTACAAATTAAATATCTGTGAGGCTGTGATAGCCCAGCTCCATTAGGTTGTGTGGGCCAGGAACCAAAGGGAATGTGTTGAGTGGGAGGTGTCTGGGTGAGACATGGGGCCCCTGACTTCAGCGCTGGCTTTTCCTGGGACACCCAGACACTCTGAGAGGAGTTCCAAGAGGATAGTTTGCTACTGACCGAAGCTGGCTTGGCCCCAGGGAGCAATGCGTGGTCAGTGTCTGCACGCCCTTCTGCTCGTCCTGACCAGAGCTCAGGAGGAAGAACGGTGGCCCTGTGGGTTTTTCCCCACCTGTGACTTCACCTGGCCATGGAGCTTCCACAGACCCGCGGCTAACGTCTCTCCCTGCCCAACACAACCTCACAGCCGTTGGGTTTCCCGGCAGGCCCTGGGCTGGCTGCCCATGGCATTTTCCAACATCAGCTCTCAGCCATCACCAAATGCATCCAGCCACCCCTGCCTGCTCCAACCAGACCAACGAGCGCCATGTCACTTCCGGCCACCTTTCTGTCACGCTCACTTCCTGCGGCCTGTCTCCCAAGGCCATCTTGGCGCACCTCACTCCTGTCCCTCCTGCAGCCTCCCTTCCCCTCTCCAGGCACAGAGCTGCCAGGGTCCAAGATCCCGTCAGAATGGGCTCAGGGCTCACTGCCTGCCGGGCAGGGGCACCTTGGCATTGGCACTCTGGTCCTGGCAGCGCGTTGTGTGCAGATATGCAGGACACAAGGAGAAGGTGGCCAGGGGGCCCAGAGCAGCTGCGACTTGAGGGTTGGTCCCAAGCTTGCAAAGACACAGCTGCCTAGCTGCATCCATCAGCCCTCTGGCCTCCTCCTCCCGCTCTCCTTTTCCTGCTCCTTCTCTTCTATGGCAGTACTGGGTTCTGAACTCAGGCCTTGGGCTTACTAAGCAGTGCTCTACCCCATGAACCACAGGCCCAGCCCCTGTCCCTTTAACTCTTGAATAGTCTCCTATTTACTCATGGATGGGCCAAGACTTTGATCCTCCCATTTATGCCTCTTGCATACTTGGGATGACAAAACACCACACCCCGCTTTTGTTGGGAGAGATGAGGTCTTGCTAACTTTGGGCCTTGGCTGGTCTTAGAAAACTCCTCCTGCACTCCACTTCCTGATTACCTAGGGCAGCAAGCATGAGCCACTACTCCCAGTTTACTGAATTATTCCTGCCTCAACATTGTGAGTGAGCCTTGGACTGTGCACCATGGGACTTCAGAGCACCTGACAGAGCTTGGCCACCTTACACACAGCCCAGGTGGTTCTGTATGCATGAACATACACATACACATGCACGCGCACATGCAGGCATGCACACACAGCCACACCTGTCCTGCCTAGTTTCTTTCCTTCATCCTCTCACAGAAGGGAAACTATCTCAATAGCACCATGGAGGGAGGCCAAGGAGTGCTATGTCTTGGCCCATCCGCCTGTTGCTGCTGCCTGCAAATGATGCGGTCACCTATTCCAGTGTCCTCAGTAGCCGGACCCCATTCCACCCCGGATCTCACACTCTCCATTTATTTGAGAGCTGGGCTTGGAGCTTGGAGCCTGGCACCCAGGAAGCCTCAAAGAGGAAGTGGTTAATGTCAGACTCCTCATTACCACCCACCTGGGCTTCTTTCACCCCGAGGTTTTGCACCAGAAGCTACAGCAAGCTGATTTAGGGCTGGGTTAGTGCTGAGCGGAGGGAAGGCCCTGAGCGCCACCGCTGCTCCATTCTACACCTGGCAGACGTGGCCTGGACTGAGCCTCTCATCTCCAGCAGCATTTTTTTTTTTTTACCAGAGTCACAGGACAGCAGGGACTTGCTGCTGGGGAGCCGGAGCTCCATCTGGGTGATTGATGGAGGAGAGCGTGGACCCCATCCACGTGTGGCTGCTCACACTGGGATGTGTGTCTACACAGCCTCCCTTGCCCATGCGCTGTAGGTGCGTCTTCAGGGCTGGTGTGGCAGATGTGGGGGGCTGCAAGGGGCCGAGGCGCGGCTCCCCATCCTCAAGGAAAGCTGCCAGCCTCAGAGCTGGCCTTTATAAAAAGGCCAGGGTGAAGCCGGGCTCCAGAATCAAGCTACATAAAGCAAATGTCTGCAAATGGCCTTTCCCCAGGCTTACAAAGCAGTAATTCATAAAACCTGGCGCTCTCTGAAAGTTCCTTTAGGAAATTACTGAAAGGACACTGTCAAGATTCTAGAAAATCATGAAAAAGGTTCTCACTTAGATTACCAGCAATGGCTTAGTCCTCCAAAACGCACTGATACATCATAGAAGTGCTCTACGATATTAATTTTTCATCATTTTATATTACTGGCTGTTTCTTAGCACTTAACTACTGAGATTGAAAAAAAAAGTCAACTGGGTAATTAAATCTTACATTTATTTTCATCTTAATTGAATAGATTTTAATCAAGTATTTGTAATTTTCCAAGTGCTACATTACGGGTATGGTGAAATCTCTACTTCCAAGGGGCTCAAAGTTTGTAAATTCACTTAAAAATAACTAGGAGTCCTCTAGTCTCAAGAAATGTCATTCCTCATTTTCCATTTCTCTCTATTCCATTATGCTAAAGCAAACCCTTGCTAAAGCCTTGAAAAAAATAGCTAAAATTATAATAATCTGTGCTCATGACATCTTTGCCGTACTGTGTCTAACTTGACCCCAGATGTACTGTGGCCACTATGCAGGTATAGGGACGAGGGCAGAGGCAAAGCCCAGAGCTGAGCGGGGAGGGCCATGGGAAGGCCTCTCCCCCTCCAGGCCGGATGAGCTGCGGGCTCCGAGGGATGGGGTGCCAGGGATCTTTACTCCCTTCTCTGTCCCTGTCTTTATTTTTTATATTGCACATGTCTCACTTTAACAATAGAAAGGCATCAATGGGTTAACATCTAGAACAATGGACCAGGAATAAAGGGAAAAGAACAGGAAAAAGGAAAGGAGAATGGGAATAAAGAGAGGAAACTGGGACTGAATATAGAATGGGAATAAAGGCAGGAGAGAACAGGACTGAGGAAAGGAGAACTGGAATACAGACAGGAAAGCAGAAATAAAGACAGGGAGTTGAGAATGAAGACAGGAGAATGGGAATAAAGATAGGAGACAAGTCCCATGAGTCGTGACACCTTTCTCTCTCTCTCTCTCTCTCTCTCCCCTCTTGCTTTGCTCTCTAGTGCAGGGCAGTGACTCAGTTCCTCCCTCAGGACTTCAGGTCTAACGCACATGCGGTTATGTCAAGCCCTTCCTTGCTGACCTTGACCGAGTCTGGAATGGCAGCGCCATTTCACCTCACAATGACTTCACCTCCTTGGCAGTGGACATAGCGAAGGTTCATCTTTTGCTACCTGTGGCCTCTGAGCTGGGGAGAGGGGGGCTCCCTTGTGGGGTCCCGGGACCCTGAGCAAAGGAGTCTCATGATTGTACCCTTCACAAAACTCTCCCAAGTCCTTTAAGTATGCTAATGATCCCAGATTTAATCTACATTCTTATCCAGCTTGCTCAAAACTATAAAGAGGCTCATCCGGGGGTTACTGCAGTTATAAATTAATTACGAATGTCAGACAAATCAGAGGCGTGCCAGTGGGGTCATGGGAGGGCCGTGTTCGCGGGTGGAGGGCGGCTCTGAGGGGCCCCGGCGGCCAAGCTCTCTGCTCTGGCCCAGCTCTGCCGGCTTCAGGGGGCTTCACCTTGAGGACACCCCTCAGTCCTGAAGTGAGGCAGGAACTGGCTATTGTGGGCAGCTCTTTCTCTAGTACTGTGTTCAGGAACCATCAGGCAAATGGGGGTAAGAGTGGCTGTGAACTGTGCCTCCCTGACCTCCCTGACCCGCACTGTGGCCAGAACTGATGGCTGGGAAGGGATGGAGGAGCCATTCATTCATGTAGAAAGAGTGTTTGCTGCTGAGTGATCGCCATTACTCTCATGATGCCTGAAGCCAGCCCAGAACTGTCCAAGGGTATCACAAGGTCAAACTAAAGCGTGTGCTTAGACAGGAAGGCTTCTCCATAGGGCAGCCAAATTTCACCCCTAGGCACACAGGACAACTCGGGGCACCATCGATGGGGAGCCCGTTTCAATGTGAGTCTGCTCCCCTCTAGCCAGCTCTGAATTTCTGTGGTTTGGGACACACAGCCACCACCATGCCCAGTGCATGAAGCACCACGGGGTGTGTGCCAAACTCTGCATGGACCACACCACACAGCAGCCTTCGGAGACTGGCTGTCTGCTCATTTCACCCATGAGGATGTGGCGGGAGGAGTCACTGGAGACAGCCTGCAAAGCTTGCATGCTCAAGTCTAAAGCTGATCTAGGTCTGTTATGGCAGGACGTGCTCCCAACCACACAAACGGTCCCCGTGTGCTGGGCTCTGAGCCCCTTGAAGGCTAGATTAGCCCAGAATGGCCCACTCCATACATGCCACATGAAAACCTAGAGCTGCCACCATGGCTCAGGCCTATAATCCTAGCTACTTAGGAGGCCGAGATCTGAGGCTTGTGATTCAAAGCCAGCTCTCTCAGATAAATCCGAGAGACTGACCTCCAATTAACCAGCAGAAAGCCTGAAGTAGAGGTGTAACTCAAGAGGTAGTCATCATTGAGCAAAAAAGCTAAGTAAGAGTGTGAGGGCCTGAGTTCAAGACTCACTACTGGCACAACAAAAAAAAAGGGAAAAGAAAAAGAAAGCCCACATGTGGTTTGACGCCATTGCAAAGAGCCACCGGCAGGCGGTGTGGGGCAGGTGCCCCTTCCATGTAGGCCAGATGTGTCTGGGTTCAAACCCCAGGGTGTCCTCTCTGTGGAAGGCCACTGGCTCCTCGTCCATGGAGCACACAGGACAGTCAGCTGCCCACCATCTGTGCCCAGGGTTGGCAGTGAGGGGGAGAGCGGGTGGGGAGCCAGGGCTGGCATGCTTGCTTGCCTAGCAGGAGGCCATGAGTGGGATACCCAGTACAATAAAAAAAAAGAAAAGAAGGGAAGGGGAGGGAAGGGAGGAGGGGAGGGGAGGGGAGTCAGGCCCCGAGCCTGTGGAGCCCCATGTGTGCTTTGCTGGCCGTGCTGTGGGCTCCAGGCTCTGTGCACCATTGGACGTGTCATCACCTTCACGCTATAGAACCCAGGACAAGGACAGAGTGCCTGAGGCCACGCTGGGTACAGAGCCGAGATATATACCAGTGCCCAGAAAAATGCCAAGACGACAGCACCGGAGCTGTGCATCGCCACAAGCAGTAGGCGGGCGTGGTGTTTCCGGGCACAGATCCCGCACGGAACTGGATAATCTGACTGTTTACATGGCGTTGTCTTGTCCTCACTTGAACTACCAATGCAGGGGAGCCTGCACCCCCAAAGTACTCAGCACTAAGATTTAGGAAGGAACAACAGATTTCTTTTCAAGTGGAATGAATAAGCCATCACTAGCACCAGCGTAAGTGAGGCACTAGGGCAGGCGCCAAAGTTTATAGAATTCTGTGGAAGAGCAGGTGAGGCTGAAAACACCAAGAAATCCAGCCAGTTCTCCAGAGGGGAGGTGGTGAATTGAACACACTGTGGGGGGAGGGGAGAGAGAGAGAGAGAGAGAGAGAGAGAGGAAGAAGGAGGGAGGCAGAGAGACAGAGACAAGACAGACCAAGAGGGAGAGACAGAGACAGACAGAGACACAGAGAAACAGAGGGAGAAACAGAGAGACAGAGAGGGGAGAGAGAGTGGAGAGAGGAGACAGAGGGAGAGAGAGGAAGAGAGGGGGAGAGGAGAGGGAGAGAAGAGAGAGGAGAGAGGGAGGGAGGGGATAGAGAGGAGAGAGGGAGAAGGGCAGGGAGATAGAGGGAGGGTGAGGGAGACGGGGGGGGGGGAGACAGAGAGGGAGGAGGGAGGAGAGAGTGAGAGTGATCATTTCTGGCTGGGACAATGGTGTTACAAAGGAAGAGCCTGAGAGGAAGGACAGCAAGGGCTGGCTTTGATTTCACTGGAAAACAGTAAGGCCATTTTCTCTACAACTGGAAATGTCTGCAGACAGCAGGCACATGTGGTCCCCTGGCACATGGGGGTACACACGTCGTCACCCCCACCCCCAGCATTGGTGGTTCACACCTCTAAGCTACTCAGGAAGCTGAGTTCTGAGGATCAAGGTTGAAAGCCAGCCCAAGCAGTCCAATCTGAGAGACTCTTTAATTATATAGCAAAAAGCCAGAAGTGGAACTGTGGCTCGGGTGGTATAGGGCCAACCTTGAACGAAAAAGCTAACACAGCGTGCAAGGCTGAGTAGTGGCACCGGGCTTTGAGGAGACGTGCGGTGGGCTCTGTGGTGTTTTGGGGGGCACTGAGGTGTGTTGGGGACCTGGGGACCTGCCAGGGAAGCACCCCACCCTTCCAGGAGGGCCTCCGCAGGGGCTGGGCCTCCTGCAGGTGCGGACAGCCCCTTGGGGGCAACCAGTGGGAGTGGGGACTCGATCTTGGGAGTCGGGTTACCTAATTACAGGGTGCCCTGGGTGAGAATTCTTTGGCCCAAAGCCTTAGACGAGCCTCAGGTAACTGCTCCAGCCCGTTCTCCAGGGCACAGCTGGTAATTAGAGGAGCTCTCCCCCAGCAGCCACCCGCGGCAGCCACCACAGGGCCAGGGAAGGCTGGCTGGGGGTCTCTGGGGCCAGTTTGGTTGATGGCAGGCGACTCCTGAGGCCAAGGTGAATCTAGGGGCAAAGGAGCCTGGGCTGTGAGGCTGAGGAGGTTTTAACGACCTGGGAAGTGTCCCAGCTTTGGCCTGCTTGGAGTAGTGGATACAACGTAGTCCAGGGCCCAAGCAGATTTCTTTGAACTGTGGGATCTGTTTCCAGGCAGCCCCGATTGTTGAGCTTCAGGACTGGAGCTGCTGTCTTAGTCCCAGGCTTACGGGTGGGCTGTTGGAGGCTGTCTTGGCGGATGCTCTGGCTGAGAGGAGACTCAAAGCTGCACAGCTCTGGGCAGAGAATGTTCTGGTCTCCAGTGCAGGAAGGGCAAGCCTGCCCAGTCTGTGTGGCCCAAGTTCTGGAAGGCATTTAGGAGCGAGGCCTAGCCCGCAGGACACATGGAGCATTAAGGGCATAGCCTGCAGTAGGTCCAATTCCTGCTCTTTATTTCGAGAAAAGAAAAAAAAAAGCAACACCACCTCCTTGTGGGGTGGCGCCTGGGTGCGGGGGCCTCGGAGCGAGGACCGTGCTGAAATCAACACACAGACGGTGGAAACCCATCAAAGCAGCCGTTGCTGGGCTCCTCGGTGAGGCGCGGGGGTCGTAAACGCTGGGCGTTTTGCTAGCGGTGCAGGTTCGCTGCCAGACCATTATGGCTTATTTAAAACAGGCTGATGTTGACTCTGGTTACACAGTGAAATTCATAAAACTTTTGAACACAGTCTGTGAGTCTTCTAAAATTGGAATGTATGTGCAGAGCAGACCTGAAGGACTTGCAGATACGAAGCATTTCGCACAAGCTGTGAAAAATGTTTGGCTCCCCTGGTCCGTCCTTCCCAGCTCCCCTTCTGCACAGAGCAGGGCTCGGGGTAATGAGAAACAGTCGTCTCTGCCTGAGTAACGAGGTTGTCTAACTGCATTACAGGAGCAGGGAAGATCAGAGCGTGATTGCAAAGAGGCAGCTTAACCCTGCAGAGCCGTGGGAAGGACATACATCTTGCAGGCAACGAAGTTTAGTGATCTGGCCCCCTTGATACCTGGTTCAGGGGCTCTGCTGCGGCGATAGAAATCTAATTTCTCTCCAAGCACAGTGCTCGACCGGAGGGTTCAGCTTAGCACGAGGAAGGAGCTCAGGACCTGTCTGTGATGTCCGATCCAATCGTAGATGACAGAGCGGCAAGGCGAGGGGCTGGACAGATCTCGGGAACTAATGTGTTTTGCAAATGCGCCTGTTTCTACTTACAGGCCTCTGGATCTCCAACCACACTGGCCTGGCGTGTTGAAATCTCAATTGCAGATGGAGACTTTCCCAAATCCTCTTAAACCAAGCTTTCCTCCACGTAGTTCCAGAATTCTCAGCCCCCATTAGCTGCTATACTTTTAGTGGCTGGTGATTATTTTAAGAGTATTTGAGCACACTTACAGACAAATACAATGTCCATAAATCAGTCAGTCCTAGGAGTATTTAGTCTCCACAGTCACCGGTTCACCAGACAGCAAAAAATAAAAATAAAAAAGTCACAGGAGGACAAGACGCCACTCTTATACCTCCATGATTTAGATAGACTGCAGTTACTTTAAAAAGAGGGGGAGGGGGAAAGCAACAAAGAAACCTCAACTGGGCTTGTCTGCTGGTGCCTGGCGGGGGCTTGGCGTGCCCAAAGCCCGAAGCTCAGGCCTTCGCCCAGGAGTGTGGGGCACAGGACATGGATGCTACTAGAAAGGCCCCAGGACCAGGGACCGTTTAGCTTGTTCTCTTTACTTTTTTTTTTTTTTAAATAAATTTTTTCATTTTTATTATAATAAGCAATGTTACACAAACAGGATATTTTTGTTGTTGTTGTTGCTTTTGTTCTCTTTACTTTGAAGGTAGGCATGGTAGGGGAGGATCTGACAGGGAGGTCCCAGAACATGGTGGCCTAACCAGATAACGGGACAGGTGTCCACTCAAGAGGCCATGTGGCCTTAGCTGACCCTGCCCTTAATGCCCCCTGCCCTTGCCAGCCCCTCGCCCAGTTCCAAACCCCAGCTCGCACCCAGCTCCGCAAGCCCCCAAGGGCCTCCCGCACACCAGTGTCCCGGGATGCAACCCCTCACTGCACCCCACCCCTACCCCACCACATCATCTCATCACCTTTCTTCCCGCTACCACACCCTCTAGGTGACTTGCTGCTGCTGGTGGTCCAGGTGGTCCTGGGGCTCGAACTCAGACCCCTGTGCTTGCAGGGCAGAAGGTCTGCCACTGGAACTGCACCCCTGCCCTCTCTACCCTTGTTGTTTATTCACATAGGGGGCTGAGTGTATGATGGACAAGCACGACCACCACCCGCCTATTCACGCTCCCACGTTGCAGCGTGTCCACGTGTGGGGGAAGGCCGCACCTGCTCTCCACCACCCACCTTCCCCACCTCAGAGTAGGAAACTGAATGCTGGGCGCGATTCCAGCCGCCGGTCCCGCCTCCCCTCCCCTCTCTCCATCCAATTCTGTGTGCAACCCCCTCCCCCACCCCTTTCCTTTTAAATAACAGCACTCTGAATGTCGTAAGTGAAACCTGCATGGAAGAATGGCCATGTTTTGTTGATTATAGCTATAAACTCTAGAAACTGTATATCCAACAAGGGGCTCACTCAAATGCCATTTGAACCGGAGCCTCTTTCCGAAAGGATTCTTCTTTCAGCAGTCTTTGTGCAGGCAGCAGACATCCAGTGGGCCTCCAGGTTAATGACAGCGCGGCCTCCCTCTCCCGGCCCGGGGGAGCCCGCCTCGCTTCGCCTGTTTAAAGGTGTCACTTGCTTGACTTACGTTCTGATCTCCTTATATGATTTCCAGCCTCCCTTCCCTCCCCAGGAAGGATTCCCGGCAGGAAATGCAGCCCTGGCGCTGCTGGGGCTGGGTCCCCTCGGCTCTGCTGACAGAGTGTCTGCATGACCGTGCCATGATGTTTATGGATGGTTTGGCTGGAGGGCGAAAGGAAGGGGGATTAGGGGACCCACCCCGATGCTGTGGTTCCCTCTGGGTAAAGCTGTGGCTATAGCCCACCGCTTTGCCTTGGGCATTTACCCTGCATCCTCCCTCTTCCTGCTTGCATCCTGACCTGGCTCCGGAAGCCGGTCCAGCCTCCGGCACACACTCACAGCGGTGAGTGCAGCGGTGAGTGCTGAGATGCTGCCGAGGCCCGGGCTGCGATGCATCCCTGCTATGTGGAATGGAAATTCACTGGTGATGGCTGTTTACCTTCTCCATAGAGCTGGCCTCCACTTGGAGAAGTGGCAAGGTGGACACCACCTCTTTTGTGGACTGTGCCTTCTTTTTTTTTTGGCCAGTCCTGGGCCTTGGACTCAGGGCCTGAGCACTGTCCCTGGCTTCTTCCCGCTCAAGGCTAGCACTCTGCCACTTGAGCCACAGCGCCCCTTCTGGCCGTTTTCTGTATATGTGGTGCTGGGGAATCGAACCCAGGGTCTCATGTATCCGAGGCAGGCACTCTTGCCACTAGGCCATATGCCCAGCCCGACTGTGCCTTCTTGCTCCATGATGCTGTAGGCTGCTCCTCTATTTATTTTAAGCTTACGCTGGTATCGTGGCTTGAACTCTGGGCCTTGTACTTTCACTCAACTTGCTGATGTGGTGCTCTACTCCCTGAGCCATGCCTCCAGTCTGGCTTTTTTCGGGTTATTTTAGAAATGGAGTCTCATGGAATTTCCTGTCTGGGCTAGCTTTGAACTACAACCCTCTCAAGTAGCTGGGATTACAGGGGTGAGACACCAATGCCCAGCTTTTTGTTTATTTTTCATGTGGGGTCTCACATTTCTGCCTGGGAGCGCCTTGGGGCTGCAGGCCTCCTGCCTCCCCGTCCCGAGCTGAACAGCAATTTCCAGATCACCTCCGCAGCTGCTCTTGTTGAGCCTGAGCCCGCGCGGGGCTGCCCATGTAAAGCTGGCTGGTGCCAGGCTGTGCAGCACCATCCACAGTGAGGCTCTTAACACGAACTAGAGCTGCCCACCCGCAGTGCCAACTTCTGGAAGCTTCCTCTCCTCAGAACGTCTGAACCTTGCCATGGCCCACAAGTGCCTGGGCCCCGCCCCTGTCTGCCTCCGCACGCATGTTCTCCATTTTTACTCTGTCTTCTGCCTTACAAAGTGATGTCTGCCTCACAAATCTCTGCTTGTGGAGCCTGATGCAGGCTGGGTCATCGGCCAGCCGCTGCCACACCCTTGCAATAGGGTGGTGATCCCTGACAAGAGCAGGGTGTGGACAGCCTGGACTGTGAAACCCGGCAGCCCACCCCACAGCTCCCGACATGCCCAGGGCCCCTGTGGCCTGGAAAGCCAGCCCCACAGAGACCATGGCCACCGCCTGCACCTTCCCGACCTCCCCTTGCCCGGACGGTGACAGAACTCAGGGAAGGCGGCCGGCAGAACCTGCCCCAGCAGGCGGGGGTGGGAGGGAGGGGGGTGGGGGGAGGGGGGAGGGGTACAAGATGAGGGGCAGGTCGGAAGGAGTAGAGAATAAGGAAACGAGGAGGGGACGGGAAATCCTTGGCACCAGGAACTTATAAAAACAGAAAGGAGACATTCTCAAGGACTCTGATTCTCCCTGCTTAACCCAAGGCCCAGCTCAGTCAGGAGGGTGGCCAGGAAGGGCTCTTGTTCTTCATCACCTCCGCTAATAAGCATTCCTGTGCTCTTTTCTTTGGTTGGTGTCTTGCCCGGATTCTTCTTGCCAGACAACAGGGTGGAGGGTGCTGAGCTGCCCTGCGCTTTCTGGCTGCAGCACTGCTGCTTTCTGGCTGCCACCTGCGCCCCTGCCCTCTCCACCTGCCTCCGCCCAAACTCAGCCTCCCTTGTGCCTGCTGCAGGTTCCTCCTTCCACCTCCTCTGTCTCCCGGAGCGCCTTCTCTCCTTGGCCAGTGGTCAGGTGGCTGAGGCCTCATGGTTCAAGGCCAGCATTCTGCTGCCCGTGACCAATAGCTAGCGAGCCAGGAGGCCCAGGTGATGGCCACGTAGGCCATAGAGAGGAGCACCCTGGGGCCTCCCCTGTACTCCCTTCCTCCAGCTCTTGCTAGCATGAAGAAATGTCACTCCCCCTCCCCAGGCAAAGCCTACTTTCTCATTGGAAAATGAATGGCTTTGTCTCTGACTAACCTGAGAGACATCAGGCAGTCATCAGTTCCCTGTGGGACACAGTCCGTCCCCATCCCCAAATCGTGTCACTGCAAATGTCAAGTCCCGGAATTGCCTTCTCAGCACAGGCAGCGGCAGCAGAACTCTCCTCGAGGACCGTGCTCCCGTGGTCAGCTCAAGCAGGTGCAAGGACAGAGCAGGGCCACGGCCCGTACATCAGGAGGGAGGATTGCCTGCTTCCCTTCCTTTCTCCATCTCAGCTCGGAGCTAAGGATGCTGGGAGAGGGCATGAGGAACAGCAAGCCTGGCTGCAGCCGGCGGGGACTCAGGAGAGGACTAGCATTCTAGAGCCTTCTACTAGGGCCCAGGGCGGCCCATACACTGCCTCTGCCTCTTGCCCCATACCCCGGGAGGTGAGAGCTCCAGTAAGTGCCTACACATGCAAGGGTTTACTCAGGGAAACGCCAGCCACCTGTGAGTCCAACAGCAAAGCACTGTCCTTGTCAGTGGGTGCCAGATACTGCAGGGCCAGAGCAATGATAAACTTACAAAACTTAGTGTAAAATGTATACCTTCAGTATGAAAATAAAATCGACACCAACATTAAAAGTAAAGTTTAATAAAAAGTATGTGTCATCTTCATGGTGACTGGCACTTCACAGGTCTACTGGGAGCTATGCAGACAAAATGCTGCACCCCAGAATTCTGGTTGGGCCCCCATGCACGCCAGCTGTTCCATGGTCTCTGGTGCTCAGGAGGGCTTTTGGTTCCCCATGGGTGGGGTCCTCCTGTACCCTAAGTGTGTTCACTGACAGAGTGTCCCCCACAGGCCTCGCTGCTCACCCTTCCCATCAAGATGTGCGATGATGGAACACCCAATGCCCTCCTTTCCCACCCTGCTAGCCTTCACCCAAACCCGGTCCCTGGCCTGTGGTCACCTCAGAAATGCTGTCAAAATTAAACTCCTTTCTTGGCCGTTATTTTGATTGGGCTATCCGTCTCCTCTCACCTTAGCCTTTCCAGTGGCTTGCTCTCTGGACAACTGACCGGAGGTGCCTGCCACACCCCATCCTGTCCTGTGGACCACTGAGCCTCCTCCACAATGCCGGATCAGGGGCAGCCTCCACCACAGAACGGCCTCCACGCCCAAACTCTCACCCCTCCACACACGTCTCCTGCATGGAGCCTGTGTGCCACGTCCACCCTCCCGTTCCCCACCCACCCTGTCCCCCAGGCCCCACCCAGCACCTCCCACAAACCTGGCTCTGAGAACAAATGCTCCCTGCTTCTCTCCACATGCCAAATCTTTCACAGCTCTTTGCTTCCTGTGGATCATTCCCCTTGGCCCGTTATCAGCACCATCCTTGTACCTAGCAAGGACCCATTTCACGAGTTTCGGTGAATACCAACGTGGTGCCAGCTCCCCTCACGGGAATGGCTGTTTTCAGCACTCAGACACCCACACTGCAATGGCCGACACGCAGTCCGGCTGCGATCTGGTCTGCAGGCTGCGTCTCTCAAAAGGCCCGCCCCATCCTTGCCATTGCCCCATTCCACTCTGAGCCTGGGACACCAGGCTCAGTATGCAGAGAGTGGCGGGGGTTGCCAGGAGCAAATCCAGCACTAGGAAATCATTTCAGTGAGGCTGCCTGCCTCGTTTAAGGAGCACTGCACCCGGTAGTAACCAGGCACCGGGAGAGGCCTGCAGTCAAGAGGCCGGCGTCCCTTGGAGGGGCAGGTTTCATTGGTTCTGCAGGTAAGTACTGTGCTAACTGGCCTCCCCACAACTTGAAAGACTTCTGTCTCTCTCAAGGTGGCTGTTTTATAGGTGGAGAGCAACGCATCATCCACTATGCTTAAAATATTAATAAATTCTGTTCAACTCTAAATCTGTAAAAACCTATGCCCTTCTATGGCTTTAATAACTAAAGCAAGAGAGAACCAAATGAGTTATAAAAGCATCTGTGGATAGCACTTAAAATAGTCCATGAATATTTAAGGAACTATGAAATATAACAGTAAGCATGTATTCATATTTCATACTCTGTGGTCACTTTGAATGTTCAAGGTAGTGTCTTCTTCTATTTCTTCTATCTGTGGAAGTACTGGGACTCAAACTCAGGGCCATGAGCTTGCTAGACTAGTGCAATATGGCTGAACCACATTTGAGCATTCATTTTCCACTAGTTATTTTTATTTTGGGTGCTGGTCCTGTGGCTTAAACTCAAGGCTCAGAGGCTGTCCCTGAGCTTTTTTGCTCAAAGCTAACACTCTTCCACTTGAGGCACAGCTCCACTTGGGGTGGTTAATTGGAAATAAGAGTCTCAGAATTTCCTGCTCGGCCTGACTTTGAACTGTAATCTGCAGATCTTCAGCCTCCTGAGTAGCTAGGACTATAAGGCATGAACCATGGGCACCTAGCTCCACAGGTCGTTTTCAGGACAGGGTGGAGTAGGGGTCTCAAGGACTTGCTGCTCTGGCTGGCCTGGGTCTTGCGGTTCTCCACAAAGCCGCTAAGATGACAAGCGTGAGTCATGGAGCCTGGCATAGCCCGTGGGGAGCCTGGCACCTGACTCTACCCCTGCTACTTCAATCAGAATCCTTGCTTTAGGTCTTGGGTCAGAATCGTAGAAAAAGGAGAAACCAAGTCTCAGATGTAGTGAAGAGTCAAGTGGGCAAGCAAGAAGCAGGGAAAAGGGTTGAGCAGTTGTGTACTTCATCCCTTTCTGATGGTTGGTATTTTAAAACTGACTCAACTTTCAAGAGTCCATGTATTTTTATATGTTAGTTTGAGCTTAATTTCTTATTTGGGAAAAAGAGTCTTTTCTTTCTTTCTTTTTCAAGTGCCAGGTGCTGGTTGCTCAGGCTTGTAATCCTAGCTAAGCAGGAGGCTGAGATCTGAGGATTGCTGTTCAAAGCCAGAAGTGGCAGGGAAGTCTATGAGAGTCTTATCTCAATTAATTACTAACGCCCCCTGCCCCCAAAACCAGAAGTAGAGCTGTGGCTCAAGTGGTAGAATGCTAGCCTTAAGCAAAAAAGCTCAAGGACAGTGCACGGGCCTTGAGTTCAAGTCCCAGGACCAGTGCCAAAGGGGGGGAAAAAAAAGTACTTCTGCTAGCATAAACATACCCCAAGCTGTTAAGGCAGGAGTTTAGGGTTGGGTTATAGCACATAGCACAGTGCTTGCCTATAAGTATGAAGCTCTGTTGTCAGTCCCTCTCAAAAAACCTAACTACATGAAGAGCTGATATGTCTTCAAGTGACATTCATGAAGATTCTTTAGAAAGTCCCAGTGTGACACTGGCTACAGAAAGTCTGTGAGTTCCCTCCTCCTGGCTAGTGGCTTGGCCCTTGGTTAGCGAGGAAACTGAGACTCAATGGCTATTCTTCCAAGTATCCCCATGGCCCTGGGCAGGCTGGGAGAGCCCGGGGGGTCCCTGCTTCATGGAAGAAAACAACCCCCCCCACCATATGCTGTGGGTCTATCCTTCCCTGGGGGCTGCTTGTTTGAAGGCCGCTGTTTCATTCTATGCAGACCATAGGAGGGAGGGGATAATTGCTGCTCAATGCCTGGATCGATACTTCCCACCTAATCCTCTGCTGCCTGAGCAATTGGATCTAAAGCAGGAGGAGACCCTCTGTCCAGTCCTGTGGAGTCTCCAGAGAGAAGCAAGGAAGATGGATGGGCGGGTGTGCCTGGGGAGCTGTGGAAGGGACTCTGAACCTTGCCACGATACCTGACGTCCACCTTCATCCATGAGGAACACTACGGCGGTCATGGATCCACGGGTGACAGTGACGGCTTTGAGTTCAGCAGAGAGTGGAGACCAGGGGGCTGGAGTGGTGGGCAGCAGACTTGACCGTGATGTGCATGGTCCAGGCTTGGGGCTGGGAAATCAGAAGCTGCCAGTGCGGCCTCTGGCATCCTGAGGGCGCTGACGCCACCCACTCACAACTAGGAGATGACCTCACGTTGCTTTTCATTTTGGGGCCTGTACGAGGGCTTGAAACCCTTAGCCTTTTCACTCAAGGCTGCGATTCTACCATGTGAGTCACAGCTCCACTTCCTGCTTTTTGCTAGTGAATTGGAGGTAAGAGTCTCAGGCTTGTCTAGCAGGACTGGCTTCAAACTTAGATCCTCAGGTCTCAGCCTCCTGGGTAGCCACATCACCCTTTTAAAGAGAGAATGCGATTCCCCCAAGTTTACCTTGAATTCTTTTCCAAGTAGAGTAACAAAGGAGGTTAGGCAATGTGGAGCAACAAGGGGCTTTGCCTGAGTGACTGCTTAGTCTCAACCTATCACAAACGCCTTAGAAGTGGCATTTGCATGCAAGCAGCGGATGGCTGCAAGTGGGTCTTACTACTTAATTAAAGCTCATCACAGCACATCTTTTCTGAGCAATATTTTGTTGGATATTGGTTGAGTTACAGCTGAAACATCTTTGAACATTTCCTTTCATCCCACCCTGTTCCTGTTCTCCCTTGTCTGTTCCTATTAGTGCTCACATCCCCAGGACTTGGCCCAGGGGGCCTCGTGGCTGAGGCCCAGGCTCTGAAGCCAGACAATGTGGGCTTCAGCCTTGAGCTGCCACTAACTGGGCAAGACTGTGGAATGACACCTCTGTGCCTCAGTTTCCTCCCCTGTATGCACACTGCAGATGTCAGCACCTACCTTCGATGACTGCAGGGTGGGTGAATGAGCCCCTGTGTACAGTGCATGCAAGCTCCATGTGAGCACGGCGCTCCTCCTAGGCAGCATGCAATCCTAATGACCCACACGCTTTGAAGTCAGAAAGTCATTTCTTCCACAATTCTGATGCAAGTTACAGATGCTCAGTGAGCCTCAGTTTCCTAGTAAGTCAAATGGGGATGGGGACACTCCGTCTGGACTACCTATAATATTACCCATGACATGTGCATGCATATATGTGTACGAGTGTACATGCCAGCAGAGGAGTGTGTGTGTGCATGTACTTTCATGTATGTGTATGTGTGTACATGCCTGCAGAGGGGGGTGTGTGCGTGTGTGTGCCTGCTGGTGAGGCTCTACCATGAAGGCCCTTGCATCCTTCTTTTAGTCTGCTTACCAGGTAGACATGACCAAAAGCTGGCCAAAGCTTGCCCTGGGTGCTCTGTGAGGGCCCTTCCCCACCCACCCAGGGGCCAGCGTGCAGAAGGGAGCAGAGGGCCGGGCCCCAGTCATCCACATAGGCAGCCTGCCACCAGTCAGTCTGAGGAACACACACACACACACACACACACACACACACACACACAGCCCTTTGCAGGCATGCACACACATACACATACCTGCAGGCACACACACACACACTCTTCCGTGTGCACACACATACCTGAAGGCACATGCACACACACACATAAACACACACCTCCTCTGAAGGCATGCACACACATACACATATCTGTGGGCACATGCATGAACACATACACCTCTGCAGGCATGCACGCACATACACATACCTGCAGGTATATGCATGCAAACACACACACACACACACACACACACACACACACACACACACACACACACACACCCCTGTTGGCTGGCTCCCACAAAGCCTACTCCTGGCTGCCTTTTCAGGGCACAGCTGAGCTGCCCGCTCAGGCCACACCCCCCCGGAGCGGGAGGCCGGAGCCCGGGGCTCCCTCCAGACCGCCTGCCTGGGCACGCGCTGGAGAAGGAACTTGCCTGAGCAGCAGTAAAATTTTAATGCACTCTGTGGTGCGGCCATGTCATACTCGGTTATGGCAAATAATCCCAGATGCCTGCAGAGGTAAAATGGAGCTGTAATGTGCGTGCCTCCTAACCCGAGCTGACAGCGATGATGTACGACTACCATTAGCGGAAAATATCACTTCAACTAACCCATGATCCAGCTCCGCTCAGGGTCACGTTATCCATGAGGAACAAATTACACTCCCAAAGTAAATACAAATTTTCTACACGAAATGGGTACAAGGAGAAAAAAAGGAAGGGGGTGATGGGTTCCCTCCCCAGCACAGCACTGAGTGATGCAGATGACAAAGGACAGGACCAATCATCGGCTGACAGCACCGTGCCACCATCAGCTCAGCCAGCATGCACCTCAGCTGATCAACGCCGCACTCTCCCCTTCATGGCAAATACATAACCTGTGCAGATGTGGCTCCCGGAGTATGTGCGACCATTAGGGCTCCAGGTGCACCCCAGGGAGCAGCAGTTACCAGGAAAGGAAGGGCCCCTGTGGCCCTGGGGAGGGGCGGTGGTCCACAGAGACTCCCTGCTGGAGGCGAAGGTCACTGCAGGGGGCAGTGAGAGGGTTCAGGAGGGGGAAAACAAAAGTCACAGCCAAGATGGCTGTGGGGTGCAGCTGAGGAGCAGGGTGAGACCCCAGCCCTTCCTTAGTTTACAACGGCAGGAAGTAGAAGCTCAGAAGCTTCCAGAAGGGAAGTGACTGGGGCACACCAGCTCCGCGTACGACATCAATAGTACAGGGCACTACTCGCAGGCACACACTAGCTCCGGGCACTGAACAAAGCACAGATGGTCTCAACACAATGAAAAGAAGACTGGGTTCCATGGCCAAATATGTATGCTCTCGCTCCGTCCTAGTCAGCAGGCCACACTCCTCCTTAAACAATGTGGCCAGCGGGCAGACGCTCTTCCCTCTTTCTCCCTTCATGGTTGTTGCCCTGATTCAAATGCAAACTCGCACTCAGAAGCCTCACGGCCTAAACTGCCAAGGGACCAAACGGGACACACTCAATGTTCCCGGAAACTGCCGCTGGAGTGTCACTACCCACGTGGGCCGAGGGTGACAACGCAGAGCCTGGCCCACACTCCTGGGGTGGGGCACTATCACAGGTGCAGTGGCGTCGTCCCAGAAGCACTGTGGAAGGCACTGGCACTCCAGGGAACTTGTGAGAACTCCAAGAGGGCTAGCTAGAGGAAATAGGTCACAGTGTCATGGCCTGGCTGGAGGAAGTGGCCACAGGGCCATGGCCTAGAGGGAGGAATGGGGCCAGGCACAGGGCATGGCCTAATTTGAAAAAGTAGGTAGGTCATGGAGAATGGCCTAGCTAGGGGAAGTAGGTCACAGAGTCACAGGGCATGGAGGCCATGCTGCACACAGGCCACAGTGCATACAGGCCACAGGCCTCAGAGGCCACGGTGCACACAGACCACAGGCCTCAGAGGCCTCGAGGCACACAGACCACAGGCCTCAGAGGCCACGGTGCACACAGACCACAGGCCTCAGAGGCCACCGTGCTCACAGACCACAGGCCTCAGAGGCCACGGTACACATAGACCACAGGCCTCAGAGCCCACGAGGCACACAGACCACAGGCCTCAGAGGCCACTGTGCACACAGACCACAGGCCTCAGAGGCCACGGTGCACACAGACCACAGGCCTCAGAGGCCTCGAGGCACACAGACCACAGGCCTCAGAGGCCACGGTGCACACAGACCACAGGCCTCAGAGGCCACCGTGCTCACAGACCACAGGCCTCAGAGGCCACGGTACACATAGACCACAGGCCTCAGAGCCCACGAGGCACACAGACCACAGGCCTCAGAGGCCACTGTGCACACAGACCACAGGCCTCAGAGGCCACGGTGCACACAGACCACAGGCCTCAGAGGCCATGGTACATACACGCCACAGGCCTCAGAGGCCACAGTGTACGCAGGCTACAGCCATGGTGCACAAAGGCCACAGGCCTCAGAGGACACAGTGCACTTAGACCACAGCCACGGTGCACACAGGCCACAGGCCTCAGAGGCCGCAGTGTACATAGGCCACAGGCGGCCAGTTGCCTTTTTCGGGCATTCTGTTCTGGGGATGGAAAGCTGACCGCCACAGTGACTCATCCAGACATGGGGAAGCTGCAGGACGGGGGAAGGCACCCAGTCCCGGGCTCTGCAGACAGCCTCCACGTCCCCCCAGTCGCCTGTTCAAAGACCTCGGAGGGACAGGACAGAGTCAGGCACAGTGCGGGCGATGACACTGGCAAGTCCTCTCAGCCCCAACTTGGCACAACAGAACGTGGTGCATGTGAGGGGGTTCTGAGTCACAGGATGCGCTCCTCTGTTTTTTCTTGTGATCAGTTGTTCAGACTGATCCTAATCTCCTTTTATCACTGCTCCAAGGAACTAGCAGCTTCTATGTTTTTAGGCTGTGTTTTCAAGTGAGGGAGTGAGAGATCAGTGGAAAGTCCTAGAAGAATCTCATGGTTCTAGTCTTTTGTTCCTCTGACTTCAACGTGTGTGCTCTCGGCAGGCCGTGGACAAGGCGTGATGGCCGCTCGGTAACTGACCCTGTGATGTAGGCCTTCAGGTGGCTCCTCAACAGGGCAGAGGAAAGCTCTGTGAGATGGTATGGGGCCTGTTCCACTTCCCAGCAGTGACATTACCAAGAAAGGGTCAAATGCGGAGGCTCACCCCTGTAATCCCAGCTACTCAGGAGGCTGAGATGTGAGGACTGAAGGGTGAAGCCAGCCTGAGCAGGAAAGTCATGAGACTCTTATCTTCAATTACTCAGCAAAAAGCCAGAGGTTGAGCTGTGGCTCAAGTGGCGTAGTGCTAGCCTTGAACAAAAAGCTCCAGGAGAGCAGCCATGCCCTGAGTTCAATCCCCAGGGTCAGCACAAAAAAATAATTTCCAGGGGAAACTTAACTCAAGGATGACGGTGGTGGGAGTTTCAGGAGGACAGGATGCCCTGCAGACAACTGGCAGCAGGGTGACACAGGAAGAACCGGAAAATGATTTCACCCCCGACATGGTCTGGGAAGGGGAGAGGAAGTAAGGGGAAGGCACTGTGGAAACCCCAAACTGGACCGAAGGCTTCTGAAATTCAGCCAAGCACTGTAGAAACCACCCCCCAACGTGAGCACAGCGAGAAATGGCTTAGCATTGCTCGATGACAAACGTGAACTGTAAGCCACACAGAAGCGCAAGAAGGGCCTACATCCTACCATGTGTTGGGGCCCAGCAGAGAGGGCCCAGGGTCACTGGAGTGCACGTGGGTTTGAGTGCCAGGCCTCTGCACTTGTGCGGATGGGTACTGGGGAAAGGAAACACATTTTTTTCACACACTCTCAGACCAGGACTCTTCCCCTGGGTGGCGGCCCAGAGGGTGGAGGTGACCCCTTTCCTGGGCTGCAAATGAGGACAGCCCCTCACCGCTGTCTCCTGACCTGGACAGGCCTTCCAAACCAAGGGCAGCAGTTCCAGAAGCAACAGCTTCTGGAATGTTGCTGAGGCCGCGCAAACTTCACCGCGGGTGCATGGCGGCCCGCGAGGGGAGGGGCTCTGCCACGGGAGGCACCGGCCACAGGCCCGGTTCCGTTTGACATCTCAGCACTTTCTGGGTCTTTCCTGAGCCAAGTTAGGCATGTGGTTTGTGAGGCGTTGGGAATATTAGCCTCTGCGGGTTTTCTTAGAATCTGCCTTCTCTCACACAAGTGAACACATTTTATTATGAATTAACTATTAGATTGCACCCCAAGTGTGTGGGTCAGGGGAGGGAGAGTGGACGGAGGCCGTCAGTAGAGTCAAATCCAAATCAGCCAGTGTTCCTGGCCGGGCTGGGCCCTGGTGAGCCGGGCTCAGGATGCCAGCACCTTTCCCCGGGGGCTGTCTGTCCCACTGGCTTGTGCGTGCCTGCTTGCGTGCGTGTGCGTGTGCTTGGGGGTATTTACACACAATCATACAGCTATCTACGGGCATACGTGTGTGGTCATGGTGCAGGTGGAACGTGGCTGCAGCGACCATGTTCTTATGCTGAGCAGCAAAAGTTGCAGAAGAGCCAACATGGAGAAAGAAGACACTTCTTCTCTCTGGCACTTGTGGCAAAGTGGTAGGTCTTAAAATCAGTTTTAAAAAAATACAACTCTTCAAGCCCTGCCCAGTAGTCCTGACCGAGACCTTTCTTTCTGAGCCACAGTGAGTGGTGCTGGGACAGGCTGGGCTGGGGGGGGTGCTGTACAAACCATCCATTCATGCCCCCCCCCAGATGGCACTGCCCTGCGCCCCTGTGCCCCCCTCCCCACAGACAGCACTGTCCTGAGTCCCTGCGCCCCCTCCCCAGGGACGGCACTGCCCTGCACCCCTGCCCCTGTGCCCTGCCCCTGTCCTTGAGCCCCTGCCCTCTGCTTACACTCACAGGAGAGCCTGCTGTTCTCATAGTGCCTTAAAGCACGTCATTTGGTGAATGGGTGGGAGCTTCTGAGTGGCTCCACTCAGCCTACAGCGGGGAAGAGGCTGGGAACGGAGGCTGAGCCTGGGCTCCAGGGGGGTCCTGTGGCTTTCTAGAGGGCATGCCAGGCTTCCTCTCCCCGGGAACTTCTCTCCTGTGCCATATGGACATGCCTATATGGGGAGCAAGAGCTAAGATAGCGGAGCCCTTGCCACGGACCAGGCGTGGAGCCAAGGGTCTCCATTCAATGAGTACAAAGCACGGGGATCTGTGTCACCCACATTGCTCAGAGAAAAACCAAGGCGACAAAACAGGGACAGAGTTCAAGATGCAAGGCTGGGCTAGCAGACTCCGAGGCCCAGGAGCCTGACAGCAGGAAGCCTTCTAGGAAGAGAATGTTTTTGAGTGTGCCAGTACTGGGGCTTGTACTCGTCCTCACACTCTCCCTGGGCTTGCTTGTTCAAGGCTAGGGCTCTACCACATGAGCCACACTCCTACTTCTGGCTTTTTGCTGGCATGGAGGAAGAGAAGGAGGGAGAGGAGGGAGTGGAAGGAGGGGAGGAGGAAGAGGAGGAGGAGGCTGACTACTTGCCTTCACAGGCTGTTTCCTGCGCCGAGGGAAAGCTCCGTGTTTTCAGCCTTTCCCAGTCACTTCCACATTAATTAGTAAGGGTATCATTTTATAAATTACAGCTCCGTATCAGAGGAAAGCAGAGTTTATCTTAATTCAGTCAGCTGTGTGAAATGCAGTGCCCTAATTTTAGCCCGGCGCTTCTGGGGGTCCCCACAGGGTATGGAATTGACAGGTCCTCCGTGGAGGACTCCCGGCGGGCCAGACGGGTCTCGTGTTTGCCTCCCTCCAGCAGCCGTCCTAGTGGGACAGGGACCAGAGTGGCATCGAGCTCACCATTAGCAATTCACATTTGGATGCGAATCCTCCAAGCCGCACAGCAAGGTGGCTGTGAAAGGCTCCAGGGCTTGGAGGGGAAGAGCCAGAGAGTGGGCTGACAGGAGCAAAGCCTGGATGGCCGGCGCTAAGGTGGGTGGTACAGGCCAGGCAGTCCTGGTCCAAAGTGGAAGGCAGACAGGCTCAGCGACAGCCAGCACGGCTGTGGGGACAGAGGCCGCCTGGAGACATGGGGCTTGGGTGGAGGGCTGGGTGTCAGAGGAGGGCTCCCAGGTAAGGCCCAAAGGACCTTCAGCCCCATTGGGGGGCAGGCAGACCGGGAGCCCCCACGGAGATGCTCTGCAGGCCCCCTGAGTCCTGTGGTCTCTGTGTGCGTGGACCTGCGTGGAAGGACTCTGCAGGATCGACCCCAGTCACCTGCGCAGCACCCGTCCTCTGACGGAAATCTGGGCAACAGCAACCAGGGAGGACTCAGTACTGAGGAGGAACTCAGGAAGCACCCTGGGACCTCCAACATCCACAGGTGGCTTAGTCGTAGGTGACACCCCTGCCACCTTCTCCCGCTGCTTAGGACGGACAATGCCCAGGGGCTCTGTCTCCTCTTCTAGGGAGATGCCAGCTGGGTGTGACAGAAGGAAGAGCCCAGGAGCAGAGTGAGGTCGACCCCTGCACAGCCCTGGCACTGGCTGGAAGACCTCAGGCCAGGCCCTCTCGAGGTGCTGGCGATGCCCAGCGGGACGGGGCTCCGTGGCCATCAGTGGTGGCCACGCCACGAACTCTGAACCCTCACGTTCACCCCCAAGCCTTGCCCTGGCACCCACTCCCACTGGCTGCCGACACCCCAGGGGTCCGGCTGCCAGGAGCCGGAAGGCCCTACTTGTCAGTTAAACAAAAGAGTAATCGGCAGCCCTGCTCCAGTGTGTACTTTCCCTGTCACCCAACAGCCCATTACCGCGTCACCGCACCGAGCGCCCTCACCCAGGTCACTCTGTTTAAAATGACACGGTTAATGCACATGTCAGCGGCTGACAGGCCCGGCCGTCCTTCAGAGATGAAAACCCCACGGCGAGGCCGGCTCTTATCTGGGGATGCGCGCGGGTCTGTCATCCAAGTCAGGCAGAACATGATTTCTCCTGAGAGCACTTTTTACATTTCCAGATTTTAAGGAAATCAAATAAGCACCATTTGTCTTCATCTGAATATGCTTGACCTGCTCAAATGACGATGTCCCGCATTTCCTAACAGGCTACATGTGCTGCATGCGAATGAGCGGCGGGGCCAGCGCGCATCTGTGCGTCTCTTTGGGAGCATGGTGGCCCAGGAGGAAGGGCGATCAGGCTAGGGTTGGAACTCACAGTGGACCACCATCGGACTTGGCCAGACCCGCTGCACCAGGGACTGGGTCCAGGCCAGACCCAGAGACGGGCGGAGGGAGGACCAGCCCGGGTGCGGTGCCGAGCAATAGTGAAAGCATGACACTGGGTTGACTCGTTTCACACTCATAGAACACTAGAATACACACAAAGTGAAATCTGTTTGGCGGATCAGCATGGCTAGGAAGAAAGGGCAGCTACAGCCATCAGCTTCACTTTACCAGGTTTGCACTGATCTCCGGAAAGCTCCTTTTCTCTTCATCATGGCTCTGGGTGCAAGGTGGGCATCAGCCTTGAGACTCAGGGTGCACCTGCTGGAAGAACGGCCCCCTGCCCCTCCCGCCCAGTCAGACACACCACCCACGAAGGCCCAAGCAGACAAAACACCAGACAGCAGGTTGGCTGTGGATACGCACTAGCGCCTTTCATGTTCCCATCTTCACAACTGCTGCGGCGTGGGAGTCGCTTTTTAGAGAGTGACCTCGTATCACACACACAGTGCCAGGGGACTTGTTTACAAGACTGGATGTCACGTTGTAGGAAGTGTCTCTGCCTACCCCGCAGTGCAGGGCGTGTGGGGTGGGGTGTGTGCGGGCATGTGTGCAGTGTTCATGTGTTGTGCACAGACGGGCATCTTACCTTCTCTTCCTGGTCGCTGTCACTGTCACACTGAAATGAAGAAGAGAGAAGAGAGGTTAGGGTGGGGCTTGTGCTTTGCTGTGGGGACCCCCCCCCAGGCCCCCAAAAGGCACAAGTAAAGGAGGGCAGTGCGCTGGAGCTGGGCAGAATGCGTCTGCCCTGGTGCTGACCAGCACCACAGAAAGGAAAGGTCCCCCGGAAGCAAGCGCTGGTCCTGCCTGCTTCCCTGACACTGTGCCCCACGGCTCCTGCCGTGGCCGGGACACAAGGCGCTCCATCACCAAGGGGCTGCTCTGCTGTGTGCAGCATGTGGGCACAGGGAGCCACCCCTAGAATGGGGACACAGGAAGGCACCCCTGCCACAGGAACCATGGGAGCCATCCCTGGAATGGGGACACGGGGGGGGGGGAGGCATGGCCCTTTCAAGGGATCCATAGCAAAGCTGAACTCCCCAGGGAGCCACTGTGGCTGTCTCCAGGGACACAGCGGCCTCTGGGGGTCACACAGGTGACCTGTTGGGGCCCTGGCTCCCTACAGAAAACATGCCAGGGGTGAAAGGTCAGTTAACCAACCCCAGTGCAGCCAGCAGATTCACACCCTAGCCAACAAACAGATCCCCGGTTCCATCTGTGGACCTGGGTGAGGGCGACAGAGAGGGCCACAATGAACCCAAAGCTCTGGGTTCCCTGCTAGGAACAAAGGAGGACGGAGCACTGCTGCTTGTTAAACCTCGACAGTGCTTTGTTGCTGGCTGTGGTGGCTCGCCCTGCAAGCACTGCTCAGGAGGCCGAGGCCGGAGGACTGAGAGCTCAAGGCCAGCCTAGGGAGCTCAGGCCAAGACCTTGTTTCAAAACTAACTAAATAAAGAAATAAAGAGAATAAAAGAAATTAAAAAAAATACCCAGAGTGTCCTGTTCACAGCACTACTGGAGCAGAGCAACGGATGTTTGGATAAATGCATGCAGGCGCTTTGCAGCAGTCCCGGAGAAGGCACGGAGCCACACAGATGACTGACAGGACCAGAACAGGCCTGGAGCAACTCAGGCTCCAGCCACGAAGCTGGGTGCAAACACAGAGCAGGGGAGGCGTGCCCAGAGCTGAGCTGCGGGGAGAAGACCCGCGTGGGTGGCGGGGACCCTGCCACGTAAGGGACAGTCACAGGGGGAGTGGGTTGGCAGCCTCAATGCTGTCTGCACCAGGATGGTGCCTGGTGAGGGAGTGAAACAGATGGCAGAGCCATTCTGACGGGAGAACCAACAGGACTCGCTAACACGGGGTGCGGGAGGGAGCCGGCGCAGAGCCTGCTCTGTGCCAAGATTTTAGTGTGGCCACCTGGACATGCGAGCTGACAAAGCTAGGAGCAGAAATGGGGAACGGATCTGCCTCAGGCACCCACTGCTGGATGGAGACCCACACCACGTACAACAGTTTTCCCTCATCTCTACTTTCCCAGAACCGGAGGCTGAAAAGTTTTCTTGCAGCTAAGTGTGTCCATAAGATCTGTTTTTCAGCCACTGAGATCTGAAGTTTGAATTTTCAGGTTGAAGAGCTGAAAGTTCCAGAATAAAGAAAGCTCAATGAAAGGAGAAAAGGGTGGGGTGTGACAAGGCCATGATGCATGGACCCCAACAGCTGTGGTGCAAAATGTGGCAAAGCCTATGCACCAATCAGGATGTGAAGCTAGAGGAAGATCAAGCCCGCAAACCATCTAAAACAGCCTGCTCTGGACCTTTCTGTTGAGAAAACAATACGTCATCATATTGTTTAAGCTAGAGTGCTTTCAATGGAAGGCAACAAAGCCCCACACAAGGGACTTTGCAAGACAGAACGTGGGACTTGGCTTCTGTCCACACCCATGCTGTGCCACATTCTTTACAGTATGTCAACAGCCCAGTGACGCATATCATTCATTAGTAGGTACCAGCAAAAATGATACAAAATACACCAGAAAGGCCCAACACACTGATACATACTACAAGGCATGACAAAGGAAAACGTATAGCTTCTTAAAGTGAAAAGTGAGAAGAATGATGAACACTTTTTGAAAAGCGGTAAGAGAACACTCTGTCTACACCCTGCTCTTTGCCAAGAACATTCTGGAAGATCCCTTGGGATCACAGGAAAAGGAGGCCTACACTACTGTGCCTCACTGTCACGGGCTGTCAGACACGGAGTGGCTGTGGTTTGGTAAGGCCAGGTCCATCATTGCCCATCGTGTGTTCAACCTCAGCTGGTCTGTCTCCATCGCCTGCCTGAACTGTGCGTATCAGTCATATATGCTGTAAGTCAGGTCTCATCGATGGCACCACACATGGCATAAGTCATCGATGGTGTAAATCACGGATGGCCTAAGTCATGAGTGGTGTAAAGTCAGCCATGCATAAGTCAAGGATGGCATAAGTCATTCATGGCGTGTGTCATGGATGGCGTATGTCAAGGGCGTGGAGAGAGGAGGCAATGCAGACGCTGAGGACTCAGAACAACAGAAGGGACCATGTTTTCCACTGGTGCCCGGTGCGGCGCGGTTCAGGCCGCTCCTCTCACCGTGCTTGGCTCTCCTGTGATGCTGTCATCACAGTGACAGCTGAAGACCCCAGGATGAGGCTGCGCATGGCGGCAGGCGAGCAGGGAAGGACCGGGCCCCCACCCCGTCCTCAGAGCATGGAGCTTTCCATCAAAGTGTTAAGCTCCCTGCTTTCCAGCAGTCCAGTTCTAATTTCAAGGTCCACTTAATTCTGCATCAAGTAATTACTGCTATACCCAGAAGCACCTTGTCTCCAGAGCTAAGCATATGGCGCAGGGCTGGGGCCTACTGGTGCCCATTATGGAAGCAGCACGGGTGCCAAGCCCATTACGGGCGTGCAGGCCCACACCACATGCGGGTGAGTGACGGCTCTGCCCAGGCCGTGCTGGAGCGTGCCAACGCAGCCCGGCTGCCCGGGGCCCCATGGTGCACGGCAAACGCTTCCCTGTCTGGTATTAAATTCCCACACTGACCCCAGGACTCCGCCGTGAGAGCCGCAGGAGCGCGCCATCCAATTTACAGCTCTGCTCTCTGGAGCCTCGAGTGCCAGCCCCTGGCAGAGACGGATGATGGTCAGCCCTTCCAGCTCATAAATTATGCAAAGGCAATAAATGCACTCGGCAAACAGGGCTGACTTTGCCTAGCCTGGCTCTAAGCACACTGTATAAAAAAAAGAAAAAGTGGAGCCTGACACAGACAAGGGGTCTATTGCACCATAAAGGGTCTGTTGACAAGCTGATAGAGGCCGCCGGCCCTCGGGGGCCCTCTGCCTGGCTGGTGGCGTTTTACCAGCTGTGCTATGATGAGGGAGGCTGGGTAGGGAGAATTCCTGCCTTTCAAAGGCCATGGGGTAGCACACCACAGCTCTGAGCCGTGTGCGCAGTGATCCTCAGTCACCGAAGGTCAAAAGCAGTGTGTGTGCCAAGCCCCCACGCAGCCGTGCGCGCTGGTGCGGCGACGCATGAGGCGAGGAAGGGAAATGTCCAGTGCAGAACTGTGGCTCCCCCCGGGCTTGGCTGCTGCAGGCATTCTGACAGAGGCCGGCTCTGGCTAGTGTGGTAACAGGTGGCACACCGACCACCACTCCGGGGACAGAGATGTCTGAGACACATTTCTGAAGCTGTATTTTCCTCCATGCTCAAGAGCAAGGGATATAAAAGGCCCGTGAATGTGTCCACCCAAGGACCCATGCCCACTCAAGTCTCCAGGCCACTGAACACCAGAGTGGCACACTCGCATATCCAAGCCACTGCCCTTGAGTTCAGAATCCAGAAGGGACTCCATGGAGGCCTAGCCGTCACCAGCACAATTATAGCCCACCCAGCTCCTCCTCTCTGTATTTCCACACAGCCCACGTGACATGGGCCTTTCCCAGTCTCGTTCCACCCCTTCAACCCTCCACACCAGCCACCAGCCTACCCAACAGCATGCTCTTTAAAAATGTCACCCCAGTTACTCGGGAGGCTGAAACCCGAGGTTCACGGTTCCAAGGCCAGCCCAGGCAGAAAGGTCCACGAGGCTCTTTTGCAACCAACAGCTAGATGCAGTGACATAAAGCTGTCATTCCAGGCCACGCGGGAGGCTGAGATTCCAATTCCATGTCTGGACAGCAAAGTAGGCCAAGCCTCCATCTCAACCACAGAGCCGAGTGTCTGACTCCAGCGACCACAGGAAGCTAAAGCAAGCAGATCCAGGTCAGCAGTACTTCTGGGGGGCAGGGGAAGCAAGACCCTGGCTCAACAGGAACCAGTACGAAAAAGGGGTTGTTGCAGGTGTAGCTTCGTGGTAGATTATAGGCTCCAAGTGCAAACCCTAGTACTACCAAGAGAAGCCAGTTAAGTATTTATTTGATACTTTTTACAACTCTCCACACCCTTCATACAAACATTGTGAGAGAAAAAAACAAAATCATAATGTTCAGTTAGTCTGATTACGTCCTCACATGACATGCTGAGGCTTTGGGCTTAGTCAGAATAGTTGGTCTGGAACATCGCTTTACAAGATGGCTGACTTGTCTACCCCCTGCCCGCTTCCAGCTGTGCTGTGTGTTCCCAAGGCTCTCCCTGGATGGCCTGGGGGATTTCTTCCACAGGCACCATAGGCTTGCTCTTCCCCTGGATTCCCGAAGGCAGGGCCCTCCCTCCCTCCCTCCCTCCCTCCCTCCCTCCCTCCCTTCCTCCCTTCCTCCCTCCCTCCCTCCCTTCTCCCTTTCCTTCCTTCCTTCCTTCCTTCCTTCCTTCCTTCCTTCCTTCCTTCCTTCCTCTCCTTCCTTCTTTTCTTCCTCCCTCCCTTCCTTCCTCTGTTCAGTCTCTGATGTCTTTGCCTCCCAGATGCAATGTGTCTACATACTGAAGTCCAGGAGAGCCTCTGCCACCCGTGGTTCTGCCATGTTTACACGCTGAGACTATACCCTCTCGGCGTCACCTTTCCAACTGCATGGCTGCAGGAAAGTGATTTAAACTGGTCCACAGGCTAGCTGGAAAATGTGATGAATAGTAGCAGTTGCAAATAACAAGGCAGAGCTACACTATGGACCACTTGGATAGCCCCAGTGCAGCTTGTGTACGGATGGTCAATTCTCACTCTCATGTCCCCTTGCCCTCCTCAAGCGAGCCACACCAGACAGCACCTGTGCTCAGCCCAGGCCTGAGCCTTCCCACCTTGTCCTGCCAAAGTGTCCCCAGGGCTGCATTCAGGTACACGGACAGGACCTGTCGCCCCTTGACTCCATTCCCCACATATCCATCCTCTCTGCCCTCCACCGCTTTAGCTCAGGGCTTTATCATTCCAAGAGCCTGCATGGGGGTGGCTCAAGGGGTCCAGTGCCTGGCCAAGAAACATTCAGTCTCCAGTTTGAATCCCATTACTGTCTTCCTTTTTCCCCTAAAGAGGCCAATGGCTGCATTCCAGGCTTCAGAGCTACTTCCTCCAGTACAGGTCGTGAGCAGAGTGGACATCCCAGCTCCAATCCGGTGGTGACGCTCCCCAGCCCCATAAGACACTCTCCTCCCAGCCTCTCCCCCTGCACAGGGCTGCTGCGGTGCTCTGTGACCAACACCCCAGGCTTGCTTTCCTTCTCTTCAATTCCCAATACATTAGGGAGTGGTACTTTTGTAAAACACAGTAACAAGAACCAAGGATGGTGGCTCACACTTGCAGTCCCAACTTCTCGGGACATCTGGATCCTGCAAGTTCCAGAGGCTTGGGTGACACAGTGGCACCCTATTTCAAAAGAAAGCAACATGTATATGGAGTGTGTGTGTATTACATTTCTGGAAAAACCTAAATCCATGCCATAGCATTTCTTTACGAGGATGGTAGTGTTTTCTCTGAACAACCACACTACAGGGCACACACTTGGCACCCATAGCTCAGGGCTGGCCTTGCTCTGTACCCTGGAGTGAACCAGCCCTCCCAACTACACCCTCAGGCCTCCTCCTCAGCTACAGGAGATCCTTTTCCTCCTTAGTCCAGAGGACTCACGAGGCCCTGGGCTGTGTCTCTCTGGTGTCTGACTCACTGCCCCTGGACCTAGTTGGGGCTCAGGTACACAGTGAAGTTAAACAACCTCATTCGTCTTGAGAATTGTTCAGTTTGATGCTCCATAGCTTAAGCAAAGCATGATTTAAAAGACAGGGAGCCATGGAGACCAAGCCGAGAGCACTCACTGATTGGGCTGCTCACTGCTGGAGCACACCAAAGTGTTAAAATTGCTAGTAGAGCCAAAATGGGGGCCCAGAAGAAAATGTCTCCCATTGAAGTGACTCAAAGATCTGATTACGACTGCATCATACTCCCTCAAGAGGAAGCCTTCCTCATTTCCTTTGAAAAATCTCAGTGCATGGGTTTTTAGGACTTGGTCCGAAGGGAAATGCGTCAGGATCTGCCACACCTCTCGTCTTGCTGAGAACGGAGGGGGGAGATGGCGTCCTAGGCGCTCCGAGGTGGAAGGTACCGGTCACCCCGAGACAGAACACGTGCTTGCGCAGGAGGCGGCGATGGCGGTGACATTGAGCAGGACACAGCTCTCTATTCTGCTCAATGGAGCTTGCTAGAACACTTATTTCGCCTCTCCAACACATTCATCATCACCACCAAAGATGTCACAGCTGAACACCACTGCCCAACAAAGTTATTTTATTCTCCTTTGTGCCACAAGGAAACGAGAGGAAAACCAGGGGGACCCCCAACGCGGGGATGACGGTGTCGAACATCAGGTGCAATTTAATCTTGCCACTCAGAAAACAAATGGAGGCCCCTTTGGGGCCGGTGGCTTATCTGAGACCAAAAGCCATCCCTCCCCTAAAAGCAATTTGAGGAGAAGCCACCATCTTCCTGTGCGAGGGTCGCTTTTCTGTGCCACCCACAGAGCCCCACCTTCACGCTGGTGACGATGCTCACTGCTCTCGTTGGCTTTGGACTCTAAGTGGAATTTAAAGCGACTGTGGGGCCCGTGAGGTGAAAAGAGCATTTGAATCCTGAAGATGGTTTCAGGTATGTTTACCAAGGGTCTTGGCTCTTCAAGGGTGGGGGGACTGAGCTCCACCCGGAAAGCAGAGCTCATGAACCCGCAGCCATAGCCTCCTGCTCCAGACAATGGCTCAGAAGAGGTGAGCCCTGATGGCCACACCCGGAGCCCACCTGCACAGAACTGGCAGCCTCCCTCCCTCCAGCTGTCTAGGGAGCACTGCCTGGAAGTTTCTGGAATTCTCTGTTATACCCTAGCATTCTTGACTGGGGCATTTTTATACATTTAAAAGAGCCTGAGCTCAAATAACAATAAGCCGAGTGATTTGAGGGGTGAACGGGGCTCCCACATTTTCACACAAGCATGTCCCGTACACTGGTCCCTTCAGACCACGCTCACAAGGAGCAGGGACACACTGTACACAGAAGCCAGCCCATCCACACGCTAGTGCCCAGTTCACGTTAACTCCCGTGTGCACTCTGTACCACCTTTCAGAAACCAACCTGAATGCTGGAAATTTCCACTGGCTCATTAACTGCTGCTGGGCTCTAGGGTGGGAGGGGACAAGGGGATATATCACACATCTTTAGAGAGTTCAGCACCTCCCACCCCACAGGACTCCACAAAGAACCAAGGTTCAGTAGCCACAGACTTCAGTTGCAAGAAAGCAGGTGACATTTTGTCAAGCATAAACATACATCAACCCCAGAGATGAAATTCACTTAAAAGCCAGCGCCCCAAGCCTTGCTGGTGGCTGGATTCAGGAACCCCTGCCTCTCTGCAAAGGTGAAGCTGAGCACGTCAGGCCGGGCGATCGTAGGCGATCTATCTCTCTGAAGCCTGGGCAGCAGGTCCTTTGCCTCTCGGATTGATTTACTGATCCTCAGTCATCAATAGCATTAATCTCAACCTGCCTGGGGACCGATTACAAACGACTTCGAAGCAGTTTATTAGGAATCCACAGTCTTCTCCAGGGGGGCTGGGCGGGCTCCGAGGGCTCCCGGTGTGACCCTCCTTCCAGCCCTGAGGTACTTCCAGCTGTGCCGGGGATCAGCCCCCAGGGTCACAACTCACACTATTTTTTTTTTGTTTTGTTTTGTTTTTTTTGAGTCCTGTGTGAACTCCCACAGCCCACCCTTGCAGAGGACTGAAACGGGAAAGAGTACATGACAGGTTAAAATAATACGAGAGTCTAATTTTTCCCCCGCTGTGTTGTGATCCGTGGAGGCCGCCCCAAGCCTCGCCCCGCTCTTCCTTGCCTGGGAAGCCAATTGCTTTGATTGCAGTGATATGAACGAGCTAAAATGACTTGCCCTTGCTTGTGAGGCAAATGGAACATGCTAATAGAACTTATCGCATTACCCGCTGCAGAAGTGCCATAGCTCATTACTTTAAGATAAAAGAATATCATCGCAGACGGCAAGCAGAATTGACTTTCGGAGGCCCGGCTTGATGATGATTTAATCAACTGCTCTCTTTCACTTCTCATCGCTGGGCCTGTCGCTTTCCCAGGTGCCGTTAAATGAGACACTCAGAAAAGGAGCGGAGGGAAAGAAATTGCTGTCATTACTTTTCAAGAAAGGAGGTATGCAAATGTGCGGCAGAAAGATTGCGTTCATAATGGCCGGGGTAAAATACAAGGATCATGCTTGACAGGTGAGGGCAGGCTATTTGTCTGTCCTTAAAGCGGAGCCACGGGCCTCATTGAAGGAATGTGCTCCGTAAGAGAAACTGCAAACGAGAGGCCCGCGGCCAAGGTCCAGGCAGGGGCCAGGGCTAGGAGCAGGGAGGGGAGGGGACGGGAGCTGCCGACTCAGCAAGCTCAAGCTATGCATGCAGGCAGACAAGAAAGCCCACGGCCCATGGGCTCTCGGAAAACACTGCCTTTTTCTGTCCTTCAGCGGCACCTACAGTGCCGCATGGCCTGGGTTCCAGTCCTGCACGTTCTGCATCCAGCCTGGGAAGCCTTGGGAAGTCCCTTCACCTCTCTGCCCTTCTGTTGTGCTTCTGCAGAGCGGGGTGATTCACAGCAGCTGTGGCAGGCTATGGGGGACACTGACCCAGGCCCGACACCCTCCCCCCCCTCTCCAAGCGCCACCTGCACGGTGGGGTCAGGATGCGTGGCGCAGGTCTTCCTTCCCCGAAGGGCCGCCGGCTCACTGTGCACTCCCTGCCCTTGGCACCCACAATTCTCTCACAGAATTGCATCCCCAGGCAGATGGCCAGCCCCTGAGACGGCTGCCGGTGGCCCCCAGGCCCACCCTAGCGTGGGCCTGAGCACCCCTAAAGATGCTCATGTCCTACCGTGTGGTCTGCACCAAGCTGCCCATGGCACCCCAGACCTGGTAGGAAGCCGTTGGTGGTGGTGTGGGGCTGCTAGGCAGGTGCTCTACCACTGGAGCTATGCCCCCCCAGCCCTTTCTGCGTTTAGTTGTTATTATTTTTGATACAGTCTTATATTTATATCCAGGTCAGAAAAGAATCCTGAAATAGGCCCAGAGCAGTTTACCAGCCCTCGCAAGGTTCTTGAGCCAGTTCTGTCCCTGCAAGTCCTTGTACGTAGCCGGGTCGGTGTGCCACCTGCCCACAGGTAGTGTGTGCCCAATACGTACCGGGCTCACCAGAAGTAGTTACAACTCTGGGGTGAGTGGGCTCAAATCCCAGCCACACAGGCTTGAGTGTGTGGACTTCATGGCCTGGAATCACCCTTCTTTAAGCAATAAATGGGAATAACATATTTTGTGGGACTTTTTGTTGTTGTTGTTAGATTTAAGTGTATGTAAACACATTCACGGCCAGGAAGAAACACTAACTTTTCTATGAAAGATAAGTTATGTCATGCACAGAAATGAATAATTACTTAATAATTGCTGAACTGATGGGTTCAATTAGTGTCACTTTATTGCCACAAGGGAAATATTGTGTAATATTTTTGTAAGGTTTTCTGCTCGGGAGGTTTTTGAAGATGATGTTAAGGCTGCAGAAAAGCAAAGCAACCACCAAGACAAAGAAAAACACAAGCAGAAACTAGCAACAAGGGGAACCTTCCCACAAGCAGTGTGTGGGCTTTGTGTATCATGATTTTCACTTTTTAGGTGAACATACCTGGACTTACTCTTCAAGCAGTGGCTGGGAACTAAAGTAAAAGGCGTGGGTACATGGTGGGAATCTGTGAGGATAGGACATTTTCAAATGCTTGTTCAAATTCAAACAAGCCCGTTGGGGCAGATGTGGAAGATACCCAGTGATGACTGGAAGCAGAACGCTGCCCAGAGGTCTGGACAAGCAGAACCAGGAGGGACCACACAGTCCCGCAGCCACTGCCCGTACACCAGCTGGATGAAAGGCCTAGTCTGATGGAACCCACCAGCAGAGCAATGGAGAGAAGAGAGGGAGTCTCCCAGCAGTGACTGCACAAAGTGAAAGCAGATGAGACACACTCAAGAGTGCTGCACCCTCTGGGGACAGGTGGATGACTGCCCCTTGGCTACATGTGAACTATTGGCTTCCCACACCACCAGTGTGGCATGGTGTAGCTTCTCTGAGTGTGCCTCAGATCTCTCTAAAATCCTGCTCCAGCCTGCACATGGCCCCCGGCAGGCGCCCAATAAATACATGTGGAAGAATAAATTAAGAAATGACATTAACAGAACACCCGAGGGAAGATGTTGTATGAAGTGTCTAATCGGTAAGGTCAAGGAAAATACAGTGGTTAGCTGGGAACTGGTAGCTCACACTTGTAATCCTAGCTAGTCAGCAGGCTGAGATCTAAAGGATCATGGCTCGAGACTACTCTGAGCAGGAAAGTCCATAAAACTCCAGCCCCAAAATAACCAGAAAGAAGTTAGGCTGGAGGTGTGGTTCAAGTGGTAAAATGCCAGTCATGAACAAGCAAGCCAATGGAGTTCAAGGCACTGACTTCAAACACTGTAATGGGAAGAAAAAGAAATACAAAGAAGTCAGCAGAATGGGCACTAAGGCATCTGTGGAAATACAGAAATAGAGTAAAAAAAAGGCAATCACTTCAAGGTGAGAATCAATCCTAAGAAACAACCATGCACTCAAGTGAATCAGGCTGGAAGGCCTCTCTCTTAAGAAAACCAGGAAACTCAAAATCCTGACATTGTCCTTTCACATTTGACTTACTTCAAGCCAACCAAAGTGACTGGAATTAGAGAAGAAAGGGGAACACGGAGGTAGGGAGGTGGGGGGGATGATTGGGAAATACTGAGGCTGCGATAGGGTGGTGATAGGGAGATATTGGGAAGATGGCCGCCTCTCACTGTGCTGGAACAAAGTAGCCACACTATCCACGGTTCCCCAACAAGGTAGGTATATATATATATATACATAAAAGCAAACGCATGAGAACAAAGAGTTTGACTAAAAGCAAATGTGTCTTGAGCCACATTGATTTATACAGGCTCAGAGAAGCGCCATGAAGACATCCTGAGCTACCACTGTCTGCCCTCCGCCCCGATGCCTTCCCTTCCCTCCCAGGGCGTCCATGTTGGTGCACTCCCTGTGCAGACACCATTGTGTTCCTAACCAGGATTTTAAATGCCATCCTACTCAACAAGAGTCTTTCAGGATCGCTTAAGAACCCAGCCTTCCGTATCATAAACAAGGATGGGTAAGATTACCAGAAATTGTCTGTAAGAAAATACACATTTCCAAGATAAAAACACCCACTAGTCTGCCAGTCTCAAGTTTCCTGTTTTGACATACGATATGCAGTAATTTGGTATCCACCATCTCTTATTAGAAAATGAATGTGCTATTTTTTTTCTGAATGCTGCAATTACAATAATTGAATTTAAAATGGGGATTGAATTTCTCTATTTGGAGGAAAAGAATAATTGTATATTTCTGATTAAAATCAAGGGGACTGAAAAGAGGTTGTACGAATTCCAGCTTCAGTCTCCCCTCCTCCCGGCATGGCTTCCCGTCAGGCCAGGAGAGCCGTTAGCCAGAGCCGAGGCTCACTGGGCAGGAGAAGTGGGCCAGGCCTCAGCAGTAGCTCCCCGCCTCCCCCCCCCCCCCCCCCCGGGCCTGGCCTGCTTTGTCTCCTAGCCTCAGTCACAGTACCCCTGTGACAGAGGAATTCAGAACACCCGGCACTGCACTGTCACCTCTTAAATGGCAGCCATGATGCGGTGCCCTGCTGTGTCAAAAATTAAGAGTTAAAATGCAAGGAAAACAAACAAGTCTTTGGGTTGGAAGGGCCTGTCCCCCTCTAGCCTGCTATGTTCTGGAGTGCTCTCATTTCTCCTCCTCAGAGCCTCTCTGCTGGGAGGGGTGAGGGCAAAATGGGGCACACCCTGGGGCTCCACTTCCTTTGTTTCACCCCCAAATGATACGCCAAGCCCCTTCCAGGTCCAGGATGGTGAGGGTGAGCCTGCTCTCTGCTGCCTTGCTGTCCTTTTATTTTTGAGGGTACCATCTGGTCTTCTTTGCTCCCAGGCACTAGAGGCGAGGGCGAATTTACTCTCCTCACTCTGACGTGTGCTCCCCATAAGATGAGCTGCTAAGAAGAAAGTGAGCCGGGAGGATTCTCTACAGTGTGTCCTATCTTAATGAAGACACATAGCTGACACGTATAGAGTGCACAGGTGTGAACCCTGTGACACCCAGGGACACACCTTTTGCCCCGGGAGCGCTCCCCAGGTCTCTAGCCAGCCCTGCCTCCTGGGTCCCCACCCTCATTTGGCCCAGGCTAATGCCAAACCAGTGTTCTGCTTTCTGTCCCTCAGCATTCATTTGTATTTTCAGAATTTTATACAAATGGCATCACACAGGATGCACTCTTTGTCTGGTTTCTATCATCCACTGCTTGTGATCCTGACGACTAATTAAAAAGGAACCTCCCAGCTCCCAGGCAGCGGGCGTCCCCTGAGGCTGCCCGGACAGTTTACTGCGATCACCCAGGACCAGGGCCGATTACCGGCTCTGACTTTCCTCTTAGGCTTTATTATGTACTTCAGTAATCAATACGCACTTCTGTGGCAGAGGGTTTATTTTACGCTATAAATCCAAGGAGGAGAGAACGGTATTAAGACATCGGTATAGATGGGCTCGGGTGCTCTGTAGTTACAAGGAGAACACAAGCAACAGACTTAAATCTAAGAAGGTTACAGAGCAGTCACTGCTCCTGGCCGGGTGGCAAGGGTCGTAAAAGACTCAAGCAAGATGTACAGCGATGCTACTGCAAGCCAATGTGGTGTCAGAGCAAACCCCCAAACCAAACAGGCTGGCGGCTCGCTTGTCACTCCTGAAGGAATCAGAAGCCCAGACCTGGGGTAAAAAGGAAGAGCCCCTCTCCCAGGAAGCCCCACACAAGGGTGGTGTCAGCTGATGGACTCCCACTGGCTGGAAGGCAGCCTCTTTTGTAGGGCCTCCTGGTCTCAGGAGGCGATTTATTCTCGCCCTAGCAGCTCCTGGCCCCTGGGCTCAGGGTAATTATCACTGGAGCTTCTTTTCTCTAGCCCGCCCCTGGAGACCCATCTTTCCCTTCAAAAGCAAAGGGGTCAACTCCTGCAAGGAGAAAGAGAAACAGCTAATAAACATATGAAAAAAAAGTTCTTCCTTGCCAGGAACCAAAGCAGTGCAGATCACAAAGAGATGTATGGCTTTACAGCTCTCAAATAAGAGGAGAGAGAGAGAGAGAGGGAGAGAGAGAGGAGAGAGAGAGAGAGAGAGAGAGAGAGAGAGAGAGAGAGAGGAGAGAGAGAGAACGCCCACACTTCCAGTGCAGATCAAGCTCCAACCTGGCAAAGAATTTTGTAAAAAAGGGAACGGAGTTGTATGTGAGAATTGGTTTTAAAATGTAGTGATGGAGTTAGGAATCAGGCATCATGTCTCCTTTATAAGGTTATCGTCGGCCCACACATGACCAGCAGTGTGCAACCCTATAGTGGTTTGAGTAATCTAATCCCCAGTTCCACACTGAGCACAAGGCAGAAAGATGTTATGAAGTAACTTCCCACTGTGAGCAGAAGGTCCACTTGCTCAGGTACAGCAAGGTCTCCTGCCCACAGACCTGGCCAGCCAAATGTTTCCCAGCTGGGGACCAGGCTGATGTTCAGCGACATGGAAATATAAAAACGACCCTGTCACCCCTCCGTGCCACCTCAGGCCCACGTCCTCTTAGCAAGCAAACAGCAGCCTTTCCAGGCGGTGGTGAGAAGACCCTAGCATTAAAGGATGCTGCTTGCAGCCAGGTGCCAGTGGCCCAGGGCTAAACCCGGGCTGCTTGGGAGGCCGAGGTCTGGGAACTGAGGTTTCACGTCCACCAACAAATAGGTCTTTGAGATCCTTACTGTCAGTCACCCCACAGAAGGCCACAAGTGGAGGTGTGGCTCCAGCAGGAGAGCACCAGCCTCATCAGGAAAGTCCAGCGGGAGTGCGGGGCTGGCGTTCAGGCCGCAGTGCACACTTGTACACGCGCGCACACGCAGTGAGTGTTGGTACACCACACAATACAGGAAGCAAGGCCGCAGCGCTGCGCACGCAGTGCTCCAGTGGCCCCAGGTTTACGCCGATTGTGTCGGGCAGAAAATTAGGAAATGAAGGCAAATTCGAAACTGCAGCCTGCGCAGTGCTAGGCCGCCGCACGCGGCTGCCCTGAGCGGTGGAAATCTGCCTCCCACTGAGGCCACGGGCAGCGAGTTCATGCAGGTGGTGGTGCATAAGTGAGGCGACACCAGGAATGCACGGGAAACCTGGAAAGGCGGCAGACAGCGGTGCGAGGGTGGCGACCCGGGGAAACCAACAGCGCACACGCAGTGCAGGCCCAAGGCTGAGTCCTGAGCATGCGCCCCGCGGTCATGCGCCTGGCGCGTCCTGAGCATGCGCCGTGCAGCCCCAGCTGCCCGCACTGGCAGAGGCCGCGGCTCGGCCCGGTTCCCGGTGCGCTGTCCGGGGCGGCCTTGCCCGGACATCCGTGGCTCTGTGGCTTGTGTAAGCCACGGCATCTGCAGTCATCTGTGAGCCACAAAGGCCCAAGCTTGGATCTGCATCCGCCGCTCAGGCCCGTCCCTGGGAAAGGGGGCGCGCCCTCCCTGGTGCGGGCGACTGGCACCAGGCCCGAGGCATTGCGCGCGCGGTACCCGGCCGGGCCGCGCGTCCTGGGTGTGGGGGCCAGTGCGTCCTCATTCCCTCTGCAGGCCGTGCCCACCTGTGCACCACAGGCACGGCCCGGACCACCACCTGCCCTCCAGCGGGGCCTGGGAGGAGAGGAGCTGCCCACAGGGGCACCTCAGAGTCCCCAGCCTCTGCCAGGAGGCCAGGGTGGCAGGGCCTCTGCACTTTGTGCCTGGACTTTGCCTTTCAAGACAGAAGGGCAGCAGATGGTCATTAGGACAGGCCCCACCCAGGTCAAGGCTTTCCCAGGGAAGAATGGCACAAGAGGGAAGGCCCCCGCCCAAGCCCGCCACCCTAGGCTGGAAGGCTCAGCCTTCCCAGTTCAGAGCAAGCGCACAGAAGGCAGCCCGCGCCGGCCTCCCGTTCGGAGGAACACGGTACTCCACCGCTTCAGTGCCGCCTCGGAAAAGGAACATGTAAGTAACGGTCTGCAAGCTGCCAGGCGCGGGGCTTTCACAGTGCACATGGCAAAGCTCACGCCTGTCACCGCAAGACGACAAGTGTGCTCTCCGCGCCTCTCTCTCCCCTTCTAGATCTTAAAGGGTTACGCCGGGAAATTGCCTCGCTGTGCTTCTGGGACAGCATGAAGGATGACTGCCATTGCCACGGTCAGCTATGACAGCGCCAATTTGATGTGCTGCCATCAAGGGCTTTCGAAGAGCTGAGCGCCTGATGGTTTTGTGATGCGAAGAGTCGCATTGCAAAGTGGTTTTGCTCTCCCGCTGCCTCTGCCTCCATCTGCTGCTGGGCTGAAGGCACAGCCGGCTGCCTGCCTGTCACAGCATGTATTAAAATTAGCCGGGGAGGAGGCACTCAGTTGTGCTAATTACATTTTAATCATTGGAAATGTGTTGGCAAATCAAGCTTTGATTGCCATCTCCGAGTCTGTCTCCTCCAGCAGAGTGGAGGGGCTGTCTGCATTCGGCAGGGCCTGCTGGGCTTTCTCCTTTCACAGAAGACAGACTGGGGGCCCTGCCGGCCCACCGCGGAGGCCGCTTTGGCACATTATTAAAAAGCCACAAGGCTTGTTTCAAATCATCCCTGTGTGGGGCCCACTCATTCTCACTTCCCTGGGCATCCCGGCTGTTAACTCTAGCTGTAGTAGGCTGCTGTGCCCAAGCTGTGTGTGTGTGTGTGTGTGTGTGTGTGTGTGTGTGTGTGTGTGAGAGAGAGAGAGAGAGAGAGAGAGAGGTGGGGAAAAGGGGGAGGTGGGGAAAAGGGGGGACAGGGATGCAGGTCGCCATTGTGTCTTCTTGCACCTGGGAATCAAAAAGGCGCCTGCTGACAGGAGGCCGCTGTCCCCTGGGAGTGGGCTATGCCCCAGGCAGGCACTGGGCAGCAGCTGGGAGGAGGCTGTGGGCCACTGGGGCTTTCTGGGTAGGTTCATGGGGCCAAAGATCATGGTTTCTCTCTGGAGTGAAGAGTGGCAGTGAGTTAAGGTCTGTTCTAAGTAGGCAAAGGAAGGGATGGTGTTTTGCATGCATGCAGTGTCCGCTTGTGCTGCCAGCTGCCATGGGTGGAAGCCAGAAGCACGGCCCACCCAGGGAAGGTGATGGCTCCTGGTCACCATAAGGGTCTGAGTGCCGAGCCAGGCACAGGAGAAGGGCTCACTGCTGGGGCCTCCCTCATCATGGTGCCTGGAGACTGCTCCATTCTTGGTGGAGTCACGTGAGATGCCAAGCAAGCCTGTTTTCCAATTCTGATGGGCCACTGTGGCCACCCTGGTGAAGGCAGGTGGCCTTGTGTTCAACCCTATGCAACCAGGCTAGAAAATATCAAATGTTCCTTTCTAAAGATCTCCCATACCATAGACTAAAGATTATATTTCTACATCGGAGAGAAATAAAAGCAGGAGCAGCAGAGACCACAATCTGTGAGCACACAACCTCGGAGGGAACCAGTTGGGAAGGTGTGTGCATGGGAGTGGGGAGCGAAGGCGTGCATCAGCCCTCTGGGAGGTGGGGGTTTGTGGTGACCATGACAACCCAGCCTCATCACACAGCGGCCGCCCTGCAGGGAGGACCCTGCAGAGGGCCGGCTGTGAGCAACAGTGGCCCATGGCATTGTTCTTTAGTCAGTCAGCAAAGCCAGCTTAAAATACCCTCCCAGCTTGTCTTGTTTCAGTGACTTCAGATGGTCTAGCTTGCACTCTGTGGGTGCGTGTCTGCTGCTGTCACCACCCTGCGCAGATGTGGCTGTGAACTGAAGATGCAGAGGCCGGACCTGTTGGGGCTCTGAGTGCCTGGTAGTGGGAGGAGGATGGGGCTCTAGGCCGTACCCAGGGTCATCTCGCAATGAAGGTGAATGAAGGAGTAGGACAAAGGTTACTAGGCCTGGAGAGCCGGCTGGGAGGAGGACTGAACTGGGTGACTAACTAAAGACAGCTGGGCCCTGGGCTCAGCCCGCAGTGCTTGGCTGACTGTCCTTCCCCGAGGACCTCATATGCATCCAGAACTGCGTGAGGCAACACATTCACTGCCTCCCATGCACTCTCTCATCCCCGGCTGGTGAGCCGGATCCTCTTCCTATGTGACTTTGGAGAGTCTCCCCACCTCCTCCTCACAGCCAGGCCTCCCTACCGACACTGCATTCTGGAGGCCTGTCTTGTCAGTGAACACAGACTTAATATGCCTGACGTCCCGTCTGTGACTTCCTCACCAAAGGCCGCCTGCCTCCACATCTCGAAGACGCTTTCTCAGCTCGTCCATGTGCAAACTTGGGCAGGCCCACTGCAGGCACCCCTGATAGAGGCATGCCACTAACTGGGTGTTGATCTCGACGCCAGCTTTGCTGCTGTTTTGATTAAAATGCCTCCCCTTATTCAATAATTCATTGCTTCTGGACCAACAAACTGAACCAAACAAACCTGGAGCATCTGGAAGGAGGCCGCCAGGTACAGGGAGAAGCCACCGGGATCCTCACTGAACTCTGCTAGGAGCTATTGTTTTTTGTTCTTTTTGTTGATGAACAAAAAGTTCTAGAACCCTGGGGGGAAATGTGGCTCATGACTATTAGTAATCCCAGCTATTCAGGAAGAAGGGACCGGAAGGATTGTGCTTCAAGGCCAGCCTAGCTGGCAAGATCTTGTCTCAAGCTCCAAGTCTTGCATGGTGGCACAAACCCATGTTCCTGGCCACATAAAAGACATGGGTGGGAAAACTGCAGTGGGAGCCTAGTCCTGAGCAAGCTCACATAACTTAGAGGCCATGAGTAGCAGACTTCATTGCTCACGGGCCGGGTGAGCGAGGACATCAGTGAAGCCTGGGTGATGCATGTCATCCACCTCAGATCTGTATTTACAGGAGACAAACTGCCATGATACTGTTGCCTTCATCCAAATCATCCCAAATGCTATGCTCAGAGATGGGGGAAATGTTCACAGTGAGCCCTGAGACCTATCGCCAATTAATTGCAAGAAGCGGGAAATGGAGCTGTGGCAAAGGGTAGGAGGCAACCTTGAGTGCTAAAGCTAAGGGCCAGCACCAGGCCCTGAGGTCAATTCCCAATACTGGCACACTGGCATACACACCTACACAAAACAATCACAGTGATCTCACATGCCACTGAACTCGGGGCATTCACTTGTAGGGGAGACCCTCTTCGACTTAAGCCAAGCCCCTAGCCCTGTGGCATCAGTTTTAGATAGGTTTTGTTGCTTTTGCCAGGTAGATCTGTAATCTTCAATATCTTGGCCTCCTGGGTAGTTGCTTAGCCCACAAAAGTAAATTTTTTTTAAAAGTGGTCATATCAGGAGTCTTTATTGGCAAGCCAGTGACTAAAGGTAGACTCTCGTCACAAAAAAACCTGCAGCCTCTCAAATACACTTAACACAGTTAGAAAACTGAGCCATGACAGTGGTGAAGCAAAGAAAGAGCAGAAAAACAATACCAGATCAACCCCAATGGAGAGCTGACTTGGGATGCTGCGGTGATGGGAGGAGAGCACACAAGGTATGGTGTACAACAGAAAAGTCAAACCTCCCAGGTCAGAGTGGGCCTGGCGTGGCTCTCCATGAGTGCCATGCACTGGCCACGGAGTGGAGCGTGGTGGCCTGTGCCCACGTCTGATTCCCAGACAGATTGGGTTTTGACATCCTTGAGGATGACGTGCAACATCCATAAAGGTGTTCTCAGCAGTAGCAACCCCATGTCAACAAGCCTACACCCCCCCCCTTCCCCACCCACTAGTCACCATCTTCACTAGTGCCATGGAAGAAAACTAACTCATGCCCTGGCATGCAAATTTTGGTATTATAAAGTCTTCACCCAGAACCAAAGGCTAGGGCAGTCCTAATGTCTGATAAATTAGGACTTCCTCTCTCAGGAAATGCTGACCAAAATGAAATGGCTCCTTGGGCAAGCAAGGAATACGGATCCATTAACACCCTGTATCTCACTCATGGAAGATGCAAGGGAACACACATAACACACAGGTATAAGCTGACTTGCAAAGGAATCACAAGGAATTATGTGTGCATAAAATGTCCACAAACCACTTCGCCTTTCTCTGAAGCAATAACCTATACTTTTATCTATGCTCATACATTTGCTGATCGGGTCATTTTTTAAAGGAACTATCTACGCATAAGTTCATTTAAAAATTATGTCAAATGATAATATACATGTACATACACATCATCTCCCTCATGAGTCAACATGTACCCAAAGAGATCTGCTTCCCTTGGGCTCACACAGGGATGCACGTGCAGCGAGCCATCCATAGCTCCCAGATCGCAGGCATTTTCTTTGGTGTCTTGGTCCTAACCCAAAGGAGTGCCACACAGTGTCTAGACCTTTGGGGCTGCCACACCACTGATTCCAACTCTGTTCTTTCATGTGACATAGCAGCTGAGATTGTCTCGACACCACGCTCACAACCAGGCTGGGCGGACTGGGAAGGCCTCCCTCAGCGCATTTTGAGAATTGTCTAGAGACGATTCTTTTGCTGGAGAAGTGCTAATCCTTCCCTGGACAGTGAGATCTTGTGGCCTGTTTAGTCACAAGGCTGCTGAGCAGGAACGGAGCAGGAAGTGAGAGGCCACCCCAAGAGTGTGCTCTCTGCAAGGACAGGGTCCCAACTCGCCCCTCCCCTCACAATTACCCGACTGCTCCCCTCACCAGCCATGGTCAGGGTCAGCTTCTTGCTGATCGGCAGGTAACTGGCAGCTGCTCTCTGTAGGTGACAATGCAATGATGACTGAGGATGGAACCGAGTACCCAGAATGCACTAGGCACTGCCAGGAGGGATGGGTGGCAAGAGTTCCTGTTTGCAAGGGATGAGTGGCTCCTTTCCTGCAGCCTTTGCCTGACTAGGCCTTCCTGCATACTCTCTCCAGTCTCTTGTCCCCTTCCAGGGAGAGGACAGGAAGGACATTCACTGTCCTCCACACCTGACTGCCTCCCTGGTGGCTCTCAGCCCACCAATCACCTTCTGAGCTGACCCTTCCTGCCCCACCTCCTTCCCAATGCCCTCAACTCCACAGGTGCGAAAGCTTCTAGCAAAGTTCTATTTTCCAACCACTATCTTACTTATGTTTAACGTTTTCATGTTTCTTGCTAGGAAAAAATACACTATTGATTAAAAAAAATCCAATTTTTGTGCGATTGGATTGCACATACAAATATGATACACACTTGGCATTTCAGTATGTCCGGTGGCTTTCACTTGAGGACAGTGCTCAGGTCTTTATTTCTCAGTGTATGCTACTCCCTACTGGTTCCTGCCATGTTACTTTTTAAGAGACCGCAACATGAATGAATGATGGGCCCTACGGGTGAGCAAAGCGGCAGGATGCACACTCAATGACAAGATCTTGGAGTGGAGCACAGACTCGCAGTAATCAACATGTCTTTTCCAAGAGTGCATTTGTTTTAGGGAGAGAAGAGAAACAGCTTCCCGTGAGGATCAGGATTCTGAGAGTACCTGGGTAAGTCCTCTGCCAATCTGCTTGTGGCTTTCATTAGTTTCTCCTGCCCACCACATCAACCTTGTTCTGCCAAACACCGCAGCTACAACTGAGTCTGACTGGCACCTGCATGTTCCATAATGGACTGATATTTGGCCAATGCCACTTCTGGCATGCTGCATCAAGTCTTGATGTCCATAAGGACAATGACAACTTAACAAATCAGTTGCTTTTGGGGACTTGTGGAAGGGTTGAGAACGGGCCAGCTGCTTCCTGTACTAGAGGTGAAGCATGGTTAATTTCTTTATTTCAGCACACTGAACACAGATGTGTCTGGGCTGTTAATTTTCTCTGCTACCTGAAGTTACAAGGTATCTGCTATGGGCTGATTTATTTGAAATCCTCCCTGGAACGCATCAGAATTTTAATTGTTTCCTGATTTTCTGCAAGAGAAGAAGAATGGATGTCACTGGAAAATGCCTCAGGCCCCTGCTGACTGCGACCAGCTCTCGACTGACTTCCAATTGATACAGATGAGGCCTGGGAGACGCCACTCTGAGTCCGGCCGTTGGGCCCGGTGATCGGCATCAGAGCTGAGCGCCCGGGCGGCCAGACACGTCTATCCAACGACTCATCCAGTTCACGGTTCTCCCTGACAGATGCAGCCGGCAGGGCTCCGCATAGACGCTGGCAGAAACAGATGGCGCCGGGGGCAGCCCTCTGTTCCCTGCTCCCTGGGCCGGGCTCTGCTGAGATGGGCAAATGGGCGTGTGTGGGCCGGCAGGTGGGACGAGGCTGTGCTCTGCAGATGCAGAAAAATCCATTTGTCACACCAGCTCCAAGAGGGTTTTCTGCACAGAAGTTAATATCTGAAGCCAATGAGGCGTTGTGTCCCCCATAGCGGGGCTCAGGGGAGGCCTCTGGCTCACTGCGTCCCCTGAGGAAACAGGGACAGAGGAAGAGGGTGGGATGGCCCAGGAGGAGGGCAGAGCAACGCTGGCCAGGCAGGGAGATGGATGGATACAGAGGCTGGGCTGGCGGTGCCTTTACAGACTTTTTATTTTTTTCTGTTTCTCCTGCAAAACAAGATGGCAGGAGGAGAAGGAATGCAGGCACGCTTCCTCTCCCACATGGTCTCTAGGACATCATCACCACCTCCAGTCACCACCTTCCTCCCCCCACCCCCACCCCAAGAAGCTTCTGGAGAAAAACAAATGTGCTCTCTCTCTCTCTCTCTCTCTCTCTCTCTCTCTCTCTCTGGTCTTCACTGAGTCTCGATGACCTCATAAAAGCAGCCTGCATATTCACTCATTTTGAAATACGAATCTGCCAACAGCACTCGGCCCCCTTTGCCTTCCGCTCGCTCTCAGCAGCGCCGGGCATGGGGCGCGTAGAGAATTTTTATGAGCGCACCTTCCAGCTGCCAGGATCCCACCTTCATAAAGAAGAGATTTTAAGTCCATTCTGTCTATTTATTTTGTGTAGAGAAATCAAGGGCAATAAACCATGGAGAAATTCACTCTACCTGATTCCATTTCACACTTTTGTCAACCACGCTTTATCGAGTATCGGAATGAATTTTTAATATCATGCCACAGAATGCTTTGGTCTTCATCAGATGCCGGGACGGTATCAATCTGATAACACTTGGGAGTTCTGAGAGCTACTGAGCAGCGGAGAAAACAGCTTTAAAGTTTAGTCATTCTGATGGAATGGAAGAGCTTCTATCAGTGACAGGTTGACAGAAAAAGCTGTTTTCCTTTCCATTTCACAGCCTTCCACGTAGAGCGCCATGAAACATGTCAGGACTTTCCCCGAGTCTATGAAGACGGAGATGGCATCTGGCCCCCGGGGGAGGCCCTGCTAACCAGCAATACGATAACATTTCCAGATTCCCAGTTCTGACTGACATCCAAAGGGCAGGGAGGGGTGCCGAAGAGATTTTATAGAACAACATCAACTGCTCGTCTTAACACATAAATATAGTTTTATGGTACACACTGCTACCTCAAGCATCTCTTCTCTCTCCCTTGCTCTCTCTTACACCCTGTTTGTCTGGGTTAACCACAGTTGGATTGTAGTTTCCAGCTTCAGGTGGGAGGGAGCCCCTTTGCATTCACCTTGAGCTACACACTCTCCTGACTCTTGGAAGACCCTGTGAGTGTCAGGTACAAGGGACCCACTGATTTGATGTGATGGCGGCAATGCCAGCCCCAGTCCCGTCCCACTGTGCTTGCACCATCTCAGACCTACTGTAGATGGGCATGAGGAGCATCTGGAGAAATGCTCCAAGCCCATTCCTGTTGTTTGGGGTTTGCTGGCTCCTCTCCCCCACATCTGACCTCGAGCAGGCAGGAGGATGAACCGTGTCACTGTGGCAACATGTGCTGACCAGGATCCCTGCTCAACCACCCACTGCCTGCTGCTCCCTCACAGGCTCCCCAGCCCCGCGTGCGGCAGAGCCCTGCAGCGGAGCCCTGACGTGACACCAGTGGGCAGACAGCTGATGAGCCCCGAGTGTGCACGCGGGCCCTGGCCTCTCTCCGGGAAGGGATCACACCTTGCTCTCTTTTTTCTCTAAAAAGTGAAGATGCTGGAAGTACATCTTGATTTGGAAAGGCAGCGTTAGCATGCCTGTAATTCACGAATTGTCCCCCCAAATCCAACGTGAATGGGAGGGAGGGCTGTACACAGAGGCCTCAGAGCTCAGAGACATAACCGAGGCTCTGTGGGGACGGGCACAGGAGCCACTCATCACCTGGGAGCCAGGAGGAGGTGTGGATAAGGAGGGGTAGGGAACAGTGGGGTAGTTGTGCAGAAGGAAGAGGAGAAAGCCCCCAGTGTGTCCTTTCAGTTGCCTGTGCTCAACTGCCCTTAGGATACCCAACGGGACAAAGAGTTCTTGGGAGAGAAAAAATATTCATACAGTACATAGCTTTCACCTCCAATGTTCAATTCCAGCCTGCAAAATATGATCTTCAGCTGGGCACATGCCTGTAATTACAGCACTCGGGAGGCTGGCACAGGAGGATAATAAATCTAAAGGCCATACAGCTCCTACCTCACACAAACAAACTCCTCCTTCGTATACTTCCATCTCTCTCTCTCTCTCTCTCTCTCTCTCTCTCTCTCTCTCTCTCTCTCGCTGTGATTTTTAAGAATATCTAAAATCTTACTGAGGGGTGCAGGTGACAATAGAAGCAGACAGACACTGTTCCAAGCACATCAACAATTTGGTGCAAACCTCCCTCCCCACCTGAAGGCATAGCTCTGTGAAATGCTAAACGATAGAGGAATGAATTATTTGTAAGCTCCCACCTGGGCTTCCACGGAGCGAGGCCGAGGCTGTATTTCTCTGTATGTGGAGACAAAACATGTCAGCAATTCACTGATCTTCCTAACAATTCAGCCAGCCAGAGTTCACTGTTTTACTCAGAGAAAAGGAAAACTCCGAGTCCACGGGTGCCCTGTGTGGGATGGAGCCCATGGGTGCCCCAGGAGTGAGGGAGCCCACAGTGCCATGGGGTGAGGGTGGAGCCCACGGGTGCCCTGTGGGAAAAGAACCAGCTGGTAGGAGGAGAAGTTTGCATGTAAACTTCAGTCTGAATGTCTTTGCTCATAGCTTCCAGTCACCTCTGTGGTACCTTTTGCCCATCAAAGGCGTAGGTGGAGTGGGATGATGGATTTTCCCACTTGAGTCTTTGATGGTGTGATGAAACAAGAAAAACTGCCAGGCATGATGGCACCTGCCAGCAATCTCATTATTTGGTGTGTTTGTGTGGGGGGGGTGCGTAGGGTGGAAGAATTACAAGGTCAAGGTCAACCTGGGATACAGAGCAGGTCTGAGGACAGCCTGAGCTATATATAGTGAGGCCTGCCTCAGAAAACCAAACCAAACCAACAACCAGAAACCCAAAGAAACAAAATCCTGTTACCATGGGAGGGGTTTAAGAACAGAGAAGCCATGGAGGTGCTGTTCAAATTCTTTTTCCTAAAAGACATACATAGAAATGAAACATCTTCCAATTGCAGTCATGTCAAGTACTGGTAGTTCCTGCTTCGCGTGTCCGAAGCTGGGATCAGTTTTAGGACTTTCCACAAGTCAGTGCCTTCAGCATTCAGCATCTTTCATCTCTTTCCAAAATGTCCCTCCTGACACCTGTGTTGGGCTGAAGGACTGCAGCCCTTACCCGTGTTCAAAAGGACCCAAGCCGTCCAGATGAACAAGGCTTTGCATCAAAACTTCCTGAGAAGCCCTTCTCCTTAATTTTTTGGTTGTGTATGGTTCCCTCAGGGCCAGGGCCCTGCTGGGCTGGGGACCTGCCATAATGGGAGGGGTGGGACCTGACACCCTCATGGCCCCTGGGGAGGCTCTGGGAAGCAGACGTAGCCACAGTAGGCATCTGGGGCCAGGTGGACACCCAGAACCTGTGCTTTGATTGAATCCCCCATCCTGCTTAGATGGTTACCCTGCCCAGCCAGTGCCCTGACAGCCCATCAGTGGTGGGTTAGAGCGCTCTGTCCCCACCAGATCACAATGCCCAGGCCCGCTCAAAAAGTCCCGTCATTGGAGGATGGAACTTACCACGCTTTTCCTAGCTACATTATTTTTATGGGGGAAAAAAAACACCAAAACATCCCAGCCAAAGATGTCAAAGGGAAAAGTGCTGTCCACTTGGGTGTGGGGTGGTTTTCTGATGACAGGGGCAGACCCAGGTTTTGCGATAGGAACCAACCATCATGGCTGTGCCACACACTGCCGGCCACCTTCACATTCGGTCTCCAGAAGGCTTCCAGTCACCACGGTCGTCCTCCCTTCACCACGGGAGACCGAAGCTCAACGATGAACTGAGCTGTCAAACGGCTGAGAAGAGGCGTCCTCCTGAGTGAGTCTTGCACAGACCCTCGGCACCCGGAGCACCATCGAGGAATGCCTGTGCATGCTTGGGACACTTAGTTACGGTGGGCTGTGCACTCTGCTTCCCATGCACAAGTGATTCCCTCCACACGCCACACACAGAAACCCCAAGTTCCCTCCCTAGGACCCAGGAGCCAGAACCCTGGCTCTTCTCCCTCCGATGGGCAGGCGAAGATAAGATAAAGCACAAGGCTGCCCCCACACACATCCTTCTTCCAGCACTCCATGGCTAGTGCCAGCCTCCCCGGGGCACTGGCTGAGCGTGCTGACCCCATCGCACCACAGCGCCAGTGCCAGGAGCAGCCCCGCCTGGTGCGGTTCCTCCCTCCCGTCCCAGCACATGGCACAGCAAATGGCAGCCATGGGAAATTGCTCCCCAATGGCCCTGGTGTCCCTCTGTCCTTTGCTTGTTTTCCCCGGTTGAGACAGGACACTGCCAGGTACCCTCAGGTGCCTCCAAAAGGCAGCCTCTGCTGTCCACAGAGGGGCGCTAGAAAACACAGGCTCTCGGGGCCTGGGAAGCAGGGCCCATGTGCGCTTCTGCCCCATCTTTGACCTGGGGGGCCTTCTGCTGGGCTACCCAGTCTCTCTGCCTCCACTGTGACCCCGTGCACCTTCTGAGTTTGTGCCACAGTTGAGCTCGAGCCTTTGTGCCCACCACACAGTCATTATTGTCAGGGCAGAGACCTGTCACACACAGAGCCGGCATGGGGGGCAAGGAGTGCTTGCCCCCCACCCCCGGCTGTACCTCACGTCTCCCTCCCTGCACCCAGGTGTGGGCGATCTGGGGAAGGTCCACGTGGTGCCCGCTCTCCCTGCCGAGGCCTGCTGCTCTACACCTTGGCGTTATTTGTCAGCTCCCATCTCCCTTGCTTTCCTCCTCAAATTGGCTCCCTGGCCCTGGCTGACTGCCGCCAGTCCCTCCCTATCTGTACTTCCTTCCATTCCCACAGCCCCCAGCCTCATTATCTCCAGCCGGGGCTGCCGAGAAGGCTTGCTGGCAGTCTCGGAACCTCGGGGCTCTCTCCGCTCCCATCCGTCTTGCACACGGTTGCCAGATTAACCTTCTAAAACACAGCTTTCTAAACTTTGATGCACGTGAGAATCGCCGGGGGAGCTTGTTAAAAATACAGATGCCTTGACCCCAACCTATAGATTAGGACGGAGGAGGCCTGGGCGGGGCCGAGGCAGACGGGGCTTTAACAAGCTCCCAGCGGCTGCTGTGCGCTGCGGGTTACAGTCTGGCCAGCCGCGCACGGCCTGGCCTTTGGGTCTCCCTGCCTGCAGCCTCCCTTGGAGTGTCCCCAACGTCCCCAACGCTCGGCATGGCCACCCCACAGGCCAGGCTGCTGCCCGCACTCCTCCCACTTTGCCTCATGGACCCAAGGGGATTCGGGGTTTCAGAAGCCCATGTGGCAGCTGGGGCGGGGCATCCGGGTGGATCCTGCGGTGTCGCCTTACCATAGTGAGTGACAGTCTCACCTCACAAATGACCAAGCGCGCCCCGTGTCCTCCTGCACTAAACACATCACACACACACACACACATGCACGCACACCCGCAAATGCACACACACACACTCCCCAAACTCCCCAAGCAATGAGAAAGTAACTCACAGTAAACGGAGTTACTCAGAAATTTCACACAGGAGGACATTTCCATGGGAAGCATGAGGAGGGACGCTGCAGTGTCAGTTATGATGGCACCACACTGGGTCCTGTGTGCTGGGGAGGCTATGGTGGAGGCACACGCGTGTGCCAGGGAGACTGTGGTAGGGGGCACATGTGTGTGCCGAGGAAGCTGTGTTGGAGGCATACGCGTGTGCCGGGGAGGCTGTAGTAGGGGCACATGCATGTGCTGGGGAAGCTGTGGTGGAGGCACACGCGTGCTGGGGAAGCTGTGTTGGAGGCACACACGTGTGCCAGGGTAGCTGTGGTGGAGGCACACGCGTGTGCTGGGGAGGCGGTGAAGGCACACGCGTGTGCCAGGGAGGCTGAGGTAGAGGCACACGCGTGTGCTGGGGTAGCTGTGGTGGAGGCATACGCGTGTGACGGGGAGGCTGTGGTGGAGGCACACGCGTGCTGGCAAGGCAGTGGTAATACGAGTCAGGACTCCCATGTCCTGCTGCTGGGGGTGCCCTGAACACACCACTCTTGGAAATCAAGGTGATGGTTTGCCCAGCATGAGACACACTGCTACCCATGTGGTATGTAAGTAACACCCGTCTTCCCCCGTACCTTCCTAAACACACATACTTGTCCAAAGACTCGCATGGGAGCGCCCACCACGGTGGCACCAAGCTAACGGCTGCCGCCGGCCTGGCCTGAGTGGCCCATGAACTGTGGTCTGTAACCGCGCAGTGCTAGCCAGTGAGAGTGAGAACACGCCTGGTGCCCACCACAGCTCAGGTGGACCTCAGAACACGAGCAGCGGGACATGGCTCACGCACATGGCACGATTCTACCTACAGACGCATGAAGTGACCTCTGGTGACAGGGAGCAGATGAGGGGTTGTTTTCTTGGGGGGCCATGACAGGGCAGCAGGAAGGAAGAACGAAGGGACGGAGGGGTCTCTGGAGAGATGGACAGTGCTAATTATCCTGATGAGACTGTGGAAGTGGTGTCATGGTGGACACATGGAGCAATGCTAATGAAACTGTGCTGGTTTAAGTGCGGTGGCTTGTGTTGCTCACTGCTAGAAAGGCTGCTTTTACCCAGCTCACGTACATAGCATGTTTTCTTTCTTTCAGGGCTTCTTTCTTTAAGTCATTTTCTCAATTCACTCCATTTTTCATTGGGTAAGGTTTCCTCTAACTATAAAATAAAACCAACTCATTATCATGTACTCACTGCTAAAAGAAGCCTTGGGCTCATGTAAGTTATACAGTGTGCTAGAAATGTGACTTAAACCAAAGCGGGGCAGAGGCCCACCTCGGAAGGCTGACCTGGAGGGCCGTCGAGCCCAAACCCGCATAGCACTCAGGGAGGGTCCTGGTCCTGATTGCGTGGCAAAGGGCAGCGGGAGAAACCCAGCGCCAGCACCCTGGCCCCAGGAGGAACCCTGCACCTGTAATCCATGCTCATCCACAAAGCCACCAAGCACTGACCATTAAGGAAAAGGCATCAGTAATGAACACGGAGGAAGGTGCCTGGTTTAAGATGGGCGCAGCCCATGTTCACCGAGCAGGGAAAGCGACAGCCACAGTTTGGTTGTCACTCAGGCTGCATTGGATGTGGCTCAACCCTCTCCTCCATCCTCCACCTCTCAGCACTCTGGGCACATCTTCTCCACACCATCCAGCGCCACGGATCTGGAAGCCACGTGGACTGCTGGAGTGGATCCTATCCCTTAGAATTGTATGATATAGACTCTCTTCCATCCACTTATGTCCAAGGATACCCAACCCTGGCAAGGGTGTTGAGGACTGGGGTCAGGAAATTGAAGGACTGTGACCTCATCAACCTGAGCAGTAAATGTCACCTCTCATCCACGAGTCTCCGCATTGTCAGGTGGCAGTCAGTTTAAGAAGTATTGCCGGAACAAGGAAACACGGCCATTACTGTTAGTGCAGATGATCACCAATCAGCCCTGGCCTGGTCTTTCATCACCAAGTGGGAGCATCTGAACCCCAGCTCACCCAGCTGTGTGCAGGTACTTTTAGGGTGAGTTCCCATGAGAGCAGAAACCAGCAGCGCCCAGGGAGACGGGCGTCACACAGTCACTCAGCACGGGCTACGTGTGCAGCAGCTTTCAGAGAGGCTGCGGAAGCTGCCACGAGGAGGGCAGGACCCCACCCCCGGCAGGTAGAGGTAGCCCTGGGGGCCGCCGCCCGCCATGCAGCGTCAAGCAGCTCACCCCATCTGCGGCTGATCAAAGAGTCCGTGTGCGTGCAGAGATGGGGGAGGGGACAGGAAAGAGAAAGGAGACAAACATGGGCTCCTGAAGGAGAGGGGGTGGAGGGCAGGGCGAGGCAGTGGCTCCTCAATGCCCAGATCCGATGATCTGGAAAGCTGAGCCCAGTCATGGCACGCTGTGGCAGTGAGGCTGCCAGGACCTCTCTAAGAATCAGGAGCTGACCTCTGCCAGGGGAGCCAGGAGGATCCATGTGCAACACGGGCTCCCGGGGAGAGGCAGGCAGATGGGAGTTGGGGGGCACAGGCGCTCCCTGGTGCAGAGCTCGCCTCCTGCAAGCCACGTAGGACACAGGCCTCCAGGGACAAGGAGACAGGCGGGCACTCGGGCACTCTCAGGGGCGGAGCCTGCCTCCTGGGGGCGAGCACCGGTGCGTCCCAGGAAACTGCATGCACTCAGGACTCCCAGCCTAAGGCAGGTGGGCACCAGGGCAGGCCCCAAAGCTGGCACCCTAGTGGGAACTGCTGCTGGGTTAAAAACCCAAGATCTCTCTTCCCAGCCAGCCTGCATTCCCCCACCCCACCTCCACGCCCCGCCACATATACACCATACGCATGTGCGCACAGACACATTCTCCAAGAAGACATATGGTGCGTACTTGCTAAGGAAGAGTGCTAATAAGACGAAGTGAGAGGGAAGGAGGGAAGAGCTGACGGAGGCTTTCAGTCCCAGGGAGAGGTGAGCCAGCCTGAAGATATGCATGGGCTGACGTGAAGGCGCGAGCCACAGGTAGTGTGGGCCGAGGGCTCCCGTCCCGGCAGTCCCCTGCTGTCCCCTGCTGGGCGGGGGGGGGGGGGGACACACTCCGGCTCCTTCCTGGCAGGGGTGGCGGCTGCCTCCGCCAGGCCGAGTGGGCCGAGTATCCATCCAAGGGCTCGCAGCCCTGGAGTGAGGCCTGAACCAGGGGCAAGCCCTCCGAGCCTCACTCCCTGAGACCCCCATTCTCCAGGGCTCTGGGTCACCCGGGAACAGGCAGGGCTCCTTCTTGAGCCCTCAGAAACAGGGAATGACCCCCCCACCCGGCGAGGACTGTGGTTCCAGGGGCCTGGAGGCCCATGGAGGACGCTTGCAGGGCGCGGGGGCGGGCAGGCCCTCTTCCTAGGACCAGCCCTCCTTCCAGGGGGAGGCAGGCCGAGCAGGCGTCAGTTGGTTTTCAAAATATGTTATTTACATCACACAGCAGATGTTCTTTGAATTCTAATGTGAAAATACAGGCTTTTGGTTTTTTACCCACAGACTAAAACGTACACTTAATAATCTTGCAAAAGTCCAAAGATTACCTCACAGTTTGGAAAATACTAGGTTGAGTCATTAGTCCCATTACTCAGTATTTTCAAACCTCGCCAGATAAATATGGTCCGCAGAGGCTTCCTGGTAGCCACTTTCCAGATTTTGTAAGGAGGAACACAGCAGGACTTCCCAGGAGCCTCAATTAAATCTGGGGACTGTTTCTAAGGTATTCCGAGGCCCCGACGTAGGCAAGGGGGAGCTCCTGCTGCCAAGGGTGTATGGAAAGGGCATGGGGTTGCGCGGGTGGGAGGGGCTGGTGCTTGGCCCTCAGGGGGGGCCTCCGTCAGGGCTGGAGCTCGGTCCCAGGGGGCCCTGGGGGACCCCGCATCTGGGAGGAATGAAGCACTGGGGTGGGCAGGGCAGGGGAGCCGGCTGAGTAGACAAGATCTGGGTGGCAGCAGACTTAATTCCAGGAAAGATCTCCCTAGTGCTCCCTGCCAGGAGAGCAACCTGCTTCTGCATGCCTACTTGGGGAAGCACCGCAGCAGAGAGAGTGCAAGCTCCCTGTGCTGCACTGCGCTGAGCTGCACGGAAACGCAAGGCAGGCAGGTGTCAAGCAGGCGCTAATTTGCTTCCTTCCTCTGCAGTCTATTTTCTTGGCAATACTGAAGGCTGAACTCAAGGTCTACGGCTTGCTTGACAACTGCTCTAGCACTTGAGTCATGTACTTTGTTTTTGGTTTTGCCCTACAACAACAACAACAACAACCAGTCCTGTGGCTTGAATTCAGGGCCTGGGCACTGTCTTTGAATTTATTTTTGCTCAGGGATAGTAGAGTCACATCTATTTCTTTTTTTTTTTTTTCTGGTACTTGGAGATAAGAGTCTCGCAGACTTTCTTGCTTGGGTTGGCTCTGTCTGAGCCATGATCCTCAGATCTCAGCCTCCTGAGTAGTGAGGATTACAGGCGTGAGCCACCATTGTCTGGCTTGAACTCCTGTTTTGAGAGCAACCCTAAAACTTCCTGGCTCCTGCCCTGTCTTTCAAGAACAAACTGCAGTGGAGTTGACTCAGCCCCCAAGGGGTCTTCGCCAGGTTGGTCCCCTGGGCTGTGACTGTGCGGGAGTCCACACCGAGCGGCACGCACCCGCTTTACCCTGGCCCCCGGAGAGTGAGGAGATAGAGACCAAGCCCCAGTGGAAGGTGCCCGGCTCAGAGCACCGTCCTAGCCAAGCTGGAGAAAGATGCCCTTCACGTGCAGGCATCGGAGACTCAGTCCACACGTCCACTCTCCCAACACTGCCCTCTCCTCTCTACACAAGTCCACTCTCCCAACACCGCCCCTTCCCCTCGGCTCCACACATCCACTTTCCCACACCTCCCCCCTCCTCGCTACACCCGTCCACTCTCCCAACACCACCCTCTCCCCTCGGCTTTTGCACTGAAAAACTGCAACAGAAAATGAAGTCTTTGCTGATACTAGCCACACCTGCCAAGTGGTTCCTTTATGATGAATTCATGAAGCACTGACTGTTATGAGAGGAAAGGAGGCATTTACAGTATCTGAGCTCAGCAACGGAGCAGGGTGCCAATGGATGATTTCTTGTTGGCTCCCAAAGCACATGGCACACAAAATGTTTCTGCAAAGGAAAAAAAGGCAGATCTGGCTCTTGTTCAGTGGAATATCACCATTGTGAGGCACTTGCCTTTTTAGGCAGCTCTCCATTCCCCAGAGAAGTCTGGCGCCATTTGACTTGCCTGCCTCCTGGCCTGCCTCCCAGCCTCCTGCCTTGCAGTGAGAGAGGGTGGCTGGGGGGGGGGGGGTTGCCACCATGCTCATGGCCAGTCCAGTGGCCACCCTGGCAGGCTTTGTGGAATGACCACATCTGGGTGGTCTTCAGAAAGGTGAGGGGAGGTGGATAACAAGAGCATGTTGTCCTGGTGGTCCCAGGACTGCTCGAGAGATTAGCTCGGAGCAGGCCGGGCCTCCATTTGGTAACATTTAGTCTGCAACAAAGCTACAACCACTGCTGATGTTGGCCGGAATGGAAGCAACCTGGTGAATCGATGCTCGTGGGAGGCTCTTCCCACCTGGCCTGCGCCTGTCAGGATCCAGAAAGAGCGGCAGCCGACACTGCCCAGGGAATGGGAACCATCACCTCAAACCTTACTCCCTCTCTGAGGAAATGAAGAATTAAAAACCAAGTCTTAATCGTCTTTCACATGCCAGCTCTTCCTATATGGAGAGATACCCAACATGTCACACTGGTGAAGCCATTACACCTTTCCAGAACATGTCTGCTTATCAAGGGCTGGTGACTGAATAATCGCTCTAATACCACATAACTCTTAGGAAGGACCTGGCCACAGTATCATATGTTATGCAAAGGCGAGGCTCTGTGGGATGAGGGGTTTCAGCTCACTACACTTCTCTTCTGCTTCCTCACCTAACCCTTGTGCCCGCATTGTCTGAAAGGAAGATGAACGCCAGTGCCACTGACAGCAGCCCGACCCTGACACAAAGCCACGGCCCACAGCTACAGTGCCTTCATCCGTTCACTCCCGCAGCGTTTATCAGACACAGGTGGCAGTTAGAGGACTAGTCACGGCAGGAAGGGAGGCCCCAGCGCCGGGGAGAGCAAGCAAGTACACAAACAAGGTCTTCCACGGTGAATGTCCTTCCTACCCTTGCACACACACCTGGCAATTCTGGAAGTCCACTGGAGAAATCCTTCTTTAAGGTTCTGTGGAGCTGGGTGTGCCGGCCCCACCTGTAATCCTAGCTACTTGGGAGTATCTAGGTGGGTGGTGCACACCTGTCATGCCCAGCGGCATGGGGGTCTGTGAGAAGGAGGGGGAGGGGGAAGGGTGGAGGGAGGAGGAGGAAGTCTGGGTGGGGGAAGGGGAATGGGGATGGCTCAGCCAGCAGGCAAGCTTGGGGTTGGGGGTGGGGTGTGTGGAACAGGCTGGTGATGTCCGTTGAACGTCTGAAGAGTTTGTGGAAGAAATGACGAGAGAGAGGTAAAGGGCAGAGGACAGAGGGGTGAAGTGGAGATGGGAATGGAAGGCAACACCGGTCCAAAGTGAAGGTTTTGACGCTAAACACCTTGTTCAGCCCCAGCACAGCAGGGGAGGGACTTCCAGAACAGTCCAGCAGAGCTGGCAGCAGTGGGGGCTGGTGAGGACAGAATGTGACGTGCAGGTCTGTGCTTGTTCCGAGGGGAGAGGGACGGGGACAGTGTCCCGTGCCGAGGCCCAGGGGCACCGTGGGCACTGCGCACAGCCACCCGGAGCCGTGCTGGACACCAGCCACCTGATGCCCATGACAGCGACGGGTGGCATTTTGCTGCAGGCCTGGCTTCCGTCGGGATGGCAGGAGTGGCTGTCCCCCGGATCACTTCTCAGATCCCAGTGACATGTTTCAAACATCTCCCCTATGGTGACCGAGCGCTCGGCTGGCTGGCTGCCGCCCTGCGAGCAGGTCTGCACCGGTTCTGCTGGCACTGCCGCCTGCGTGATGTATGTTCCCTGTCATTCCCCAAACAACAGTCGGAGGGCTGGACTGCCACCCGCCAGGAAGCATGTTCTCCACCCCCCAGGCAGAGCTGCGCCACGGCTAAGAACTCGTCCTCCCACCCAGGAAGTGGCAGAGCCACCAAACACCGCGGGCACAGGCGCATGAGAGGGGACGGGCACACGGCAGGCTGGGCCGGGAGGGGCAGCGAGGGGCGCCGGCCAGCCTCCCTTCCGTGACAAGTCATCCACCGTCCTTCCTGCCATTCTGCCTTCCTCCTCCCCCCTCCCTGGCTGCTGACCGCTCTCATCATGAAGGCAGGAAGAGAAGCTGGCACACGGCCGGGCACCTCAGCAGGGGCAGCGGGTACCAGTGCCCTGCCGACCTCGGGGCCTGCACCCACTCTGGGTTTGCCCGTCTCCTTCCTGCCCTTGCCCCAGGCAGCAAGGGAGGATTCCCTCTCCACTTGGAAAGCAGACTCTTTGTCAAGCACCAACATTGGGGTTTTGGTTGGGAATGTTCTGGCAAACTGGCCATGGCGTGAGGGCTGTACTGTGCTGTGAAGCGGGTCTCCCGGGTATAGATGCCACTGGAGCTTGGTGCAGACAGGGCCGGGGCCACGGCAGTGCCAGGCTGCAGAGCCTCGAGCAAGAACCATGCACTGCTGCGGACAGCGCATGTCCCCGTCCCCCACACCCCGTGAAGGGCACCCAGCTCTCGCAGAAGAATGTCCAGGAGCCACAGTCTGTGGACACGGGGTGGGGGGGAGGGGGACGGCACATATTTGTGGGTAAGGGGGCTTCAGGCCGTGTTTCATGACTCTTCCAATAAAGATGTGCCCACTTTTGAAATTCCATGTAGCCATTTGAATAGGCCATGTAGATAGTAGCCATCATTCAGAGGTTGGGGCCCTGCAGTGAGGGGGGCGGGAGCAGGCTGGTGTGGGGCCTGGGCAGGCGTAAGCTGGAGCAAGGGACAGAGTAAACACTAACCTGAAGGAGACACAAAATGGGACAGAAGACCATGGGGCAGAAAACCTGGATCAAGTGGGAGCCAAGCAACCACTGGAGATGGAACGAGGAAGCTTTGCTGACAGGCAGGCAGAGGCAGAGTTCTCTAGTCTAAAGGTAGATACAACCCAAAGACAGGCAGCAGGGAGGAGGGATAGCAGCTGTGTTCTAGGACAACCAAGCAGTGAGGGTAGAAGGTGAGGAGGTGACATCAGACAGAGAGGAGTCCAGCTGCTGGAACATGGTCAAAGATGAAGTCACCAAGAGAAGTTGGCACAGTTGTTAAGAGAACAACCATCAGGTAGAGCTTAGCTTTTAGAATTGGTTGACTTAAGGGCATCTGCAAGAACCAGCAGAGACCATCTTCAGGCTCTTGGCAGGAAGGAAGTGAGGAAACTGGATGTATGAGAAGGGGGTGCAGACTTGTGGATAAGTAGGGAGGGGGCGTGGCCTAGATGGGCTGTTAAACCCTCACTCTAGAAGTCAGAACTGGGGTTCCCTCTGCACTGACAGTAGAAAGTGGGCTCTGAATGTTCAGTCTGTGTGGTTTAGTCACCCATCTCCCATCTCTGATGCAGGACTCAGCCCACAGCAGAAATTCACTGAGCTCAGTGACAAGCAGGGTAAGGAGTTAAGGCCAGAGAGAGCTGTGCAGACCCTGGGGGGAGTCAGGAGGAGGACAAAGGCAATGTTGTGAAGAGCTTGAGGCTTACAGTCATGCCATCTGCACAAAACCTGCTCACATTTTCCTTGGACAATTTCCTACAAGTTCCTGAAGCCCAGCATCCTCCTGTTGGGAACAGGAGCACTGTGTCCCGAGTGCTGTCAGCCCTCACCACTGACCCACGTGCCTCCAGTCCACAGAGAGGACGGTCCTTTATTGGAGGAAGTGTTTGCAATTTCCAGAGGACTGAGAAACTTCTCCTCATGCGTCCTATGAATCGGCCGTAGTTCCATGAGAAAGCTGACTTGACCTTTTCCTCACTTGCATGCAAGTGTGATTTGCACACAGGGAAGTGCATCTTCCTCGCTTGCCTGGAAGTATGATTTGCACACAGGGAAGTGCATCTTCCTCGCTTGCCTGGAAGTGTGATTTGCACACAGGGAAGTGCAGGGCTTGGGAGATGACCAGCACACACAGTGTTGCCACCTTCCCGTCCTCATCAGACATCCCTATGCTGACTTGCTCTTCTTTTGTGGACCATGGCGCTGCGGAAGCCCACAGGGGCTGCCCACTTTCTTCTACCCACTCATGGCTCACTGGAGACATTGCTTCCTCCCTGGTGGTTTTCAGATACACAATTTTGATGTTTTCCTTAATGTGATCTCCTTCTCCTATTTCAATATTTTCCCCAGGAAATAAACAATCAGCGCAACTAAGAGCCTTGGACAAGATCGAATGTTATTTATATGGCATCACTGCTGGGTTTTTTACTTCAAGGAGAAATCATGCTCACCTTATGTTAGTCTGTGCTAATGAGCATTTACTATTGTAAGAGAAGAATGCTGAAGTCATTTCTGAGCCAGAGATAAATGTGTCTGATAGGATATTTTGAGGGCCAGGCATCTGTTCCTGGGGCTCCGGTTGGGTCACGAGGCTGGCTTCGCATCACTGGGGCGGACTACTGCCCCGCTGACCGTGGCTCCTCCGAGCCCACGCGCAGGGCTCGGCTTCCCTGCTTTCAACCAGATACAATCTGACATGTACTCATTTCTGACACCTGGCTCAGAAAAGACCCACAGGTGCCAGCTGCTCTGGGATGTGTCCTGGGATCCTCAACTTCAGACTCTGGGGGGGGTCACACGGGCTCTGCTCTCCTCACCTTACAGGGAGCTGATATCCTGGTCCAACCCCACAGCTCTGGGCAGGGCTCCCTGAGGTCAGGTCCATACAGGAGGGGCCAGGTCTGCCCGGAGAAAGGGGCACTCTGGGGTTCCCATCAAATGTCAATGCTGGAGGCTGGCTTCCAGAAAAGTCTCCAAAGCTCACTTTCTCCCAAGAAGAAATAAGAACCAACAACAGAACTGAAACTTCCAAATATCCTCCTGACGCCTCCACACACTGTGCTACTGTGCTGAATCCTAAGTACTTGGGTCTCGGCACAAGCAAATACTCTGGTGTTTGCATTCACTTTGGCTGATCCTGCAACCACATTCATCAGAAGAGATTTGTGCTGAATACCCAAGTCCTTGCTCGATGGAAACAGCCCAAGTTTTCCTAAGATGGGAGCCGAGGAAATCCAAGAGGTCAGCAGACGAGGCAGTCAATCAGTCAGCGAGTGTGTGGCGCCACTTCAGACGGACACCTGCCTGGGACACCTGCAACATGGCTCGTCATACCCGAGGAACCTGCTGTCTCCCTGAGGTGAGCTGGGCCCAGTCTATCTTCTACTTCTAAACCTTGCCAGCCCAGCAGAGTTATCTGTCCAGGGTACAGCAAATGAAACCAGGCAAAAGCTCCAGCTCCTGGCATGAGTTGAGGACAAGAAACTACATGGGACAGTGAAGACGAAGGTCTTGAAGGCCATGTTCTTGTGTACAGTGAGGAGGGCGAGTGAATTCAGTTCTCTTGATCTGCCTGGTGAGAAGGCTTCTTGCTGGCAAGCATTGGATACCCCCAATGACAGAGAGCTTCCTACCATCAGAGTGTGAGGTGTGGCTCCCATTTCCCTTGGAGCTGTTTCCTCCCAGCTGACCCAGTGTGACCTCCCTTTGGTCCTTTTATCAAGGATTGACTGACTGACTGACTGACTTAGGAAGTACTGGGGAATGAAATCAGGGCCTTGGGCTTTGCTGGGCAAGTGCTCTACCACTTAAGTCACAACCCCCATCCTTTGCTGTTTTGCTTTTAGCACTTTTTAATATAGGCTCCTCTCTCCCCCTGCCTGTGCCAGCTTTAGAATGAGATTCTCTTATCTCTGCCTCTTGAGTGGCTGGGAATACAAGCCTGGTTTACTTTTAAGAGAAAGTCCTGCTAGTTTAGCCTGGGCTAGCTTCCACTCATGATCCACGTTTTTCTACCTCTGAAGTACCTGGGATTACAGGAGTGAGCCACCACACCCAGTCTGGTTATGTCCTTTTCAATGACACAAACCAAGTCTAATACTCCTCCTCCAGTGCAGTTCCTGGCCTACTTAAAATCTGGATCTAACCTAGGAGCTGCGAAATTCCAAAGATAGCTGGGGTCACCGGCTGCTCATCCATGCCAGCAGCTGAACTCAGTTGCAACTCTCCTAAGAGCCAGTCCCAGTGGGAGTCAGGAGTGACATTAATGAGTAGCGTTAGCAACAAGGTTGTGAGACAGTCACAGGAGGAGTCTACAGAAAACTCAGGCCACAGCTCCAGACTCGGGGCGATGTTTACTTTCCATGTTCATAGCTTTTAACATTTGTCCATCATTAGATTTGACATGATTACTTTTCATCTGTATAGCTCTTTAGAGCTTTCAAGGCGTTTCACAGCTTATTTCACATAATTAGATTCTGAAAATTAGGAGTGACATCACACCATGAAAGAAGAGAATAAAATAACTCAGATTTCCGGCTGTCATGGTATCTGCAAATAGGCCTCTGAGCCAGCATGCGTTGGCCTGGCGCTTGCTGCGTGGCTGTGGGCAAGTTTCTTAACCTTTCTAAGCCTTGTTCTTTTTCTGTGGTGTAGATAAGACACCAAAGGCCTTGGGTAAAGCAGCTTACACAAGAGCTAAACTCAGGGCCTGACACTGAATAAAGAATTGTGCTTAGCAATGGCTGATTGGTTTATCTAGTTATGTATAAATGGAAAGAATGGCAAGAATACTTTAACACAGAGCTTATAAGAAAGTAATGACAGGACTGGAGGCATGGATCAAGTGGTAGAGCACCTGCCTGGCCAGAAGAAGGCCTTGAGTTCAAACCCCAATACTGCCAAAATTCATCTATGTACACATGGAAGATTCAATTGGTCTGGAAGTGTGAATCAAGGCCTGCCTAGCAAGCCCAAAGCCCTGAGTTCAAACCCCAGTACCATTACCTACAACAACAACAAATGAGTTGCTGCTGCGTTGTAGACGTAAGGTACTGTGATGGTTACTTTTGATTGTAAACACAAGAGAAATAAAAGCAGACACTTGAATGTGCTCATGGCAGGATTATTCACACAGCCAACGTGTGGAAGCAGATAAGCAAAGTGAAGCCTATACCGACAATGGAGTCGTTCAGTCTCAAGGGCGAGGGAAAGTCTGACACAGGCTTCCTGGTGAGCTTGGGGATGCTGGGTGAACGAGCCACATTTCTGAGGATGATATGCGCACAGGAAGTACATGCACACGTGCACAGGAAGCGAACACACACTGGGGTGATCTGGCTGCGGGGAGGTATGAGACAAATTCCTGGCACCAGGTGTCTGCCATCTCTTAGGGAGACAGACACACAGAGCAATGGCTCCCAGACCTTGAGATGCATGTGCAGACAGAGCTGGAGCCTGGTCCTCTTGGTGGAGCTGTGACAATCTACTGGCCAAGTGTCTTGGGTAGCTACACCAGGACCAGGATTTGAGGTCTCACCCACAACTCCATGACAGAGCTGGCTATTAAAGCTAAAAGAGCAGGAGGCTCCACTCTGGAGTGGACTGGTGGCTTGGTTCCCGGGGCTCTGGACTCCAGCCCCAGACCCGGAATGAGAACCAGAACTGCAGTTAAGCTCTGCCCTCACCCCTCCTCCTAGCTCGGCCACTAAATGAACAGGTTCAGAGAGGCACTACCCCACCCACCTTCCCCCAGAAACACCTCCTTCCACCATTGTGTCACCAGGGGAGAAGGGAAGGGGAAGGCATGTGGCACGAGGGGCAGCAGGAGAGACAGCAGGAGAGTGGGCCCAGGCCCCCATGACCCACAGGCCATGTGGTCACCTGTTCTTTTCTAGGCCAGGATGTGGCTCCACACAGCCTGCAGCCCGTCACCAACCCACTGCTGGTTCTTGTGCGCTCTGTAAACCGAGTTTTCACTTTTGTTTTTGTGCTCTTGGTATTGGAACTCGGGACCTCAAGCATGGTAAGCAAGCTCTCAGCATATGAGCACACCCCTAGCCCTTTCTTTTGTGGGTATATTTGGGGGTACTGTCTCATGGTGTTTATTTGTTTTGGTTTTAGGTTTAGGCCTGCTTGGACCATAATCTCTCTACTTATGTCTTCCACACAGCTTGAAGACCAAGCATCATGCAACCACATTCAGTTGTTGTTGTTTTAAATGAGATGGGTCTCACTGTTTTTCCCCCCAGGCTAGCTATGAACCACGATCCTCCTGATCCCTGCCTGGAATGACAAATGTGATCTGCTGCCCTTGGCAGTTTTTACATTTGTTTGAGTGCTGGGGGGTGGGGGGTGGCAAACAAAACAAAGAACTATGGTAGAGAACTTGTGGCTCTGTTCTTTACAGAAAACGTTTTCCAGTCCATCCTCTGGGAGATTGGAATAAGTAAGCAGCAATGTGTTCAATACTAAGAGAAGGAAGGTAAAGAGGACTGTGAAGAAATCACACATACAGGGTCAGGCTCCAAGTTGACCCTAATGATTATGCCACAAATATCTTAATGTGATAATACAATGACTCTTACATTATTAAGAATGTCTCTCTGGCCATACTCGTAGTGGAGAAGTCTGAGAAACTTACCCTTTAAGCAACTTCATGAAAGTCAAAAACAAAACAAACCCCTGAAAACACAAATCCCCATCTTCCTGACCTTCTCACCACCCCCTCTGTCAACCAGGCATGATGTCAGGGGTAAACATGTTCTCAGGGAGACAGGGCCATTTAAGGTGGGGCCTGCTGTCATCCCATTGGTCTGAAGGTTTTTAAAACTATGGTTTAACATGGTTGTAAAGTTAAAGCTTGGCAAAAAGAGTCACAGTAGGCACCAATTACTTTATGTAATTTGAAAATAGCAGGTTTAGAGTCTGTAATTCCTAGGAGCTCAGGAAAGAACACATACCTGCATAAGGTCACTTAACTAAACCAGCACAATCCTGACTTAACATTTTTATTCTGACCATAAGGCCGGCACCCCTGTGCAACCTGCCACGGATCAGCTGACCGCTTTCTCTCAAGGATGATACATACTGTTCAGCTGAAGTGTGGGATCCTCACCCAGGAACACACAGCTCTCAGGGGGTCGGGTCACAGAGCTGCCCTGCTTGCTGAGAAGTCTCAGGAGGGGAACATCTTCCCCTCACTCCCCCGCACCCCACGGTGTAGGTGGCCACAAAATCGACACCAGAAGGAAGTCCTCACCAATGAGGCAAATGAATGGGAAGCACACAGAATGAAGACCAGAGAATGAGATTGCTTCCGTGGCCAGGTAAATGCATGGTGACATGGTGGCCATGGCTTCCCGGCTGCTGAGAGACCGGCAGCTTCCACAGGACCCTGGCACAAAGCCAACCCCTCCGGTGAGTGCTCGTGGCTTACACGCATGGGGCCTGGAGACAGGGGAAGCTCCACAGACGTCTCTCTCAATTTTTAAATTCTGTGCCTGTCTTGGGGCTTGAACTCAGGCCTAGGTATTGTCCCTCATCTTTTTTGCTCAAGGCTAGTACTCTACCATTTAACTGTAGCTGTGCTTCTTTTTCTTCTTCTTCTTCTTCTTTTTTTTTTTGTAGTTAGGTGGCCATAAAGTCTCCTGGGCCTTCCTGCCTGGGCTGGCTTTGAACTTGGCAGCAGTGGACAGTGGGCCTGGGCTGTGGTGCCCATGTCAAAGGCTGCTGTCGTGATGGAGCTCTGGCCCTGGTCCACAGAGGGCAGCTGACACTGCCAGAGTGGAGCACAGGGCGGAAGGAGCTGGCGCCCTGCTCTCAGTCCGGGCACTCGTGAACTCATCTCCAAGGAAGGCCTGATGTCGTCAAGGGCTGTGCTGTGTGAGGAAGGGGATTCTTGATCCGAGAGCTCATCTGATCTACCCGCTACCTTTTTGCCAATGTTTCCATGTCTGCCAGAGTAAGGCACGGTGCCGCTGACTGGCGGCTGTCAAGCCCCTCCTTATGGGCACAAAGCCACCCCTGCCTGAACACCAATTTCTGGCCCGCTGACTACACATCAAACAAAATGTTACTTACAAGCAATTGACCAGGTTTGCTTAACAGTGGAGGCATCCCTGTAATTAATTGCCCTCTTTTTTATTGGAGTCGACAGGCAATACATTTATAGCATCTCAGCTGATTATGTGAAGTCTTAGGTACCAGTTGTTAGGTACCAGCTCACACTAATCCTAACAGATAGGTTTTGTGATTAAAACACACAAGGAAAAAAACATGTCAGCCAGTCTCAGACTAGCTGCCAGTGTCCTCTTTAACAGGAGGAGGTCACCTCGTTAACTTAAAATCTGTTTGACCTCACTTTGAAAGACAAAATCGTTCTTGGGACAGTGTAGCCAGCCCTTCCTCTTGGAGCCTCCGCACTTCATGCAGAAATTCTACTTATAGCAGGTGCTGACAAAAAAAAGCCAGAACACACTCCAAGCGCCAACTAGATATATAATTATCACCTATCTTTCTAAAAATGGAAGAAAAAGTGTTAACACTGCATTTCAGTAGCATGAGGTGGGGTGGGCCGTGTGTGGTGGCATGGGTAGGCTGGGTGTGTGCAGTGGTACACAGTGGGTTGGACTGTACGCAGTGGCATGGGTGGGGTGGGTCATATGCGGTGGCATGCAGTGGGTTGGGTTGTACGCAGTGGCATGGGTGGGTTGGGCCGTGTGTGGTGGCACACAGTGGGTTGGGTTTACACAGTGGCATGGGTGGGTTGGGTCATGTCGTGTGTGGTGGTATGCAGCGGGTTGGGTTGTACGCAGTGGCATGGGTGGGGTGGGTCGTATGCGGTGGCACGCAGTGGGTTGGGTTGTATGCAGTGGCATGGGTGGGTTGGGTCGTGTGTGGTGGCACACAGTGGATTGGGTTTACATAGTGGCATGGGTGGGTTGGGTCGTGTCGTGTGTGGTGGTATGCAGTGGGTTGGGTTGTACGCAGTGGCATGGGTGGGTTGGGTCGTGTGTGGTGGCACACAGTGGATTGGGTTTACACAGTGGCATGGGTGGGTTGGGTCGTGTCGTGTGTGGTGGTATGCAGCGGGTTGGGTTGTACGCAGTGGCATGGGTGGGTTGGGCCGTGTGTGGTGGCACGCAGTGGGTTGGGTTGTACGCAGTGGCATGGGTGGGCTGGGTTCTGTGTGGTGGCATGCAATGAGCTAGATCATGTGTACGTGAGTCACAGATGCCCTGGTGGACACCTCACAGTTGGGAGGATGGACGTGACACCTGGAACAGTTACCTTGGAAAACACTCCTGACAGCCACCAAGAGGAGCGAAGGGCGCCTGCCAGCCGGAATGTCCCAATCTGCTGGGCCGGGGGAGGACCAGGAGTGGGGTTCAGTCTCTCCTTTGTGCACCACGCATTTTGTACAACTCGCTTTGTAATAGGAATGAAGGTGGGTGTTGGACAAGGGTTCTCCCACTGGTCTTAATTAGATGCTCATCTAGACGTGGAGCTGTCCAGCAGAGCAGGGGCAGGGCGGCCCACCGGGAGTGGGGTGACAGCTGCGGATGCCTCTCTAGAGGAGCGCAGGGGCAGGAAGACAGGTTGGGGAAAATGCCTCCCGCATTCATAAACAAGGGCCTGCTCAGTAGGAGGAGAGATCATTACAGCCAACCTCAGGAAAAAAATCCTGTTATCCAATACCCACATCCAAGGAAGAGATTTTTATATCCACACATTTTAAGAAACCAAGAGGGAGCCATAAACTGGATTCAATTTAATTGGGTGCTCTCTTGACGGCATTGTTATTAATAAGATTGTATTGTACAAACTGCCCGGAAACCCCCAGCGCTGCAGACCAGCAGCCGCTGGGCCCGCACAGCTGGGCCTGTGCTTCCGGCCCGGCCCCCACCAGCACGGTCCCCCCATGCTGCTTCTCTCCTCTCCCCGCAGATTGATTCTCAAATCAAAGGAAAAACTTGTCGAGCACAGCCCCCATAAATTATTCACATGATATTACAGTGTATGTCAGCAATCTCACAGTGTTTAAAAAACTTAACTACAAGCCAATTAAAATGTAAACTGAGAAAGATGGATGGAGCTGGATGGTGGTGCGAACCTGAGCAGCCCCAGACCTGCTAATGGGAGGCTCCTCTCACCGCCTCCCTCCCCCTCCGCTCACCCAGTGCCTCCTGCCCCTCCCCCACGGGCAGCCTCCCCTCCCCCGTACCCCTCCCCCTCCCGGGAGAGGTGGCTGCATTCCCTGCATGCTGGACAGCTTTGTCTCTGGGCCCCACAGGCCGCCAGAGGAGTCATGGAGACTTAGCTTCTCTTCCTCTTTGTTCGGAAGGGCCTGCCCTGAGCCCCTCACACCCACCCCAGGTTGTAGCTTTGTTTTAAAATAGAGAGGATAAAGCAAGCAAAGGTGATCCGTACAAGGAAAAAAGGGCCGGGACTCCAAGGGAAGTGCTGTGAACAGGTGCTTCCTCCCCTCCACCTCCACTCCGACCTGGCTGAAGAACCCACCGTGCGCATGTGTGGGTCTCACTCCATCCACATCCAAGTGACTTTGAATGTGGCTGCATATAGGCAGGGCTGAGTAGTTACTTGTGAGTTGGTTTTTTGGTTTTATTTTGAGGTGCTAGGGGTTGAACCCAGGGCTGTGTGCATCGTAGGCAGGCACTGTGCCACTGAGCCACGCTCCAGCAACCCATCCATTGGTGCCTGAGAGCCTCCCTGCCTGCCCCGTGGTGGCGTCAGCAGCTGGGTTAAAAGGAGCCCGTGGGGCTGGGGCCTCCTGACCGGAGCGAGCTCCGCCCTAGGGTCCCACCTGTGGCAGAGGCAGCCGGCCCTGCAGGGAAGCCGGGCCCGCAGCGCCTGCACACGTGGCCCTGGAGCAGGGGTCCGGTGAAGAGCGCTGCTCTGGCGCATTCCCCTTCCTTCCAGGATAGATGCCTTCATTTTCTCAGTCATGCAGCTCATATTTAAGCCAAGGACATTTGATCTTTCTACAGAAAGATGAGTCTGGTCAATAGAACTCCATATTTAGAGCAATGGAAACTCGGTGTCAACCGAACAGGATAACACTCCAGTTCAGCCCTCAGCCAGTTTAGAAGATGAAAGTGGTTCCAGTCCTCGGAACATCATGGGCACTTTGGTAAAACAAAACAAAACAAAACAAAACGGGCTGGGAATATGGCCTAGTGGCAAGAGTGCTTGCCTCATATACATGAAGCCCTGGGTTCGATTCTCCAGCACCACATATATAGAAAACAGCCAGAAGTGGCGCTGTGGCTCAAGTGGTAGAGTGCTAGCCTTGAGCAAAAAGGAAGCCAGGAACAGTGCTCAGGCCCTGAGTTCAAGCCCTAGGACTGGCCAACAAAAAAGAAAAATGTTTAGGCTGGGAATATGGCCTAGTGGCAAGAGTGCTTGCCTCATATACATGAAGCCCTGGGTTCGATTCCCCAGCACCACATATATAGAAAACGGCCAGAAGGGGCACTGTGGCTCAGGTGGCAGAGTGCTAGCCTTGAGCGGGAAGAAGCCAGGGACGGTGCTCAGGCCCTGAGTCCAAGGCCCAGGACTGGCCCAAAACAAAACAAAACAAAAAGTTACTGTGATATATTGGGAGCATCTCCTGCGTGTACGTGGGTCAGTGAGAAAGGTCAAAGTTCAAAAAGCACTGGCACATGTTCAAGTCATGCTTACATCCATGTGCCGACTCCCAGGCTGTGACTTGTTCTGTTACACAGATGCCTGACGGGCACAAACAACTTATCTGATGCTATACCATGGAATGATGCACTGTCAAGCTCAACTAGGTGGGGAAAAAACCCCGAGAACGCACATGTCTCAATAAACAAATATGAGACCAACACAGGGGGAGAAGAAACCAAAGAACCCAATTCATGTCCAAACTTGTTCACCGGGGAGCTCACTTGGGGAAAAGCAGTTGATGTTATTAATACCATACAAACTTTTTCTCCACCATTGGTTGGAGAAAACTAGGAAAACTAAAAGTATGTAGGTAGTATTTGGTCCAACGCAGTTAGCGGGTGTCTTGGAAAAGCTTATGGGTCATCACAAAGGCGGGTGGCTATCTGAGCTGTGTGTAGGATCAATAACTTCATTCTCCTATTTAATCCTGCTGAATTATTCACAGCAGTGCCTCACGGTGAAACTCTGATACCAGGCTCCATCTCCGAAGACTCTGGCCCAGCTTGCCAGCCACAGGCCCCAAACAAACACAGAATATTTAAAGTTCCTTTTCAGCACGGTTGGGGGTGACGGGCAATTTGAGGCCCTGCCATCGACTGCCCAGACTCGGGCTAACTTCCGCCTCCTCTCAGCTCCAGCTATCGGAAGTCTCCTTTGCAGGCTGATCCTGGCATGTCACCGGCTGCCAAAGTTCTCAACCACATTTTCTAAAGTATGCCTGCCTTTGGAAAATGGGGCTTCTGATCAGAGAAAGTAGATCGAAACACCAGGTATTATGTTATACCCATGAACATGGTGGCCAGCAAAAAGACAGCAGCAAGTGCTGGTGAGAGTCTGGAGGAAATGGAGCATCCCCAGCTGCTGAGAGCAGCCCTGGAGATACATCATGGCTGAATCCCGTGGCTCCCAGGTAAAGACCTATGGCAAACACACACAGCCACCTACACACTTGACACCAGAACTGCGCCAGCAATCCTCATGGCGGCCATCAGTGGGAAGAATCCAGACCCACCAAGGCACGTGTGGACAAAGAAAGGGGCCACATCGTCTGTTCAGTGGAATATTATAAGGCAATGTAAATGAATGAAATACTGATATGTAATATAGCAAGATAGGTTTTGAAAACAAATGAAAAAACAGGTGTCAGAGGCCAGCTACCAAGGGTCACATATCACGTGACTCTATTTGTAGGAAATGCCCTGAGCAGGTCAATTTGTGGAGACCCTCAGGGTCAGGGCTGGGAAGTGGAAGGGTGGGGAAGGGAGTGAGTATAGAGTTTTATAATAAGCAATGAAAATATTCTAAGGTGGATTGTGGTGGTGAATGTGCAACTCTGCACATACTGAACACCGCTGGTTATTTTTGGAGATGGAATCTTCTGAGCTTTTCTGCCAGGCTGGACTCTAATTGGGTTCCTCAAGATCACAGTCTCCCAAGTAGCTAAAATTATAGGTATGAGCCATTGGCCAGGCATGGCAAGCTCTTTTTTTTTTTTTTTTTTTTTTTTTTGGCCAGTCCTGGGCCTTGGACTCAGGGCCTGAGCACTGTCCCTGGCTTCTTCCCGCTCAAGGCTAGCACTCTGCCACTTGAGCCACAGCGCCGCTTCTGGCCATTTTCTGTATATGTGGTGCTGGGGAATTGAACCTAGGGCCTCGTGTATCCGAGGCAGGCACTCTTGCCACTAGGCTATATCCCCAGCCCCATGGCAAGCTCTTTTGACTCTGAAATCTCCTTCTTGGGCTTGGATCCTGGTTAATCCTAATATGCCTTGGACATACTTGTCCCTGCTAAGTGAGATGCTTAGGGCTGACAGTGTGGGTCAGTGGTACAGAACTTGCTTAGGATGTGGAAGGCACCATTGTCCATTCCCAGCACCCAGAAATCAACCAAGAAACAAGAAAACAAAGCAGAGCTGTTCCTGCAAGACTGCAGCCTGAGGCTATGAAGGTAACAGCAGCTTGGAGTCTCATGGGGAGCAAGAGGAAAAGATACTTGGAATACTCAGAAGTCCTTTAGCTGATCTCTCCGTTATAGGTTCTCCCACAGGGCCAAGGCTCTGGCTTTGTTGCAGAGCCATTCCAAACCGGTCTTTAAATAACTCTCCTGTCCCCACTGTGTGAGTTTCTTATAAACATGTGGCACCCCACCACTCTTCACCTGGTCCTCTTCTCTCTGGTCCTTCCTCTCTGTCTCCTATGTTCTCCTCACCCTCACCCGGAGGGCGTTTAATCTCTGTATTACCCTTGATCACCTCTCCCTCCTTGTTCCCAACCCTCCCACGTTCAGCTGTTCTTTGAAACCCAGTCTGATTCCCTCTGCTCTAGGAGATGCCATGCGTGAAGCCGATTGCAGACCACTGCAGCTGCATGGCTCGAGCTATGTCCCACTCAATAAACTCTGCTCTTTGAGAACAGGGGTATAGTCCTAACTTTCTGAGAGCCCAGATGTGCTTACAGACTGATGCCAGGGTTGTTCTCTATGCCTTTCCTTCCCTGAAGGTGTCTTGTTGTCTCAGAGGAGATGGCTTCCTGTTTAGGTAGAGATGGCTTCCTGTCTATCTCAGTGGAGATGGCTTCCTGTCTTGGTGGAGATGGCTCCCTATCTATCTGAGTAGTGATTACTCCCTGGTTTAGTGGAGATGGCTCCCCAACCATCTTAGTAGAGATGGTTCCCTCTGCAGTGGAGATGGCTGCCTGTCTGAGTAGAGATCACTCCCTTGCACAAAGTCCTGATGGGTAGCTTCTAATTTTAACTATGACTGAGCTTGAAAATGAGTCATAGCTGCATTATGGCTTAATTCTGTATAGAGTCCTAACAATAAATGCTTAACCAGAAAAACTCCTTTTCTCTTTGTTTCTGTGTTCTCATTTATTATTATTACTTTTTAAATGAAGAGTGACACCCTCCTACAAGAAAGTACACAGCCACTTCCTCTAGGAAGATCCTGCTAACTCGTGGGTGGCTCAGACCATCTACGTCAATGTCTTCCATGCCTCTCTGTGTCCCATATACCATGTCATCAACACTACACTGTCGGGCTAAGAGCATTGCTTTATAGCACTTGGAGTACAAAGTTACTTAGCAGCGCCGGTTCATTAACAAAGCCAGCATTATCTTAAAATTTATCTCATCTAGAGGTTAAACACACTTAGTTCCTTGTCATACACTTAACTCTCCAATGTGGTCAATTACAGATAATAGTGTCCACTGCTCAAGTTGCACTAATTCAATGTCTGATCAATAAATAAGGACATGCCACATTAAGAAGAGCGTGCTCCTGTCAGGAGCAAACAGGCCCATGAACCTGAGCCTCAGGAAGAATGCCATCTCCGCTTCTGTCAAGGCCAGGGTCTTTCTTAGCCAGTGCCCTGCCCGCTGGCCTGAGGATCATTTTCTCAGAACTTGATCCGCAGTACACATCACATGCAAGTGCACTGATGGATATATTTTCAGTCTGTTTTAAGCTCAAGCTTTCTTTTCCTTACTAATTAAAGGCATCTAAATTAGCCAGAGTACAGACCATGTTATGCAGGGGGCTGAGAGAACGTCTAGGGGCTGCTGGTAATGGAACCAGCTCTTTCTCCCCAAGGGCAGCGTGGGAGGTTCAGGGCACAGGACAGACACTGGGAGGAAAACCCAGGCCAATATCCTTTCATTGAATGTCCTTTCTTCACAGCTATTGTAGAAAGAGAAAGAAAAATATTAACAGCTAGGTTTTAGCATCCCTATGGGTAGTGTGTTTTCCGAGCATTTTTCTGCATTTGCCTATGATATCTACACGGAGCTTCTGCAGGTCAAAGAGGATGCATTCCAGCTTTGCCACGGTGGCCTTGCGGTTGGACCACCAGCTCAATGGGAACAGACGAACATTTCAGCATCAGGCTGGGCACCATGCTTACACCTGCAATCCTAGCTACTCAGGAGGCTGAGATCTGAAGATTGCAATTCCGGCTCTGAGTACAAGCCCCAGTATTTACAGAGAAATGAAGTAAAATGAAATACAAGTCTTGGCATCAGGATCTATGCAAACCCACCACGGAGCTTTGTATTACCTCACAATGGCATCAAAACCTTTAGCGGAACAACCGGCTCTGCTCTAGCCTCCTAGAGCAGACGACTGCTGACGGCCAACTACAATGAAATAGTCTTAATCTGGGAAGGTCTGCTATGAGCGAGCAAATCCTTTTCATCTTTCAAACACAAAGAGATGGAGAAGAAAGTAGGTAACCTGCTGGCATCAAACACTGAGAGACAGACATCAGTTTTGAGACCATTAAAAATAAAACCTTCCACTCAGTGAATGCCTATTAGATGCTTGCCAGGTAAAGACAAAATGCATTTTTCCTGATGAAGGCAGCTACAATGCTTTCTTCGAGAGCCCATCTCCCTTGCTGGCATAGCAGCGTGAGACGGAGCCTGGCCGACACCGCACTGATGCAATGTAACTGCCATCAACTTGACCATGACCTTCCATGCACTCCACCAGGATGAAAAGAAGGCAGATCGATTCATCACTAAACATACAGCATTCCAACGACAGCAGAGGTCCTCTGCTGGCTGGAGACACAGAAGAACCCACTGCCAGATGCCAGGTCTGAGGAGTTGATAATTTACTAAAATAATTAGTCTCCTACGCATGCAAGACACCGCTCAAGATGGCCAGTGAGCAGTCTAGAGGATCGCGCCGGGGTGGACGGTACCAGGGCAGAGAGGAGAGCTGGGCACCCTGGAAGGGTGTAAAGGAAACTATGATTTGAACAGAATTATTTTGATTTTTAAGTACAAAACTAAGAAAAACATAACAGAATACAGAACTGTATGGCTTGGGTCTTAAGTGCCCCTCAGCTTATGGAATCGTGTGTGTGTGTGTGTGTGTGTGTGTGTGTGTGTGTGTGTGTGTGGTGGGTCGTGGAGGAAGGAAGGGAGGTCCCTGGGGCCTGGGCCTCTGGGGGACCCTGGGGTCTGGACCTCTTTCTGCATCTCTGTGCTTCCTGACCCCCATGTGGTATCCTGGTTTCCACTGCCATGTGCTTCCTCCATGGTGTGACTGCCACTGAGGGCGCAGAGAGCTGTGACCAAGAGGCTGCCTGTGACCCCTCTGACACCAGAAAGCTTCCCTCCCACCACACCCACTTGCTCAGGCAGTTCACCAGGGACAGCCAAGGTAGGTGCCAAATATGTGGGTAGCAACATAGGGCATGCATGCGTGCCTCGCAGGCAGAACACATGCTACATACGGTGTGCACGTGCACCTCATAGGCAGAACACACACACACAAACCACGTACAGCGTGCACTTGTGCCTCACAGGCCACGTGCGGCAACTCTTGAGCCCAAGCACTCTCGTCTGTGAGGGAACCGGACACGCACAGGATGTGGGAAGCCCTGCTAAGATTCAAAAACAGCCACAATCAGAACCCCGGCTGGTGTTTGAGTTGAGAGGGAGAGCAGGCAAGGCCAAGGCAACCGTGGGCCAGGGCTGGACACAGCAAGTCTGTCGCCTGCTGCCCACCTGACACAGGTGGCCCAGAGGAAGGTCCCTTCAACACACATGCCCGATTTCCCATCCAAAGCCAATCCTGGCGTGTTTCTCAGGCAAATGCTGAGGGTCAGGAGGACTTGGAGGGTTGGGTGTTACCTAGTGGGCAACACCAACTGCTTTCCCCAGCCGGGTCATCACAGCCTGAGACCAGTTTTCCGCACACCTGGACAACACGTATCCCACAAGGACCTGCCAGTGCTCTAAGATGGATCACTTCCCCACAAAGTCGGAACCCACCGCTGACAACCACAGTACAACCGTGCCGCGAGGCTTCTGGGCACGGCGCCCCTTCCCCTCACGTTGGGCCATGCACCTCATGCGAATGTGGACACGGAATTTCAGGAATCTTTGGTTGGGTTTCTCCTCCAGACTCTTGACATGGAAACATTCCTCATCTGGTCCCTCAGCCACCATTTTCCTTACTCTGTCTTTGCGTTGTCAGCACTATGTGGTACCTTCGACACCAGGGGAAAAGGATTTCTTATGTAAAACATGGCACACACCTCCTTTAGAGAAGACCCAGCTGAACCTGTCACCTCAGGCTTCGTGTGTGCACATGTGTGTGCACATACCTGACCACTGAGCAGGACTGGACTGAATGCGTGTGCACACACCTGACCAGTGAGCAGGACCAGATGGAATGATGTATGTGCAAACACCTGGCCAGGACTGGATTGGATGATGTGTGTGCACATAGCTGACCAGTGAGCAAGAGTGGACACATGTGCACACACCTGACCAGTGAGCAGAAACGGATTGGCCTAGCTTTCTGCCTAAGAAATGGATTGACTGTATCATTTCTTCCTTGAACTCAGGGGCCTGAGCACTGTCCCTGGCTTCTTTTTGCTCAAGGCTAGCACTCTGCCACTTGAGCCACAGCGCCACTTCTGGCCTTTTCTATATATGTGGTGCTGAGGAATCGAACTCAGGGCTTCATGTATACAAGGCAAGCACTCCACCACTAGGCCACAGTCTCAGCCCCCGGCTATATTTCTTGTCATTCTGCTTTCGCAGGACACATCCTGGCACTTGATGTGGGCACAGAGGCTTACGTGCGGCAGTCCTTTGCAGGGCACCTCTCCAGCAGCACCCATCCAATGTTGGGATAGACAAACAGGGCTTCTGAATGTTTATAATGACATAATTTGAGAGACAAACAAAATTACCAATTCAGGCAGTGGATGAAGGCAGCCAATGGGAGGTCTTCCATGGCCCAGGGAACAGGGACTCCCAGGGACCCCTAGGGATAAGTCCACACACCTCACACGTCCCCCACTCTGTACTGTGCTGAGTGAGTCCTGGCAAAGGATTCCTTCCCGAATGACCTGTGTCTTCCAGGACCTGATTGGTAGAGTCCACCCTGGGCACCACCCCTGTGTAGACGGGCCTTGTTGTTGCCACATCTGAAGGTGCAAGAGCAGCTGCTAGCAGGAGACATGAGAGCTGAGGGGAGCTCAAGCGCTGTCCTTGCCCTTCGGTGTCACAGGCAGGCCTGGCTCGGGGCCACCCAGAGGGGAGCAGCTCACCAGCGCTTCATCTCACAGTGAGGGGCAGAGGACGTCCCCGCATGCTGGACTCCCACCCAGATCCACAGAGGCAACGTCAGCATGGCGAGAGCTCCTCAGAGCCCATGCACAGCTCACCAGCCAGCCACTGACAGGTCAACTCCAGAGGGAGAGAAAGCTCGAGAACTACCTGGTCCCAAACCAGCTAGTCACCAGCAAGCACACATGTGCATGCATGCACACACACACACATATGTACATGTCCACCTACATGTGCACACAGCACACACACCACATGCATATATGTACACATGCTGCACATACTCATTACACATATACACACACATGCGCACACACATACACATACCACACTCATGTGCACACATACACACAATGCACACACGTATACACATACACATGTCTCATAATGTTCATCCCAGGGCATGCACAGCCCCCCCCATCCCCCACTGTTGGCTGAGCCCCACCGTAGGCCTCATGTTTGGGGTCCTTTATGTTCCACCCAGTAGAGCACTGATCCTGGCGGAGAAAGCCCCCACCCCCACAGAGGCCCCTGGAGCCTTGGTGGACCCCAAGCCCCACTCGTGGAGGCCCTGCCTGCTGGGTCAAGTGGAAGCTGCGGGAGCGAGCCATCCAGGTTTCCTACAGCCGTTTTTACGAGATGGAAATCCAGAGGTCCTGGCCACTTCCATCCATCATAAAAACACACTTTATTTAAACAGAGTCTGCACTGATGCATTTTCCAGCACAAAAGGCCGTTTTCAGTGCGGTCTGAGACTCCCTGGGGCCCTGTCAAGCCGGGGTGGGGGGGGAGCACCCTCCTGGTGGGGCCTCAGCGCCCGGCAATAACGCCCCATTGACGCGCCAGGCTGGGGCGCAGTGCCCCAGCCCCACCCGCGCAGCCCCGGCCCGGGAGCCTGGCTAGGAATGAGAGCTGCAATAACAAACTCTTGCAATAAAAGCCATCTGTACAAGTGCCAATTATCCCACTCAAGTGACTGTGTGCCAGCGCATTCTGCTGACAGGCGAGTTAGGCCTCATTTTAATAGGCAATAAAATGTATTATTAAATAATTAGTAGCTAAGAAACAGAAATTAGAGGCTACTTCCTTCCACACGCACCCCTCACGCCCTTCAGCCGAATGATGTAAGCCAACTTGATGCTCTGATGAAGAGGGACAGACAGACAGAAACCTGGGACAGCCGTTCACTGGGAGACAGAGACTGAGGCCGCCAAGGAATCTAGAAAATTCCACCGAATTCTAGTCATGCCTGCTCTGCAGCGGGGTCCCGGAGGAGCAGAACCTCTTCCCGCGGCTCCTCGCGTGAGCACATTAATTAAAGCGTTCGAGGTAAAGGAGTATTGATGTCTTTCCGGCTCCCCTTCCCCCGCAGGTAGTGTCTGCTTCTTGTTCGGCCCTAAAGGTACTGTTGCACTAACTGGAAAAAGCCCCACCAAGACCAATTAAGGTCTTTACTAAGAGGCTGGAAGAAGACAAATGAAGGCAGAAAGCCCGATTACAAGGAACCTTTGTACAGATGTAAAGCAATTAGACCCGTCCCGGGGGAGGCCGGCCGGTTCCAGGAGCGCATGGTTTTACAGCCTGTCTAAACTTGGGACAATCTATCTTTTTTTAGGTTCAGAAGAAAAGTGAACCCTGTATTAGTGTCATATATCAGCGGCTAGTGCCTGCGACCAGCTCCCTGGAGCCAGTGACAGCCATAAAGCTGCTCCGAGCTGTGGGGGCAGGATGGACTGTCACGCCATGGCCCGCAGGCAGGGCCGCCCCAGGGCGCTGCTGGGGCCTGGGTCGAGGGGCACGGAAGAACCCTGGGAGACATCTAAGGGGGTCACTGCCAGGAAGGACAAGGGCAGTGTAGCCAGGCCTCAAGAGGCTCCCCCCTGACCCACAGCGGTCCACCGCTGCCCCTCTGATCTGGTTTATAACGCACCCTGTGCATCCACTGAGATGTGCTAATCTGTACTTGAGCTGAGTTCCTGGAAGCACAGTGGCCGGGAAGGGGCAGGCATCTTGGCTCAGGCCTCTGTCACTTAGGATGAAGCCAGGAGTGCGAGAGACCATGGCGTTGCGGTGTGAGGGCCTCCAGGCGCCGAGCGGAGCCAGAATGTGAGCGGGGCAGGAAGCGGGTGTCTCCGGTAGCCGCACGGAAGGAGAAAGTGGAAACAGGAGAAGCTGGCTGGAAGGATCTGCCGTCTGCAGCCCTTGCACCGGCGAGTCGCCTCACACACACGGACACACAGGCGTCCTCAATGAGGCCCTGTGCACAGATACTCTTCCCACGAAAGCTTAGGAAGCCGGGCGGCTGGACGCCTGCTTGCAATCTTGGCTTCTCAAAAGGTTGAGATGCAGTAGATCATGATTCAGAGCCAGCCTGAGTAGGTAAGTCTGAGGGACTCCATTTCCGAAATACCTAGCAATAAGCAAGAGGTGTGTATCAACTGGTGGTGAGCCAGCTGAGCCAACAAGATGGCTTGAGTTCAAATCCCAGTACTATTTAAAAAAATGAGAGAGAGAGAGAGAGAGAGAGAGAGAGAGAGAGAGAGAGAGAGAGAGAGAGAGAGAGAACTACATGAGGCCAGTAAGTAAGCCTGGCACTAAACAAGCACTCAATAACTACCAGGTGGATGGGTTACTACTTTTATTAATCAATCTCAAGTGGAAGAAAAAGAGTTATGATTTTCCTCAGGTTACACACTGCATAAAAGCTAGAGGAGCCACATGCAGGTGGCACACACGTCTGACTTCAGAGTCTGAGCACTGAGGATTCTGGCTCAAGCCCAGCCTAAACAGACAAATCTGTGAGACTCTTCTCTCTACTTAACCAGCAAAACAGCCAGAAGTGAAGCTGTGGCTCAAGTGGTAGAGCACCAGTCTTGAGCAGAACAAGGTAAGGGACAGCAGCCAGGCCTTGAATTCAAGCCCCGGTACCAGCACTGAACCAGCTGTGTGGGGCTCCCCCCATCCCCGAGCCACCTGGTGCAAGCCAAACACATCAGAAGGATGCAGACGGTCAGCAGGTGTGTCCATCCTTGGGGGCCAGGCCGGGCAGGGGTAGGGGCAGGGGCGGTGAAGGCCGAGGACCAGTGGTGGGCATCACCACCATGCCCATGCTTTTTCCCAGGGCAATTAGCAATCACGCCTGGCTTCAGGTGAGGAACTGCTAATTGCACAGAGCATTTTGATTTTTGATAATAACTCTCGCCAAGGAGCAGCATTAAAAACTGGTGGCATTTAACATTCAACAGAGAAATAATTAACTTTGAAAGTTAGCCAGTGAAGGAAAATGCCAGGCAGGATGGCAAAGCCGAGCACTGACAACAAGGGCTACGAGGGGACATTAATTAGGTACAAGCAAACATCTTCCCTAATAGCTGGTGTTCTCATTCCCCAAATGTCAACAGCGGATATTAATACCAGATGCCGCCCGGCGCTCCTGGGACAGCACGGCTGTGCTGCCTGCTCCGTGGACAGCGTGTGTGGCTGGGGAAACCCAGCGGGACCCAGGCTGCTTCCTTTCTTGACAATCCATAGGCCCTGGATGCGTGGGTGGAGGAGGGAGCCTTCTAGGCCTTCCCTGAAACACGGGGAACGATCCGGAACAAGGAAGATGGACCACAGTGGGCACTACCACGACCTGGCATGCTCTCCTGGCCTAAGCAGACCCCAGGCCCCAGCGGGCAAAGCCGCCTCCTGCAGGAAGCTGCAACAGGACCCCTTGGGCCATCTCCAGTGGAGTGGAGAAAAGAACAGCCACAGAATGAGATCATTTTAGAAGAAAGAATTTTTGGTCATGTAAAAATCCATTCCCCTTTTATTAATTTCACATTGTGCATGTGTGTGTGTGCGCACGCGCGTGTGTGTGTGTGTGTGTGCGCGCGCACATGTTCCAGTACTGGCATTTGGCCTCAGGGCCTGAGCACTGTACTTTAGCTACTCTGCCCAAGACAGGTGCTCTACCACTTGAACCACAGTCCTACTTCTAGCTTTTTGTTGCTAGTTGGAAGTAAAAGTCTCTGACTTTCCTGCTGAGGCTGGCTTTGAACTGCAATCCTCAGATCTCAGACTTCTGAGCAGATCACAGGCCACTGCCAGGCTACATTTCATTTTCTGTTCATGCTTTGAGACTGGGACAAAAACACTTATCGTTGCGAGCCTTTTTTTCTGGCGCTGGGGATTGAACCCAGGGTGTTGGCAGCTGCTAGGCATGTGCTTTTGCCACTGAGCTGAATCTCAGCGTTGGCTGCACTGTTTTGCAAGCGAGCAAGGCCGGGCATACACGTAGCTCCCCGTGGACCACATGTGCCACACAGCCTGTCAGCTGCAGGCATCACCTCTGCCCCTACAAGCGTTTCCACAGCCCACAGCCACCCCCAACAAACACTGGAGACCATGCTAGGGAATGCACTCGGAACAAGGCGCTGGGGTGGGGTTGGAGACATCTGGAGGATTGTGTCATGGGTAACCAATCATAATGAACCAGCACAGCTCAGCCAACGCCAGGGCCTTTGTACATGCTGGCCACGTGGCCACACGACGACGCTTCTGCTGCGTTCTTGTGACAGCTTAGCCCAAGCTGAGAAGGTGGCTTCAGGAGGAAGGCCTGGCCGGTCTGTCCATCACATCAGAAGCAGAGCCTGCTCCACTCTCCCCGGCCTCCACCACAAGCCCTTGCTTCTCGCTTTTAGTTTTTAAGCAAGAAACATGCCACTATGTACCAAGTGATCTCCGGGCCCTTATACAGCCCATGAGCAGGTGTTCTCCCTCCTGGCTAGAGACAGAATGTGCGTGGAGCCAAAACCTCAGCCAAAGGCCGCTGGCCACAGGCTGCTGTGGCTCCAGGGTGGGTCAGGGTCTAGTGTGGTCCCTAGGGACAGCTGAAGACCAATGACAATGGATAGGGGCTGCTCCCAGGGAGGCTAGCTCAGGGCGGGGCGGGGCGGGGTGGGGTGAGGAACGCGCGGGGCGGGGCGAGGAGCGCGCAGGGCAGGGCGAGGAGCACACACAGGGCGGGGCGAGGAGAACACAGAGCGGGGTATGGAGCACACGCAGGGCGGGGTGAGCACGCACAGGGCGGGGCGAGGAACACAGGCGGGGCGGGGTGAGGAACGCGCAGGGCGGGGCCAGGAGCACGCACAGGGCGGGGCAAATAGTGCGCACAGGGCGGGGCGAGGAGCGCACACAGGGCGGGGCCCCAGTGCTTGGCAAGTCCCAGGAACACCAGCGGAGCCCGAGGTTGGTGCTGCGGCATGGCACGGCCGTGGGCTGCTGCTACGGGCTGTGACACACTGGGATGGGCGTGCGGTGCCAGCGTCCACACGGTAGCTGCCCACTGCAGAACACAGCCGTCGGCTTCCTAGCCCACGAATGGTGGCTGTCATGTCAAGTAGAGCTAGCCGGACTCGGAGGACTAGGACCCCAGGTTCTCACTCACAAGTAGACCGTGGGCCTAAAGAAAGATGGGATGTCATAGGGGTGTGGTGGGACTCGGGGAGGAGGAGGGGGAGCAGATACGATCAGAGTACTTTACATGCGCGTGTGGAAATGGAATAATGAAGTCCACTAAAATTGCAAAAGCAGGCTGGGCACCAGAGGCTCACATCTGTCATCCTAGCTACTCAGGAGGCTCAGATCTGAGGATACTGGGTTGAAGCCAGCCAGGGCACGAAAATTCATGAGACTTCAATCTCCCATAAATCACTCAGAAAAAGCACTGTGGCTCAAGTGGTGGAGCACTAGCCTTGAGCAAAAGAAGCTCAGGGACAGAGCCCAGGCTCTGAGTTCAAACCCCATGACCGAAGTAAAAAATATGAGAGGAAAGGAAAAAGGCTAACAGGGTGGGGTGGGCTGAATGCTTTTTTTTTTTTTTTTTTTTGCCAGTCCTGGGCCTTGGACTCAGGGCCTGAGCACCTACCTTCCCTGGCTTCTTCCCGCTCAAGGCTAGCACTCTGCCACCTGAGCCACAGCGCCCCTTCTGGCCGTTTTCTATATATGTGGTGCTGGGGAATCGAACCCAGAGCTTCATGTGTAGGAGGCAAGCACTCTTGCCACTAGGCCATATTCCCAGCCCGGGGTGGGCTGAATGTAACCAATGCCTATTACAGGCTATGTGGAAATGTCACAGTGACACCTTCCACCCAGAGCACAGAGGTTGTCTATCTCCGCCACTGATGCCAAGGATCTGTGGTCATTAGTAATATTAGAAATCTGCTATTCAAGTAGATTTTAGGTGTCCTTCCTACATCAAGGAAGGTGAGTGTTGAAGTGGACAGATGGATGTCACTGCTTACTGTAGTAATTATTTTTGTGTACAAGTAATATCACACTACAACTGGATGACTTACACACATCAGGTGGCACACTTTAAATTTACATACTTGGGGAATACTGGCCTCTTCAAGGACCCAACCCTTGCTTAGCTCCACCTGGCCATCCCACAGCCCTCAGCCCAGTACCGGGCTACTCTTGTCCCAGCACTGCCATGTCCAGCACTAGCCCTGAGCTCAGCGCACACACCTGCCTCCAACACTGCTTCCAAGCACTTGCTGCCCAGCGCCTCCTGCTGGGCAGTGGCTGGCTGCCGCCGCCCCAACAGCTCCAGCTTCCTGTCCTAGAGCTGTGGGCCTGGAGTTGGTTCCTTCCCTTCAGCAGGGCTGGTGTGCCTGCCACGTGGCCTGGGTATCCAGGTCCAGAGACTGAGAAGTACAAAGAGGTTTTTCTACTTCAGCAATTTTTGCTAATACACCTTATTTTTCCCCCTAGAAATCAACTCTTTCTTGAATTCAGAAACCCTAAGGCAATAGAAGTTGATTTCTGTCTGTCCATCCATTTCAAAGTATCCATTATGCATAAGGCAAAGAGTAGGCACCACAGGAGGGGAAAAGAAACCCATAAAACAAGATCTCAGTCCTTGGAGGATGATTATGTTACAGTGGAAGAAAGTGAGAGGCAGCTTGCCAAGGGAGGCACTGACCTCTGATTTTCTAAGGATCAATTACACTCTGGTTTTGAGCGCTGAGATTTTAAGCATTGTAGTGCCAATGACTTAAAGCCACAAAAAAGTCCTTAAACTACCCCTGCTAAGTAATCATCTTTGTGATGGTTTTTGAATTTCCCTTTGATCAAATCCAGTAAGACGTTCCAAATATCATCTATCCTTTACCAATCAACCCTCAATCTCTAAATCCTGGATCTTACTTTAATCGCTCATGAGAATTCTATTATTCAATTGCTGATTGTGGTGGGCTCGCTGTGCCTGGACCAGCAGAAGCCAAGAGGCTGCTTGACCTGTGCCCAGGTCAGCACCCTGGAGCTGGGCTGGGGAGGGACAGGGTGGGCTTCGTGCATAGGCCTCCAGCTCCAGCACCCAGGTACCAGTCTGAGATTGGTCTGCCAGGTCACCGAGCCTCCTCAGAGGGGGGGCACAAGTTGGCACCGGTTGACTCTGTTCTGTGTGTTCTGAAGGAGTACAGCATGCCTACACCGTGTGTGTGTGTGCGCATGCGCGCGCATGTGACGTATTGTCTCTTTAACGTGTCAGTTCAATATATGCGTTGACACATGTGCCGGGGGATCCCTCCCACTGCTCTCCCCTTCCCTAACCCGACCCCACTCCAGTTTCCCAGTCTCACTTTCAGCACTGTGCATGATGTGTGATGACCATTACCAGCCTGCTGCTCCTTTCTCTGTGGGTCTGCCTGAGAGTCCCACCCTGCCTGGCAAGGTAGCGTCTGGCTGACGGGCGCTCATCCAGCCACGCTGTCCCATAACTGTAGGCATGGGTTACACCACACACACATATCTGAGTGTGGCTGGGTACATGTGCATCTGGCCCCATATATGCTTTCATATACCAGATCTGATTTCCACACAAGGAAGATGTGCCTTCCCTCTGAGTAGACTACTTGGTAATCTTTTGGTAAGTGCCCACGAGCAGCAGGGCTGGGCCACAGGGAGTTCTGTGTTTGGTTCCCTGGGCAACCTCCACACTGACTTCCAGAGTGCTTGCATTAGCTTCTACCCCACCTACACAAGGTGCCTTCCCTGCCCGTGCCAGCATTCATTGTTCTTACTCCTGATGGTGCCTGAGGACTGGAGATGGAATTGGAGGTGTTTTGGTTTGCATTTCCTTTATAGTCAGAGGTGTTGAGCCTTCTCCATGCATTTCTTAGTCATTTTCACTTCTCAACCATACTTGTCATACTTCCTCCTTCTGTGCCCTCCATAATAGAGAGCGCCTTTCCCTATATGTATTCATTTCTTTTTTTTTTATTATTTCCTTTCCTCACACTTAGGACTTCACAGGTGCAAGGCTGCTGTGACTCCTGAGCCATGACCCCAGCCCTCTTGTATGAGTTAGCACTGAACCATAATCCTTCTGATCTCCACATCCTGAGTAGCTGAGATCACTGGGGTGAGCCTCTGTGCCTGGATTGTTTTCTCTTTATGTTTTTTATTTTATTTTTTGCCAGTCCTTGGGCTTGGACTCAGGGCCTGAGCACTGTCCCTGGCTTCCTTTTTGCTCAAAGCTAGCACTCTACCACTTGAGCCACAGCGCCACTTCCAGCTTTTTCTGTTAATGTGATGCTGAGAAATCGAACCCAGGGCTTCTTACATGCAAGGCAAGGACTCTACCGCTAAGCATTCCCAGCCCCACTGTTTTCTCTTTAATTGACAAGTAATACTTGGCAGTATTCAGTGGCTTCATTCAAATGGGAAAATAACTGGATGAACAGAGCTTATAATCTTGCATTGCCAGTGACTGGCAATCAGTGCCATGGTCAGTCGTCTCTGCCTCGCATCGCTCTCTCACACACTCTGTGGTGTGCGTCAATGAGGGGCTGGGTTTCTTCACAGCCACTTTTCAGGTCAGTCTGTAAGGAAGGAAGTGTGTGCAGATCTACAAGCTCCATGCGCTCCCTTCCTTTGTGCTTTACCACAGGTGCCCAGTCAGGGAAGCCTGGGCCTGGCTCTCACTATCAATGATGCTCTAGAACACTCACTGGGAGCAATGTGAGAGCACAGGCCATGGGCAGAGGCGTCTGGAACTGCAGAGGGTGAGGACAGGGTCCTGGGAGCCCAACCTCTGACACTGTGAAACAAGACATGGAGGGCTGTGCCAGGAGATGTGGAGGGCTTTGCCATGGGACACAGTGCCATGGGATGTGGAGGGCAGCCTACATGATGTGGATACATTGGACAGAAGGGGATTCACATCTGGGCAAGATGGAGTGAGTATGTTAGATTTAATCCTGCTACTCAGGGAGGTTGCAGCGGTAAGTTACAGCTTGTAGACCTCACTTGTGGAGTCTTCCACTGACATCTCCAGACTATGCTGAACCTGCAGGAAAGGCACTGTCACCACAGAGGAGTGAGAAAAGTTTTGGAAGAACATGGCTTGGGGAGGAAGGTGCTTCCAAATGCTGAGTCTGTAGGGTTCAGTGGCTCTGCCTGTCATCCCAGCAAGTCAGGAGGCTGAGATATGACGAACGCAGCCCCATTCAGCTCAGGCAGGAAAGTCCATGAGATTTATCTCCACTGAACCATACAAAACTGGGAAGTGGAGCTGTGGCTCAAGCGGTAGAGTGCTAGCCTAGAGCACTAAAGCTCAGAGACAGCATCCAGGCCCTGAGTTCAAGCCTCAGAATTGGCAACAACAGCCAAAAAAACAAAAAACAAAAAACGGTGACACTACAATTGGCTACAGAGTGAATTCAGGGCACCAGGCTGAATAGCCACATAACTCAGGAATGGCAGGGAATCTTTGGCTAGGTGATCTGAAGAGTCCACACGAAGTCTTTGGTGGCAGGACATGCCATGTGATTAACTCCCATGGAAGAGAAGACACTAAGGACATGGAAGTGAACTCCTGGGTACCAGTGAGGCGACTGTGGCCATCGAAGGCAGCCAGAACTGGCCAGGGGCTATGGGCAGAGGGTCATTTTAGGGAGACTTTGTAGATGGAAGCTGGCCTGATGTCACCCACCCTGAGACCCTACAATGGTTGACCCAGGAAAGGCCGGCTAAGCATCATCAAGCCCTACCAAAGCACCCTTCTTCTGAGGGCAATACTTTGAGGTGCTTTCTGACTACAGGTTGTGAGAAGTAGGGGAGATCAGAGATGGGGACAGGCTGATCAGACATGAGGCTTTGTTTTCAAACCACTCAGTGCCAAAGGCCCAGTGGATTTGGCTTTGCCAGAGCGTGGGTGTGCTGGTGGAGAAGGGAGCCCGTCAGGCGGGGAGGACCCCTGTGGTTTCCCAGCGAGCTGGGCTCCTGGATGCCTTTAGAGACTCCCTCCAGAAAACACCCAGAGTTTGCATGCAGGCAGGAGTTTTAAGCAGTATTGGTAATTTTAAGCTTTATCAAGTGGGAAAACTGTTCCAAAATTAAATGGTCTGGGGGAGAAACACACACTGGCCAAATGTCATCTTTGCTTATTCTTGATAAGCCAGCTAAAATGCATCCTCATCTCAAAGGGCTCCACGGCATGTCGATCATCTTTAGAATAAGGTCACTGAATTTAGAGAGCCAGGGAGACGGCAGCTCTCGAGGCGCGGGAGACACTGGGCAGTGTTTATCTGGCTGGTGTCAGATGTTCCTAAACTACAAAAACACAGACCTGGTGGGCAGGTGAGGGGTGGCTTTAACCCGGCCCTGGTCCTGGGAACAGGGCAGGAGCCCCGGACTGTGCGACACGAGGGAGGCAGCCGTCGGTGCTGGGAGGGGAGTGGCTGGCCCGTCTGGCTGCCTTGTCTCAGGCCTTCTGGTTTTGCTGCCCCGAATCTTTATGACTTTAGCTTGCAACTTCTCACTGCTTGCTACCGGGTGTGGATGGCCTATCTATCAGCCAGGCTCAGCTCTGCTCTCCTTTCCCTTCACCCATCTCTGTGCAGGAGCCAGTTACCCTTGCGAGGTGGGTGGGGATCAGGGGTGAGGCTGTCCAGGACACAGCTGTGACCCTGAATGCTTGGTGGCCCTGGGTGCTCCTCTGGCCTCAGCCAGCTGGGGTCTGGCAGGTTTCTGAGATGCGGCCGGCAGCAGCAATGCCCTGCAGTGCCCACACCACCAGTGTGCAGCCTCCAGGACGTGGGCATGGGTCAGCTCTCCATGAGCCTCTCTCGCACTCCTGACCTCACCCCAGCAGCGGCATCCTTTGCAAGCAGCATTCCCCAAGCTGGCACTGTTGGGGCACAGATCTTGTCTACCCCCCCCCCCCCAACAGAAACGCATCCAATCTTTAATTTATTCTGGCAACTCCTGTAGTTCCCCAAGGTCTCGGGTCTGCACATGACCTTGCAATGAGGTCTTTGCCAGAAACACCCTTCCCCTTCCTCCACCCATCACCTTGAACGCTGGCATCCTGGCGCCTGAGGTCACAGCTTGGTAGGAAAGTTACCGGCCATCACAGCAACTCATCCACAGCCCTGCTGAGCACTCACTGACTCCCTGTGTGTACGTTCTGTGGAACGCCAAACTTCAGCACTCTCCCTGCTCCCCTCTAATCAGGATCAATTCCAGGGTCTACAGCAGCAAGGTGAGCCCTCTGCTCCAGTGTGCACGGGCCGTGCACGGCTGCCTCCCCTCCCTGCGCCCGATGGGAGAAGTTCAGCTGCCATGTAAGGGGCAGCAAGGAACGGAGTTAAAACACTTGTTAAACATCATGGGTAGAAGATCAAATATTCCCTCTCTGTTTGCTTTAATTAACTGTAATTAAAACATCACAGGGAGCATGTAGACTCTATTTGCATACACTCCATCTAGCTGTTTGGAGAGTTGTTGGATCTTGTCCTACCTCTGAGGTTTGGAAGGTTCCATAACACGAGTGGGAACTGAGTGGCAGCGCCCACCCCTCCTGTTGGAGGCATTTAGGCTGGAGGCTGCATTTAGGCTATTTGAAAAATTGCAAGGTCTCCTCCACCTTGGGCGGGGTTCAGAATGGTGAATAGACACCACCAGCCAGTACTGGAGGGTGGGAGCGTGAGAGAAGCTTTGTGCCCTCACGGAGAGGGGAAGAGGATGGGACAACACGAGGGAAGGCCGCAGCTGTGGGCAGGCGGCTGGAGGATAGAGGTGGGAACAGTGCTTATGGGACACAGCCTCCCTGAGACAGAGCTGAGGAAGATGCAAACACTCAGTCCCCAGTCTCACCAGTAAGTGCTCAAGAACCCCCTGTGGCCTGCACTCCACGGAGTGGGCAGCCAGTGTGACACTCCATCTCCACAGGAAGTGTGGGAAGGGGTGCTAGGCACACATGCGCAGCTTCTGCAGCCTATTTTCCTCCCCACTAATAAATACACATTCAGCAGTTTCTTATCATCTTCCTGCAGAGAAGGAAGTGCTCTGCCTGAAGTTTCCCCCAGAGAGGAAGTGCTCTGAGTGCATATCCCCCAAACAGGAAGTGCTGTGTGTATACTTCCCAGAGAGGATATGCTCTGTGTGTACTTCCCCCAGACAGGGAGTGGCCTGTGTGCAGGTTCCCCCAGAGAGGAAGTGCTCTGTGTGTACTTCCCCCAGAGAGGAAGTGCTCTATGTGTACATCCCTAGAGAGGAAGTGCTCAGTGTGCATGTCCCCAGAGAGGAAGTGCTCTTTGTGCTATTGGACTGCACGCCACCAGCCATTACAGTTACATAGATACCAGAGCTGGCTCACGTGACAAGAGAGGCATGGGAAATCTGAGATCAGCCCCAGAATGAGTGCGATGCCTGAGGTGACTCCAAGGCAGAGGGAGGAAGACAAAGCTCGGATGAACAGGTTAGCAAAATCTGACCCAGAATCTGGTCCCTGCAGAGAGGGGCTGGGCACCAGGCCCCACATGGGCACGTGCTGTGCAGGTGCTCCCCCCTCCAGAGGGCAGCCCCACTGACGGTGGCTGCTCCAGACGAATGTCTCAGATTGAGAATGAAGACTGAAATCCAGGACAACACTTACTGCCAGTTAGTGAATGTTTCTAAGCACTTGGTCCAGCCAGACCCGCATGGCAAGTCAATGGGTCATCTGCCCACTTCCTGTCCCTGTCCCCGTGTCTGCTCAGGGTTTCCTACACAACCACCAACAGCCCCCGTTCTGGGAGGCACTCCGAAATCCAACATGCCATCTGAAAGAGAGGCCAAGGGCATTCATTCCCAGGCATCAGCTTGGTTTCACATGAGGTGATTAGACTCTTTCCTGCTAATTGCACTAGAAAGAACTAATTAGAAAAATCTACCATTCAGCTAATGAGAGCTGGGCTTGACACTCCGAGTACTGAACTTGAGCACAGGTTCTCATTCCTCCTCTGAGAAAGCTGCCACTGTGCTATGTTCCGGCAATGTTCACCAATCCTGCAGGGATGGGGTTCCCAGCATCCCAGATCTCTGTGGGCCCCGAAGGCGAATACGACAGGCCAGGTGCTGCTGGGCTTATGCTGCTGGAGCCATGGACAGCACCATGTAGGGGGCCTCCCGTGACTCTCCTTGGGTTTGTGGGGGTGAAGAATTCCTCACAGGGCAGTGGTGTCACCTGAAGAAGACTCCCAACCTGGCCATGGGTGCAGCATTTTTCTGAAAGCTGACAGAACGAGAATCGCAAGAGCTAATGAATCAGGGGTTCCTATTCCATAGTAAACTCAGGACACAGTGGACAGACAGCATGGTGGAGGGAGGCGTGGGAGAAGAGGAAACGGCCGTGTCAGGAGTCTGCATGTCACAGGGGTCACGGGCCGACACGCTGGGGTCACATGGACAGTAGAGACTCTCTGAAGGGAACATGTCTACAGCTCAAAACATCCACAAAAAACTTTTTCAGAAAGACTTTCCAGTCCTCTGGGCAGGCACTAGGATGGTGTCTGCTGCAAGGCGAGGTGCGAAATGAGCGGAAGTGGGAATGCTGAACCACGGCCCTGGGAAAGCAGTGCTGGAGAGCCTGCACCGTCCTGCAGCTCCTGACTCCAGGGAAAACGTTTTCAAGGAGTCAAGAATGTGTGAGTTGGAATACACGGAGGGAGCCAGGCCTCCGCCTGCATGGCCAGGGAGGTCAGGACCGAGGCTGCTCGCCTCTCTGGAAGCCCTGGGCAGCGGAGACCACCTGGAGCCACATGCCGTCTGCTGATCTCCCTCCTCTGGACTCCCAAGGCAGCTCTAAGCAGAAAGTGTGAAATGGTGGATCCACAGCCTTCAGATCTGTGATTTGTTTGCAGTTGGGAAAACATTGTGGGGGTCTGGAGGAAAACGGGGTGGCTGCAACAGGGTTTGGCAAGACATCTGGAAGACACTTCCTCAGCACATTCCTTCCGCACACTCCTGACATCTGTGTTGCTAGGACAAACTTCTCCCCTAGCGTGGTATTCGATCTCCCCCACTCCGAGGGCTCTTGGGTGTGGTGTGCCTGTGTGTATACACACCCCCTTAAGACGAGGGCGGCAGGAAAGCGACCCCACACAGCAGCATAGCAGCCACCGTGTGTCTGGTTCTTGCCATTCTCATCATTTGGACCTCCAGGGAAAGGGTGGAACCCCAGTCCGGCTCAGCAGGGTGCCCTCCTCAGATGGCTTCCTCCCACTTTTCAAGCCGCCCTGGCTCTCCCAGCTCCTGGGTAAGGGGAGCTGACACACCCCACTTCCCCCAGCACACACAGCTGTCCTTGTAAGTGAATCAGAGTCCCTTGAAAGACAGCAGCTGGAAGAAAAAATTGCTCCAGGGATTTTTTTTTTTCAGATGTTAAATTCCCAGTATGTAATACAGAAATGTGTCTAAACCCCTGGTTCTTCCCGCTGCAGTCTCAAGGCTGGGATTTATTTCATAACAGAATTTCTCATCTTGACCTCCCTTCCCTGAACCACTACAGGAAAAGCCAGGCTCTGTCCACTAGCCAATCTCCAACAACACAGCTCAGGCTCAGGGTCAGCAGCCAGTCACAATCTGCGCCATGGAGAAAGCCCGGGATCTTCAAGGCCACGCGTCACCTTAGCAGTTCAGAACTTTTGCTCTTCACACATGTCAGAAAACCTGGCTACTGTCATAGCCCACAACAGTGTGACACTATCTTTTAAATTTTATTAATGCATAATCTTTACTTAATGGAGTAGGTGACCCAGGGCTAAGACACAGATTTTAAGATATGGTGTTAATGTTGCATAGCTACAGAAGAGCTGTGGAAGGGAGAAGTAAATGTTTACGGTGCATGAGTTGACTCACTCTTTTGCAAAACAGGAAGCCTGATGGTGATGGTGGTCACCCAGTAAGATGGATACACAAAGTATGCGGAAATTCTGACACTATGCCAACTCAACTACTACGCTTAAAAGTAGCTTTAAGATGATTAAAAGACATTAGTCAATATTTGCAGCATTATTATTTCTGTATTTAAAAATGAAGAAAGGAAGGAAGAAACAGATGGGAGAGGTGGGTCAGTGGAGGAGCCTGGCAGAGGCAGGGAAGGCCTGGCTTCCGGGAGGTTGGCACCCTGGAAGAGACTTCCGGCCTTCTCCAGAGCCCAACACAGTGGGCTCCAGGGATGGGCACATGCATGCTCAGTCCTTGTTACAGGACACCTGCTCTCTGCTGCCACCGAATTTCATGGAAGGCTAAAATACACGGCTTACACGGGGGCGTTGATGTCTCAGGCGGAAGACAACCATACGAACCAGGTAGGCGTTTCACTACATTTCCTAATGCCTCCTTAGCCTTGAAAGGGACACCCTTGCCTCTGGTCCAGACCGTGTGTGCTGTGCTTAACGCCGGCTAGCCAAACCCAAAGCACAACCATGCTACCCCTTAATAGTTAATCCTCCAACATGCAATTAGGCATTCGCATGACAGTCACATATATTTCAGGACGGTATTTCGTGTTTGCCTTCTCTTTCAAGCCCTCTACTGGGGGGCACTTACTCTGTCAAATCTGCTATAGTAATCAAAACACTGAAATTACTCCTTTCCACACTAAATATACTGGAACTGGTTGTTTGATTAAATGTAGAGCAGAGAGTGCAATTTGCTAAATTACAAGTATTCTGAACATGTAAATATAGTTTAATTACTGCAATTAAAGAAGATTACTGGAGATTGGCAGATGGGAATGTAATGCTGTTTTAATTAGAGTTTTTAATGCACTGTAACATAAGCATAATATTAACCCTTTATCCTAGAAGAGGTAGCTTGTCTTTGAAAAATTAGCATTTAAAAATGTATTACAGCTACTGGTCCATAACAAGGCCTAAGGGGTCACAATCAGATGGGAAGCCCACTGTGGAGGCCAATCACTGCTTCCAGGAAGAGAAACCAAGGCAGGGAATAAGAGCCAGTGCCTGATATCCATGGCAGTGATGCCAACATCTGCTGGGGTCCCAACTTTGAGCATACATGTATGTGTTCATGCGTGAACATGTGTACACCTGCTGAAAAGCATATCACCCGAGCCATCTCCCTCAGAGCAGAATGCAGGCAGGAAGGCCACACAGTGGAAACAGCACTCGACTAGCACGCATGGGGCCCTGGATCCCATGCCCAGCACAGAAGTCTGCCACAATGTCTTGCTACAAAAGATCTCACCAGAGCCGTTGTTTAACCACACACAAGAAGGAAAGGATCTCAAAATTGTATTTTTTAAGTTATCATTTATTTACTGGCACTTTTTTGGTTTATGTACCAAAAACTTGAACCCAAGGCCCCATGCATGCTAGGCAAGCACTCTACCACGAAGCTACAATCCTGGCCCCTCAAAAATTGTATTTTTAAAAAATGTGTTTGTTCACATTTGAGAAAATCACAGCATAAATGCAGCTGGCATCCATTCCATGGGAAAGAGACCAGTTTGTGATTATTCACCCTCCAGAGCAGAAGAGCTACATAAAAGTAATATCCTTGCAAGCAAGAAGCAATCTTTGTCATCTTGAAAGCTATCACTTGCAACATTTTATCCATTTAAGTCAATAGCCTATTAGAAATTCTAATTGAAAGTTCAATAGTCAGCGCAGAGCCTTACAATGGAGGTTGCCTTTTGGAAAGCCATTTAAAGTCTTAATCTCTTTATCATTTGGTATTTTGAAGCCTAACTTTGTTCTCGTTAGGCAGATCAATGGCATTAATTTACAAAATGGGGGAAAATGTCACCCTTCATCCTTTAAGTCTCAGCCCGGGAAGAGGCGCTCACGCGAGCGTGATCATTGCTCTCCAGTCTCAGCAGCAAGCGGTGCCAGGGGAGGCCTGACCTACAAATTTTAATTACTGCATGAAAAATGCAGTTCTGGGAGAGGAAGGGAGACTGTGCAAAGGCCGGAGTCCACCGGAGCCAGGCTGTGCAGGCCCAAGTCTTCTGAGTACCTGGCTTTGGAGGGAGAGGCAACACCGCAAGCCAGGACCAGAGACTTGATACAGCACCCGACCCAGCCGGGCCCACATGGAGGATGCGAAGAGGCAGGAGCTGCCGAGGGAAAGGAGAGAAGAGAACAGATGCCAACCTCACGGAGCACCGTGCACGACGTGTGCACCCATGCCTGGCAGCCAGAATGTCCTCCCCTCCATCCTCATGTCCCAGCATGGCCTTGCCCAAGGTGTGCTCAGCGAAGTGGGCACTCAGTGGGTAGAATCCCTTTCCCCAAGGATGAAAGGATTCTGAATATATACACACGGAGCCTAATTCATGGTGGCAGAAGAACTAATAAAAGTATAAAATGTGCTGGGTGCCGGTGGCTCACGCTTGTAATCCTAGCTACTCAGGAGGCTGAGATCTGAGGATCACAGTTTGAAGCCAGCCTATGCAGGAGACTCTTATCTCCAATTAACTACTAAAAGAACTACAAGTGGAGCTGTGTCTCAAGTGCCCCAGGCACTGAGTTCAAGCCCAAGGACTGACATTAAAAAACACACAACAAAGCAAAACAGAACAAAAAAGCTCTGTAAAATGTGAAGCTCAACACCGGTACAGGAAGCAGTTACCACACCCAGCTTTGGTACTACATAAGCCATGGGGACACACTCCCATCACAACTACAGAAAATGGGTGTGGTCACCACCAGCACTGGGACAATCATTTCACATACTCACACACGCGTGTGGTAGGAAGGTTAACAGCCAGGATAACATGGCTTTCCTGCAGGGTGGACAGAATTTTCTGACAGAGTCTGGTTATGTTTTCTCTATGGTTTAATGTTGACTTTCTAAACAGCAGTAATTGAGACGAGATGGGGGTTGATGGCTGACAGCTATAATCCTAGCACATGGCTACTTGAGAGGCTACAATCAGGAGGACCCGGTTTGAGGCCAGCCTGGGAATACAGGCGATCCCCTCTCAAATCACAGCTGGCTGTGACGGCGCACGTCTGTCACCCCACTGATGCAGGAGGCTGAGGTTAGGGGCTGCCTGTTCCAGTCTAGCCCAGGTAGCAAAGTCCTGATGACTTCATCTCAAGAGAAGAGCCAGGCAGTGCGGTGCCCACTGCAACCCCCCCACCCCCAATCACAGCTACAACTGGAAGCGTAAAGGAGGCAGGTCATGTTCCAGAGGCAGCCCCAAGTGTGAGGCCTCACAGGAGCTGAGCACACAGGGCTGGGGATACGTTTCGGCAGGAGAGCACCTGCCAAGCACGTGGGAGGCCCTGAGTTTAACACATTAAAGAAGATGTAGAGCTTTCCCAATGATCAACAAACCCTTTTTTCTTATAAAATGGAAGAAGGCCTTCCCTGTGGTGTTTGGCAGGAATGACAGGTCATTCTTGGCTTTCAAAACTTAGGTTCTTTAGCTCTGGGCTTTCGTAAAAGTGGCTTTGCTCACTCACTATACCCTGACACACAAAACTCTGCACATGTTTTTGCATACTGGTACCCTGTGTCTCACACAATTGGCTTCTTCATCAAAGCTGCTTGATGATGGTGACAGGGAGACAGCAGCCTTGCGCCGTCAGTGTGCCCGCCTTCCATGCCGCAGACCTGTGGTCAGCTACGACCCCAAGTCAGAGAGCTCTGGATGACTTTTCATGTCTCCTTCTTATGCAAGAGAGGCCGCCCTTCTCCTTGTCCCTTCTGACACCCACAGCTGAGGCGCAGCAAGGAAGTCTCCCATTAACACCATGCCAGGTGCTCCGCGCCTCTGCACTGGGTTAACACCATGCAGGAAGGGGTCCCCAGGAACCACCTCCTCGGCGTGATGCCACCCAGGGGGCCCTGAGGACTTGACGTGCCACCTGGAGAAGATGAAGAGGGAGGGGATGGGTACCTGAGGACTGAGCGGAGACAGGTGGCAGCAAGGCTAAAAGCCCCAAGCCAGCAGAGGCAGAGCCCAGATTTGCCCTCCGCCCAGTGCAGAGAGCACACATTCAATGCAACACCGTCTGAGCAGCCCCCATCAGCTTTCCCGGAGCATGGCATTTTCAAATCCCACACATCATCACAGCTTTGAATCCTGAGATGCCCAAGCAGGAAACCCTGAGCTTCCATCTGCCTCAGGATGACAGGACAGCTGAGGCGCAAGCTGCTGTCTGGAGGAGGGCTGGCAGGAACCTCAGGAATGCTGGCCTGGCAGCCAGGGATGCGCAACGGGCCCCTCCCTCCCACTGGGGCAGAGCCGACGCGAGCTGCTGGCTGGCAACCAGGTCTGTCTAAGCATAGCTAGAGATAAACCACCAACAAGAGCTGGCTGGCTTCTGAATTTTGTGTTGACTGTTAGATTTAAAAATCACAGAATTCATCACATGGTCTTGAGGAAATCCAGCATGTTCTCTGTTGTATATGACATCTGCTGACCAAACTTCAGGAGGCAAGACTGCCTAGGTGGATGTGAAAGTCAACAGAAGGGAAGGGAGGCACAGAGGCAGGCCAGGAAGGAGAACAGCATGAAGCCTTGTCTTCAGGAACCACAGGAACTCCAGGATGGTGGCTAGATACACATGGCCTGGAAGTCTTCCCTGGTGAACCTTGGGTCTGCCCCTGCCAGCCTGCTCTAAGCTGCCTGCTGCCAAGCCTCTGCAGATACTCCCCTGTCCCCGCTTGAACATTAGCTCCCAGCCCCTCCCAAAGCCACCTTTGTCCTTAATCTGTTTCAATCTGACTCTCCAGCGGGCCACTTCAAATAATCAACAAAATAAGCTCTTGAGACCCCTTCAGATGAAAATCGTTCACAAAACTAGAAATACAAAGAGACCACACAATAATTACACAGCTATATTTTTAATACAAATCACCCACCTGTGATGGATGCAGAGGACTGATGAATTTCTCTGAGATGGCGAACAGATGCTGGTTCACCACAGTGATGTCCAGAGCAATAAGGCAAGAAAAGGAAACACAAGCCACCTCTGCTTGCAGAAGCCACTGCCTTACACGCAGAGAATCCAGAACCACCAGCAGGTAAGAGCAAGGTGAGTGGGCAACGTACCCACAGCACCTGTGCTTCTGCATGTCAGCGATGAGCAACACACAGAGGAAAGACTAAGAAAACAATTCTTTTGACCAGAGTGATCCAAGGAGAAAATGCCTGCAAACAATTTCACTGAAGAAGTGGAAGACTGGAAGCTGAAAACAGTAACATAAACATTGCTGAAAAAAGTAAAGAAGATCAAAATACATGGAAAACCACTCTGTGTTTGTGGAGTAGAAGACAATACTGCTGAGGTCAGCACTACCCAGAGTGGTGAGGCTACAGGTTTACTGCAAGTCTGGCTGACAGTCCAAGCCTTTGACAGAACCACAGAGGCTGCTCTTCCGATGTGCTTGGAGTTGCGCTGTGGGCCTTAACCACTCAAAACAACCTTGGAAAAGAATGAGCGCTCAGAGACCTCACACTTTGATTTCAAAACCATGAAGCTTAAGAAATCAAAGTCACATGGCCACAGGCACAGGACAAACACAAAGGCAGATGGAGGGGAAGCAAGCCCACGTGGCTGTGGCTGATTTCTGACAAGGGACGATCAACCTGCAACAACTGGGGGTCCAGGTCCAAAAGCATCCTATTGGCCCATTGTCTCATTCCATGGAAAAGCTGACTCAGAATGGAGTGAAAGATTAACCATAATATACTCTTAGAAGAAAATGCAGGGGTACACCCAACCCTTGAAGTTGAGAAGAGTCATTGGCATGATACCAAAAGTAGGAACAAAAAAAGGAAAAAAATGATAAGCTGGACTATGTTTTGAATGTGTCCCTAGAAATTAACATTGAATTTTAATCAATGCAAGAGCACTGACAGGTCTCTACAGCAAACAGCGTGGTCTACGTGTGCTCATCTACTTGGAGACCACCGAGCATGCCTGTGCTGGGAGGACAGGGTGTGGGCCTGTGGGGGAAGGACACAGTGCATGTCTGTGGTGGGAGGACAGGGCGTGGGCCTTCGGGGGAAGGCTACCGTCCGTGCCCGTGGCGGGAGGACAGGGCATGGGCCCGCGGGGGAAGGACACAGTGCATGTCTGTGGTGGAAGCACGGCCCGTGTCTGTGGTGGGAGGTGAGGGCACATGCCTGTGGTATCCACATTCACAGGTCACCAGCTGCTACCAGGCCAGCCATATTTTCCTCCATGAGAAAAATCTCATGATTTGGATGATTTGGAAGTTATCAAGCAACTTGAAAGAGTTAACTCTGCCATCCCTCCACCCCAGATGCCCTTCGGTGTGAGACAAGTTTTTGGAAAAACAAATCTGTGGAATGCCAGGTGCAGGACTTTATGTGGTTTCCTTTTCTATTACCAGCAGCCTCCGAAGGCATGTGGAAGGCGATGGCCCTGAGAAGCCCTTCTTGAGCAATGCTGGAGGCCAGCGTGTCCTTCAGACAAAGTGAGCAAGGTGGGACGTTCAGAAGTGGGAAGATACACGTGCCAGGCCCCAGCTAGTAATCCACCATAAGGGCAGAGTGTGGGGGCCCAGTGTGGTGGTGCATGCCTGTAATTCCAAATACACAGGAGGCATAGGTAGGAGAATTGGGATTTAGGCTGGCCCTAGGCAGAAGCATGAGGCTCTATCTGAAAAATACATAAAGGAAAATGGCTAGGGTGTGGCTCAAGTGGTAAAGTATCTGACCAGTGGGTACAAGGTCCTGAGTTCAAACCTCACCCCTACAAAGAAGAACTGTGTGTGCGTGGGGTGCGCTACCTTGCCCCTACTCCTGCGGCCAGCATTCTGCTGATGAGGTTTCTCTGAAGCTCACCACGCACATTAATGAGATGAGGCTGCCCTGGGACACTCCTTGCTCTCTGCAACTGTGGGGCAGAGATCAGGGCTGGCCTGTGAGAAGGGGGAGGGGTGGTCGCCCCCAGGAGCAGGCTGCAAGAGGAGGGCAGCAATCAGGTCCTCCAGGAAGGGTGGACAGGCAATCAGAAGGCCTAGGGTAGTGAATCAGAAGCCCCCGGGAGTCTCTGAGACAAAGAATGCCATTCTGGAGCTGTGATTGGGAGTCTGGGCATTTCAGCAGCCCCCAGCATCAGGGTAGAAAGCTGAGAGAAGCTGATGACAATCAGGCACACAGAGACACAGACACACAGACACACACACGGAACAGTCAGAGCCAACAAGCTTCAGAGCCGGCTGAAGACCACAATACAGGCCAAGACCATGGAGGCGGGCTGGGCTCAAAGGTGGATGGACTCCTCTTCCCCCACCTTGAGAGAAAGAACACTTGGGGGAGGGTGGCCAAGTTCTGTCTAGAAAGCTGCTTAGGAAAAGGGCATCCCACAAAGTACCCAGAGGCAGGAAAAAAGCCTCAAGTCTGTCTCCATGCTGTCCTGTCTCTGCTCTGTGTGCTCTCCTGTGTGGAGTCAGGAAAGGCCTCCAGCGACACCCAGGGTGGGTGCACCCAACACCCCAATCAAAGTGCCTTAGAGCCCACGGCCTGGAGGCTCTTCTGCCTTGGAGCCGGCTTTGAAAGAACACTGAAGCTCTACACTCCTTCCAGGAGCCCCCCGATGCCCCATCTTTTCTGACTTTATTATATCCTAGCAGCTTTTATTTATTGACAGCCCAGGATCTTCTGCTGACAGGGTGAGGCAGAAGCAGAGATATTTTGTTAAACTTAAACAGACCTGTAAGTGGACACTGGTCTTATAAATCTTTAAAACCTTAGGTTATTCTTTAAAAACCACTTTTACAAGGCAGAGAGAAAGCATTTGAGAGAGAGCATGAAACACCCACTTTCTGTTTGGACAGCATGTGGTGGCAGCTGCAGGCACAGAGGGACCCTGTGGGTGTAGAGGCCACAGCCTGGGGGTGGTGGCGGTGGTCATTCTTGACCATTGCCTGTGGAGCTCACATGAGGTTGTCTTGTGCATGGTGGACCCTGCCCCCCATGTCCCCCATGCTCTCCATGCCCCCCATATACCCCATGTCCCCACACTCTCCATGCTTCCCACACCCTCCATGTCCCCCACACCCCCCCCCCTATTCCCCCACATCCCTATGCTCCTCCTCCTTTACCCAAATGCAACACCCAGGGCTCTAGCTCATTAGCCTTTCCCTCTGTGCCACAAGCTCACGGTTGTTGAAGTTTGCAGGTTTGTGATGTGATGGATCAAATTCTAAGCAACACACCAACTTCATTTGTTTTGGTCATCCTCCTACAGTCTCCTTCACACTGGCCCCGTGGATCTCCACTTTTGCCCCAGCCCCATCCTCTGTTCCTCACTCTGGCCCTGGTTCCCCACCCACTTCTGTCTCGGGGTCTGTACGTTCACGACCTCCTCTTTCCTCAGCCTTACAGGTCTTTTCTATCTCACTGTGCTCTGCACCAGCTTGTGGGGCCTTGTCATGACAATGCTCCTCTGACCTAATGGGTTCAGAGGCCACAGAACTGGTGCAGTGATCCCACGGCACTAGGCTGCTTCTGCTACAGTCTCCAGAGCCAGCAAGTCATGGACAGTGTGTCCTCCCTGCTGCAAATTCTCCTTTATGGTGAATGGTTTATGGTTCAACCTGATCACAAGTTTTATGTGCCTTTTCAGATCTGTCTTGGTCCAATCTGACATTTGACCAAGCAGCTCCTGCAGCCTAACCACTGAGATTTGCGAGTGAATAAGACAATCCCAGCCTCCTCCTCACAGCTAATGACCTGGGAGGCAGGACCACCTTGAACCAAGCAGGGCACAGACCCTCTGGAACATTCGGCAAGCCCCCGAGCTCCAGGCCAGCGCCTCTGCCTGAGCCTAAGTCTCTCACTAAGAATAAAACCTCAGGGAAAGTTCTGACTGCCTCAGGTTTTTCCAACTGTCAAGCAAAGCCAGGAGCAAAGGTTTCTTGTATGGGTGGGATAAGTTGATATGTAAAATGTTGAGATAGTGCTGAGCATGTAGGAAGTGTTCCTGATGGTGCAGCATCCCTGCAGGACTACAAAGAAAATATATCTTTACTACCTGAATACACATTGTCCCAAGGCACACGAGGAATCCACTAAGACACAAAATCTGTACCAACAACCTCTGCAGTGAAGGAAACATGGAAGCGGAAATACAAACACTTTTATGCACGCACAGGTGCAAGGAGAAGTGTCTGTTCATGCTCAAAGAACAATACTCAAGGAGAGAAAAAAGACACACAGGATGGAAGCACTGCCCAGCAGGGATTGTTTCCATGGGGACTTGGTGAGCTAGCATCCCACAGGTCAGGACAGGTGTGGTCACCACACAACTGCCTGCTGTGGGGCCTGCTCATGGGACCACGCCTGCCCGTGGGGGAGAACACAGGAAACCAGGATGAAGCCCAGTAGCACGGGCAAGCCTGGCGTCCACCACACATGGCATCATCAAGTGCTGGGCCTGCTCCAGGGCCCCAGCTTCCGCTTGCACTAGCTTTGGCAGTGAACACCTCTAAGTTCATCTCTGATGGTTTCCTTAGGACCCAACATTCCCGTCAAGAGATCGGCGCCATCCATGCCAGAGGCAGAGCTCGGGTGGGCCATGTCATGCTGAGACCCCTGCCTGTCTGCCTGGTCCGTGCCCCTGCTTTCATGGGCACAAGTGGAACATGGAGATGCAGTTATTTTTCCCTCTATGATTAATTGTGAGATTTCTCTGTGCAGAGCTAGCCTTGGTTTAACTAACCCTTAAACACCAATGCAGTTCTTACCAGGCTGTAGCCCATGGGCTGTAGCCCATGTAGCCATGGCAGTGCCTCCTTGGCCTTATTTTATGCTATACTCACTCAGCATGCAGGATGTTCTAACTCTGCACTCCTGGCCATAGACCAGGAAGCCTTCAGCCAGAAGTGGAAAATACAATAGAAGACAATACAAGAGCAGACAAGACTGAGCAGGCAAGGAAAATAGTTTCTATGTGAGGAAGGCATGGGAGGTGAGGCGGTTGTGGCTCTGGGGGAGGCCAGGAAGAGAGACCCAGGGAGGGCAGCGAGGGCGGGCCTACAGAGCAGACCATGTGAAACACGGAGGCATGCGGTGGGCCCACGGGCTGGAACCACACTGATTTTATTGTCACAACCTCTGGAATATGCAAATAGACACTCAGAATGCAGTCCTTTGCTTGCTTGATGCATAGCAAAGCAAGCATTCAAACTTGTTTCCTTGTTCTCATGTGTAGGCAGTTAATAGCCTCTGTCAACACTGGGTTCTTGAATACTGCAGACGGGGCAGGAGCTGACAGAGACACCAGTGAGGACAGGGCAGAGCTGGGAGCTTGGGTATGACAGAGGATGGAGGAGGAAGAGAGGAAGCCAGCCTCTGGTGGGCTCTGTGCTCAGGAAACCATGGGTGCAGGGCTGGGTAGGGCATGCCTGGCAGACTCAAAGGAGCAGACATTGCCAGGGTGGAAGGGAGAGTGACAGGTGGGCACTGCAGGGCCCAGCAACTCCGTTCTGGTGTGAGGAAGGAGGGCAGCTCTTGCTGCTGTGCGGCAGGACTGGGACCCTGCCCTGGACAAGGACATGTGATGTAAGGGAGGAGATACATGCACACACAGATGATAGGTCTGACAGAAGACGATGGATAGAGGAGACGCGAGTCCAGGCTGACCTCACAGGCGCCCTGGTTGTTCCTTGCGGAGCTACCGCTACATACTGAGGTGTGACGGGCAGGGCTGGACTGGGGTTAGGATGACAGGAAAACATGGGCAGCAACCCAAGCACGGAGGAAACTTAGCCAACACTTGGCACCAGGGCGTAGGCAGCGAAAGCAGTTTGTAGCACATGCAACTAGGGTGAAAGGTGATTTCTCCAGCAAGCTGACCTCTGCTGACAAGAAACCCGTGCAGGAATGTGTGTACACAGGTGGTGGGCGCAATGGTTGCCTGTGAGCGGCGCAGAACTGAGCCTCTGTGGCTCTGGGTCCAGAGGAGAGTCCTAGGGAGGACCTCGCATCTGTAAAAGGCCTTTGTCAATGCAGGATGATTGTAAGGACAGGGAGAGAGACCAAAGGAAGGAAGGAAAGTTCTCCATGTCCTTGAGAGCGGAGGGCCTCCATCTCAAAAAGAGCACTGTGCACTCATCATCTTAACAAGACAAACGAGAAGGAAATGTCCTCCCGCTTAGAGCAAGCCGAGTCCACAGGGCCGAGGGCCATCATTATCGTTGGAAGCGCTGCGCCTGCCATGTAAAGTGTGGCCTCTCGTGCTGCCGTGCAGCTAATGAATTCCATGGCAGTCCTTTATGAGAACAGAGCTCCCTCCCCCACCATCCCCTCAGGGTGGCTGCAGACTCAGTCCTGCTGCTCTCAAGGCTCTACTCCATGAACCCCACGCCGTGGCCTGGCTCCGGAGCTTGCAGAAATTCCCTGCACGGAAGGCCACGCTGCCACGCATCTGTTCTGTCTAAGGGCAGACGGAGCAAGGCAGGCCCCAAGCCCGGGGAAGCTCACTGCCAGGCGTCCATGCCTGGGGCAGCCACAGAATCTCCTTGTGTTAACACTAGCAGTGTGAGGCCTCACCCACGTGGGCTTGCCAGCCTGGCAGTAGTTGGTCAAGCTTCATAGAAGAGCAGGCAGGTCCCAGACGGTGTGCGGAAACTGTCACGGGCGCAGCTGTGGGTGCGCTGGGGGAAGGGCGGTGTGGTCACTGTGGTGTCAGCCGTGGGGAACTGGGCTGTCAGACCGGAGGCTGGCAGTGAGGATGCCTCCCCGTCCCACAGTCACCGGGAAGAGTCTGTGACTTGTGCGGGGACGTGCTCCATGCTGTGCCCATAGGAGCTCCACAATCCCTCCAAGTGGTCTTCTTTCCCCCATTTTGGATGGAACAACAAATTAGAAATCCAATTTTCTCCCACAAGACAGAGATGGAGAAGTTCCACAACCCCAGGAACCTGACACACTGGGAAGGTTTGCTGATGTGTGTGCATGTGTGCATGGGTGCATGTTAAACCCGTGCCGTCCAGGGCAGTAGCCACTGCGACTGGTTACGATGAGATCAATGATGACAAGAACGTGAGACCCCGTTTACACACCACGTTCTTGTGGTGGCGGAGGCCGTGCTGCCCCGGGCCGTGTGGCTCATTTCCAGCGTGCTCTCTGTCTCGCACGGCCGTGTTCACGCTCCCGACCCACACCTGCTTTCATGGAGGCCCATCTTTCCTCACCACCTACTTCCAGCCTCATCTTCACAAAGAGTGTGCCTACTTGATCTAATTTCTTTTCATTGTGAGGGGTGTTCATAGAGAAAAGAGAACGAACTTCACCCCACATTCTGACAGCTTAGAAATACTTAATTGGTTTGTGGGCTGGCTGACAAGGTTTAATATTCTCATCTTTTCAAATCTAAACTCAGCTTGAGGCCAAATCACTGCCTATATTAAATACATACAAATTCTATTATTAAAATGGTAGCGAAAGATCTTGTTACTTAAACTGACAGGGAGAGGAAGACTTCCTATCTTGACTTCATTCCTGGGGAGTGGATGCCGGGAAGAGGCAGCCACATTCCTCGTTGAGACCTGCAAATGTGTAAAGGGTTCTTGCCGACCCCCAATCTTCAGCATCTTACTCAACTATCTTCCTTCCTATCCTGAAGGTGTGGACAGCAGGCAGAGTCACTACGCCCGGCTTTGGTACTGCAGAAGCTATGGGGACAAGCTGACATCACAAGTACAGAAAGCGGGCACGGTCCTCAGCACCAGTGCTAGGACAATCGGTTCACACACTCACACTCATGCATGTGGTGAGGGCGGCGCAGCTGTGTGAACAGGGCTTTCCTGTTGGGTGGACTGTGCAGGGAGAGGGTCAGGCTTTTCTGATGGAGTCCGGGCACAGTTTCCCCTCTGGGAGGCCGACACGAGGAAAGGAGACACTGGATGGAGGACCGGGCTATGGTGAAGCCATGGGTGATGGCTGGCTGGGAGCTGGGGCCTGCAGGGCTCCTGCAGCTCCACCAGTGAGGACAGAGAGAGGTCCAGTGGGCTTTGTGAGTGTCCTCACTAGAAAACCTTCCACTCAAGTCTTAGAAACGTGGATGATCACAGCCCACATTACAGAAACAAAACCCGTCCACGGAGATGTGGGCTTGTAGAAACACTTTGGGAATTTCATTTTGTTTAACTGGTGAAAGAAAATCTAGACTTAGTGATCCGCAGTGTTAAACAAAAGACCCAAACAGCAGTACTAAGAAGAGCTCGTCATGTTACCTGAAATGCTTCTTCTCTTGCATTTACATGTTGAAACTTGTGTTCTAATGAAGTCATTCTGGCACGCCAAGTGTGTTAAGGCTGAGCGAGGAGCCCACCCCTCAGAGGGCTGTGCCGAGTGGTTGTTTCACTGCCAGGCCTCCCGAGCAGTTGGGAGGGGCATCGCAGGCCCGCCTGCAGCCTGGACAGGGCTCTGCTCGTTCTCAATGAGCATGGGTGGAGGTGTGAGAATACTTCACCCCACTTTCTCCTCCTCCAATCTCTACCATGGTTTGCCTCTCCAGCATCCAGACCCTTGTTTTCTTCTGTCTTCTTTCTTGGCATTACACAGACTATTTAACCAGCTCATAAACAGGGGCCAGCTTCCACCTGTCCTGCTTGAGGAGTAGGGACATTATTCAGAATAAGAACCAAGTAATGGCTTTGCTTGCCTCAGAGCTTTAATTCTTCCATAGCCTCCCCCTCTCCTCACGTCTATGGGAGGAAGCTCTGAAGAACTGGTGTGCCATCTATGAAAGGCGGTAGAGCAGGAAAGCTACTGGAGTTTTCCGAGTGCACTTCTCAGGAAGAGCTGCTCTCACTGCAAACCTTCATGTTCCCCTTTCTTAGAGACCACAAAAAACAGGAGTAACACTGTAGATGAGATTCATGGGTCTTACTCTACAACAGAAGGAGGGTCTTCTACCCTGTTCACTGGGGAATTTGTAATCTCTTCATGTGAGCTGAGCTTACAACAATATTCAAGTATGGTGGATACTGGTGCAACAGAGATGGTGTTAGACAAAGCTTTGGCTCCTGCATGACAAATTCCAGGACTACCAGAGGACTTGAGATGGTGCTGGGGTCTAAGCTCAGGGCCCTGTGTGGGCTAACAAGCTGTATCTCCAGTCTCCCCGGAGTTTTGGTTATTACTTTTTGGGTGTGGTGGTACGAGCCAGGCCTTGTGTTCTAGCTTGGCTCTCTTACTCAGAGCTGGCACTCTAGCCTTTCCTTCAGTGTGAATTCTGCTGTTAAACTGGAGATGAAGTCTCATAGCTCAGACTGGCTTTGAACCACAATCCCCTAGGTGTTAGCCAACCATGTAGCTGGGATTACAGGTGAGTACCACCAAGCTTGACTTGATCATTTTTATGGACTTCTTTGTTTCTTCCATCTTCCAGTGGTAAAAAGGAGAGCAATACTTTGATAGTAGTGAAGTGGTGTAGCTACCCACCAGGAAGCCCCGAGCGGAGGGTGAGGACCAGTGGCTCACAGCCTGGGAGCACACGGGAGACTCTCAGCTCTATCTCACAGTGAAGCAAACCTACAGAGACCTCCAGACCTGGTGACCACCATTCCCTCATATGCCCCGAGGGCCACAGTGCTGCTTCCTTGTCAAGTTTATTCTGTGGCAGGCTGTGGGCACAGGCCCACCCACCCATTTACTCCTTCCCAGTGCCAGGTAATAGGGAAACACTTCTCCATCCCCAGCACCACAGTGTACTGCACAGTCAATCACGAGACTGCAAGGGAGCAGTAAGCACTCCTTCCCACTGTCTGCTTGGGCAGCGGGAGCTGCTGACCTTGTTCCTAGCTGACCTCCCTGGCTGGCTGGGTGGCATCCCCTCCCTCTGTACTTTGGTACCATCACTGCTTACCAGTTCAGACCGGATAAGTGTATTTTTTTTATCTGATTTATTTTCTGAGCCAGTACTGGGGCTTGAACTCAGCACCTGTCACTTCTGCATGACTTCTTTGCTCAAGGATGATGCTCGTCACAGCTCCACAACTAGCTTTTTGCTGGTTAACTGAAGATGAGAGTCTCTTGGCTTTGCCTACCTGGGCTGGCTTTGAACTGAGAGCCTTAGATCTCAGATTCCTGAGTGGCTGGGATTACAGCCATGAGCCACTGGCACCGGTAATAAGTATATTTTTTTATTAGAACTATTCTCCAATGAGAGAACATGCTCACTAGATGTGTATGTATTTTATAGGCTTTTTTTTTCCTTTGCCAGTCCTGGGGCTTGAGCCACAGCTCCACTCACGGTGTTTTCTGTTTATGCAGTACTGAGGAATTGAACCCAGGGCTTCATGCATGCTAAGCAAGCACTCTACCACTAAGCCACATCCCCAGTGCCTATTTTACCGGCTTTTATGTTCACATGATCGACAGTAGCTTGAAATGATGGGAGGCTGGGAACTTTCTTCTGTCAGTCTCTAGTGGCCACAGTCTATCTTTCTGGCCAATGGTCAAGGTTTTGACAATTATTTCATTTATTAATTAAGTGCTCATGGATTTCAGAAATTGAAATGTGTCTGTCTAATCAATTGAATTCCAAGTAGAAATTCTCATGGAACTTGAGCCCCCCCACCAACCTTGCACCATTTTGTTTTTTTTCCCCCCTAACTAAAAGGGGAATTGGAGAGACTCCAAACTAAAATATGTGAACTTCCATTATTGTAAATCACACCAGAGTGACTTTCATGGGGTGAAAGTCTTTTTCCCTGTAAAGGGAATGGAGAGGTGTGGGCTGTGATGGGCACTCTCGTGGGTCACGGGGGGCGACGGAGTGAGCCCCCTTGTGTGGCGAGCGTGGCAGTGCTCAGCATCACGCCTGTCCTGCAAAGCCCCGTGAGCAATGTGCTCCAGAGAGAGCTCCACGGACACACAGCAAGTATCCCCCATGAACCGGACAAGCTTCTGTCTCTGCACACGGGGCACGAGATTATGGCATTATTACCAGGATAGCACTCAGTGGTGCCATCACTACAAATCAAGCTATGGAAAGATATTCCATAACCTTGAAGAAAGTTCCTGTGAGACACAGAGAGAAAGTTGACTGGATGGCTCTATAAGACAACCATTTTCTTATGAGCACAATTTAAATTCTTAAAGTCATTTTTGGTACTTTCTGAAGTCTTGAGAATGCTGCCACACTGCTGGCTTAAGCAGCACACTCTCGGTTCTGTGAGCAGAGCGCCACTGGGTTATGACCCTCCTACAATGGAGGCGCACCACGTTCACAAATCAGTCAGCCCAAAGCCAGGCTCACCCTCAGACTCTCCCATGTCCAGTACCTCCCTCCCCCAAAGCAACGGCTGGTCCCTACCAACCACGGACCTTCAGTCAGAGCTAAGTGCACTTGTACTTATTCTGAGTCCTTCCAGTCAGAGCCCAGTCTACCAGGTACTTATTCTGAGTCCCAGAAAGATAAACACTCACTGAGCAAAACACTGCAGGGGCCATTCCAACTGCCTAAATCAAAATAGCAGGCATGTAAACACAAGCACTATGGCTCCCCACCTCAGTTTCCTCCCTGGCAGTAGGGGTGGTGGTGGAGGCAGAGCTGCTGTTCAACCCCAAGGTACCCTCTGCAGAACAGGACAGGCCAGGCAAACGCTGAGCCACAGCGCCTGCAGTCAGTGTGGCCTCCAGTCAGAGCTCCCTCAGAGCCTGGCCAGAGAGGCTGCTGTTCACTGCTCCTTCCCACCAGAGGGAAGGGAAGGGAATGGTGGGGTACTGCCTGGAAGTAGGAAATGGAAGAAGGAAAATGAAGTCTCTGCAATGCTTGCTAGGAGAGGTGGGGAGGGGAGGGGGGACACCCAGGAGAGAGTAGGGTGGGGGAGGGAGGATGCCCGGGTTCCCCACAGCACTTCTGCCACAAGGAAACCAGTGCAGTACAGGCCTTTCTAAATCTCTGAGTTACAAGTATTCTCTGGGGTGTCTTTTATCTACACCTATCATGACTCACAACGGGGCTGGAACAGACAAGTCTTTACCTTTAGCTTCTTTATAAGAAGCCTCCTTTCCCTCTCCTTCTCCTCCCTTCCCTTTCCTCTTCTCCCTTCCCTCCCTCCCCCTTTCTCTCTGTTCTATTTTCTAGGTTCTCAGAGTTGAACCTAGGTCCTTGAGCATGGTAAGCACAGAGTGACACCCAGCCCAAAGTGATTGCTGGGACAGTGGCCGCATGTGTATGAAGACGGTGAGCTCCGGCCTCTCATGAGGGAGCAAGCAGTGTAGGAAGGGAGGGCATAGGAAGATAATCGAAAGAAAAGAAGAGACAGGAAGGAGGAAAAAGAGGGAGGAGGAAAAAGGAGGAAGAGGAGAAGATTGGACTTAAATCATCTAACAGCTAGCTGATCCCGGTGATCAAATAGAAAGCTTTAAAAATGACAACAAAAAATCAAAGCAAACAAATAAAAACACATGAAGCAATCTCTAAGCCTGGGACATGGTGAATCCTGTAGGTCTAGGTTATGGTATTTTGTAAGTACTGATGCTTGGACTATAAAATGAGTTGGCACACAAGGGAACCATGGTGGTGCAGGGCCTGAGCCGGAGAACAAAGGGAGCCATGGCGGCAGAGCCCAAGCTGAGCTGGAGCACAAAGGAGCCACAGTGGCAGCGAGGAGCCCAGGCCGCAAGTCCTCAGACACAAAGGCCACCTGCAGCTCAGAAGGACCACATCACCACAGAGGTGGGAGAGGAGAGGCATGCTACCTGGTCCCTCACGGATGTGAGAGAAGGGAGACTGCAGGTGTGGGGAGCACAGGAGGAGAAGCAGCAAGGCTAGGGGGAGCTGGAGGAAGAGCATAGAACACGAGGCCATCGGCCACCATGGGAGCCTTTCCTTCATCTTGGAAGGCCCAAGGTGTTTATCAAGGTCAGTCTGAGGACAGAAGAGGCTGTAGTTCATCTCAACGTGCCTCAGGAGTCAGACGGTAGGGAAACCTGATGGGTGACAAAAGGATAAGTGGAGTCGAACAAAAAAATGAAAAGGAAATAAAACTCAGTTCCAATTGCGTAGCTCTGAGCCCCAAGCCTGGTGACTTATTTGGAAAAGAGTCAATGAAGGTTGCAGAGCATTAGAGGCCTCCCTTCCTCTTATTCTCTCAAAGAAGAACAAATCTGCATTTTCATTAAACTGATCAAATGTTATCTAAAAATTGTCTAATTGCCTTAATGGCTTAATTCTATTTTCTGCCAATCTGATTACCCAGAGGTGTGTGTGTGTGTGTGTGTGTGTGTGTGTGTGTGTGTGTGTGTGCACGCATGCTTGTGCACACCCGGTGGTTTGGCACTGAACAGGAGGGTGAAAGCTATTACCGCAAGAACTGCCCTGTGGAGCGGGCTGGCTTTGGTTAATTGGGAAACCATAAGTGGTGTGAGAAGGTCGCCCTATCATTTATGTTAATTTTCTCCTCTCTATCTTCCGTCACTTGTTCAGCGCAGGAACTTCTTTTGGATTTGAGACCACTAAGAGCAGGTGTTAATTTGGGTTAAGGAGAAGGTGAGCCAGGTATCAGCACTGGAGTAGTGACTTAATGGGAACCTGGATGTAATTTAATCCATGCTGCGAGCCTGTCAGTCTCAGCTGCAATGGACGGGAGTAACTTCAGACAGAAATTAATACACACATTCCTCTCTTGGAACCTGTCTCGCAGGACACTGCAGCAATGTACAGCCTCAAAGAATGAACAACCCTTTCAACGTGCAGGGAAATGCTTAGTGATTAAAGCGCTGAGATCCTGGCTTCCAGTCAAGGTGAGAACAGCTCCACCTGGGAACAGCTGCTGATGTGGGGAGCCACACCCCGGCTCGAACTGGAATGACTGGTTTTTAAAGTTGCTTTTTAAAGAGGCCTTGGGTCTTAAAGGAGTGGCTTAAGTCCTTGTTCCTTCTCATGGATGGAAGTGGTTTGTTTAGCTGGAGCCCTTTGCTTTGCAGGAGTGATGGGCTAGACAAGACTTAGGTTGAAAACAGTATTTGAGAACTGGAATATTGAAAACGAAACCTCGGCATCACTCCAACAGTGTCTCCCTGTCCTCCCTCCACTTGGCATGCTTTTGACATTTTAGAAGTAGGCTCTCCTTGCTTTTACTGTATGACATGTAAGCGATGTGAAGTACTTGGCAAAGTGATATGGATGGTATCTACTGGGAACGGATAGCTTTATTCTTCTCTGTCAGATTTATCCAATTCTTTAATCACATGAAGCTTCCACATCAAATCTGAAACTATTCCTGTAGGAAAGGAATCTCAAGGGCAGAGGGAGAGCTGGTGGCAGGGAGGGAGCAGAAGATCCTGAGTACATGGCTCAGTGTGCCTCTACACAGACCCCTGTGAGTTGGGGCAAACCAGCTGCGAGCCTCAGGCCTCCATCTCATCCCTGGAGGAGAGAGACCCTCCTTCATCCTTCCGGCAGAAGCTCTGTTCCCAGTGTTTCAAAACCCTGGGCATGGTGGTCACGTATGTGGATTACCCTGTAGGCTGACGAACAATCAATCAGTGGAAGAATGAAGTGGCTGAGATAGCCTGAGTGAGGAAACCTAAAGCTCTCCACATCTACAGAACTGAGTGCAAACCAGCTGGCACTCAAGCAGAACCTGCAGCATCATTAGGCAAGTCCACCACAGAACCCTCCTAGCCTCCATACGAACCACTCCAAGCTCGCCATCTCTAAGCACCTGGACAGACCAGTGCCTATGGCTACTTCCTTAGGAAAAAACTTTTGCTCCTCAGATAAGAAGCGGTAGCTGCAGGCACACCATGAGTGGGTGGGAGAAGGCAGATGCCCAGTGGGGACAGGTCCAGTGGGAGGCCTATGGAACAGTAATGTTGCCACCATCAAAGCCAGGAGACCAGCACAACACAGTCTTCAGGTTTGAAGAAAGACTAAGTCAAAACCCAAATCTCCCACAAAGGAAAAGCACAGTCTCTAAAGGACAACTGGTGTGGATGTAGAAGAGACTGAACTGAGGCTCTGAAAGGTAATGAGAGAGAGAGTCCCCATTCTAGGTCACCACAGATGGAGACCAGGCTCCCCGAATGGCAAAGGTCGGGGCCTGTGCTGGATCTGGGGTGGGTCATCCCAGACACGTGGATGGACTAGAATGAGACGCTTACCTCATGGAAGGCACGGGAACAGCATCTAAGGAACATGTGGCTACCTGCTCCATGGCAGACTGTGAGGTCAGTCCCTGGGCCCGTCCTAGAGGGCTGCCTGCCAGTCCCACAGCCTCCATTTGGATTTCTAAGCAAGGAACAAAAGAGCAGATGGTAGAACCCTGTCCTTGCTTTGCCCTCTGGCCACCGAGCTTCCAGAGGCTGAGCATGGCAGCTGTGTCACACAGTGCCATCGTTTCTGAAGAACGTGGTAGAATTCGCATCAACTATTCTTGCACATGTCTTCAAGATGCATAATGGAAGACAAATCTGGGCATGGCAAGGTAATTACTACGATGGCTTCACTTTTGTGGAATAAACAAAACCATTCCTGGTGGTGCATTTCCTACTTAATGGAGAAGGGGAAGAGCGCACCACCCACCGTGCCCACACCCCTGGGAATCAGGGACGGGATCAACAGCAGGCAGGACAGAGGGGCCTGTCCACTCCAACCACGCAGGCAGGATGGAGGGGCCTCGTACGCTCTCACCATGCAGGCAGGATGCAGGGCCCTGTGCACTCCTGCCACACAGGCAGGACCAAGGGGCCCTGTCCACTGCCACCATGCAGGCAGGATGGAGGGCCCCATCCACTGGCGCCATGCAGGGCCACCTGGGCCAAGATCTGCCTCCACACCAGCATGTGACTGCAGGGCACTGAGCAGGAGGCAAGGGGAGAGAGCCGGTGGCAGAACACTGACGCATTTTGGATGCAGAATAGAAGCTTATCTCTTTTACGGTTGCAGCTCCAGAGAAAATCAATTTTGACACAGAACTGCCACTTTACAAGCAAATAACTATACTTTCCAATAACCTAATCTGTGCAAAGCCTCCTGAAAATTCCCTGAAGAACCAGTAGTTAAAACCTCCATTAAATCAAAGGGTTGAAGACGGGGAGGGAAGAGAGGATGCAGTTTGACTTGGGAATGTAATGGACTCAGTGGGGAAATAAATATGTTGTTTTATGTGTACAGTTACAGGATACGAGAAGGCGGCACTCATTTCTGAGGGAATTCTCTTGCTGTGCAACTTATTCCTAAACAGATGTGATTTTTGCTTATTCAAAAACATTTAGGTAACAATTACAGCATAATAAATTATAATTGCCACCATCTCCCAGCTACGCAACATCTTCTATGCAAACACAAAGAAAAGGCAATTACCACAACTGTGAAACCCGCTTCCAGGTAGGCTCAACAGCCCAGCTTCAAGTAATCTACGTTATTCTCACATAAAAACGGTTGTGTGCCTCACATACGTGTCCTACTTTGAGATGTGGGAACAGCCTCAGAAATAATCAAGGCTTGTTAATGGCAGGCAGGGATGGCCCCCAGGGGGTGGCATTAAGGGTGCCAGGAGTGGCTTCCAAACTTGGTGTGACTGCTCAGGCTCCCTCTACCATCTACCACCTACCACCCTGGCAGACAGAGCTCCAGTCCTCTGCTCACTGAGGAGCACATTCCAAAGAGGCCGGAAGCCACACAGCCAGCAGTGGGTGTAAGTTTTAGTAACCGAAGCTCCAGGGTTTGCACAGGGCAGGGCAGTGAGGGCCGAGATGGGATTGGGTAGGGAGGGTGTGGAAGGGATGGGGTGTCTGCAGTTAGGGCGACAGTGTTGAGCCTCAATGGTGACCCGACACTGAGGAGAGTGGAGTGGGGAGGAAAGATGTCTGACACTCACAAATGTGTGGGCATACATTTCACCATGGCAAGACATGGATGGGACGGAAATGCCCTCACTCTGAGGAACAACCTTCTGCGACCACGCAGTACCTCTGAGAAGGGAGTGAGTGGGCATGTGGTGGATGGCACGTCTTCAGGTGAGCAACCAACAGTAAACCCAAGGAGCTGCTCACCACAGGAGTTAGGGACATCATGCCTTAGGTGAGGTTCAGGAAGCCTCAGTGCACTGAGACCTGTGAACACCCATCTTCTCACTGAAGCATTCTGCAACTTCATCTCTAGTTAGAAGGCAAGACGCGCACTGCCAGGAGGAAAATGTGAAGGAACTGGAAGACACCAAGTAGCTACTCAGGTCCCTTTGCCCAAAGCCCACCCTAGTGCCTCAGCTTCTTATGCATCTTGTGCTTCCTTTGGGAGTGACACTAGCACTCCATTCCTCTTCATGAATGTGTGACTTCAAAGGATGGAAACTACCTGGTTGCTGAGTGAGGGGCCTGCCCAGGACAGCGGGCCCAGGTATGCCCTTTGGGGCCATCTGGCGCTGTCAGGTGTGCTGCCTTCACCTCACCAGAGGCCATGGGGATGCCAAGGTCTGCAGTCGCCCTGATGTGGCGGCTGGGGCCTCTCGCTGTACATTTCACACATCGAGGTGGCAGGGCGACTGACAGTGACTGTGGTGGTTTGGTTCCTGCCGTGTGTCCCAGTGGATGAAGAAAGATGTGAGATGTGGAGGACTCAACCAGCGCCTCCATGGAGGCCCTGCACGCCCCAAACCCAGCCCAAAGCTGCACACTGACTGCAGTGCCCAGCATCTGACAAAACGCAGATGAACTTTGGGAGACCCCAAACTCTAGCCAGAGGTCCCTGAAAACGGTTCTAAGAGTCAAGAGAAAAGAAAAATAAGTACATATAACTTAAAATGGCTTAAAAAAACAAGCCCGCGTTCTGTTCTGAGGCCCCTCTCCATGGCGAGCTGGGCTGGTGTGGGCTGGGCCTGGGTAATGGGTCCCTCACCCTCCCGCCAGTGCTGGCTTCCATTCACAGATGGTGTGGCAGCCTGGGGCAGGCAAGCGTAATGTAAGCGGAAGCTGGGCACTGTCCACACACTACCCCTTTGAGCAATCAAATGGTGGAATTACTGAAGTTAGCTCGGGTCACGCCAAGTACATTTTGTTCTTTAGGGCAAATAGCAATGCTGATCCACAAAGATGATGGAATGCTCAATAGTTACAAAACTCATTTCCGGCTCTGAAAGAAAAGCTCCATTTTGTGGAATGATCCATCGGAGAGGCAGATAGACACCCGCTTCAGGCCCAAGCGAAGCCTGCAGTTTCACAGAGGGAGCCCCATGCCACGTGAAGAAGAAAATGGAAATTGAGTAGAAGCAGTCCAATATCTTCAACTTAATGACTTTAAAACCTAGAGGTGGCATGGTGATTTCAAATTTATTTTAACTGCCTATTACGTTTGACTAAGTAGATTTTTATAGCAATACATTGAAAATATACACACTATGTAATGACTTTGCTTCTTGGCAGGCAAGCACTCTTTAAAAAATCTAATTTATTAGAAGAAATGGTACAATTGTAGCTTAATGCCAAACAATCCCAGAAGGGTAGGTTAACAATTGTCAAAGGATCTGATACTCAAGTCAGGGAGTGAGGAGCGGAGAAGCAAGGAGCAGAGACGCAAGGAGCAGAGGACAAGTGAAGGTAAAGTGAAGATCCTGCCATGGATCCTTCACTGGGGTGGTGAGAGCCGTGACCCCGGGAATACAGATGATCACAGGCCTAGGATTAGATCCTTCACTGGGGTGGTGACAGCCATGACCAGGGGAATACAGATGATCAAAGGCCCGGGATTTGATCCTTCACTGGGATAGTGAGAGCTGTGACCAGTGACCAGTGACCACAGGCCCAGGATTCAGTTGTCAGAGCCCCCAAAAGACCACCAACATCTTCTAATCAAACAGGGAGTAGAGGGAGAAGTCTCCCAGATGCTGGTCCCCACATTTCCGCTCACTTTCCAGCATGACACAGCTTCCTGCCCTGGCAGGAGCATCACCCCTGGTTCTACCATGGAAACCTGAAGGTTCCATGTTTTCTGGACCTGGGAAATCTCCTGTGATCCGTGACTTTTTGTGTGACGGTCTCTCACCCAGTGCTGGCTCCATACTCCCCAGGATCTTAGCTTACATGGAATAATACTGTTTTCCCATCACTGACAACAGTTTACAAGCATGCTGAGATATCACACACTTAGTAAATGTGGCCAGGCCCAGATGTGTCAGAGAATTGAGTGGTTTTTTCACTTGTAAAAGAAGTGCTTCCATAGGTACTAACTTCTGACTGCTGCCTCCTGTTCTTGCTTCTAACTCCTAATGGTTGGAGGCTGCACACTGACCTTCCTGAAGATGCAAATCTACTAACAAGTTACAAAAGTAGCCCACTGTCACCTAGTCCTCAACACTCCAACTAGCACTGGATCACCTAGCGTTCAACACCCCAGCGAGCTCTCGATCACTTAGCCCTCAACACTCCAGCTAGCTCTTGATCACTTAGCCCTCAATACCCCAGCTAGCTCTTGATCACTTAGCCCTCAACACTCCAGCTAGCTCTGGATCACCTAGTCCTCAACATTCCAACTAGCTCTGGATCTTGGCCAAGACACTTGACCTTTCTGAGCTTCCACATTCTGAAATGACAGAAAACAGCAGAGATAGAATTCAAAATCTCTCTAAGCTTAGATCCTGCTCCATACCCAGTGTTTGCTTTCTCCCTTCTCTTCCTCAATGCCTCCACGCAAGAATGTTCCAAGAAGGTAGAAAGATCTTAGTCATCTTCTGCTTCTGTCAGGAGCCATAGGCCCGTGACACCCTCTGTCTCTCCACAGCAGGTGTTGACAGACATCTAGGGGCTGAGCCTGCATGGTTAAGAATGCAGAAGAGGAGAGCACTCAGACAAGAAGTCCTTTTAGCAAGGCCTGGTAGTTCAAGCCTGTAGTCCTAGCTTCTTAGAAGGGACTGACTTGGGTTTGTGGTTCTAGATCAGCCTGGGTGAATAAAGAGTTTCATGAGACTCCACTGCAACCAATGGCAAGCATGGTGGCACAGCCTGTGATCCCAGCCACTGGGGAATGGCAACGGTGGGTGCGGTATGGTGGCATGGCCTGTGATCCCAGCCACTGGGGAATCTCAATGGTGAATGTAGTGGCATGGGCCTGTAGCATTCCATGACCTGCCAGAGCACAAGAAAGAGCATCACAAACCAACCCAGCAGAAGTCAAGACCCAACCTCAAAAAAATAGTAAATGCAAAAAGAGGCTGGAGGTGTGGCTCAAGTGGTAAAGCACCTGCCTAGCAAGCATGAGGGGCCATGGGTTCAATCCCAAGTACTGTCCATGTCATTAGAATACTTCCCTGTATTTTCTGACTGCACCCAGTCAACACTCACATGAATCATTTAATTCCATTTCCTTCAAGCTACTCATGAGAGCTCTAATACTTCTTACAGAAATATTGGGGGTTTGTAGGAGATGTGGCATACATTTGGCTGTTTGCACACCTACGAATCATCATGAAGTTCGTGCGGCTGGTTCAATTTCACTCTGCTGTTGGAACAGACATCCACAATGGTCTCTGCTGGGCCCTGGGTAGAGGAGAGGGTGTGCCTGAGGGTGCAGGGTCTCTCAATCATTCCTGAAGTGGTTTAGATGAGTGAGTCCCCTTTGCACAATGGCCCCATTAATTTGCTTACCACTGATTTACACCACTGTCTGGAGGTCCCCTGCCCCATCTTGCCTGCCTTTCACTAGCTCAGTTCCAGAACATTCCTCCCCTTCCAGTAGGCCTCCTCATCTATTTTCACCTTCCTCCATTTGTCTTCATTTATTCACTTAAAAAAATCTCCATGCCCCCTGCTCCTCCCTCTCCAGGTCTTTCTCACTCTGCCATTTCCTGTCTCCTTGGACCTTCCTCCCCTCTCACTTGAGAGCCTAATAAATCTGCAATTAGAGTCAGTGGCACTGAGAGGAGAGGGCTGAGATGAAGCAGCTGGCGAGGAGGTGTGGCCTGAAGTCTACGTGAGGACTCTAGCCCTGAACTCCTCTCGCACATCCCTTCCCCCGGGGCTCTGGGGACTCACAGGGCCACTGTAAGCAGGCTCAAGCTGACGCTCCCTGACCACCTCTCATTGTTAAGCTTGTCGGGTGACCAGGCAGGAACAGCACTGCTTCAGCTGTGGCAGAGTCAAACCACCACACTTGGGCACATCTCTGACCACAGTGCCAGTGGGAGGACACGAGGCTGAGTGAGGCTTCAGCCTCTGTGGCTTCCTTGGTGCGGTCTGAAACGCCTTCAGATGGAAGCCATCCCTGCTCTGTTTAAGACGTATTTGAGTTACTTGTCCACACAAAAACTAGACACATGCGGCAAAGATGCGATTGGAAACAGCATGGAAGAGAAAGCGAACATCATGGCTTTCCCCATTCCTGATTTTTGTGGGCGGATTGTCATTTTAATTCTCCTTTGGGACTTATGGTTCAGGAGTGAGCTCACTGAGTTTTGGAGTCTAGGTTGGCTCTACCTACAGATAAATCCTTCCACCTCCCTAGCCTGGCTGAGCCCCTCACTGGGTACATGGGGCACAAAAGCCCCCTGGAGCCCTGTCCATGGGAAGGGAGGGGGGCAAGACACCTCAAGCAGCCCCTCTGGGCTGTGTGCACAGCAGTGACTCTGTGAGTGTGATGATACGTCCGTGTCTGTGCGAGCCACATGAGGACTGCTGAGGCACACACAATTGTGGTGAGACATCAATAGTGAGTGTCAGGTGTTTAGCGATTGCTAAGTGGAGATATGGTCTGAACTACTCAGTCACTGTGGCTTCTGAAAATGACACAGTGAAAGCATGCTCAATGGGAATCTGCCATTGTATTCCAAACAGAATTCCCACGTTGATGGCAATGGTAAGAACTTCTAACAGCACAGAGGTTCACAAAGAAATCACACCATTTGCCCACCCTGGGGTGGGGAAGAAATCAACTAGGGCGGGGCACATGTAGCTCATGCTTACAATCCTAGCCTCTTGAGAGGCTGGGATCTGAGGATGATGGTTTGAAGTCAGCCTGGCAGAAAAGTCCAATAGAGGCTCATATCGCCAACTAACCACCAACAAGCTGGACTGGAGGCATGGCTAAAGTCGTACTATACCAGTTGTCAGTGAAAAAACTGAGCAAGAACAACAGGTGCCAAGGTAAAGCCCCAGTTACAGCACACAGACACAGAAATAGACAGACAGACACCCCTCACACAATGCGATTGTAATGTTAACTACAGTCGAATTATAGTTTCTGGTTGCTTGTATCCATTGGAAACCATCTCAGTGCAACCAAAAGGAACAACTGTGAAGAAACTCAGCAAGCTCATCTATATTCTATGCCCTGTCCTGGCATCTGACACTGCAGTCAAGACTGAGCCCTAGCCTGGTGCCCAGCGCAGACAGGAGCAAGCCCTTACACCAGCATGGCGCCCAGTGCAGTCAGGAGCAAGCCCTTTCACCAGTGTAGTACCCATAACAGTCAGGAACAAGCGCTTTTACCAGCATGGAGCCCACAACAGACAAGAACAAGTCCTTTCACCAGTGTGCCTCACGCCCAGCGCAGAGGAGGTGGCTTTGTCTCTTCCACAGATGAAGAAGGTAGGAAGGCCAATGAAGCAGCCCAGAAAGGCATCTAAGCCACACACAGAGATGTCTGTTTGTCATTCCAGGAGGCCAGGCCCTGTGGCCCAGCGGCTGACAGATGTCTGTGTAAGGGTACCTCAGGACAAGCCTTCCCAATGTGCAGTTCCAGTGCCACAATCTGTGCCTACCTGGCAACTGTATATCCTGAGTTGATGTTTAAACTCTTAGGACACCTCTCTCTCTCTCTCTCTCTCTCTCTCTGGTGGTACTGGGTTTAAACTCAGAACTTCCTGTTGCTAGGCAGGTGTTCTATCATAGAGCTACATCGCCAATCCTTTTTTGTGCTGCTTGTTTTTGAGATAGGATCTTGTCTCTTGCAAGGAGACACACCTGGACTGCGACCCCCCCCCCACCTCTTTTTTGCTTCCCATCTGTGCCTATGTGACAGCCATGCACCACCACACCCATCTTCTTCTATGGAGATAAAAGTCTTACAGAATTTTCTGCCCAGGGCTGGCCTGGTACTGTGATCCTGGTTCTGTTATCTTAGCTTCTCATGAAGCCGGGATGACAGGTGTGTACCGCTGTAGCCAGTTAGGGATTGGAGAGCACGTCTCATGTGTGTATGCTCCAGCTTACTTTGAACCACAATCCTAATCTAATTCCAAGTAACTAGGGTGACAGGCACTTGGCTGCTTCTGTCTTTTCAATGTTGTTGTGCTATCCTTGTTCCTTTCTTGAAAAGCAGCGCTGTCCTCACTGTCCAATCACTTCCTTGTAGATTTAGGAAACAATCAGGAACATTGCATACACGGTTTCATAGATTCTGAGATACCCACTTTTACATGTTTCAGCATCTGTGACATCAAAACACACCTTCAACTCCATAGCCTGTGGTTGTTAGTGTGTTTCCTTTGTAATGTTACATGCTGAGTGAGGGCCCGTCACTCAGATGAAATACGGCCTTGTCACCCCCACAGTTAATTCCTCTTAGTGGTGAGTGGAAGGGCAGATAAATCAACCAGTAAGTGCTCTCAATCCTTCCTTTCATCGAATAAAGCATAAAATGACTACTGCTTTTCTCAAGGTAGAGCAGCCCCCTAGCTCACCCTGCATGCTGGTGTCCACAGAAACAGGCTTAATAACAATGTGGTCACCCGCATGCAGGTATGGCTGGCAAAGCAGATCATATGCAGGTACAGCAGTGCGGCTCACGAGTAGTACAGCAGGGCGGGTCACATGCAGGTCTAGTGGTGTGGCACCACAGCACCTCACACCTCTCCTTCTTCTCCCCAGTGGGCAGTGTCACAGCCCTTAGTGCAGGGAAGGAAACGATGGGCCGGGGAGGGGAGTCGGATGACTTCAACATGCAAAGGCCCAAGGGGCTAGGGTCAGGCTGGGTGTGCCCACCCTAAGGCTCTTGCTTATACCATCCCAGTGAGTATTACTTCTCCACAGAAGTGGCACAGCCTTGTGGAGCCCAGATCTGCTGGTGTGTTCCTATGCTTCTTGTGACCCTCCCACATGCCAGTAGCGCCTTCACGATACCTGGTGCTGAATGATGGAAGGAAGGCCACCATGCTACTTCCAGTGTAGCATACAAACTCCACGCCCTGTCAGGGAAGGCCACTTCCTTTTCTGGCCGGCATTCATCTGAGCCTGGTGGAACTGTGGTGATAGCAGGAGCTAAGCCCACCCGATTGTCAGTGCTGCCATCCACTCATTTCTCGTGAGCTCACAATTCTCACTCCCCCGCCCCCCCCCCCACCCCCAGCAGCCCTGTGCAGGTTCTACATCAATACGTGCAGGGCTGAATTCATTTCTGCAGGGAGTCCAGCACATCTGAACTTTCCAAAATCATTTGGCCCCCATTACTGGTAAGCACTGCTCTTAAATAGGTTGTAACTCCTGCTAATAGGCTCCATAACCATGGCGGAGTGGAACAAAGGGATGCGAGAGAGAGGGCAATCCGTCATCTTTATGCCTATAAAGTAGGCTGTGAGAGGCAGAACTTCCCATTTCAGAGGCTCCTGGTCTCCATCTGATCTTCAGGGCTGATCAGTGCTGCAGGGGAAGGGAGGGGAGGGAGAGGCCCACCAAAGGCCTTATGCAATCCCAAGACTCAAATTGGAGGCGTTATTGTAAATATAACTCAGGAAGACAGAAAATAAAGCAAATGCCATGGAGATGATTTTCAGTTTTAACAAATTTCATGGAAATGGCTGGAGGCTACAGCACTTAAATAATCTTTCTTCCGTTGAGGAACCTAATTACTTAACAGTATGGGGTTGAAAGACAGAAAAGGTGACTTTGTTGACAGGCTGGTGCCTTTCATTGTTCTAAGAACAGAGCAGTCAAAAATCCTACAGTATTAACTCTTAGCTGATTTTCAGCTGAGGTTTTCTTTGAGTGACAATCTTACCTTTAGATTAAGTCACCAACAGGAATAGGTATAGTTGATATTTAAACATTTTTCTTTATTTCTCCTTGCGTCTAACCCCAGGGCCTTTGCATATGCTGAACAACATCCATAGCCCAAAGCTTAAAAGCTTTTAAAACTGAACTCTCCTTTGTGAAAAATAGCTCCCATGACTTGCTGCTACCCCTGCCATGTGCAAACACTCACACCAAAAGTTCTTGTGCTGTGCTTGTCTAATGTTGGATAAAGCTCTCTCGTATTCCTGTTTGGGGATAACAGAATAGGAAGAACCCACAAATGCACATAAATGCTACCACATACATCTCCTGTTTTAGGATAAATTCAAGTAGACTAAAGAGTGAGCCTGGCTCACTGCAGGTGCATGCCTGGGGTCCGAGCTACTTGGGAGGCAGTACTCAAGAGGATCATGGTTGAAGGCCAGCCCCAGCAACGTTCCCAAGACAATGATCACACACCTGTCACTTCAGCCATCAGAGAAGCACACAGAGGAAGAGAGACATGTAGTGTGGCCCAGACACAAAGCAACAAAGCAAGAGAGCCTGTCCAGCACGGAACCACCAAAGAAATGGTCCATCACCCCACAACATCTCCAAATGCCCAGTGAATATGTTAATGTAGCATGACTTGATAAAACAAAAAAGCATATGAAATCTAAAATCTTGCCAAAATGGGAATTACTTACAATGAAGTAAGATTTTTTTTCCTCCTCTTTCACTATATTTACATTTTAAGACTCTGTACTGGTAGTCACACATCTATCAGGATGGGGCTATCTAAGTGCCGCCCGCCCCCACCCCCCCAAATCCTTGAGTCTGTAATAGGACCTGCACCTCTGCATCCTGTGTGCTCTTGTTGGTTGCCTGTACGAATCACTGATCATGGCTCAAGGGGAGCCTCATGGCCCTGGCAGGGAAAAGGCCCCAGCCCTGCAGTCTCAGACCTTTAACTACAGAGGGATTAGGAACAGTAACTACAAAGCCCCCAGCCATCCTGTGCATGTCCTCGTTGCAAAGACCTCTTTTTCCCTTCTCCTTCCAACTTTAGGACCCACCTTGGCTCTCGAGGGTTTAGTTGCTTTATTTTTGTAAAGCAGGGACCCCTCTATAATGCTCCCCAACATCACCTCTCACAGGCCTCACCACGAAGACCTAGAAGGAAGAATTGACCTCTTTAATCACCACACCATCTCTGGCAGTTCTGCCAGGCATAGAACGTGGAGCGTTTCCTTCATTCTGGACCCACTTCATCCAGGCTCCAGCCCTCCTCAAGTCATCATTTTGATTCTTCCCCTCCACCCCCCCCCCCCCAGTGGGGTCCTTCTCATACCACTGATGTCTTCCCACCACAGCGTGGGTGCACAGGAGGCCCTTCTCACCCTGGCCCATGATCCCACTTGCCAAGGCTCCACTCAAGGCTTGTACTTCTAAAAACTGATGGCTGCCATACCCCACTCCTCAGTCTCACAAGCCCTCTTTCCTCTGAAACGCCAGCTTACGATCTGATGCCTCTTGACACTTGCCCCGTTCTGCTTTTTATCATAATAATTTTGAGGTTCCCTTGGCCATTCTCCACAGAAAAAGACCTGCAGTTTGCCTACTCCTTTACTCAGGAAACATTTATGAAGTTGGATGAAATCATCACAAAATTTACCTTAGATTAACATTGGAGGATACTCAAATGTCAGTAACAGAGAGGAGAAAAGGACACAGGACTCTACTAATTAGGAGTCTTCCCCAGTAGTAAAAGTTGGGGTGTGTGTGTGTGTGTGTGTGTGTGTGTGCGCACGCGTGTTTGTGCACACACACACGTTAGCACAGTGTATGCCAGGAACAATGGTTCTCCCTTGCTGATGCCAGGGTCACAGTCCCCCTCTCTGGAGAGCTAAATGGCAGGGCTTCATTGTGTGGCAGTGCCACATTTTGCTTACACACTCATCATCTGATGGGCACTCAAGCTGTTTCTTCTTTTTGGTCCTATGGTGAAATAGTACAGCTATTGATAAAGTTCTCTGAAAATCCCTGCTTTCCATTCTGGCTATATTCCCACAAGTTTGATTTCAGGATGATATGGGAATCCTGAGCTTAATTTCCTGAGGAGCTGCCATATTGTTTACCACTTGATATATTTCTGGACTTTGGGACCGAATCAATCTCCTCAGGCCTCCGTGACATTAATTTTAGAAATGGGGTGGATTAGAGAGGTCCCTATCTTTTCTACTGTTGTGGCTACAAAACTCAGACCTGTGAACTCATCACTCACCTAAAGCCTGCAAATGTCCATCTACTCTCTTCTGTAATAAAAAAGGAAAACTCAAAGCAGTGATGTTTCGTTTGGACAAGGTAAATTCCTTCTCAGAGGCTTCCAGAATCGTCTGCCAGCGGAGGTGTGGAAGAACACTTGGCCCAGCTTTGCCCACATGCGCCTGCCGGAGGGTGGAGTTTTCACGGTGCGGTACGGTGTGGTGGTCCACCTCCAGGGACCACGCCAAGTGCTTGGGCTGGAGTTCTCATGCCTTCCCATCCCGTGTCCTGCATGAGGGGGAGCTCTGGGGAGCAGGAGCTGTAGCATCCAAGCAGCTCAAGAGAACAGAACAGAATGGCTGTGAGGAGCCCAGTGCTACACCAACGTCTGCAGGACTCCCAGGAACACGTCACAAAGAGACCACTCTGGCATCAGCCATGTATCGTGTCACATCCCCATGCCTGACTGACACAATTGAACATGGCAGGCTGCAGAGCCCAACTCAAGCATGATGGTGGGCAAGGTGTGCCTTGCCTGGTGCCCTCACTGCGCACAGGAGCTTGCTGTCTTTTGAGAAGCATTTTCTTTCCCTAGGAAAAGGCTCCCATTCTCCCTGCATGTCAACTTTGCTTAAGAATTCCAGAACCACCACCACCACCACCACCACCACCACCACCACCACCACCACCATCATTTGGCAGTAGGACCTGGCTGGTGTTTGAAACCTGAAGCCTCTGTCATATCATCTGGTTTGGAAAGAAGATTAGGAAGAAGTAGCCCACAGCCCTGTACACTGTGCCCTCATTGTTCTTACACAGTGAGAGATGAACATCAGACCTGCGAAAGGGCTGCTGGGACTGAAGGCGCCGCCCGCCCCACGGCAATCCCACGTCGCTTCTCATGTGCTCAGCTCCGTGTTTACCTTCGGCCCCCTGATCCTGATAAATGCAAGAAGAGGTTCAAGAATCATGGAGGGGAAATCTAAGCTGATATGCCTCACAGTAAATGAGAGGCTGACACCCCGACTTACAGCCACTGAGTTTTATGACTCAAATGCTTCCTGTCTGTTTTTATTTATTTTTTTCTGTTGTAACAGCAACATCTTTCCCCTGGCTTGGGTTTTGAAGTAATGATATAAATTTCATTTCATCTCTCTTTCAAGCCTGGCTCTTTCACACATCACATCAGGCTTGTCATATCTGAGGAATTATTAAAATAAGACGGAGCTGGCGATTTCTGAGCAGAAAAGCCTCTTTGAGCCGGCATCCTCAGGAGAGGCTGGGCTCAATCTCATTAGCGGGGGCTGAGACGCGTCCTGTCTCCAGGTTCAAGGTGATGAAAGATTGGGGCGTTGGGCCTGGTCTCATTTTGTATGCAGCACACATCCATCCTTGCCTGTGAACACGAAATTACATTGAACCTGGGGAGTCTAACTCCATTAATTTTAAATGGAAGATTAATTTAACAATATGCGGCCGATATTTGTTACAGACCTATCATGTAAAAGTGACAGTTAGCAATAAATTGTAGTGACTCATACTGGCCAGTGGCCCTGGCTCAAATAAATCAGGCGGCATTTACACATAATTGCTGTTTTTAAAGACAGGGATATGGGTGATGTGTTTCTTTGATGAAAGATTGGGCAACTCCATTCAAAGAAACAGCAGCTGCTCTGACAGCCATGCTGCTGTTCTGGGGAGATGTTTTGCGCTAGTGTTTCTAGAACAATCCTTTAGGAAAAATGAATACTGCATGGATATATAGCTATCTTCAAAAAAAAAACCCCACAACAACTATGGAATAATGAATTCTGTTGCATGAAGCATTGTGGTATTTTATCAATTGCCTGAATTAGAACAATAATACTATAGTACATAAGTAATAGTAACACCTGCAGTAACACTTCCAGGAGGTAAAGGCACAAAGATGAGGCGACAAGGAGGGAGGGCACCACACCACTGCCGATAAGGAGAAGCATTTGTGTGGAGTTTCTCTAAGTAATTTCAATCATGCACATTGGTAATGATCTGCAGGACACGGGGGTGGCAGGGGACAGCTTCAATTGAAGAGATTATTCTAAAGGAAAATGCATGAAATTTTTTACGTGATTTCCTTGATAAAGTTTTCCTGCATTTTTAAATCAAGTTCTCTGAAGGAAGTGAGGGGGAAGGTGACTCAGGACCCCAAACGCATGCGTGACTGGCAGATGCTGGCACACTTGCCATGTGGGCTTGCAGGCAGGACGGCCAGCCCTGGCTGATGAGCCTGCATGCTATCTGATGGCCTCTCCTTTCCAGCCTGGCTCGTAGCACTTAGGGGAAGGATGCTCAGGACTTCTGTCTTGTGCTGAGCCCTCAGCGACAGCAGCTTTGCTCCTGTCTCTTTTGAGAGATTAAGGAGGGATGAGGACAGGCTGAGGACTCTGTCCTCCCTCAGCCTACTCCAGGGGCTGGAGCCTGTGCGAGGAGGGGCAGGGCTCACTGCTTCACAGTCCTTAGCAACATGAGAAGCAAGAGAAGCGTCCGTCCTTGACAGCCCTGGATGAGCCCCCTGGTTGCAGCCCCAGGCCCCTCTCCAGGATGCTCTTCTGCAGGGCCGCTGGGCTGGACTGGAAAGAGCAGAGCATGCGACTGCCACACATCTTGCCTCGGCTCCCAGTTGCACATGGGGGGAGTCCCCTGGGCCAGACCCTCATGGCTGGGCACGCTGCCTGTGTCACTCCCTGTGCGACACACGTGACACTCCAGGACCAGGCTCAGGACAGCTGGCACGCCAGCCACACTTCCTAGGTGCCAAGCCCTTCACGTATAATCCTCCTGATCTGGAGAAGTTTTACTCTTCCTACAAAACCCAAGCCCAACCAACATCAGCTCCATGCCCTCTATCCACCCAGGAGCCAACAAAAAGCAGACATCTCCCACATCCACCTTCCCTGAAAACAATGCCAGGAACACAACAGAATTCCTGAAGTTCATGGAAAGTGGTCTGCCATAAGGAAGGTACTCAACAGGAAGGGATGGATGGCTGGAAGAGAAGAGGTAAAGGATAAGGACATGTTGAAAAGCTGGCATATTCCTGTTGTTTTTAAAACATGCTTGTCAGGTGGTTCAGGCTGACAAAATCATGCATTACTACCAAGGCCCAACAAAGGTGATTAAAGCAAATTCTTGGGTATAGATGTTAGGAATAGAACCACTAAGGACCTAGGTTTGGCTTGCTGTTGTGGTTCTGTGAGGACAGCTATTCTCGTCTTTATTCCCTGCCAACCCTGGCAGGGAAGCCTCAGACTCAAAGCATCATACCAGGAGCCAGAGTCTTCCTGTCACCTGCCCATGGGCAGGCCACCCCTGGGCAGACTACCACAGAGCGAAGTTCAGTGGGGCGTGGCAGACCTACAGTACGGTGGGCACCACGGCCCCAGCACTATCCTTGGCCCTGGACTCCAAGAAGCCCTGACTGCTGGGAGGAGAAAGAGAAGAAAGAGTGTGATGGAGTCCTAGCATGGAGGTCTGCCCTCCACCTTTCTGACACCCAGGCACCAATGTGATGGAATCCCAGCATGGGGTGGGGGTGGCGTCTACTTTCATGAAACCCAGGCACCAGTCTGATGGAATACAGCATGGGGGGGGGATGGGGGGGGCGTCTGCCTTCCACCTTCTTGACACCCAGGGACCAGTGTGATAAAATCCCAGCATGGGGGTGTCTGCCCTCCACCTTCCTGACACCCAGGCACCACTGTGATGGAATCCCAGCATGGCAGGGGGGTGTCTTCCCTCCACTGCAATACCCGGGGACCAGTCAGGATGCAACAGAGGTCCAGAAGTCCAAAGCATATGTGGTTAAAGGTGAACTCTCTTTCTCAGTGAGACATCACTGAAGAACAGGTGCCAAATGGCAGGTCTGTGCAGCTGGGCCTCCCCATCTCCAGGAGAGGACCTAGCTTCCCACTCCAACCTTCCCTTGTAGCACCAGACCTGGTACACCAACAAAGCTATGCGATACCAGGCCATGAGCAGGGCCAATCGATTTGACTTTTGTCTTTTGTGCACTCTGTCCCTTTGAGCCATGGTCACATTAAAGACAATTTCACTCCACGAGACCTGAAATGTACCCTGAAGTGGCCAGTGTGACAGAGGAACGGGGTACCCTGCAGTAGTAACATGGTAATCAGAGGCGCAAAATAAACCAGCCTCGGAGATAATTTCTTGCACTTCTATTGTACTTTCCTCCACGGAATTTCAAGTTATTAGAAAACACTAATTAAACTATATACTTTACCCAAAGGAGAGGCTACAATTATTTTTTGTTTAGATGGATAATTGAGGCAAAGGTGGGAAGGGAGGCTAAGCTATCTAACCCTTCACTGTGGCCCAAATCCAGCAGTTTTGTCTCCTTTCAAAATGCAGCTCAAACATGTATGAGATGGTGTTGTTAGTCAATAAACCATTTGGTGGCTTACATTGGTAATCCCAGCTACTATGAAGGCTGAGATTTGAGGATGGGGGTTCACAGCCTGAGTAAAACCTGAAAGACTCTTATCTTCAATTACACCAACAAAAGCCTGGAATTGGAGGTATGGCTCAAGTGTTTGAGTGCTAGCCTTGAACTAAAAAGCCAAGCAAAATTGAGAGGTCCTGAGTTCAAGCCCTAGTACCAACACACACACACACACACACACACGCATGCACATAGACATACACATGTATACACATACTTGTGTACACACACATACATATATACACAGACATATACACATACCACCCCCCCCCCCAAAGAGACAAGCCACGGGTTTCAGAATGAGGTAATAAGTTGCTGCTCAGAGCATTCAAATGCATGCTATTCACCTCCTGCCTTGTCCCAGCTCCCAGCCAACTGATTGCAAGGACAAGGTGACCGCCTGGAAGCTCATTGTCTGGAAGGTACCAGAGGTGCTGCAGATCAGCCCTTGAGGAGGAAAGGTGTCCACCCAGGCGCAGGTGTGTTAGGAGGGTGAGAGGGGTGCTCTGGGAACCAGGGAGGAGCTGTCTGCAGTGCACCCCGCAGAGCCAGGATGCCGGGCACGGGCGCCTCTCTGACGAGCTCCTCTTCTGTGCTTTCATGTTAAATTTCTTATGGGAGCACATCACCTAATTAGAGGAATTGATAACTGCACTGTTCCATAATGAGGACAATACATTTCAAAGTCATTAAAGATAAGCAAGGCGATAAGTCTGGGTTTAAGCGGCGTTTCCTCAGATTTCACAGTTGTGCGTGTGGCGAGTGAGGAAGGCAATCCCTGCCCACTCAGCTGTAAATGCTGGGTTATTGGAATCTTTAAAACAGGCAGCAAGGAGAAAATTACATGGCCAAATCTCCTTTTTCCAGTTAATGAAGAATTAAGACTCCCATTTACCATATTAGAGGGTTCATCAGAGGCCTGGCTCTCCTCGCTACCGTCTGACAGCGGTGTCAGTTTATCTGCGTCTAAACGCCAAAGTGCATGACAGAGGATCATTCATGACTGTCAGTTCTACTTATCTCGCCATTGTCACACGGCAAAGGAAATGCGGGCCGTGGAGCCGCCTGCCTTGTCCCCTCTCAGCCTGGCTCAAGGAAAAAGGCATCCAAAGCCATTCATGTCCAATTACCCTGTCAGCACATCTGAAGCTGACAGCACAGTTTCCCTAATCTCCCTGCCGGGGAGAAGACACAGACAGAAGATGCGCTGTCCCCGGGACTGACGTTCTTGGTGCAGCTAGCACTGCGCAGCACCAGAAACCACGCCACTGACACGCAGGTTTCCTGAATGTGCCATCCCATGCTTCACGGGAAAAAACTCCCAACGTCAGAGTTTACCTTTGGCCATGAGGAAAGGTGTTTCCTTGTACAAAGCAACAGGAAGCGTGACAGGACGTACAAACACAATCTAGGGCCACATGTTTCATGAAGAAATTGACATGAAAGGGGAACATAGAAGCTGATGGGATGTGTCCATAACCAAACCTATCTGGCATTTCTGAGGCAACAGCCCAAGAAGATGTGAAGGTGTGGTTCACATGGTAAAACACCAGCCTTGATCAAAAAAAGCCAAGAAAGCTGGGCGCTGGTGGCTCATGCCTGTAATCCCAGCTACTCAGGAGGCCAAGATCTGAGGATCAAGGTTAGAAGCTGGCTGGGCAGCAAAGTCCCTGTGAGACTCTCACCTCCAATTAACCACTCAAAAACCAAAAGTGGAGCTGTGGCTGAAGTGGTAGAGTAGCCTTGAGCATAAAGTGGCTCAGGGACAGCACCCAGGCCCTGAGTTTAAGCCCCACAACTGATTAAAAAAAAAAGCCAACTCCCACTAGCAGCAAATACTTGCACCCTCCCCACCTCAGTTTTCAATTAAGAGCTGCAGGGTAATGGTGGCTCACACCCATAATCCTAGCTGCTCAGGAGGCTAAGATCTGAGGATTGTGGTTCAAAGTCAGCTCAGGTAGTATAAAGTCCCAGCAATCCTTATCTCCAATTAACCACCAAAAGGCCAGAAGTGGAGATGTGGCTCAAGTGGTAGAATGCTAGCCTTGTGTGGAAAAAAAAGCCAAGTCCCTGAGTTCAAGTCTCAGTGTTGACGCTTAAAAGAAGAAAAGAAAAAAGATACAATCTGATTTTGCAAATACTCTCAGAAAAGCAGCTGATCTACACAGAAGGCTGTGACCTCCAGGGGCTGGCAGTCAGTCCCAGCAGAGGAGGGAGGCCTGGCTGGCCTCACACTGCAGGTAGCCAAGGCAGTGAAGGGCAGTGCAGAGTGGCTCCTGCTCCATCACAGGAAATGCAAACTCCACCAATATGAAAAGCCCCCTTTGATCACACCTGAGATAGCAAGCATATCAGTAATACGTCACATACTTTAGAAATGCAGCTTTGCAGAGGTAGAGCTGTGCAGAACACTCACCCCCACATTATGAGTCTGGTGTACAGTTGTACCATCATGAGGACAGACTCATTCTATAACATTCCATCCCCACAAGAGCTCCCTATTGCCAGCAGCTGCCAGTCCCTCTGGGCTATTGTTCATTTTCTTTCCATACCAAATTTCTAACTGAGACAAAGTTAATGAGAGAAAAGTCACCATTTTAACCTCTGCATTTAGGTTGTGCAACCATCGTCACTCATTCCAGAACTTTCACCCTCCTCCACAGAAAGTAACCTCATATCCTTGAGGATATTCTACACAGCCTCGTGGCATGCTGTTCTTGGCCTTCCACCAGGCCACGCAGCTTTCCAAGGTCACCCATGTGTGGCAGGCATCAGTGCCCCTATTCCTTTCTTAGGGCTGTATAATATTCCACTATATGGGCAGACCATAGTCGATTATCCCCCGTTCTTCTGGCTGATGGGACACTCGGGTCCCTTCCACTCTGGCTCTTATGAATTCAGTGTATGTTTTATAGAAACACACCATCCTATAGACTGAGGAGTGGAATTGTTGGGTTGCCTATGGTCTCAGGGCTGTGCACCACAAAACCCACAGACTGTACAACATACACAGTGGCCTGAGTTGATGAAGGCCTTACCAAGAAAGAAACTGACGTTTTTACAAATTGAGGGACAACATGCAACCTACTTTTCTTTGGGTCTGGCTTACTTCACTTAATATAATTTTTTCCAGGTCTGGACTATGTCTGTATGTATATGATATTCTTTTTGTTGTTGTTGTCAGTTGTGGGGTTTGAACTCGGGGCTTGGGCTCTTTCCCTGAGCTCTTCAGCTTTAGTCTCGCAGTTTACTACTACTCTACCACTTGAGCCACAGTGCCACTTTGGGTTTTCTAGTGATTCATTGAAGATAAGAGTCTCATGGACTTTCCTGCCTGGGCTGGCTTTGAACCGTGATCCTCAGATCTCAGCCATCTGAGTAGCTAGAATTACAGGCATGAGCCACTGGTGCCTGGCATCTACCATATTCTTAATGGGACCTCAACAACCCAATTGCTTAGTGCATAGGACCATATACTATGAAGTATATCAACATAAACTCTAAGATATGGAAGACAACAGGTTCTTATTATGTCCTGTACACAGTTTCTTTTTTCTTCTTTCATATCTCTTAGTTTTCTGTACCTTCTATCTTGTATATAAGATTATATGGCTAGGAAAGGGGAAAAGGAATCACAGAAACAGCAGGTCAAGGATGAACTAATACAACAATGATACTCACTTGATACTAGGTTGGATATGAGTCTTACAACATGGGGGCGGGGTAGGGAAGATGAGACTGGAGAATTCTAGTTTGAATTTGCCAGCCTTCATCTCCAAAATGACTAACAAAAAGGTGAGCTGGAGGCCCAGTAAAAGTGGTAGAAAACAAGAGGAGTCATGTGAGGTGCCAGGCCCTGAATTCATGTCCTGATACAGTCATAAAACAATGAAAAATAGCACACAGTTTTTCCAAACAGACCACATTCAAGTTATGAAAAAGCAGAGTATGAAGAGGTGCTCAATGCTGAACCCTAGGTAAGAGCGACTTCATCCTCCATCCAGTCAGCCCTCGCTGTCTCAACCTCAAGTGTCCTCCCCTGGACTGTGGGCCTCCTGCCCACCTTTTCCCTCCCTCTTCCAATGCTTGGGTGCTCCAACTCCCACCTTCTCCTCTTCAGCAGGTGGAGACAATGATCAATGGCTGTCTAGTCACTGATGCTGGTAGACTGATACAAGTACAGGATCCAGCTTCACAGAAGCGGAAGTGTCCGGCTGCCCTCCTCCTCTGTGACATTCCACTGTTCCATCTCCTGGTGTTTCTGTGTCCCTCCATGACTGGACCCATCTCTGTCCACATGACCCTTCCCTGCAGCTGTGCTTCCTCCACATGCTTGCCACGAGCCCGACCCTCCTCTTCTCTCCTGTGGTGGGAAGCTACTGTTCCTACAGCCAGAAACCTCAGCACACAGAGAAAGAATGTAGGGAATGTAATAAAAGTCCATTGTGGTCAATGCCATGCTAAAGAATAAAAATCTACCTGAGTGAACCAGGGGTGGAAACAGCAAGAGGAAACTTCTCTGGGAGGGAATGCTGCCACAGTATTTGAGGATTTCTTTGACTTTTCCAGCATAACAGCATTATTTTGGGGGGGGGGGGGTGGAAAGATGGAAAGCAGCTTGCCAATGGGATCAAATTACTGGAAGAACAACTCAAATGCATTTGACGCTGGTTGTACACAGTTTTGAAAACTTCAAGACAAAAATAAATTGCTTGACCCCCCAGTAACTTCCACCAGAACTTATAGGAACAAATTGTTTGCCTCAAGCTGAGTGGAATATACATTCAAATTCAGGCTCTTGAGGGAAATTATTAAGGAGAGTCCTATTAGCTTTCCGGAAGCACACTCGTCTTTGGTACTGCTGCTATATAAGACCAATTACGACACCTTTCCTTGCTGAGAAATGATTGTTCTGCCCCTGCAGCTCTGGAGAAGCAAATGCATGCATTTTAACCTTGGGGGATTTCTGTTATTGTCTCTCCCTTGCTAGTTCCTTCAAATGGAAAGCATCTTCCATTAATCTAAATGCAAAATTTGTTTCAGCTTTCCAAAGTTACTTGAAAAATGTTAAGCACAAAGCAATAAAGTTTTTATGCTCTTAAGATCACTAATGCTTTGAGCTCCATATTCATTTTGAAGAAATGAACATTTTATGGTTCACAGAGGAATAGCTACATGAATAATATCTGAGATTATAATGCATCCAGCAGAAAAAGATTAAGTTTATGTAAACTATTTAATCAGACATGAAATTTTCTCTAGAGGATACAAATTCTGACCTATTTAAGTTTACTTTAAAAACACCAATATCATGATTCCACCAAGGGAACCCAGCAATTTTCCCATTTATGTCAAGTAAATATTCACCAGAGGTCAAACTTAATGTAAGTTGTACTGCATGGACCAGCGAGCTTATCACGGGCACCCTCCATGTAGCAGGGGTTAGAGGAGAACTCGAGTTTACTATTTGATCCAAAATAGTCAGTAAACACTTAGCTAATGAGCTGCCAATCTGGGGGTCTGTTGCTGAGGAGAGGTTTGGAAAAGCACCAGAGTATGTCATGCTAAAACCTTTGTTTCCTTTAAATAGATTTTCTGAGATAACATGCATGCAAATATACAGATAGAAATGAACTAGCAATGTTTATTGCAGCGTGTACATGGATAGGTAAATGTATATGTATGTGTAAATGTAAATGCTAAACTACTTTCTTTGGCTGACTGCAAACTTAGTAAATACTATAAATGGCTAAAGATCCCACTTCAAGCCCACAAATATCTGTCTGTCTATCTATGTCTGTCTGTCTCTCCCTCCCCGCCTCCATCTCTTACCACAGGCCCCAAGGGCCCCATATCCAACCCTTGGTGGCTGAGAGCTAGCTTCATTATAAATGCAGATGCTCATACAGACTGCTGTGGCTGATATTAAGGAGGGGCCAATCTAGAATTATCTTCTCCTGCATTACAATATGAAAACATTTGATTCTAATTCAGCAGTGTACTCATCAAAATTCTTTTTTAAAATTAGTTTTGGCAACAGATAGCTTATCAAGACATTTCGGATATGGTAGTTAAACATTTTATTGCTACCATTCATAAAACATATGTATCATAAAATAAGTTTCTACATATTTGATATCTTTTTGAAGACTGAGCCATACTTCACCCAAGTTTCAAACTGTTTCCTTAACATATGATATAAGGCAAAGATGAGGAGAAAACAAGAAGCTCAGTTTTAATAACTAAGAAGCCAGGTCTTCACAAGAAACATAAGAAAGCTAAAAATATTGTTGAAATCGATTATTAAAGACATTAGCCATATAATTCTAACATCTTGTTTTTTCAGGGTCATAGTTTATTAAATTATTTCTCATAATATATCATTTAGTAATGTTTTAAATGTCTGTTGGTGGTATGGAGCTGGAAACTTGGGGCCCTATGTGGGCTCTACCACTTAAGCCATATTCTAAGTCCTTTTCCCCTCTTTTCTTCTTTTTGGTTCCAGTCCTAGGGCTTGGAACTCAGGGCCTGGGTACTGTCCCTGAGCTTTGTCACTCAAGGCTGCTACTCTACCAGTTGAGCCACAAGTCCACATCGAGTTTTTGGTGGATAAATAGAAATAAATGAGAGTCTCATGGGCTTTCTTGCTTGTGATACCTTCAAGTCGTAATCCTTAGACCTCAGGCTCCTGAGTAGTTAGGATTACAGGCATGAGCCACCACCTCATGACCCATTTTTTTTTTGTGTGTTTCACACATAGCGTCTTTTACTTGTGTCCTAGTCAGATCATAGTCCTACATTTCCCAGCAAAGTAACTAGGATTATAGATGTATGCATTTACACCTGGATTCAGTTGAAGACTTTTTAATAAAATGTACAACATCTTACGTGCTTCAACAATGTCTTCTGTTCTTTCACGAGTCCAAAATTAACAGACTGAAAAACAAGAGCTTTGTTTTCACTGGAAAAAGACTTGAAAGGTAAGTCAACAGTGAGCTACTCCAAACAATTACAAGGCAACCCTAAGGTGCCACAAACAATTGTCAGCCAAGTGCATAACCTACAGTGAAGGATCCTGTCAGAGGCTGTTTAGAGAACAACATGGCAGCTCCAGCTGCTCATGAAGAACATGTTCCAGGGGCCAGGGCTCTGCCTCCTTCCCTGGTCCAAGCCTTCGGAGAACGGCGCCAGTTAAGGAGGACTCAGAATTTTCATGGAGCCGTCTGAGACCACTGGGAAGACTGGTATTTGAATAACCCAATTCAATAGGACAATATAAATGCTTGGATGAGGTTGCACTGATGAGAGTATGGAGAGGGGATTAACATTTTCTGTTTCCTACACAGCACCACAGCAATGAAGAAATACCCCAGGGCTGTGGTGGGGCCCAGTAGACAGCACTTGCTTGGCAGGCTGGGGTGGTCCCAGAATGGCAAAAAAGCAAGCAAACACACAAGTCAATAGCTGACAGACAAATGGAGAGACAAAGAAAGAAAGGGAAGGAGGAGGGCATTTCCATCCCCCATGGCAACTTCATGCCACTTTCCAGCTAGGGTGTGCCCATCTCTGCTACCGCCAATGACATCATCCATTTTACACCACCACAGAAGGAGGTAGGCAGAGCAGGTGCCTCCTTGGGTCTAGGTCCTTCCTAGCAACACATTTCTTTTTTGTGCTTAGTGATAACTGTTATCTGGACATACCATAATGTCTTCCCAGCAATAGACACCATGTATTTCCAGCTTGGGGCTGTTATGAAAAAATCCTAGTATAAACATGACACAAATTTGTGCAGCATACATTCCCATGTCTCTCAGGTAAAGACCTAGGAATGAAGGGTACTGTGGTGGTATGGGTTATTGGGTAAGACACTTTATAAGAATAGTTTATGTGGGGAGGGTGCGGGGTGAATGTGCCACTCCCAGGGCTTGAACTCAGGGCTTAGGCACTGTCCCTGAGCTTTTTAGCTCAACATTAGTGCTCTACCATTTGAGACATAGCACTTCCAGCTTTTTTGGGGGGTGGGGGTAATTGAAGATAAGAGTTTCAGGAGCTTTGAACTGCATTCCTCAGATCTCAGCCTCCTGAGTAGCTGGGATTACTGAGTGGTCGGTGCCCAGCCAAGAACAGAATTTTAACCATACTTTTAATGTTGGTCTGAGGACCTCTTCCTTCTCCTATGCCCATACTTAGGAGATATTTATTCGGCTTCACTCAAACAAGTTGGCATCTATTTTCCTTCACAACACAAGGCCAAGCTGCAATAGGCTGGAAGCTCTGTGGGATCCAACCAGGAGAGCTCAGAGTGCTCTGATTCAACCTGGAGCTGCGTCAACACTCAGCACCACAGTGAAGTCCTTCAGATGTGCTGGGCACGCGCTGTGCCTCCCGGCTCATCCCTGACAGGAAGTAGTCGACAGTGAGGGCATCTGCTCGGGTGAGTGGCATCGGATCTGACATGCCATCCCGTCAAAGACTCTGGCACGAGCACCGTGGGCCTGGCATGAACATCAGCTGTCAGAGGAACTGCCAGCACCACGGTCAGGGACGGGCGAGGCACGGGCAGGACAAAATGCAGTGTCCCTCCTCCTCCACGGGTGTGCCAGGCAGGCCCTGACAGGATAATACATGGGGCCAAGTAACAACACTCAGACTGTCAGCTCCATCACACTCCCGTTTGCTGAGGAGGTGGAACACACTGCTGATCAAGTTAGAGTGGGAGGGAGGAGAAAGGGAAGGGAGGCAGGCAGGGGGGTGGGCAGGCAGGTCGGCCAGCCAGTCTATTGTCCAGGCTCTGGACTTGTAGGTGGGATGAAAGGAGGAGATTAGGGAGATTTCACAGACCATGAAACCTCCTTGGCAACTGCAGGACAGGCAGAGCTCTAAAGCCCTCTAGTTCCTTCTGCAATGCCAGTGAGCAGAGGCTGCTTTCCCTGTCCATGGGGAGATGCCCACATTTGGAGGGTTAGCATTTTCTACACCACCTGCTTTAAAGGGCTTGGCAGTCACAGCGAGTTTCTTCCTGCAGTTCCTGCTACAGCAGACAGGAGCCCAAGGGCCTGGTCATCAGAGGCCTGTGGCCTGCATCACCGTCTCTTTAGGACACCTCATCAAACCAGACAGCCGACTTCACACAGTCCTGGGGAGAGAGCCAGCAGTCAACACTGCCTTCTAAAACCTCTGTTGTGACTCCATTCCCAGGGCAACCGTATAACGAGGCTGGACCTTTGGAGTACTTTGACGGTGGGGCAATCCCTCTTGAGCAGAGGAAGAGCACTGGCTCAGGGTGGTCCATCACAGAAAGGAGCTCACCTCTCTTCTTTTCTCTCTGATTTGCTCTTCCACGGTCCACTGTAGGACCCTCTCCCAGTCCTGGTGCCTATCCTGGGCTTCCCAGAACCAGAACTGTGAGCCAAGCACACTTCCATGGGTTGTAAATCACCCATGAGGTGACATCCAGACCAAGGCGAGGGCAGACCAAGAGAACAAACGTTATCTGCAACTCTCCACCGCAGGAGCTGCCTGCTGGGGCCTCTGTCACAGACCTCACATAGGTTGAGTCTTTGTTAAGTTCCACCTTATTTAACAGTCACCCACTGTCATGTTCTCAGAATCCTGAGAACTTCCTAGAACCAAGAACACAAAGGCCATCTTCACATCTCCATCTAATGTACAGCAGTGAGCTTCTCAGAGGGTCAGAGAACTACACAAAGGGCTGACAGCGTGTGTGGTCCCTGCCCTGAGATTCCCAGCCCTGAGCTGACTCCACTGCCCAGCTGTGGCACAGGGTGGCTTCCTCCACCCCCATGGCTCCCACTGATGACCCCTGGTGACCCCACAGCTCCCATGGGCATCCCATTGTGACTTCCACGGCTCCTGTGGATGTCCCCTGTGACCTCCATGCCTCCTGTGGGATATCCCTTTGTGACCCCATGGCTCCCGCCGGTGTCCCCTGGTGACCCTCATGGCTCCCACTGGTGTCCTCTGGTGACCCCTATACCTCCTGTGTGATGTCCCCTTTTAGACTCCACAGCTTCTGTGGACGTCCCTTTTTGACCCCCACAGTTCCTGTGGGATGTCCCTTTGTGACCCCATGGCTCCCACGGGCATTTCCTCACAATCCCCACGGCTCCTGTTGGATGCCCTTCTTCAACCTCCAGTTGCTGCCACTCAGCAACTGCGGTTCGCATGCTGTCAGAGCCCCTCACAGTGACACCGTGTCTCAGGCGGTGTGAGGCCACTGCCAACAAGCAGTGAGTGCGCTGTGCTGACAAGACATTACTGTCCTGCCACAGGCAATCATCATCTTACTGCAGCAAAATGGCAGTCAACTTAGAGCAGAATATGTAACAACATGCGTGGCAAATTGGCATGGCAGCTTGCTAAACAAACACAGGGCAGCAAACCCGCATGGAGGCAGAGCAATGCTTGTGCCTGGGAGGCCTTGGCGCCCTGGCCTGTGTGGACCAGGATCTGGACAAGCGCCTCTCCTGTGCCTGGCCTGCCTCTGCTCCCCCACTTAGCTGATGCAGACTCAGGGAAATGGAGGGCACAGGACAGGTGGCAGGACAGGCAGAAGGATAGGTGGCAGGTCTATACCCTGAACTGTGGCCTAGGCTGATGGGGCCTATGCTCTGAGCACCAGCAGAGTATGGAGCTGGGGCCATGATGGCAGCCCAACCTCGCCTTGCATTCTGATGCAGCACCCTTGTGCAGAGCAGATGTCACAGCTTGGCAGGTTCCTGGCAGTTTGAAAGCCAATTGTGGTCTTTGGCATGGAAAGAGATGGACCTGGCCACGCTGAGCCTCCTCTTCATGTACAGGCAGCCTCCTCTCTGACCCTCAATCTCTCCCCTCTCTTACTCCCTCCATCTCTGTAAGCCCTTTCATTGGGGGTGGGAGAGGGAGCCCCAATTTATTAACCCAACATTCTGTAAATCTAATTAAATGTCAAATACAGAAACATCAAGGAAGAAAGGGGCAGCAGAATGGCCCCCAAAGGTAATCAGCATTCACTTTGGGGACTCATAGCCATCACTCGGAGCTCATTATCAGTGCTGGTGCAGGAGGAGAACAGCGAGGGACCACATCATCAGCATCCTCCACGCCCATCACTGCACCGGCAAAGACGCTGCAACCAGGAGCTCATCCTTCAAGGGGAAGAGGACGCTGTCCTGCCTCCACAACACTTACATCCATTCAAGTTTACCAAAAATACCAGGGCACATGGGTGAAAACCATATCCAATAATTAATCAAACCAGGGCATGCCTCAGTTTTACTGCATACAATTAAAAACCTTGGAAAAGCATTTATTCTCACATCTTTACTTTTGACAACACAAGTCAATGGGCTGTACACAAGCATAATCCAGAATGCAACAAAATAATAATATAACTAGCTTACAGAAGTTCTGTCTCTTCCTGTAAACTGGTTGACATGAAGACAACAAATCTTCAAAGTAGTGGCAGTACAAGGAGGAAAAAGCACAAGGTGCCCCCCAAGCTTTGCAGGTGTCACCCTCTCTAGATAGGAGAGTCCCATGGCAACTGAATGGCAGAGGAGAAGCTCTGGGAGAAGCTTGCCAGCCACGGGGGTGCAGAGCCACAGAGGTGCACCTAAGCTTCCATTCCTGGGCTCTGTTTTGGAACACAATGTCAAAAAAGAGACCCTAGGGGCTGGGAATATGGCCTGGTGTAAACCAACTGTACAACTCATGGAGGGGAGAGGGAAAGGGGGAGGTGGGGGAAAATGAGGGAGGAGGTAACAAGTTGAACAAGAAATGTATTCATTGCCTTACATATGAAGCTGTAACCCCTCTGTAATTCACTTTGACAATAAAGGAAAAAAAGATTTGACTCTAAAGAGAGAGAGAAAGAGAGAGAGAGAGAGAGAGAGAGAGACAGACAGACAGACAAACCCTAGAGATGTGCAGAGCAGGGAAAGGGAGATTCTTCCAACGGTGACTCTTCTCCTAGTTTCTGTGCTGGAGGCTGTGAGATGACCTTGAGGTCCATACCACCTAGGGGACTGCATGCTCGGGTTCTGAGGTGAGGGCAAATCCTGGGGCCCGCTACACCCTACTCAGCAACTCTTCCTCTGGGCTATGAGGAGGACTTCAACTGCAACACCACTAATCAGCTCTGGGCTTTCAAACACATACAGACTGAGACAGTCCAGAAATCAAAAGTACAATGATCCATATGTGTTGCTACTTTTGGAATTCCTTCCTTCAAGAGGGGCAGACCTCCTGCCTAGGCCTGGGAGAGCATCCTGCAACACTAGATACGTCAGCCAACTTGCCAGCTTGCTCCCAGTGAGGGCAGGGGAGAGGCGCAGAGGTGGAAATGGGTACGTCAGTGTATGGACGCTGGCGCAGAGCCACGGGGATGGAAGGTCAGAACAGCAGCCAGCCTTGGGGGCTTAGCAAGGAGAGGATGGAATTATATTCGCTCACATCAGATGCTCTCCAACTCGATCAGGTTACAAAACACCTGAAGTTCATGAGGCCTCTCCCTGCAAAACACTAAGCTACTCACCACACCTGATATGATAATGAAAGATGACTCCCACTTGAGGAAGATCTGTTTGATAGCTTATAAGCAAAGACTGGAATGGAAGAAATTACACTAATGTGTACTCTTGATTATTTCACTAGGTAAAGAATATAATTGTTTGGTGTTTATAATAGAGTATTTTGGTCCAGGTGTGGGTGCCAATGCCTGGCAGAAGTCTATCAGGAGAAATTAGACACCAAGACTCATACTTCACTGAAAACAATGTAAAAACTGAATAGGAGAGCTTAAGACACTCTTCTAATCAGCATCTATGAGCTATATAGAAAGTAAGCAGGAATAAAACAAAAAAGAGAGAGAGAGAGAAGCATGGAGGACAAAAATAACTAGAGTTTGCTCCCATTTCACTATATTTCCCAAATGGAGCTGAGTTTTAGCTTTGGTTTGAAGGTCCCACAACTCTGGGGATGAAGCAAGTACATTGCACCCAAAGAGCACAGTTGAGAAATGGAGCCGGAGGCGCCCAGAAGAGGCAGGCACAGAGGACCAACACACAACACAGTGCCGGGGAGCCAGGACTCATGGCCTTGCCAGCCTAAAGCCAAGGCACAGTGGTAGCTCAGATAGCATCACAGCAGAACTCTCGTCTGCTAAATCCTAGGGACAAACTCACTCTCTAATGAGTTTTGAAGGCTTCATTTTAGATAGACTGGACAGAAAAGCCTCAACCTGATGTTATCAGAAGATCTCAGACTGGCGGTTTCGCAAGAGGCACAAAGGAGGCCATGTGATTCCAGAAGAGAGGGCAGCCTGAGACCTGCTTCCAAAACAAGCAAAGGAGCCACATGCCTGGTAAATTCCTCCTTTACCCTAGGTGCCGGGGACATATGACAGAATTTCAGGAAAAAGTGAGCAGAGAACAATTCTTCAAAGCTCCAGAAGGGCGGCTGGGAGAACATGGAGGCAATAGCATATCACCTGTGTGGTGTCTTCCTCAGCGTCCAGGCATCATGGCATGCGGGAGGAACACCAAACCAGCCAAGAACAAGAGGTCAGTTTCAGAAAAAACTGTGGGCTGGAGAAAATGGTGCATGCTTCTAAAGTCAGTGTCACAACAAGAGAAGAAGATGATGGGAATGCAGCCTACTTAAAGAGGCTAAAGTCACAGCACTGTCCATGACACTGCTCCAGAGGAGAAGGCGAAGTCAAGAAGAGGTTCCCGCAAAACAGAAAAGCAGATGATGATCAGAATGCATGATACCAGGGCTCTGGAGAACGTCTCTGGAGGTTGGCCCTGGCAGAGAAGTTCTCCAGAGCCCTTTTCAATTCCTATTTGGGCACAGTGGTACAAGGAGGGAAGTTGGCACAGAGGCACACACCTGTGATCCTGGCTTCGAGGAGGAGCCTCAGGTGGGTAAGTGGTTCAAGGGCATGCCCAGGTGGAAGGGAGACCCTGTGCTAAAAAACAACCAGCTAGAAGTAGTATCTCACCAGCCCAGGAAGCCCACGACCGGAGCTGAGGCCCTAGCACCACCACAACATACTACGCACATATATGTACACATGCGTCTATCCATAATGTAATGTAAGCCAGCGCTCAGGCAACACTTGAGAGAACAACTCAGACTGGAATAGTTATCAGTGATACATTGTTCCAACAAGAAAATTAACAAGCAGACTCTACCATGCATAAATAATACTACATTCAATAATTACATGACATGTATGTTTCCCAAACTCTCGCAGATCATTCAAGGGAACTAACAAGACACTGAGCCAGAGTACTTCCCAACAAATCACAAAGAATTACTGCAATGCAAACCATGTCTCCATAAACAGAAAGAAAAACAGACATATATGAAAGCAGGAAATATACTTCCAAGTGGAAGTCAAATAAGAATCATAGATAAAAATAGTTTTAAACAACAAAAACATGTATGTCGAAAATTTTGAAGTAACACTAAACTGCTTAGAAGAAAGTTTGAACCTTAAAATTATATATTTAAAAAGCAATAAAAGGCCAAAAAATGATGAAGGACCTGTAAAGAAATTCAAGAGTGCTCGGTTCAGTAGCTCATCTACAAAAAATTAGAATGATACAGAGAAGATTAGCACAGCTTCTGTACAATGATAACATGCAAATTTGTGAAGCATTCCATATATTTTTTGCCCCATTTGTAAGGAAATGGAAGGACTTGGAAAAAAATCATACTAAGTGAAGTGAGCCAGACCCAAAGAAACATACCTAAGGTTTCCCTCACGGTAATAATTAGTACACTTCTAGGATAGTCCTACCAGAGGATCACAATAGCTCAATGACTATGTAAATATGATCATATAAGATGATGCTAAGAGAAATGAATTCCAAGATATGGAAACAAATGGTTTTTCACTGTTATTATTTTTAATGTACTATGCAAAATTTAAAAAAATTCAAAAGACAAGCCTAAAAAAGGAAAAAAGAAATAATGCAATCATAAAAAACCCTGAAATGAAAAATACAATGAAGTATGTAAGCAAAGAAAGGGAAAAAAAGAATAAAAACAAGATTGTTTCTTTGAAGAGACTAATAAAATAAAAAAGAAACTTAAAAGAATAAAGAGAATACAAAAGAGGGCTGGGGACATGGTTCAAGCTTGTCTACCTAGAGAGCTCAAGGCCCTGAGTCCCATTCCCAGTACTGCCAGAGAGAGAGAGAGAGAGAGAGAGAGAGAGAGAGAGAGAGAGAGAGAGAGAGAGAGAGAGAGAACAAAATAAAACCCCCAAATGTAAGCACTACCAATAACTAACGGAATGGCAAAGGATTCCAAAGCAGTATCTATCTTAAAAAATGTAACCAGCATTCCTAGAAATACAAAACAATAATGTAGACGTAAGTAGGGATGAAACAGCTGAAGGAAATGGCAAGATTTACAGAAGTGTGGAGAGAAACTGAAAATACAAGTCTCACTTCACACAAAGAAATCCCAGCCTTCAATTGTTTAAATGAGTTGCCCACAGATGAAGCCTGGCCTGACACCTGACTTTATAAAGGAAGTTTTACTGGAACATGGGCACACTTATTCATTTGTACAGTGGACTTGGCTGCCAGAGATCTTGTGTTCACAGAATATAAAATGTTTATTTTTTAAGTCCTTACATAAAAACTTGCATAATTCTTAGTTTAAATAGCAAATTCTACTTGGCACTAAAAGGCAGACATAATTGTATTCTGCAAATCCTTTCAGGAGGTTAATATAACTCAATGATTTTAGAAAAAAAATGACAAGACAATTGTGGTCATGAACTTTGATGAGAAACTGCTAAATAAAATATCAGAAAACTGAATCCAGCACCGTGTGGAAAAGATGATACATCATAATCAATTTGTGTTTAACCCAGGAATTACAGATTGATTTAACATTAGAAAATCAATTACTGTAGTTTATCACAGTAACAGATTAGAGGAAAATCATATCATCATATCAGTGAGTCACTCCACAGTTATTCATGATAAAATGAAATCTCAGTGAGCCTGAAACAGAAAGGCTCCCTTCATTGGCTAAAGGGTTTCTCCAGACAGAGCCACGTGGAAAGCTCAGGGTGTACTGAGTGCAAGACAGTAGAGGTGGTAGTTTTCAGGACAAGGCCTCGTTCTCCTGCTATTTCACAGATGTCCCAGGCAGGTGGGGAAGCCACAATGAGGAACTACAAGTGTAACGATGCAGCCCGTCACAGATGTGTGGCAGCACTGCGCACGCACGCATGCCGACAGGAAATGCTACAGGGGACCTTATTAGGGTCAGCCACAGTTTGACAAGGTTGCAAGATTCAAAGTCAACACGCAAAAATCTGGTGCATTTTTGTACACCAGCAACATCTATGAGAACACACAACAATGTAGCATGGTCAGGTATGTGTTAAGATGGTACATGTAGATCAGAGTTCTGGCGGTAATAGGTCTATTCATGATAGTGCGTAGCCATTGCCAGAAAATGTCCCCCAGGTACACACTGAAACCTCAACCACTGTAAACAGTCACAGCCGAGTGCCCCGTCCTAGCCCCTGGGACCACCACTCTATTTTCTGCTGCTACCATGGTGGCATGAGGGGCATCTTGAAGCGTCTGTCTCTCAGTGGCTGAGTTTATGTCTTTGAGACCATCAAGGTAACACACTCGGCCAGCATCACCCTTTAAGGCTGGGTGACACTCCTCCTGGGCATGGTAGTACACTGTGAAATGGGTCTACCATCTGGTACTGTGTGTGTTCAGGTCTGCTCACATCCCTACTTCTAATTCTTGTAGAGGTACATCCAGACACAGAAATGTTATCAACATGACTTTTTAAAACACCATTTACAACAGCACTGAAGTCAATTTCTAGACAGAAATCTAAAAGAAACTTGCAAAAAGCATGAAATAAAGAAATATAAAGAAGAAAACAAACAATGTAATGGAAGAATGGAAAAATTTATATAACCAGACATACAGATTAGAAAAACCAAGATCTTCAAGAACAATTCCTTCTAGTTCTTCCACGGGCCATGCCAAGGCCAGGAGAATATCATCTTCTTTTGAGGATTTGGTACTAGACAGTTATAAAGTGGCTGCCAATTTCCATCTTGAGTTTTTAATCACAGCTTAAAGAGTATTAGGTTATTACCAGTAAGTACCTTATTAACGTATTCTTCAAAGGAACTAGGACTTACCTACCTGGGTAGAGTTACTGTGTCAAGAGTTTTTAAAAAATTGTGATCCTTTCCAGATGTCTTGTATTTCTTTTCTTTTTTTTTTAACAGCTAAGTATGGTGTTTCTCAACAGTTCAAAGACAGGAGAAGAGAGAGCTCTCCCAGTCAGTGAGGATTTGCTACAACTACAGGTACCACGTATGCAGAAACCAACTGTTAGGAGAAGTGAGGGCCCTAAGCAGTACCAGAATCCACACAACACCCACCTTTGCTGCCCAAAATGCTCATTGAACAGTGCCAGACCCGAGTTCCTGGGAAGACAAGAAACCCAGGACCTCAATTAACTGAGCGCTCTGACAATGGAACCCTGTGGGAATAGATTCCTGTGGTGGGCAGTAATGCAGAAACACCTTGTCTTTACTACAAAGAAACATGGCCTGATAGCTGGACTTCATTTGAGAAATGCATTCGCTTTTGAGGGTGGCTTGTATGTGCAGACAGCACAGCCCCGCTCCATAAAGTCCCCTCTAACTTAGCTTTAAAACAACTTGGTCTTACTAAAGACTTCTCAGAATCGCCAAAGTGTGCTTGGGCTACTGGGCTAAGAAAAAGGGTGGATCTAACATCTGGAGCTTCTGCTGCCAGAGGTATAGGCAACAGCGTGGTCACACTGCAGAAGGCACTACAGAAAGTCTACAGGAAGCTGAGCCCTGTGCTGTGGAGAGGGAGAGAGGCCAACAGGAGAGAGGGAGATGAAGAGAAAGAGATGGAACTGGGTAACTGAAGATGGGGAAGAGATGAGGGAGGCACTGATCAAGATGCAATGCACCAACCACATGGGAAAAGATCTTCACCAGCAAAGCAACAGACAAAGGCCTAATAACCATCATCTATAGAGAACTCAAGAAACTAACCCCTTCCAAACCCAGTTAACCAACTATTAAATGGGCAAGGAAGCTAAAGAGAGACTTCACAGGAGAAGAAATAAAAATGGCAAAGAAGCATAGGAAATGTTCAACATCCCTGGCAGTAAAGGAAATGCAAATAAAAACAACCCTGAGATACCACCTCAACCCAGTTAGAATAGCCTATACTCTGAACTCAGGCAACAACAAATGCTGGAGGGGGATGCAGAGAAAGAGGAACCCTTCTACACTGCTGGTGGGAGTATAAACTAGTACAACCACTCTGGAGAACAGTATGGAGGTTCCTCAAAAAACTCAGCATAGACATACCTATGACCCAGCCATACCACTCCTAGGCATCTATCCAGAACAACAGGATCCAGGATACCACAAGGACACCTGCACATCCTTTATCACTGCACAATTCACAATAGCTAAGATATGGAAACAACTCAGATGCCCCACTACAGATAAATGGATACAAAAAACGTGGTACCTGTACACAATGGAATTCTACACAGCGATTAGAAATGATAAAATAATGGCATTTGCAGGGAAATGGACAGATCTTGAACAAATAATGTTGAGTGAGAAAAGCCTAGAACACAGAGAAAAAAGGTGCATGGTCTCCCTGATATGTGGATGTTATGGGGGAGAAAAAAAAACTAAAAAGCAGAGAACGTGTTTGTAAAGTAACAAACATCTTTTCAAATGGTATTTCTACATGTTTTGGTCAGTGACTTTACATCATGTCTCTAAAAGCAAACAATTACTAAATAAACATAAAAATGTCTAAAATAGTCCTAGCAGAGGATCACAATAGCTCAACAGCTATGTACATATGATCATATAAGATGAGGCTAAGCAAAATGAACTCCAAGATATGGAAACAAGAGGATTTTATTGTTGTTATTTTTAATGCACTACGTGAATCTCCTATGGCTTATCCCCTGTTGTTAGTGTACATGATCTTGGTATACTGGGTACTGTATATATGTTTATCTAAATTAGGGAAGGGAATGGGAATATCAGAATGGTGAGACAAAGAATAAAGGGCGAACCAATGCAATAGCAATACTCATAAGACAATATGTTGGAAAGGAACTGTACAACTAGCAGGTTAGGAGAGAGGGAAGGTGAAAGAAAAATGAGGGAGGGTGTAACAAGTAGTACAAGAAATGTACTCACGGGGCTGGGGATTTGGCCTAGTGGCAAAAGTGCCTGCCTCGGATACACGAGGCCCTGGGTTCGATTCCCCAGCACCACATATACAGAAAACGGCCAGAAGCGGCGCTGTGGCTCAAGTGGCAGAGTGCTAGCCTTGAGCGGGAAGAAGCCAGGGACAGTGCTCAGGCCCTGAGTCCAAGGCCCAGGACTGGCTAAAAAAAAAAAAAAAAAGAAATGTACTCACTACCTTATTATGTATTATGTAACTGTAACCCCTCTGTACATCACCCTGACAATAAAATTAAATTTAATAAAAAAAGATACACTGCACTCATAAGCCTATATGCTAAACTCAATTCCCTTAGTATAACTACTTAAAGATAATAAAGGAAAGTTATCAGGGGTAGGTATGAGACAGACATACCTACTGTGGAAAATGAAGAAATCGTACACAGTTTTTCCTTCTTCATTCACCTTTGTATATTTTGAGTTTTCCATGAAGAGCACATAGGTTTATTGGATGACAATAAATAATATACAGTCACATGATCCCTGAATCATGGCAGGTGGTCAGTCACACAGGGTGAGAGCGCTTACTGCTACTGATCAGGTGAAACACGAGGGTGGGTGCTGTCTGAGGACTCCAAAGTGGACCAGAGAGCAGCATCTGTGTGCAACACACTTCGCTCCTAGCCTCAGCCTCTATACCCGTGTCCCTGCTATAAGGAGACAATCAGAGTAGATGCCCAGGGGCCAAGCCTTGGATGGTGAGTGTGGGGAGGGTCAAGGGACTACACTTGCTGCACCTACTAGTACCATGGACCGCTGTCCCCCACTCTGCCACAGGTGGCACCAAATTGGAAGGAGCTAGCCTGCTTCTAACCACAGTCATGCTGAGCTTGCATGAGACCCTGCTAAACCACAATGAGGAGGTGCAAGAGTGAGTTCCTGTAAACCCAGCTGTTCACTTAGCATGGATTAAACCTGAAGAAAGCCAGAAGACTTCCGGATAAAGTAGTAATGCCAGCTGTTAGTTAACTACCATCACCCACACCTGACCAAACTTCTCCACAGTGAACATGCAGAGAACCTGGCCGACTCCCTCTTGTCTGTCTGTCCGTCTGCCTGCCTTTCTCTCTCTCTCTCAATGTCTCTCTCTCTGGAAAAAATGTGGAAACCTGGTTTGAGGCTTTAATTTTAAGAAGATGCCTGCATAGCTGTTTTCAAGTAAAAAAAAAAAGATGCACTTTTGTACTCAGAGACCTCCTGTTTTAATTTATGCAAAGCTTAAACCATTTTGTTAGGCCTGAGTGAGACCATCTGTGCAGGAAAGAAAGGATGCCTCCGGGTAAAATAGGCAGGAATAGTAACGTGGAAAGTGTGAGGCACGGGCAGCCTGTGGGTTTTGCAACTACTGCTGTGACCTTTACTGCTTTGGAGAAGAAACCAGGGTGATTTCCATATTTTGGCTCCCCTAGAAAACTCCCAGCATCCCACAACTCCCACTTCTACTCTGTTTCCTCACTCCTTAACAAAAAGTTAGCAGAGCAGAGTCTATAGAAAGGAGCCAGAGCTGAAAACTGTGTGTAGACGCTCTGGCACACAGGAGGGTGGAGGTGGAAGGGGAAAGGTGAAGCACCAGCTGGAAGCCATGACTGAGAGGGATTCTAGTAACTGTCTCCCAGACTGCCAGAGCCATCTTGGGGGAGGAAGGGAGAAAAGGGGAGTGACCGTCCTTCACAAATGGTATCTAACTACACTGCTTACCTGTTTCAGTTGTGGACGTCTTTGCTTATGTTTTTTTTTTTTTTTTTTTTTTTTTTTTTTTTTTTTTTTTGGCCAGTCCTGGGCCTTGAACTCAGGGCCTGAGCACTGTCCCTGGCTTCTTCCCGCTCAAGGCTAGCACTCTGCCACTTGAGCCACAGCGCCGCTTCTGGCCGTTTTCTGTATATGTGGTGCTGGGGAATCGAACCTAGGGCCTCGTGTATCCGAGGCAGGCACTCTTGCCACTAGGCCATATCCCCAGCCGACGTCTTTGCTTATGAATGTAACCCCCCATCATACAAGAACCACCAAAGATGAAGACAGAAGGCAGTGGATGGGCACATCACCAGAAGAGAGTGAAATGGGAGAGAAAGACAGGAGCTGGGGAAGGACTGAGCACCCTCTGAGAGCAATGAGGCACCAGCCTCTGGGTGGCTTGTCTGGTGCAGGACACCAGGGTGGATGGTTGGTGCAGTGGGTCTGGTGTGGGGCACGGGGGTAGATGGTGTGTGTGATGTGTCTGGTGTGGGGCACGGGGGTGGATGGTCTAGGTGATGTGCCTGGTGTGTGTGTGGGGGGCTGGTCTGGGTGGCTGGTCTGGGTGCAGGGCTTGGAGGCAGCTATGATCTAACCACATCATCCCTTCCCTGGACAATAGGCTTCTAGGGTGCTGAGGAACATCCCTCCTGTGGTGGAAACCACACGTATGTCTTTATTAGACAGGCCCCTGTCTGCCAAGGACCCATCCTGTGGCACCACTGAGCTCTGTGGACACTGGGTCACAGCACCCGGGGAAGAAGGGTAGCAGCCTGCCTGCTGGCCAGCAAACTGGGATGACTTCCATGTGACAGACAGATGTTCCGAGGCCAACCAGCACTGGTGCAAGAGAGGTGTCTGAGCAGCATTTCTCCACAAATCAAAGCTTTATCCAGAGAGCAACACTATTCTTGAGCATGGGGGCTTTCTTCCTACAACTCTCAAATTAACATTACAAAGGCCTGACCTTATGTGCATTTTGTATTCTCCTAGGAATCAGGAGAGCATTTTGTGAGTTTGTTCACATTGCATTTCTTTCTTCTGATTACCTTGGGGACTTATTAAGGAATTCTGGCTCTGCTCCCTCCCACTTTCCTTACAGGGGCCCCGAGGGACAAGGGATGAAGGAATGGAACGCCACAACCAAGGGTGTAATCGCCACTTCAAAGACAGAAAGACTTTCATTTAACAAATGACAGGTTAAAAAAACTTCAAAAAAATCATAAACAGTTTTATCCAGGGAATATATTTTATGGAACATTTATATATAGCCACAGTGCTTGGAGCTAATATAGGAGCTCTTCCACTAACACCTGTTAGATAAGGTACAGGGTTGGCTTGAAACAGGAGCATGTGGAGAATTCAGGTGGGGATAACCTCAGAGGGGTCAAGGTGATGGTGCTGCTGTTCCTCTGTGGCCTCACATCTTTTATAGAAATAAACAGGGCAGGATAAATGTGCCCCAGAGGGACCATGCTGGGAGGAGAGTGCTGGGGCTGCGGTCTGTGTTTTCACTCTGGAACAGGGGTCTGTGTGGTAAGCAGGACCCAGGAGGCCAAGAGGCCTAGGCTGTGAGCTCGCAGTGTTGACTTCCAGCACACAACAGAACTGGACTGCGAGGCAGGCCACTTACTATGCCTCAAATCCTACAGCGGAGGTTCTTCTGAGCACAAGCTTTAATTTCTGATTTCAAATTTTGAATGAAAGGGTTAAGCTGAATCGGAAATCATTTTGTTAGAATTTGAAAAAAAAAAAAGTAAACACTGTAGGCTTAAACTACAAGAAGAAACCCTAATAACACATAGTCCCATGAACTAAAGGGAGGTGCTGTGACTGTTCGGATGGTACCACTTCTGTGTTTCTATGCAATGGACATTTACTTTCTCCACTAAGCATATTGTGTGTGTTTATTGCATCAATACATCGCGTGCTCAGTAATGAAATGGAAACCCAGGGCTTAAGCTGATCATAGTCCCAAAAGGGGCATAAAGGGCAGGACCCAAGATCAGGAGGGAATCTGTCAGGTGACACTGCGTGGAGAGGTGAAGGAGGCCAAGGGGCCAGGTCTTGTGCTAAGGAGCCATTCCTCTTATCTCTAAAATTTTAAGTGTGTTGCCAAGATTTAGCTAGCTCTTGCATTCCAGGCACATTATTCATCTCCTCCCCCCAAAACCCAACACGACACAGTATTACTGAAGAATACTTATTTAGAACCTAGGAAAATCAGACATAAGGAAACTTTCCCTAAGACAGTGGGACTGTTTACAAGAGAGAAGATATAAAATGAGGGCTAGCACAGTAGCTCATGCCTATAATCCCAGTTACGTGGGAGGCAGAAGTGGGGGAAGACCATGGTCCCAGGTCAACTTGAGCAAAAAGTTAGAGAGACCCTATCTCAATCAATAAGCTGTGTGCCAAAGTCCATGCAGAAGTCGAAGATAGGAGGATTAAAGTTCAAGCCTGGCCTAGGCAAAGGTGGTGAAACCCCATGTGAAAAATAATCAAAACAAAAAAGGACTGGAGATGTGGTTCAAGTGGCAGTGTGCCTGTCTCTAGAGTGCCAGATCCTGAGATCAAGCCCAAATTACCCACACAGCGATGCTCCTAGAAGCCTGTGAAAGTCAGGGCGGCTATGAGCATATGCCGCCACCTTAAAGTGAGGCAGAGGTGACAACAGACTCAAAGAGGAAAGGAAATGGAAGGGGGAGGGGGGCCTGCA